>NC_091131.1:138335079-139735079 GCF_040183065.1 Periplaneta americana
ATGTTATAATGTGCACTGACATGATTTCGGAGACATTCAATATTATTATCGGTCATTTTTTAAATTTTAATGTTATATTTTAAGAAATTTAAGATCATTTTATAGGCATTTTTGTATTATTTTTAGGTCATCAACTTTCGAACCCTAGCCATCACTTATCACGTCGAAAGGCGGCCCGTTCTAGAACATAACGCAATCACGTGGTGTTGTTTGAGCTGATCAACCAGATTCCTTTTTGTGTTCATTGCTCGTGAAACTGTAATACTGCCGCGAGAAATAGTGTCTGCTAAACTACCCAATGATAAGCGAGCACTGCAGTGCTGGCAATATCCACCATAGACGTTTGCTTCCATACAGTCTACCATCCTACCAATGGCAACATTACTTCCGCTAGAGAGCGCTAGAGGCATGGATTATGTGCTCGGATATCGGCTTCGTTAATTATGGTGAATGAATATAAAATGGAAAACATATACAGTACTTTTGTTTCGTGCAATAAAGATGACGAAAAATATAATGAAGTTTCATGTAAATAAAGACACGAATTTTCTCAGGAACAAAAGTACAATGAAAGTTAGTGTAAGTTAAAGCCCTGATCACATATAAAAGATTGATCAGCCTAATGGACTTCTTAGGCAACCACTTTTATCAATTTCACTATGGTGCCATCTAGCGACTACAAAATAAGTCACGTTATAACCCTTAAAATGGAATTGCATGAAGCAACTATAGCCTACTTCATCTAGCGGTCGTTACCAAAAATTACCTTTTCGACGATGGAGGCTCTGGTGATTGTTCTCATTTTATGTTGCCATTTCATAACATGAGAATGGCCAATCTGATATACAGGGTGTTTAAAAAATACGGGGCATAATTTCAGGTATGTATTTCCCACATGTAGACAATCAAAATAGTTCATTACAACATGTGTCCGGAAATGCTTTATTTCAGAGTTATGGCCTTCACAACATTCAAATTCACCGGAACGTTTTTCTTTCCGCAGGTCGTTGCCGTTAAAGGAGACATTAAGAGGGCACTCTGACAGTTCATTCCGAGGCGAAGGTTACATTCAGTGTTGTGTAGGCGTTAGACTGTGCGACATGTATTCAAATCAAGAGCTGTACGGTAAGGCGGACGGCAATGCTGCGCTGGCTCGTCGTTTGTACCAGGAGAGGTATCCACAGCGACAATGTCCAGATCGGAAGTCATTTGTACGTCTCCATTACCGTCTGTGCGAGTATGGAAAATTTAACTCTCCTGGTTTGGGAAGGGGACGACCAAGATCTACAACTCCAGAAGTACAGGAGGAGATTCTGAAGGCTGTGAACATGACTCCTTCTATCAGCACACGAAGGGTAGAGTTGCAAGTCAATGTTCCTCATACGACTGTCTGGAGACTGTTGAAAGAGTATCAATTGTATCCTTATCATTTGCAACGTGTACAGGCCTTGTCACCAGCAGATTACCCTGCTCGAGTTAGGTTCTGTCAGTGGTTCTTGCAGCAGTGTGGTGTAAATCCGAACTTTCCTGCCTTAGTATTATTTACAGATGAAGCACAGTTCACACGAGATGGCATAACAAATTTCCACAATCAGCATGTATGGGCGTATGAAAACCCACGTGCAACTGTTCCATCTCATCACCAGGTGCGGTTCTCCCTCAACATGTGGGCCGGTATCTTGGTGATCGATTAGTTGGACCCCATGTACTTGTAAACAGACTTACGGAGCAGGCGTACACAAACTTCTGGAAAACACCAAACCTCATGTTTTAGAAGACACTCCACTGATCAATCGTCAACACATTCACTTCTTGCTTGATGACGCTCCTGCACACTTCAGTCGTACGGCTCGCCGGTACTTGGATCGAAGGTTTCCTGATCGACGGATAGATAGAGGTGGCCCAATTGCTTGGCCTCCACGCTCACCTGATCTGAACCCTCTCGATTTCTACTTGTGGGGCTATTTAAAATCATTGGTTTATTCGTCTCCGGTGCCTGATTTGGAATCCCTTCGGAATCGAATTGTGGCATGTTCTGAGGACATACGCAATACTCCTGGAGTTTGGGATCGTGTTCGCAGGTCAATGAGACATCGATGTGAGGTCTATATTCAAGCAGGAGCTGGACATTTTGAACATCTTCTGTAATAACAACGATCTGCGGAAAGAAAAATGTTCCGGTGAATTTCAATGTTGTGAAGGCCGTAACTCGGAAATGAAGCATTTCCGGACACATGTTGTAATGAACTATTTTGATTGTCTACATGTGGGAAATACATAGCTGAAATTATGCCCCGTATTTTTGAAACACCCTGTATATATATATATATATATATATATATATATATATATGTCGATCAACTGCCAGAAGACAGGTCTGAACCTCACAAGTGATACCAAGAAGGGCACCACTTATGAGGCAACTAGGCCAGAGGATAAAGGGGTAGGGTATATATATACACAATAGACATTATATATAATTATAAGTATGACCAGGGGTTAAAAAGAGTATTTTCCCCTGGACCAAACGGGCAAGAGACCAGGACTGTGACAAGGTCATATTGGATTAGATGATTAGTTAAGTGACGGGAGGCGAGATTTTTGACTAGGGTACAGAAGGTTTAATATAACTTGTAAATTTGAAAAATATAATGAAGGTTCCTGTAAATAATGGCGAATATTTTCTCTGGCTCAAAAGTACAATGAAGGTTCGTGTAAATAAATATGAGTATCTCTCTTGCACGAAAAAGGTAGAAAGCGATGACTGTGACAAGTTTATGTTAGGTTAGATGAGAGGATAGTTAAGTGACAGGAGGAATTTTTAATTAGGATACAATAGGTTTAATTATGTTAGGTTAGGTTGCTGATGACATGGTACTGGGATCGCCTAACTAAGAGGAACTGCAATGTACACTCACGAAACTCGAGAAATGGACTGACAAAAATTGCCTACAAATAAATCATCAAAAGACTAAGCAGATGACCTTCAGAAAGGGAGGAAAGCCCAACGAAAATGACAGATTAACGCTTCTCGGCGAGCCACTAGAAGTCGTATCGCAATTCTCGTACCTAGGCATCACCCTGCAAACAACCGTAAAATCCTTCAGAATACACGTACAACAAAAAGTATCAGCAGCAATTAGAGCAATATACAGCATCAACCACCTCCAGCAACTATCAACAGAAACAGCAATGGCGCTTTTCAAGACAGTCATAACCCCCATAGAAACATATGGAATGAACATAATTTGGGAAAAACTTACAAGCAGAGACATGGCACAAATAGAAACAGTGAAAGCACGCTTCATTAAAAGAGTGCTAGGAGTTGGAAAAACGGCACCATCGAGAATGACGTATGCCCTAATGAGAGAGACTTTCTTCATCGAAGACATTAGACGACAGCTACTACTACCGAGCACCAGCGCATACGAGACTACGCTCCAAGGACTACAGGAGAAGAGGAAAGATATCCGCAGCGAATTCTACACAACAGAGGCCATGTGTACGAGAGAGTGGACACGACCCAACTCCGAGATGAGGCACATCCTAACACGATACGCAATCCATGGTTTTCATCATAAGGTATGCAGCACGAAGAGTTTCCATGAGCCGAACCAAGAATGCGTGTGCGAATTGTGCAAAAGCCCATGTGAACGATACCACGTCGAAAAGTGCACTGAAAGACGTTCATCGCTTAATAAGTTTTGCTCAGACTAATTAAGTCACCTTATGCACATTTGTGCGCATTTATTCTCTTTCAATAGGTTTAATTATACAAAGTGGGCCAGAAGTCACGATCGGATATTGTTTATACTGAAATAAAACATTTGCCGCAAGCAAAAACTAATTAAAAACTAGTCCTAGGCTGAGAGGGATATTTTTCCCCTTCATGTACTGTTTTGTTGCAATAGTTTGTCACTTCTCCGATAGAGTGAGTGAATTTGTATGTCGTCGATGATGTCAATGACCGTCTGAATGAAACATTGGAACTTTCACCGATGAAATCAACAAGGAAGCATAACGGCGGAAATGCAGATCCCAAGAATCTCGTAGCGCCGTTGGATGGAAAATGCAGGTTATCATGCAATAAGCCCACCGTCATAAATGAATTGACAGGGATATGGATATGGGACTTGACGCATATGAAAATTTCTTTCCTGTTTTTCTCCACCTTAGCGGTTTGTCGTAACGTCTTGATGACCGACGAATGCGTAATGTAGATACCTCAGCTCCCGTTCGCGTAATATTTATATGTCGGCCAAACATGACCCTCATTTCTATGAAGAACTTCAACAATACCCCCTCATGTCATGATGTGGGCCGGAGTTACCAGTGAAATTACCATCGGACCATATTTCTTCAAAATATATGTGACTGGCGAATCGTAATTCGAAATATTGTCTCAGTGGCTGATTCCAGAACTTGATAGAGTTGGTCTTCTTAATACCGTCGTTCTTCAATAGGATGGAGCCCCAGGATATTTCTGGACTCCAGTTCGGGAATGGCTGAGCACCAGCTTTCCTTCATAGATTGGACGAGGTGGACTTCTCATTTGGCCTCCAAGAAGCCCCGACCTCACGACGTGCGACAGCTAGTTGTGTTCATCTTGGAAGCATTGAGATGAATTCTGTTGAACAATTGAAGAGAGAGAGATTCTCCGAATCTTCAGTACGATCACTTCCGAAATGCTCAGGCGGGCAAGCAGACACACATGGCCGCACATACAACTGTGTATGAAAAATAATGGTGCGCATACCGAAATGTTAGACGTTTGACAATGACACTAATAGGCCCATGTAAGTTTTTTTCTTCTTTTTGCAAATTTCCATCCATTAATATAGGCGAGTTCAATGAATAAATTTTTTAAGTAGCTTGTGGCATTTTATTATTTCATAAACTAACATACAACATATCTTAAAGTTATATTTTGAATCAAAACATATCAGTGTTAAACTATTTACGAGCCGCCGGCGTAGCTCAAACTGTAGCGCGTTTTCCTGCAGATATGGAGTTGCGCTCGGGCGTGGGTTCGATTTCTGCTTGGGCTGATTATCTGATTTGGTTTTTACCGAAGGTTTTCTCAACTGTAAGACGAATGTCAGGTAATCTGTGGCGAAGCTTCAGCCTCATCTCGCCAAATATCATCTCGCTATCACCAATTCTATCAGTGCAAACTAACTCAGTAGTTAATAAAGCGTTGTTAAATGAACAAGTAGAGGAAGAGTTATGAAATTGTTTTTTTAGTTTTGGAACCTACATGTTTTCATACTGAACGTAAAGTATCGTCCTGTTTATTCTCTGTGAATGATACACCGGATTTAGAAGTTAGTAAGTTGTTATAAAATGTTTGAAAAAATAATAATTTTTTCAAAATTTAACATTTTCCTTCATAAAAATGGAGGTACAAATGTGAAATACTATTAACAAGTTACAAAATTAATAAAATTGCAAAATCAAAATGGCCTCTATTAAGGAAAGCACAGAACAAGCATTCAGTATCTTCATTAGAAGGTGTTTTCCCAATTGTATACTGAATCTAGATAAATCGTCTCTCACGTCTTTTCTCGAACTTATTTTATGGTTTCTTGCATTGCTTTTCATTCGACAGTTTTCTAAGTTTGTTGGAAGGTGAGGTTTTCCTCCTTCTACAGGTGTCAACACTAGTAACAAAACAGAAAACCAGGGTATAAAGATGGGGTCTTAATAATAATAATAATAATAATAATAATAATAATAATAATAATAATAATAATAATAATAATAATAATAATAATAATAATAATCCGTGGCGCTACAGCCCGTGAAGGGCCTAGATCGACCAGCCGGCTGCTGGCCTCAAGCCCATATGTCGAATCAGAGGTGGACGATCATCCAACCAGAATAGAGGTATCATGTGGTTAGCACGATGATCCCCCAGCCGTTATAGCTGGCATTCGTAACCGGATTTCGCTACCTATCGTAGCTCTCCAAATGCATCACGATGCTGAGTGTGCACCGGTCCCATACACTGGGTGAAATTTCATGAGAAAATGTCTTCCCCCATAAGGACACTAATACTACTAGTATTTCATATTTATGACACACTGATATAGCTAAGTCATAACCTCAAAACATATCATAATTTAAAAACGAAATCAATTAAACATCGGTCTACATTGCTATAAACGTAGATTATTTCTCTTTAAGAATATGTATAATTAATATTTCTAACATTGAGGAATAACAATGTATATTCAAGAAAAGAACTTATCACCAAAATTTTCACTTTCCTCGAAAACGCAAAAATGAAAAACGTTTAATAGTTCAGCTTCTAACTGCAAACTATCACATTCCCGCGAAAGAGAGTATCAGTGCCTACTAATTTGGAAGACTTCCGCTAGAATGCAACTCGTGTCAGGTCGTATATCACAATATTTCATATTTGTGCCCTTATTTCATATTTGTAACACTTTCTCTAAAATAAAAAACTATTTACGAGATTTTTGGGTATGTACACATGATTTAGTTTAAAAAAATTCGAGTTTCCGAGGCTGTTGTTGCAGAAGATATTATAGCTCTATAAATGTAATGTATACATAAAAATCAGCTATAGTGGAATCACAGCGTATACAATATTTCTCAGGTGTATTGCGAGAGTGAAACAGAAAAAGAAATCAAAATATAACATAAAAAATTGAAGTGATTTAAATTATGAACAAAATAGACTAGGAACTGAAGAGGCAGACAACAAGATGAAAAAATTTTGTTTCATTTAAAACGGAGATTTTTTCCTTGCGAACTCGACTTAAGTATATGTTTTTTATAGTATTTTTAGTATCTGAAATATTGCTTTTAATTTTGCCACGACATAGCTATATCTGTTTGCCTGCGTACAGCACATTCTCTAGAGAAGGGCCGGGCATGAGAACGGCTCAGTCTAGTCGGCCAGAGCTGCTCTCGCTCCGAAAGGCACTTCAATTCCAAGCCAGAGCAGAACGCTCACGCAGTGGCGGACTCGCATTAATATAACAAGAGCCACGGTTGTTCTAGTCATTCAGTCTGTCAGTACATAATAGTTTATAAGGATATTACATCAATCCATTGTACATTACAGAATTTATAACACTCTTATTAATTTAATGAAATAAACTTCGCTCCATGCATACACACAAATCATTAGGCTTATTTACATAACCCATACGCACATACTGCAATTTCCTCACCACGGTTCTACGAGACAGGCATATGGCTTCCACTTCCCCTACTTCCTGTGGACAGAGTTCATCTGCCAATATAATTAAACATCGCTTGATGAATTCACCTTCGTTGAATGTTTTCAATTCCTTTGCAATTTCGTAGCTAATTCTCATAGCCGATTCACTAAGTGCATTATTGTCATCCTATTAATGTATAATATAATATAATATAATATAATATAATATAATATAATATAATATAATATAATATAATATAATATAATATAAAATGTGATGCGCTGCGATTCGATATATGATATGATATGATATGGTATGATATGATATGATATGATATGATATGATATGATATGATATGATATGATATGATATGTGATATAATATGATACGATATAAGATATGATATGACCATAAATTAATACAACTTAATGAAAAAGTTTCTCAGGTACATTATATTAGAGTATCTATTCGATATTTATATTGCATTATAAGTTATTATAGTACATTTAGTAATATATAATTTTAAATTATACAAATATTATGATATATCATAGTATAGTATATTACAGTTGATGATATATAATATGATATATTAAATATCTTAATACTTGTATAATTTAAAAGTATATATTACTAAATGTATAGTAACTTATAATGCAATGTAAATATCAAATAGATACTCTAATATAATGTACCTGAGAAACATTTTCTTTATGTTGTACTAATTTATGGCGTTCATTACCAACATATTTGTCATATTTAGTAGCATGTTGTAAAGAATAATGTCGTTGGATATTGAACTTCTTAATCAGTTGGAGCGTTTTATGACAAATTAAACACTTTGCTAATCCACTGCTCTCCTCCCATGATACATTAAAAGCATTGGGAGTAGCGGGACGCTTTAATGTATGAGCGGAAGCTCCGTCTTCAAAGTTCGCCGTCATACTGCAGAGTCACCACTGCACCGACACTGAATGACGTACAGTATGCATACGTCAAACCGCTCGCGAGATCCGCTCTTTAAAGCACACAGCGCTCATTTCTCAGAATCACGTAATGTGCCCAGCCATGCTCTAGAGCAGCAATTTTCAACCGGTGTGCCGTTAGAAAATGAAAATTGTAAAAATTGTAAAGATTGTTGTAGCAAAAATTGTAAAAGTAAAAGTGAAAAGATTAGTAAAGAAAAATGAGTGCACTAGAGTCAACTTTCAGCGAGCGCTGTAAAAAGTCAGCATTCAGTAAATAGTACAGTTTAGGCCTATGTGTGAAACCGGCAGCAGCCAGAGTTGCTAGATCAGTAAAGTCAGAATAATGCACAAACCTTAAAAAAATGTCGTATCTTACTTGTTCTAAAAAAATTACCTCCTGGTTAGGAATCAATCGTTTAGATTAACCTAAATGAGTGTGCCGCGAGATTTTAAATTGCAAATTTAGTGTGTGTGTCACATGAAAGGAATTGAAAACGCTGCTTTAAGTATGTATGCAGAATATCAGATTATTTATTGGATACTAACGGTAATTTTTTTTTAAACTGTTAGTCTGAGTTTAAACTTTCAGGTTCATGGACTTGTTGTAGAACTGTTGAAGGTTAAGAAATTATAATTTAGTCTTATTATAAAGCGTAAGATGAACTTTCTCTTAAATTGAAATAATGGGCAGTAACGATTTCTACAGGCATAAATTGCATATTGGGAGGTGTAGAATACGAGAAAAGAAGGATAATTATTATGAAGTCGAGGAAGAAAATGCAAATAATAGGACAAAGGTAAAACCAACGACGAGACAAAGATGAAAAATAAGAAGATAGCGTGAAATAAAATTAATATAAAGATTACGAGTAGAGAAAAGAAAAACTGGAGAGTGAAAAACAAATAAGAATAAAAGCCTGAGTAGAGAAAGAATATGAAGAACAGTACGACCAACAGGAAAACAATGAGAAAGAAGGAAAGACAGAAAGGAAGAAAGCAGTAAAAGTTCCACTAAGTATAAGAATTTTGTGAAATACCCTTTTATTTTAACAAATCATTACCAACGTTGTTGATAGTGCTTTAGCTTTTCAATTCTCACGGACATGGGTCGGACTATGGTGGTAAATTCAATGGAGATTCATAGTGTTAACGTAAGATAAAGCGATTCCATGTCCTTATCGCACCAAGCCAGCTGTTGAACGTACTATCATCCATTCCTCTCCAACAATTTCACAATCAGAGAATCGTCTCCGCGAAAATGTTGGTCATAAAGCAAGAAAGTCGTGTGAGGTTTCTCGCTTGTGGCGTAGAGTGTGGAGAATTTAGGGCCTTTGATCAGAAACTTTTCGTCATCATAATGATATCGAAGTACCAAATTCATCACAAGAATATCCATCTTTCGCCGTTGAGGGTTATGGTATGTCAATAGTAATTTCCAGTTCGTCCAGGGTTCATGATTCAGAAAGAAGATTTTGCCGTCGAATCTTTTGTAGAGTTCTTTGAACAGATTCTCTTTTAGAAAATATAACGTTTAATTGCTGCTTCATTTGAAATCTTTGAACGTGTTAACAATAGAAGTTTTATCAGGAACCGTCAGTCCTTATCTATTTAACAAATTTGTAATAAATTTGTTAAATAGATAAGCACTGGCGATTCCTGATAAAACTTCTATTGTTAATGTATCAGCTTATCGGACCTTATCATGCCTTTCAAATTTGAAAATGTTGCTAAATTTTATGGAATGAAAACTGCTGATGTTCTAGTTGTCGTCTTAACTGATTACAAACACACAGCTGCATTGTATTCTTTCCCCATTCAAAAGCACGATCCGAATGCTCTTTACAATTTTGTTTCACTTTTTTATCATGTTAAGTACAATAAATTAACATACGTAATACCATTTGCATCGTTGACTTGTAAGCACATACATACATAGGCCTACATACATACATACATACATACATACATACATACATACATACATACATACATACATACATACATACATACATACATAAGTGTTCTGCCCAAGGGCAGCTCTTTCACTGGAAACCCAGCATTCTCCAATCTTTCCTATTTTCTGCCTTCATCTTAGTCTCTACATGTGATTCATATACCTTAATGTTGTCTATCATCATCACCTGATATCTTCTTCTGCCCTGAACTCTTGTCCCATTCACCATTCCTTCCAGTGCATCCTTCAGCAGGCAGTTTCTTCTCAGTCAGTGACCCAACGAATTCCTTTTTCTCTTTTGATCAGTTTCAGCATCATTCTTTCTTCACTCACTCTTTCCAACACAACTTCGTTTCTTATTTTGTCTGTCCATTTCACACCCTCCATTCTTCTCCATATCCACGTTTCAAATGCTTCTAGTAGCTTCTCTTCACTTCGTCGTAATGTCAATGTCTGTGCCCCATAAAATGCCACACTCTACACAAAGGACTTCACTAGTCTTTTCCTTAGTTCTTTTTTCCAGAGGTCCACAGAAGATGCCCCCTTTTCTATTAAAAGCTTCCTTTGCTCTTTCTATCCTCCTTTTGACTTCCTGGCAGCAGCTCATGTTACTGCTTATAGTACACCCGAAGTATCTGAAGCTGTCCACTTACTTTAGGCGTACTGCCTCATTTAGTATTCGCAAGTTTACCTTCTTTATTTTTCTTCCGACAACCTTGGTCTTCGTCTTGTTGGCATTTATCTTTATCCTATACTGCTCACAGCTATCATTTAGCTCCAGTATCATATTCCTTAGTATCGTTTCCTCTTTTACTCACAACTCCATATCATCAGCAAATCTTATGCACTTAATTCTTCATCCCCCTACTTTCACCCCTCCCATGTTCTGAAACAGTTCTTCACCAAATTCTCCAAGTAGACATATTTGCACACAGCATGGAGGTGAGGAGAGTGGATTTGACTAATTGGGCTCTCCGGACTTCACCGAAATTCACCACAAGGGTTAGATATCAGTTCTATCAAGGTTTTTGACCCGATCAGAGACCGGGAAATCCCAAGTAGCCAAACACATATACTTCAAAAATAAGTTTGACAAACACCATATTAATTTTTTAATCTTACTTCGTTTTCCGCGATTAGTGCAACGTAGCCAAAAATATTTTGTGCGATACTAGGGAAATAAGAACCATGGTCATTTTTTGCTATCTTATACGTTAGTCTACGGAAGTGCAAAATGTGACTTACGATCCTGTGGCAAAAGTGTATTACGTGACGTACAATCTTGTGACGAGAATTTAATGTGTGACGAATTAGACATGCAAGAGTAAATTATAACGAATTATCCAGACTCCGAGTGAGTAAAGATTATGTTGCATTAATTTCTTATTTAACGTCCGCATTGAACTAAATATAGGCTACTATTGAGAAACAATAAGGGAAATTATGAACACTATGGTGTAACGGTGAAATGAGGATGGAGGGATAAACCAAACATATTTTGAGGAAACATGTTTCACACTCTTAACTACTATAGTAGGAATTTCAATCTCAGTTATTTACATAACGTTTATTTTTAAGTGTATAGGATATTGAGATACGGAATGACGATCCATTAAAATATTTAACAAAAAATCGGACAATAAATCACCTACTGATCAACCCGACCTATAACCAGTCCGTCGCACACAACCATCATCTTGGAGAACAAGGTTTGATTTCGGAGTACCTTCTACTAAAAAGGCAAGATGGAATACCAAGATATGAAGCTACCTAAATATTTGGAGTTTATGTGGAATGACTGAACAATATAGACCGGCAAATGGGTACAGTGATCAAATGCAGATTACAGAGAAGAATATTGAAATATTATGAAATCCAAAAAAGAAATATAGGCCTACTGTATCTAGATCTAGGAAACTATAGCTCAAACAACATTCAAACAAGGCCGAAACGAATCTAAGGATGTAGTGTTTGAAAGAACAAGGCGGAGATACTTTAAATTGGTTGTTAATGTTAATATTTTACTTACTTACGGCTTTTAAGGAACCCGGAGGTTCATTGTCGCCCTCACATAAGCCCGTCATCGGTCCCTATCCTGTGCAATTAATCCAGTCCCTACCAACATATCCCACGTCCTTCATATCCATTTTAATATTATCCTCCCATCTACGTCTCAGCCTCCCCAAAGGTCTTATTCCCTCCGGTCTCCCAACTAACACACTATATGTATTTCTTGATTCACCCATACGTGCTACATGCCCTGACCATCTCAAACGTCTGGATTTAATATTCCTAATTATGTCAGGTGAAGAATAAAATGCATGCAGTTCTGTGTTGTGTAACTTTCTCCATTCTACTGTAACTTCATCCTTCTTAGCCCCAGACATAATACAATAAGTAATCTCCTATTTGTGATATGCCATTCCCAGTAACCTAACTTCCTGTACTCCCACAAAGTCTATTCTATATCTAGCTAGTTCCTTTGCTACGAATTTTAACCCTCCTATTCTATATAGACTTGTAACATTCCAAGTACCAAATCTCATAACCTTATTTCTTTGCTGTGGTCGTGCCAGACAATCAGTTTCATTCCGAGGCTTATTTTAAAGTTTCGTAACAAGCTGTTTTTTTTACTGTGATGGATTGTTAGCTCTTTGCCCAACTCCCAAGCTGGAGGATCACCCCTTATCGGCTATATGCTACTGCTTATTCAATATATTCGCAGCTACCCTCCATATCTGAAGGCCGTCTCCTCTATCCGCAACCTGAGGACGAGCCATGTCGTGGTGATAGGGACCCACAATACATGGACATGGATGTTAATATTTACGTTAGTTTATTATTTCACTTATGGTGGAAATAAGGATTATTTATTCAATGTCACTTTACAGGTATAAAAGTTCTCGAAATGACGAGATTATTCTACAAAGATAATGGAGCTGTGGTGGAATGAAAATGGTAGGAAAAATGTTTTCTTAGAAGGCTTTTACCATAATCATTTCAATCATGACATACAAGTAGCTACATATGTCTGTTTCCCTTTGGGAGCAGACATCAGTTAGGCCTAAGTGTCAGAGCAATGGTTGATCCTTAATTTTTAGAACCCTTCTCAACATAGGGACGCCACTGGCTATTGCTATACCGTTTGGAAATGAGCACGGATATCTCTTGACACATTTCTGGCGAGTCACAACTATCTACGATTATAATCCATTATGTCACCAAGTTAACGGGACAGAACTTGTCTCTGGAGATGTTCCCATTCATGAACAGCCAGGTATTTCCATGGCTGAATATTCTCACTGCGTTATGTTGCTTTAGTTTGATTTATGAACAATATGATTCGCCCGTAGAGATTTCGACGAAATCATATTTTTTATGCTGTCACATTTCGTTCGCGCATAAAATTCTTGTGCAAGTTTTTCGAAGAAACATGTTAACAATAATAAAAATATCCATGAAAAAAACATTCATCACATTATTACTTCCGGTTAAAAAAACGGAGACATAATAAATTTGAAATATCAAGCAATGAAAAATTAAATTGATAAAGGGAAAAAATTGCAGTACTACTACTACCACTACTGCTACTGCTGCTGCTGCGGCTTCTGCTGCTGCCACCACTGCTACCACCACTACTACCACCACCATCACCACCACTACCACCAATGTCATCACTAGGGCTTGGATTTTTAGGTGCTAAAAATAGGGAAAATATGTGACCAAGAAGGAAAAATATTTAATTATGTTTCAATTATTTTATGTGAATGTAAACAGTATGCAGTACTCATCAGTATAAATAATGCTATCTCGCCACGTGCTGAAGAATTACAGTAGCCCTACACAATGAGATTCATTTTCAAGTTCTTCATCACAAATAACTGACAATTATTACCGCAGAACACTGCCGTGTAGTCAGAAAAAAAGCGCCCTGGCAATTGAGAAACAAGATGCGTTCCCTACAGACATATTTATTATTGGAAACGAAAACAGAGGCAGCTGATATTTATGAAATTATAATTGCTTCCTAAATTAACGTTATAACTTCCAAGGCACTCCTAAATTACATATCAATGTTTATGTGTGTTAGTCACAGTACAATTTTTTAGTGGTGACTGCTTTTATCGTTTGTGGTGAGAGAGCAAACTGCAGTCCTACAGGTCCACAGATAGGCAATTCCGAGAAACAGTTGCCAGCTGCCACGTCTAAGCAACTGCACTGAACATTCGGGTGAAGTTTAATTTGAAATGGGACTTTTGTCGAAAATTATTTGATGAAAACTTAGTTCCTATGCGTTTTTATATGAATATTTAAAGATATGTATTTACATTTAAAAAAATTCAAAGTATGTGTTTTTATGTAGCAAAATTTAAAATATATGATCAGATGACCTTGGTCGAAACTTAAAACACAATTACAGGTGCAAATAAAGTATTTATTTACCTAAGAATCCTAGCCCTAGTCATCACCATCATGATGAATAAATAGTTCCTCTATACGCCATGTGGCTTGTAACGTTGAACTTTAAGAAAGACGTTCTTGGTTGATATCCTGACGTCATGATCGTTCTTGCTCTCTGGGCTCTGTTGGGGTATAGACGAAAGTTATTTTTGGTAACCTGTCACTCTTCATACGTAATAGTAATCTTTTAAGTTTGCTAACATCTCTTAAGGAGGAAGAGAATTGGATTTTGGGTGAATTTTTATTTCCATTTTATTTTTACAATATATGTATAATTTGGTTTTTCCTCTTTAAAATGGTACCCTATATCATATATGCATATATTCAAATTGTATCCATTTCAATATTTCGATTTTCTGAGAAGAGGTAGGCTACACAAGTTTCAATTTTAGCGTCCATTCTTCATAAATTTACGGATTTTGGACGGGTCATTAGCCTATGCGGTGATTCACGACTAATGACCCGCGCTTTGGAAATCAATTCTATGGGATATTTTGAGGATAAAATGTCATGAGTCTCATTATCGACCATTAAGAAGTTACAGTTGATTGAATCCTACGAAAGTAGCAGTGTTTTCGAGCAGAGCTAAAAGTTATTCACTTAAAATACACAGAATGAAATTTGTTTGAAATTTGTTTAAACAAAAGCCGCCCTAAATACGGGTTTGATAGATCGGCCTACTAATCAATTCATAAAGAATAATAAGTAAACAAAACAATTTTGTGACATTTGGAAAGAAAAAGAAAAAACATTAAAATAAGAAAACGTAGGAAATCATTTACAATAAAAATTTTGTTGGGTACAAATGATTACTAATTATAGCTAAGGATGATTTTAGCACATGAGATCCTATGGCATCAATCGTTGCATCAGAAATTTTATATTGTTTAAGTTCATTTAAAGTTTCACGTGGGATCGTGCCACGGGCACCGAACATGAGCCCAAAAACTCTCCAATGTGTAATATGGTATTGTGCTCCAAGATGCTGACAACAAGTCTCATATATGACTTGTTTTTCACGACACACCTCTTGTGGCTGTTGCTCATGCATCTCAAAACGGATTGTGGGATCAAGAATGACACCCTTATCCTTCTGCCGATCAATTATGATGATATCAGCCCGTCTAGTAGAGCCATCAGAAGAGACGCAACCAACCTCCTCACAAACCTCATAGGAAGCATTCTGACGGATTGAAGCTGCGACGAGAGAACGAACCGTATTAAAAAATACTGTATTAATCATGCAATAAACATACCTTAGTTTTCACGCAGATTTTATAACTATCCCTCCTTCCATTTCAATGTACTTAGCCTGGCCGCACGGATGTGAATGACGCTTAGCGTTCGTACGTCGTCACGGCTGTCCCTGATAAGCGCAGCTGATATTCACCAGACCTATCTTCCCCTTCATCCCCGTAATTCACGTTATAGCGGAGCCCTCCGATTACTTTACGTTCCAATGTTTATATTACGATGCAAGCAACTTCAAAGCCTTATTCAAATTATGACGTTTGGATTTTACGACTAACTTTCAAACTAATGATATAATCGGACTCATGTTCAAATAATACGCTCAAAATGGTCTGTAGAATTGATTTCTAAAGCGCAAGTAATTAGTCGTGAATCATTCTGTATATTAATTTTTCCGCAATTTATTCTTTGATTTTTCCCCTTCAAAATGGTATATCAGATATGATTATACTAAAATTGTCTGCATCTTAAGTTTTCGTTTCTGTGGGGAGCGAGCGTAGAATATGTATCCTATTTTAACGCTTATTTTCCACAAGTTTAATTTTTACACACAAAACGAACCTTTTCTCAGATTCTACTTAATCTAGAAAGCTGAAATTTTCACGAATTGTTTATTTGTGATGTTTTAGGCCCCGTTCAGACGGTAAGTGAATTCATCGATCCTGTCATTTATTCGAGATTTCTTGGGACAGCAGTGTTGACAAGGCCCGTGCATAAGTTTACTTTTCTTAAATACGGGAAAAATAGAACCGTGTGTAAACTGTTGTCCATACGAAATCAATTCAAATAAATGCCCGTTAGGAGAAATTCCCGTACCGTCCGAACCGGGTCTTACATGTACAGAAACAATGATTCTGAAATTTGTTAAATTTTGGAGATGTTACAGGAGTTAATGTACTGAAAATCGTTGAAAAAATATGTATGAATGGGGAAAAATTATTTCTCAGTAACGAAATAAATGAAAGAAAAACCACTAATTCAGCATAAAGTCAAGTTATGTGTTCATGTGTTGTAAAAAATTAGCTGTCTAGCTTAACAGTTTTTTGGAAAATGTCCCCTATGTAAGACATAATTTCACATTGTCAAGATTTTTCAGGATAGGCAATTCCGTGCCCCTAGATATTTGGGGAGGCCGAGACGTGGCTGGGAAATTAATTTAAAAATCGATTTAAGGGAGGTGGGATAATGGTAGAGACTGGGTTCCTTAAAAGCCATTTGTAAGTAAGTAAGTCTGCGGTGGTCTAGTCTAATGAAATCCAGTAATGGTCTAAATGGATGCATTTGTGTCGCTTCAGGTTTTTATAGATTTTTAAATTCAAAATCCAAATCTCCCTTCCAAAACTCAGTTGTGTTTCAGATGTGATGTATAATCTTAATAATGCATTCACGATAATTTGTTTGCAGAAGTTCCAATCATTCTATAAACGACGAGGTTAACATCGAATAAACTGAATTCGCTTTAATGATCTTTCATTATCCTACCCATCTGAAATGTAATCAGTAATACTGCAGAGGTGACACTTGCTAGGAAGTTCCTCAGTCATTGCTAAAAGTCTACAAAGCGTGGAATGGGCAGCACATCGAAGAACTAGACATATCTTAAAAAAAAAAAAAAAAAAAAAAAAAAAAAAAAAAAAAAAAAAAAAAAAAGGAACAAATGTTAGTAATAACAACAGTAAAGATAGTCTAATAACAATGTACATTTTGATTACACACTTTTAACATTTATTACTAAAGATTTTATAAATTTGTTATGTAAAAAACTTTCTAACGTTAATTAACAAATATTTTGACTTCACAAGATATCAAGTAAATGTACAGATCAGGAGTCGAAACCTGGCATTTGAGATCTACGAGAGGAGAAAGGATGAACCATCAGAAAGAGATCTATTTAAGGATGGGTAATATTGTTTGGCTTGGCTTTCCGAGGGCTAAACCTAGACATGTTTTGGCTCATTATACGTCCTCCTATATGCGATATTTGCCCAAGAACGACAGGTGACCTGGGTGGCATTCGTCAATCCAACACCGACAGGTAGGCCATTCTACCTCAGCTCCTGATAGGTTCCAGCCGCAGACGAATAGCCTAATAAACCCAGGGACCCGAAGCACAAAGCCCTTCGTATATTAGCATCGGAACCCGTACTACCTCCAGTCTATTTTTACTATTGCAGATGATAGATGAAGTGAGAGGGAGGTAGAGAGTGTTGCTGGTATAATATAGGGAAACTGGAGTATATCTCGAGAACCTCTTTGCAACATCTGCTTTGTCCACCATAAAGTCTATCACGACCTGGCCGGATATCGAGCGCAAGACGCCTGGATCGAAGATAAGCGCACGCTCAAGACTAAAAGTAAAACTTTATCTTCCCGCTCCATACCCACTAGTTTAATAGCCACGATACATGATAAGATGACACGACAGCTATTGCCTCCTCAACTGTACGCATATATCTACCCAATCACTGAGAGAGTTTCTCGAAATGTTGCTTTATTGTACATTACATGGTAAGATGTATCCGGAAAAAAAATTACAGTTATCAGTTTTTGACGAAGATGTATCGATATCATAGATGTTACTATTTTGTAATCAAATATTATTATTATTATTATTATTATTATTATTATTATTATTATTATTATTATTGTGTTGTTATTGTTGTTGTAGGACAATTAGGTCTATAAAGCATGAAATCCAAATTTACCTCTCGACAGAGAATTTTAGATTTGTCCCAGTTCCATACAGAAAAGAAGTGTGCGCCTCTTTTGTGTTCATTGTTCGTTGTCTGAAACAGGCCCAGGAGACAGTACCGCCGTGGTCCGAAGGTTAGCGTGCGGGACTCCTGCTCCGGGGTTACGCTGCGGCGTTATTTCGAATCTCGCTTGGGCTGGTTACTCGTTGAATTTTCCCCCACAGTAAGGATGTGACGTAAGCCCTTCGCGAATCCTCAACACAACAGCACAGTTTATACAGCTGTTAAGCACCGCGGTAACCAATTAAAGAAATTCAGGGCCAGAAAATTTCGCTAATTGTGAATGGTATAATGTCCATTTAAAATCTCCATAAGGAATGTAATGAAATCGAAGAAATGGTTCAGATTACCGGAATTTGTATCACCAATGTCGTCAACATCATCACAAAAGAATTCACCAGAAAAACTAGAGAGAAGAGATCGATAAAGAAAATAAAGTAAATAAATATCGCCCGAAGGTTTACTGTATGAGCAGAGCAGAGGCAATTGAAAATCAGAAGGCATGGAACGCTACAAAAATATCATCATCATCATCATCATCATCGTCGTCATCGTCATCGTCATCGTCATCGTCATCGTCATCGTCATCGCCATCGCCATCGCCATCGCCATCGCCATCGCCATCGCCATCGTCATCATCATCGCCATCATCATCATTTCTACTGAAATCATAGTTCGAATTCGATTCGAGGCAAATCTGGTGACACTCCAGTTTGTCTTGCCATTCTGATTTCACTATTATTTCATTGTCATCCCATCATAATTTCGTGGTTCTGAATTGAAATTCTACATAAAAAGAGTGAACTAATTTTCTGGCTTCGAAAGAGATTCTTCTAGAAGTAGAACTGCATGTCTTTTTCCGCTCAATGGCCGTGTCCCACCGGACATTCTGATCGTTCTGCAGTTGGAGGCTTCCGGGGAACCTGCCAAGTCGCATACGTTCCGTCCAGTACGAGCAGAAGAACCTTTGCGGTTGGAATAGGGCCCACCATATGATTGTCAGGTGCCTGTTATGTTACGAGAAAATCAGCATCTCGTGATGGACGATAATTGTAACAACCAAATTCTATTTTAAACCCTGCAAGCCACAAAGGACATTGCAATAATGCGACCCTCTCCACAAACCAGTCTCTCTCATCTAAAAGGAGATATTGAAAATTTTTTAACACTCCCTTCCCTGAGGTATTTCATAAGAAACATATATTTACGTACAATCTGTAATTATCGTGCTGTAGTCATCATCATCATCATCATCATCGCCATCACTGCTATCATTTTATTCGTCGTTATCATAATTATCGTCGTCTTGGTCATCATCGCCACCATGTTCAAGAATAGGCTCATTCACACTTTTGTGAGGTTATTTGCATCGTCACCAGACATTTAAAAGCATAGGAGCTCTCAGGATATAATTCCACTACGATGATAATCCTGAATTGGACTTCCAATTGAAGACTACAGAGGAAAAACCTGATAAGTCACGTTTTACTGTTTTTACAGAAGAGCGAGTTAAAAGTTTCAAGACCCATTATATCTTATTATCTTTGGGTTATCATTCTTCAGATTTCTTTGGACTAATAGGCTAAGGTTGTTAATATGTACAGTTAAACTACACAAATCTGCATTATCTGGGCTATTATATTACATCTAAAACAGAAAATTGATAAGTTGGACTTATCAAAATTTTTCCCTGTGCTCTTCAATTGTTTGGACCAATGAAAGTCTCTTAACGAAGACAGATAAATATTGACTTTGTATCAGAAATATATCCCACGATATTTCAATTTGTAGTAAGCAATAGGTGTTTAACACAAAATGAAGACTGAACAACAGAAAATTTCTCGATAAGAAATGAGATAAACAAGATCAGGAGGAGGAGAAGTAGGTTATTTTTAGGTTATCTAGCGTCTGAATGAGATGAAGATGATAATGCCTGTGAAATGAGTCCGGGCCGAGCACCGAAAGTTACCCAGCATTTACACAAATTGAGTTGAGGTAAAACCCCGGAAAAACCTCAGCCAAGTAACTTGCCTCGTCCGGGATCCGAACCCGGGCCATCTGGTTTCGCGGCCAGACGCGCTAACCGTTACTCCACAGGTGTGGACACCAAGATCAAAATCAGACATGAAACTCTCAATTGAGAATATAAGAGGGATGGTTACGGTGTCAATTGGAATATGCCTAGTTGAAGAGTTCCTCTGGAATCCTCGATCAATCTGTGATACTCGATGACCGTATGGAAACGACAGCCATATTTGTGATATCTTCGCTACTGAAATATATATTCCTAGAAATGTTATTTGCCGCATATTTTGTTCTTAGTTGTCGTAGCTATTCCCAATGGAACAGTTGCGTGTCGAGCGATTTTCGACTGTCCCTTCTTAAACACAAACGAACGATTAGGCCTACATGAATACTGTATGTTATACCGAGGTAAATTATTTTAAATTAATCTGGGAATGTTTTTGTTCAAGAAATATGTTTCTTTATAGCTTAAGGTGCCTTATTATATTAAATAATGTTTCAAATACTCTTTGTTTTAGTCTATAACTTGCTGCAGATCTCGTCATATTCCAAACACTTGAAAAGAAAAAACACGTAATGAAACATATATTCTGTATCACAATTTGGACATTTAAATTTGTTTTATTTCAAGTCCTCTTTTTTGTACACCATATTTTGGTTTTTTCTTAAAATAAATATGAAAATAGTTGTAGTATCCTAAGGTTTTAATAACTTAAAATCACTAGTCTACAATTATTTTTACTGTATGTTACGGTCAGTCAGTCACGATAAACATTACAAAAACTCTTCCACACAGCACAATAATTGACAGATTAAAATTTCCTTTGAGATTCTACGTTATCACTACATCGCTAACAAAGAAGTGTTACAATTTTTTTCTAAAGTGATCTCATTTTCTGCTGCAGCATCGTGACTTTGTGACATGTTACCTTCTCGGTTATGCTGTTCACTCTCACAGCGTACACCAGGACTGGGCACATTACGTGATTCTGAGAAATGAGCGCTTTGTGCTTTAAAGAGCTTGTCTCGCGAGCGGTGTGACGTATGCATACTGTACGTCATTCAGTGTCGGTGCTGTGGTGACTCTGCAATATGAAGGCGAACTTTGAAGACGGAGCTTCCGCTCATAGACTAAAGCGGACCGCTACTCCCAATGCTTTTAATGTATCATGGGAGGAGTAGTTATTTTTCGTAGAGAGCAGTGTTTAATTTGTCATAAAACACTCCAACTGATTAAGAAGTTCAATATCCAACGACATTATTCTTTACAACATGCTACTGAATATAACAAATATGTTGGTAATGAACGCCATAAAATAATACAACTTAAAGAAAATGTTTCTCAGGTACATTATATTAAAGTATCTATTTGATATTTGCATTGCTTTATAAGTTATTATACACTTGGTAATACTGTGTATAATTTTAAATTATACAAGTAGATCGCTTAGAAGGCTGTGAACTGAATGATATTGTTTTGATCTGGAATTATAATTTAATATAGTCTTTCTTGATAATATCATTAAGTATTTATTGTTCCAAGTGATAATATTGAAGAATACAGTTTTATTTATATAGGTGAATGTTAGTGACAGTTATTTTTCATTCCTTCAGATGAAATTTACTTTTATATAGATCTGTGGATTTGATACGTGGTTGCTAAGGACATAATTTTAAACAACTTACGAAGCTTTTACTTCTGAACAATCAATTTATAGTCTATACTTTTTTTTGGTACATATTATTATCGAACTATGTCTTTTATAAATTTAAATGTTGAAATGCGTCAGTCACAATAGTGAAATACGAATATTTTGTTTGATATATAATTATCTTATAAAATGCCACAAGATAGCACAAATGAAGACGCAGCACGTTGTCTAATTTGCAGAAAATTATGTAAATCCAATGCAGGAATAAATATACATATGGGTAAAGCCCATCCAGAAGAGAGAAGAAAAAAACTGGCACATAGGTATACTACAGCATTTTCTCATTCATCAGATTTTAATAACGCAAGCAATATTTTACCTAACAAAAACATTACTGACATCTCAGCTACATATCAACAGAGTTTGCAAAAATCCCTCGAAACAACAAATCGAAATTCTGTAGTAGTTAACAATCAGGATCCTGTTCAAGTTTTCCAACAGAGTGAAGATGTAATATCTTATCCAGAAAATACACAAAGTGATCTTATAAGTTTCCATCCAATGAAAGAGTGGGAAGAAAAGCTATGCCACATCCAGTCTGTAGGAACAAGTGAAGATTTTGAAGCTCTAATGGAAGATGTTAGGCATTTTCTCACACAGCAAATAACTGAATTGCCAGGACCCCAACACCCAGCCGTGAAGCATTATCAAGCTCGTAAAGTAAGTAAAATTAACAGTAAATGTAATTATCAAACAACATCCAATCCACAAAAGAAATCTAAGAGACAGCGAATGAAAAATAGGCAAAAATATGAGTATGAACTAACCCAGTATCAATTTTACGATCAAAGACCTAAAGTAGCAAGAAGAGTTTTACATAATTTAAATCACAAAGCTACTTGTAAAATCTCGACACGTCTGATAACCGAACATTTTGAACATGTTTTTAGTACTACAAATAATAGCTCCCCTCTTTCTGATGAGGATGAAGATTCCATACAATTTCCTGAAGATATAGTGATTACTGAGAGTGATATTCATAAAGCGTTATTTGGTATTAAAGTTGACACTTCCCCTGGACCAGATAGAATAACAGTACGCGTTTTAAGGCATCTCAAAGCTACCAAATTTCTTACACTGCTTGCAAACACTATGCTTCATTTTAATCATGTTCCAAAATTCATGAAATTAGCACGTACAATTTTAATCCATAAAGGAGACGACGTGAACGATTTAAAACATTGGAGGCCAATTACTATTCACTCCGTCATTCGAAGAGTCATTGAAAGAGCCCTTGACATTAAGCTTCGGTCTTATATTGTATTAAATGCTCATCAGAGAGGTTTTATTAATATACCTGGAACTCACATCAATGCATCTTTAATAAATGGCTGTCTTCAATCATCTAAGCTTAATAAGAAAGACTGTTGTGTCGTGTTTCTGGACGTGTCTAAAGCCTTTGATTCTGTTGGCCATGAACATATTCTTAGAGCCCTTAAATCATCTGGTGTTCCGCAGAACTTGTTCAGACTTATTGGTACCTTATTAACTAATAATGCAATTCAAATAGAAACTAACCACACAAAAACCAAGCCAATAAGCGTAAAACGAGGCGTTGCTCAAGGGTCTCCAATTGTCTCCAATACTTTTCAATTTGGCACTGAATTGCGTTCTTGAAAATTTAACAGATCATGAAATTAGCAACCAATATGGTTTTACACTTTCCAATGATCTTCAAAACCTAAGTGCTTTTGCATTTGCTGATGATTTGGCTCTCGTTGGAAAAGATGAAAAGTCAGCAACAGCTCTCATTGATATGGCTGAAAGTAAATTAGATGAACTAGGTCTTGAAATTAACACTATTAAAAGCAAGTGTATAATTCTCGAAAGAGGTGTTTTAACTAAAGGAGCTCTCATTTCACTTAATGGATCAGCCATACATAGTACTGATGATAAATCTGAAACAATTCGATATCTGGGAGTTGATTTTCGCGACAAAATATTCTTAGATAAAAAGAAAATTATAACAAATTTAACACGTGATCTTAACAATCTCACAAAAACTCCATTACTGAAGCCTGATCAGAAATTGAAGATTGTGAATGAATATATATGGCCTGGGCTCATCTATCCTTTGCAATGTGCTCCACTTGATCAGTTCCCTGACAGCTTCCTTAAATATCTGGATAAAGTAATTAGAAGTGCTGTCAAAGAAATGATATCTCTTCCTGATGATACACCTAATGACATGCTATATTCTTCTAAAAAAAAGTACGTGGCCTAGGGCTTATTAAGGCTGAATGGGAAGCTAATATTCAGCATTTTAACATCTGTAAACAACTCTCACAAGTCAGTGATGATCATCTCCTTCTTGTCAGGAATCTTGAAGAGGAGAAGAAAACTGCTCTCAAGCGCCTGAAAATTCCTGAAGCCAACATAACACCTCGAACAACTGGAATACATCTACGTGATGAATTGCGAAAGAGATCGTTTGACTCCTGGTGTCAATTGCCTCATAAGGGGAAAGGTGTAGTCATCTATGAAGAATATCCAAGAGCCAATTCATGGGTCAGCACCAAAAGGGATTTGTCATCTTCAGAATATATTAATGCAATCAAGATGTCCTGCAACCTTACTGCAGTGCGCTCCGTTCCTGGCAGAGCTTTCAGCACGACCCGTTGCCGTCAACCAGGCTGCAACGAGACAGAAACTCTTGGCCACGTGTTGGGCTTTTGTCAGAAAGGAGAGTTATTGCGTAACAACAGGCATCATAGAGTCCGTGGAGCTATCGCCTGTCTTCTTCGGAACAAGGGTTGGAAAGTTCATGAAGAGGTCCACTGTATTTCTGAAGACGACTCTCACAGAAGAGCGGATATAATAGCAATAAACAGACAACAACAAAAGGCTATTATCATAGATCCAACTATACGCATGGAGAGAGATCTAAACCAAGCTCATCAGGTTGATCAGGAAAAGAGAGCCATTTATGAGCCTTGTATTCCCTACCTTAGTGCCAAGTATAACATCCCTCTCTTCAATTGGTCAGTGACAGGTTTATTTTTTGGTGCTCGGAGTTCTTTACCAAAATTTACATATCATTTTTTAAAGCAATTATCAATATCATCTTTTGAAATTCAAAAAATCATCTCGCAAATTCTCAAAGATTCCCTGCAGATTATACAATTTCATTTATACCATTCAGAAGGCCTTAATTAAGGATATTCTAATTTTAAATAAAATCTTTTTTTTTATCAGTATAATTTAGTAATCTTCTAAGATTTTATTTTACAATTGATAATCAATGGTGCTTAATTATTACACTTTATTTTTATAACACTATTCATATTTAATTAATTGTATTTGTTTGCTATTCATTTCCGGATCCTCGTGGTCATCCTTGATTAAGGCCGGATGAGTTTCTCTCTCTCTCTCTCTATGATATATAATGTATAATATTATATATCTTGAACTGTAATATACTATACTATGATATATCATAATATTTGTATAATTTAAAATTATATATTACTAAATTTACTATAATAACTTATAATGCAATATAAATATCGAATAGATACTCTAATATAATGTACCTGAGAAACATTTTCTTTAAGTTTTATTAATTTATGGTCATATCATATCATATCATATCATATCATATCATATCATATCATATCATATCATATCATATCATATCATATCATATCATTATATATCACATCATATCATATATCACATCACATCGCATCACATTATATTATATTATATTATATTATATTATATTATATTATATTATATTATATTAGGGCATATATCATATCATATCATATCATATCATATCATATCATATCATATCATATCATATCATATCATATCATATCATATCATATCATATCATATCATATCATATTATATTATATATTAACAGGATGACAATAATGCACATAGTGAATTGGCCATGAGAATTAGCTACAAAATTTGCCACGAAATTGCAAAGGAATTGAAAACATTCAACGGAGGTGAATTCATCAAGCGATGTTTAATTATATTGGCAGATGAACTCTGTCCACAGCAAGTAGGGGAAGTGGAAGCCATATGCCTGTCTCGTAGAACCGTGGTGAGGAGGTTGCAGTATGTGCGTATGGGTTATGTAAATAAGCCTAATGATTTGTGTGTGTGCATAGAGCGAAGTTTATTTCATTAAATTAATAAGAGTGTTATAAAGTCTGTACTGTACAATGGATTGATGTAATATCCTTATAAACTATTATGTATTGACAGACTGAATGACTAGAACAACCGTGGCTCTTGTTACATTACTGCAGGGAAGGTAGCTGTAATGCGAGTCCGCCACTGCGTGAGCGTTCTGCTCTGGCTTGGAATTGAAGTGCCTTTCGGAGCGAGAGCAGCTCTGGCCGACTAGACTGAGCCGCTCTCATGCCCGGCTGGTTGCTGGTAAACTTATACGTGAACTGTGTTAAGTGGAACAGCAATATATGGGGAAATCCGCCGCAGAATGACAACGTGAAAATAAACTCCGTTTGAGACAGTTGGAAAGAGTTCAGGAAGGAGAAAAGGCAGTTATTATGAACGTATATAAGATCCATCTGCATTATGGAAAAGATTAACTGTGACCTGTATCACCATATCATATTCGCTAAGGCGATCAGTGACGGATTGTTAGGAATACGATGGATAACGTAATACTCTGAAGTTGTTTTATTTCACTTGAATAGGTTAATTTGGCAGCTTTAATTATACATTTATTTTATTGTTTCTCTGTCATTGATCTATTTTAGATCACGGGCGAATTCCGAAGAAATTGCATAACTATATGTACCAGTTTTTTTAAAGATAGTTACGCAGCCGAGCTTGGAACTACAGCGCTATGTTGCCATTATGGACTACCACACTGTCAGCTGATGGGATTGACTTTAGATGGCTGATGTTAAAACAATCATTGGCAATTTACGCGAAGTTAAAAAAAAATACAAAAATCCACAGAGAATAAAAGATGAAACGTAGCATTGCTACTAACATTGTCTGCACAATATAATCACAGTCTAGTATATACAGGCGCGAAGCTTGGGGTGATTTTTTGCATTTCTCGCGATAGTTGCTAGCCGCTTGGAGCGCTGTGTGTACTAGGAACAATAGACTGTCACTGCCATCATGATCTAATACAGGCCGTAAGGCAGACCATGTGACTCGCTTAACCTGATCACGAAGGGCGGCGTTTCAACCATATAAATTAATTGGAATGCATAAAAAGTAACATATATTTCTATAAAATGTAGTGTAATTGCATTAATAAAATTTAAAACAATGATTAGGAGACACTTCAGACATAATTCCTTGCGACGTAAGGTGTAATATTAATTTTGGTGTGAAAATTACGTTGTTCGTATGTGTAGACCTACTTGCCTTTATTTCGATTAAATATCGCGAAATTATTGTACATTCATTTATGCACGATTCAATAATTTTCAGTTGGACCGCACGAATATTTAGATATGTTGAAATGATAGGTTATGTTTACTGTACCAGTTGTCCCGTTCTGTCTAATTTTAGTGGTCTCCAATGCCCTGCCATTCATTTGGAAATATTATAGGTTATGTTTACTATATCTTATATTCCTAAATTCGCAATTATACATTATAATTAAGGATAATGTCATGTATGATACTCCGACATTCAATTTGTCTGTAATACTACAATTGAGTATTGAATTATTGTATTTATCTACTACCTAAGAGACGAAGTAACAATCGTACGTACACTAATTTCATGAGAGTGGTATGATGAATTTTCTGTCTTTATCAGGGAAGGTACTGTAGATGTGGTATATTAAAATCACAATATAAATTCTTTTTTATTAAACCTCAAAATAACTTCGATTCTAAACTTAAAATGTTGATGCGAAAAGATTATGTTAACATGTAAAATTCTCTTCACATTAAAATAACACAGTTTTGTAATTATTTCTGTAACATATTATGCAACAAGAATAAAAGGGAACTTATGGACACATTACTCTAAATAAAACTTAGCTATGATACACAATAAAGTTATAATATAATAATTCACTGAGCTCCATACACTGAAATAGAAAACCCGAACATATATTACGGCCTGGTCTAGATCGAAAAGGCTTTGACTGTGCCGTATTTCGCATTGTTGTGAAAAGTTGTGTAAACTGTGAAATGTTCGTTATCGGTTATAATAACTGTAAATGGCTAAAATACAATAATTTGAGTAATAATATGGGACAAGGAAACGTTTGTTGCACTATAAATTCTAAGAAAAAGAGGTCAGAGTTATCCTTCCGAAAGATCCAGGAAGGTGAGTTTATAAAATATAATATATACTTTATGAAAATTATATATAAACCTTATGTATTTCGTATTTCAATAGTGGAAGGAAGGTGTTAATTTTTCAAAAGAACACGATATCAAAAGTACAATACATTTTATCGTCTGCTAGGGAAAGAGTCTGTGATGAGACGATAGTAGCGATCCTGGTGGCTAGCAACTATCTATGGATGCATATTTCAACTGTCTATGTTTGCATATTTAGTAAGTATTGAGCTTCGCAATATACTAAAGTGTGATATAATGTCGCCAAGAGAGCTATTGAGCATTCACCATGTGGGAATTGTATCTTTGGCAACTCAATCGTTGTTCCATAGCAACAAGGCTACCATGCTATGTGACAATCAGTTGTTTTTCCGGTCGCAGCTCTAATGTCATGCCCCATCTTTCAAAAGAACAGGTATAGCCAATAATATTCCATCATGTTGTCTACAAATTTTTTCTTTTGAATATTACTAGTGCCGCTTACTAAATATCCACTAGGCCGCTCACTGGCGCTCCAAAATTGAATAGTCGATGGGCGGTCATTTGCAGGGAAGCGCTGAGTAGGATGGTTCGATCGTGTGCAGCTTTCAATTGCAGCAATACACATGGTTGTAAACATAAAGAAGGAAGGGATGTTACATTCTTTTGTATTGTTCAACTACTTATTATGTATTGTATATTTTTGTAGAGCCACCAGTGTAGCTTGCCAGATGATCTGGAGCTGCGCTCGGCTTAGGATCGATTCCCACTTGGGCTGATTATCTGGTTCGGTTTTTTCCGAGGTCCTCAAGCGTAAGGTAAATGTCAGATAATCTATAGCGAATCCTTAGTCTCACTTCATCTCGCCAAAAAATTGTGTAATATTTGACTTGTCCCACGTCTTAAAATTTCAATGCTAATTTAAGTTCTATGGAATCTATACTAATAATAAATCTGTAACCGAAATTTTTATGATAATTTTTGCTTTTCCAAAAATAATTGGTGTTAACATGTATAATTAACCATCCTAAAACCGAAAATCGCTTTTTTGAAACTTTGGTTTGTTTGTATGTGTGTCTGTCTGTCTGGATGTTCGTTACCTTTTCACGCGACAGCGGCTGAATCGATTTACATGAAAATTGGAATATAAACTAAGTTCATTGTAACTTGGATTTTAGGCTATATGGCATTCAAAATACTTTATTTGAAAGGGAGTTATAAGGGGGCCTGAATGAAATAAATCGAAATATCTTCCTTATTATTGATTTTCACGAAAAATGTTACATAACAAAACTTTCTTTAAAAATGATTTCCGATAAGTTTTATTCTATGCAAAATTTTTATGGGATTGATATTTAAAGATTACATTAGTTTCAAAATAACAATGATTTTAATGTCATTGCCACCTCAGATTATACGATAATAAAGATAAAACAAATGACTGCATTTATTTAAAGCGGCCTTCGACAACAATCGGATTAATATTTATTTAGTAACCCTTTTTATACGGATGATATTCGTATATGTTTACAATATACTAAATATTATTATAAAGAGAGAGTGTTTGTATGTTTGTATGAGGCAATCTTAGGAAATTATTTAATCGATTTGGATAATTCTTTCATCTTTGGAAAGTGTAGTTCCTTCAGATGGACATAGGCTTTATGTCACTACAGAAGCTCCAGAGTGAATCGAGGACTGGTATAAATGCATAAGGTATGATCAAAACAGACTCTTACGCACAGAAAACTTGATATACTGTCGAAACTAATGATGAATGAGCGGTATGTAGTTAAATGTAATGCTATTAGAAGGTAATAAAATTGTATGTCTGCTTTGCATTGCGTTTATTTATGAACCAATGATAGTCAGAGATGGAATATTTTTACCAGGTTCGAAAAGGAGAAGACAGCGCTGAACATTCTCAGAGAATTAACAAACAACGAGAGCGTATTGCTAAAACTGGACAGCGTAGTCGAGAGTTAATCGCATGTTAATACGTATTACGATTTAAATATCGATTATGCTCATTTTAACGATATTCAAATAGGTAAAACAGATCAAATGAAACGCAAAAATGGAGTAATGGAGCAAACGAATGAAGCTGTGCTGCTGTAAACGTTGTTATTTCTGAAAGTCAAGATCCCCCAAAACCATTTAAAAACTTATAGTAGTACAACCACTATCAATGCACGTTTTAAACAATATAGGACAGTGCAACACCTTATTCAAGGTGGTGCCGTTTGGTGATAAAGCCTTCTTCCAGCTGAGAGCACAATCCTCTGTTCTTACAAATATATTCTGTTTCAGACGCAGAATTCCTGTATGGAAATATCATCCGTACTTCGGTACATCACACTAATATGATATGCATAAATAATCACTTAGTGATTTAAGACGGCGCTCATTCCGTCAGATCCCGGCCAATTAGTCACTCGTAATGAGTGCACCTCTGCACAAAGTGTGTTGGATATTGTGCCACTGTCACACATCTGTGATACAGTGCATGAGGGTTGGCCACTAAAGGGAAACTAACAGGTGGAACTTAAACTGACAGGATTCAATCCGGCATCGGAACTGGAATCCGGTGTTAAAGCACGTAGAGCTGAAAACCCGGGTTCGGATCTCGGTGCGGAAGAGAATTTTTTTCCGCTCTACCCATTCTTCATCATATGGTAATGCAGAATTCCTGCACGGAAATAGCATACGTACTTCGGTACATCACAATAATACAAAATATAAAATCTAAAATAATAATAGAAACTACACAGAACAAGTAAACATATTAAAATATTTAGGATATACCATGTGACTTGACATAAATCTAGATTTAGTAGAGAAAGCTGGAATATTTAATTATTTAAATGGAACAAAAAGTAGAATTTAAAAAATAAAACAAGGAAAGATACTATTATGAAATTTTACGAAGTAATGACAATACCGAAAATACTATATGGAAGCGAGACATGGGTAATGACAGAAAGAGATAAACAAAGACTCGAAGCAAATAAAATGACATTTTTAAGACCAATATTGTGACACAAGGAAATAGAATACAAAATAAATGAAAATATTCGTAACGAGTTGCAAATATTTGGGCCTAGTCTAAATGACAAAGTAAAAGAATATAGAAGGATAATTCCACGAAAACCATGACATCAGATGTCACATATGAAGTTGTTGTTTTAAAGTCTTTGCTATTTTTACGTCTGAGAGTGATGAATGGACAAGACCGAGGCACAGAAGAGAGCTTGTTTTCGTTTATAGTTTGTTCTGAATGTGAGCGGGAAGTTAGAGGATATTATTCCTACAAGCGAAGCAACTGCAGTGAACTTTGGTCTCCCTTATCTCATCAGTCTGTGAATGATCTTAACAGTGAGTGATTAGGTTGAACGTACACCTTCGCGAAAGAGGATGAAGCAGGTATAATACATTGCCTCATTCGATAGTTTTAACTTTTATTATGAGGTCATCTAAATCAGCTTAAGTTTATGTCCCGTCTGTTACCAAATGTTTGAATTTATTTAGTTTCAAGCCATACTATTGCAAACTAGCCAATGAAAAAACATTTTCTCTTCCAATATTCCATGATGAACATCATGAACCTTCAAGACATTAATTAAATTCAAAACAATATTTTTAATCGTGGCAACAGACGGGACATCTTGTGGTAACAGACGGGACAAGAATAACTATCCCATCCATTACTTGTCCGTAATCATGAAGTCCATACTGTGAATTCGTTATTATTGTTACTATTATTACTAGTATCATCAGCATTATTATCATCATCATCCTCATAGTCATCCATATAGTTAGTTAAAGTGTATATTGCAGGTTAATAGTACTTTAACAACATGGCAAATATGTCTCCAGCCGAGAAAATGAAGCGGTATAGAGAATGCCTGAAACAGTCGGAGAATTATGAAGATGCTAAAATTAAGGACGCAAGAAGGAAGAAACATGCACAGGCTCTGAAGAAGACAACTATGACACCGAAGGATATGAGAAAGCAAAAAAATATGATCGTGAACGGAAACGTGTCTACCGTTAAAAATTGAATAGCCTGAGTCCAAGTGAAGAACCAACTTGTTCAAGTATTCTGTTCCTAACACTAGGGCTAAAGTTGTCCATCGTGCTCTCCGTAATTTGCCTCAAAGTCCAAGAAGGCATTATGAGGTTGTGGGTGTATTAGCGAGAACCTGTGAATTATGGATGAAGGAAAGCAATATATCTGTAATAGGAAACCCTGTCAAAGATGTCGAAGATGATGCAATTAATTTGTATTGCAGGGAAGATATCAGGAGATAGGCTTCCGGAAGGAAAGACTGTTTAACAATTTACACAGATACTGGAAGGTAAAAAATGCAGAAACAACATCTTGTGATGACCATTAAAGAAGCTTATAACCTATTCGTTGTAGGAAAAGGGACAAACATAATAAGACTTTCGAAATTTGCACCCCTTCGTCCTGCAATGAATACTGTTCGAGCTTACATAGAATCAGTAGTTTGTGATGTAGCAAAAGAAAAGTGTATGTATGTTCAAATATTACTAACAAAGATGGAGACTACGATAACTTGGACAAACGATTAGAAATTAAGGAGGAAGATTTAAAGAAACAGGTTACATATAAACAATGGGCACATGCAAATGGAAGAGTATAAGAAATTGAAATGAGTAGTCAAATTGCAGATGTGCAAGCATTGAAAAAGCAGACACCAACCCTCCTGATACATTGCTTCATCACAAGACAACAAAGTGCATTTTTTAATGAAGAAAGACAAGCTTCATCTGAAGTGTGCTACCAGTGGACTTTTCGGAGAACTATTCCGTTATGTTTCAAAATGATATACAGGCTGCTCATTGGAATAAGAAGCAAATTACAGTTTTCACAGCAGTGGCGTAGTTTGGCAACGAACCTTGTAATTATGCCTTGACGTATGATAAATATGCTGTCTTTGCTTTTTTAGACGAAATTTTTTTAGAGACATAAAAATAATCTTCCAAATGTGAAATGCCTACACGTATTTTCTGCCTCTCAATTCAAGCAGAGATTTAATTTCATGAACATATCATTTCTAGAAGAATTTTATGGGATACAACTGTCCTGGCCTTTTTTTCTCCTCGAGCCTTGGGAAAGAAGCTGTAGATGGTGTAGGGGCAACTATTAAAAGGCTTATTTGGACTCGGATGAAAATAGGAAAATACACAGATCAAGATGCACAATCATTTGTCGAATGTGCTGCAACTTCTTCCGTCAAGATAATTTTGATTACAGATGAAACAGTGAAACATCATAATATGTTGAACGCGCGTTGAAACAACACAGCGTACCTTCCGGAGACACAAAAAATGCATTCCATAATTGGAGTATCTCCATACAGAATCAAATGGAAATATTACTCTTACAGCTCTGATGACCACGAATTTATATTAAAAAAAAAAAAACAAATCTTCAAGTAGAAAATAAAAATATACCTATTACATGCATTTATGGTATGTATGTTCAATCTGATTTTTTTACTCTTTTTTATTTGTACTTGGATCAATCAACAGTTTTGGTATTACAACGTTAAATGATTACGTTGTACAATATGCGACATTATAGACGTACTCAATTGTATTATTTTGTTGCTATAAGAGATATGCTAAAGTAATATGTGCAGATATAATATTTATTAATTGTTTAAAACTTTTTAAAAGTAGTTCACTGTTTTATCCAGTTGTTCTTTCCATTCATTACAGGGCACATTCGGAAAATGTCCCGTCCATTACCTGTATGTCCCGTCTGTTACCCATTTTTAGACAACTTCTCTCAATACACAATTCATATTACACAAAGTTTGAATGCACCCATGAATAGCTGTGTACACTCGCAATATTTGGTAATATTGTGGTATTTTTGTATTTCATAGCAGGACAGAGATTGCATAGAGTTTGTGTTCATTGTATATACTGTGTCATTTTTATGTCCCGTCTGTTACCTTTCTTTAAACAATTATAACTGTTGTCAAATATTTTACAATTTGCTTTTCAACAGAAATAATATCAGCTTATAACCTGATGCAGGCATTCTGACTTTTAGTTTGTATATTAAATAATTTCCGTACGAAATAAATATATATATTATACTGAACAACTTATATGATTGTCCCGTCCATTACCGTGGAATTACCCAGAAGTAAGTGAGTATTCCACGTCCAGAGAATGGATCTTAACAGATTTCCCTATAAAATAGAAACATATTTAGCTATAGGTTGGAGAAACGTTCGACATTCGAGAAAACGTTGGACAGACCAAGATATGTAAATTGCTACAGGCAATAAACTGCCTAAGGCATGAAGAATGATGATAATATATATTTTTTTGTTGCTTAAACTTGAAATTCTTTTCATATAAGATGAGTTGACTAATTTATAAATAATATATACTGTACATTTATGTTCATTTAGGTCAAAATTACATAAATACTTGCATAACTGATTAAATATTAATTAATATTTCTTACTTATAATGAAACTAGCATCTGTCCATTCCTATTATTACCATTAATTTATTTAATTTCTTTAAATAGAATACAAACGTCTAAAGGCAAAATCTCATTACTTTATTATTATCCTCATGATATCAATATATTTTAGATTTATATTTTGCTCCCCAACGTAGTTCCAGTAAACTACTATTAAATTAATTCTCATCATTTAATCAACTAACTATCTCAATTTAATTATAAATCTTTACATATTGTATATAGATTGAATTGAATTATATTAGCTCATAAGTAAATTAGAAATCAATAGGAAAGAAAAACCCGAACGATTGAAAGGAAAAAAGTGGGAAGATACCGAAAAACCTCGGAACTTGAATAAGAATAGGCCAAGGAAGGAGGCGGTAGCTACATTCAGATTGAAGGCGCGTATGAAGATCTATCATTTTAAAGAATACACCATTTGCAAACAACCTGTATCGAAAATGGGTGCTGAGCATCTCCTATCCTGCCAAGGATTAAATTCCATCCTTCAACGAAATAACAACATTGAAGGACTATATTGGGACGCCCGAAGCAAAATGGAGTAAAACCTATCAAGCCATAGGAAACAACAACAATAACAACAACAATATAACTCATTAGCTCATAAATTTAGTTACTACTTTTTCGTATTATGCTTTATTTCAAATTAAATAAACGTGTGCAAGTCTTTAACATTTAACTCAAGAATACTGCTGTAGAAACTTTAATGTATTGGAAATATTCATAATTTAAATGTATATGTCACTGTGGTATTGATTAATGCTGGTTGAGTGGAAGAAAAAGCTTTATGGCTTTAACTTTGCCAGCGAAAATAAAACATTCTATTATTATTATTATTATTATTATTATTATTATTATTATTATTATTATTATTATTATCATTATCATTATTCTATGGGGATTATACGGACATAAATTAAATCTACACTTTTACTTGTAGTTGTATTATATTTCTTACGGTGTGGAAGAGGAGGTCTGATGGATAAATGAATGAATGAATCGATCGACCGACCGACCGACCTACCGACCAATCGATCGATCAATGAATGAATGAATGAATCAATCAATCAATCAATAAGCGAGCAAGCGGTGAGCAAGCAAAACGATTTATACCTCTTTTCTGCAACTTAGTTCATGGATGGCCGTCCAGACCAACACGAGTCATTCACGCTTAAGCAGCGTTACCTAGTTGTAATGTTAAGATTCAGTCGCTCTTAGTTATGGTAAACTAAATATTACATACGCCCAGACAAAATATTGTAGCCATGCTTAAGATTAGACATAAGAACTAAGTGGCGAGAAAGGGTTATAGTGAATGCGGAAAGACAGTCGACATAATTCAGCTTTTTATTCTTTGGTTAAGTTGTGGTGAGAAAGCTGAAGAACATATTACTTATTTTCTTGCCGAATTAGTTCAATGGGAAAACGTTATTTTCTTAAATGTCTCAATAAAGCAGCTGCATTTTTCGTACTATCTTGTTCTAGGATGCCTACTAGAATTGTTTTATGTAATTACCTCAAAATGTCGTACATGATTTTATAATCAGATTTTTATACGTTTCTTTAAGTGGAGCGTTCTTATTCCACCACTAATACATATAGATCGCCATTATGATTCGAAATCATAATGGTGAAGTCTGGTATCTGGTGATGATGAAGTCTAGGAATTCATCAGATAAGGATCCATATCATTGCAATAGAACAGCATACTCCTACAATCCCTGCTCCATGTAATCGTCTTTAAACTTGCGTGGTTTTGACACACAATTTCCTGAAACCAAGATACCTCAGGATCCTGTAGAGAACAAAGAAGACTATTCTCAGAATTACACAAAATTTCCCAGCTGCTGAGCGCCAATCTTGAAGAATCAACTGATTCACATTCTACTTTGTCTTTCACATTGCTGAAAAAGGATGACCCGATCTTGGAATGTCTTCTAAGCCTTTCTATCGCTCAGACTCCTGACTGACAGTGATGTAATCAACTGTCTGTTCTCCATAAAACTCTTCAAGTGCTCATAAATTTCAATGGACACATTGTGCTCCTCGTTCAGGAACTTCATTACATATCGCTAATTCGTCGAACGTCCGTGTAATACTCAATTTTTACTCACGTTGCAAATGTGCCATCTGGTGAGAGGAAGTGGAGTAGGGACGAGAACTTTTAAATACTCATGCAGTAAGATTAAAGCACCGTTAGTTGACATGGCTCTGGTACAGTAGTTCGTACTTTCGACCTTAAGGGTGGTATTCATAGACATTTCGCAGCACGCGCTACGAACGTACTAAGCTAGCCCCGGCTATCCACTGGTTACTAGTACAGAATTCAAATCATATCCTATTGCTAACACTGGTTTATAAATACGCTGATAATCCACCGAAAGCTCGCGCTAAAAATGTCTATGAATACGGCCCTATATATTTAAATAACCCATATAAGTAATTGAATAAGTCTATTATATAGGTCTGTTCGATTATTGCTCGCTGAATATATCAAATTTGAAATTGAATTACCAAAGGTATCAATCCCAATTTGTGATCTTGTGAACATGTGTCAACTACATATTTCGATCGCAATGAATTATAGTCACTATTTCACCAGTTACCAGTTCAAAAAAGAGTCTAAGAATCTGTTTAATTTCAAGCAGTCAGAACTATCCATACAGCAATATGTTCGATTTTGTACTACCACGATCGAAAAACTGATTAAATAACCATAACTAATGGTATTAGATAGGGTGATTTTTAAGCTCATTTCTCTTCAATCTTGTAACGGACCAAAGGATTAAAGAACTTCCACAAAACTCGGGATACAAAATGTGAAACAACAATTTCCCATAATACGAGGGCCGTCCAGAAAGCAAGTTTCCCTGGGGCCGTTTACAGAAAGCAGATCACAATTTAATGGAGAAATTTATTGGAACAGGTATGTCTATTGTTGACTCTTTTTTTGAGACTTTTGTCTTCTGCAGGAGTTCCGCTAGGAGTTGTTTCAACACCTACCCTTCCTGTCCGGTCAGCATTTTCACAGTGACAGAGAAATGCAGACGGTTGTCACACACTGGTCCCGATCCCATGCAGCAGACTTTTACGATGATATGACAAACGTCTCAATTTCGGTGGAGAATATATTGAAAAATAGCTCAACAATTGCTGTATCTGTTCCAATTAAATCTTTCCATGAAATTGTGTTTTTTTCTGTAACTGGACCCAGGGAAACTTACTTTCTAGACTGTCCTCATATGTTACCCAGTTGATGCGGTCATCCTGTCAAAAACAAAGGCTGGCATACAAATGCTGCATCGCTTCAATATAGTTACTAACAATATGTAAATCATCTATACTAATAATAAATCTGTAGCCGAAATTTTTCTGGTAATTTTCGATTTTCCAAAAATAATTGGTCCTAACATATATAATTAACCACCCTGAAACCGAAAATCGCTTTTTTGAAATTTTTGTTTGTATGTCTGTCTGGATGTTTGTTACCTTTTCACGCGATAATGGCTGAACCGATTTATATGAAAATTGGAATTTAAATTAAGTTCGTTGTAACTTAGATTTTAGGGTATATGGCATTCAAAATACTTTATTTAAAAGGGGGTTATAAGGGGGCCTGAATTAAATAAATCGAAATTTCTCGCTTATTATTGATTTTTGTAAAAAATGTTACATAACAAAAGTTTCTTTAAAAATGATTTCCGAAAAGTTTTATTCTTTACAAAATTTGGATAGGACTGATATTTAATGAGATAAATGAGTTTTAAAATTAAAATAACACTAAGACGGTGCAATGAAAGGGGCCATGGACAACAACAATCGAAAAAGGGGCCTTGAGCAACAACAATCGAAAGCTATTAAACATAGCCTATAGAGAATGTTTCTGTGTTTGTATGAAGTAATATCAGAAGCTAAATTAACCGATTTGTATAATGAATTATTATTTCACCATTGGAAAGTGTAGTTTCTCTAGATGGACATAATGCTATAATGTTATTACAGTAACTTCTGAGTAAATCGAGGACAGATAAGATTAAAATAGCTTCTTATGCACAGAAAATTTGATAGGCTATTTTGTACATTCGTTTTCTGTATTTCTTAAAATAATATTTATGTACACCTCATTTTAATCTCAGAGAATTAACGAACAACGACAGTGTATTGATTTAGTATACAGTAATAGCACGTTAGCTTAGCAATGCATTATTTTATAAATAAAATTTTAACTATGCTCAATTGAATCGTGTTAAAATACATAAAATATATATTCAATAAATGCAATGCAAAAAAGAAAAATTGGGTAATGAGCCAAGCAGATTATGTTGCGCTGTTATAAAAGTTGTTCCTTCTGAGATTCAAGAGCCCCCACAACAAATTATAATATAATATAATATAATATAATATAATATAATATAATATAATATAATATAATATAATATAATATAATATAATATAATATAATATAATATAATATAATATCTATACTAATAATAAATCTGTAAGCGAAATTTTTCTGGTAAGTTTCGCTTTTCCAAAAATAATTGGTGTTAACATATATAATTAATCATACTGAAACCGAAAATCGCTTTTTTGAAATTTTTGTTTGTATATCTGTCTGTCTGGATTTTGTTACCTTTTCACGCGATAATGGTTGAACGGATTTCGATGAAAATTGGAACACAAAATAAGTTCGTTGTAACTTAGATTTTAGGCTATATGGCATTCAAAATACTTTATTTAAAAGGGGGGTTATAAGGGGGCCTGAATTAAATAAACCGAAATATCTCGCTTCTTATTAATTTTTGTCAAAAAAGTTACATAACAAAAGTTTCTTTAAAAATGACTTCCGATAAGTTTTATTTCAAGAAAAATTTTGATAGGACTGATATTTAAGTCTGTCTGTCTATCTGGATTTTGTTACCTTTCCACGCGATAATGGCTGAACGGATTTCGATGAAAATATGAATATAAATTAAGTTCGTGTAACTTAGATTTTAGGCTCTATTGCAATCAAAATACCTTATTTAAAAGGGGGGTTATAAGGGGGACTGAATTAAATAAAACCGAAATATCTCACTTATTATTGATTTTTGTGAAAAATGTTACATAACAAAGGTTTCTTTAAAAATGATTTCCGATAAGTTTTATCCCAGGCAAAATTTTGATAGGACTGATATTTAAGGATATACAAGAGTTTTAACATAACAGTACAATACATTTCCACCGCCGCCTCAGATTATAGTGTCGTTGTTCCGTAACTTCTAGGTGCAAAATATTAAATTTTTTAGTAGGAAGAAAAACAAATTTATTCATTCTATGGCTGTAGTGCATAGGAGATCATAAATTCTTACATTTTCGAAAGAAATATAATTAAGTTATATATAGTAGATTGTATTATTTGCTGTATCATTAAGTTACTTAGTAGAGCAAAAATCTGAAAATCGATATGTGACATAGGAGTTATTGCAGGAACGGCGACGATGGTTACAATGAAATCAAAACAATGATTCCGTTTATTTAAGGCGGCCTTGACGTTTATCAATATTAATATACAGAGAATATTGTGTGTGTTTGTATGAAGTAATCTCAGAAGCTAATTGACCTTCACTATTTGAAATTTGTAGTTTCTCTAGATGGATGTAATGCTACAAATGAGGACTGAGATAAGATGAAAAGAAATCTGTACGCACAGAAAACTTGTTATTCTGTCGAAATATTGTATAACTTGATTATTGCAACTTTATTTGGTCCACATAAAATACTCTAATTTTATACACTCATTTTACCATAGAAATCACTGGAGCTGAGTTATTTTAAAAGGTGTCATGAAATGGCGTTCCTGCGCTCATAATTTATCCATTTTCCTTTCCTGTGTCTCTTAAAATAATATTTATATAGGGTATCTCATTTTTTTATTTGCATAAACAATGATATACAACCGAGCGAGTTGGCTCAGGTGGTAGCATTTGAGACACGCATTCGGGGGTCCCGGATTCAAACCCCATGGCCGACCAATCTGACTGAGGTTTTTTATGATTTCCCTTAGTCATAAAGGCAAATGCCGGATTGTAAAGATACATGCCATTATTCATCACCGCCTCATTTACCAATACCAAAAACATTAATCAAAGTCTATAATCAGTTACATGAACACAAGCCATCTACAACACACAATACAAACAGGAACTCAATAAGAGTAAAAACGGCCTGCTGATATACCCACACATTTTAAACACGCGACATGACCACAGATGTTAAGGCGTGAATAAAATAAACTTAACAAAAAAAAAATGCACAGTAAGATTAACATAAAAATGATCTTCGTATACAATCAACTCTATTAAATTGGAGTGATTTATTAAAGAATGTATTCGAGACTAATTTAGAAAAATGTTAAACGAATTATATTTGCATGAAATGAGTTGTCTCTGGACGAAAATGATAGCATCTTAATTACTTACATACAATTTAAATTAAGTAGCATATTAAACGATTTATTCTTCTATCAAACACGAATGTTTCCTGGACCCAATGTTCTATTTTAATTATGTAATTACTTTATATTTATTTCTAATAAGTGCAGCGGAGCGCACGCGTACAGCTAGTTAGAAATAAAACTAAATGTACGAAATTTTCGAAAAGAACATTAAGATGTGAATAAGAAATTTAGATTTAGATTTAGATTTATTTAATAATAACATATACATAAAAACGCTACATGAAAGTACCCTGAAAAAGCAAAGCTCGTGAAATGGAAGGAGAAATTATCGAACAACCATCAGAATTGAATTCTTTGAGAGTTCACATAACAAACGGCAAGAATTTATAAAAATGAAGTAAAAAAGGAAAGCTGACAAGGCAGTATATATCAGTGTGTATGAAAGATATTATTTGGTGCAACAAATATTCGACAAATGAAAGTAAAGTAAGAATTTACAAAACAACAGGTAGACTAATTTTGGGATAAGCATGAGAAACCAGATTTAAGACAGTGAAGGTAACTTAAAAGTTGAGGAACTGCGAAATAAAAATTTTGAGGACTATTCAAAGGAAAACTTTCTGTCAGAATAGGCGTACTTAATACAGAAATTAGAGCAGATAATAAAATTGAAGACATCACTAAAATTATTGAAAGCAACATGCAGATATACAAAGGAGGCAGATAGTATGGTGAGAAGAGCCAAAGAAGACAGATCCTCTGATGGGAGAGAGGAACAGGAAGACCTCCTAAAAGATGGCAGAGAGTGAGTGCATATCTTCACAGCAAGAACCCTGATAGGGGAAACAAATAAATAAATTCCTACATCACAAGAATAAGAATTACATTTACCTTGTCGCTATGATTCGCAATTGTTTCCTGCTTGGTAGGCTACCTTAATATTTATAAAGCAATATAAATTGTACCGTAGTATGTAATTAAAATCAATAAAGAACACTATAACCCAGTGGCGGTTCCTCGGGGGAGGGAAGGGAGGAACGTCCTCCTCACATTTTCTTCTTTTGAAAGTAAATACCAAATAAAATATGTGCCTTGAAATTCGAGGAAGATTCGATAATTTTTAAGTTTACAGCTATAAGAAAAACTCGGTTGATCGAGTTTTAAACGACGCGCGCTCATGTGCTGTAGAAAACTGTGATAAAGATGAGAGATTGTCTGTGTGGAGGAAAGTCACTCCATTCCTCCTCTACTGCAGTTAACACACATAGACAACAGCGCACTAGCGGCCAGAGAAAGAAGCAGAGTTTTAAAGCAAGTAAATGAACGGAGAGGGAGGAGATCCTCCTCTGAATCAGTCATGGGCGGGAAATAGAAACCGACTGGTCGTGCAGCAAGCTCGCTACCGCTGCCACCTAACGATGTTGCATTCAACCGGACTATAACACATCTAGGATGAGACACAACAAAAACAGTTTTAACGCTACGCTATGAAAGACACCATGTAAACTTTTTCGAAATTATAAATCAAAAATATTATTCATTGCACTTTATATAGCCTACTATTCATGGTTTGAAACTTTCCTTGATATTTGAAAGTTAAAGTCGGGTTTATGTAAAACAAGGAGGAAGTAGTTCTACGTAGTTGGCTCCTGAAATTCACTTCTATTCATTGTATACTAGACAGGGCAACAGCCAAGTTGTCAGTTTTGTACAAATATATTTGAAACTGAAAGTAGGTACTCCGAACTACATCATTTTTAACATAAAACATTAATCGGCCACCGGCAGCTTTGAACAATAATGATAGTATGAACTTACAAGAACTGACATTCTTCAAAAGCATGTGATACTGAACTTGTAAAGTGTACATGTGGCAACACAGACCACGTGGGTGGGTGCTTTCCTCAGATTATTTCCCATTCCCATTTCCATTTCCGTAAAACGGTTCCGGTTACGAGTTAGTAGCTAGTCTCTTCGAACACGCGTTATGCTGTAGTGTGCTCGAAAAATGCTACGAGGTTGTGAATTTCCTTGTAATTGTTAATTTGCGCAATTATTCAGCAATTAGTGGAAGTGAAAACATAATATATTTTGGACAATTTAGGAAACTCAGTTTACAAGAACAGATTATTACTATACAGAAGGGAAGGCCAACCCCAACACTACCTGGTCTTACACGTATGCATGTAGGCTAATTTGTAGCATGTTTCATTCAAGAAGGTGTCATTTCGTGCTGTTAACTTCTTTCCTCCTCTTAAGAAATATGCAGGAGCCGCCACTGCTATAACCTATTAGTAAACTCATAAGTAATAATAAATTGACATTAATTTTCTCAGCATCAACAGCAAACAATAAATTTACTTTTACGAAATGCCAGTTTCATAATATATATTTAATTAACTTTCTAAGTTTGATATATAATATATTATGATTCTTCATTGTTATACAGTGGCTCCTAAATCCGTGAAAGGGATCCGAATTCCGTGATACTAAAATAATCCTCATTAACTGCTCAGAAAACAAACATGTATTTGAAAAAATACTTTGAGGTCGTGGTATATTGTTCTAATAAGGATTAAGCAAAAAATTACAACAAGAAAAAGGGCCTAAGTGACAAATTTCATAGAAAATACTTGTGTAACTACTAGAATACATATTACATATTAATATATTATAAACAAAATAAACTGAAAGTTAAATTCAATACAAAATTAAATTGGAATAAATTGAATTATAACACAATTATTTCTCATTATTTATATTTCTAACAATAGCAGTAAGTAACTTAAATATATGCCTTATTATGTTATTATAATTATAATTCATGTTTTCTATAACTTATTTCTCTTATATTTCCACGAACTATTTTCTTTCATAGACATTAATTTTCACATTTTAGCGTTGGCATCACTGGTCGAGTGAGCCAGGAAGGATAAATATGAAAATAAATCCGAAAATGTGAAAGCTCCTATAGCATTGTTATTGTCTCACAATGTTTAAATAAACATACACATTGATTCAGCTGACTATAATCTACAGTAATATATCATTTTTATACTACTATATTAATTCTTACCTCTAATATAAAATGTTTCTGCAGGAGCGGTCACAAGAGAAAGAAAAACTTACTGGTCAATCACCTTTCACTGAACAAAAGCTTTTGCAGTCGACTGCTTCTATTCAAAAGGCGGGTAGTCAATAGAATTGAAAAGAAGACATCTCCTGGCATCTGTTAGGTATTTAAAAAACTTAAAAGTCAGAGAGCACAACTGCATGGCAGTCAATTAAAATTTTATCACGGGATTAGAGGTATCACGGAATTGGGCACCTTTACCCTATATTATTATTATTAAATATCCGCGGAAAAGAACCCTAATTCACCAAGCGGTATGCTAGAGTTTTAGTTTTTGTTATATGTTATACTACTTATCTCTACTACTTCTTTTTACACAGATAATGGTGAAATATGTATCTACAGTCTTTTAAAGATAAAGTTTAGCAAGTCTATAAATTGTCTGTAGTAACAAGGTTTTTTGATTACTTCACATAGTGGAGTCCTGTATTCGGTGTCGCAGTCCAGAAGATGTGTCTTTATTTGAAATCTCTTTGCTTCAATAATAGGACAGTCAAATAGAAGGTGTTTCACACTGTGAAGGTCTTCGCGGCAGGAGCATGTAGAGTCGATGTCTGCTGGAATGTTGAATCTGTCGAAGTAAGTTCCAAATTTCCCATGTCCAGAAAGAAACTGCGTTGTTACGAAAGTAGGTTTGACCCTTTACCCTATAAGCACAGTCTACTACATACAGTCACGAAGCTTGGGATGATTTTTTGCAATTCTCGCGATAGTTGCTAGCCGCTTAGAGCGCTGTGAGTACTAGGAACAATAGACTGTGCCACAGCCATTGTGATCTAATACAGGCCATAAGGCAGACCATGCAATTCGCTTAACCCGATCACGAAGGGCGGCGTTTCAACCATATAAATTAGTTGGAATGCATAAACAGTAACATATGTTTCTCTAAAATGAAGTGTAATTCCATTAATAAAATTTAAAACAGTCCTGCGATGGTGACTAATAATTACGAGCGAGAGCTATTTATGCCCGATGCGCGCGTGCGGAGCTCTTTTACCTGTAAACATTGTTAAAGAATGTACAGATCTTAGAACACAGTGCATCATAACGGAACGGAAGCGCTTAAAGCTTTCAAGGAAGAGTGGAAGATACAATATTTATGCTTTGATCATGGTGATGAAGTCCAGTGTTTGTTGTGTAAAAAAAAATATCATTTGCAAAAATAGGAACATAAAACGGCATTATGAGACGCAACATGAAAAAAAAAATATATATAGGCATTATTCAGGAGAAGAGAGAAATAAATTCATTTCGGAATTGACGTCGAAGGTAAATTAATTTACATTTGGGTCAGTAGATTGTATCTAGATTCCTTTTATTCTTTATTTTAAATGTATTGTTGATGTTTTTTTTTTGCTTGTTTCTGGATATTTACTTTTATTAGACTACGTGTTTCTTTAATTTAGAAATAATATTTTATCTTTGATTGCACTTTAACTTATACTATTACTAAGCTCAAAATCCTAATTCACTTTAATTCCAATAACTATTTTCAGGATTTTGAGCAAATATAAACTAAACATTTTGAAAACTTTGATGCAAGGAGGTTTTTAGTAACGTCAATATAAAATATACTTAAAAATATAATTTCAAAACTATTAGACCTAATTGCACCAAATTTTGTACAGATGATATTATTATAGATCTGTTTATATAGTTTAAATTTCACAAATTTTGACCGAAATTGTGGAAGTTTTAAAAGTCATACATATCCCCTTAAATGATTGACCCCAAAAATGACTATGGCTCTCAATATCTTAATTTAATCAATTTGTTTTTTCGTGTTACGTGCATCTCACAAATCACTCTAAGAAAACTCATTACATAATCACGACTGGAGAGTAAGAACTACATTTTCACAATCACAAATCAATATACTCCATTTCAATCAATATTGCCATTATTATTTTTTCAACAAATACCCAAAAGTACTTAGAGATCACACACGTCGAGCAGGTAGACCCTATTAGTTTCTCCTAACCAATGAAGTGAAGTATTTACATAATTAATAATTGCTTTTAACAATAAAATGGTTTACATGCAATTAACTTTTACTATTTCTCTTTTTTGTTCCTAAAGAAAACCTTCCCTTTGCGATTTTTTTTATATATGTGGATGTATATATTAAATAACTTAGTAATTAGTCCTATTACATAGCAGAAATTTAGTAACGCAAGTTATTGTAATAATTGCTGCCTTCATTCGCTGCATGTGCATGTACATCCCTGTTGTCTACGTTACGACGCTACGTAGTGGATGCGCTAAGCGCTCGTGATCAAGATCGAGCTCTTCTACCGTGATTGGAAGCTAATATCGTCTCATCCCTGATTTAAAACAATGATTATGAGACACTTAAGACATAATTCACTTGCGATTTAAGAGGTAATATTATTTATGGTGTGAAAATTACGTTGTTCGTATGTGTAATACCTGCCTTTATTTCGATTAAATATTGCGAAATTCTTGTACATTCATTTATGCACGATTCAATAATTTTCAATTGCACCACAAGGATATTTAGATATGTTGAAATTATACGTTATGTTTGCTGTACCAGTTGCCCCTTTCTGTCTAAATTTAGTGATCTCTACTGCCTTGCCATTCATATGAAAGTTATAGGTTATGTTTACTATATTTAACATATATTTCTAAATTCGCAATCATACGTTATAATTAAGCATAATGTCATGTATGATACCCCGAACATTCAATTTGTCTGTATTTTAATACTACAATTGAGTATCAGTACTGAATTATTGTATTTATCTAATACTTAAGAGACGAAGTAACACAATTGTACGTACACTAATTTCCTAGGAGTGGTATGGTAAATGTTTTGTCTAAAATTAAGGAAGGTAGATGTGCTAAATTGAAATCACAATATAAATTCCTTTTTATTAAACCTCAAAATAGCTTCCATTCTAAACTTGAAATGTTGACGCGAACAGATTATGTTAACATGTAAAATTCTCTTCACATTAAAATAACACAGTTTTGTAATTATTTCTGCAACATATAATGCAACAAGAAGTAAAGGGAACTTATGGACACATTACACTAAATAAAGCTTAGCAATGATAAGCAATAAAGTTATAATATTATAATATTTCACTGAGCGCCATATACTGAAATAGAAAACTCGAACAAACATTACGGCCTGGTCTAGATCGAAAAAGCATTGACTGTGCCGTAATTCGCATTTTTGTGAGAAGCTATGTAAACTGTGAAATGTTCGTTATCGGTTGTAATAACTGTAAATGGTTAAATACAATAATTTGAATAATAATATATGACAAGGAGACGTTTGTCGTACTATAAATTGTAAGAAAAATAGGTTAGAGTTATCCTTCTTCCAAAAGATCCAGGAAGGTGAGTTTATAGAACATAATATATATTTTATGAAAATAATATATAAACCTTATGATTTTTCATATTTCAATAGTGGAAGGAAGATGTTAATTTTTTCAAAAGAACACGATATCGAAAGTACAATACATTTTATGGTCTATTAGGGAAAGAGACTGTGATGAGGCGATAGTAGCGATCCTGATGGTGATGCATATTTCAACTGTTTATGTTTGCATATTTAGTAAGTATTAAGCATCGTGACTGTATATACTAGACTGTGCTATAAGATTCTTTTTTAATTTAAGTGGTAGAAAATGTTTTACGTGCTCAAAGGTTGGAGCAGCGACAATATTTTCTTGCATGTATGGGTACCTTGAGTGTTCCTGTTAAGATCATTATCCATAAAGCTTCCAAGGTTTTTTTTTTACTGTTTTACTATATTCAATAATTGTACAATTAAGCATGATGTTAGGCAAATTCTTGCAGTCTTGATGATCCATCATTATTGCCTGAGATTTCTCTGGGTTCAATTAAGCATGATGCTAGGGAAATTCTTGCAGTCTTGATGACCCATCATTATTGCCTGAGATTTCTCTGGGTTCAGCCTCAATCTATATCAATTAAGTCCAAATCGAAATAGAGTTCAAGTCTTCAACTAAAACTTTTTATTGTGTCTGTCGTTTCACCAGGGTGAAAACGGTTGTATATTTGTAAATCGTCAGCGTACATATGATGTCTAGTCAAGTCATTAACATATAAACAAAAGAGGTCCAAGTACCGACCGAGCCTTGTAGTACTCCGGACTTCACGACATGCCATTCCGAGGAGGAAATACCTGCTGTAACACACTGTTGGCGGTCGCGAAGATAGGAGTCAAACCAAGTGACAGCAGTGTCAGAAAGATTAAGTTGTCTAAGTTTGTATGAAAGAAGTTCTGTGTTTACTGTTTAAAAGACTAGCAGATAAATTCTTAACACATGCAAAAGATCTGTCATTTGAACTCTTAAGATTTTTTATTACAGACCATATTGCCTTAGATTTATTAGTTGATTGTAAAATGAATTCATAATTAAATTTTCTCTTAGCAAATTTGATTTCAGAAATGTATTTACGTTTAGATAGATAGACAGACAGACAGACAGACAGACAGATAGATTTATTCGTTCCATAATATTCTTACATTTGCTTTATAGCATAGAATAAAGAACATGTCCAATTCTTACGTTTAACAATAAAATGCAATACATATAAAATGAAAATATGAAATATGTACAGAATTAATACGTTAATAACAATAATATTTTATACAATGTAATATGTTTACCATTTAATAGTATTATAATATTTACACAGTACTGTGAAATGTCAAGAATTCATCTACAGAATAGAAAGTGTGAGATATTAAGTAATTTTTTAGTTTTACCTTAAATAATGCAGGGTTTTGGCTATGATTCTTAATGTCTTCAGGAAGACTATTGAACATTTTTATCGCCATGTAACGTACTCCCCTTTGAAAGCATGATAAATTTGATGATGGCGTATGAAAATCATTCCTTCTGCGGATATTTATACTATGTATGGCTGAGTTAGTTGGAAAATTTTCTTTATTACATAAGAGGAAATTTATTGTAGAGTATATGTATTGATTTGTTAAGGTTAGAATCTCTAATTTTTTTAAAAATAATCTACATGATTCTCTAGCCTTTGCTCCAACTATTATTCTAATAGCTCTTTTTGTAATAAGAATAGGATATTTTTACTATCTGCAGAATTTCCCCAAAATATTATTCCATAGGACATAATGGAATGAGAATAGGCAAAATATATTGTCTTTAAGATACTTCTGTTTAGAAATTGTTGTAACGACCTAATTGCGAAGCATGCTGAGCTAAGTTCGGGGGTTATTTCTTTGATATGATTTTTCCAATTTATTGTATTATTAATATGCAAACCAAGAAATTTGGGTGTTGATGTTTCTAGTAGATGTATATTGTTGATAGTTGTGTCCAATATTTCAGAGATTAAATTTGAAGTGGCTTTAAATTGAATTATGTTAGTTTTATTAATGTTTAATGGTAGTTTATTGGTTGTAAACCAGTCATAAATTTTAAGGAGAATTGTTTCTGTTTTATATTTGAATGTGGCAAAGTTCTTGTCTGTAATTATGATACTTGTGTCATCTGCATATAGTATAGGATAACCTATTCCTTTTATTATGGGGCCAAGGTCATTTATAAAAATTAGAAAAAGAAGAGGCCCTAATATAGATCCTTCTGGGACCCCTGTATGAACATTCCCCCATGTTGAAGTAGATTTAAAGAAGTTATTAAATGCGTTGATTTCCACTTTTTGTTTTCTGTTTAGGAGATATGACTCAAACCACTGATATGCTTTGCCTTTAATACCATAGTATTCTAATTTTTGTAGTAGAATCTTGTGGTTAATACAATCAAAAGCTTTGGAGAGATCACAGAATATCCCTCCTACTTGTAATTTTTTATTAATAGCTTCCAGAATTTTATCAGTTAAATTAAACGTCGCTTGCTCAGTTGATTTATTCTTTCTGAATCCAAATTGTTCCGGAATGAGAATGTTCTATCTATCAAGATGATGATATGCTCTCTTATATATATATATATATATATATATATAACTTTTTCGAGAAGACTGGTAGAAGGGATATGGGCCTGTAGTTTTCGGGCGAGGTTCTGTCCCCTTCCTTGAATAAAGGAATAACAGCTGAGTATTTCAGTCGCTCTGGAAATACACCATTAAACATTGAAAAGTTACATAAATAAGACAGGGGCTTGGCTATTATTTGTGAACTGGCTAGTAATTTCATCATATCCCGAGGAATTTTTAGACTTTAATTGCTTTAGAATTGTAATTATTTCTCGTGAATTTGTTGGAAAAATTTGAATATTTGGGAAAGTTAGAGGAATAGATATTTTCAGACAATCGATGGCATTATTATTATTGTTATTATTATTATTATTATTATTATTATTAGTATTGTTATTATTATTATTCTGTGGGATGTTTAGGTTATCTGTTATAGAGAGAAAATGATTGTTGAATATGTTCGCAACTTCTGTTGCATCTGATGTTTTTCTATTATCTGTTACAAGAGTGTAACCTTGTTCTTTACTTCTACACTTTCCACTTTCTTTTTTTTATTATGTTCCAAGTTGTTTTGATTTTATTATTCAAGTTTAGAATAATTCCGTTATAGTAAAGTTCTTTGGCTTTTAAGATTACTTTGTGTAATATTTAGAGTACTTTTTAAAGTGATATATTAATTTGGGGTCATTACTATTTCTACTTTGAATATAGAGAGACCTCTTAGTTTTACAAGAGATTTTTATGCCTTGTGTAATCCAATTGTTTTTAGATGTTTGAGAATTTTTGTACTTTACAGGAAAACTGGATTCAAAGATATTTAAGAATGTATTATGAAACACATTGAATTTACTATTCATATCACCACTATCATATACTGATTCCCATGTTTCATTTTTTAGTTTAGCTTCGAAGTCCTTTAAAGATTCTTCATTTATGACCCTTAACTTAAAATTTATATTTATAATCCAAATAAGCATTCTTTGCAATAATACTTTTACTCATTTTACAAATGTCATGTAATTTTAAGCATTGATATTTCATCATACTTAAATTATCATTATACCAGGGTTTACTTACAACAACTTTGTTGGTACGAAACTTGAAAGATAAAGATTTATCTAGTGCATTAATTATAAAATTAATAAAACCTGAAAACATATCAATACTAGCTAAAGTATAAAGAGGAAGCCAATTAATTAGAGATAATAAAAAATAAAATACAGCTTACCCCAGTTGCTAATGAACCTGTAAGGAGTACTAGATACATAATTACTCTTTTCATTATTAGTCTGATCAACCTTCGCTCTAAGCAAAATAGCATCATGGTCAGATCGGACAGTGTGAACGACAGATGCAGAAATCCTATCCTCATGAATTGACGTTGGTATATTATCAATGCAAGTACCTAACCCAACTTGATTTGATCTGGTTATTTCATCAACAACAGTTTAAGACCAAACCTAGTTAACATATTGCACAATTTATGTTTATGCTGACTGGCATTATTTTCTAAAAAATTAACTTTAAAATCAGCACATAAGATGATAGAATATTTATCTTTCATATTAAAAATTAATACTACCGTAATACATTATATAAAATATCTAAAAAATCATTAAAATTGTTGTAATTGGGTGACCAATAGACAACAAACACGATACTATTACAGTTTTCAATCAACACCCCAGTGATTTCACAGACAGATTCCACTGAAAACTTATTACACATTTCAAGTGGTTTAAATCTAATGTCATGTCTTGTAAAAATGGCCACACCACCACGTTTTAGCACAGATCTGCAATATGAATTTACTAAACAAAATCCTGAAATATATACATTTTGAAATTCATTCATACCAATCCAATGCTCAGTCAAACATATTAAATCCATATTAAACATATCTATTAAAGAGTCAATTTCATCTCGCTTATTTAGTAAGCCTTGGACATTCCAATAAAATACTTTCAAACAACTATCACAATTATTTCTGTTCGAAACCGTCAAATTTGCATCAATCACTACCCGTTTAGAATCCTTTGACGTGGTTGAAAAAAAACGTCTTATACAAGTATTATCAGGCCATATTTCCGGGTTAAGAGCAGTTTGAAGATGAATCTCAGAAATTTAAATCTTAAAGGAGGAATACTGATTGCGATGACGGGAATTCAATTTCTCACAAGAGATTACAGGTATATCATCTTTAAGAAAGTTCACTAAATTTTCAGTTGTTGTACTGGGTGCAAGTCTATATACATGAAGTGCTACTGTTTTAGGCACATCCATTAATTTCAAAGCATTTGAATCAGTACTTACTCTCTTTCCTACTGAAGTATGATGGTTCCTTTGTTTACGTTTCACAACATCAGTCCAAAGTTCATTTGATACTTTTGACTGATTAGAACGGGATAATACATGTTGTTGTTGCCGCTCAGTCACTTTATGAACAACATTCTCCCGATCAATATTATTTTCATACATAGACGTTGCAGCACTATCACTCGTAGTATTCTTAATAAATTTCGCAGATTTATTCTTAGATGTGTTTTCAGAGTTGATTAACATTTCTTGACTTCGAACAGATGGAACTTCACTAACCGTAGTCGTCTTGTAGGCCTCACCATCCTTTATAATGAACTGAAGCTAGTAAGTCATTATGCTTACATAAAATATCATATTTTTCTCTTAAGAGTAAGCATAAAGAGTTTGCAGTGATTAAGTTATGAAACATAGGTACATTTGAATTCACGCCAAAACAATTTGTTTTACATGAGAAGACTTTTGAGGCAGACATGAAAATTTTCACGGATTTAATACACTTATAACTGAGGTTTTTTACACTATTCTATAGCACAATGCCCACAAGAGAAATATTAGATTTAGTAATAAATTTAACTACAACTGTAGAAACGAGAAATAATATATTATGATTACAAAAAGGGCTTAAGAACAACAGTCGCATACAAATCCTTCGTTACTTGAACATAACTCGCGCACTCTTACCCGTTTATTCTGTGCACACTCTTAGCCAGCCGTGACGAGAACGTGACTCGCGAGACATTGTGGCTGTGCATTTCGCTTACTTATAACCAGGCTTCGAGACTTTGGACCCAATAGAGCAGTTCAGTGGGAAATCCGCATAACGGCGTACTGAGTATAGTGGAAAAGCGTACAGTGGGTTGGGGTACTGTAGAATGAATGACAACAAATACGCAAAGGAAAACGCATATGAAGGTTCTGACGAATAATTTTGTTTTCATACAAACCTATTTTCAAACTGTGTCTGAAACTATTGCACGGTTAGAAAAGTCAAAGCAAGAGATGCCGGAAGCCCTCAAATTAGTTGAGGAAATGACGCAGGTAATTAATGAGACACAAGTACACCGGTTACTGAACGTGTAAAACAGAAGTGGAAATCAATTTTATGTAAAAATAACGGATATCGAGCATTGTGTAATATAAACAGCAAATTAGTGGACATAGAGTTACCCCAGAATAAAGGACTGTCTCTTAGAGACTGCAATGATGTTAGGTGTTTTCGTTTTGCTCCTATAAATTCATGCGACGTACAGCGCATGTTTTCACAGTACAAACTGTGTTTGGTAGACAACTGAAATAGATTTACGTTTGAGACACTGAAAATGTATCTTGTAGTACATTGTAATTCTGTACTGTAACTGCACTTCCTAAAGACGACCAATAGGATAAATGAAGAAATTAAAATTGCTACATGTTTATTTCCACCATTAACACTGTGTATAATTAAACACAAATACTTATAAAGGACAGGAAAATAAATGAAGAGTTCGCGGGAAAAACGATGAATATCACGGTTTTCTTAAGGATGATGTCATTATCTAATTCAATGGGTCACTGCGAAATTTAATGCTGTTCTTATAAAAATGGTGAAAAGGAGAATTATCACCACGAATACAATAATCCATTCCTTTATTTTCTATAGAAACAGCACTACATCTTGCAGTTATAGACTCAATTAGATCATTAGTTAATCCTTAACAGAAATGTGACATTCATCGTTTTTCCCGCGAACTCTTTAAATGCTTTTCACATTATTTTGACATTGTCATTGTGTAATGTATATTTACTTTCAGAATGTACATATGTGTGCGTTTCCCCATACTACCATACTCCATTCTAAATAGCAACGTTGTTACCGCAACACATCTCTACCGTTCACTACCTGCAGAGAGTCAACAATCTATAGTACAAGCACAGTAAACTTATTGTATCGGGTCCAAAATCTCGAAGCCTGCTTATAACCTCCACTAACCCCTACCCTCTCACTCACTGGAGTCAAACTCCGTTCCATTTGTATTTGTCTCTGACCTGCGAGTGGCATGTCTCTCTCGAAACCATGTACGAAAGTTCCAAGTAGGATGGGAGGACGCATTCTTTTGCTGTCAATATAATGAGAATATTAAATGTATGATTTGTTCACAAGTATTACGAGGAAAACGGTTGTATAACATATAACGGCATTATACTACATGTTACTAATGAAACATTAAAAGGTTAAGTGTTATTGTTGTTATCATCATCATCATCATCATCATCTCTGTACGTCGACCCTTTTTTCAGCAGATGTACGAATAATGCGGTTAGCTTTTCAATTTGAACTCACTGATTTACTATGTGATGTAAAATGTAAGCTAGATGTAAGGACTTGACAAATGGTGAACTTTCAAATCTTTGCCAAAAAATAAATATCCGAAGCTTCGTTCTTTCGCTTGCTCTGTTGAAGCCATGTTCGCTACAACTTATGTTTGTGGAAAATTATTTTCAACAATTAAAATAGTAAAAACCAAATTTAGATCACGACTGACAGACAAATACCTTCGTGATCAACTACGACTGGCAGTAAGTGACATAATTCCTGATTTTGAAACTTTGTCGCAGAGACATTCTGAAGATAGTTAATTTTAGGTTGTGATATTGTTCATTTATTGTTCATTTCTTTCTTCGTTACACGTACTAGACAGTTTGTAGCCTTATACTGTATAAAATTATATTTAAGTGCTTGACATAAGGAAAATGAAAATCCGTTAATAAGTCAGACAGTTGCTTCACTTCCCCTTTGGATGTCCGCCTCCCTCCAAAGGTGCTATGCACGTTGCAGGTTACACAGTGGCTCGGCGCACGATTACATTTTCGCCACCGCTGCAGTCTTAGCCGAGAGCGAGTCAGTTTAAGAATGTGTTACTAAGGAGGAGCACAATAATGTCATAGGACATTATTTCATGCCACTTTATTGCTGCAAATATGACTTCATTTTAATGTCACCATGTTCCTTCTGATTGACTTATAATACTGTAGAAAGCTCAAGTTTTCTTTTGAAAAAATTACATGTGATTTTAAACAAAATGTTTACACACATTTCTAAACAGGGATTCTTTTGCGGCTTGACCAACGTATGTCTCAACCTTGTCAATAAACCATAGTCAATGGAGTATTGCAAGCGAATTTTGCAGTAGGCATACCAAATATGAAAAATTCACGAGAGCTCTCTTACCCGACCCCGTACACTCACCCTCCGTTACCTTATGTTTTTACTTTTTTTTTTTTTTTGCATCATTTAATATGTTGGACTAATTTTTATTATTTTCAATTTCTACTTCTATGTTTAGTTGTGTTTTATGTCATATTCATTCTGTCACTCCTTATTACAGTAGATTAATTGCATTGATGTAGGCTATAATTTTTCTTGTAGTTCTGGTGGTGTGGGAGAGAAGGCCTGATAACCTTAACTCCACCAGAGTAAATAAATAAATAAATAAATAAATAAATAAATAAATAAATAAATAAATAAATAAAAAGAAAAAACAAACAGACAGACAATTAAACAGACAGACAATTTAATAAGTAAGTAAGTAAATAAATAAATAAATAAAAAATAAAGATAGCCTCTTCACATGCCATAAAGGCTCTTGATAGCATAGAGATATTTTCATGCTCTAATAATCTCTGCACTAGAATATGGTAGTGTGAAATGGATACCAAAATACAGTAAGTAAATTTGTAAATAAAAAATTGATGTTTTACAGAAAGTGACGATTTTATAAACTCGAGATAATTATCTTTTGGTAATTAATACATTTTATTTTATCAATGTTCTATTTACATTATAATGAACTACATGGAATTTAATGAAATGATTTTATTATGACAGAAGACGCTTTCCAAAAAAGTGGAATTATTTACGAGGTTATTTGCGTATTGAAAGTACCAAAATATTAAGGTACACTCAGGAGATCCTGAAGGCCAGTACAATTCCTCCTGGCAGTTTTACAAATTGTTATTATTTTTAAAGACAATTTTGAAAAGCAGTGAGAGTTCAGCTACACTGACTGGCAGATATAAACAAGCTTCGTTTTGATCACTCTGACTTTCTACCCAGCTACCAGCTAGGCTACGAGCGACGAGCTCAGTAACCAGGCACGCTTCGTCTTGTATATATCCTAAGACGTCACGCGAAGATCAAGGCTTCGATTAGAGAAGGCTTAATTTAGAAAATACCGAGATTTATGTGGGGGACTATGTATATAAGTTCGTGACATATTTCTTTTAAGAGTCATACCACATCATTTTGTTTTAGCGCCTTAGGAAACTCACGGAAAAAAACACAGGCTCACATCTTACAGTCAAATTCGCCTCAGCAGTCACATTTATAAGATACAAATAATACCGAAACAACTCCCATATCTATTATATTATATCTTACAATATTCCTTTATTATCGCTTTACTTATTTTTGTTTTTGTTTCTGTCGATACAAGAAACTGAGTAGAGAATATGAAATTGGAAATTTGTAATGACGTGTCATTTCCTTAATTAGAATTCTCTTGATAGTTATAGTTATGTATTTTTCACTTTATTCAAGGTCAAAAGGATTTCTGAATTGGAGAGTTCATGATGTTAATTCTATATGAAACGTCTTTCCTTTTCGAGCTCTTTTTTTTTCTCTGTTATTTTAACCTTCCTTCTTCTTATTCATATTCCTTTTCCTTAATCTTCTGACCTCCTCCTCCATCAGGCCTGCTAATTCTTCTTGCGGTTTGAGTTATTATTCTTTATCAATTTCTTGTTATTTTCACTTCAATCAACATGTAATTTCAATCCATCTGCTGGCTACTTGTGTTTGTAAGTTTTTTTTATTGGGTTATTTTACGACGCTGTATCAACATCGAGGTTATTTAGCGTCTGAATGATATGAAGGTGATAATGCCGGTGAAATGAGTCCGCGATCCAACACCGAAAGTTACCCAGCATTTTCTCGTATTGGGTTGAGGGAAAACCCCGAAAAAAACCTCAACCGGGTAACTTGCCCCGACCGGGATTCGAACCCGGGCCACCTGGTTTCGCGGCCAGACGCGCTGACCGTTACTCCACAGGTGTGGACGTAAGTTGTAAGTTGGTTCAAGCATGAAGTAAATGCAGAAATGTACTTAATGGCATAACGAATACATGAATGAATAAAGAAACAAACGAGTGAACAAAGAAATAATTAAACAAAAATCTATGACAAAAATAAAATAAGCGAGAAAAAATGAAGAGAAAGAAACATAGGCGGAAGTATACATGAATTGAAAATAAATAAACGAAAAGAAGTAGCAAACCAATGATAAAAATAAGGGCGGGAGAGAGAAAAGAGAATATAAAAAGAGGAGAAGGTAGAAGACAGGTTGAATGGTTACAATAATTAAATAAATAAATAAAGAGAGGAGCAAAGGAAACTAGGAAGAAATAATCATGTTTATGTATTTATCAGGCACCTGTATCTGTTCCGTCCTGAAAGGATTATATTGAAACAATTCGGATTTTGGACATCCCAGGCTTCTCCATCTTTTCGCTATATATTATAGGGGAACTAGGCCTAAAATGACGTACCTTAAGGAAATCTTGAAAAAAAAATGTATTCTTACCAAATTTGTTTTGGCCAATTATATATAACTGATACTACAATATTAACACATATATTAAGATCAACAGAAAGCGGAAAATACTGACAATCTTTAACTGAAATGTATGTTTGAAAACAGACGAACTATGTCACTTTACCCAAGTTTTACTAGGGTAAAATGACACACTTAAGTTAATTTTTACATAGTTAAAAAAAAATTGTTCTCTTAGATACACTTGCACATTCATTGTGTGCCCATGAGAAACATTTCTTGCACTGTAGCCATGTTTCTTCTGGTTTATATTGGCTGTAAAATTCATTGCAGTACAGACAAGGTGCATCGTTCTCAACATCACCATCGAAGTCACTCTCTTCATCATGGTCCCCATTGCTTAGATCAAACTGAAGCTGTGTTTTTCCTCTGTTTGCTGAACGCCTTTCTTCTACAGCTCTTCTTTCAGCTCCCTTTAATTTTAATTGGTTACTAAAAGAGATGCTCGATTTGGGACCCTTCATGTGTTCTCTTCCTTCTCGCCACAGATCTAGTGCCAGAGGGAATCGGGGAGATCTCTTGCTGTGTCACATGAGCTGAAGGCCTCGTTTGTGACGCTTCCGCAGCTGGTGCAGTTAGTGGTGATGGTTTATCATATTATGTTCTTTTGCATTTCTTGTTGTTGAACTGCTCTTCTGTGTTGCACCCTTTGGCCCGTCTGTAGGGACTGCATTCGTTAGAGGTCTGTCTGTGGGCGCTGCAGGACTAAATAAGTGATCAGGAAATATGTCCGAATTGAGTGGACAAATTCCTGTTGAAGAAAATCCACCCAATGCATTGATGATGGTTGCAGCTTTTCCATAGACTTCAGAAAATAAGTCCGCAATTTGAAACTGTGTAATCACCCATCCAGGATGGTTCTTCAGCCTCTTTGTAACGGCCTGATCATACGTTTTCCAAGGCCCGAAGAAAGAGACATCAAGTGGCTGGAGTCTGTAGGTGCAGTGACGAGGGAAGGCTAACATTACGTGTAACCACTGTTGCCAACTTCTGTGCAATATAGAGCTGTAAATCCAAACTCATCTGACAATGTTTTCCACAAAAGCGCTTTTTGGTGAATTAGGTGCAAGTAAACTTCAGAGTCGCCAAGCCTAGCTCATTCATAAGACGATAAATCAGAGCAACAAAATTCAGTGCATATAAATATTGAAAATATATGTATTTTAGAAACTTTAGGGTTTTATATATTTTAAAGAAATCCCCATCTCACCTATTTTAAAATCAGTTAGCTTTACGAAAAATTCAGTCGAGCAATGAGAGAGATGCCACTATATATTACATAATTTCACAGAAGTAATCACCATTGTAAAAAACAGCTGGGCAGTAATACCGCGAGAAAAGCGTTAGGGGAGTTAGGGCTAAAATGACATACTTGGGTAAAATGATATACTGTGTGTTTTGTGAAAACACTGTAAGCCATTGTAAACAAATTTGACACCAATTTTGCAAATCGCTACCGCCCATAATATATGGTTTCTCATTTCCAGTGAGAAACATGCACTTGGGTAAAATGACATAGTTTGTCATTTTAGCCAAGTAGGTGGTATGTCATTTTACCCGGAATGAAGAAGAATAAGAAGTAGTGTTAGTACGACCTAACCTCCTTATGAATTTGGATATTGTAATGTTTTCTATAGAGGGAAATATTCATGTTTTCAGTCATGAACATTATTTCACTAATATCTGAAGCTTAAAAGGACAAAAAAAAAAAATATATATATATATATATAACATACCTCAACAATATTATATCGTCGTGCACTTTTTTCCTTTAGTTGCACCTGCTTCACCAAAAAGCGCCTTCGCTTGCTAAAACTTGGATTTAACCACTGTTTCCAGCTTCTGTGCACTATAGAGCTGTAAATTTAAACTCAGCTTACAGTGTTTTCACAAAACACATAGTATGTCATTTTACCCAAGTATGTCATTTTAGGCCTAACTCCTCTAACGCTTTTCTCGTGGTATTACTGTCGAGCTGTTTTTTAAATGATCCTTTTATTTACTTTTGTATTCCGCTTTTTATTTAATTGAAACATATTTAGTTCCTTCCTAATATCTTCATTCCTCTATCTTTTCATTGGCCTATATCTTTCCACTGATCGCAATAACTTAATTTTCGCTGCCTGGATTTGTTTACAATCATTTTTGTTAGTGTCCTGGTTTCACATACATATAACAACATAACAACCGACATCACTTTATGAAATTCAATAGGCTATCGTTTAGTATTTTGTCTTTAAATGTTCTTTTTGTACCACTCGTATTTTGGAACATGGACATTTTCTTTCCTAAATCGCAATTGAAAATATTAATTTTCTCCATTATCTTGTTATTTAAGACTATCTCCCTTCTTACTGTCTGCTTTCTACAGAAAGCTATTAATTTTGCACTTTCTATAGATATATTTAAATTCTGGCCGTTAACCACTTTGTCAAGCTTGAGTAATCCTTCTTGTAACATATCTTCCGACTTATATTAAATAATAGACTACTGCGGATATTGATGAACCTTGTCGAACTTCTTGATATGTTAAATTCTTATTTTCACTTATTTTAACACCAGAAAAAATAACGAAAAGAAAATATATATTAGTACAAGTAACGGAACAAAAAAACGAATAAAACGGAACAAGTAAGACTAACGAGAAAGATAACTAGAGGAAGGAACTAAGAAAGGAAGAAAATTATATAAAACGCATAAAGAAATAAAATAAAAGCAACTGAATTATGCAATAAATGAGTAACGTGAGAAAGAGTACTGTACAATAAATAAAGAAATGGAGACAAAGGAAGAAGAGAAAAGCATGGAGTGTAAGAAAGGGATAAATAATAATAAATAATTAACAAATGAAATAAATAAGTAATATAAGGGAGCAGGAAAGGCTTAAATAAGAAAAGAGAAAATTTAAAGAAAAGAGATGGGGATATAAATAAATAAAGAATAAATAATAAGTAAAAATCTTTCGTGTCTTGTACATTAAGATAAGTGCTTCAGAAGTGGGAGTTACATTTCCTTGTCCATCCCAGATCATGAACATAGCTTACATTATTCGAAAAATGTTTATTTCACATCATTCACCTCGTTCTCTCCTTAACCCAGAACTCGCACACTGAAACCCGTGAGGAGGAATGTGAAGCTAAGGAAGAGAGTCAATGGTTTGCGTCACAACCAATTGTCTTGATAATCCATTTGCAGAGTCAATCTTTCAACTCTTCCAATTCCCAAGCTGCCTGTTCAGTTTCCTAACAAAAATTAATAATAGTTCCAGCGAGAGAGCTATTTCGGTTGCCATAGTAAACATGTCTAGAGCATCGAGACTCTGTAGCCAATTCATTACACTTGTCAAAGAGCACTGAATAAATATAAACTTTATTTGGGTTAATTTTAGACCATCCAAATCAAAGTAAGTTATGAACTTGCTTGCAGCTGCAGATCATTCCAACATGCGATGTCTTAGTTTCACTACAGAGTAGCACAACTAAATCCACAGGGTCAATAATCCTAATCATATAGCTGTTATTGGAACTGTAATATCTAAGCCCCATTGCACTATAGAAGCAGCTAATCAATGAAAACGAGGTGATGATGCTGATGACGCAATAAGACACGAAATTGGAAAGGCTTACTAAATTTCTCTCATAGAACATTCTTCAAGTCTCACAGGACCTGGCCGAGATCGAATTCCGGTTCATTTTAAGCTGACTGACTGACTCACTGCTATACAGGTAATTTTTCATAGTCAAAAGATAGTGATACGTTGATTATAATCATAATAATTATTAATGTTCAGATAAAGTAGGAGATAGTAGATAGATTGATTTATTGAGTATACTATACATACAGATGTTATATTATCATAATGTTCTCTAAAATCCAATGCACGGGTCTTCAGACAGTACGTGCTTTGTACCTAAAACAAGTCCTACTTTGTAGGTTTCACTCCCCTCACCTATTATTATATCCAACCACTCTCTAAAAGAACATACATATTAAAATGAAAATGGCACAACAAAACACATTATATAATATGTCCTAACCTAAAACAGACATAAAAGTGTATAATTGGGTATATACCATTATCCCTTTATCAGTTCGTAGCACAAACTTCCACAGCTGCACTTCTAATCTGCCTCGCCTTCAAGAGAAACAATCCAGTCTTTTGTTCGTATTCTCTATTCCCCATGAGTTCAAGACATGGAAGCGAACTCCTATTCTGACTTAGCATCGAGGGTGGTAGATATTTTCTCCGTACTTGTTCCAATTCGACACACTGTAATAAAATATGTCTATAGGAGTCCTTTTCTCTGCAATGTGGACAAAGGCGCTCTCCTTCTTCGTTGACAATTTTGTTACCTTTCCATGCTCCCAATCTTAGCCACGCTAAACCTGCTCTACTGTCTTTGTTACAAGAATTTATGTAGTCACAGCTCCCCCAGTTAAGCATGAGATCTGATTGTAAATGTAGTGAGGAATTTTCCGAACATTGGAGCTCAATCTCTTGCCTCTCGATATCAATTAATCGCATCTTCACATTGCGCCATATATTCCTCCTGTTATTATCACCTCTATCCCAAACCCATCCCATTCCTATATGATGCAGCCCTCTCTGCAGTTTATAAACCCACCCTTTTTCCCCAACCCTCTCTTTGTTGAACTTTGTAGCAAATCGACCGTAGAATTGACTGATCCCCAAATACAATTTTTAACTAGTATTTTATCACCCTAACTTTCACATGAATTATTTCGTTTTGAAGTCCAAACTCCTTTAGGACCCCGCAATTAGCTGTGCTTCTGCCAATTCCAAGTATTCGTTTCAGGAAGTCCGTTTGTACATTATTTAATTTTCCCGCATTTTCCCAACCCCAAATGTCCGCCCCATACAACATAGATAATCTGACCACAGCTCCATATACCATCTCCAATGTTGCTGCAGGAATATCTGGCACTTTAGTGATCAATTTCAATACCTCCGCACTCTTTACCCCGCACTTACGTTTCGTTATGTCAATATGCTTAGTTCATCTCCCGTTCAGTAACCCCTAAATATATGAAATGTTTCACATTTTCCAATATGTGTCCGTCGTAAGTCCATGTCTCATCCCTGCTATATACAGATCCATTTTTAAAAGTAATTGTCTTGGTCTTGTCTGTATTAACAGTCATGCCCCATTGACTACAATAATTCTCCAAGCAGTAAAGTTCCTGTTGCAGTCCATTTATTGATGGAGATATCAAAATCAGATCATCTGCATAGCCTATAAGAGTGCAGGTATGGAGATTCCGTCTGAATTAGGAGCTTCAGATTCGATAGATAATCTGACCACAGCTCCATATACCATCTCCAATGTTGCTGCAGGAATATCTGGCACTTTAGTGATCAATTTCAATACCTCCGCACTCTTTACCCCGCACTTACGTTTCGTTATGTCAATATGCTTAGTTCATCTCCCGTTCAGTAACCCCTAAATATATGAAATGTTTCACATTTTCCAATATGTGTCCGTCGTAAGTCCATGTCTCATCCCTGCTATATACAGATCCATTTTTAAAAGTAATTGTCTTGGTCTTGTCTGTATTAACAGTCATGCCCCATTGACTACAATAATTCTCCAAGCAGTAAAGTTCCTGTTGTAGTCCATTTATTTATGGAGATATCAAAATCAGATCATCTGCATAGCCTATAAGAGTGCAGGTATGGAGATTCCGTCTGAATTAGGAGCTTCAGATTCGATTTTATCTACCATCTCTAGTATGTCATCTACGAATATATTAAAAAGGTGTGAGAGTATGCACCCTTGTCTAACTCCTCTACGGATAGACACATTTTCCGAAACTTTGTCACGATCGTACTTTACACAAAACTCTACCTTCTCGTATATTGCTGATACAACCTTTAATCATTCTCGACGACATTCCTTTTTCCACAGATTGTACAACAATGCTTCACGTTCTACCGAATCAAATGCTTTTTTAAAGTCTACAAATGCGCAATGCAGTTTTTCCCTCTTCTTCTGTGTTTCTTTTAGCCTTAATGTGTCCAAAACAAATATGTTATTTGTTGTCCTCTAACCCTCTCTGAAACCAGCCTGAAATTTAGAGAGCCTATCATATTGAAGTATCCACTTCCTCAGTCTCTCATATATAATTTTGCAGTAAATTTTGCCCATTGTTGGTAAAAGCGCCACCCCCCTATAATTATCAGGTACAGTCATGTTTCCCTTTTTGTAGATTGGACATACAATTGCCGATGTCCACTCACTAGGATAACTTTCTCCCATAAAAATTTTGTTAAACATGTCCGTGATTTTACTTGTAGTTGCCTGTATATTAATACACTCTTTGAGAAATTCAGAATGTATCCCGTCTATACCCGGTGCTTTGTTATTTTTTAAACTACTTATAGCTTTCGTCACTTCGTCAGTTGTAAATTCGACATCTAATATAGCCTATCAATTTCGCTGTACGAGGATAGGCGGTATAACTGTATAAGATAGGGCCTTGAAGTGCTTCAGACTAGGTAAACACTATCCCTTCTATTAGCTAAAACTCTACGGGCCGTATTCATAGACATTTTTAGCGCGGGCTTTCGGTGGATTATCGGCGTTTTTCGTATTCATAAACCAGTGTTAGCGATAGGATATGATTTGAATTCTGTACTAGTAACCAGTGGATAGCCGGGGCTAGCTTAGTACGCTCGTAGCGCGTACTGCGAAATGTCTATGAATAGCACTCGTACCTGCTGGGAAGAACTCTCCCCACCTCCTAGCTAAAACACCAGTGAATGGACAGTGGGGGACATGCGACAAATATTTTAATAATGACCCCCCTTGACAAAATTCTGCGTACGCCATTCCTCCGGTAAATTCAGACGTTAATGACTCGATCTGTTTAATTGGTAGTGTTGGATTCAACTAACTTAACTTATTATATAGGCCTACAGTACGTTTAATACTATTTGTTTCTCTCCGCTTTTGAGAGGGTTTCCACTCATGTTTAGTAACCACACACACTGAGGATGCAGAAGCCATACTACCACGTGCTTGCGTGAACAACAGGCTCAAGTGGCGCCAGCGCTTTACAAGAACCACGGCAGTGCAAGAGAACACTATTTTGGTATTACTCTTAGTATTCATCAGTTTTCAAAGTAAATAACAAAATATCAAAGTAGCTTTTCTTTTATGTAGCGTTTTACATATGAGTGAAGTTATATGTTTCATCGTATTTAACAACTAGAATTCAATTTTTATTTTCAAATAATACAAGGTTATCGTTTCCAAATACTGAACTATATTTTCCTGCGTCGTATGAGTGTTTCAACTGGGAGCCAATCACAGGTATAACAGTCACATGCTTGTGTTTAGATTAGGATTTTTCTTACAGCGAAAAGATTATAGTTAATGTTTGGAAACAAAACGCACGGACCAAGGATGTCCATCCTGATACAGCTACTTTATCCGACCTTATTGATTATGAATAATAATGGCATTAGAACGGACAGATAAATCGAAGTATTCGGTGAAAATTTGTAGGCCTATTGCAGTCTTGTTATCAGACTTAGGATCCGAGACTTAAGAATGAAGTGAAGTTACAATGCAACGGAGTACAGTTGGAGTTAGGTGTCGCGTTGAGTTTTGTTTACCTGTGCGTTAGTGTACAAACCGGTTCGTGATCAGAGGTACAGTATTCTTCCGTCTCTCCCTAGGAAACGAACTCAGGCCATCACAGTGCATTTTCAATTCATAGTGAACAGTTTTTTTCGAACTAGTTGCAAGTATGTACATGGTTGTTCATTGCAATGCTAACGCCTTCAACGTCGCCGAGTGTCATGAAAACTTGTGAGGTATGTATCCTACTTCATTTTCCACAGTCACTAGATTGTACTATTAACAGTAGACTATAACGAAGCACATTGACTTCGTTGTTTACATTCACAGTATGTCCGTCTACTATATTCAAGGAACTCTACAGTCAAGTTGTGCGTATATTGATTGCTGAAGTGTCTCGGATCCTAAGCCTGTTTATTACACATAATTTTATTCTTCAAAGGTAAATAATAATTATTGCAATTAAAATGAAAGAGAGGGTTTTGGGGGGAAAAAAACTCAGCTAAGTCAAACCTCGTATTTACTCGTATAAAGGAATATTTTTTATGGATATTATATATTTTTACGACTCTTGTGCGATGTATGATGTCTTCGAGAAAAATGTTTAATGACACCCTATATTCTTTCAATATTATTTAAAAACAACACATTTTTTGACCACCTTTGTGGTGTAGAGGTCAGCATGCTGGTCTCTTCCGCAGAGGGCCCGGATTCGATTTCCGGTCGGGTTGAATTTCCTGGTTGAGGTTCTTCCGGAGTTTTCCCTCAGTCGTAAGGCAAATGTCAGGAACTTCGGGTCACAACATCCCTGAACATCACAGGCCTCATTCATCACCGAAATCATATCCATAACAAATCATTAATACATTGCCTATACAGTCGCCATCTAGTTCACAACAATAGAATCAGTACTCAACAACAGTACACAGCCTTTGGATTTCACACAGAAGATTAACTCGCAATATGACCAGAGATGTTAAAACGAGTATAAATAAAAGCGAGAAAAAAACAATTTTTTATGCAACACTTCATTAAATGAAGTGGAAAAATAAGAGTGAAAAGATTAGTAAAAGAGTGAGTCCACAAGAGTCAACATTCAGTGAATGCGGCACAAGTTAACATTCCGTAAACACGTTCTCTCTAAAATATTCAAAATTCCCCCTTCCCTACCGGTTGGAAAGCACTGGTTTAGAATATGAGTGTGCCGCGGAATTTTAAATTATACCTTTAGTGTGTCACATGTACAAAAAAAGTTGAAAAGCGCTGGATTATGGTATTATTTTTATTGCTCTTATTTAAATACATCTACAATGCACTGGAGTGCATATGTACATGATGCACTAATTGTTTGAGTGTGTCACTACGTACACAGCAAGCCGACTCGACTCTGTTTCAAAGTGAGATGGGTGTTGTTGACAATAGTACGATGTAGTAAACTGCGCTAAGAATAGCAGCAGCAGCGCCTAGGGTGATGAGATCACAAATCGCATGACATCTGACATCCACATTACGCATACCTCTGACCAGGCACCGAAATTTTGAATGACGCCGAATTCTCGCCATTCTTCTTCATAACAAAGTTGCGTTACAAGCAGGGTGGATTTAGAACCGTGTGTAATAGCGTATCATGTCACGCCCTTAGAATGTGGTGAAATCATCGCTTCGGAATCAACTATATCATTCTGAGAGTCTAATTTGAATTTAAAGCAGATTGTACTACTACTGTACTACTAAATAACATTCCTCATATCAAGCGAGGTACAGCTGTAATCCAATTTTATGTAATTATTTAACTGTTGCCGACAACAACAATAACAATAATAATAATAATAATAATAATAATAATAATAATAATAATAATGCTTTACTTATTATGGCAGAATTAAAGCATTATTATTATTGTTGGGCATACGAGAATTTTTGGTGAAATAAGAGAATTGTTGTTATGCTGGTACAAGAATATTATTCTGACCATGTACGGACCCTCGGTGAGGTTAGTTATTAGTACAGGAATTAATAATTAGTCAACATCTTTCGCAGCATACTTGTATTGTGGAAATGATGTACTGTAATTGCCTGCGTCTTGTTATATTTTTATATTTTCACCGTGAAAATTATCTAAAACTAAATAAGGTAAGCTGTTAAAAAAACAATTAAAAGCCAGAAAAAATGCCTAGAGTACTGAAGATACACAGACAAAATTATGCGTACTATAACAATCTCTGCTCCAGTTTGTGATGAAGTTAAGATGCATCCCAATTATTTACAAGACAGTGTAGGGAAAATGATGATAATAATAAGTCTAATTAAGTGTTTGTTTATTTATCTGCAGAGAACATTCAGAATAAGATAGCAAAAAAAAAAATGTGCAAAAGATGTGTGGAAGATAACAATGAAAACTAATACAGTAGCGTGCAAATTAATCCGAACAACGTAATTACTTATGCAAAAACTCTCAAACGGGATAAAAAAAAAGGATCTAAGACATACCTCAGTAATCTATGTGGCCTCCCTTGTTCCTAATAACAGCTCTGAGACGATATGGCATCGATTCTACTAATTTCCCACAAATATTCTTCATTTCTTCATCGCGAAACCATACACCAATGAGGGCAGAAATCATCTTCTCCTTTGTAGAACAATCCATTTTTGCATTCTTCTTTTGCAAATTGACCACAAGTTCTCAATGGGGTTGATGTCGGGTGAGTTGCTTGGCCAGGGGAGTACATGAATATTCTTCTTGTTAAAGAATTCTGTAGTTTTTCTAGACGTATGGCATGGTGCCATGTCTTGTTGGAACACACCTCTGCCATCCGGAAATGATTTTTGCAGCTGGGGTACGATTCTGGTTTCCAATAAGTGAATATATTTGTCAGAATTCATCATTCCATTGATAGGTATTAATGCTCCAGACCCTTCATGTGTAAAATAACTCCAAAACATTACTTTAGGGGGGTATTTGGGTGCTTGTTGGAGATGAGCTGCTGTTACTTTTTCGGATCCTTTCCGTACGTAAGAAACACGGTGGCCGTGGACCTCGAAATGAGACTCATCGGAAAAAAGTACATTCTTCCAGTCATTCACTGTCCAGTGTTGATGTAATTTTGCCCACATTAAGCGTTTTTTGCTCATAACAGGGGTTAGCAGTTGATTCTTAATAGGCTTACGAGCCCTTCGTCCAGCTTCCAAAAGCCTACGCCGCACTGTTGTGACGTGAATATTCGCCCCAGTGGTAGCCATTAACTCGCGGGTTAAGTCGACAGCAGTTAGTCTAGGATTTAATTTACTTTTCCTAACAATTAAACGATCATCTGCAGGTGAAGTCTTCCTTTTCCGGCCACAGTTTCCTTTTTTCTGGGGTGTGATGGATCCAGTCTCCCTGTATTGTTTTATGATCGAATTAACAGTAGCCAAACCGATGTGACATTTTGCAGCAATTTGCCTCTGTGTCATAGAAGAATGCTCTGCTAATGTTATAATTTTAGACCGTTTTCGTGGAGTTGTATCCATTTGTGGAGACGACAGAATATACACAGGATTGCAGTATTAAGTCTTCAACACAACTGAAATGCTTATAAGACGTACAAAACGACAGGCAAAATGTCACATATTATAAAAAAAATAATGACAGACCTTCAACAATGGAATTACACGTACTACAGATGTCAATTAAAGCGGTATGAGCAGCTGTGAGGCCAACAATGACAGAAATTGTAAAAATATGTCGTGTTCGGATTAATTTGCACGCTACTGTACTGTGTTAATAGTAAATCTATGAGAAACTAAATTATATACATCCATGCACACATGCACATATGCACACATACACATACATACATACATACATACATACATACATACATACATACATACATACATACATACATACATACATACAGGCCACCGGCGTGACTCATTCCGTTAAGGTGCTTGCCTGCCGATCTGAAGTTGCGCTCGGGCGCGGGTTCGATCCCCGCTTGGGCTGATTACCTGGTTGGGTTTTTTCCGAGGTTTTCCCCAACCGTAAGGTGAATGCCAGGTTATCTATGGCGAATCTCGGCCTCATCTCGCCAAGTACCATTTCGCTATCACCAATCTCATCGACGCTAAATAACCTCGTAGTTAATAGAGCGTCGTTAAATAACCAACTAAAAATTCATACATACATACATACATACATACATACATACATACATACATACATACATACATACATACATACATACGTACGTTGGTTTTGTACCACATTAATAAATGTTTCTTCTTAACTTATTTTAAGTAATACTGTAATACAGTTATGTTAGTAAAAGTGTTTGTGTAATTTAAACTATTGCGAACATGTGGTTTCCTATTGAGGTATACTAGACTACAATAATAATACTGTATCCCACTCTGTACGCCGCGTATATATCTAGGGGCCCTATTCATAGACATTCTTAGCGCGGGCTCTCGGTGGATGATCAGCGAACTAACGTTTTTCGTATTCATAAACCAGTGTTAGCGATATGATATGATATGATATGATATGATATGATATGATATGATATGATATGATATGATATGATATGATATGATATGATATGATGTGAATCTTGTTTAGCACGCTCGTATCGCGGGCTAGCGAAATGTCTATGAATAGCACCCCTATAGTATAGTATAAGATTAATACAAGATATTAGTAATATTACGATAATAATAGTAATAGTAGTAGTAATAATAATAATAATAATAATAATAATAACATACGCAATGGCATGGGAGATATTACTAAACAGAATTTGTACACACAAAATAATCATCACGAAGATGGCTTTGAGGTAAAGAAATTTTCACTGTGATCAAAGAGCATGTTGGAATTGAAAATTAGGTGTTCTGCATAAAATACTATAGGCAAGGTATTCTGAAAGGTAAAGAAATAGAGCTTATGTAGACTACATCGCTCATGAATCAATATTAATCATTGGAACGTACGAATCTGTTGAATTTGAACCATTCAGAGCCGTATATCACTGCAATATAATCGATTTTATATTGTCTCTTTTGTCTTATCTCTAATGATTCGCAATAAAATTGTTTACTAATTCGTAGGCTACACAAATATTTAGAAGACATCTGAATTTGTAGTGTAGCCATACACATAACACAAGTCATTTAAAATAAAACACCAATTTCTCCAGTAGCAAGTATGCCCAATAAATTTATTTTATAAAGTTTGATTTCAAAAATTGTACGTTAAATTAAAGGATTGGGAAGTTCATAAGGAGGTCCACTGTAGTTTTAAAGGTGACTCTCACAGAAGAGCAGATATAATAATATTAAACAGGCAACAATAAAAGGCTATTATCATGGATCCAACTATACGCATTGAGAATATCTCAACCAAGCTTATCAGGTTGATCATGAAGAGAAGACTGTTTATGGACCTTGTATTTCATAGCTTAGTGCCAAGTATAACATTACTCTCTTCAATTGGTCAGTCATAGGTTTATTTTTTGGTGCTCCCCACTAGTCGGAGCTTGCGGCTCTTGAGGTGGTTGTTGTGCTGCTGCTTCTATAATTGTGATATGATCAAAGTCACCGTTTCTGGCGCAAGAAATGAGTAATGGTAACGTTGAGAGCGAATAACTTACCTTTGCCACAGTTTGTGGACATGAAAGCTGATAACTGTGATTGGCAGAGTGCTGAAGTCACATCTGTTTAGGAGGTGGTACCACTCTCAGCCGAAGTGGCAACAGATGCCACTGACTGGACGGTGTACCCAAATACACATCCCAGAAACGCAAAGTGCGAGTATCTTGCCTTTGACACAGTTAGTGGGTAATAAGACTGACAACTGTGATTGGCAAATTGCTTACGTGACGTGTTGGATGTTACCGTTCTCAGCTACACTGGCAACAAGTACTCACTGACTGGCTTTTTACTCAAGGACACGCGCCACAAACGCTGGCACTGACTGTAGTGGCGATATTTACACAGGTACAACGAAATTTTCGAAACCAGGAATCACAGTTAAAATGGTTTTAATAATTACACAAGATTTTTATTTGAAATATATAGAAAATATTTTACGAATTACGCACTTTTGTTTTGATCTTTAAGTAAGGTAAATATTGTCGAACTAGCTAATTTTAATTGATTTTAGCTATTGATATTATTGTCATCTCGATTAATAATTAATTTTAGTCATTAATAATAATTACAATCATTTCAGTTAGTAATTTTTGTAATGAATAATTGAGAACAATGGATAATTAATGATTGACCTAATTCGTAATTAATTTTAATTAATAGTTCAATTAATCTTTCATTGGTTCTTATGTAGTTATTGGCAGACAAACTGACACGACTAGAAGCATTAAAGCTTTTCGTAAACTCTAAAAAGTGAGCATCATAATAATACAGTACCAAGTAAGGGTTCTAAATAAAAGGTGCTATCTCTTAATAGGATCACTAGGTATCTCTTATTAGTGAACGAAGTAAATAAAAATGAAATAGCTACCCAAGATCATAAATTATTATCTTCCTTATTAGCAATCTACCTTACTATATGCAACATTTTGCCAGCAATTTTATAAAATTAATAAAAAAATTTGTTGTAGCTTATATTAACTGCTGTTCACTTCCTCAACAAAACCCACTAAAAAGCTCAAAGTGTGAAAAATTACTTTGCTTGCTCTCAGCTTCGTTGCTTACTTTCAACTGAGGTTAGATAAAGAACACGATGCCTTAGAAGCATAAACATTGATTTGCCATAGTTGTTGAGAGATGGAAAATTATACCGGAGAAGATAATCATGTATCTCTTATTAGGGCCCTGTCTCTTATTTGGGTACTTCACCTTAGTGTTAAAGGGTTCACGGGTTCTCAATATGTTGAACTTGGTGCTGATACCTGTTTCCGTCCAAAATCAATAAATGAAGTCCACACTTGTGGAGTAACGGTTAGCGCGTCTGGCCGCGAAACCAGGTGGCCCGGGTTCGATTCCTGGTTGGGACAAGTTACCTCGTTGAGGTTTTTTCCAGGGTTTTCCCTGAACCCAATATGAGCAAATGCTGGGTAACTTTCGGTGCTGGACCCCGGACTCATTTCACCGGCATTATCACCTTCATCCCATTCAGACGCTAAATAACCTAAGCTGTTGATAAAGCGTCGTAAAATAATCTACTAAAATAAAAAATCAATAAATGACATAATAATAATAATAATAATAATAATAATAATAATAATAATAATAATAATAATAATAATAAACCGAACTCGGTTTCCTTTAACTATTATTAACCCGTAAACCGTTGATAATGACGAAAACCTTGTTGGAATAGGGTTAACAAACAGTTTATTAGTATAAAAGTAACATGATAACAATAAGAACAATTGTTATATTACAAAAGACAGTAATGTCTAGTTGTCTGTATAACAATAACAGTATTAAAATGAAAACCCGGCAACAGATATGGACACCGATAATGTGAGATAGAGTGAAGCTCCGTCGGAGAAAAGATGTTCAATATAGCAATATAACTCAACCAGCCATCTAGCCGGAATCAAAGCGGGCGCATGCCGAAAAAGAGAGAGAGAGAAAGGCCAAGACTAGTTCACTCTTATTCACTATGACAAACCAAGACTTCTAACAATCAGCGTATTCCGAATCTCACCGGACCGCTGGACAACAATGATGTCACGCTGCAGCGAAATAGGAACAAAACTGCTGGAAGGTTCGATGGCTGTCATGGCGGCTGTACAAGTTGTTGTCTGTGCTACGCTAGCAAGATTTTGCGAAATTTCCATACTGTCATCTCGTTCAAAGAAAAGAGAGCATAAACAATTTATTTCTTGAACCGGTAGTAATAACTGCTCCGTTGACATATTCACTCATAAGCCATTAACATACTGATTTTACGTTGTGCTCATTACAAACAATGCAGCAGAACCAAAGCAGAACACATCGCCATGACACAATAGTGCACGATGTCATTCGTCTGCTAATTCCCGCCCTATACAAGAACCAATTAGATTCACTGATGGAGACTGCCACCACTTCTGCAAGCTGATGGAACCGGTGAGGCACTGGTGGAGCATCAGTGATGTCATCGTTGAAATTCGGAACACCGTGATGCCATCAGATTGCTCAGCGCTGAGATTCGGAATACGCTGAATAGCTCAGCTAAATGAAATGAAATGAAATGATTAGCCTAAAAATGTCCCGTTAAGGGCAAAGGCCTCCTCCTATAGAGGCAGAGCTCTATTTGTCTCACGCGGTGAGCTACTCCGCGTAAGAGATGTTTATAACTTTGGAATTGTTCACTTAGTTCAAATTCTGCATTGTTTGGTATTGTTCGCTTGTTTCTGTCGCACTGGTTTTAGTCGCTGTTCACTTGTCTTCTTAGGTTTTCATTACTATAGATTTTTGTTATTGTAGGTTTAATTTGTAATTCAGTAAATACAAAAATATTCTTTGTTCTTAGCTTCTATGATAAAATGTCTAGCTTTCATTAATCAGTTAATCTTGTCGTACTTTAATTCTTATTGTAATTGTAAATTTAATGTTAATTGTAATTTTATTGTTCATATTATAGTTGTAATCCCCTGGTAGAGGGGCAGAGAAGGCCTGACGGCCTTATCTCTACCAAGTTAAATAAATAAATACTAAAAATACTAGGTTTTTCCAGTCTTCCCTATGTCTTGCTCTGCTTGACCAATGGCTTCCTACACGTTCACTGAAGAGGTCGGCCCATCTTCTTGGTCTTCCGCGTGATCTCTTGCCAATGCGGGGATCCCATAGTGTGACTTTCTGCGTCCATCTTCCGTCTCTAAGTCGTGCAACATAGCCTCCCCACTCCATTTGGTGTTGGTGGCTTGCAGTGCTGGATCTTTAATTGCTGACATCTTTTGTAGCACTTCGTGACAGCTAAATAGATTATCACAAATCCAAACTTCTCTGATTGAAACGTGAGAGTAAGAAAATGTCTTCCAATGTGACACAGTGTGCACTACGTATGCAAATTTCTATTACCAACACAAACCATAAGGATCGGTACACGCATACGCAAGTTCAATGTTCCACGTTACCACAAATCAGATATACAGATATACTATTAGGCCTAATAGAAAATATGTCATGAAGCAAACTAAGTGCAATATACTATAAAGATAGCGAATGAGAGTGAACACAAGATTAATAATAAATATATGCAAATAATGTAAACCAGTATTATCCACTAGAAATCAAAATCACACATAAGAACCAAACCTCTCTCTCTCTTTTACCAATTGTACTCATCTCCTAAGTTCACCATCCCCATCGGTCGCCTAACTCTGAACTCGCCGCATCAAACATCCAGACTCGCTGGAGAATCCCTCAGAAGATCCCGTCTCGGACCTGTCTCTCTCGCTATCCACAGCAATTCCTCTCCAAACCACGTATTGTCACTGCCGCTCTCTCATCATGCAGTCAGGCAGGACCCCTCCAACGAAAAAAATTCAAATGTAGCCAATGAGAGAAGCACAATTATAAATAGCCTCAAAACCCGGAAATAGCCTCGTATCCCGATGTATAAAATAATAATAAAAGAGATAACGGAAAAAAATTAACGAATAGAGCCATTTAGTGATATAAGGATATAAACCAAATCGATTACAAATGATCAAAAAGAAAATCAATAACATAAAAGGAAATAACAGGGTGCCGGAAAAATAGCGGCACAATAATAATAATAATAATAATAATAATAATAATAATAATCAACTTTTCATATAGTAGTGGTAGTAGTAGTAGTAGTAGTAGTAGTAGTAGTAGTAGTAGTAGTAGTAGTAGTAGTAGAGATACTGGTAGTAATAATATAAATAGTAGTATAAGAAGTATATTGCGATCAAGTGTCCAGCTGTATCGTCGAAATATTAATTAAACGTCTGTTGTCATTCTTGAAAATCGCAGAGTGTACAGATTTATCAACCTACAAGAGAGGAATGCGGGAGATGGGAATTCTGTAGCGGAATTATCCTTTCTAAATATAACAATGAGAGGATTATTTATTAAACAAACAATGCTGTTTACATCCTTGCAAGTTGCCACTCAAACTCTGCATTTCATTAAGCACGCCCGAACGAGAGTCGTGATATACGTGCGGTGGGTCACTCGCACCTTATTATACACAGCAGGCTAGCTGCCGCGTGCTCAGAGTCCGCAGAAAGCCAACACCCAATGAAGCATCACGAACAACTGGTCGTCTCGATCGCTTGAAGGGTATCATAGACTAAAAACTGTCTTCTATCAATGTGTTTACAGCAGGCATGTCAAAACCCTGCACATTGTGCAGTCGCGCACATTACACACTGGTCTCTGTGCAATGTGCAGTTCCTATTCCCCTACCTGGAGGGAGTGAATCGGCTTGGAGTGGAACGCGACAGGGCTGTACATTACCTGCAGTAGCAGAACAGCTTTGGTTTCAGTAACACAGATCAGTACGGGTGTGCTCATTGAGCTGTGATTGTGAATGCGTTATGAAAATAAAGTGAGGAGTCCACAGATATAACGAAGAAGAGAAATCACGAATCATATAACGTAACTTTTATGATGTTTTCCTCAGCCAACAGTAATTATTTTAAAATGAAAGGCTTTCATCACATCATGTGGACCTAATAGTGATGTGAGAATTTAAATCAGATTAGTAAAGTTCTCAAAATATATTCACCAGCTCTTATTTCTTAATTAATACTCTCACGCAAGACAAACATGACAATGATGTTGTTTTGGAGTATGTACTAACACAGCCATCAATGGTTAGACAACTTAGAACTTTTATTTGATAAGTGATGAGAATATTGAGTAAGGAATACATGTGAGGGTTTTGAGGTTGTAAGGGAAGGAAGAAAGCAACTATTTGTAAAGCGAAAAAAAATTTCTCGAAAAAATAATACATAATAGCGAATTTTCCATCTCAAGTTACCATATTATCTTAATATACTTACGTTAATAAATCTTTAAACCTGACATAAAGAAAATGTCCTCGCTTCACAGCTTGTGAAGTACTCTTTTAACTCAATTCAGTAACGCTCCCAACTTGCTGATACTTGCTCAACGTTTTCCAAATAAACTATATATAAATTTAAATTCAAGCTTAATTTATCCAATTTATTAATAATAATGTGAATTTATATTAATATACAGCAAGGAAATGATTCCAGTGTAAAAGCCTCACAATGTCATATTGCATGTAATTGGGAGTAAACTATTTTCTTTAACATTTGTGCACCAATGGTCCCAATAATGCTCGAGGAACAATGAAAGAGTATTACTTTGAAATAATCAGTACCTAGTATGTAAAATGAAATACTGTGTTCGTTTTTTGTTGTTTCGAAATTACTGCAATATTTATATTTTCTTCAAATACTGTATAAAATTGTGTAAATAAATGATTCTTTACAAACGACTGCTTTGTGAATTGTAACTGAGCAAGTCTATTGTTTCTTGTGTTACAATTATTGTCAAATATAGACACTGACAATAATTGTGTTTTTTCCTTCTGGTAAGTATGTTTATAATGTCCAAATGTTCATTTAATTGAACACTAGAAGTGCAGAATAGATTCTTGTACATCCCTCCCGCTAAGAACTGGAAAGAGCAACACATGAATGACGCAATCTGCACAGACCGGCGTTCCGCGCACATACACTGCACTTTCAGTGTCTGATTTCTGACATGCCTGGTTTACAGTATGCGCTATGGAAATGTTAAACTGCCTGATGCCCTATCACCTGACTAGTGAACCTAATAGGTATACAGGCTATCAGATTGAGCAAAAATGACAATAAAATCTGTGCTATTAACAAATCTGTAACCAAAGTTTTTTTTGGTAATTTTCGATTTTTAAAGAATAATTGGTGTTAACATGACGTATAATTAACTATCCTGAGACCAAAAATTGTTTTTTTTTTTATTTTTGTTTGTATGTATGTCTGTTTTTCACGAGATAATGGCTGACCCGATTTCTATGAAAATTGGAATGTAAATTAAGTTTGTTCTAACTTAGATTTTAGGCTATATGGAATTCAAAATATTTAAAAGAAGGTTAAAAGGGGGCTTGAATTAATTAAATTGAAATATCTCCCTTATTATTGATTTTTATGAAAAATATCACTTAACAAAAGTTTCTTTAAAAACGATTGCCGATAAGTTTTAGTCTATGCAAAATTTTGATAGAACTGTTGTTTAACGAGATATATGAGTTTTAAAATGACAATGGAAACACATTTCAGCGCCGCCTCAAACTAATAGGCTATAATGAAATGAAAACAAAAAATGACTTCGTCTATAAGGGGCCTTGCACAACAACAAACGGAAGCTGTTCATTTAACACTATTTTATGCGGATATAATAATTTGTATGATGGGAATATACAGAGTGATTCAGACCACCCGTAACAGTCATTTATTTCGGAAACTAGTGCATTAAAACTTTCGAGACAAAAATATTTATAACTAAAGCACATGTGAACTTTCTCTTGGGCTTGATTTTATCAATCAGTCCTAAAAGGAAGTAGGATCAGTGGCGTATTACTTTAAAATTTCAAATGGGAGTCGGGGTCAAGTAAGGTACCATTTGATAGAGCTCTTCAAAACAAACAACGTTCATAGGAAACGTGTTTACCAGTTCCTATTCTTTCAACGAGAAAGCGTACGAAAAAACAATGCCATCAATATTCAGAAATGTTACATACAATACTAAAATGTAAACAAGACAATTAATTTTGAAAGATGTTACTGAAAGACTGGACAATACCATTAATTTTTACAAATGTTCAAACTGTCTGCCGTTCTGAGCAGCTTAAGCAGCACACACCCGTATTCTTTGTCTAACTCTGTCATTGACTCCTAACACTTCGGCGTGGTCAAGTGACTGGAAGGTCTCTCGGATTCGCTGTTTCATGTTATCTCTTCTTGTGGGACGATTTTGATAGACGATGTTTTTTAACCGTCCCCAAAGATAGAAATCCAAAGATTCAAGTCACGAGATCGTGCTGGCCATATCACAGGACTGCATCTGTTTGTAGTATGCAGGACGTATTTGTAATCACTCTTAACTTTTAGGTACTTATTTTATTAGTCACAAAAGTAATTGCAAAACTAGACGAATGTACATACGTAGGTACAGAGAAAACAAAACACTTTCTTCTTATTACATTGTTGGGCAAGGCCACCTGAGCTTATTACCTGGCTAAGTGCAGTGTATATGTAGAAGTGGTCGTAAATACTGTATTGCGGTGACTAAAGGAAACACTGCTGAGCGAGCAAAGGGGAAGGGATAGTTTACTTGTATTCACCCGTCGACAGTGCTGCCGACCACCAGGTCTACAATCAGTCAGGTAATTGTGCGTGTGTAAAATGTCAACATTAAATGTAATTATCTAGTTTACATTTTCTTCTCGTAACATTTCTCAGTATTAATGACATTATCTTTTCCTACGTTTTCTCATTGAAAGAGTAGGAATTGATACAAACGTTTCTTATGAAAGTTGTTTGTTTTGAAGAGCTCTATCAAATGGTACCTATTTGACCCCGACTCCCATTTGAAATTTTAAAGTGACACGCCACTGACCTACTTTCTGTTAAGGCTGATTGATGAAATCAGGCTCGAGTGAAAGTTCACGTGTGCTTTAGTTATAAATATTTTTGTCTCGAAAATTTTAATGCACTAGTTTCCGAAATAAGTGACTGTTGCAGGTGGTCTGAATTACTCTGTATAAATGTTTATCAATGCAGTGGAGTCACAATTGTAGGCAGTTTGATTTTAGGCAGTTCGATTGTAGAATGGAGCACATCGTCTCAGAGTTCAGCTACCTTACAGGGTGCGCAAGAACAATTTTCACTATTTCAGGTTCTCAATGTATATCGTAATTTTACCAACAGAGAATCGAGGCAATTTCGTAAATTACATTGCAAGAATGTAACAAATACGAGTAGGCATATTTTAGAAGAAATGATTTTATTGCGATTGAATTTAAACATCTGATGGACGATCATTATTAAAATAAGGAAAAATTTTAAACTTTTGTGACATCTTTTTTATGGAAGAATTCTGCACTCTAGAGAATTAAAAATACTCCTAAATAAAATCAAGTTAATTGTTGCTTAAATATACTTCCTTTATACACCGTGTACACACTAAGAGTATACAGAAATAATACTCGTAGCTTATAATTTCACAACCGTATATTATAGTTCCTTAAGATAAATCTCAATCAATAGAAAAACTCTCCAAGATTTCGTTTCATACCTTTTCCATGGCCATTGTTGTGTGCAATATTTTGTTTCTACCTTATTGTTACTTGACCATTGTTGTGTGAAATGTTTCGTTTCAAGCTTATTGTTGCATGAATGAAAATTTGCATTTATCAGTCTAGTTCCTTGTCAATAGATATGTTGACGTTACAGCAAAAAGTTAAGTGCGTGCTCTGGTTTGCAGAATTGAATTCAGTTACGCGTGTTCAGCGGCGCATACGGAGAGATTGGAATGTGGATCTTCCTACACGCAAGTCCATTTACGAGTGGGATAGAACTCTACGATATAATGGAAGCTTAATTTCAATTTTTTAAATTGGTTATTTAACGACGCTGTATCACTACGAGGTTATTTAAAGTTGATGAGATTGGTGATAGCGAGATGGTATTTGGCGAGATGAGGCCGAGGATTCGCCATAGATTACCTGGCATTCACCTTACGGTTGGGGAAAACCTCGGAAAAAACCCAACCAGGTACTCAGCCCAAGCGGGGATCGAACCCGCGCCCGAGCGGAACTTCAGATCGGCAGGCAAGAGCCTTAACCTACTGAGCCACGCCAGTGGCTTTGATTTCAAATACAGGGAAACATTCTAAAAAGCATATGGCCAAAATGACCGTGGATCAGATGCGTGAATCATTTGCTAGAAGCCCACGTAAATCATGTACCTTGATATGCTGGAAAATTTTGCTATTCCGCAATTTCCGCCAGGTTTAACATTTCAGCAGGATAGTGCTCCACCACACTTCCATCGAAATATTACAACGTCTTTTCATGTAACCTTCCCAAGAAATTGGATTGGTAGGGGTGAGCCAACTTCCTGGCCGCCTAGATACCCGGATTTAACTCCTTTGGAGTGGAGATTTATTAAAAATCGTGGAGATTTATTAAAAATTTTGTGTACAGCAAAAAAGTTCGTAATGTGATTGATTTGAGACAGCGTAGTATTCAAGCAGTTGAGCTTATAACACCTGATATGTTGAATACCTGGCGAGAGGTTGAGTATCGTTTTGGTACCTGTCGAGCTATAAATAGTGCTCATGTTGAAGTGTACTAATAGAAATACATTTTTTTCAGTTACTCTATACAAAGCAGAAGAAATTTATTTAATAAACCTTATTCAAGTTACGATATAAATTGTTATTTCTGCATAGGCCCACTTTTAGTATGGATACTATATATCACAGTACAACTGATCCTTTTGAGAGAGCAAAGAAAGAGCATAACCTGTCCATTGTTTATAGTTGATCTCTTTACTGTTTTTCTATTTTCAAGAATTGAACTGGAAATAATATCAAAATCACTGTTGCCACTAATACTCCTCTTCCACTTGGCTAATGTACTTTCTGGTATGGACAGTTCTATAGCTAAACCTGCTACATTTTACCTTTCTTCAGTCTCTCTATCACAGCGAGCTTAGGTTTCATCGAGTACGAATTTCTTTTTTCTTTTAAGCGTGGTTGCGCTCAATACGAAACACCCAATTACTACCAAGAGACAACTATATACGAATAACTCATCTTCGGTCACTCACTCCCCATCCCCTACTGCCTTATAATGAAATGATAAAAAATACATTATCCCTGTCTAAAATTGAGATTCCAATGTAGTAACATGCAGAGAATGTTTGTATGTTTGTATGAAGTAATCTCAGAAGCTACTTAACCGATTTGTATAATTATTATTTCACCATTGGAAAGTGTGGTTTCTCTAGTTCAGGGCCGGGCATGAGAGCGGCTCAGTCTAGTCGGCTAGAGCTACTCTCGCTCCGAAAGTCACTTCAATTCCAAGCCAGAGCAGAACGCTCATGCAGTGGCGGACTCGCATTACAACTACCTTCTCTGCATTAATATAACACGAGCCACGGTTGTTCTAGTCATTCAGTCTGTCAGTATATAATAGTTTATAAGGATATTACATCAATCCATTGTACATTACAGAATTTATAACACTCTTATTAATTTAATGAAATAAACTTCGCTCTATGCACACACACAAATCATTAGGCTTATTTACATAACCCATACGCACATACTGCAACCTCCTCACCACGGTTCTACGAGACAGGCATATGGCTTCCACTTCCCCTACTTGCTGTGGACAGAGTTCATCTGCCAATATAATTAAACATCGCTTGATGAATTCACCTCCGTTGAATGTTTTCAATTCCTTTGCAATTTCGTGGCAAATTTTGTAGCTAATTCTCATGGCCAATTCACTATGTGCGTTATTGTCATCCTGTTAATATATAATATAATATGATATGATATGATATAATATGATATGATATGATATGATATGATATGATATGATATGATATATGATATATAATATAATATAATATAATATAATATAATATAATATAATATAATATAATATAATATATAATATAATATAATATAATGCGATGCGATATATGATATGATATGATATGATATGATATGATATGATATGATATGATATGATATGATATGATATGATATGATATGATATGATATGATATGATATGATATGATATGATATGATATATGACCATAAATTAATACAACTTAAAGAAAATGTTTCTCAGGTACATTATATTAGAGTATTTATTCGATATTTATATTGCATTATAAGTTATTATAGTAACTTACATTTAGTAATATATAATTTTAAATTATACAAATATTATGATATATCATAGTATAGTATATTACAGTTGATGATATATAATATGATATATTATATATCATAATACTTGTATAATTTAAAATTATATATTACTAAGTGTATAATGACTTATAATGCAATGCAAATATAAAATAGATACTCTAATATAATGTACCTGAGAAACATTTTCTTTAAGTTGTATTAATTTATGGCGTTCATTACCAACATATTTGTCATATTTAGTAGCATGTTAGAAAGAATAATGTCGTTGGATATTGAACCTCTTAATCAGTTGGAGTGTTTTATGACAAATTAAACACTTTGCTAATCCACTGCCCTCTACGAAAAATAACTACTCCTCCCATGATACATTAAAAGCATTGGGAGTAGCGGTCCGTTTTAGTCTATGAGCGGAAGCTCCGTCTTCAAAGTTCGCCTTCACATCGCAGAGTCACCATAGCACCGACACTGAATGACGTACAGTATGCATACGTCACACCGCTCGCGAGACACGCTCTTTAAAGCACACAGCGCTCATTTCTCAGAATCACGTAATGTGCCCAGCCCTGCTCTAGATGGATATGTCAGTAGATTTGCTGACATGCCCTGCGGGACAAAATTCCGGCACACCGGCTACGCTATGTGACCTCTGCAGTTGCGAGCGTCGTTAAATAAACCATAATTTAAAAATTCTAGATGGAATAATGTTTATGCTATTATGGTAACTCCTGAGTGAATCGAGGACACGTAAGATTAAAAATGATTTCTTACGCAGAGAAAACTTTAAATATAAACAATATTATATTACTTGATTATTTAAACTTTATTTGGTTTACATAAAATATTTTAATTTTATGCACTTCAGTTTCTTTTTGTCCACAGAACATAATAGTATTTTTAAGAGTTTTGTCGTAAAGATGTGTATTTTTCTGGGACCAAAATTACAACGCATAAAGGAGTAAGAATTAGTATTTTATTGTTGACCTCACTGGAGCTCAGCTATTTTATAAAATGTCACGAAATAGTGTTTCTGCTCTCATAATTTAACCATATTTCCTGTGTTTCTTAAAATAATGTTTATGTACCACATTAATATTCATCTCGGATAATTAACGAACAACGAGAGAGTATTGATTTCGTACGCAATAATAGTACGTTCGTTTAGCATTTCATTATTTTATAATCCAAATATTATTAACTATGCTCATTTGAATTGTGTTAAAATAGATAAAATGAATAAACTATGCAATAAATGCAATGCAAAATAATGAGCTAATGAGCCAAATGGACTATGTTGCGCTGTTGTAAAAGTTATTCCTCCTGAGATTCAAGAGTCCCCACAACCAATAAAAAACTTACTTATCGGTTCATCATCACACTTTTTAAATAATACCTAGGTATAAGGCAGTACAACACCTTATTTGAAGTGCCATTGTTTCGTGCAAAAGAAATACATAAAGTCAATTCTACGCAATCATTTAAAGTTCAAGCATAGGCTTATCATTTAATTTGAAATCTTCTTCCAGCTGAGAGTAAGAGCCTTCAGTTCTTACAAGTATATTTCATTTCAGACGCTGACCAATTGTCTATTAGGTCTAATATAGTATCAATCTTAAAAGTATAATTGACTGAACAATTCCAGAAAATATTGCATGATAATAACAGTTAAATTAATAGTTTTAAATACAACTATCAAAATGATTCTGGAGCAAACGACTTACAACATACAAATGCTTATTATTCACTAAGTAGGCCTAATTACAAAACTGTATTTAGATTTAAGTCAATATTTATTTCTAACAAGTGCAGCGAAGCGCAGGGTATGGTTAGTATTTAAATAATAATAAAATAATAAATCAATAAAATAAAATAAAATTTTAACAAACTATGTTTTGTATAACAATACAAATATAAAGTATACGCAGCACTAAAGAAAGTTAAAAAATGTTAGTTAACGGAACAGTTAACTTATAATATTTTGTAACGGTGCTATATTTATAATGGCACAGGACAAAAGTAAATTAAATTAACGAAACCGAGGAGGAAATTCTACATAACACTGAAAAAAAATTATTAATTTTAAAACCAAATGGCGATTTTTTCATTGATTCTTTTAATTTTGGAATAGCTTCAGCACGAATTTTGTTTGCTCCATCATTGATATTTCGTGATAAGGTCTTTGAATGTGAATAATAGAATCAGCATCCATCTTACCGTAAGTAGCTCCAGTCATCGTCTGCGATTAAACATCTCTTAATATTCATTATTGTAAACATGTTAAGCAAAACAAACATGTAGATTTGGTTTATTTTTATTAAATACTGTGACTGAAATAGATTATGTCTGCTTTTGAAGAAATTTGAGACGCATCACAAAATGTCTATTTTTTATGCAATCACATATTTGCTAAGCTACATTAAACATTTTCATTACTGATATAATGAGATCCACAAGATTGATACTGAATTTTTTTAGTAGGTTATTTTACGACGCTTTATCAATGTCTTAGGTTATTTAGAGTCTGAATGAGATGAAGGTGATAATGCTGGTGAAAAGAGTCCGGGGTCCAGCACCGGAAGTTATCCAGCATTTGTTCAAAACATACAGAGGTGAGCCTGCCTGGAGAGAAATAAAAAATAGGTTGCAACCGCCAAATTACTCTTCAAGGAATGATCACTCTTATAAATTGAGGGAAAGAAGACAGAGAACGGACACTGGAAAGTGTTTCTTTTCTCAAAAGTACTATCAGGGACTGGAATGCTTTATCTGCAGACTTACTAAAGGCTTTACCAATAACCAAAAATTTATTTAAAATAGGCTTAAGGACCTTATTAATAGACGGTAATATATCCATTTTGAATCTTGCGTACACCACTTTTAACACTTGAATATAATTAATTGATGAACTAGTGGACTTAGTCGTGTTAAATATGTAATATTTGTCCGGTTTACAGCTGTTTCAGTGCTTGACGCACCATCATCAGAGCCTACTAGATCGCGGCGTCATCTCGAACTTCTGTGCCTGTTAGGAGGGTGTCTTTTATTGTTGGAAGGTGTTGAAGTGTGGAGTCGAATAGTGTGTGTGTACTGAAATTGATATGTGTATTGAGGATTTGATCGGGGTGTGTTTTAGTGTGTTTGTATATTTCGTATTGTTCTAGTGTGTTGAGTTTTTGGTTCTTGGGTTGTGTGTGTAGGATTTCCATGTCCGTATTTATGTTATTGTATGTATGGTTAGTATTGGTTATGTGATCGGCGTATGTAGATGTATTGTGTCCTCTGGTTATAGCTTTAATATGTTCTGTGTAGCGTGTTTGGAATGATCTGCCTGTCTGTCCTATGTAGAACTTGTCGCAACTATTACATTTGAGTTTGTATACACGTGTGTGGTCGTATTTATTTGTTTGTGTTTTTTGTGTGTTGAGATGTCTTTGTAGTGTGTTTTCTGTTCTGTATGTTGTGTTGTATTTCTGTTTTCTGAATGAAGATGCGATCTTATGTGTGCTTTTGTTTTCATATGTTAGTGTGATGTATTTCTTGTGTTCTTGTGTTTGTGTTGTGTTTTGTATATTTTTGTGTTTGTTAAGTTTTTGTTTTGTCTTCCTTATGATGTTGTCTATTATGTTTGGATTGTATCCGTTTTCTTGTGCTATGTATTTGATTGTGTTCACTTCATCATTATAGTGTTGTTGGTTCATGGGTATGTTGAGTAATCTGTGTATCATTGTCCTGAATGCAGCATGTTTGTGTTGTATGGGGTGGTTAGATGTGTTGTGTATGTGTATGGTGGTGGTGGTTGGTTTTCTGTATATTTTGAAGGTGTGTTTGTTGTCGATTTTTGTTATGTGAAGTCTAGGAAATTTATGGAGTTGTTGTTTTCAAGTTCTAGTGTGTATTGAAGTTTTGGGTGTAATTTGTTTATGTATTGGTGTAGTTTCTGTATTTGTCTTTTGTTTCCTTTGTATAGTATGAGTATATCATCAAATCAGCAGCACCTAAACTCAATGCACTACCCAAAATACACAAAGAAAACATACCTGTCAGACCCCTAATCAACTACAGACAGGCACCAGCACACAAACTAGCCACACACATGGACAAAATCATCAGAGAAAAACATAAAATTCAGAGAACAGACAACAATAAAGAACACTATAGACCTCGTCAACAAAACAAAACAATATTCGATATAACCAACTTATACACTAATATACCAATACAGGACACATTACAGATACTAAAACAAATGCTCACAGATAACAACACACCACAAGAATACATCGAAGAAATCATCGAAATCACAGACATCATAACAAAGCAAAACTATTTCACACACAACAACAAAAGCTACACCCAAACAGAAGGATTGCCAATGGGATCACCCATATCCAGCATACTAGCAGAGATATTTTTACACAACATAGAACAAACATACATACTCAACAATGAACACAACAAGTATGCAGACAACATAATATACTGGCACAGATATGTAGATGATATACTCATACTATACAAAGGAAACAAAAGACAAATACACAAACTACACCAATACATAAACAAATTACACCCAAAACTTCAATACACACTAGAACTTGAAAACAACAACTCCATAAATTTCCTAGACTTCACATAACAAAAATCGACAACAAACACACCTTCAAAATATACAGAAAACCAACCACCACCACCATACACATACACAACACATCTAACCACCCCATACAACACAAACATGCTGCATTCAGGACAATGATACACAGATTACTCAACATACCCATGAACCAACAACACTATAATGATGAAGTGAATACAATCAAATACATAGCACAAGAAAACGGATACAATCCAAACATAATAGACAACATCATAAGGAGACAAAACAAAAACTTAACAAACACAAAAATACACAAAACACAACACAAACACAAGAACACAAGAAATACATCACACTAACATATGAAAACAAAAGCACACATAAGATCGCATCTTCATTCAGAAAACAGAAATACAACACAACATACAGAACAGAAAACACACTACAAAGACATCTCAACACACAAAAAACACAAACAAATAAATACGACCACACACGTGTATACAAACTCAAATGTAATAGTTGCGACAAGTTCTACATAGGACAGACAGGCAGATCATTCCAAACACGCTACACAGAACATATTAAAGCTATAACCAGAGGACACAATACATCTACATACGCCGATCACGTAACCAATACTAACCATACATACAATAACATAAATACGGACATGGAAATCCTACACACACAACCCAAGAACCAAAAACTCAACACACTAGAACAATACGAAATATACAAACACACTAAAACACACCCCGATCAAATCCTCAATACACATATCAATTTCAGTACACACAAACTATTCGACTCCACACTTCAACACCTTCCAACAATAAAAGACACCCTCCTAACAGGCACAGAAGTTCGAGATGACGCCGCGATCTAGTAGGCTCTGATGATGGTGCGTCAAGCACTGAAATAGCTGTAAGCCGGACAAATATTACATATTTAACACGAGTAAGTCCACTAGTTCATCAATTAACGGTAATATATTACACATACTATATAAAGGGTGCAATTGATATTTTGTTATTGAAGTGTTATATCAGTGAAGAAGTGTGTTGTGTCATGTGTCAGTGAAGTGTGTTGTATAAGTGAAGTGTGTTTCTGTCAGTGAAGCTTTATGGTTTGTAGTGGCAGTGCAAAGTATTTGAACAGTGAAATGTTTTTGAAGTGTTAGTGAAATCAGGATAGAATCAGTGAAATATGTCGTAGTTCCAGTGCAGTGAGTGAGTTGTCAGCGAAATGAGTGTAGTGCTGAAAGGTACTTGTGCAGGTATGAACATATCATACTCGTGGGTTTTAGTTCGAACTTAGGGTTAAGGTACAAATTAGATTTACTTTAAATGTTATTTTAAGTGATCGTGCTTCATTTAATTTAGGATGCTCCCTGTTATTATTATTATTATTATTATTATTATTATTGTTATTATTATTGTTAATTGTATTATTTTATTAATTGCGTTTATTATTAATTGTCATTATTGAGTGTAATTAGTTACCACTGCCACTGGGTATATACCCATTTTCAGTGTGAATAAATGCATACATAATTACTGTACATACATATTGGGTTGAGAGAAAACCTAGGAAAAAACCTCAACCAGGTAACTTGCCCCGACCGTGAATTGAACCCGGGTCACCTGGTTTCGCGGCCAGACGCGCTAGCCGTTACTTCACGGGTGTGGTCTGGACACTGAATAACATCATTGATAATATAAGTCTGTTTTGGATATCAGGTATTAAAAGGTGATGTAATTGTAGTGCAACAACCTCGAGTGCTCGCGACAGACCGACCAACTTTTCAACCGATCAGTTATAAATTCTCGACTGCATGCGTTAGAGCGACTCGTTTCCCGGTTGCCTTTTTCACAACCGAAGACTGATCGGCAAGTTCGGTCGGCCGATTTCAAGAGAATGCAGAGATCTGGTTTCCACATGACACTGCCTAATAATAATAGCGATGGGACGAAAACATAATATTAAAGTAAACAAAGTAACCTCGGTTCCCAAGTTACCATTGAATAACGTTACGTAATGTATTTGTGCATGTAGGCCTATGTTTCCAATTTTATTAAATACTAGCCGTATCCGTGCGCTTCGCTGCACCTGTTGTAAATTAATATCATTGACTTAAATTTATAATATTTTCAAATACAACTTTGTTATTATTAGTGAATAGTTAGTTTATTATACATTATAAGTCTTTGCTCCTGAATTATTTTCAAATTCGTATTTAGAAGTATGAATGTAACTGTTATTACATGAAATACACTCTGAAGTTGTTCACTTACTTCTACTTTTAAACTTGGTACTATTTTTGACCTAACAGCGTCTGAAACAGAATATATTTGTAAGAACTGAGGGTTATTACGCTCAGCTGAAAGAAGGCTTTGTCACCAAACGATTTCATTTGGAATAAGGTGTTGTACTGTCTTATAATTATTTAAAATGTGTGTTGACAACGGATGGGCTACTATAAGTAAGTTTTTAATTAGTTGTGGGGGCTCTTGAATCTCTAGAAGAACAACTTTTCCAGCAGAGCAACATAATCCGTTTTGTCCATTACCTCATTTTTGCATTGCATTTTATCTATTTTACTTATTTGAATATCATTAAAATGAGCATAATCGATATTTAGATCGTAATGGAATGCCAACATACTATTACTGTGTATTAACTCTCGACTACCCTGTCTAGTTCTAGTAATACGCACTCGTTGTTATTAATACTCTGAGAACGTTCAGAGCTGTTTTCTCTCTCTGGAGCCTGGTAAGTTCGAATTGTCTTAAAGTGTTCGATGCTAGTTTTCTTGCTCGAAGCGCTGAAATGTTTGCATAGTTATTTCGAAAACTATTCTACCGTTCCTCTCACTCTTATTAAGTCTCCGAATTTTGTTTTGCCTTCGTGCAGAAGTGATTCGGTATAACTGAAACATTTGTTTTGGCATTTTCAAGTATAACACAGGCCTACCTAACGTTAACGTATAGATTCTTTTCTCAGAGAATACTACCCGAAATTATTATTGTTCATCTTATATTTATCCATTAAATTAACGAAAGACAAGTCGAATTCAAAGCACCACATACACTACTGCTCCTCTAACAGGCAGCGAAGCCTGGGTGCTGTCTGTCATGATCTCGGCAGAATGAGACACAATTGCGCTTGTTATCTACAGAGTGTTCGCTTACATAACGTAGGTTTACCGGCACGAAGGCCTAGCAACATTCGGCAAACCATCTCCCGTACGCTCGGCAGTCCATTTCAGTAACTCTGTAGGAGTGATTGTGTTGACATTAGCTTGCGTGTTATTCTCCTGATTGTAATAATAATAGTAATAATAATAATAATAATAATAATAATAATAATAAAATATATAATAATATTTATTTATTCTGGCGGAGTTAAGTGAAGTGTTTAGATTTATAAGTGGTTGTGTTGCGTTAGATTGCGTGCTTTCTTCTGAGTGTATGAGTGAAATATTTAGATTAGCTTGCTCACATGACATCACAGAAATTTAAAACTTACATTAGAGCAAGTAATTTTCATGGTAGAGACTTATCGGGGTGAAAGAAAATTGATTGCGGAAAGGTAAAATAACGAAGAGCAAGAAGATTTTCTAATATTACCGTTCCACGTGGCAACACCATCCGCAACCTCGTTAAATATTAAATTCAGAAAAACTGGGCCAGTATTGATTAAAAGCACCAAAAAACAACGGTGTGTAATTACTGAGGAAAAACAGGATGAAATAGGGGAAAGACTGGAACACACCTCATAGAAATATCTCAGTTGCCTCGCGCAAGAAATTGGTGTCTCTAAAACCACATTATATGAAGTCATTACAATTTTTAAGTTCTTAAAAGATGTTAGAGATGCGTTGCAGCAGAAGGCAATCATTTCCAATAGGCCTACCTCTTATAATCATTGTTAAGTTTAGTAATAATAAAACTGCTGAGATTGCAGGAGACGGTTTGCGGTTGACGTGTTGCATGGCCTTCGTGCCGGTCGCGTGCCGCCCGGTGAATCTACATTATGCAAACGAATGATCTGTTGTATACAGAACCCATAAAATGGGTCCAATCTACATTAAAAAATATGGTGAAATTTCTATATCTCCCACACTACATATTGGATGAAAACGTACTGTATTTAAATCTATGAAAATAACCTCAGAATTATAACACACCACTATAGAGACACGATGTGATCGATGTCCTTTGATCACTGAGAAAGTTATATACGTAATAGGTAACAGTTTTGTGTAGTGCACAACACTTCACATTGAATAATAAGCAAAGCAACATCTTTAGCACGACTTGTGCTTTCTAGGCCATCCCAAACCCCGAACTCCACCCCTCTGAGCACGAGATTTTATACGGGGTGAATACTAAATGCAGTTTTCGAAGACCAGGTAGTAATAGACCACATCGAAACATGCATAAATAAGATAGGAACCAATAGGCCTACTCTATATTGCAATTTTTCCCAAATGTCTAATGGGGAAAGTATTATTTCCGTGGGAAACGCTTCTGTATGCACGGGTTAAGCTCAGACTGTAACTCCCACATGTCCTCGTTAAATATTCCGCACTTCCAAATTGCTCTATCGTAATTCCAAGCTCCACTCACACAGTTTTACTATGATTTAGTTCAACGGATGGATCGTGCAGCACTCTTTGAAATCCGGCGCCTGCTTGACGTACGCAATGTAAATCTCACGTGCTTCCCTTACTTCACAATATGAAACAGATACGTATTGTAACATCAGTTTAAACTGTGACATTGCACAGAGAACTCAAAGTATAGTACTTGAAAACAAACCAACTACATTATTTTCTTTGCAGTTTTTGCGTTGAAACCAAGAAATCTAACCATTTCAGGGACAGGTAAATATCGCACACATCACATTGTTGTTGTGTTATTGCCATTTAATTCGAATTACTACGCGATATGGATCAAAAGTAACCATTACCCCAGTTGACTTCTGAGTATTACCTCTTATATCTCCATAACTAATCAACATACTATGACGGTTCCTATCTCGAATTTCATTGGCACAATATTCTCTGTCACGCTCTGTTCTTCGAAGATGGCATTTATTATTCACCCTGCATACTCGGTAAGTTATGGCCCAATGTTATAAATAAAAACAATTAACGTCATACAATACCAGATGAAACTATGAAGTAATTACGTAATTGAAATATGACTATTTGGTCCAGGGAGCATCCGTTTCTGGTGTAAGAATAATTCGTTTAACATGTTTCTAAATTTATTAGTCTTAAATACATTCCTTAACAAATCACTCCAAACCAATATGAATATAGTGTGGATTGTGTACGAAGGTGTTGGCCCCATGACGCACCTTTGTTTGCGTAAATAAAAGCATATTAAAGTTAACGTGGTACATAATTTTTATTTTAAGAACCACAGGAAACAAATGTGGGTAAATGACGAACGTCATTTCATGGCAGTTTGTAAAATGACTAGGATAATCTAGAAAATAAAGAGCTCCAGTAAGCTTCAAGGTAAAAATACTAATTTTTACTCCATTTGTATTTTACTTTTGGTCCAGGTGAAATACTGGTCTTTTACTACAACATTCGTAAAAATATAGTTATGTTTAATGTAGAAAAAAAATAAAATGTAGTGAAAATTAGTATTTTACGTAGACCGAATGAAATTTAAATATATAGGGACATAATTTAATTTGACTTCAATTTTTATTGTACCTGAGTTCTTGAATATACTTCGCTCCCACCCTTCTACTAATGAAGTTCAACCGTCCTCCACATAGATCCAAGACCGCATATACAGTCATAGTAGCCTTACGGTCATAGTAAACAGTACGTTCCAAAAATATGTTCGCGTTTTCCAATGACGAAAGAGCTTTCAACATTGAATCATTTTCGCACAGGTACTGTCGTCCATTTGCCTACGTCGCAACCCGGTTTCCCCCACCTGCTTTTATTCGCTTCTCTATAAATACTGGGCTGTCTTAGCTCTTATCTGAGAACATTAATTTCTGTTAGGAATTGGACGTCTACGTAATATTATACCCATACAATTGTTTAAAATAACTTAAATAAAAGGGCCTCGTTAAGTAATTAACTGTCACGTGAATTCTTCCCTTTCTACGACCCTGCGACATAACCACTTGGATAGCATGTCTGAGTAATTTTATCTTTTCTTATCGGGCAGAAGTGAAGATTGAGTTTACAGTACGTAAGGTAATCTTTTATAGAATAGGTACAGAATTATTTCAACATGAGTTATTGATACGAAGTACGAACCTGGTAATTGCAATTAGGTACAATAGTCTATAGAGCGATAATATGCACATTAGAACTGAAGCCTGTATCGAAATGAACGGCCACCATTTTCAAAAATGTGTTTAAATATCGATATTATGATTATTTTTCAATTTAACTTCATTATCTATAGTGTACGCTAATGTGCTGTAGATAGTATAATAAACTGCATAATGAATACGTCCTCATGGACAGCTTAGTTCATGAGTAAAAACACTTATTGTACTGTACTGTATTTTGATTCAACAAAAACCCAATGAAAATTATCAAACTCAAAAGCGTGATATTTCCCTGTTTACGTAAATGGATGAACTACTTTTCTTCCCTTCTATACCTAGTAAAGTGATTTGTTTGTATTTTACGCCAGTATCATTGAACTCCAGTCGTGGAAGGGGGTAGCAAACGGTGTTTCCGGTTATCAATCGTTGATCCAAAGGTATAGCCAGGTTAATAGGCTTATAGGAAATGTTAGTAAAAATAAAATGATATCCCTGTACATTACCGTAGCTCACCATAATACGTAATTAAGCAATAAAAATATGTAACTCACCGATATCTTACTGGATAATACTTAATATGTGCTGCGTGTACAATACATATTTGTAAAATTGTTTCTTCTCTGACTTTCATTTGTTCATAAAATAAACGCAACGCGAATATAATCAGACATCAAATTGTATTCCATTCAAATAGCATTAAATTTAACTACGTATCGCTCATTCATCTTTAGTTTCGAGAGTATATCAAGTTTTCTGTGCGTATGAATCTGTTTTAATCATACCTTATGATGCGTTTGTGCCCAGTCCACGATTCACTCAGGAGCTTCTGTAGTGACATAAAGCCTATGTCTATCTGATTCTAAAGGAAGTACCTTTCCAATGATGAAAGAACTGTGCAAACCGATTAAACAGATTTCTGAAATGTCTCATACAAACACACAACACTCTCTCTTTATAAAATTATATTTAGTATAGATAAACACATATGAATAATATCATCTGTATAAAGAGGGTTAATTGAATATTTTCCGATTGTTGTGCAAGGTCGCCTTAAATAAATGCAGAGGCATTTGTTTTACCTTTATTACTCGTCTATTAGTCTGACTGAGGCGGCACTGACATAAAAAGCAATGCTATTTTAAAATTGATATACATATATCACTAAATATCAGTCCTAGCAAAATGTTATGTAGAACAAAACTTGTCGGAAACATTTTTAAAGCAAATTTTGTTATGTAACATTCTACTAAAAATCGATAATAAGCGAGATATTTCGATTTACTTAATTCAGGGCTTCTTATAACTCCCTTTTTAAAGAAAGTGTTTTGAATTGACATATAGCCTAAATTCTAAGCGGGATCCAACTTATTTATAAACAGATTTTCATAGAAATCGATTCAGCCATTATCACGAGAAAAGGTGACAAACATGCAGACAGACAAACAGACATACAAAAAAACATTTCAAAAACTATAGTTTTGGTCTCAGGATAGTTAATTATACATGCTAACACTAATTCTGAAAAAGCGAAAATTACCAATAAATTTTGGTTACAGTTTTATTATTAGTATAGATTATAGTATTTTTGCGCATGCGCTCGGCATGCTTGTTTTTCGCATTTTATCTGTAGATGATGTCATTGCAGACTACATAACAGTCTTCTTCAATAAGACAAAACTTTGTTAACAAATTGTACCAAAACGCTTAAATGATAAGAACTAGCTAAAATCTGAATACAGATGTGAAAATGTTGTGTTTGCTAGCCTATATATTTCATTTGCAATATTTGAAATTCAAATCTCGTATTTTTGAGCATAGTAAGCGACTGAAGATGGGGAGCGAGGGTAAGGCTGCGGCCACAGTGGAAGCGTCGAACGGCGCGGTACCGCTCTCGAAAAATTGAGGAGTGGGGAGGAAAGAGCGTTGGTGTGGCCATACAGCGCAGAGTTGGTGAGCGGCGCGGCGCGGCGTGGAGATGAGATCGTGACAGTGTTTGCTTTTAGGCAATTCTTATCTAGGAAGAACAGCTTAAAATAGGAATGGAAGAGAATTTTATGTTCTTCCATTTAATAAGAGATGTGAAACTCTGAGAATTTCATCGTTTGTATGGAGAATTAGGGACATATCCAGATAGATATTTTAAGTATACTCGCATGCCTATTACAACTTTCGACTATTTTCTAAATAAAAATAAGGAGCGACTACAGAAGCAAGCCATCAAATTTCGGAGATTTATCACTATTGCACAATGGCTAATCATTATATTAAGATACAATTATTTTAAGTTAAAGACACAGGATCATGCATTCTTCTTGCAATGATGCAGGTAGGCTATACTGCATATAAATTAAATTAAATAAAAATAGTCCTACGAATCCTTACATTTTTGTGTTGATGGAATTAAGTCTCATTCATTACGAATAATTGCATGGGCTGCATCTTACATGGCAAAAAAAAAAAAAAAACATATGTTTATACTTACGAAAATTTAACATTAGAAATGAGCAGTTTTCAATATTTTTCATTTTTTTCATTTTGATTTATTGCATTTAAAACTTCTTACAATAGTTTGCTGTGCAAATTTTAATTTTTCCACTGCCCTTATAATTATTACTTTTCATATGCGGCAAAAGAGACAATAAAAATTGTGCTCCGTACCACTGAAAATATACTCTCTTGCCGTTGCTTTATTAACAGGATATCGAACTACTTGGTTTCAGCATCAATTATTTTTTATATTATTGTATAGATAAGGTCCTATTTTAAATAACCAATTATTGATAAATAGATTTAACATAAATATATTTTTATATAAGTGATATATATTTAAATAATTTAGATTTATATTCAAGCCCTTGGCTTTGGTGTTGAGGCATTCGAAGACATATTCGTCTGAAGTGATACGTTATCATCGCTGATAATTGTCTTTACTTTCTCCCAAATCAGGACTGTTTGGAGTCGATGGGATCTCCTGTAAGGAAAGATTTCCTACAGTCCTATCAGAAAGGACTTCATAAACATCGTCAGTCGAAAAACGTCCATAACGATGTAGCGATTCAAGAGCTTCGGAACCGCTTCGTATCTTTGGGAGCTTCTGGAGTTCCTTCTCAAATTTATCTTTTAAATTCTACGACTTATTTTTGCCACGTCTTCTGAAATAGAATACAATAATGAATATTTAATGAATTAGTGACTGAAATATTAATATATTCTAATATTAAGTAATCTACTACATTAAGATGAACACAATTTAAGGTAAATTTCTAACATTACTCTTTCTTGTAGGTTTATAACCACAGGGACATCATTGCGATTACTGGCATTTTCCTTCAGGGTAGGAAAATTTACAGCAATTGTAATGGCAAGACAAACGTGTGAGGTAATCTAAAATGAACCGATTAAAGAATTTATACCATAACCAAATAAAGAAAAATTAAACGAAGTAGTCAGTGATTACTACGAACGTTGTGGTTCCCTAATTGCTTCGTAACAAACGACGAAAAGCATGGTCAGGTAAAGGATCCTGATAAATTCAGTTCCAGATATTTTAATTTACGTAGTATTGCTACAGAGTATTGCTGGCGCAGACTAAACATTTTAACCATTCATTTGGTGGGAAGAGGAAAACACAGTGATGGAGGCATTTTCACAACTTTACACTTTTCAATTTGTTGGAGACCAATAGGTTCAATGTGCCTGAACTATCGAACTCAATTGTAAAGGTATCATTTGTACTTATTGAAGATGAAGCCTATCCTCTAAAACTTTATCATGAGGCAATATCTAGTGAGAGAACTAACGCCTAGAAGGGAAAATTTTAATCAACGTTTATCTAGTGTTCGAAAAATAATACGTGGAATGTGCTTTCTGAATATTGCGTGCTAAGTGGCGATTCACGATAGAAATATGGAACAAATGTGAAAAGAGCCAGCACATATTATAATCTTCCATTTGAGAAAAGATTGCGACAAAGAATGATCTGCATTATCATGAAACGACTTTACAAATTAGAGAACTGATGATGTGCAAACTCATTAGAACTCAGATCGCAGGAATAATAGTTGCAGTGAATTTGATAGACAAATAAGGATAACTTCACTGATTATTTCAATCAGTCGCAGATGTTAATATAACATTATAATTTGTACGTAATAAATTGTGTTTTTTCATAACAGAAGTGCCAATTTCTTGTATGAGATTGTAAATAATTACTTTTGACCTAATAGTTTTAATCGTACCGGTATTTCTTTGCTTTAACGATCGTTAATCGTAACAACAGAAATATTTAAATCATATAATTGTACCTTTATTTCGGAGTTGGAATATGTTTAATATTGTACGCAGCACTGAGTGTTTATCCCGACAATATTCTACGAAGTATGACTAATAATAATGATAATAATAATAATAATAATAATAATAATAATAATAATAATAATAATAATAATAATAATAATAATCATCATCATCATCATCATCATAATAATAATCATCATCATCACACGACATATTATAAAAATATTATTCGCGTTCAGTAAAATGTCTTCCTACATATTCCTCGTCATGGAGAGGTTTTTGAAGTTCTTCTCCCAATTATTCCAGAGGAATATTCGGGTTTTCACTTCTTAAATGATAACTTCTTTCTCATTTCTTGACAATTCATACTTGCAATTGTGAGCGGCGCCGCTAAAATCTCAAACAAGAGCGGGCGGCCAGCGGCGTGTAGCGTTGTCCTTGAACCAACTTCCCCTCCAAAATGCCGCTCCGCTCACACTATGGCCAGCTGCATTTGCTAACACGCGTTTGTGATTCATCCACGCCGCCACTCAACGCGCCGCGCCGCCAGCCGCTTGCACTGTGGCCGAAGCCTAATTGTTGCAGTAAAGCATGTTTTCAGTAATTATGTAACAATGTGTAAGATATCCATTGTGGAATAAAAAGTTCTTTATTTACTCTTTAACTTACATAGGCCTATAGGTTTGTGTTGTCTATCTGTTACAAGATAATGAGTTATTGACATTTAATAATGTTACCCGCCAGCGTGTCTTAAATTTGTGAGTAGCGCAGGCTCGTATATTATTGCACGTAGAAGAACGAAAGTTATGTGACAATTTCTAACTTCGGAAGAGTATCATGTCGATGTGGAAGAGCCGTGGGCTAATTCCAGGTGACTCGCGCATTATACAGGCAAATTGGCAGGTCTGTAACATAACCAAACTGAGTTTAAGAAACCGACAACAGCGACCTGCTTCGGATACGAATAGTCACTTGGACGCATTCATAATATAGTAATATAAATGTAAATGATAGTATAAATACAAATATTAGCATAAATACAAGGAGTAGTAAAGCACAAACAGTAGTAGTTCAAGTATAACTGTAAATATGAGAACAAATAGGCTAGTAGTAGAAGTAAAAGTGTTAGCATAAATTTAGATAGCAATATAAATATAAATAACTGTCTAAGTATAAAATAGAGTGAGTATAAAAGTACAAATACGAGCAAAAGTAGCAAAATATCAACACTGTATCAACTACGGTACTATATTTCGTCTGATAGGCGACGTAAACATTGCCAGCAGATTAAGAAAGAAGTAATTTCCGGTAGCGCAGAAGTCTCATTCCACGCTTGTCTTGAAGTTGGATGGAGTAGATAACCATACCTCTAAATTTCAAGGTAAGCGTTGAATGAGATCTCTGCCATTGGTTCAATAGCAATTATCCTTCTCTCTCTCTCTGCCGGCAATGTTTACGTCACCTGTCAGATATTATGGAACGAATTATAGATTATTCAGCGTCCATGCAAATATTGCAAATGGTGATAGTGCAATAATTGTATTCGGCGAGATGACGCCGAGAATTCCCCATTTCATTGCCTGACATTTGCCTTAATATTTACGAAAACCTTGAAAAAAAAAAACAACTAGATAATCAGTCCAAGTGGGAATAAAATCCACTCCCGATCGCAGCTCCGGATCAGTAGGCAAATGCGCTACCGTCTGAGCTACGTTGGTGGCAGGAAAATATAATATAAATAATTAATTTAATATATACGTAGTTTTAATACATTGAATATAAACATAGAAAATAAGTAACTAATAATTGAATACATTAAACCTAATGTTAGTTCTAAATTTAAAATATTTTAGCAAAATAATTTTTACTATGTAAGCCATGAAAAAAGAGTTAGAAGTTTTGTTGCAGAACAGATTGTGCCTTTCATAGGAATATTTAGACTAGTGCTGCTCGTAAACGTTTCACAGCTTACATTTCATTCACAAATTCTGAAGAGGAAGAGAGCATCAAGATAATGTCATCGGGAATATTCAACACAGTCAGTTCTGTTAATCTACTTTTCGTTTAAAATGTAAATGAAATTTCGTAGTGAAAGTTATAACATTTAATTTAATGCCGTTATCATCAGACATTGTTACTATATCTCGCTAGAGAGATTGGCAGTCAGAAATATCTTTTATTTTTGGAAGGGCAGTCAAAACTTGTTCTTGAACAGTACATACATTTGTCATGAATGAAAATAAATGGAAGACATCCTAAAGTTGAGCCGACTTGTGGGACCTCACAACATAAAGCAATTGAACGTTCAGGTTTGTTAAAGAGCCTTACACAGGATTTTACAGAATGATTAATATAAAACAAAAACATTTTTTTTATTTATTTTATCAATAATGATGATTACTAGGCCTGAGAAATGCGTATATGCCGTTATACTACCAGTGCACTTCGTGCGCATCTGACTTTTAGTATGTCTCAGAGTTGGGGTGAGTTGACACAGTGTCTTTCGTTCGTTTGAACTTATGCTTATCATCACGGTAAGTTAGTCTTTAGCATTTGGGTGGCTGAAAGCCATTCCTTTGACTTCGAAACACAACTATATGCTAAGGAAAAATTCGAAGACATCATTTTCTGTGTTAAAGAAAAATTGCACTATTTTAAAGACATTTTATTTTCTCTCTGTAGAAAATACACCTAATATAACATTGACAAGTATCAGCCTTATTATTTCACTATGTTAATATGATGGTGTACTACGTTTTTGTTTTACATAATTTTTCATTTCATTGTATTGTTGCGTGAATAACAAACCACATTTTCAAATTTTCAAAAGAGAATGGTTGCCTGTTGCTAGAAAACACAGGCTTATATCTAGAGTAACTTCGTTCCACTTCTGCAGAAACAATGGGGGAATATTTGAAATATTTTACAAAAGCATTATTTATCTCAAAATCTGTATCATTATTACAAATTTCCTCATTTGAAATTGTGACAAATTTCGTCCTCGGCATCTTGCTATTATTATTCTTTACAGAACGTTGAATGTTGCCTGTTACGAATAGCAGTATTCGGTCGTAATGTAACCGATCAACTAAAGTTCACTGCTGAAAATAACACACTGAAATCTCCCATCTCAACGCAATTACGTACTGGTATCTGAAGTCAGAGGTGCACGAAGCGCAATGTAATGGCATAGGCCTACAATTCTTAGCCTTAATGATTACCATAATTTGTTATACCTCAAATGTAGAGCATCTTTGTGAGATTACTATTCCTCTATAGAAAATGCTAAACATGTCCTCCCTTCTGCTCAAGGCACAACTCAACACATAAGGATAAACCAGATAAGGATAAATGAGTGAACTATCGTCGTTGGTTTCAGGCGATCACTGTACAAAATCCTGGCATATTGTCAATCAAATGGTTCACAGATGAGTCATGGCTCCATTTGTGCGGTTATGTCCACTCACAGAACACACTTCTGAGTGGTACAAAATTCACATGTCTTTCATGAAACACTTATGCAGCTAGCGAAAGTCGGGATTTGTTACGAAATCTCCGCACAGAGAATAATGGGACCATTTTTTTTTCAGCCAGACTGTGAACTCTGCAGAGTATTGTCGCATTTTCATGGAGTTTGTTGAATAACTGGACGACGTAGAGATGGGTCAAGAATATTTTCATCAAGACGGCGTCACATACAATACATCAAACGAAGTCAAGGAGCTAATTGAAAGTTTCTTTGACGTCCGGACAATTTTCAAGAACCAATGGCCACCGAGATCTCCGGATTTGACAACACCGGTATTCTTCCTATGGTATTACTTGAAGGACCGAGTTTACGCCACACGCACTCAGACATCGGACGATTTCAAGCAGAACATTACACACAAGATCAATGATCAAAGGTATTGAGTCCTCCAAGAACATGGAACATGGAACGATGTGTTGAGTTGTGTCTTTAGCAGGAGGGAGGTCATTTTAGCATTATCTATAGAGGTTAGTAATCTCCCAAAATTACTCTACTTCTGAGGTATAATAAATTTTATTGTAGTTAGCATCATTTTTGTTGAAAAAATAAAGAAAGAAATGAGTTAATTTTAGACCTATATGAATCGCTCTATATATTAGCAAGAAAATTTCTAAGCTAATTTACGAAATTCACAGAGAGATTAATGCTCCTTTTCAAGTAAAATGTTGTACGGTACTCCATCGAAAGATTTGCCTAAATCGAAATAGATTGATTCGGTTTGTCAACATGTTTAGATGTTAGTTTTTAATAGATTGTTTAATGATGTTGTTTCAAACGCGTTACTATTTAGTTTCTGTGCAATTGGTGACAATAAAATGACTTATTGAATCCGTGGATTCACCTTGGAATTACACGACATTCGCCTTACAGTTTTGAGAAACTTCGCAAGAAACACAACCAGACATTCACTTCAAATGGGATTCATACCCGCCTGAGGACAGCCTCAAAGAACGAATTTAGCTCGCTAAATACGCTCGCTCTGTGCTACGTCGGTGATATTTCGCTAGTTATTTCACTCGTTCATAATGTTCTGTCCAAGGGCAGGTCTTTCACTGCAAACCCAGCTTTCTCCAATCTTTTCTATTTTCTGCCTTCCCCTTTGTCTCCGCATATGATCTATATAGCTTAATGTCGGTTTTGATAGTAGTGCTATTTCATTAAAATACGCAACTAACTACAATCATTTTAATTATGCGAACATCTAGATCAGTCACTTCCAACTCAATGCTTTGTGATGTCATAGTAAGCTTCTCTCGTTCTCCGTAGCAATCCACGTAGATTCTCGGAGCAGACAGCAACGCCAGACCTATCGAAGCAGTGGTATATGGCAAACGAGTTTAACTTAGAGTTTATATTACCTAACAATAATATATTAGTTTCTTAGGAACGAGGTAGGTACACGCTACTATACTTAGGCTAAATAATTTTGGTATCTTCCTGATATATTTAATGTACTCTAAGTTCATGTGGACTTATTTTTAGACTAAACAGTAGTCCTGGGCGGCTTGGCCTTTTATTAAAAATCCTTTGTGTCAGCCGTAGCTAAATTCTGTTATTTAGTAGATAGGCATATTTTATTTAAGTAGAAAGTCTTAAAATTATTTTATATCTTGTTTTTTAGGTTGAAGATATAAATGAAAATGCTAGTAATTGCAGCACCCCTGAAATTTCTGCAGAGTGTTCCAAAATAACTGTTTCTGTTGGAAGTGAAGTTGATTTATTAGCTCACAATCCTAGGAAAGAAAGATTGAGGAAATTAAAATGACTTAAGAAACGGCATGTACAAAGTAAAGTAACCTCATTTTAATCTGTAGGAGAAAACAGTCGTGATTCTCAGTTTGCGGGTGGAAATAGCGACCAATTAAAAATTTATGTGATAAATTTTTAACTACCGTAAAGATTTAGCACACAATGTGAAAATTCAAGTGAATTTACAGGATCGTAGCAAGAAAGAAATGTGATACCCAGAGGAACTGAAAACTGTGACTCTAACGATGTTTTTAAGTCCTAATGTTTATAAGTTTATGCAGTACTACAATTGTCTACAACGTGCTTAAGACAAATGACAGAAAAATGGCACTACTCTCCTGCCCCAAATAAATTTATATTTTCTGGTCTTAAGTTGGAAGTGAGTAATTTAAGTGAGATAGAGAAATACTGTTTTAATTTCAGATGAAATGTCATTTTTTGCTTCATATCGAATGATGAAATAGTAGGATTACGTAATATGTATTGTACAATGAAGTGTATAATTGTGTTTGGCATGAACTAGCAGGTCTGCGATGCAGATTCTATGTATTTGTAGTTGCTTCATAAATGAATGGGAATTTTAAAAAATGAGACAAAAGGCATTGCCCGTTTAAGTATGGTATTCCTTACATACCATATATAATATGATAATATATAAATATAATTAGTATCATTATTACGCTTACTTACTTACTGGCTTTTAAGGAACCCGGAGGTTCATTGCCGCCCTCACATAAGCCCGCCATCGGTCCATATCCTTATTTGAAGGATTTGCTGCTACTACTACTACTACTACTACTACTACTACTACTACTACTACTACTACTACTACTACTACTACCACTACTACTGTATTTTTCTATTATATATAGCAGCCGTGGCGAGTATATGATCGTGCGCCGAGCCACTGTGTAACCTGCAACGTGCATAGCACCTATGGAGGGAGTCGGACATCCGAAGGGGAAGTGAAATAACTGTCTGACTTATTAACTGATTTTCATTTTTCTTATGTCAAGCACTTAAATATAATTTTATACAGTATAAGTTTACAAACTAATGCTTAGTACGTGTAACGAAGAAAGAAATTAACAATAAAACACAAGACACATTATCACAACCTAAAATTACTATCTTCAGAATGTCTCTGCGATAGAGTTTCAAAATAAGGAATCATGTCACTTACTGCCAGTCGTAGTTGATCACAAAAATATTTGTCTGTCAGTCGTGATCTAAATTTGGTTTTTACTATTTTCATTGTTGAAAATAATTTTTCACGAACGTAAGTTGTAGCGAACATGGTTTCAACAGAGCAAGCGAAAGAAGGAAGCTTCGGATATTTATTTTTTGGCAAAGATTTTAAATGTTCAACATTTGTCAAGTCTTTACATCTAGCTTTCATTTAACATCACATTGTAAATCTGTGAGTTAAATTGAAGATCTAACCGAGTTATTCGTACATCTGCTGAAAAATAATCGACGTACAGAGATGATAATAATAATAATAATAATAATAATAATAATAATAATAATAATAATAATAATAACAACATTTAAACTTTTAATGTTTCATGAGTGATATGTAGTATAATGCTATTTTATGTTATACAACCGTTTACCTCGTAATACTTGTGAGCAAACCATACATTTAATATTCTCATCACTTTTTTCCTATGTCACAATCAGTTAACACCGGCCATAATCTACAACAATACACAACTGGACAATGTCCAAACATTCAAGTATCTGGGCGTCACTCTTGATAATAAGCTCACATGGAAAGATCATTGCTCCGACATAGCTTCAAGAACCCGTGGTAGATTATCCTTACTAAAGCGGCTTGCTGGAACCAAATGGGGATGTGCTACATCTACGCTAAACTGTACTTATAAGACTTACGTGAAACCAATCATGATATATTTTTGTGGTGCCCTTATAACTGCATCTGATCAGACAATCAGTAAGCTAGACTGTGTCCAAAATCAAGCCATGAAACTGATTACTGGTGCTGTCAAATCAACACCAATGCACTCACTATTGCTACATACCAATAACATGGACATCAAATCAGAAATAAGACAGTCAGCGTTAAAACTTCATGAAAAACTCACTGGTTTGTCTGATATTGAATACTCCCCTTGCTCCTCACACATCAACCGCAGATTAAAAACCCAAGAGGGTTTCCTGCAAAAAGTAATCACTGAAAGGCATAATCTGGATCTATCCTGGAAACCCCAGCAATTGATACTACCAACCAACCCACTTGCGTTATATCATATTGACTATGCACTAGATCTTATTGCAATAGAAAATAAACAGGACTAATGTAGTGAAGTACTCCGTCTTTCTGCCTTAGAAACATTACAAATCCGCTACCCATAAGACAAATGGCTGCATGTGTACACTGACGGCTCCCAAATAGAAAAACACGGGCCCACTGGAGCCGGAATTCACTGCCAACTGTTCTCTACCTATCTCACTCTAGGCAACAAACATACACCTTTTGATGGAGAAGTAAGAGCCATATGTACTGCTGTGAAACAACTGTTGTGCAGGTCCTTCCCATTTCCAAACATTGTCCTCCTCAGTGACTCAAAAGCAGCGATATCTGCAATTGGAAACTACTTACTACAACCAGCTAATGATGACATTCAACAATGCAGAGAAGACATCAAGAAACTAAATCAAATTGTACATCTGCAATGGATACCTTCTCACTGCGGTATTGCCAGGAATGAAGCAGCAGACTTTCTAGCAAAGAAAGGAACAACTATCCCTCTTTCATATTCTAACATGCTGCCATTCCACAGAGCATCTACAAATGTAAGCAGTCGAATGAGACAATGTATCCATAAGAGTTTGGAGGACCAAATAAAAGATAAACAGTGGAAGGACGCACTAAACTCTACTCTCCCCGAATGACCCAGAAGAGAAGCTGTTACGACGTTCCGCACCGCAGTAGGTCATGACTGTCTGGCTAATCACCTCCACCGCCTGGGTGTATTATCCAGCCCCCACTGCATGCTCTGTGGATGTTCCGACACCATGGTGAGTCCATTAAGACTTGTCCAGCACTTTCATCTGTCAGCTTTGTGGATAGGTACTGGGAGGCCAGAGAAAGAATGCAGCAGTGCTGACATCCACTCCTTCACAGTTTCACTTGGACATTGTTCACTTTATTTCGTTTTCTTTCCTTTTAATTTATATCGCCATTGTACGGCCAATGACTCTAGTCAAGTGCCACTGCATTGAAAATATATATATATATATATATATATATATATATATATATATATATATATATATATATATTCTCATCATATTGGCAGCTAGAAAATGCGTTCTCCCATCCTACTTGAAACTTTCGTTTTTGTAGAGGTACAGTTGTCAAAAGAAAAAGTGGCCGCTCTCCTGAAGAAAGTTCCCTTCGGGTATCTTCGCTACAATTCGGAGACAGGCGATGTTACATGTTGTTGGATCACGTTGCCTGATATCTACAGTTATAATTGATGTATTCTATGTGTTATTCGATAGCGTAATGGTAGCGTTCAGGCCTCTTATTCGTGAGGTCCTGCGTTCGACTACAACCTCGTGCTTTTTATGTTCTTTTTTGTTCTGTTCTTGAGAGAGACAAACTATACATAATGGATCCTTTCTCTTTTACGATTATTTTAGTAATTAACATCAGGTTCATTAATATATTATGCCATGACTTTATCATTATGATATTGTGGCTGCAAATGGAAAGAAAAAAGATTTTATTCTCAATAGAAATATCTTTCGTGGCATAAACAAAACAAATTTACTGGCGTCGGCCTTAAAACATTCAAACAATTAAGCGTTCAAAAACAAAACAAAAAGCCACAATTCAATATTTAGTCTATCTTCCTCTTATCTCGATCATCTTGCAGTCGAGTGGGCATGGAATCGACTAGTCTTTGCAAATAGCGACTGTTCTTAGACACGATATTCCAGGCATTCTGAACATACATACATAAGTGTTCTGTCCATGGGCAGGTCTTTCATTGCAAACCCATCAATCTCCAATCTTTCCTATTTTCTGCCTTCCTCTTAGTCTCTACAGATGATCCACATATCCTAATGTCGTCTATTATTCTTTTCAACCGAGACCCAACCAATTCCTTTTTCTCTTTCTAATCAGTTTCAGCATCATTTTTTCTTCACTCACTTTTTCAAACACAATTTTATTTCTTATTCTGTCTGTCCACTTCACACGCACCGTTCTTCTCCACATCCACATTTCAAATGCTTCAATTCGTTTCTCTTCATTTCGTTGTAATGTCCATGTTCCTTCCCCATACAATGCCACACTCCACACAAAGCACTTCACTAGTCTCTTCCTTAGTTCTTTTTCCAGAGGTCCGCAGAATATCCTTCTTCTTCTATTAAAAGCTTTCTTTGTTCATGTTTGCAGTTTTTTTTGGGAAGGATAGGCCTAAATGCGGTAACATCCCGTTGCTTTCCGCACACCAATATCTCTTTCGCGTCTTATTAATTTCCAGGGGACCCAAGCGTGAAGATGAGGAGAGTGGATTTGACTAATTGGGCCCTCCGGACTTCACCGAAAGTCACGGCAAGGGTTAAATATTAATTCTATCAGGATGTTTGACCCGATCAGAGACCGGGAAATCTCAATTAGCCTTTGCCCCCCGCATCCTGGACTAGCTTCTACGAATCATCAGAAAATCTTAGAGTGTGATTGGGCCAATTTTTCCGAAAATGTTTCCACACTTTTGCCCTCGTAGCTCAGCGGACGGACGTCGGAATTTAGATGTCAACGTCTCAGGTTCAATTCCTCGTTACTCCTTTTCATTTTATTGTGGTTTAAGATAGTATAATGTAATAATACAAAAAGAAAAACTAATACCAGTATTATGCAACTGGATTTTTCCAAACCTAATATTAAATTTATGTTATTTATATCGCTGAAGAAAGATTACAATATAAATAACTTGAATATTATTTATACAGTATCACTAAAGAACGATAACAGAATATAAATGATAAATATCGATTTCTTTAATTAATATAACATATTATATAATACGTATTTAATTATCTAAATAAAATAACCTATTTTACAAAGAAAGATGGTTATTTGTGTTATAATAATTATGTACTTACATAAAATACAGATTATTATATTGCGAAAGAACAATAACAATATAAATAACTTGAATATTATTTTATAATGCTAATGAAGGAAAACTGAATATAAATGATAACTTGAATATTATTTATATCGCTAAAGAACGATAACAGAATATAAAAAACGTGAATATTATTCATATCGGAATTTCACAGATTTATTACAGATGTATTTAAGAAATTGTAGAAGAATAGTAATTAGTAGACTTCGTTGAATTGCCACACGCAGCGTGCAATCAGGTTGCCGACGTACGGTAGTATAGAGGAGGTGAGCGACCGCCCGGTCTCGTAGTATAAGCAGTTCATGTTAAGAGTTGTGATCGGTCCAGATAGATAGAGCAGCTACAGCTAATGTATACCTATGTAAGAACTTGTTTTTGCATTACTGTTGTTGGAATAGTCAAAGCTTAACATTTGTTCAGTGCAGACAAGAATTCAATCAAACATACTACAATGAGATTGTTGCTGTTCCAAACAATTGCCTCTGCAATACCCTTACCCCCGTAGCCAGTCTTGACTCGTTGAAAAACGTGATTGGATGCTGTTAATTATTATTCAGAATATTACGGCAAAATAATGGAGGTAATTCATGCATTATATAGCACAGACAGTTCCGCTGTTGCAGCTGTAAAATCATTGCCTTCTGAACAGCTATTGGAAGATATTCTGTTCATTGATTCTAATTTTAAAATCGTGTCCAAAAGCATCACCCTGTTAGAATCGTCTAAACTACAACTCTCAAAAGCCCTTAATATAGTGGATAAAGTATCACAAATCGTTATCCAAAATATCACTAATTTCAGAAAACGTGAAATGTAAGTTGAGAAACATTATTGCTAAAAATTCTGCCTATTCACAACTTCGTACTATAAATGATGTACTATCACGTCACGACAAGATGTGTGTAGTTGGTGTGCTAAAAAGTAGTGACTTCCCGTTCTTCAAATATGCACCTATTACATCGTGTGATGTTGAACGTACATTTTCCCAAAATAAAAACTGTTTAAGTGACCATCGGAGGAGGTAACTTTGCAGTTGCTCAAAATGTACGTAACTCTTCACTGCAATGCACATATTCAAGGATGATGTGAGTATATTACATTAAATTTTAATAGTTAATATATCTCACTACAAAATAATTGTGTATTTACATGTTTAGACATTTGCTACTTCAATGATCATTCATTATATTTCTTGAATGCAGGATACAGGTTTTATTGTAACCGCAGTATACTGCTCAGTGTTTACGTCAGAGGCACACTCGATCCGTTGCACGTCCCCTTCTCATACAGTCTATACCGCGAGCGTAGTAAACCTTACGATTCTCGTGGCAATTCCACGAAGTCTAGTAATTAGTAACAGTGTCCTATTTATTCTTCCTGTAGCCAAATTTGTAACTTTTAAAAGTGTGGTTACTATGTTGAAGTGTATGTGTTGTAACGGATGCTTGATTTTTTAAGTATGTGAGTCAGTTATGGGATGCTTGATGTCGTCGCAATGTCGTAATTATAGTTTTATTGTGTTTGTGTGACTATTGTGTATTAATTTATTATGTATGGTACGGAAAGCTGCATATTTGTGTTATAGAAGTGTTACGTATGTGTGTTTTTAATGTTTTTGTATGTTTCAAATTGATACCTGATATTTGTTTTGCAATCGCAATGCCTAATTTACGGATTGTTTATGTTTTGTTTACATTGCGTAAGCTAATTTAATTTTCTTTTCCATTTCTCTTTATGCTTATCTTTTTTGTGTATAAAACTATAGCCCTAACATACATATGTAAAATAAGGCTAACCCCCATTGGAGATACAATAATAATAATTATTATTCATATCGTTATAAAACGATAACATAATACAAATAATGACTTGAATTTTATTCATATCTCTAAAGAACGATAACATAATATAAATAACGTGATATCCATAAAGAACGATAACTGAATATAGATGATAATTTGAATATCATTTACATCGCTAAAGAACGATTAAAAAATAAAATGAAAGCTTGAAGAAGGCCCGAACCCACATTAAACAAGCACTCTACCGCTGGTCTACGAGGCGCAGATATGGAACACTTTCATAGTTCCGGAACTGCTTGTACAAGCACATGCATCGTGTAACATCGCCGCGACCCGAAGTGGACTTTGAAAATATTCGCTGTTCACGAGTGCGGCCAATTTTTTTGGCAACTGTACATGGTTTCGAGAGAGACATTGCTACGACGCCACTCGCAGGTCAGAGACAAATACAAACGGAACGGAGTTTGACTCCAGTGAGTGTGAGGGTGGGGCTTGGGGGAGGTAGGAAGAAACAGAAATGCACAGCTATCATTGCGAGCTACAATGTGCTCGTGAGTCCACATTTTCGCCACGGCTGTTGTATAGTAAATCTAATTCTGTACCTAATACTATTTCATTTTTGTATTTCTTTGTATTACTGGTATGTATAGCAGACCATGTTTCAACACGGCTGCCAGCACGGGTTCATAATAATCAAAGGAATCGATATCTATGTTCCTTTCTGTATATTACTTATTCTCTACATTGCACTATTATTTTTCTCCGGGCCTCTTCTCCGAGAGGAAAAGCGTGCTCCGATGTGACAACTCGACCAGTTGGAAATGACTGATCTAGATACTGGAGTTAAAATTCTGACACGTTCTTATGAAATTTACAACGAGTATAGACGGTTTTAACAGTTTCTATGGAGTTACTCCCGTTCCATCTTATATCACTGCTTTAGTTCTCCATTGCCTCTTGAGAATGTGCCAGTATTTGACTTTTCTGGCAAGTACAGTAGTATGAGAAATCCATTTTCTGATATCTACATAATAAGGGCTAATTTTTTAAATTTTATTCTAATTAAAATGAAATTAAGAGAAAAGGGAAGGGAAGGGAAGGGAAGGGAAGGGAAGGGAAGGGAAGGGAAGGGAAGGGAAGGGAAGGGAAGGGAAGGGAAGGGAAGGGAAATAATAATAATAATAATAATAATAATAATAATAACAATAATAATAATAATCGTTTATCAGGAATTAGGCCTTTGTAAACCTGTTTTAACCTCATCTAGAAATAATTTCTTTTAGACTTTAGAGTGATACAATAGGTTGTTATCCTTATTGCCAGGTAGTACAGTAGAGTTGATGCCACTTTTTACCCTCTGGACAGGCATATAATGTAGTATGTCCTCTACAGTTGTTGGGAGAGTTTTACCAGGACCTCCTATATTACCGGACCTGACACTGGCATCCAAGATGGCGGCCGGGAGAGGGATTTCGTAGATTGCAATGAGTTAAAATAAATACGGCATCGATGAGATTATTTTAACAAAATTCTCAATGAAACAATTAATAATAAAGTTCCTTACCTATATAAATGAACATAGTGCAATCAGTAACATAAAAATATGCCTACATACACCAATAATAAAAGAAAACAACTGATTAAAAGCTTCAATACGTTATTATATTAGGCCTAGGCCTATATGTTTTTTATATATGAATATTGGCAATTGCCCAGTTAACTCCTGTAAAATTCAGATTTGTGAGGAAATAGAAGACAGTAATACAATACTGAATAGCTGCTACTTCAGGATTTAGGAAATCTTACCTGGATTATACAAATAGATTTCATCAGCAACTGGAAATTATATAATATGGAGTCCTGTCTTCCTAGTCACTAAACTCTGTCACTGTATTCACTGAGATTTATTAAAAATAAAACTAGCTATTCACTACGTACAGTTTAACACTGTGCCCACTGATGTTGATTTAGAATGAAATGACACTATCCACTGTATCCACTGATGCTGATTCAGAATGAAATGACACTATTCACTGTAGTTTCTCACTATATCCACTGATGTTGATTCAGAATGAAATGACACTATTCACTATGGTTTCTCACTATATCCACTGATGCTGATTCAGAATGTAATGACACTATTCACTGTGGTTTCTCGCTATATCCACTGATGTTGATTTAGAGTGAAATGGCAATATTCACTATACCTTATCACTGTAATATCCACTTATACATAGGCCTACACAAGGGATTAGATAGGCTGTAAACTAAAAACGATGAAGAATTCACAGCTTGGAGAGCACAGCACTGTAATTTCTCACTGTAATTTGTATCCACTAATGTTAATTCAGAATGAAATGACACTATTCACTATAGCTTATCACTGTAATATCCACTTATGCATAGGCCTACACAAAGGATTAGATAGGCTGTAAACTAAAAACGATGAAGAATTCACAGCTTGGAGAGCACAGCACTGTAATTTCTCACTGTATCCACTAATGTTAATTCAGAATGAAATGACACTATTCACTATAGCTTATCACTGTAATATCCACTTATGCATAGGCCTACACAAGGGATTAGATAGGCTGTAAACTAAAAACGATAAAGAATTCACGGCTTGGAGAGCACAGCAGCCTATTTTTTGAACTTGGAACACTTTCGGTGGGTTTTATTTTTGTCTTTCAATGGGCCTTGCAGTAATTATTAATAAATAAGTTGGCCAAAACCTTGCTGCACTTCACTGCTAGTTTTCTTACCACTGAGTTGTTTGTTGGGGTAAAATGTTCACGATGAATGCTTCTTGTCCACTTATCCCTTAAATCTGTATCTTTTGGAAACAAAAATACATGTACAAACGGACTTTCTTTATCGTAATTCGATTTGCAACCTGATACACTATACGTGCGAGGCATTTTAACTTTAACAACATAACACTTTCAAGCTTTCTCTACGAAAACAATTTATATTAATTATAATGTCACAATTCTATTATTATATACTAACTTATAAACCCTTCAACGATTACACTAGAGGCAAATGATACAAGAAATACAATAAACATTCACATGAAGTACGTATACTTTCACACTTGCGTTACCACTCTATTGTCCACCATGTTTGTTTACTTCCGCTCACAGTGTCAGGTCCGGTAATATAGGAGGTCCTGGTTTTACCTTTGTAACTCGGACATTTCCTCCTCAGCAGAAACAGAATGGACCACGGAAATGTAAGGATGACATTTGGATAAGGGAGGCTATGTTTTACGCGTCTCTATTCTTTCATCACTCCATAATAATAATAATAATAATAATAATAATAATAATAATAATAATAATAATAATAATAATAATAATAATAATAATAATAATAATAAGAGTACCATGCGCCATCTCATAGGACAAAGCATGAAATAAAAGGAGAATTAAAACTTGTCCCGATTTCATATAAAGTAACCGTGACTGAACAGACCTACAACAGAATGATTTCAATGTGTGGAGCGACTGATAAGAAATAGTCATCAAAATTATTTAAGGCCTATAAGCAAAAGAAAAACAAAGCAATGAAGATGAATGCAGAATGTGGAAAGTAGAAACCCGGCCGAAACGGATGAAAGAGTGTCTGATTCCATGAAAACCATTCGATGATAGTAATTCGACGTACAGGAATTCAAATTTATACATTAAAATGTACGGTCATTTATTACAAGGCCGCTTGAAGAAGTAACTACAAGTCAAACAGAGCTGCAATATCTCAATCTCGTTTATATCTCACTCGAGTATATAAACTGTTTAACGCACAAATCAAGGCTTTCAAGGCTTCAATGATTGATATACACGTCTGTCTAGTGAAACTTGCATTCGCCTGTCGAATTGATAGTGTCACAACATACGAATGTGACCATATCCACGTACGCGCGTTTATATGGTATCACCGTGGCGCCACGCCTACAGGTATCCTTGGATGTGAACAGAATATGTGAATCACTCGCTCACGCCATATTAGATACACTGACTGGCTGTTCGTTCATTCATTCAAAGTTTCTCTCCATTGTCTCCTCTTTTCGCCATGCGAGGTGCTCACAGATAAACGTGGCGTCATTTCCGCCCGTGACTTGACGTACGTTTCCGTTTTCCCTCCAACTCTCTCTTTACACTATCTCTCTCTTTCTGTATTTTCTTCTATATATGCATCTCTTTCTATTACGTCTCTTTGTTGGCAATGTTACAGTTGTGCTTTAAAGGAATCTAACGCTACTCGCGTTGACATTTTCGGTTTGGACTCCATTGGCCGTCTTATCTATACTTTCAACAAAGAGATGTAGCCTACTTCGTTCTGTGTTCTGAAATAGGAGAAAATATCGTGGGCTTTAAGAAAAACGTGTACTGTCCATTGTTGAAACTTGTTTCTATAGAAATAAATTTGATAGAAAATTTACTATTCAGAAGTTAACGATAGTTTGTTAAGATGTCTTCTCTATGATTTAAATTCACTGTCGAATAGAATACCTAAAGTTTATTTAGTTTTCGACACGGATATTAATAAAATTCTAGTACAGGAATTTTGTAGATAGCTTACAACAGTGGTTCCCAACCTTTTTTTTTTACTGACATCACACTTTACTGAACGCCCACGATATCGCGATACACTTATTTGTTTTTATTAATAACTAGCTAAAAGCACCCGGCATTGCTCGGGTTTTCCTTTTTGCTTCAGACTTAAGGAGATCTCGGCAACTCAAGTATAGAAAAACAAAACGAATTACTGTATTTACTAAGCTTTCCTAGTCCCTAAAGATGAATCTTTACGTAGTGCCACTTACATGAATTCTTAGCCAAAACGCCTGCCAAGATTAACAAAATTTAAAACAGCTGAAGATCAGGCACCGAAGAGAAAAGATGTCATCATGTACAGTACCTTACTGTTTTTGTTTTTAATTAGTTTTGTCTTGTAGTTCAGCTAAACAAAAACATCTCCTCGGTCCCTTTACATCGGTATAGTATATACTCAATATTCTACTTTGATCTAAAGATGTGCTGACACAAATTTAGTGTAATTTCCTGTCTACATGTGCTTTCGCTTGACGTTTAAAGACAGTTAATGATAAATAGGGAATTCTCTTGTTCCAGTCTAAACCCCTCGGGGTCTCATGGTGAGTTACAATTTACCTCTTTATCGCTCGTATCAAGAATCAATATGGAAATAGAAAATATATGTAATAGGATTGGAGAATTTTGTACCCCTTGTCCGCTTTACGCCTGCTTATGTCATACCCAGTTTCTTAAATATGACTTGAAAAATGACGTCTTACAAATACTCGTACATAATACTGTATATTAATTATGTCATTTTTATTTTATGTTACAGAACAGGCCCTACAGTATAATCTCGGAATTATTGGACTTGAAGAATAATATTTTGAGAGAAACTTTTTTTAAGAATTAAAAGATTGTTGTTTCCAGTAGGCTTAACATACATACTACTGCACATTCACGACATGATAATATAGGTATAATTGAGCAATAACATATATTCGGACATAAACAACAATATTTTGAAAGACATATATATTAGCATGAATACACTGCTATTTTCAGTGAGCTTACATACAGTGTATAGTAACTTTGTTTGAGACAGCATAAATAAAATACTACGGATATTATTTATGTAGTAAAACCCCCTTTATGTGGGATTAAAATAAAATAACGTATCTAAAATAATGCAAACAAATGATCAAAACAATAAAAAAACATGTTCGAACCTGGGTTCCTCTACACCAAAGTAATTCACCCTATCACTACGCTACAGAGCTATCTAGTAAAGCAATTGAACTTACGTATTATGAATGCTTTCGTGTTTGCTGCCTATTATGTTTGATTTTGAATTCATAAATATTAAAGAAAAATGTGTTCTATGCCATATTATGTTGTATATTCATGCCACATGACACGTTCAGTCAAAGGATCGTCATCATATACGTAATTTTAATTTAATGTTACAGGTATTTTATTTAATATTTCAGTATAATTGTATGGTAATTTTGTTTGAGACAGCATAAATAAAATACTACGGATATATTATTTATGTAATAAAATCCCCTTTTATATCGGCTTAAAATAAAATAATGTACCTAAAATAATGTTGTATATTAATTATGTCATTGTTATTTTGTGTACAGAATACAGTATAATCTCGCAATAAATCATTTTTGAACTTGAAGAATAATATTTTGAGAGAAGCTTATTTTAAAAATTAACAGATTGTTATTTCTAGTAGGCTTAACATATATACTACTGTACATTCACGACATGATAATATAGATATAATTTAGCAATAACACATATTCGGACATGAACAACAAAAATGTAAAAGACATATATAGGATGTTTAAAAAATACGGGGCATAATTTCAGGTATGTATTTCCCACATGTAGACAATCAAAATAGTTCATTACAACATGTGTCCGGAAATTCTTTATTTTCGAGTTATGGCCTTCACAACATTGAAATTCACCGGAACGTTTTTCTTTCCGCAGGTCGTTGCCGTCAAAGGAGACATTAAGAGGGTACTCTGACAGTTCATTCCGAGGCGAAGGTTACATTCACTGTTGTGTAGGCGTTAGACTGTGCGACATGTATTCAAATCAAGAGCTGGGAGAGATACACTTCATGTACGGTAAGGCGGACGGCAATGCTGCGCTGGCTCGTCGTTTGTACCAGGAGAGGTACCCACAGCGACAATGTCCAGATCGGAAGACATTTGTACGTCTCCATTACCGTCTGTGCGAGTATGAAAAATTTAACTCTCCTGGTTTGGGAAGGGGACGACCAAGATCTGCAACTCCAGAAGTACAGGAGGAGATTCTGGAGGCTGTGAACATGACTCCTTCTATCAGCACACGAAGGGTAGCGTTGCAAGTCAATGTTCCTCATACGACTGTCTGGAGACTGTTAAAAGAGTACGTATCAATTGTATCCTTATCATTTGCAACGTGTACAGGCCCTGTCACCAGCAGATTATCCTGCACGAGTTAGGTTCTGTCAGTGGTTCTTGCAGCAGTGTGGTGTAAATCCGAACTTTCCTGCCTTAGTATTATTTACAGATGAAGCACAGTTCACACGAGATGGCATAACAAATTTCCACAGTCAGCATGTATGGGCGAATGAAAACCCACGTGCAACTGTTCCATCTCATCACCAGGTGCGGTTCTCCCTCAACATGTGGGCCGGTATCATTGGTGATCGATTAGTTGGACCCCATGTACTTGTAAACAGACTTACGGGGCAGGCGTACACAAACTTCCTGGAAAACACCATACCTCATGTTTTAGAAGACACTCCACTGATCAATCGTCAACACATTCACTTCTTGCATGATGGCTCTCCTGCACACTTCAGTCGTACGGCTCGCCGGTACTTGGATCGAAGGTTTCCTGATCGATGGATAGGTAGAGGTGGCCCAATTGCTTGGCCTCCACGCTCACCTGATCTGATTTCTACTTGTAGGGTCATTTAAAATCATTAGTTTATTCGTCTCCGGTGCCTGATTTGGAATCCCTTCGGAATCGAATTGTGGCATGTTCTGAGGACATACGCAATACTCCTGGAGTTTGGGATCGTGTTCGCAGGTCTATGAGATATCGATGTGAGGTCAGTATTCAAGCAGGAGGTGGACATTTTGAACATCTGCTGTAATGACAACGACCTGCGGAAAGAAAAACGTTCCGGTGAATTTCAATGTTGTGAAGGCCATAACTCGGAAATGAAGCATTTCCGGACAGATGTTGTAATGAACTATTTTGATTGTCTGCATGTGGGAAATACATACCTGAAATTATGCCCCGTATTTTTCAAACACCCTGTATTTTAGAATTAATACACTGTTATTTTCAGTGAGCTTATGTACGGTACGTACATTCACATAATTTTATGGTAACTTTGTTTGAGACAGCATAAATAAAATACTACGAATATATTATTTATATAGTAAAACTCCCTTTATGGCGGGTTAAAATAAAATAACATATCTAAAATAATGTAAATAAATTATCAAAATTATAAAAGAGATATACGAGTTGAGTACGGTTTTGAACCTGTGTCACCATACACTAAAGTCATTCACCTTACCACAACGCTACAGAGAGCTACGTATTGAAGTGCTTGAATTTAAGTGTTATGAATGCTTTCATATTTGCTGTCTATTATGTTTGATTTTGAATTTTTAAAAATTAAACAAAAATGTGTTTTATGTCATTTTGTATTGCATACATTCATGACACATTCAATCAAGAGATCGTCCTTCATTTAAGTAGTTTTAATTTAATGTTATTTTATTTAAGGGGACACTCAACTATATTTTGGAATCTTTTTCCTATTTGACCAATCTTTTTCAAATTTTGAGAAAACGTTTAATATACACTTGGAAAGTAACATGCAAAATCTCAGCTCATTAGATCCAATACTTTTCAAAATAAAAAATATTTCAATTTTTAATGAATCATTAATTGAAATATCATATTTTATTATCATTTTTTATTTTTTGGCTTTATGCATTTGACTGTGCCTTCTCAATGAATAGGGGAAGAATTCTGCATATTGATTTAGTTCTGTCACGTAAATTAGTGTAGAAATTTAATTATTCATTTCTATGACACTTTTTCTCCAATTTTTAAGTTGAGTGTCCCCTTAATATTTCAATAACAATATGGCCACTTTTACAACGGAAGAAAACGTGACTGGATGACGTCAATAAAAGACAATTGACTGTAGAATAGGCCATTTTAATTTCATACATGCCTTATTTCTTTCTAATTTTTGTTGTTTTCAATAATTTAACGTCCATCTGTCCAATTTTAATGTAGCTTATGTTCTTCTCCGGGTTATGAAGTTTAAATGTGCAAACTTTGGCAAATATCGGTCTAAACGTGTAGATTTATATTGAGTACATACATAGCCACATTGACTTTTATATATAAGATAAAAATAATGCTTTTCTTCTGGAGAAAAAGATTATGGAACTCTGTGTAGAATATTTTACAGCGGACGGGAAGATGATTGTTGTTCACTGCACGGGAATTTTGTCTTTTTTAACCTCCTTTTCGTCCAACTAAGACTTTCAAGGTCTAAGCGGAATTTAAAGAAAAATCATATTAAAAATATAGTTATTCACACATATTTCGGTTCCATGATGAAGAATGCAACAAAAAGGTGCCAGAACGTCGTTCCAGCGCGTTCCGCCAGAAAAAAAGCCCTGATAACTTCTATGTAGTGTCGGATTTCCAGTGTTATAGGAGGTCGATGTTAATACGCAATCGGAAAAAAAAAGGCAAGCAGAAACTTGAGTCGGTTTAGAAAAGACAAAGGTATGTGTCAAAAATCCCGGATACCGGATGTCCGATAAAAGATTTTTATTATCGTTTTTGAAAACTCACCTCTTTGAAATAATGTGAAGTCTGCGCTTTGTGGATTGCACAGAGTTTATTTATACGTGGCCTTATGATTGACAGGCCAACACGTAGATCATCTTTCATATGCAGCAGTCTGTTCCTTTGTTTAGATTTCACCATTTTTATGGTAGAAAATGTTAATTCACACAAGTATGACGTTGAAAACGGCAGTTCTAAATCTCTTTTTAGTTCATTCGGAATTGTCGACTGATTTGACAAACAAATTCCGCATATAAGACACTCAGGATTTTGTTTATATTCATCTCCACTCCACGTTAAACCATATTACAAGTCTTCATCACTATATTTATGAAACGCGATGCGTTTTTGTGAACCTTGGAGGGAATTTTCGCTCACATTATTCGAATTAGAAATGTTGTCATCTAACCCAGAACTTGATTCAGATCGCCTATCTCGAATTAAAAATTTGTCAATGATAGAATCTAAATAAAGCACTTTTGATAAAATAGCCTAGTCGCACTATCACCCGCTCACACGTTTATACTGAAACTGATCAATATGTTCTGACGATTCTAAACTTTGTTTATTACTAAATGGGAAGAGTAAACGAATTACTATGCATTGTTTCAGGTATTCACTTCCATTCGAAATATCGCCAGGCAGAAAAAATTAAACTGAGCATTGTTTCATTGGTAAAGTCTGTCTCAAAATAAAATTATCATATCAAAAACTTCATTGTAAATTTAAAAATGTGTTGTAAAGAGACTTCCTGGATGGCATAAAATGTAGTTTTCAATTCCAAAATTTCGCGACACATACAGGTTGGGAACCACTGGCTTACACAGTTAGGTTTTATAACGCATTTTGGCTAATCGATAAAAGCTATTTTGAAAATTAAGAGGTTATCCTACAAAATAAATTAATTATATGAATATAAATAATAGACTTAAAACATAATTGCATTTAAGAGGTGTAAGGTAAAGAGCAAGGCAAAGCATCAATCATGTAAATAAAGCGAAAAAAAAACAACTTACTGATTACATGATTTATTAGTCCTCCATTGCGATTCAAGCGACAGTGCTTCTAAATACAAATCCAGTGAATTCGGGATCGATTACCAATAGGAAACTGAAGCCTATATGTCTCCCACAGAGATTCATGTATGTTTCTTGGCTTTCGTTGACTGTGATGTCTTAAAGCGGTGGCCTTGTGCCGAACAGCTAACCACAAATCCAGGAAAGTTCCTCTGTTCGTTCAAAATCATCCCAAGAATCAGGATGGAACCGGGATAAGGGACCAGTTTTTGAAGTCATGATGATGATGATGATGATGATCACGATGATGATCACAATTAAATCCCTTGTACTTTACAAATTTGTTTAATTGTTGCTTCAACCAATTATGTTTATGTTAATCTTTTTATGCTAGACCGTTATTCGAACAACATGAGCGAAATTATTTTTACGCTGAAGTTCGAGATACATTTCTGGGTAACAGTGTTAGTGACAATGCCGAAGAAATGTAACGAGTTCAGGACTATCAGCCTGATTTCGCACTCACCGAAGATTCTCTTGCGAATACTGAATCTGCGTTTATATTCTAAAATGGAAGGACAGCCGGAAGAAGAGCAGTTTGTACGAGAGATACAATTGGACTGCTGCGAACAATCGGCGAATGATATCTCGAGAAGAATAAAAAAGTGTAGACCTATACAGTATTTGTGGATCTAGAAAAGGCATTTGGCAGAGTGGATTGGAATAAACTGATGGAGATTCTGAAGAAAATTGGTGTGGTTTGGAAAGAGAGAAGACTGTTTTATGAAACAACACGTCAAAGTCAGGATAGGAGAAGAAATTTCAGGAAATAGAAAGAAGAGTACGACAAAGATGTCCTTTATCACCTACACTTTTCAACATCTATTAGGAGGATTTAGTGAATAACTGTTTTCGGAACATGAGAGGGCTGATAGGAGGAAGAAGAATATAAGGTAATTCCGGGAGAGTTGCCCCACTTAAGGTTTTTATCTTTTAAAAATTAATCAAACCAAAGCAGATACTTTATTCATGTGTTATAGCATGTGACATACATTAAAGGTTTATGTAAAATATGAAACAGTCGATAATTCGTACACAACAAGTGGCAAAATAAATAATAATCAGATACGATATCACTGTAATATACACACATATAGGGGAGAGATGCCCCACTGTGGTAATTCCCAAATTAACCTATTAATTTGATAAATAACACTCTAAATAATGTTGCTTATTTTATTTTTCCAATAAGTTCATTTTCTGAGCTCGTTTTTCAGTGCGACCACACATATGGCACTTAGCTCACATGTTATGCAACTTCTTGCAGGAAAGTCATTGAATTCAATCAACAACTTCCTTCATTTGATAAAATTTTCAAGCCACTCAACAAAGTAGGAACTGTCTACTTTGTTTCATTTGAAGACACTCTCTTCATATTTTCTCCAAAAGTGTCTTCTATATCTACTAGATTTTGAAGAATTTGACTTTGAGCTTTTTGGAACTGGGAGGGTTTCAAAATGGTGTTTCCATTTTTATCTCCACCTGTAACGCGTCCTACCGATCGCTTTCTTTTGTTCACAGCAAAAGATATTGCTGGCACATAGTTTATTTCATGAAGGGATTTGAAAGGAGTCGCTGTCGCTGAATTTGCCATTGTGGCACTTGAACCGAAATTACAACTTATTATCCCAGTATCATTAGAACTTGTAGCCGATAAAGTTTTCTTTTCTTTGAGATTTCCTGAAGAGGCACAGAAAGAAATTCTTACAGCTGTGTTGTTGATTGATGCATCATAAATACTGAAGAGGTGCTCAGGAACTGCATCTGGATTGAAAGGATAGAAACCTCTGGCTCGAAATCCAAATGACCTCTCTATTACTACCAACGCAGCTTTCTAGATGGATAGTCAGGCTTGTTTTTATAAGCCATCCATTGCTGTGATTCTCTTCTTGAAATAATGCTTGAGAGACTTAAAATGTGAGCAATCAAGAGATTGAAGTGCCTGAGTTGCATAGGTTGGGAGGCAAACAAATTGTGATTAATTATCTTCATTCTAGCATTTTATGTTATCTAAATGTGCTGAATGTTCATCCAAAATTAAGGGAATCTTGCCAGGATTCTTTCTTGGAGTAAAAGTTTCCTTCACTAGCTTCATAAATAATTCTGATGGAACATAGGACGATTTTGGATTCATATAAACCCCCGTTTCTGCTAGGAATCCGTCAAAAACTTCCATTTTTCGTCTCAAACATTGCCGGTGGAAGAAATGTTCCCTCCGAATTGCAACATGTTATGACAGAATCACTTCCACCTTTCTCGCTTGAAGTTAGACTTGAACATCTTTGGATCCCTTTTTCTCAACCACTTTTCCTTGTAAATTTGTTTAATTGGATGCCACTTTCCTCTATTTTATGTGGCTTTCCTACAAATTGCGTTCACATAGAGTTGTTTTCAGTAGGTCAAAATACTGCTTGACTTCTTGTCTCGACATACTTTGACCTCTTTAGAGAGATGGATGATCCTTCTGACTGCCTGACAGGTAACACAAGGTTTCGCTCTAGGAAGAATTGCAGCCATTGGATGTTTCTTGAAGATCCCACTAGATTTCAGTGGGTGGATTGTTCTCTAAATAATTCCATAACAGTGTGATGCTTCATTAATTCCCAATTCCCCAAAAAGTTACAGTAAGATTGAAGAAATCTCTGGGATTGCATTGACTAACGTTTGGTCGTGAAATGTGTCTTTCAAACATAACTTTGGAGATCCCTTAAAATTTTGAAGGCCCTCAACTTTGGGCACCTATTGAAAATGTCGCTGCAACAAATTCAGAATACTGGTATTCCTTAAAATGTTCATGGATTTCAACTTTGGACACCTCTTGAAAATATGTGATCCTCTAGCAAGTTTTGGTCATCCTTTAAAAATTATTGGCCTCTAATATATATAATAATTCTATTCCAATATAATAATTCGATTAAAATTCCAATAAATTCAGCAAGGACGCTAATAATAATTAGTTATGTACGGTAATATCACTCTTAAGTACATGGGGCGTCTCTCCCTCAAACAGGTGGGGCATCTCTCCCTTTAGCATGACCATTACGCCTGATGTATTTAAGGGCAACCGTAATGGACAATTACTTAATTTTTTTTATAAAATGGAGTACAATGCATGTAGTTGTCAAATGTATTGTATTAAGCAACATATACATAGCCATTATCACAATTACGAATTTTGAAAAATTATAAATATTATAACAGAGCCTACGAAAAACAGCACTTCCTTTTTCTATAAACTTTTCACACACAAGAAAACCGTCACAAAGATTGCACTGCTTGCCTTCGAGGGTCGTATACGAATTAAACAAATGGTCCCAAGGTCGATTCCTTAGAGGTTTTGAGATAAGGAGAAAAGGAGGGTGGGGCGACTCTCCCTGTGGGGCATCTCTCCCGGAATTACCTTAGTGCATAAGATTTGCTGGTGATATGGTGTTGTTAGCAGAAGAGTGAACAGTACTAAGGGATATATTACTGGAGCTAGCAGTATGGGATGAAGATAAATGCAAACAAAAAAAAAATACCATGGTTATCGGAAGAAAAATAAAGAATATAAACGTGAGATTCTAAATGAAGCAGTAGAGCAAGTGCACAGTTTCAAATAATTGGGGTAACATGAGCTGCTGCCAGGAAGTCAAAATGAGGATATTAATGACAAACGAAGCTTTTAATAGAAAAAGGAGCATCTTTTTCAGACCTCTGGAAAAATAACTAAGGATGAGGCTAGTGAAGTGCTTTGTTTGGAGTGTATGAGGCAGAAACATGGATATTACGAAGAATTGAAGAGAAGCGACTTAAAGCATTTGAAATGTGGCTATGGAGAAGAATGGAGCGTGTGAAATGGAGAGACAGAATAAGAAATGAAGCATTGTTCGAAAGAGTAGGTGAAGAAATAATGATGCTGAAACTGATTAGGAAGAGCAAAATGAATTGGTTGGGTCACTGGCTGAGAAGAAACTGCCTAATGAAGAATACACTGGAAGGAATGGTGAACGGGAGAAGAGTTCGGGGCAGAGGAAGATATCAGATGATAGACGACATATGAATCATATGCGGAGACTAAGAGGAAGGCAGAACATAGGAAGGATTGGAGAATTCTGGGTTTGTAATGAAAGACAATATTAATCATTCTGATCATCATCGTCATCGACCTTGAAACTTCAACAACTATTGTATTGGGCTACTATTAAGACAATATAAAACAAATTAAATATATGGGACACACGACCAATGTAATGTAAACAAATCTCAACATTATTGTATGTAATAATAATAATAATAATAATAATAATAATAATAATAATAATAATCATAATAATAATGAGGGACATAAAGGATCCTAAGCACTGTTCTAGGCCACAGCTTGAGACAACAGAGAATTGATAAAGAAAAAAACAAAAACATAAAAACCTGTCATTGTATGTTTGGAAGCGAGATAAATACCCTAATTCTGTCTGTAATGGAATTTGGCTTAGTTACATTTATATCCTTAAACAGTTTCACTTGAAATATTCTAAAAGTATCCGTCTAGTTGCTAATAAATAATATACAATGCAGAAACACATGTAATTTGTAATTAGCTGATATTTAATTCTTGACACTTGGTTTCGAAAGGCGTACCTATGTTGTACAATGTTATTGTGACGTAGCCATTCTTTATTCACGGCGCGTTGTCATAATATTCAGCAGGGTGTCACATGTTTTCACTTTTCGTGAATATGTGCGTGCTTCATATATATTATTTTGTCACATCGCTTGCAATATTTCGTGCGGAACAAGCAAGCAAAAGTCGTTGCTATAAATTTATATGTTCACAAATAACTTGTTCGGTAGGATTCAAGGAATATTTTATGGCGGCTGGAAATGGAAGCTCATCGTTAACAAACAGAGTAAGAGACATCTACGTCATCGGTCTTGGTTCGAGTATCAATACAATAAGATAAACATTTATCATTGCAATATAAAATATGCTGCAGATTTCGAGATAGTTCACTTTTCCAAGAATTGTACACATTGTTATGTCTCGAAATGGCCATTACTAGGATTTTTTATTGTACCATATATGATTAATCAGACGTTGGTACCGAAGCAATGAATTCCCCCGATTTCTTGCTTCGTAGGCTTACGATGAAGCTCGTCTTCTAAAATGTGATATGCATTATGGTTCCTGTTTTATGAAATGGGACATTTTCAGCTATTTTTGAAGTGTGATAAATCTTTATATAGTGAATCAAACATGTAGGCATATAAATTTTAAACAACCTAATCGCTACTTCATACTTTGGAATTTTGTGCATTTACACAATTGAAGTTATTTAAAAACACTCATCCTTCGGGCGACCTCCATTTGCAAAGCACTGCTGAAGTCGCATTGTACGAACACAACTCTTGATCAATGTGTTCAATTTCATGCAGAATCATGTTATTCAGTTTCTTGAATATCATGTAATCTATGGAACTTCAGCCTTTGTTTCAACTAGTGCTGCGGACTTTGGAAACATTCTTCCCTAGCTGGTGATATTCCATGGTCTATGCGTTCATCTGATTTGACAGCTTCAATTTTTTTTTCTTATGGAGGTTTAAGCTATGTGTCTATTTAAACAAGTGATAAACAGAGAGAACTAACTTTTTAGCTTGTTTTTGAAGAACATGACGCCTTCTACAATCACTTTTCAATGCGAAATATTAGGCCTCTATTATATTATGGTGTTGCAGTGGTATTCATTTTAACGCAATAACGTTAGTCTATTATACATAATAAATTAAGAATATACCAATAATAATTTAACCAGCGATTTATATAGCAACGAAACTATCAAGTGCCTGAAGTTCAAACGACATTAAACGACAACGTGTACAGTGAAGTTCTAAATTGACGTATAGAATAGCTCCCCTTTGCTTCTTTTTTTAACTAAAATTATTATGATTATGGCACAAGAATCCGGAAAGAAACCTGCAACAGCACCAAATTTTGTTCTGTCCACAACAAATTTCATCATTTCGACTCGTCAGATTTGGAAGCCGAATGCTCAGTGTACAAAGTGGTTATTACAGTGAAATACGTTATGTGAGATAAATAGTCAAAGGGCAGTTCCTAGATTTGTTTAGAGTCAACGTATAATCAGACAGGATACTCAAACAAAATAATTTGTAATGAAGATTGAAGATAAATTAAATTCATACGTTTCAGAGACCTTTAAGAATGGAAAAGTTAAGTTTCAACTAAGATTAAATTTATTTGAGAAACCTTTGATTTATTCTTTTCTTCTTGAGGCGCTGCAATATCATCTAGATTGGTCACGTAAGCATCAGCTCGCCCAAAGTACGTCGCCCGCCGTGTAAACAGTCGATCTCTCGAGCGCCTATACTCTTCTCCTCTTTCGCCGCAAGAAGGGTGGCAGGTGTGAATAAGTACACCACCGGTAGTACAAAAAATACGATTGCTTGGAGTACAGTATCTATTGAAAACAACATGATGATGTGTACATTGTATTCTGTTGGGGTGATATGAAGAATTAATTAACTCTTTTTTAATTTATAAGTTAATTTATGGGCAGATGAAGATTTTTATTCATTATAAAATTAGTTAATTTAGATATATCAGTATAATTACTGATACTATTAATTGAAACTGACATCGCACTACTAGTTCTAGAAAAAGCAGTAACTGTTATTCAATATTAGCATGAAGATTGGTTATTCAAGCTTTCATGTCGCAATCACGAAGGAGAGGCACAATGTGTAATGTGTAAAAAAACACAGTATCTGAAAGAAATTTAATATATATATATATATATATATATCAACAATACGATGTAATAATTCTCATGAATGCAAGAATGACGCGAAAGATGATAGGATCAAAATGATCGATTATAAAAAAAAAAAAACATTTGGAACTATAAGTATTCCAAAATTTTACTAAATCTAACTAGATGTTGTAGCGCTGTGTTTGAAACAGTTTTAAAATCTTTACTTTGGTTATTACTTATTTGTTTAAATTCCATCCAGCTTGTAAGTTAGCAGCAGAAATAATACCATTATTTGGGAGCACTTATAGGTGCGAACAGTTTTTTTTTTTTTTTCCACAAATGAATCTTAACAAAAGTAGGCGTAGACCATGTTGGGTAGATTCTTACATAGAGTATATTATTAGAATAGTTTCCAGCGAAACTGACATTGGAGGAATTATTTCTAGAGACCATCACAAAAATTTATGAGCTTGAAACTTTCACGAATAAGGACAAACTCAGATGTATCTATTTACTTACAAATGGCTTTTAGAGAACCCGAAAGTTGCCGCCTTCAGATAGGCCCGCAATTGATCTCTATTCTAGCAAGATTAATCCATTCCCTATATGTTTTTTATATGTGTATAAAGACAAAAGAGGACTGAATTATTTAGTTTTAATTTGAAAAATTCATAAATATATAACATTTTTGAAAAGGTGTCAGGATAGGCTATAGCCTACTGCGCAATTATTCATGAATGGGTAGTGTCATTCACGATATAGTAATACTTCTTATTCTTTGTGTTATAATGTGAAATAATTTTTATTAATAATTATTGTCAAGTATACTTCCAAAGAAATATTATTCAACATGATTGTCTAAACATAAATTTCCTAAATAAATTATCGTAGTAGGGCTATGTATAGTCTAGTATTAACTTCACATTACTGTGGCAATTTATTCTCTATACAAAGTGCATCCCTGACTGAGGGTTTCTCTTACATGCCGCGACGCCCCTTCAAATCAGAGCGCTCGCAAAATGCAATCTGACTGACAACAGTTCGTAACCTTTCCTGTATCTTAGACATGCCTGATATAGATGCTTTGACTTTTCTTTAGATCAACACTAGAGTCTCTCTCATGGCGGACCTTCCTGTATGGTCAGTGTGATACAAGGCCATCACAGAGATATCGCAGGACAAATACCAGGCAAGCGACAGTCAGTCCCCTGGAATGGAAATAATTATCCTCTTCCCACGCCAGGAATAGCTTTTATTACCATCAGCAACTGAGTCAATAGCACACCAATAATATAAGTATAATATATATTTTTGTTTATCTCAGAGGTATATAGAAATGAACCGCGTTCGTACCATATCTAGAACACAGAGACTCAACATATGCCTCTTCTCCTACCTTTACTAAATCAAATTTTAGTCAGTTAAGGCAAATGTTTACTTGATGAGTATAATATTTTCAAATAATTAAGTTATGATTACATTATTAGCACACATCTTGTGACGAATATCATTTTAACAAGAGAAACGACGGACTTCGACATGTGATTTATTAGTGATACGTAAAATATTAAATCCGTACTTTATTTCCAGCATGATTATTTTTAAATTCATAATCCGGGCACGAACCATGTATTGTGGGTCCCTATCACCACGGCATCGCGCGTTCTCAGGTTGCGGATAGAGGAGACGGCCTTCAGCTATGGAGAGTAGCTGCGAATATATTGAATAAGCAGTCGTGGACAGCCGATAAGGGGTGGTCCTCCAGCTTGAGGGTTTGGCGAAGGGCTAACAACCCATCACCGTAAAAAACAGCTTGTTACGAAACCTAACAATACGCCTCGGAATAGGCCTGATTCTTTGGTGCGACCACAGCGAAGGTTATGAGATTTGGTACATGGAACGCAACTAGTCTTTATAGAACAGCAGGAGTAACCTTAGTAGCAAAAGAACTAGCTAGATATAGAATAGACTTTGTGGGAGTACAAGAGGTTCGGTTAGATGGGAATGGCATATCACAAATAGGAGATTACTTGTTGTATTATGGGCAAGGAAACAATAATCACCAAATAGGAACAGGATTCTTTGTACATAAAAGAATAAAATCATCAGTAAAAAGGGTAGATGGTGTGATATCGTAGTTATAAATGCTCACGCCTCTACAGAAGAGAAAGACGACAATATAAAGGATAGCTTCTATGAGGATTGAAACACACTTTTGCTCAGTTATCTAGATTTCACATGACAATTTTATTGCGGGATTTCAATGCTAAAGTAGGGCGGGAGGATATTTTTAAACCAACTATTGGAAAAGAGAGCCTACACGTAACTAGTAATGACAATGGAGTTAGGTTAGTCAACTTTGCCACATCAAAAAATATAATTGTCGAAAATACAACATTCCCCCATAAGGATATACATAAATATACTTGGACTTATGCAGATGGAATGCCACACAACCAAATAGATCACATCATGATAGATAAACGAATACATAATAGTATAGTAGACATTCGAACTTTCAGGGGGGCAGACTGTAATTCTGACCATTATTTGGTAATTCGAGAATTGAGAGAAAGACTATCAGTAGACAAGCGAGTAGCGCAACATGTTAATATTAGTAGATTCAATATTCTGAAATTAAACGACAAGAAAGCTAAGCAACATTATCAGGTCGAAATTTCAAATAGGTTTGCTACTTTAGCAACGTCCGACGGAGCTGAGGAAGAGTTAGATGTTAATAGCGTGTGGGAGAATATCCGAGATAATATCAAAATTGCAGCTGAGCAGAGCAGAAATAAGAAAAGGAAACCATGGTTTGATGAACATTGTTCCATTGTAGTAGATAGAAGGAAACGGGCAAAATTGAAATTCTTACAAGATCCAATTGAGAAGAATAGAGATAAATTATTTCAATGAAAGACGGGAAGCAAGTCGTACACCTAGGAACAAAAAGAGAGATTACTTGAATGAAAAACTGAATGAGGTAGAAACAAATAGTAAGAATAAAAACATTCGGGGCTTACAGGCCCTATAAGAGTGTAAAGGAATTTAAAAACGGATATCAGGCAAGAGTAAACATGATCAAGGATGAGAATGGTGACTTGCTTGCAGACTCTCATTCAGTCCTGAAAAGATTGAAAAACTATTTTGGACAACTACCAAGTATACATAGGCCAAATAGAAAGGATCAGGAAGAAATTCAAATACAAACTGCTGGGCCATTTATACCCGAACCCACACTTTCTGAAGTCGAAATTGCGATAGAAAATCTGAAAAGGTATAAGTCTCCAGGTATTGATCAAATTCCAGCAGAATTAATACAAGAGGGTGGAAGTGCATTATCTAGCGAAATTTATAAGCTTGTACTTGCAATTTTGGAAAAGGAAATTGCACCAGACCAATGGAAGGAGTCCATAATCGTACCTATTTTTAAGAAGGGGGACAAGACTAACTGTAGTAACTTTCGAGGAATATCACTTTTGTTGACGTCCTATAAAGTTTTGTCGAATATCCTTTTGGGAAGATTAATTCCATATGTAGATGAAATTATTGGGGATCATGAGTGTGATTTTAGGCATAACAGATCGACTATTGATCAGATTTATTGTATTCGAGAGATATTGGAGAAAAAATGGGAGTATGAGGGTACAGTACACCAGTTATTCATAGATTTCAAAAAGGCATATGACTCGGTTAAGAGAGACGTTTTATATAATATTCTTATTGAATTTGGTGTTCCCAAGAAACTATTTCGATTAATTAAAATGTGTCTTAGTGAAACTTACAGCAGAGTACGTATAGGGCAGTTTCTATCTGATGCTTTTTCAATTCACTGCAGGCTAAACCAAGGAGATGCACTATCACCTTTACTTTTTAACTTCGCTCTAGAATATGCCATTAGGAAAGTTCAGGATAACACAGAGGGTTTGGAATTGAACGGGTTATATCAGCTTCTTGTCCATGCGGATGACGTGAATATGTTAGGAAAAAATCCACAAACGATTAGGGAAAACACGGAAATTTTACTTGAAGCAAATAAAGCGATAGGTTTGGAAGTAAATTCCGAAAAGATTAAGAGTATGATTATGTCTCGTGACCAGATCATTGTACGAAATGGAACTATAAAAATTGGAGATTTATCCTTCGAAGAGGTGGAAAAAATCAAATATCTTGGAGCAACAGTAACAAATATAAATGACACTCGGGAGAAAATTAAACGCAGAATAAATATGGGAAATTTTTGTTTTTATTCGGTTGAGAAGCTTTTGTCATCTAATCTGCTGTAAAAAATCTGAAAGTTAGAATTTATAAAACAGTTATATTACCGGTTGTTCTGTATGGATGTGAAACTTGGACTCTCACTTGAGGGAGGAACAGAGATTAAGGGTGTTTGAGAATAATGTTCTTAGGAAATTATTTTGGGCTAAGAGGAATGAAGTTACAGGAGAATGGAGAAAGTTACACAACGCAGAGCTGCACGCATTGTATTCTTCACCTGACATAATTAGAACATTAAATCAGACGTTTGAGATGTAGCACGTATGGGCGAATCCAGAAATGCATATAGAGTTTTAGTTGGGATGCCGGAGGGAATAAGACCTTTGGGGAGGCCGAGACGTAGATGGGACAATAATATTAAAATGGATTTGAGGGAGGTGGGATATGATGGTAGGGACTGGATTAATCTTGCTCAGGATAGGGACCTATGGCGGGCTTATGTGAGGGTGGCGAAGAAACCTTCGGGGTCCTTAAAAGCCATAAGTAAGTAAGTAAATCCGGGCATGAAATTCCAGAAGTTTCCACGTTAGTGACAAGGAATCTGTCCTTAGTGTAACCTCACTAAAAGAATTCCAATGCCGTTACATTATTACTATGTGACAAATCAATTTTCCATATCACTGTGGTAGTCAGGAAGTTGGGGCCTGTATCCCTTAGGTCAAACTTGTTTTCAGGAGGAAACAAGCGTAAATATAAGTTTATTACATTCTTGATGAAAAACTTTTATTTTATTTGATATTTACTTATTCTGGCGGAGTTAAGGCCATCAGACATTTCTTCCACTTAGCCAGAAACAAAAGAAGCTGATACATTTTGTAGTAATACAAGTAAATGATTACAGACTAATATTAAATTTAAAGAACACTAACAAATTGATATAGTCATACAAGCACAAGTTGAGTATGGTATTGCGCAAGAAAGTGGTGTTTATGAAAAAAAAGTTTTATATGCTTTATTTTTCAATATCTTAGAGCAAAATGAAAGTTGGTGATTTCAATGTAGTCACCAGGCATTCGATAACATTTTTAGGGAATGTTAAATCTTAAGTTTGTTACAGAATAATGGACGAATACGAGCCTGTGGCAAGTTTCCCATAGGCCCAATATTCGTCGGAAATTTAGGCCTATTCTAAATACATCAATCTAAGACACGCTAATTTTAACACGACAGATGACCAATAGCTTCTGTCAGCTAACAAATCATGGTTACACAACCATCGGTAACGCTTCCAACATTCGGAATCAGCATCTCCCACACACACTGTCATAAAAGAGAGGTAGACAGATTCACTGTCCTTCGCAACAATCAACACAGCAGAGTGCGATCAGACACAATAACTTACCACCTACAACCTATGTATTATATGTAGACATGTGAATTATCCCTAGACCCCAGTGGAACAAACACGTGGGTATATTTCCTGGATGAGTATTTATTTCACTTGATATCATAGGATTGTTATACACATCGCAGTGGCAGTAGGATTTTGCTAAACTGTTTAATTCTTTAAATAATAATGAATGGAAAAATTGATGAATGATGGAAGTGGAAACGAGAGCATCTGAGAAAAGTTCCTATAAGTTATCCGAGCACCGCCTTTGTCCACTGTAAATTCTACTCGGTCCCTACAGACCCTACCCAGGTTTCAGGCAGGCGTGGACATCCGACGCTAAAGTATCCAGCTTACTGTACATCGATGACCTGATTAGCTCAGTCTTCACAGAGAGTGGTCTTTTTCTTCTCTTAACGTTGTTCGTGAGCCACCGGCATATCTCATGCAGTAGACGCATTTGCCTGTTGATGCGGAATTACGCTCGGCATGAAGTTCTTCCGACGTTTTCCCCAACTTAAAAGCGAATTTCAGGTAATTCCATGGTGAATCCTCGGCCTCATCTCGCCAAATATAATCTCGCTGTCATCAGTACCATTGACTCTAAAAAATCTAGTAATTGATAAAGCGTCGTTAATTGAGAGAGTAAAAATAAAGGCTGTCCCTATCGAATCAGATTCCAGGAATTTCATACAGTTCCGATTTCTATAGTACAGGACCTTTCACTGTAAAACTACCATGAAGTTAATTTTTTAGAATATAATGCAATACGGTACACAGTTTATTTTTGCTTTCGAAATCAGGCCTAAAATGAATTATGGTGAAATACTAAAATGATGGAAGGAGGCCTAACCAGATAAACTTTTTCACAAGGTCTTCCTGTGTGTGGTACATAACGGTATTCCACACAGCATTTGGCAGCTCTATTTGTAGCACGGAGGCTAACGAGAAGCGATGACATGACAGCACGGAGGTATTGGAGCGACGATGGAATGAGTATCGCCGGCGATGCAGCGAGGAACGCTGATATTTTGGCGGAATTACAACCGAAATACTTCCATAAAATTTGATAAAAAAATGGAAATTCATGTGTATAGTTCAGGAATCTGACTCTAACAACAAACAAAAATGAGTGTCACAAAAGTCACACATACATTCTCATTATATACTGTAGGCCTAGTCTACGTTTTATGTTGTCCGCAACAATTTAGTTCTTTTGTCATGCTGTGAACGAAGTTACTGTTTATAATTTATTTTCTTGAACTATTGTTCAAAGGACATGCAAATAAAATAATCTAATATGAGCTCAAATAAAAAGACGAACTTTCGTTTTTTGAGTTACCGGTATATGAAATGACATTCCTTATTTAAAAAACAAGACCTTTGACTTCGTTAAAATTGCACTGTTTGAGTAGATACACATGTAATTAATTTTACACCATTTGAAATAAAATACCTGCATGTACACTTAGCGACCATTGCGCATGCTCGTCTCGTCAAAGCCATAGTTCACTAGGTAACACATAATTAAACCATTTAAATTTGTTGTATTTTGTTTAAGAGTCTAAAATATGTAATGAAATCGAATGGCGGGTTGATTCTAGATACATCACGGCCCTTGAAGAGTGAAATAATAATAAAATGGATAAATACAAAAATCAACCAGAGCGAATATGAACTGGAAAACCACGTATTATGCCGAAATGATTTTAACAGTCACAGTATCGTAAGTCGTTACGGCATTGGTCTATTGAACAAGTTTGTAGTAGTAGCTCAAGGTTCGAATCTCCCCCAATTTTTTTTTTCGTTGCTGGTAACTCTATAGCATCTATTATATGCTTTATGGTTGTGCTAACAGATGGAGTTAGTCAACAATGTGACGCTGAAACGTGTGTTCAGGTTACTGCCCAGCAACAGTCCTGATTCTTTTTTTAATTACAAATTTGCCATCATATGTGTCTCGCAAAGCTATAATTATGTAGCGATATCTCTTAGAATTTTCCCAAACTCTACTAAATAATAAACCTCCCTCTCTCTTTCAAGCAATACTGCTATCTGTTAATACAACGTTCTGTCTCTTCATTACGCTTGAAGATGGCAAAGAAACAATAACTCATTGCCCTGGTTCGCATAGGTTATTCTGCGTATGCTACTCTCCGATAGGACTTCGATTAGAGAAATGTCATTTTCTCCGACGAGGTAATTGTCTCCAATAGCAACGATAGTACTGCCCTAGTTTATTGTATAAATGGCCACCGATACGATGAACGCTTCATGAGACGAATTATTAACAAGTCGGGTTGCGTGTTGAGGGTGGATGTCATACGATGGGGCAGGACTTCTGGAACGCATCCACGGGCGGTTACGGCAGAAGTCTACGAACACATTTTGGCAAATGTAATGATCCCTTCCGCCCGCAAACAATATCCAGAAGGAACACTTTTCTTCCAGCAGGATAATCATCCGATACACACCGCCAACCGGATTCAAAGATGGTTTACGAGGAGGCGTGATGTCGACTCAGTCGACTGGCCTCCAAATTCACCAGATATGAATCCGATTCAAAATTTGTGGGCTGCAGTCAAAAGGATCCTACGCTGTAATTGGACAGAACAACCACCCGTTCGGACACCTGAGGAATTGTGGGATATAGTTCTAGATGCGTGGGAGGAGATGGCCAAGAATTTAGACCTATTCCATAATCTTGTGGACTTCATGCCGTGCAGAATGAGGGCAGTTGTTGACGCAGGTGGTTTGTGGACGAGATAGTCCCCACCACAGCCTTGTTTTGTTAATATATTAACAAATTGTTTGTTTTTGTTAATTAAATTATTTATTTGTAACGAGTGAACCGCGCGATAGAACTTAGCATTTCTATCGGCATGCCTTATATAATCCGTCACTCAGCAATGCTTGCCTTCAGGTCTACTCGTATCGATCCGATACATAACTGTCTCTGCCGGGGAATGTGGAGTGGAAAGTTAAGGGGTAGTCTCCAGTACCGCAATTGAGGTGATAACGTCCAGGCCTGATATAGGTACTGTATACGATACCACAAATAAATCACATGGGACACAGTTTGTTTAGTTATTAAGATTCTTTCAATAATATAGCTATTCCTGAATCGTGAGACGTATGGCGTATCGCCACAATTGTTCAACCCTTGCTTAGTACACTCATCCCTTCATCGTCCTCCGTACGAGACACGAAAACAGTTCTTACGGGTAACATACTTCGAGAGGTCGCTGCCGATCCTGAAATAAAGAACCAGGGGATGATTAAATTTTAGTAATGATATTGTATTAGCCAAAATATGAAGAATTAGAAGTAAACAGATAGTGAAATCCTTATGGACATAGTTTTGAAAAGTGCGAGAAAAGCGAATGTGGTCAGTGATTATGTTAAAAAGAATGTATTTAGACGTAAGTGTGAATATGTATATAAAATATAAGTAGACCTATCGATGTAGACCGTGCACAAAATTGTATGTAGATATGTGAATGATTAAATAAATAAATATATATATATATATATATATATATATATATATATATATATATATATATATATATGTATATATAAATAAGTAAATGAATAAATAAATTAAATAATAAATAAATAAATAAATTAATTAATTCATTCATTCATTCAATCATTCATTCACATTCATTAATGTAGGAACGAACAAATAAATAAATAAACAAATATCAATTTCATACAAAAATGTATTATAGTTCATTTCCTGAAAAAAATTCACACGTATAAAATAGCCTATTGGACATAAAAAATATCCGTTCAATTAGTTCAGGAGAAATCCCTGCAGACAGACAGACAAACAGGCATATGCATGTCACAAACCATGTTTATTTATATGTTCATTTATGTATTTATTTATTTACTTACTTACTTACTTATTTATGTATTTATTTATTTACTAATTTATTGATTTATTTATTTACTTATTTACTTATTTATTTATTTATATGTTTACTTACTTACATTATTTATTTATTTTTTATTTATTTATTACGTACTCACGTCACTCAGTTCTCAATCCGCCATCACCTACTATACAATGATCTCAAATTAACACTGAATATGACAGAATTCTCGTATGAGTATATAACAAGTACAGTATTTGTTTAACTTTTTTTCTTAGATTAAGATATACTAGGCTGCTATTACTTCTTCATTTACAAATCTCATACCGTTAATTTTTCTAACTAATTTATATAATTTCTTATCAAAAAAAATTGAAGCCTTATATTTGAAACCATTAACTTTAACTTTTTCTTGTTCATATTAAATCTAATTAAAAATTATTTTGTATTTGATATGATCCCTTTCGATATTTTAATTACATATTATTCATAGCTTCATATCGGGTTCGAATACTCAACATCTATAATCCCATTTCAGTTACAGCTTTGACCATGTCTTCCCATCTAATTTTAACTCTAAAAAGGAATTTTCCCAATTTGTGCAGATAGCTAGCGTCTAGGAGACCGTTCATTTTTTATAGACCACTATAGCGTTTATATTAAAAATATTATATAGCCAACAATTTCTCAAATCATTCGTTGCCGCACAATTTAAAGCTATATTACGTGTTCCGTCTTCCGCATAACGAACACTTATCTTTCTCAACGTTTTCTCTCTCATTCTTGAGCCTCCAGATATCTAATCTCCACCATGCCATTCCTATTCTCTCTTCTCTTGAATTTATTCAGATATATTCTTCCAGTTCCCAAAACGTTTTAACCTCCCTGTAGTATTTTAGTAATCCCAGGTCCTTAATATTACGAAATATATCCTGTCTCGAAATTTCGTTTGTACTTTCTTTTTCCATTCTTCCAATAGTCCTAGTGTTTAGTGTCCCTAGTTTTCTTCATAGCCAGTTTAAGGGTATATCTACACGAATATTTTTGAAAAAAAAAAACCTATATTGTATTAAAAATACACTGATTTTTCTAAATTCAGTGGTATATAGTTTATTTATTTATTTGTGTTATTTAAATGGACATGTTCTAACGCAATACAGGTCAGCTAAGAAATTCACTTTTTATTTTAAATTAAATTTCCCAAAAGTTTCCATTTTTCCACACATATTATTACTTCATAACTCCAGGACTGCTGAAGTTTTGCACACTGATTTCACATCCATTTATGCAAAATGTAAACTACAATAATGTCCATATCTTTTAAAATAAAAAATAGGTTATAAAACATAATGCAAATTTTAATATATTTTATGTGGGACATACAAAAAATTAATTGTATTAAAATTAACAACTCTACATGTCTGAGAGTAGTCCACCTTTTATAAGCAAATGTTTATTACATGCACTAAAAATTAAAGATATCACAGAAACTCTAACAATATTAAGGTAATCAAATTATATAACTGCATAATTTTTTTCATACTCTGATAAAACTGTCTTTTAAACAATTATTATTAGTAACATTTTTATACTTTTGTCAGCTATTTAAGTTCCAAGAAGTCTTGTTACGGTATATTGTAATTTTGTTCACTTTGAGTTCATTTTCTTGTAAAATTTTAGAAATTTAGAGCCTGCATTTTCTGATATTACTTGTGGTCCTTTACGTATACTGTTGGCCCATATATACCCTTAAACCTAATCTCTTTATTTCTAATTCAAGCTCTTTGAACCAATTTGATTTCCAATTAGCGGCTTCCATACATCAGATACATTTTTTTATAATCGCTGAATTATTCTTTAACAAAATATTACCTAAATATTTGATTTTTATCTCTAGAATAATTCCCGAACTCGTATTGATCCCCATCTCTAGTAACGTTGCCAGGTTAGAAGCATTCTCCGGTATTCCTAAATGTCTTTATACAGTGTGGTTCTTACTCTATCAATATTTCTGTTTGATAACCTGCTACCCCAGACCTCTATATTATACAGTAAAAAACATGTTTTACGTATCAGGGGTGCTGAAAATATACGTTCCCGCGTAAATCTATTTGTCGTATATAATATATTATATATAATAAATAAATATAAATATATAAATAGTTTATCAATAAACAGAACATAAATATAAGCCTATACTAATTAACTGAAATGCGCTGAGGTCTCTACCTAGTGACACAATAATGGATCTTAAAAGAAAAACCGAAGGTCACAGGCGTAGATCGATCGGCTAAGGCACATGCATGCCGATCCAAAGTTGCTCTCGGGTGCGGGTTCGATTCCCACTTGAGCTGATTAACTGGTCAGTTTTTTCCAAGGTTTTCCCCAACCGTAAGCCATATGTCAGGTAATCTATGCCTCATCTCGCCAAGTACCATCTCGCTATCGCCAATCCCATCGACGCTAAATAACCTAGTAGTTGATAGAGTGTCGTTTAATAATCAAGTAAAAGCAAAAGAACCGATGTGTGAAATTAACTGTAAATAATGTAATTTCTATGACATATCAATAAAGAACTAACTGTCATCAAGAAGTATTAGTAATAGATTCGGTGAGATTACCATATACATGGTTGCTACATAACAGACAACTGAGAAAAATGTATATTGTAGGACACAAAAGGTGATCTATTTCAACTAACATTAAGAAAATAGCAACAGTTTTCAAGGCCTAAATATTGTAATATGATGATGATGATGATGATGATGATGATGATGATGATGATGATGATGATGATGTGATTTTCACAATATCAGGGGATCGCTGAGGCTCGTAATAGGTTTCTATTGGTCGTGAGTGCAATGAAGATCGGAAAGCATTGTAAAACACATCGTAGTAGTAGTAGTAGTAGTAGTAGTAGTAGTAGTAGTAGTAGTAGTAGTAGTAGTAGTAGTAGTAGTAGTAGTAGTAGTAGTAGTAGTCGTCTAGTATTGAGTGGCTAGGGGCGGGTTAGAGATGACCCTTCAACACGTCGGCTCAACAGTGACCTATTGTGCACCCGAAGTATGCTATGAATGAGACTAAGGTTTACCAGCCCACCGGCCGTATGAGACCTCTCACCCACTCACCAATGGAGCCCCCCTACACTCTCCGCCTAAATTCATATCGCCAAGGTGACCAAGTAGCGCAGGATCCATCCCGACAGTCCTTCTAAGGTGTCGAAGCGCCCTCGAAAGTGCTCTTAAGGAATTAATCCTGGCAGATATATTGTGAAAGGCTCAGAACCCAGAGACAGTTTCGAAGAAGACGCCCCTCCTGCAAGCGAATGAAAATATGCGTCATGACCTGAGTATGCCTATGGAATGAGATGATGACGGTGAATGATATGAAATCTAAATTCTTTTTCTACAGGGAAAAGAGAGGGGAAATGGACCGTGGCAATGAAATTTCCAAGCCGGCATTTGCCTAAGTAACTGTGGAAAACCACGGATAAACCACAGTCAGATTGGTCGATCCGGAAATTTGAACCGCGGACCTCCGGAATGTGTGTCCCGTGCTTAACACATCAGCCATCTCGCTCAGCTAATACATGTCTTATTACCATGTAATAACAAACCATAGGATGTCGCCATATGCCTGGATTAACGCAAAGCCAGGGATACGAGTATACAGTGCCAAGTATATTAAAAGAGATCAAACACTTGCACACAGAGAGAACGGCTAGTACTCGCCATCGATAATTACTTACTTGTTACAAGGTGGCGAGCTAGCTTGTCCTCTGTTGTAGGTTAATGTGTAGAGTTTCCGGATCAAAAATAAGCGCAGCAGCTTTCCATTCCCGACAGAGAAGTAGAGTTGTGTGTACCCTTCATAGGGAGACTAGATGAGTGTTTGTGCTGTGTTGTTTTAAGCTGTACCTTGCATCAAGCTAACCACATCATCATAATCTCGCTATTTTCTAGATCAAAACTCTCAAAGTGTGGTAAACAATCACACAATCCTTTCTTCGATATTCAGAAGTAGTGAGTATTGCCACACTCATCACTAGCCCATGTCGCTGTTAGTCGCCTTGGTACGTCAGTTCACAGAGGGCTCGCTTGCGTCTTCCGCTGTTGCCAGTTGAAAAATTGAGAAGAGCGGAGTTGTATTTGTGGCAGATAAGGTTTGAGGTTCTTTTCTTTTGGTATTCTTCCGTTTTTCCATGGTCTTTTCATCCATGCTCTCTACAGTTCTCCTTTCATAATCATTTCCGTCTCGAAAAGTAAGGTACCACTTGTGTTTGCGTGATGCAGAATCGATCGTTCGATCAGGTGTCCTAGCGCCCAGCGATTCAAAGATTGGTAGATGGTATATGGTAGATTTTAGACGACTCATACGTCCGATTAAGAGGCACATCAGTCTTTCCTCCCAGTTCTTCTTCTCCTGACGGAGACATTGCGAGTTACATTGTACAAATATCTGTGAGGTGCGGCAGACCATTACCAGAGGCATGGCATCGGGTTTGATGGCTGGAGAGGAGTGCAATGATGGAGGCGGATGAGCAGAGCGGCACAATCGGCACGTAACTCATTCCTTCACATCATCATAATCACCACCTCGTTTATTTCGTAGCAGGAGCGTAGAGCATCCAGAAAGTGCTTCCATCAGATTGTATTCTGCGCCAGCTTCTTCACCTCCTTCCATGTTTTTTCTTTCCTTCGCAATCCTCAATCACTGTTCATCCACATGTTTGTTTTCGCCTTCCTTTTCCTCTATTTCCAGGATTCTAGTCTATAGCTAACTTTTCAGTAGATTAATTGCCTTCCATTAATGTGTGCCCCACCAAATTCCATTTTAATTTCTTTATTACTAATTTAATTTATTTTTTTGCCCTGCTTTTGCCAACAGATCTTTGTTTGAATTTTCTCTGGATATCGGATTCTCAATATTCTTCATAATGTATGTGTATGTATGTATTTATTAACACTACAATTGGGTGTGCACCCGGTGGCAGTGCTATATAATATACAATAATTACAATTACATGAAATGAAATAAAATAAACCTAAATGAAATAAAATAAAATAAAATAAACGTAAATATATAAATAGTAGATGCAATAAACCTAGAACTATAATTAGAAATTAGTCTATAATAACGCCTACGATAAGCAAAAGTAAATCTAACTTATAAGTACTTATAAGTACTTATAAGTACTTACCAATTTAAATAATTACATATCACCTTAATTAATTACATACCAACTTAATTATATATCATCTTAATTAATTACATATCACCTTCATTTATTTACATATCAACTAAATTACATATCATCTTAATTAATTACATATAAACTTAATTATTTTACAAACCAACTTAATAATTACATATCAACTTAATTAATTATATATCAATTCAATTAAGTACATGACACAACTTAAATAATTACACTGCACCTCCAATTACATTTTCAGTCTAATCTTCTCAACCTTTCCTTAAATGTATTGATTTTAAGAGGACCACCCTGAAAGATTGCCGCAGGTAAGCTGTTCCAGTCTATTATTGTGCGGTTAACAAAAGAAAATTTTGCCACGTCCGTTCTTTGTTTTCTACATTTAAACTTCCTAATATGATCAGCCCTTCCTAAGTATGATGGTGTTGCTAATCTAACATTGATATCGGTCCATGCTTTGTGTCCCATTTGTGCCTTAAACAATGCGGTGAGTCTGGTTTTTCGTCGCCTTGATTTGAGAAGTTCCCACCCTAAGTCTTTTACTATCTCCTCACCATGTCCCTTCCCCATTTTGAGATATTTTGCTGCCTTGCGTTGGACCTTTTCTATTGAATCGATTTGGTTTTGACTGTACAGATCCCAACCTACTGCTCCATATTCCATAATTGGGCGAACAAGGGTTTTGTACGCTAATTCTTTTGACTTTCGGTTAGATTTCTTCAGAATACGTATAGAGAAATGTAGTTCTTTCCAGGTTTTCATTGTGGTATTAGTGACTTGTTCCTCCCAACCCAGTTTGTTACTTAAATATATACCTAGGTATTTACAAGTGTTCACTTGTGGCACCGATGTACCATTCAGCTGATATCCGAGACAAATTTCTTTATGCGTTCTACAGAAGGATATTGACTTACTTTTACTGACATTGATTTTCATTTTATTTTCTGTCGTCCAGGTTTCAATAACGTTAAGATCGTTTTGTAAGGCGGCGATATCGGATTCATCATTAATTTGTCTGTATATTATACAGTCGTCCGCGAATAACCTTATCTGAGACGTAGTATTTCTATTTATATCGTATATATATATATATATATATATATATATATATATATATATATATATATATATATATATATAAGAAACAATAGAGGTGCAAAGACCGCCCCTTGAGGCACGCCTGAAGTTACATTTCCTAGTTCCGATATTTCTTTTCCTAATCTGACCTTTTGAGTCCTGTTCTCTAAGAATTTATTTATCCATCTTACTGTTCGATTATCTATTGGAAGTCTGCTTAGTTTCTCTAAAAGTTTTTCGTGAGGCACTACATCGAAAGCTTTAGCAAAATCGATCACAACTCCGTCTATTCTTCCCCCCCCCCCTCATCAACTTCATCGGATAAATCTTGTATTAAGGATGTGATTTGACTTTCGCAATAGTATCCTGGTCTGAAGCCGTGTTGATTTTTGTTCAGCCATTCGTTATTTTTTAAAATGTTGCGAATATATTGTGTTATTAGATGTTCCATTATTTTGCAGATAACTGATGTGAGACTGACAGGTCTGTAATTGTTCGCATCGCATTTGTCTCCTGCTTTATATATGGGGTTTATGATAGCCGATTTCCAGTCGTCTGGGATACTAAAATTATTTATTGATATATTAAAAATTCGCATTAAGTACGTGAATACTTGCAGTTATTTTAAATACTTTTACTAGTGAACTAGTGAACAACGGAATTAAAGAACATCATAATGGAAATTAAGACTAACATCGAGGAAGTTAATAAGAAGATGGAAGTGTTGCAGCAGGAAAACGAGCACATGAAGAGTAAATTAAAATCTATGAAAGTGAACCAGAGGAAAAAACAAACTTAGTGATGTTTGGCGTAAGGAAACAAGGGCGAGAACAAGGTCTGGAAACATACAAGACAGTGTATAAGTTGTGTTGGAAGATGTTTAAATTGGATGTGAGTGATGGTCATATAGAAGAGGCTTATAGAATTGGAAAGAGGATTAACGGACCAATATTGATAAGGTGTAAAACATGCTAACAAATAAACCTAAGAAATTAAAAAATAAAACTAGAACTAGATTACGACTATAAAATAAGATGAAGAAGAAGATTATTGCTGTCATTTATGTGGGCAGCTAGAAGTAACGGACATTTTGCTAGACTGTACCATGACAGACTGAAAATAATTGACGAGTTTTTCGATTTGGAATTTTGTCTGGAGAACTTGAACAACGTACATTGGAGACAGGAGCCATGGATAAGAAAAGAAATGAATTAAAAATGGAAATAATGAACATAATAGTGAAACAAACAGAGAGAGAAAGAAGGGGTGGAATAACAAAAATCAAAGACACTAGACAAGATGGAGTAACAAGGGATGCAAGTCAGGATTTGTTAATTGCAGACGAGCAGGAAGTAGAAACGAGAGGCAAGGAAAGAATGTTACAGTCAGCAGAAACGACGAATGCAGTGAATGATATCAATGAGCAGCTGGAAGGTTGGGGGTACAGTCGGAGGCAGCGATTTTGGCAGGTGACCTCGATGACATTTCCAGTAGGCGAGCCAAAACTGTTTATGTAAGCTGCATGAATGACAGGCGATAGCGTTCTGACTCGTTGTTTATATTTTCATACCCACAGCTTATATCATTATTATGAAACACACCACGGTACAGTCCGATTCAAAGAATACCTTAAAAACATGTAAATGACTTTCGTTTACAATAATTTTCTAATACGCCTCCTACATTTTCTACCAGATCAATATACAACATTTGTCCAGTAATACTGTAAGAATCGTCTACTGGTCGTGCGCCAATTCATGTTAGTAAAATTACAATTCTTCTTATTGATCAAATTATTAATTTGGTTAATTGGGTAAAATTGCATGGCGCGGAAGTTAGATTTATATAAAGGTATAATAATTAGGATAGCAATGGATATTGCAAGGGCAATAATTTCTTAACACATACATTGTGAATAAAACAGAGAAGAAAGCATTTTAAAATATTCAAAACCGTACAAAATATCGAAGAAATCAATTTTCCCCGCACAAATTGCATCAAATGAAAAATATAATTAGCATTGACATTAAATATTTTAAGGATTCTAAAAAGTTGTTTGTTAAGCTCGAGGTATTGGCTGATGACTATACTAATTTCCCGCACAAAATTCATTCAGAATATGTAGAAATTACAGTTTTGGATTTTACTAGATGTATACTATTGTTTTCTCTTGGTTATTTAACGTCGCTGTATCAACTACGAGGTTATTTAGCGTCGATGGAATTGGTGATCGCGAGATGATATTTGGCGAGATGAGGCTGATGATTCGCCATAGATTACCTGATATTTGCCTTACAGTTGGGAAAACCTCGGGAAAAACCCAACCAGGTAATCAGCCTAAGCGGGAATCGAACCCGCGCCCGAGTGCAACTCTGGATCGCCAGGCAAGCGCCTTAGGTGGCTGTATACTATTGAAATGTGTTACATGACCGCCTTAAATACTGTACATGTGTTAACTGTGTTTATGTCTATCTGCGTTATCCGATGTTTAATTTTTTAAAATATAATTCATAGTACTGAAACTGCCATATTGAATTCGCACAAATTGTATTATTCGTAATTTTCGTCTTGAAAACCCCTAAGATATCTAATTTAATTTTTCACCCATTTTTGTCCCACTCTACACTTTAGGGACAAAGTCGGACAAAATAATACCTTATTCGTATTCTGTGATCGCAAAGATCCCCAGATACCGATTTTCGTCGAGATTGGATGACATGCAATTTCTCACTCCCTTCTGCCTTTTCGCCAGTACTTTAGGAGATGGTAGGCCTATTTAAAGAATCTAAGTATGTTTAACCAAATTTGTAAAGAGTAACTTTCATTTTAAATTTTACGTCTCTAGTTAAAAATATACTTTAGTGAATTTTTAAAACGTCAACTCCTTTCTCTCTCCTCTCTGCTCCGTTAGGAAGTGAAAAACAAAACTCAAAAGTCAATTGAAGGGAATACATGAAATTGAATTTTTTACATTCCTTATACATTTTAGAAACAATTCTGAGAGATGAGATGAATAGCCTAACCCAATTTTATGAGTGTCTTAGTTTTAAATTTAAAGGCTGGTTAAAAAAAATAAATCGGTATAATTATTATTTTGATCATTATTGCCTCTCATTTTTCAACTCTTCATGTTCGTATTTCGTAAAACTTAGTCTTATCTATTAAGAAAGGATTAACAGAAACCTACTTGTAGGATTTAAGGATATTTAAGTTGACGAATCACTCAGTCTGTTGATTATAGAATAGTTTTTTCTTATTATATAGATTGTCTTTATACTTTATAGCAGGGATGTCGAACAGCGCTCTCAAACTGCGAAACGATCAATACTGTTTCCTACCGTAGCTGAGCTGAAACGACAGTCGGTCAGCTCGCTGTAGCAGTGTTCTGTACGCAGTGTGTTTATCAACTCTGGCGGGTGGTATGTGAGAGGAGGTGATGTGCGGTGTATGATCATCCTCTCCTCTCCTTCTTCTTATAGCGGCTGTTATTCGCCAGATGTAATGCTACATTGTATGATTGGATGTGCGCAGTGGAATACTTTTAGAAATAAATAGTGTGAATTTGTATAACAGATATAATTAACAAATAATGGATAACAATATTACATGACTGATAAATGAAATAACATGTAGATATGAAATTAAGTGAACGAAAATATTACAAGTTAATCTGAATAACCAGTAAACCAATTACTGAATCGTGGAGAGTTTAACTACACTGGGCGAACATACTTACAGGTCGTAATACAATCTAATACACCCATTTCTCAATAACCAGTTGCTGACCTATTAAGCATTTAGTCGTTGAAACATACTCTCTCTCTCTCTCTATATATATATATATATATATATATATATATACATACATACATACAGGGACATAATTTTATTTTTACTTCAATTTTTATTGTACCTGAGTTTTTTAATGTACTTCACTCCCACCCATTCTACTAAGGAAGTTCCAACTCCACACAGAACCAAGACCGCAGATAGTAAGCAGTACTCAGTTACTGAGTATAGTACGTTCCAGAAATATGTTCGCGTTTTCCATTGACGAAAGAGCTTTCAATATTGAATCATATTTTCGCACAGGTACTGTCCGTTTGCCTACGTCGCATCCCGATTTCCCCCACCTTCTTCTGCTCGCCCCTCTGTAATAGCTGCGCTGTCTTAGCTCTTTTCTGAAAACATTAATTTCTCTTAGGAATTGGAAGTTTACGTAATATTATACAGCTGTTTAATTTAACTTAAATAAAAGGGCCTCGTTAAGTAATTAACTGTCACGTGATTTCCTCCCTTTCTACAATCCACTTGGACGGACAGTAGATAGCATGTCTGAGTAATTTTATATTTTCGGGTCGGGCAGAAGTGAAGATTGAATTTACAGTACGTAGAGTAGGTACAGAATTATTTCAACATGAGTTACTAGTACGAAGGACGAAACTGGCAATTGGAATTAGATGCAATAGTCTATAGTGCGATAATATGCACAAAAGAACTGAAGCCTGTATCGAAATGAACGGCCACCATTTTCAAAATTGCGTTTAAATATTCATATTATGATTATTTTTCAATTTAACTTCTTTCTCTATATTCTAAGCTAACGTGCTGTAGACAGTATAACATACACTGCATAATGAACACGTTTGCATGGATAACTCACTTCGTGAGTAAAAACACTTGTTCTTAATAGAGTACTGTACTTTGATTAAAGAAAAACCTAATGAAAATTATCAAACTCAAAATCGCGATATTTCCTAGTTTACGTAAATGGATGAACTACTTTTCTTCCTTCCTATACCTAGTAGAGTGATTTGTGTTTTACGCCAGTATCATCGAACTCCAGTCTTGGAGGGGGGAGTAAGCGGTGTTTCCGGTTCTCTAAAGGTATAGACAGGTTAATATTTAAAATGTTAGTAAAAATAAAATGATGTCCCTGTATATATATCCAACAAGATATAAACCTCAACATGAACGACTAGTCAGTATGCCAACTCATAACACATGCCCCATTCAATTACAGATAGCATAAAATCTGATTAACCAAATTCAACATACACATGGGCTCAGTATTTCACAAAGAATTTACCCAAAACAAACTGTCACACGACTGATCACTATATAAATTACCAATTCCACATATGTCTCACATAAACTGTCCAGATAGCACTAACAATAATTTCTGTACCTTACAATCAAACAATACCCAAGAGAGAGAGAGAGAGAGATACGATAGATGATAAGTAACCGACGATAATTTCAAATACAAATAGTCGTTTGAATAGCAACTGAAACTCAATGCACTCGATACCTGAATACCGGCGTGGAAACCAATAATAACCAATATGGAGTAGCAAGTACTAGAATAGATAACGAGGCCCATACTATTCTAGTTCATTACACCGTCTAATACGATGTAAGCCAGGAGATCGTAATCACTACGCTATCACCAAAACCGTCTTGGAACTTCAATACTACCTCACATATCAAAGTTATATCTCTTCACATAATCCCAATCACTTAACCCAAGACGTATCATCAGCGAGTGATTTCCATACACGATCCACCACAATATATCTAACACATACAACCAAAAATAACAATAATATCACAAGCCTAATTTGCCTACTCCAATAATAATAAATCTGATACAACTTATAGCCGCACTGAATCCCAAAATATATTTCAATATATATACTCAAGTGAAATTTAATGATACACTATTCTCGAACAATCTAAAACGACGAACTTAAGTTACAAGTGTAGAATACAATTCGAGCTCTACTTCCTGAGTGCACGTCGATTGCTAGAATGAAGTTGTCGGTACTAATGTTATCGGTACAAGCTCCGGCTCCTATGTAAATGTTGTCGATACGGGCTCCGGCTCCTGAGTAATGTAAGATATAACTGCGCGTAGCCAAGTAACCTCGCTTTCCCTCTCTCTTCGTCTGACGTAACCAACCGGCCAATAGGAAAATTCGGATAAAAAAATGAAGGAAATAGTAGCGCTATCCATGACATATCGTCTGAGAGCACTCTGTCGGGCGAAGTGACGTAATCGATAGATAACTAGCATGTCGAGAACGGCACATATGGATATGGAACGACGATTCAACAGTGAGTGGACGGATAAATGTTTATCTTAAAGGACGGAAAGGCACGTTGCTTAATATGTAGAAATGAACTTGGATAATTAGCCATCATAATATTAAAACGCATTTTAATTCTACACGTCATCCTGAAGCTTATGGACCAGAAAAGTTATCCGGTTTCACTCATGAAAAGGCTGTAGAAGAATTAAAATCAAGATTGAATTCAGAAAAACTTTCCATCACATCGGGTGTTGGTAGAATAAGCTTGATTCTTGCTAGCTACAAAATTTGTGAAATTATTGCAACGGCTTCAAAGCTATTTACTGGCGCGAGAATTTGTGAAAGGCTGTCTCTTAGCTGTTGCAAAAGGGATATGTCCGGAATACGTTAATGATTTTAAATCTATATGTTTGTCTCATAATATTGTTGCAGAGCGCGTATCATAAATGGGAGATAACTTGGAGGAACAACTGATAGCAAGAATGAAAACTTTCACTTATTACTATAGCTCTTGATGAAAGTACCGACAGGAAAGATACGGCGCAGCTAGCTACAGTATATTCATAAGGCGTGTCGATTCAGATTTCAATGTTCATGAAGATCTTGTAGATGTCATTTCACTAAAGGATCGAACTCCAGGAGGAGATATTTTTGAATCTGTAACAAAAACTATGAACAAATTTCAAGTCATAGTAAGATTAATTAATTTTATACATCAAAACAGTTTACGTTTCTGAACTTGAAGTTGCACTGCTACAACACATACACACAAAGTTGATATTTTAAACATGATATTAACAACATTATTATTATGATTTATTTCCGTCACTAACGAACAACATTCATGGAATGACCCAATAGATAAAACATTATTATTATTATTATTATTATTATTATTATTATTATTATTATTATTATTATTATCATCATCATCATCATCATCATCATAATTCATCTTCATGTAGGCTACATTCTTTGTTTATCAGAGTTCGTCAAGTGCAAATCTAAACTGAGTTCCTAATCAATTGGTAAGATGTATAAAATTTATCATAGTACCAGCCGCCCAGTTTCGCTTTTGTTTACGATCATTCGGCCGGACTGCCTGATACCTGTGTTCAACCGTTGCACGGTAAGGGAGGAGTGAAGGCTCTGCAGTTCACAGCTCGAGAGCGCTGTTCGACATCCCTGCTTTATAGTAACGAGAAAAGACTATGCAGCGGCAAATGGAATTATCTCTAAAAATGTGTGCCGGAAACTGGTCCCTTTTCATATACGTACATGCACACATTATAGATTGCTGTAGTTCTATAATTTAGCTATATGTGCATAGTTTTTAGACGTGACTGTCCATCTAAGTCCACTCGGATCTCGAGCCTGTATGTTTACTTTTATGTCCTACCCATTCTACTAACTTCGCGCTACGAGTTGTCGCGGGGAGTAGATAGGCGGGACGGGGAACTTTACGCTACACTCTGACCTGAAAACTTCAGTCCACTTACTTGGCTACAAGGGAACGGAGTCAGACATAAAATATTCCGCATCTTCGGTGTTGTCGCTATGACTATCATTATCACATTTTTCAAAATTGCTGGAGTATGATCTATCCATGATAATCGTCTGTTTATGTTCCAGCCGTGTATATTAATTCGAATCTCTCAACAAAGCATTAGCCCCATCGCCCCCATCCTGATGGACAACAATGAGTGTTCTGGACACATTTGTGGTAGTCAAAACTCCCGTAACATTTTTATTGTGCCAGCACTTGGGAAACGTTAAATTGGTAGGCCTATCTATCCGCATCTCGTCCAGATACAAAATCGGTTTTTCCACTTTCCTAAGCTTTCTTATTTGCTATAGATATCTTCACGTATTCTAATTTACACTATTTTCCTCATTTTTTTTTTTTTTTTTTTTTTTGCTGCACACTTCTTCCACCTGAAATCCTTTTTCTTCAGTATTCGTCTTGATGTTGTCTTTCATTTCAAATCAATTTTCTCTTGTAAAAGAGTAGAAGTTTGTTGCACTTGGTACTATTTTTTTACTTGTTATTTAACGACACTGTAATAATTACTAGCTTCTTCAGTGTCGATTGAATTGATGATGGCGAGATGGTATTTGGCGAAATGAAACCAAGGATTTGCCATAGATTACCTGACATTCGCCTTCAGCTTGGGAAAACCTCGGAAAACCCCATTCAGGTAGTCAGCGCAAGCGGGAATCGAACTTACTCCCGAGCGCAACTGCAAATCAGCAGTCAAACGCGCTACCTCCTGAGCTACGCCGGTGGCCCTCTTTCTTTTTCAAATAAACATTCTCAATTATATCTTTTTTGTCAATTTCCGGTCAAAGTCATCTACATTTGCGTTTCGGTAGTCTGGACGTTTCCGTTTTTTTTTCTCCCTCAGGTGTCGACAACGCACTTTCTTCTGTGCAGTCTTTCATTTCATTCCTTATACGCTGTATTGTTCTTGTGGATAGATTAGAGTACTTTTCTACCTTTGCTGTAGGTTTCGTAAGAGGAATGCAAAGGCACTATTGTTCTTTTTCTTCATCACAGAATTATTTTGCACTTCTAATAATATTCCTTTCTTCGCTATAGATTGTCAATCCTTGTTTCCTCTAAACTAAAGCAATACAAAGATTTGCGGTATACTGAAAACAATTGTCTTGTTGAAACTAATAAAACACTACAATAAAAACTCCACTATTATTTTCACAAAGTCGCTAAGACTCATAGACACGTGTAATAGATGTTTGTGGAACAGGAATATTGCAGTGAACAGCGCGGTGCGCATGCGCGACTGTTTCCCCTCCGCCCCGTCTAAGTACTTCAGGCGACTTCTCCTGGCGTGACAGCAGTAGCTTCAGTTTGCTTGCTGCAGAGATGTCAGCCGACCTTGCATCGGTAACTCGCTCTGGAGTTCAGATTAAAAAAATCCGTCTGCCAAAATCGCTGGCTTCTACTATAGGCCTATGTGTGCACACCGCCAGCTAAGCAGGTAATAGGAAGAGGACAAGGCCAAAAGAGTATCGTACGACATAACAGCAGAGTTTTGACACGTCAGCAGAGCAAGAAAATAGAAGCGACAGGACAGGAAGACCAGGAAAATAAGGTCAGCGAGATCGATAAACTAAGGAAACGTGGGCAACTGATGATGATGAGATGAAACCTTCAACTAGCGTTGTTGTGATAAGAAGTAATGAAGGACAGAATAATTTTAGTTTAAGAAACTAGTGTTTACGGAAGGAGAGCGTAAAGGGAAAGACAGAAAAACAATGACGCAGGAGACAAGGGCACAAATGGTAACAGTGAGGAAGAATAATTAGTGGGTAAAGAATGGTGATTAAAGTGAGGAAAAGAATAATGAAATAGTGTAATAATGAGACAGAATATTACGTGCAACCTGAAAATAGGGTAGGAAATACGTATATGGAAAATGACAGAATAAGAAAAATCAAAATGCGTTATAGTCAAGGATAAGGAACAAAAGTCGTATAGAGAAAATATAGTAAAAATGTTCAGACGGTAACCAGTGCATGAACAAAGGTAAAGTTTAATAGAGCATGAATGACAGACGGACTTTATTGTTTATTGGAAATGTTGAGAGTGACTGGAAAGAAAATGAAAGTGCTGCTGTGGAGGATGAGTTAAGAACTAAAATACGCTAGTATGAAGGTATAAATAGGACAGAGAAGAGTGGGTGAACTGTTTTGGTAGGTTATGGACATTAAAAATCACAGAAAAACACACGACTATGTTGGGATTAATATTATATATTGTAATATTAGAAGGCTATGAGGTAGCACGTATACAGAAATGTGGTGGTGAACCATAGCCAGTATGTTTGATGTAGAAAAAATATATCATATCACATCAACTAATTTTACTTGTCTTTCAGATTTCACACTCATAGATTACAACTAACTTGATGTCACTATTGATATTCAATGTAGTACACCTTAATATGAAACTTGATTTCCAGAGTGGAAACAATTGGACAAAGGCTTCATCAGTTGTATTCTATTTATAACATTCTCAAGTGCTCTTCCATCTTTGCTGATCACACCTTCCATATTTGTGAATTCCTCAACACTTCATTTCATCACAGGTTCATAAAAGCCTATTTGTGCTTAAGGATGCGCCATATCCCGCCCAATAAGCATCTGTAGGCCTACCTCTCTCTTTATATCGATGTTAACATCCTCCTGGCACCTCGGTCCTGCTGCTGTTAAGCATGGCTTTCAGTAGTGCCTTGTAACTTCTCTCACAACATGTTTTTATAGTTGGTTACCTAACGATGCTGTATCAACTACTAGGTTATTTAGCATCGATTGAATTGGTGATAGCGAGATGGCTTTTGGCTAGATGAGACCGAGATATTGCCATAGATCAAGTAACATTCGCCTTATGGTTGTGGAAATAACTACAAAAGATTTACTGCAAGATTTCCAAGTCAACAACGTTTAAAATATTGCATTGAATGAGTGATCCGAGAAATGTAGACCAATTGAATTTAAACTGAGAGAAAATGCAATATATATATATATATATATATATATATATATATATATATATATATATATATATATTGCATTTTCTCTCATATATATATGTATATATGCTTAACGTACTCTTCGCCGATGTGGTTACCTTTGAAGTGAAAGCTATTTATTATGTATATAGAAAAATTAGAAGAAAAAATTGCGACTTCAGATTACGAAAAAAAAAATCACAGAATATAAGAGTACAGATTCTATTGATGACTTGCAGATTGGTGAAAAGTAGATAGATAGACGGGCAGAGAGGGAAGCAGGTAATCAGACAGGTAAAACAAACAAATATAATAATAATAATAATAATAATAATAATAATAATAATAATAATAATAATAATAATAAATTTTAAATGTAGTTGATTAAATATCTGCGTATTGTAGTCCAGTAACATGTATATAGCCTACATCGGATATTAAATTTACTTCAAGCCGCTTAAAATTTATTTATTTACGAACTGCATACAACTACGTGGGATGTGACGTTACAACATTTATTCAGTGAGTCCAAACTTCTGAATAACATACAGAAGAATTTTATGATAATTAATAACACATAGTACATCTTTATGAGTACGTAATGTGTAAAATTTATGGACAAAACCATGTTAAAATTTGCAGTTTTGTCCAGGTTTTTTCTATAGGCCTATTAGCCCCACTCTGCATCGGTCAGACGGCCAGTTACTCAAGAAGTTGAACATCAGGAAGCTTGTTAGTTCATTAGAGGTCATAAAGAATGAGAGCAGGTGTGCCTTGCAACGTATCATTACATCATGGGTGGTAGTGATCAATAGATTGGCACTGAACCCGTGTTCGCAGAGTTGTTCTGTTTACTTCGCTGTCATATGTGTCGTCACGCGCTGACAGTTCTTCAGCCGCGAGCAGAAAATAGACTCCGGGAACAAACCCTTGCGGTTTGCGGTAGCCAAGCAACCAGCTACAATAAAGTTCGTTACAATCGCATCGCGGCGTCGCGTCTTGGGCGGCTTGCGTGAAGCAAGAATGCGCTTCTTCGATGCGCATTACGTAACAGTTTTAAACGTTTTTGAAGTATGGAAGCTTAAAGCAGAGCTCCATTTCATGAATAGAGCCAGAAAATATAAACATAAATACATAGAGCTATCTAAAGTAAAAATAAACAGACAAGAGTGAAACAGTAAAGAGAAGGCAATCTTTAACTCAATTAACGATTCATTATTTAATTTTAATATAATATAAATCATAAATTTATATTTACCTACCGTAGCCACCGGTGTAGCTCAGTCGGCTGAGGCGCTTGTCTGCCGATTCGGAGTTGTGTTCGGCGTGGGTTTGATTCACGCTTGGGCTGATTATATGGTTGGGATTTTTTCTGAAATATTTCCTCCACCGTAAGGCGAATGTCGGATAATCTATGGCGAATCCTCGGCCTCATATCGCCAAACACCATCTTGCTGTCACAATTCCATTGACGCTAAATACCCTAGTAGTCCTTATATTGTCGTTAAATAGCTTAGCAAAAAAAAAAAAATCCTACTTAAATTTCTTCATTACTTGCTTAACATATCAATCAATAATTACAATTCCAGAGAAGAAGACCAGCCTGAATTTCCTGCGTTCCAGATTCAGTGCACTGTATAAATGCACGTATTCAGTGCTCCAAAGCTGTAGCACACACGAGATCGCTTTGGCAGCATATTCATTTTACGTCGATTGTTGTCACAACCCGAAAGATATTTGAAAAGAAGCGATGAAAATTTATCTTTTCTTAATATTAGATGAATATGTATAAATCGTACAGTAAAATAGAATGGTAGTAAACGAAATTAACCTGCCTAATTAATTAAAAAAGCTCTTTCCTCAACAGTATCCGAATACTAAATATTGTAACGTTTATTCAACTTTTAACCACCACATCTGTCAACAATGTACATTTATTTCTAATGATTCGCCCTACAACAATGGGTATTCCACTCATCACAGCAACACAATAGTCTGTATTGCACTCCACACAGCGACAATGACAAAACACGTGCATTATTGAGAAGAACAACAATGTACTCCTAATTTAAACTAATATTCACAAAGCACTATGTGCAGAACAAAACTGTCAGTTCTCAGTTCACAGTTCGTTCGCCTTGGTTAGTCCTTCTAGCTCACTCAAGTTCGTTGCACGTCGAACCAAAGCCTTCCAGATACGTTTCCCTGCATGTCGAACCCAAGCCTTCCAGATGCGGTCCCTGCACGTCGAACTCAAGCCTTCTAGACGCGGTTCCTTGCACGTTGAACCCAAGCCTTCCAGATGCGGTTCCTTGCACGTCGAACCCCGGTCTACCAGATGCTCTCGAAAGCTTGCTTCCTTTCTCGCTCGAAGAATCACTTGTAGACTTACTGAAGACTAACTCACTCGCGACTGACTGACTTTCGTCGGCAACTCACGGTTTTATTTATTTACCACGAACATCTGGAATGTTCTCCGTCGCGAAGCTTCTGGACCTCCACAACAATCGGTCTCCAGATGCTTCCTTACTTCCGCCCAGTCACAGTCGCTTTTTCTTCCCCCCTCATCCGCACAGCGGCTAGCGTCAAGGGTTCGTGTTTCCGTTTCCCCGCGCCCACCCTCTCGCTAGTTGCATGGGCAACTCCCTGATGCTACCAGAATCTTCTAACATGGCGCCGCAATATTGCAGTCTGTGAGCTAGCACATCATCACGGAGCTATAGGAATGCTTACGATGAATTTGTCATAATAGAGGTTGCCGTATTACTGTATCGTGTTTGTTTAATAATGACTGTTAAACATTAATTTGATCTTATTTTCAGATTAATTTCGTACCGTTTGCATTACTTGTGAAATATTTTCCTGTAATACTATTCAAACAATCCTAGGTTGAAAACCGTTCTTAAATCGTTGTGGTGTGAATCTTGCTCTGTAAAGAGCTTCAAGAGTCGGGCCATTTTTGTTTCTGAGACTGTACGAGGTGCATTCAAATTATAACACCTCCGATTTTTTTCCTCACAAACTAATCATACGAAAAATTCGAAACTTGTGTCACTTTTCGACGTAATCTCCCTGCAGCCGTACACACTTTTCGCAACCTTGATGCCATGATTTCATGGCCGCTGCGAACGCTTCTTTAGGATTCTGTTTTGACCACTGGAAAATCGCTGATGCAATAGCGGCACAACTAGCACAACTAGCGAATGTGCTAGGAGCCAGGTCAGGTGAGTAGGAAGAATGAGAAATCGCTTCAAAGTTGTTGTCACGAAGAAACTGCTGCGTCGTGTTCGCCCGATGCGTTGGTGCGTTGTCTTGGTGAAAGAGCAGATGTGCAGCCTTTTCCGGCAGTTTTGCAGCAATGCTAGAAGGAACTTTTTCTTCAATATATCTTGGTAGGATGCACCTGCCATCGTAGTGCCCTTTGGAACGTAATGGGTAAGGATTACGCCATCGCTATCGCAGAATTTGGCAACATCTTTTCTTCAGCCCTGGCGCTTACCCGAAATTATTTTGGTGATGGTAAGTCTGTGGCGCTGACTAGCGCTTCGTTTCAGGATTGAAAAACGACATCCATGTCTCATCCATTGTCACAATCGATGAAAAGAAAAGTCCCATTCATGCTGTCATCACGCGTCAATATTGCCTGACAACTTGCCACGCGCGCAGCCTGTGGTCGTCCGTCAGCATTCGTGGCACCCACCTGGAGGACACTTTTCGCATTTTCAGGACTTTATGCAGGATTGTGTGCACAAATCCTAAGGAAATGCCAACTTTGGAGGCTATGTGTTCCACACTCATTCGGCGATCCTCCAAAACAAATTTCTCTACTCGCTCGATCATGTCGTCAAACCGGCTGGTGCGAGGCCGAGATTGTCTTGGTTTGTTGTCACACAACGTTCTGCCTTCTTTGAACTGTCGCACCCACGAACGCACATTAGACACATCTATAACACCATCACCACATGTCTCACTCAACTGTCGATGAATTTGAATCGGTGTTACACCACGCAAATGGAGAAAACGAATGATTACACGCTGCTCTGGTAATGAAAACGTCGCCATTTTAAGTATCAAAAACAGTCCTCATTCTCGCCGCAGCCGCTAGAGTTCTGTGCGCCGTACAGTGCTGCCATCTCTGTCACGCATTCACAACGAGAGCACGCGTATTTTAAAACATACCGCTTGTTTCTATCTGCTCCGAATCCTGAGAAAAAAAAAAAATCGAACGTCTTATAACTTGAATGCACCAAACAAAATGAAGCGTATAGGTATACTTCAGTCAGTCCTTTTCTGAACTCATGGTAGGACATACATATGATTGAAGAATGCTGCTGGATATTTTTTTCAAAATCATAGATAATTTAAGACCGCATTTGCAGTTCAAATATCAATGAAGTACAACTTACGAGTTATTATTTTTTTTATTCTGAAGGGTCGTACTCAAGTACTTCCATACACTCCGATCATAAGATTTTTTTGTGCTTTCTAACACCATTGTCATGGAGAAAGTAAGGGAGGGATGAGTTTCTAGGGGTACATAATCTAAACAGAGATACGCCAGGTACCAAATTAAGACCAACCCAAGAATAATATCTCGCTCGGGTCTCCGACGTAGTTCACCGGTTCATTGTAATGAACAATATAGAGAGTAAGTTGACTGGCTGTTACATCATCGAGACTCTTAAATCACTGTGTATATTTTTTAAGTGATACCTATTACATGGTGTCCACAAATTATCTTTACAACTTCAACTCTAAATAACAAGATAATGGAGAGAGGTATACAGTTCTGTTTCTTTTTAAAGGATCTTTCGAAGACTCGTTAGTAGATTACAATGTGGGGTTACGTGACAGGTTCCAGACTCCCAGGTGTGGGGCGATTTATTTAATTCAGACCTCCTTTTAAGTAAAGTATTTTGAATGTCATATAGCATAAAATCTAAGTTAGAACTAACTTAATTCATATTCTAATTGTCATAGAAATCGGTTCAGCCATTATCGCGTGAAAAGATCACAAACATCCAGAAAGACGTACATACTCATGGCTTTTAAGGAATCCGGAGGTTCATTACCGCTCTATCCAGAGCAAGATTAAGCCAGTCTCTACTATCATATCCCACTTCCCTCAAACCCATTTTAATATTATTCTCCCATCTACGTCTCGGCCTCCCAACTAACACTCTATACGTATTTATGGATTCATCCATACGTGCTACACGCCCTGCCCATCTCAAATGGCTAAGGTTTCGTAACAAGCTGTTTTTACGGTGATGGGTACAAACAGATATACATACATACAAAAATTAAAAAATGTGATTTTTGGTCTCAGGATGAGTAATTGTACATCTTAACACCAATTATTTTTGCAAAAGAGAACACTTTAGTTTACATATTTATTATTAATATAGATTGACTTACAACAATACAATGGTGTTCATTATTCTTATACAGGTGATGCAGTTTTACTTTCTGGTGGGATGATACTACATATTGAATCTCTTCTGATCATTTCTATTTGGCCTATGTACCTTGAGTAGTTGTTTTCCATCTGTTCATGAGAGTCACCATTCTCATCTTTGATCACTTTTACCCTTGCCTGATATCCGTTCTTAAATTCCTTTATGTCCATATTAACGTGTAGCTCTACTGATAGTCTTTCTCTTGTTTCTTTGTGGAATTGAAATCTGTTGTTTTATGTATTTGTGTTGAATAGTATGCCTCTTTAAATACAGTAATCAGGTAATTGTTGAAGTGAGTTTTCTCCATTGTTATTATTATTCACCTTGGCGAAAATATGATCGTGCGCCGAGCCACTGTGTAACCTGCAACGTGCATAGCACCTAGGGAGGGAGTCGGAAACCCGAAGGGCAAATGAAGCGACTGTCTGACTTATTAACGGATTTTCATTTTCCTTACGTCAAGCACTTAAATATAATTTGATACAGTATAAGGTTACAAACTAATGTTTAGTACGTGTAACGAAGAAAGAAACTACAATGAAACATAGGACACATTATCACAACCTAAAATTAACTATCTTCAGAATATCTCTGCGACAGAATTTCAAAATCAGAAATTATGTCACTTACTGCCAGTCGCAGTTGATGACGAAAATATTTGTCTGTCAGTCGTGATCTAAATTTAGTTTTTACTATTTTCATCGTTGAAAATAATTTTTCACAAACGCAAGTTGTAGCGAACATGGTTTCAACAGAGCAAGCGAAAGAACGAAGCTTCGGATATTTAGGGGAAACCCGGGCAAAGCGGATAAGCTAAGAACAAACAATGCCACAAGCTATATTTTGGTGCTGCCGAAATAAAATCTTCATGACTTTGGTTGTGACACATGTTGTCCACATATATAAAAACACAGCAATTCGTCTCTCGTACCTATGTACAGTCATATGATTTGAGAAAGAAAATATAGTTAATTATTCGCTTTGCCCGGGTACACGGGCAAAGCGAATAATTAACCCGGGCAAAGTGAATATCCCTATAACATTTTCGCATAATAATACATAATAATACATATTTCTTAGAAACGCCAACAGGTAGCGCTTTCTGCTATGCTGGGGAAGAATCCCTACCAGATTTTGCTGCTGGAACTGACTTGTCGTCATTCTAGCTAGTAAGAGAAGACGTCAGCGTGTGTTTGAAGAAAATTGACTGTTTTCTTAAAATATTTCAAGGTAAGAGAAACAAATGTACAACATACAATACTGCAGAAACTTTTTGTTTTGTGATAGTAATATATAGGCGATACGATTACTTCTAAAGTGCCATACTTACGAAGAAGATTATTGACGTTTATGTTTGTATAACTTTAAATGAAAAGCGAAATGGCGTCTGTGGGCAAAGTGAATAAGGCAAAGTGGATAACTTATCCTCTTTGCCCTGCCACCTTTATTTGACTATATAAGTGTTAGCTGCATTTTTGTATGTATTTGTCTATTGTAATAAAGCGTGTTAGATCATTTTACATAGTGGAGCCATTAAGTCACACTAATTAAATCATAAATCAGTAACACTGATCTTAATTTGTATTTAAAAAGGTCGTAATGTGTTTTCAGATGATATAATTTTTCAAGAGGAAGACGGAACAAGCCAAGTGGTCTGAAGTAGCCATGAAGAAATAAAATCTTCCAATCATTGGTTCTGCTATCTGGCCATACAACCATAACGTGTTTGTTGATGAAGATTTTGTCCAGATCAACTTACAGATCGCTCACTTGAGATAGAAGTCAGCGAAACGACAGCTGGCTCAGATTTAACAAATTCTGCGGTGCCAGCTTCTTCAGCGGCTGAAGAAACAGTTAATGCTCACTCAGAATCAACCACCGCTGTGATGTCGTTATCTTCAGAGAATATTCAATACATCAATTACACTCAGATTTTCAGTTCCGGTTACACCAAAACCCTCAACATCGTCAGCAAGAGAATCCAAGTCAGTTCTTTTGATTTAGACCAGTGCCAGAAATGGATGCTCGAAAGATACGAGTTCAACGAAGAAAATGTCAGCGCTCTGAAGTTCTTACATCTATACCGATTAAAAACGTTGAAAGAGAAGTAACTTATGGGCAGGAGCAAAAGCAGAAGAAATCCAAGTCTTCAGTGCTAGTGAAACGTCGACTTGTTCAAATTTGTATTTTGTACTAATCTAGCGTGTTGTAATGGGCTGTAAATAACATATCCTATCGTCTAATATAACTCATTAACATCGTGTTTATGTGTTGATTTAATTTTATTATCAGTGAATAAAAATTAAATAGAAATGTGAAAATGTTATGAGGATATTCACTTTGTCCGGGTTAATTATTCGCTTTGCCCGGGTACTATATATATTTTTTCTATCTCAAATCATATCACTGACCATAGGTACGAGAAACGAATTGCTGTTTTTTATATATGTGGACAACATGTGTCAAACCAAAGTCATGAAGATTTCATTTCGGCAGCACCAAAATATAGCTTGTGGCATTGTTTTTTTTTAGCTTATCCGCTTTTCCCGGGTTTCCCCTAAATGTTATATTTTATTTAACGACGCCCGCAACTGCCGAGGTTATATCAGCGTCGCCGGTGTGCCGTAATTTTGTCCCGCAAGAGTTCTTTTACATGCCAGTAAATCTACTGACATGAGCCCGTCGCTTTTAAGCACACTAAAATTTATTTACATGTTAGACACATTGTTACAGATATATAAATTGAAGTAAAATGAAATTATGAGAAAACCATGAATATCAATCGTGTCTTCTTAGATATCTAAACACTGTATCCTATTCACAACAACATTAATTGATCACAAACAAAATTGTTTTCTTTGAAAATGTTGAACAGTTCATTAATCGATTAATTAATTACAAATAATTCGTATTTTCCCATTAATAAAATTTTACTGAGCTGTTACTTAAATAAAAGAATAATGTGCCAAGTATGATGGAATTGATAAAATGAAAATTAATTTTTAAATTTCTTTTCTACGTTTTACGTTTAATGCCAATTTCCTCCGACTCATTACTTTTCTTTCTTAAGTTACCAACAATTCGAATTGAAATAACACTGTACATTAATAAATTTTATTACAAGTCACTAATATTCGGTCTGTTACTTTTGCAATACTCCTTGGCGGAGATCGTTTAATTAACGCAAGAAATATATTTCCAAATTTTGTATCACTTTGATACTTTGATATATTCTGAATAATTTCTTGCTATTTTAGTAGTACGAGTAGTAGTAGCAATATTGATAATAATAGTTATAATAATAATAATAATAATAATAATAATAATAATAATAATAATAATTTATTATTATTATTAATATTATTATTAACTATTATTATTATTATTATTATTATTATTATTATTATTATTATTATTATTATTATCACATCAGATACCAACTCAATCTCTTGTTTCAACTTCATCTCATCTCTGACGTTAAAGATTAACGGATATTTCCCTCTTCTTTTATGCAAAGAAGGCATTTTGTTTTTTTTTTTTAATGCTGTCATTACTCTCTCTATTTCAGTCCGCTATTCATTTACTTTCTTTTTGAAGGGAAATATTTATGTTTTTCCCATGCTTCACCTCCAACTTTTTGCTTACTATATTTAAAACTGCATTACTTACGTAATTAAGTAATGGTATGACATGAATTTATTGTACATCCAAAAGTTCGGTTTTCTTTCTGTAACTGCGTTTTCATGGTGACCTAAATATACAAGTACTGTACTTAATCCGAGAAACGTGTCGCTACAAATTTTCCACAAACGTAATGGTCGCGTTGACAAACGCGCATCGCCGTCTCGACTGTCGCATGTTCCTGGAACCATTTCATAACCCAAAAGTGTCGTGACAGGACGCGGCTTTGAACTGTTCCTGGAAGCGTATGACGATCGTCGTTCAGGTCAGACGTTCCCCCGCTATTAATCACTAACCAGTTCGCTTCCCTTCGTCTCTAACCGTATCATATTTTATATTAAGTCCTTCAAGGAAATGGCAGACTAACCGCAGTTCAGTCGGCTAACTGGGTTAAGTCCCACTCTGATCCCTGGGTGGGATTTCTCCGAGTATTTCAGTCTACCTTGCAATACAAATTTCGCTATTACTATCTTATTGTCATTTATTCTCTCCGGTCCTGAACAGCCTGAATGCGGGATACTTTGGTCGAGAAAAATTGTTTGTAGATATTCTTCGCCCTCAGTGGTGATACTCTGACTGCCCATCAGTGACCGAAGCTTTCCTCTTCATAGTAGTTTAATAGGAACTAGTCCTGTATGCAATCGATTTGTGTGTTGTTAAATTGTTACCACTATTACAGTTAAATTATAGACCTACTCAACCCTTACTCGAAATTTAAAGAAACTGGTGACTATCTTAAAGCACTGAATCTTGTGTCACCGCGTGGCAAAATATTTTCAGCTATACGGTTGAGTCGTTTCAGAGACTGGGAACAAGTCAAGGAGTAACTGATCACAACAGTTGATTACTTACAGTCATATATATTGCTTGTGATGCACCTTCTAGGTATAAATGTTATTAAACCCTTACTAATTAATAAACGTTGATAATAAATATTAGCCAAGAAAAGTATACAAGAAAACTTTAACAATGAGCAATTTCTTAACTTATAAAAGGATATATTTTTAATATATTGTTACAACAGACCGTTCGCCAAAAAAAAAAAAAAAAAGTTTCACTCATGTAATTGTTATCTGTCTTTTACTGTGATAGATCGAACACGACTGCCGAAAAAATAATTGGTAAATTTCCCCTGAACCTAGTAACTATAAATCAATTGATCCAGATATGGTGTTCGTGAAGTCTTAGCTTAATTACTATGTTAAAATTAATGGAAATTAAAAATTTGTTCTGAAGAGTAACATTGAACGGGTTTCATCAATTGCTTGCCTATGCGGATGACTTGAATATGTTAGTAGAAAATTCACAAACTATTAGGGAAAATACGGGAATTTTGCTTGAAGCAAGTAAAAAGATAGGTTTGGAAGTAAATTCCAAAGAGACAAAGTATATGCTTATGTCTTGTGACCAGAACATAGTACGAAATGGAAATATAAAAAAAAAGAGCATTTATCCTTTGAAAAGGTGGAAAAGTTCAAATATCTGGGCGTAACAGTAACAAATATAAATGACATTCGGGAGAAAATTAAACGCAGAATAAATATGGGAAATGCCTATTATTATTCGGCTTTGAAGCTTTTGTTGTCAACTCTGCTCTCAAAAAACCTGAAAGTTATAATTTATAAAAAAAAAAATTGTATTACCGGTTGTTCTGTATGGTTGTGAAACTTGGACTCTCTGTTCTTCTCTCAAAGTGAAGAACAAAGGTTAAGGGTGTTCGAGAATAAGGTACTTAGAAAAATATTTGGGGCTAAGAGGGATGAAGTTACAGGAGAGTGGAGAAAGTTACACAACCTGGAACTGCACGCATTGTATTCTTCACCTGACATAATTAGGAACATTGAATCCAGACGACTGGAGAATGCTGGATTTGCAGTGAAAGACCTTCTCTTGGGCAGAACATTATGAATGAATGAATGAAATCCAGATGTTTGAAATGGGCTGGGCATGTAGTACATATGGAAGGATCCAGAAGAGTGTTAATTGGGAGGCCGAAGGGAAAAAGATCTTTGGGGAGGCCGGGACGTAGAAGGGAGGATAATATAAAAATGGATTTGAAGGAGATGGGATATGATTGCAGAGATTGGATTGATCTTGCTCAAGATAGGGACCGATGGCGAGCTTATGCGAGGGCGGCAATGAACCTCCGGGTTCCTTAAAAGCCATTTACAAGTAAGTAAGTAAGCAAGCAAGTAAGTAAGTAAGAGTAACATAAAATAAAAAACGTATCCAAAATTGCTTCCAGTGAATTTTTTTGTGACTTTAAAACTTATATAAGGTCATATGACAAATAAAACGGCACAAACAGAATTTCTCGAAAAACATTTGAGTCTGAGAAATCAGTTAATATGTAAGCCTAATAAACGTCCGATCAATAACTTTTTCAGACAGAAAATCTATACGAATTGGTTTATAAAACTGATTTTGAAATTTGAGAATGGGAAAGATTTCATCTTTACATAAATTATTATTATTATTATTATTATTATTATTATTATTATTATTATTAGTATTATTATTATATATAAATATGCATCCAGTTGCAACATTTTGGGACAAACGTTTTAGAACTACTTGATATCTACATAACTGACTGAAAAATGTATTAGAGGAGTTCGTTCAGTGCCGGATACTTAAAGTTTTTTCATGTAGTTAAAAACCAATTATTACATTAACTTTATTTTTCCTCTAAGATGAAATTAACAAAACAATTAACTTACATTTGTAATATGCATTTGTTGAATAATTATTACAATATTTTATTAGTAGCTTTCCCATATGTGTAAGAAATGCATTCGCACAAAAAAGTTTTGTTAAAAGTGTGGCTTTGGACTAGTCCATTCTCACCCCTTCAGTTGATTTTAACTATTTTATCTAGGTGTTTGCAATAGTGTTTAATTTAATATGCATTCAATTTTATTCATGTTATGATTCAATGAAAAATCACTGTTGCAGTTATTGACTAATTAGATATATTAATACTAATTATTAAATGCATCTGTTAAATAACGAATTGCATTATCTTTTGCAAAATCTTGAATGTTACAGTTGTCAATAATATTTCTATACTATATACTATAAGACTTTAAGAAACAGGAGACGTTCCTGTTATACAGTGGAACCGACACGCTACTGTACTCGTATGAGCTACCGAGACAAGACAGTGATACTAGCAGCAGTCCAGAATTTAGATTCCACAGGAAGCATTTGCCATTCGGTACAGAGAAGCAATGATATTTTGTGACCCGATCTATGTTGTGAAATCGTGGCCTTAAGTGGCTGTCTTCTTCGTGATCCTTCTTCTGGTACTTGTCCTTGTTGTGGTCCTTGTAACAATTCTTGTTGTATTTGTCATGGTACTTATCGTGGTTTTGGTTCTTATTGTGGTTGTTTCGTATTCCTAGTCCTGAACAATATCGCAGTCGTTATTGTAATCCTTGTCGTGTTGTTTTCCGTTGTCCATATTGTCATCATTATCGTAGTCCTTGTCGTTTTTCTCGTAATTCTTATCGTCATCTTGTTGCCTTTGTTGCAGTCCTAATCATGGTCCTTGTTGTCTTTGTCATGGTTCTAATGTGGCTTTGGTGTATGTCGTAATGCTTGTCATGGTCCTTGTTTTGTGCATGTCGTAGTCCTGATTGTTATCCGTATCACTATGCATGTCCTGATCCTTACTGCGGTCGTTGCTATTCTTTCTTTGTGTTCGTCCTTTTTGTAGTCTTATAATGGTTGTTGTTTCTTTGTCGTAATACTTGTCGCGGTCATTATTGTTGTCCAAGCCATGGTGTCTTATTGCGATCATTGTCGTAGTGTCTGTTATCGTGTCTGTTATCGTTGTTCTTGTCCTTATCGAAGTCCTTATAGTGGTCCTTGATGTCTTTGCCATGGTTTTTATCGTGCTCATTGTTGTCTCTGTTATGGTTATTCTCTTCTTTGTTGGGGTCCTTATCACAGTGCTCGTTTCCATTGTAATGGTCTTTTTCGATCTTGTTTTTGTCATGGTCCCTATCGTGGCCTTGGTCCTTATCGTGGTCCATGTCGTGATTCTTGTAGTTGTCTCTGTCTTTGTCAATTTCGCGTCCTTTATTGGTTCTAGTTGTCTCTGGTATGGTCCTTACCGTAATAATTGTGCCTTTGTCATATATTTTATCTTGAACATTGTTGTCTTTGTCGTGGTCCTAGTTGTCATTGTAATGGCCCTTATCATTATGTCTGTTTTTGTCAAGGTTCTTATCGTGGTCCATGTCGCGATTATTATCGTGGTTCTTGTCTTCGTCCATGTGACGCTTCTTACATTGGTCCTTGTTGTCTCTGGCATAGTCCTTATCGTGAGTCTCGTTCTTTTTGTCATGTTTTTTTTATCGTGATCATTGTTGCCTTTGTTGTGATCTTTATTATCATTGTAATAGCCCTTATCTTACTCCTTGTCTTTGTCATGGTCTTGGTCCTTGTCGTAGTCCTTGTCGTGATCCTTATCTTAGTCAGTGTCGCGGTCCTTAAAGTGGTTCATGTTATGGTTCTTATCATCCTGATCCTTGTGGTGCGTGTCGTGGCCCATTTCGTGATCCTTATCGTGATTCTTATAGTGGTCCGTATTCTCCTTCGCATAGTCCTTATCACTGTCTTGATCTTTATGAACCTTATCGTAGTGTTTGTCCTGTTCTTTATCGTGATACTTATCGTAGAGTTTGTCGTGACCCATTTCGTTGTTCTCATCGTGATTCTTGTCTTTGTTTTGTTGTTGTCATGGGTCTTAACATCATCCTTATGGTGATTATTACGTGGTCCATCCCATAGTCCTTACCGTGATCGTTGCCGTAGATCTTGTAATGATCCTTGTTGTCTTTGCCACGGTCCTTATCGTTCCACTGTTGTCTTTGTCATGTTTCTTATCGTAATTCTTGTCTTTGTTGTGGTCCTTATCATGGTCCTTATTGTGGTATTTGTTGTCTTTGTTATGATCCTTATCATGGCCTTTGTCCTTATCGTGGTTCATGTCGTGACTCTTATCCTGAACCTTGTTCTTATCGTGGTCTAATTCGTAATTATTATCATGGCCCTTGTCTTTATCCATATCGCGTTTCTTATATTGGTTTTTGTTTTCCTTGTCATGGTCCTTATCGTGATCCTTATTATTTTGTCGTGGTCGTTGTTGTCTTTGACATGTGCCTTATCTTGATCTATGTTGTCTTTATTGTGGTCATTGTTGGCATTGTAATAGTTCTTATCGTCCTCCTTGCTACTTTTGTCATGGTCCTTAATAAGTATTTGTCGTCTTTGTCACAGCCTTTATCTTGGTAAATTTCGAAGTCCTTATCGTGATCCATGTCGTGGTATTTATCGTAGTCCTTGTCGTGGTGTTGTCATGTTTCTTGTCGTAGTATATTATTATGGTCCTGATTTTGGTCCTTATCGCGGTCCTGGTTGTCTTTCTAATAGTCCTTTTCGTGGTTCTGGTCCTTTTATTTCTTATGGTGGTCTATGTCGTGGCATAATCCTTGTGGTGTTTGTCGTGTTTCTTGTATGTAACCATGGTCCTGATCTTTGTCCTTGTCGTGGTCCTTGTCTTTGTCGTGGTCCTTACAATGTTCCTTGCTGTCTTTGCCATATGTCTACATTTGTCATTTCAAAATTAATATTGTTTTTGTACTTTGGCGAATGACTTTCGTGTTACACGATATATTTCAATCTTTCATTAAAGGTAAAAGATCAAGGACGTAAAAAGAGACCTACATTAATACACAGACAACTGATAACATTTTGCACTGCTGTGCACTTTAGAGTACGATGAAAATAGGCCTACGGATGCACGACCAGATATCTTCCTGGCTACGTCGATATCGAGTGAACCGCGCTGTAGAACTTTTAAGTTCTGACGACCAAGAATCGTCTCATTCTTTTTAAGGGGAACTGTACATTACTCAATGATATCATTAAAAGATCTCTGACTTCTTGTGGGATCTCGTCTCTTTTGGAACCACCAGGTATTAGTCGCGCGGATGATAAAAGAACCCGATGGTCTCACCTTAATTCCATGGCCTAGAGGAAATTCTTTAATTTTGGACTCCACTTAGGTTGACACTCTAGCTCCATCTCACTTGCCGAATGCCTCCAGACGCGCAGCATCTGCTGCTGAATTAGCCGTGAAGAAAAAAGTAAATAAATGTGCCCATCTTTTAGACAATTTTATTTTTATTCCCTTTTCTGTGGAGACCTTCGGTCCTTGGAGTCATAATGCTGAAGTTTTGGTATCTCAAGTCGGCCAAATTTTGATCTCCATTACTGGTGATCACCGTTGCACTATTTATTTGCGTCAACGCTTAAGTATTGCTATTCAACGCGGAAATGCAATGAGCGTTTAGGTACTCTTCCCGAATCCAGCCTTTTGAACGAACTCTTTCTTGTGTAAAATTTATTAAATATTCTGTTTATAACAAGAATTATAGTACGTGAATTTTAGAAGAGTTAATTGCACAATCCAGGCTAGATAAATAAGTACTAAATACTAGTAAAAATACAACATCCTAAAATGTGAAGTTGGATACCTTATTTTTTTTTATTTACCAAACATTATTTTGCGTCAAGTTCAGAAAACGAAAGTTCATAAGTTCATCTACTACTTCTGCTGCTACTACTACTACCACTACTACTACTACTACTACTACTACTACTACTACTACTACTACTATTATTACTATCACCACCACAACCATCATCACCATTAACATTATCATCACTACAACCAACACCACCAACATTACTACTATTAAGTAATGATGATAGAAATCTGCTACACAGGGAAATATCACAGTTAACAGGATAAAATCTGAATTGTTGATGCAGTTTATAAGAAAGTATTTTGTCGTCTTCAGGACACCATTTTTTTTAAATTTCATGAACTACTATACTTATAACAATTGCATTAAACTTTATATTTCTTCCTATTGTTTTCATATTCTTATTCCACAAAACACTGTTGCATATTGATATTGCTATAGGATTACTACTTTTATTTATTTTTATATTTATTTCAATGCCTAGACTTTCATCGTCGGCTTACTTTTAAAACCCCGTAAGTCCAATTTTTCGCGAATGTCGAAATCTGTACTTATTTTCAAAACGCGTCTGCTGATAACACCTTTTAAGTCTGAAAGTGTTTCTATATTTTATAATAACGAATACATAACAGTTGTTACATATGTTATAAAAAGAATAAGGATTTAATTTGCTCTCTTAAAATGCAGTAATGAGGATTTAAAAGTAAGCCAACGACACACATTTTGATCACATTTCAAATTATTTTTCTATATTCCAAAATTACGCATTTCAACCGCTCTGCAATTGATACCTACTTACTTTTCTATCAATGTCTAGTTTAAATACTTTAGAATAATAATAATAATAATAATAATAATAATAATAACAATAATAATAATGATAATACTAATAATAATACAGATAATAATAATAATGAAGATCAAAAACTTCATGGACTAAGCCTTAGGGTTGTTCCGGTCTCAAGAGAGTATTCTTAAAATTGTTGAGTCCTTCCTTTTGTAACGCATGTGGCCCGATCCGTTCTCTTTTAGACTCCCGCGAACCTTTTAGTAATGCCATCTCGAATTGTCACATTAATAGGTGAGGATAAAACATAACACTCATCACCATAAAGAAAAAAATTTAATTAACAAATACTGTATTACGGCGAGGCCGAGAGTTAATATTCTGATTAAGGTCACAAAAGGACAACATTACCATACCTCATGAAACCTAACGTCCCCTTCTATCACAAATGCCGTCCAGATTATGGAATCTCCTATTACAAATACTATGGCCGGGCCGAGTATTAATACTCTGATTAAGATTCGTGCTTTGTCCCTTGCTTGTCCACCACGTACACTGTACCACTGTTCCACACTGCTATCATAAGAGAACTATTAGTCTGCGCCATCGCACTCCATTCAAAAAATAACAGTCTCCATGACGTTATGCGAAACCCGGTAATAATGAGTGCAGAACTCGGGAATGTTTCTACAATGGTAGAAGACGGGTATAGGAACCTATTTGGTACAGCACGACACAATAATAATAGAATACACTAGACGTTCGTTTCTTCCCAAACGACTCAGGGCGATGGCTAAGTGGCAGACAATATCATAGCTGCACTGGGACGCAGCAGTCAACTACCTTTTTCCGTGAAGTGGAGGCTGTCTTTGATCCTGCACCCAGCGTAACATTGTAGAACGCTGCACCCAGCGTAACATTGTAGAACGCCGACACCCAGCACGTAACATAAAGGACTCGTACAACTCTTGATGGCGGCTAGAGACACTCTCCGACGCTTATTCTTCCAGGGTGCACAGTGAACTCTCTCCACGACGTTTGCTATTCCATGGTCCGCCGTTAACTCCTTCCGCGACGTTTACTTTCCCAGGGTCCTCCGCGACATTTACTACTCAGGGTCCGCGATCAACTCCTTCCAAGAGATTTACTCTTCCAGGGTCCGTCGCCAACTCCGCTCACTCACAGGTTCCATCCGGGCAGGAGGGAGAAAAACGGTTACAATTCAAATTAGAAAATCAGCGTGCTTAGCCTTGAACCCTATAAGGAAACACTGTTACTATCGTAACCTGCATATATTACTTTAACACAGAACCTCCAGCGGACATTCTTAGCTAGGAAAATAGCGAAATCCATCATAAATAAGAAAACTATTTGGAACATACCAGACCCAACTAATAGAAGAAAAATAAAATAAATAAGGAGAAACAAACAGGGATAAAGAAAAAGGAGAATAAAGAAGAAATGAGTAAGAAATGTAGGAAGAGGAAAACAAGGAAAACCATTGTGACATAAGAAACGTCACACTTTTATTAAGTCTGACAATACAAGCAATCGAGGACGTCCACGTAATCTTTTCGGAGACCGGAGAAAAAGTAGTCCTCTTTTTGAAGAAAGGTCGCCAGAAGAAAAGCTTTCTGGTGCCCAAATGAGTTCCAGAGCTTCTGGAAAAACACATGTGACCAATATTGTAGGAGAGCTTTCACTTACATCACTTCGACGTGTGACAAAGTAAAAAAAAAAAAAAACTTGAAAATTGGTTTTGCAGGAACGACCAAATAATGTCACTTAGTAAGAATCTCGCTTTGAATGCTAATTTACAGTTGATCTGTAGTCAATATAAAGAATTAAGGGAAAATGCAAAATCTTGTGATAGTTAATTTATATCCACCGTAATATTTAGTGCGAAAAATTAAAGATAGAATAGGTTAAGGCAGGAAAGGGACTACTTGTTGACATCCCAAAGCAAATCAGTCGCAATAAAAACGATGGAAATACCTCAAGGAGATTTTTCATAAAGGTTTCATTTCCGCGTATACTACTGGAATAGAAAGAAATCTAAGTCGTCTACGTATATAATATTCTTACGGGTTTGCAATTGATAAACGGGTATTTGGCATGTATGCAAGAGGTAAAAAGGAATTATATTTGTGCATGCACAAATAATATTATATGCCTACAACCCTTCACAAACTCTTGGCTCATGAACAGAAGGCCATAGGACACTATTATATCTACTGGTAAACTATCAGAGGAAGCCCAGAAACGAACAACAAAGATAAGGTGGGTGCTCCTGTTATGGCCATATTCCTGATATGGCCACCCCCCTATTGTGAGTTAGTTAACAAAAAGATCCGCTAAATTGCAGCAGCATCCAGTGAAAGGGCATCCAGGTATGTCACTTGATCGTTTTCCATCCAGTCAGGTTGAGCATTATGGTGTCAGTTCCCTGTTTTGCGCTTTTCATGTGACCTCTTCTTATTTTTCTCTGGTAAGTCTCCTTTGTTTTATGCATGTTTTTCAAAGACTTGTTTCATGAAAACCATCGTACTCCATTCAGTTTTTAATGTTATGTTGATTGGTGTTGTAGTTGATGGCGTATCTTTCACGAGCTGTTCATAATCAAACGATTTTCGTGAAAGCTTACCTGCTCCTGATATGGCCATATCAAATGCACCATGGCCATATCAAGTTCATTTCACTTTTATGACAAATTTACATGCCTTATAGCTGGGATTACGCAAAAAAATTGTATTTTAAGAAAAACAACTTAATTTTTTATGGAAAAACCTGTTTTGACTACACTTTTGAATTATAAAAAAGATTATTAAGTGTCATTTGTATTCATTTTACACCAAAATTATTTAATTTTAGCACAACTGCGCTATCAAACTGAAAACAATCACGATTTGTAGAACATGGAACAAGGGTGGCCATATCATGTGCACATGTTCCTGATATGGCCACTAGGTAGACTTTTGGAATTTGGGACTTTTTGGACAATTAAAGCTATTTTTATGGGGAAAGGAAATTGTTTTAAGGAAGTCCATTAGGCTAAGAACGAGTAAGAAAAAAGTGGGTCACATTTTTTTCAAAATGGCGGCTAGAAAATTCTCAAACCTTAGCATGGCCATCTCAGGGACACCTACCTTAATATACTTTTCAGATAAGTGTTCACAAGAAAAATGTAAAAAAGACACAAATACCGATCTTTTTCTCAGGTTATTTATTTCTTTGAACCTTACATCACCAACTTATGGAAATTAAGGAGAGAAAATAGCAGTCTATTTCAAGAGACGTCCTACAGCTGCAGAAAGCTAGATTTGCATAATACACGTCACTGTTCGTTAATAGAAAACCACAATTTAAGTCACACAGAGTTTATATGCACTCAATGTTAGATATTTGACGGTTTGTCAGAGCACTTTTAGGTATGTTGATATAAAGGGAAAAGTTGAGTCGGTATCGGGTAGAGTTCCTGAGTAGCTCAGTCGGTAGAACGTTGGTACGCTTAGCCAAAGGTCCCGGGTTCCATATCCGGCCCCGGAACAATTTTTCCCTTGAAATTATTCAAATCAGCTTCACAAGGAGCCATACCTGAAAGCTAGATTTGCATAATACATAATACAGAAAACCACAGAGTATGTGTGCACTGAATGTTGGATGTTTGACGGTTTGTCAGCCCACTTTGAGGTATATGGATATAAAGGGAAAATTGAGTCGGTGTCTGGTAGAGTTCCTGAGTCGCTTGGTTGGTAGAGCGTTGCTGCGCTTAGCCAAAGGCCCCGGGTTCGTTACCAGGCTCCGGAACAATTTTTCCCTTGAAATTATTGAAATCAGCATCACAAGGAGCTATACCTGAAAGCTAGATTTGCATTGCCAATTTTATTTTTTGTAAAATTAGTTGCCATTTTTATTTTAATTATTAAAAACTTATTCACTGTCAATAATTGAAGCTACAGACCAAATTTTATGAATATCGAGTGATTAGTTTTCGAGAAATGATTTTTGGCTGGCTAGACTCTCTAAATTACACACTGTGAGGCGGTCTGTAGTGATTCATAATTGAAGAGTCCACTGCGAGAATGATGGATGTCATTTGGAATACATTTTGCAGGAGAAGCAATTGAAAGTTTGAAATGCTTAGCGCTCAAAGCTTAACTGTGATTTTCCGATCATTACTGGACAATGACTAGTGTTAATGCCATATAACTCTCTATGTACATTCTATTTGCTTAAGCTATGCATTGACAGTCTTGGTTCATTTTCTACAAGAAAGTGACATCCATCATTCTTGCAGTGAACTCTTTTTCGGTGGCGGGTCATCAGTCATTCTATTTACATGGTCTCTCCATTTGTTTCTATACCGAGTTACTATTTCATGAGTTTAATAATAATAATAATAATAATAATAATAATAATAATAATAATAATAATAATAATAAATATAATTTTATTTTCCCTGGCAGAGTTAAGGCTATCAGTCTTTCTCTTCCACTCAACCAGGATGAAAGAAAATACAGAAAAATACATATACAAGTATTAATTTAAGAAAAAAAATTGAATACCTATGAATACCATCGGAAAATTAAAGGAAGAGTACAAATTTGTAAACTATATGGGTTATATTGAAACAATGAAAATTATTTAGAAATCAATGTTAATGGAAACAACAAAGTAATAACTACTGTATACAGAGTGAGTAAAAAGTATGGAACAGTGCTTGTAACTTTCTTATTTCTAATTTTATGAAGAAATTATTTATACAAAAGTTGTAGAGTATCAAAGAAGAATATTTTGAACATGTTTTCAAATATTATGCTTTCATTTATAAAGGGTGTGCCAATGAGTCTGTTTTTTTTTAATGGTACCATGTACTTATTTATGTGTCTAATGTTTGAGAAATATAACTTGAACTGATCTCAAATTGAATTATATTAGTCTTATAAACGTTTAATGCAAGTTTAAGCCTGTTGGTTGTGAATCAGTTAAAATTTATAGGAGAATTATTTCTGTTTTATATTTCCGTGTTATATTTCTGTCAGTGGTGAGCAGTCAAGTACCCGCCATTAGTGAAAAAAATAATGTGGCAAAATTGTTTTATGATACTTGTGTTATCTATAAACCATAGGCCTATAGAATAATTTTGTCTCCTTTATTAAGGGACCAAGATCATTTACGAAAATTAAGAAAAGATGAAACTCTATTACAGACCCTTGTGTAACTCCATTATGAGCATTTCCTCACGTTGAAGTAGATTTAAGGTAGTTACTGAATGCATTGATTTCAACTTTTTTTCTCTTTAGGTCAGGCGATAAGGTATGGTTTTAACAATTGATACCGATATGCTATGCATTTAATTCCACGGTATATTAATTTATTTAATTGGGTTTTATAATTAATATAATCGAAGGATTTGGGCATATCAGAAAATATCCCTTCAATATATAATTTTTCATTAACTGCTTGCAGGATTTTATCAGTTAAATTAAATGTCGCTTCCTTCCTCAATCCAAATTGTTCTGAGATGAGAATGTTGTACCTATCGAGATGATGATACTGTATATCCTCTTATACATACCAGGGTTTAAGCTAGAAAATAAATAATTCTCGCAAAAATGCACAAATGAAAAATTATATTTCTTCAAATTGCGAAAAGCTTGTACGATATTCTAAATAAGTGTATAGAAACATAAAATTAATAAGGTTTGCAGAAACAAAAATTTATATAATTTGTTTAAATCCGTCTTACTTATCATTAGACGTAGGCATGTTTAGAATCGATTACTGATGAATTTACGTCACATTAAAATACGTTATTTTGTGGACACTCTAAACATAGAAATTTTTTACGAGTAGGTCCTTGAAGATCTATTGTTAGCAGAGTGCTAACTCTTTTTACTGAAAGACGATTTCTAATTACAGTTTCTACAAGATTCATCCAACTAAATCCTAGCTCACAATTTACAGTGTGCGATGGATTAGAAGAAATTGTTTACTTAACTTGTTAACTTACCAACTCTTTGAAATCCATTCCTGAACATCTATTGCTCATTACTCCATGAGCATTGTCCATGCCATTAACATTTCATTTAATTCAGATTCTCCAGAACTAATTACTTCATACAGATCTCTGATTCATGTTCTCCATTACCATCTTCTGAAATCCAATGCGGTTGTCGCATTTTCGCACATTTATATTGAAAGTTTGTTGCATTTTTAAAAGTCGTGTAGCAAAATCCGACAAATGCGACTGGAGGTTAAACCCTGATACATACACTTGTACATAACTTTTTCGAAGACCTTTGAGGAAATAGATAGAAGGGATATGGGCCTGTAATTTTTGGCCGAGGTCTTGCCTTCTTTTTAATAAAGGAATAATAACTGAAGATTCGACCTCTCTAGAAATACACCATTAAACATTTAATAGTTAAATAAATGAGATAGGGGCTTGAATATTACTAACTTCTGAGTAGCTACCGGTAACTTATGCTTTTAATCTGCCGATTACTTGTACTTCCATTTTAATTCATATTTTACGCTACAAAAGGATACACCCTATGGTAGGAATTTTATTGGTATTCAGATACTAAGCCTACAATGCAAACCACAAAATATAGTTTCAGCAATTCTTCAAGTAACAGAGCCATTTATTATTAAAACGTTTGGCTTATGATTCGATAAATTACTGTCGGAAAGTCGGATTATAATACACAGATAATGTTAAGGTTATAGGTAGGCCTACCATATGGATGATATTTAATAAAGTTTCAATTTAAAATATCTCACAAGCCATGAGCATTCTTTTTTTTTGTGTAGGCCTACAACACATTCAGTTGTACGATATTAATTAATACATCGTAGGCCTATATACATCATAGTTTCATAAATAAATAAGTTCAATAACTTAAATACAGCATTATTTTTAAAATTATATACTCTACATTTTATTATAATTTGTAAAACAGCATAGGTCTACAGCGGGCCGTGAGCAGCGTTTTACTCTTCCATGAACATATAAGTATCAATCATACATAACATAGCTAGACACGGAGTAGCTAATCACAGGAAGGATTCATTCCTTTTACCCTTACGCAAATGCGGATAGAGGAGATGACCTCAAGATATGAAAGATAGCTGCGAATACATTGAATAAACAGTTGCGGACAGCCGATAAGGGGTGGTTCTCCGGCTTGGGGGTTGGGCGAAAAGCTAACAAACCCATCACTTAAAAGAAACAGCATGTTACGAAATTAGAACATAATCCTCGGAATGGGACTGATTCTTTGGTGCGACCACAGCATAGAAAGAAGTTTATGAACTTTAGTACTTACTGTAGAATGTCGAGAGTCTTTACAGAACTGGAGGAGTAATATTAGTAGCAAAATAACTAACTAGATATAGAATAGACTTTGAGGGAGTACAGGGGATTAGGTTTGTTAGGAATGGCATTTCACCGATAGAAGATTACTTGTACTATGGAGAAGGAAATAATAATCGCCAATTAGGAACAGAATTATGTTAAACGTCACATGGTTTTTCTCTTTTTTTGCCTAACTTGACTTTGATTACATACCAGCGCCAGATTATTATCTTTGCCGTGGCATGATGTTTGTACCTTCTCTCGAAGCTATTTGCTTACGACTTCTGATTGGTTGCTTTGAATTCTGGTACCTACGTTGGATTCTAGGGCGAAAAGATACTTACGCAACGAACGGAGCCGTCGGAGAGACACATCGGCTTGGATCGGGAAGTTGCTGCGTGCGTGCGTGCGTGCGTGTTTTTTACAAGATAGAACGGGGGTTGGACGTGACTCGTCGGAGACTGCACCCTGTCTGGGTTGGGAACCTGGTACATGTTGATGCGTGTTACGACATTGAATGAGAGTTAGACGTCACTCGTTGGACACAGCACACCGGCTGGATTGGGAACCTGGTATATCGTTGTTGTTCCTGCAATGACTCCTATGTGCAAAATATATAATTGTTCAGTAAAAGATAAAGGTAAAGGTATCCCCGTAACTTGCCATGAAGGCACTTGGGGGTCATGGAGGTAGAGCCCCATGCTTTCCATGACCTCAGCACTAGAATGAGGTGGTGTGGTCGACACTACGCTCATAATTGTTCAGTAGGAAGAAAAAACACATTTATTCATCCTATGGCAGCCGTACATTTTCGAAACAAAGAAACATAATTACATATAGGAGATTTTATTATTTGCTGTATCACTATTTAAAGTTATTCACTGGAGCAAGAATCTGAAAATCGATAAATATGTCACATAGGAATTATTGCAGGAACAACGATGATATGTTGCTGCGTGTTAAGTGAGTGCACGCCAGTCCTTGGAGAGCGCACAAGGCTGGAACAGTGTTTTATACGCACTGGTAGTGATTACTATGTGATTGTATTGCAACTTAGGGCGCGTATAACAGTATTAGTTGATTTTTTTTAAATTATGGTTTATTTAACGACGCTCACAACTGCAGAGGTTATATCAGCGTCGCAGGTGTGCCGGAATTTTGTCCCGCAGGAGTTCTTTTACATCCCAGTAAATCTACTGACATGAGCCTGTCGAATTTAAACACACTTAAATGCCATCGACCTGTGCCGGGATCGAACCAACAACCTCGAGCATAGAAGGCGAGCGCTATGCCAACTACGCTACCGAGGCCGACGTATTAGTTGATACTGCTCAACACTCGGTGTTGTATTGGTGATAATCTGCAAAGTGAATTATCTCAGGCTACGTGTAATTACCGTGGAATGTAGGCTACTGTGGATTTAGTTCTAGCAGAATTAGTATTAATGGAACTAAATACGGTCGACTGAAGAGTGTTTTATACACAGTGACCGGACTACGCTCCGATATTATTTGTGGTATTGGAACTTGGAGTGTGCGCCGTAGTAAAGGTGTAACTTATAGGCCTACTGCGAGTGACTCGGGACTAATTGGTGTTTAGCTGCAAGTGAATTACCTCAGGCTACGGTTAATTACCGTGGAATGTTCCGTGGAATTAGGTTCTTGTAGTAGGTGTTGTAACCGAGCTAAATGTGGTCGCCTGATATTGTGCGGTCATACAGAGATCTACGTACGCCAGTGTAAGGTGTATTATGGATTTGGTATTGTGGAGTCGGTAGCGACTGGACTGCCCTCCGACTTAACTTGCTGTATTGGAACTTTGAGTGTACGTGGCAGTTTGGGTGCATACTGCGAGTGGCATGGGACTAGTTGGTGTTAAGCAGCAAGTAAATTACCGCTGACTATGGCTAAGTACCGTGGAATGTACTGCGGAATTAGTTACTCGCAGACTCAGTAGTTATTTAACTACCAGTATTTGGCTGCAACCGAACATATTTGCACTCACGTTAGCGGCAGTCATTGTGGTACCCCAAGTTGGGTCAGTACGGACATGTTATAGTTTGTGTGTATGAGCGTGTGAGACACGATCATTTATATATAGGGATTGTGATTGGTCGGCCGGTAGGAATTGAGTTATGTTATGTTTGTATCCGCCAGAGTGTGGATCTTGTATGAGATAGAATTGTTTATGTATAGCATGTGTGATAAGAATTGTACTGTCTGTTATTTATTTATCATTTGTTGGGTCTTAATTATTAAAGTTATCTAAGTTCTTATTATCTCAGTGGAGTTTCTGGATATGTCCATGCTCGACCCAACAAGGTATTCTCGAGGGTTACCTAGGAAGTAGATTCATATAGTATAACTATCTAGGCCCAAAGTCCCATGCGTCTCAGAAAGGAAACAATAATCACCAATTAGGAACACGATTTTTATTCGTAAAATAATAAAATCAGCAATAAAAATATTGAATTTATCAATGACAGATTATCGTATTAGTACTTAAGGGTAGACGGTACAGTGTCATAGTTATAAATGCCCACGCCCCTACAGAAGAGAAAGACGACCATACAAATAATAGCTTATATGAGGAATTGGAACACACTTTTGATCAGTTATCTAGACACCACATTAAAATTTATTGGGGGATTTCAATGCTAAAGTAGGACGGGAAGATATTTTCAAACCGACTATTGGAAAAGAGAACCTACACGTAACTAGTAATGATAATGGAGTTACGTTAGTCAACTTCAATAATGTAATAGTAATAATAATAATAATAATAATAATTATTATTATTATTATTATTATTATTATTATTATTATTATTATTATTATTATTATTATTATTATTTATTTATACTGGCAGAGTTAAGGCTTTAAGGTCTTTTCTTACACTTTACCAGGTCACAACTTTGCAGTATCATAAAATTTAACTCTGAAACGAGCAACATTCTGGTATAAGGATACAATAAATTTACTGGTTAAGGCATGTAGCGCATATGGGTGAATCCAGAAATGCAAACAGAGTATTAGTTGCAAGACTTGAGGGAAAGAGATCTTTGTGAGGCCGACACGTAGATGGGAGGATGATATTAAAATGGATTTGAGGGAGGTAGAATATGATGCTAGGGACTGGATTAATCTTGCTCAGGATAGGGACCGATGGAGGGCTTATGTGAGGTCGGTAATGAACATCCGGATCCTCTAAAAGCCATTTGTAAGTAAATAAGTAATAATAATAATAGGAACGTAAATGAATTTGCTTGCATGAACTGAGAAAAATCACGAGAAGTCTCAATTTAATGGTCAAGAAGAACGTAGGATTGTCACATGAATTTATGCAGGTCGAGGTCCTAGCTTTCAATGCGATCTTTAGATAAACAAAAAACGCAGCCAAGTGACGGGCTCCTCTATGCGTGACATCGGGTTCGCCAATGATTGGTCGCACGAGTCACAACCGTTTAGTAGTTGCCAAATTACTGAGCCACAATTAAAACATAAGTCAATCAACTACTTCTAAATAAGATTCACTCTATGAATAACTCAAAAAGAACCTAAAATTAACGAGTCCAAAAGCCTTGTACCAAGATACTGGTCATACTGTTACGGCATGGACTAATGTAATGCGAAATCAGTACGAACTGGTACAGAGCGACGGTAGCCAGAAGTGAAGATGGATTCTTCGGCTGAAGTTGTGGGCGAAAAAAGATCTACTATCAGGTCCAGAAACATTTACCACTGTTTAATAAAATGAATATGTAATTTTACCAAAAGAGCTTTCTATGCCGGGGACCCGGGTTCAAAAATCGGAGAGTCCAAGTCAAATTTGTGGTGGACAAAAGTAGAGGCAGATTTTTCCTTGATGTTTCTACTTTATTTATGTACTATCACAGCACATTCTCTGCTTCTAAAATTCTACAATCATCTTTGTGAATCGTCTATAAGTGACATGAAGTTATCGTCTCACATAATCTTTCGAGGTACCAACTCCACAGGATCCAACGGCGAAAGTTTTACAAGAGAAATAACTAAATAACTACGGGGATTTCTGAAGTGATCACCAAGTCTTAGTTTTCAGATATGGAGCTAGGAAAAATAAAATAAAGGCCCATAAATGACAGAATAACTTTATATGTATAAGACCAGAGTGTAGGCTATAACGCTGAGATAATAAATTTAATTAAGGGTGGATAAAGACTTTTTAGACAGATTTGACGTTACTGCCTTTTTTTCCTATTAATTCCATGAACGTTCTGTCTTAATAATCCCAGTAAACATAACAATTATAAGCATAACCATCACCATCACCAATACCATCAGCATATTCGCAGACCACATAACAATAAAGACATAGGGAGAAGTGAAACTGAAAAACACGTTCTCCACAGACAACAACAGCTCAGCTTTTAATAGGTTACAGTACTTACTAACCTGCATCAATTGCATGGTTAATTAAGAGTCCATGGAATTAGTGGTAGCAAGATTGTATTCTGGTGAGAAACGTCCGAGGATTTGCCATTCGATAACATGATATCCGCCATACAGTTAAGGAAAACCTCGCATAAACAAAGCAGGTAATCAACCAAGTGTAATGCGAGCCTACAACCGAGCACAGCCTTGGAACATGATTTACGGTCGCTACCTCTAGACAACGCCAATCAATAAATTAGTCAGCTAACTGTTCGTTATCCTGAGGATTTCGCCTGTACACAATGAAACAAATTTCAAGCTCGAGATGTAATAACTGTTATTTATTCTTCTTGATTACACACTTTTAAAACTTTGTATCACTTACGAATTTAATTATATGATATATGATATGTTTATTCCACCAGCTTAACATCAGTCGTGAAGGCCCTTCACATTTCTGCATACAGTGCCATCACTCCCTTGGATACATATTCTGCTTACGTTTTTTTAAACATCAGGCTATTACATATAAATGACCCCGATCACTTTTCTATCACGTCTCTCACCTCTGTTTCCCTCCCTTCTTTTTCTACTTACCCCTCCCTTTCGCAGTTATCTATCTTACTCTTACTAATATCATTTAACTTAACAATAACTTCTCTCAATTTCTTATTAATTGTTCCCAACATTGTTTACATTAAGTTGAACTCTTCCATAGTTGTCAACTTATCTATTCACTTGAATTCAAGATCATGTTCCAGTCTAATATTTGAGATTTTTAAGTACTTTCGTATGCTCAAATCTTTTTCTTTTGCCATTATACTTGAGAATTTAACTAAAATAGGCCTATTTACATTTTTTTCCGATTCTGTATGCTTCTTTATTTGCCCATCACTCACATCAATCCTGAACCAATCCCAACACACTTTCATTACAGCCTCGTATGTTTTCAATGTCTGACCCTTCTTCTTTTCCTTGATTCCAAAAAGTATTAACTTAAGTTCCTTCTTAAAAATGATCAAGAAGGGCTGTTAAATTATTTCCTTTAATTACAAGTTGTGGGAGTGTATGATTTTAATTTTATTGTGATTTCAGTTCCTAATTATATTTTCTTTGTAATATGTATGATAAGACTTTCTTGTGTTAAATTCTAACGTACATTGTTTACATGTTTCGACCTTTTATGTGTCATCCTCAGAACTGGTCGTTGTTGGTCTTGGCGCCTCTTGTTTTGTTTCCTGTGAGTGTGTGTTCGTGTGATGTAATGTAGAGTCAAAGGGTGTGTGTGTTCTGAAATTGAGTTGTGTGTTTTCGTTGGGGTGTGTTTTCGTGTGTCTGTATATTTCATGTTGTTCTAGTGTGTTTAGTTTCTGGCTTTTTGGTTGGATGTGTAGTATTTCCATGTCTGTGTTGATGTCTCTGTGGGTGTGGTTAGCATTTGTGATGTGTTCTGCATATGAGGAGGTATTTTGTAATTTTGTTATGGCTGTGATGTTTTCTTTGTAACATGTTTGAAATAATCTGCCTGTCTGTCCTGTCTGATCTGCCTGTTCTTTGTGTTCGACTACTTAATTGAAGTGATTTTCAAGATTTGTTTTAAATTAATTATAAAAACCGTTTCCTGAAGTGTTGTCAGGTAAACAAGTTCCTAGCAACCCATTACTCAGAACTCTTTCGTTATAGACTATTTCTAGTGTTACATAATATTTATTACCACTTTATTAGTGAATGATTGTTATTAATATTGTTCATCATGACCACTAATGCTATTTTAACGCCACATACTAGCGAGTCTGGGTCATTATAGAGTAACTTGCATTACAAAGTGACATTTTGAATTAAATATTACTATAAATATCTAAAGAAGTGCAGTGAACACAATATTTTATTATTTATTATTTAATAGTACTGATCAATAGAGAACAGATACATCAAGAACATTTTGTAATGTTTTTATATATAATAAAAATGAAATTAATACACAATTGGTAACTTTCATTACAATTTGAGACAAAAATATAATAGATTACTGAAAACTTAGAAAACTCTGCTCTGCTAGAAATTCTATTAGCTGCATAATTTTACATAATATACACAAGACATGTAGAAATGCTACACAATGCAATTAATTGTTACTTAACGCAAAATAATCCTATAAAAATAAACTTCAAGTAACTTATATTACAGCTTGCAGTAACTTACATTACACTGTCAAACACTCTATGCTTCCTATTATTTTCTGTGTCTCTTGGTCTTTGCTTCTGTAGTAGTTGTATACTCAAGAGTTTCACCATAACATGTTTGTAAGTGATGTATTTTGAAAATGTTGGGAAATGGTTTACAATAAATTAGGTAATACATTTTTGTTTCTCTGAAGAAACCCTTAATTGGCATTGGAATTACTGAAACTTTTGATGATGGATCCACAGCTCAGATGAAGTCTGAGGTATTGTTCACAATGTACTTCCTGCTTTTCACATTCATCCATACTTGATGTTTAGTTGCTCCACCAATCCCATCGATAGGCCCCTTCCCATGGGAAGTTGCAAAATAATTCCATGTTATTTCCTTCCCATGCCGTTTCTCCATATTGCTCCTACAATGTATCGGTTCTTGAACTGAGAACTAGGCCCATCTGACCAAATTTTAACCATAGTAACAGATGAAGGTAAATCTTCAATAAGCCTATCAATATAGCCAATTACTGTGTTTTTTGTGTGGTCTGCTTGATAGGACTTTGATTGCTTTCTCTTAATATAACAGTGTTCTAAAAAATGTAGGGCCAAAAGTCAGTAGGTGGTCAATCAAGTCCTCAACACTTCCCTCTTTTTCCACTTTTACCAGTCTTCCTTCACACTCTTTCTGTACGAACCATGTCACATATACCTAGTCATCTACAGGTAGGGGAACTAGGCCTAAAATGACATACCTTAAGGAAATCTTGAAAAAAAAAATGTATTCTTACCAAATTTGTTTTGGACAATTATATATAACTGATACTACAACATTAACACATATATTAAGATCAACAGAAAGTGGAAAATACTGACAACTTTTAACTGAAATGTATGTTTGAAAATAGATAAACTATGTCATTTTACCCAAGTTACTAGGGTAAAATGACACACTTAAGTTAATTTTTACATAGTAAAAAAAAATTGTTCTCTTAGATACACTTGCACATTCATTGTGTGCCCATGAGAAACATTTCTTGCACTGTAGCCATGTTTCTTCTGGTTTATATTGGCTGTAAAATTCGTTGCAGTACAGACAAGGTGCATCGTTCTCAACATCACCATCGAAGTCCTCTCATCTTGGTCCCCATTGCTTAGATCAAACTGAAGCTGTGTTTTTCCTCTGTTTCCTGAACGCCTTTCTTCTACAGCTCTTCTTTCAGCATCCTTTAATTTTAATTGGTTAATAAAAGAGATGCTCGATTTGGGACCCTTCATGTGTTCTCTTCCTTCTCGCCACAGATCTAGTGCCAGAGGGAATCGGGGAGATCTCCTGCTGTGTCACATGAGCTGAAGGCCTCGTTTGTGACGCTTCCGCAGCTGGTGCAGTTAGTGGTGATGGTTTATCATATTATGTTCTTTTGCATTTCTTGTTGTTGAACTGCTCTTCTGTGTTGCACCCTTTGGCCCGTCTGTAGGGACTGCATTCGTTAGAGGTCTGCCTGTGGGCGCTGCAGGACTAAATAAGTGATCAGGAAATATGTCCGAATTGAGTGGACAAATTCCCGTTGAAGAAAATCCACCCAATGCATTGATGATGGTTGCAGCTTTTCCATAGACTTCAGAAAATAAGTCCGCAATTTGAAACTGTGTAATCACCCATCCAGGATGGTTCTTCAGCCACTTTGTAACGGCCTGATCATATGTTTTCAAAGGCCCGAAGAAAGAGACATCAAGTGGCTGAAGTCACCATATAATGCATAATTTCACAGAAGTAATCACTAATCAGCCATTGTAAACAAATTTGACACCAATTTTGCAAATCGCTATCGCCCATAATATATGGCTTCTCATTTCCAGTCAGAAACATGCACTTGGGTAAAATGACATAGTATGTCATTTTAGCCAAGAAGGTGGTATGTCATTTTAGCCGGAATGAAGAAGAATAAGAAGTATTGTTAGTACGACCTAACCTCTTTATGAATTTGGATATTGTAATGATTTTTATAGAGGGAAATATTCATGTTTTCAGTAATGAACATTATTTCACTAATATCTGAAGCTTAAAAGGACAAAAAAATACGTAACATACCTCAACAACATTATATCGTCTTGCACTTTTTTCCTTTAGTTGCACCTGCTTCACCAAAAAGCGATTTCGCTTGCTAAAACTTGGATGTAACCACTGTTTCCAGCTTCTGTGCACTATAGAGCTGTAAATTTAAACTCAGCTTACAGTGTTTTCACAAAACACATAGTATGTCATTTTACCCAAGTAGGCTATGTCATTTTAGGCCTAACTCCCCTAATTCATTAAGTATTGTTACGAAAGATCTTTACATGTTTCACATTTTGAAAAACAGAAATTTTTTGTGGAATCCTTACAAACAAAGGTTTGTGGTAAACTGCTTGTATAATCTGGAAATCTTAGACCATGTATTTCATTTGAAATGAAAAAATTGCATAATCCTCTTTTAATGGAAACATTATGTTCAAACGTCTGGATTTAATGTTCCTAATTATGTCAGGTGAAGAATACAATGCGTGCAGTTCTGCGTTGTGTAAATTTCTCCATTTGTTCTGTTAGTGCCCTTTGCCCAGTCCATTTAATATTAGGCCTAATGGTAACTTACATTACATAAACAATATCCCTGTTACTCAGACAAAAAAAAATTAATGCACACAAATTAACATATATTTTATTTGACATCATGTTCACGGTGGAGAATATGCAGTAACACATCTCTTTCTCTATTAAAAGAGATGCAATACATACTATATCATAACCTAATAATGTTAATACACATAGAAAGTTACAATTACTTAAACTATCATCATATTGGGAAAAGAACATTATGTTCCTGAAAGCAGAATACAGAATAATGTTAATATTTAGTTATTATGTAGAAAAATCTTACCTTCAAGATTACAATTTCCTAGGAGATTATTTTACACAGACGTGCTCTGCAAAACAAGTAACAGTAAATGTGAAATCATACACGCAGAAGCTGAAACTGTGTTACCAATAAAATTTTAATCCCCTACAATGCAAACATGACAACAATTTTTTTTTTTTACAAAACTATATTTTGTCTTAATCCTGTCCCTAGTTATATAGAATCCTCGATTCCAAAAAATATTAAAGTTCTTCCTTAAAAATGATCAAGAAGGCTGTGAGCTTTGTGTGTCTAAAAATAAATAGCTGTTAAAATATTTGCTTTAATTACAAGTTGTGGGAGTGTATGATTTTAATTTTATTGTGATTTCAGTTCCTAATTATATTTTCTTTGTGTTTGAGTACTTAATTGAAATGAATTTCAAGATTTGTTTTAAATTAATTATAAAAACCGTTTCCTGAATTGTTGTCAGGTAAACAAGTTCCTAGCAACAAATTACTCTGAACTCTTTCGTTATAGACTATTTCTAGGGTTACATAATATTTATTACCATTTTATTAGTGAATTATTGTTATTAATATTGTTCATCATGACCACTAATGTTAATTTAACGCCACATACTAGCGAGTCTGCACAAGTGCAGTCCCAAGCTATCTATGCTTTCGAAGACACTGAATCCGATTCTGATGAAGGTTGACAAGTAAAGAAGACTTATAAAAGATCAAGACAAGGGTATCCCAAATCCTTGAAGACTAATGTTAAACGACAGCATTTAGAAGATTCTAACCGATATGCAGTGCTAGCTACTGACAATGTAAATGAAATGCAACTTGACTGTGGAACAGAACCTGAACAAGTAAGTGATAATGTTAATAAGAATTCACAAATGTCAGAAGATCCTAAACCCCCCTCCAGTGTTTATTCCTGGTGTCACGAACATGGTCAAATTAATTCAGCATTTATCACTGAATGGTATTGATACAAAAAATGAAATTACATATAAAACACTACGTAATAATGAAATTAAACTTATGGCGAAAACAATAAAATTGACAATTACAGGAAGCTAGTAAATTTTCTTTCAAAAGATAATGCAGAATTTCATACTTATCAACTAAAACAAGACCGAACCTATCATATTCTGATCAGGAATATACACCCTTCCACTTCTATAGATTATGTAAAAGCAGCAATTGAAGAATGTGGCTATAAAGTAAGAAATATCGTCAACATCAGACATCGAGCCAGCAAAGATCCCTTACCATTACATTTTATTGATCTTGAACCACATGAAAACAATAAAAGTATTTAAAATGAGGAATTCCTCTTAAATGCCAGAATGCCCAGAATTAGAGTTGAGAGCCCACGCACAAATACAAACATTGTCTAATGCCATAGATGCCAACTATATGGCCACATTAATTTTACTGCAAAATACCTTTCCGTTGTGTTAAATGTGGCGGTGATCATGACACTGCAACATGTATCAAAGCCAGAGAAACCGCAGCAACTTGTGTCCTAAGTGGCGGAGATCATCCTGCGAATTACAAGAGCTGTATCGTGTATCAACAAATTCAATATCGCAAAAATATGCCAAATAAAACTAAACAATACACCAAAAGATATCCACCAGTAAATGAAGAAACCAATACTTATACACTAACGATATCATCAACACCACTACCACCCCCTGCACAACCAATTATGTCTGACAGGTCTTTATATTCTGACATTCTGGAAAAAACACGCATAGACGTAAACAGTTCTACTCAGTCGGATACTGCAAATATTAAAACCATTTTGCTATCCTTCAGTAGATTGGGAGCTATACTACAAAAACAAGCCGAACAAACTATGACGTTAATAACCTTACTAACCACAGTCATTTCCAAATTAGCATAATGGCTCAGTCTCTTCGCATTGGATTGTGGAACGCCAATGGCCTGGCTAATCGATGCCAGGAGGTTGAGTTCTTTTTAAATATACATAAACTGGACTATTATTATATCTGAAACCCACTTCACAGATAAAAATTATTTTAGTATTCCAAGATATACAATTTATGATACAAAACAGCCAGATGGAAAAGCACATGGAGGAATAGCAGTAATAGTTGAATCAAATTTAAGCTAATACGAATCGTGTAAATTTGAAGATCAGGATATTCAAGCAACTACTATCATAGTAGAAGATAAGTGCGGACCACTAGCTGTTTCAGCAGTATACTGCCCTCCTAAGCATAAAATCACTAGCGAACGTTTCGAGGATTTTTTCCAAAATTTAGGCCACAAATTTGTTGTAGACGGTGATGCAAAGCAAAGCATCCGATGAGGGGCTCAAGATTGGTAACTCCAAGGGGAAGTTAATTACAACAAATAAAACAGGCCAACCTACATATTGGCCAATAGATCGAAACAAAATACCTGATTTATTGGATTTCTTTATTGTCAATGGAATAGGGAACAATTATATTGATGTCGAATCTTGTTTTGATATTTGTTCTGATCACACTCGAATTATAGCCACAATAAATGTAACAGTAATTAAGAAAATACATTCTCCTTCGCTTTACAACAAACATACAGATTGCAACTCTTTCAGAAATTAGATAGAAAATAATATTACTCTTAACCTTCCCCTCAAATCAGGCACAAATATTGATACTGTCACTGAATATTTAACAAAATTAATTCAACAAGCTGCTTGGAGATATAGAGATGACTACTCCTTGTGGAAAATAACTAAGAAACTGAAACGTCCTCAGAAAGCGATACCTCCAATTAAAAAAAGTAATGGTGATTGGGCCAGAAGTGACTTAGAGAAAGCTGAATTTTTTGCTAAAATCATCTAGCAATGCTTACACTCCAAATCCAGCATCTACAGTAAATTGCAACTATAATGAAATTTAAGAATTTCTCAGTGTCCCACTTCAGATGTGTTTACCAATTCCGAGTTTTTCTCCAAACTATGTTAAGAATGCAATAGAAACAGAACTACATCCAAAGAAGTGCCCTGGCTATGACTTGATAAGTGCTAAAATTCTTTTGGAACTCCCCAGAAAAGCAATTGTGTTTATTACAACTCTCTTTAATGGAATTCTTAGAACTTCTTATTATCCAGCACAGTGGAAAGTTTCTCAAATTATCTTGATTCCAAAACCAGGGAAACCACCAAATGAAGTGACTTCATATCGTCCAATTAGTTTGTTACCAATACTATCTAAATTATTTGAGAAGCTCTTTTTAAAGAGATTGTCTCCAATTCTTACTGACCGTCAGTTCGGATTCCGAAGAGAACACACTACAATAGAACAGATTCATAGAGTCGTTAATAAAATTGAAGATGCCATAGAAACAAAAAAATATTGCTCTGCTATATTTTTAGATATTCGACAAGCCTTCGATAAAGTTTGGCATTGATAAAGTTTGGTCTACTTTACAAACTGAAAGTCATGCTTCCGCAACTCTATTATTTATTACTTCAATCGTACTTAGCATTGAGAATTTTTCAAGTAAAGTTCGAAGAACATTTCTCCACATTCTATGATATGAATTCAGATCTACCTCAAGGTTCAGTCTTAGGCCCTATACTATATACTCCCTCTGTCCCATAATAATTGTCCGGTACGCCGAAATGGTATTACAGTAATTACAGACGATGGGGCAAATGAGAAGTGCACTCATGAGGAAAAGCCCAGTAGATCAGTGTACAAGGTTATGTAGGACAATAACGTGATCTTATTGAGACAAGCAACACACACCACCCAGAAGATCACCGAAAGTGGGTATTGGTTTTCAACTCACCGGTGTGGCACTATATACAAACCAGAGTAGCAAAGCAAGCTGGAAATCGTTAGTAGAGCATACTCCTGCAGTGAATACGTACGTTTGAACACACATGGACATCCTGGGAACACAACTGGCGGTAGTGAGTGACAGGGGTAGCAAGAACCTTACAGACAGTGAACGGCAGGCGGTATAGGAGTTTTTGTTGAAAAAAACTACGGCTGATGTAGTGAAGAAAGATACCATAATAGATGCCGAGAAATTTCATGTCAGTAAAAGAACATCACGCTGCATTTGGCAATGGGGGCGGCAATCTTTGGAAAGTGGATCCATGCTCATCACCAAATTAATCCCAGCAATAAATGCAAAATGGCCTCCTGGACCGCGCACAGGGAGAATTCTGGTATTAGTTCAACAGGGCAATGCGCGTCCGCATATCGCTCCCAATTACCGCACCTGGATGGACGCTGCAGCAGCCAGTGGAATTACTTTGGAACTGTGTGCCAACTGCCAAACAGTCCGGATATGAATGTTTTACATCTGGGTTACTTGCGGGAATTCAGTCTCTCCAGCATCAGTCAGCTCCTCAAACTATTGATGAGTTGATCCCCGCCATTGGAACAGCTTTCTCTCAGCTGACACGCGACAGGCTCAACAATGTCTTCCTCACTTTGCAGTCCTGTCTCGTTGAAATAATGAAAGTCAATGACGGGTACAAAAACAAGATTCCCTATTTGCAAAAGGCGCACCTGGACCACCTCAACATCCCGCCATCTCGCTTGGAGTGTCCTCGGAACATTTACGATGAGGATACAGTAGCACTGCAGCAATAGGTCTGTGGTTCTAGGCAAACTGTTAGAATGACAACCTTCCGGGTCTAACAGGCAGTTTTTTCGTCTTTACTCATAGGAGAATGTTTTTCTTTGTTTCACTTCTTGGTCAATTTGTACTACTCCTGGAGTTAATAAAGTTGCACTCCTAGAAGTATTTATTTTCGGCTCAAAGACTAGACAAATTTGCACTGATCCTGTAGTCATAAAGTTGTACAAGTAATATTCATGTTCTTTTTTGACTCAATGATTGGCCAATTTATACAGATCCCGGACTAATATTTTTTTCTTTTGCTAATTGAGTGACAATTTTGTACTGATTCTGGAGTAATACAGTTGTATTACTCATTCATGTGTTTCATTTTGCTCCTATGTAAACGCCAGTGTAAAATTATGGACATTGGACAATTATTATGGGACAAGAAATAAAAGCGTACCGGACAATTATTATGGGACAGAGGGAGTACAATTTATACAGATGATTTCCCAATTTCTAATAAAGTATTGATGGGTACTTTTGCTGATGACACTGCTATTCTTGCTTCACATGAAGATCCATCAACAACCTGCAGAATGAATTGAAAGAAACAGAAGACTGGCTAACTAAATGGAGAATAGAAGCAAGTGAAAACAAATCAGTTCATGTTACTTTCGGAACCAGAATTGAAAACTGTCCTCCTGTAACACTTTACAACAAAGAACTTCCCGAAGCAGGTGATGTTAAATATTTAGGTATGGATTTAGATCGCCGATTGACATGGCGTAAACATATTGAAACTAAACGTAAAGAATTAAATTTAAAAACATAAAAAAATCTATTGGTTATTGGGGCCTAAATGAAAACTGTCATTAGAAAATAAACTTCTTGTTTATAAAGTCATACTGAAACCAATTTGGACATACGGCATCCAACTGTGGGGAACTGCTAGGAACTCAAACATTGAAATACTGCAGAGGTATCAGTCTAAAACTTTACGTTCCATTGTCACTGCACCATGGTATGTCCGTAATGATGGCATTCATCGTGACCTCAACATTTCCAATGTGAAAGAAGAAATCTCTAAATTGGGTAAAAATTAAATCAACATCCCAATCATCATGCATTAAGTTTGCTGGATAATAGTGAAACAATAAGAAGACTTAAAAGGACCAATGCTCTTGACCTTCCATTCATTTTTAATACAGCTATTTGAAACATTGTTATTTTTCTTTTGGAGTGTTATCATTGGATAACATCTCCACTCATATCATATTCTTTTATAATATTTACTTATTATCTATTGTAGACAGATTGCAAATGTGGCATGTGTTAAATAAAAAAAAAGTCCTTTCTTCTCTGATCTTCTTCTAGATATTTCACTTTACTTTCCATTAGGTCGTTTTCCTTCTGTAGAGTTTTCAACTTCTTGTAGATCTCTTCAATGTTTGCTTCAAGCTTTACTACTGCTTGACTATTTTCTTCAATATTCGCCATTATTACACTGTTACGCGATGTTGGTGTCAATGCCTCTAGTACAATACTTCTTCACTGCCGAGGCTCCTCCGCACCTGTGTATGCTGATTCACTGTTCGCTGTGGACTGATGAATTTAGTTATGATAACGATTTTCTATTATTAAAAGTTAATAGACTATAGAAGATTCCATATTAAGAAAAAAGCATTGGTTTTATGGGCCTTGTCTAATACATTGCACAAGCTATGTGGTAGATAGTCATTTCTACGGCAACTGGCTATTTGATGGAATAGCGCCATATGCTCAATGCTTTTTTCTTAACGTGAAGTTAATTCACACTAGAAAATCGTTATTTCTTTATCTATAGTACCCTGTAAATGACAGATGCTATTCAGGGCTTATGTGGCGATGATAGAAACTAAAGTACTGTGTTGTTCTTGTACCGAACATCTCACAGATCTGTCTAGAATAGAATACTCATAATATTAGGGACCGTATTCTGTCCCAGAGCGTACGGAGATAAGGTTAGTTGTTCATAGACTATGTTGGCGTGACGTCATGTTGGCGCATGGTACAGGTAGTATGAGGAAACTTGTTTGTTCTTCAGTTGACGTTCTATTCATGATTTTGAACTTCACGTTGGAGAATGTTAAAAATGCGGTGTAGTAATAAAGATTGGTACTACGATGTCGTTTTCTACAATTTAAATTATTTGTTTCTTTATTTATTTGATTTATTTTTACCGGTACTGGCAGAGTTAAGGTCACAAAGCCTTCTCCTCCATTCAACCAGTATAAAAATACATGTTAAATATAAATAAAACCAATTTGCTAATGATATGGCGTTGTTACCAGAAGAGGAGACGATACTAAAGAATATACTGTACTAATGGAGGTAAATGACAGTTGTGAGCAATATGGGATAAAGATAAAATGCAAACAAAACGAAGACCGTGGTTGTAGCAAGAAAAATAAAGAAGGTAAACTTCGGAATTTTAAATGGGGCAGTAGAGCAGGTGAACAGCTTCAAATATTTGGGATGTACTCTAAGCAGTAAAGTAACATAAGCTGCAGCTAGGAAGTCAAAAGCAGAATAACAATGGTAAAGGAAGCTTTTAATTGAAAAAGGAGCATCTTCTGCGGATCTATGGAAAAAGAACTAAGGAAGAGACTAGTGAAGTGCTTTGTGTGTAGTGTAGCAGTATATGGGGCAGAAACATGTAGATTACGACGAAGTGAAGAGAAACGAATAGAAGCATTTGAAATGTGGATATGCTGAAGAGTGGAGCGTGTGAAGTGGACAGACAGAATAAGAAATGAAGTTGTGTTGGAAAGAGTGGGTAAAGAAAGAATGATGCTGAAACCGATCAGAAAGAGAAAAAGGAATTGGTTGGGTTACTGGTTGAGAAGAAACTGCTTACTGAAGGATGCACTGGAAATAATGGTGAACGGGAGAAGAGTTCGGGACAGAAGAAGATATCAGATTATAGACGATATTAATTCCTTCAGGCCTGATGTACGTTGTTTCTTTTTTCCTTTTTTGAAATGTCTTCCATACTTTTAAATATTTTGAAAAATTCGATGTGATAGAAATGGAGAATATTATTTTTTAAACATTTCTATACCCGAATTAAAAATAAAATTAAAAATTTTGGGGCCCCAGGGGTGAAAAATGTCCCCAAATTTTTATTTTCTGTGAAGACTTGATTTGGAAATTTTGAATCCCCAGAATGATTATGTGACCAGTTTGTTTTTCAATTTTTAAAATATAAATTCAGGTCTGAAGGGGTTAAGATATATGGATCATATGCGGGGACTAAGAGGAAGGCAGAAAATAGGAAAGATTGGAGAAAGCTGGGTTTACAGTGAAAGACCTGCCCATGGGCAGAACACTTATGTATGTATAGAGAAAATAATGGAATAATAATAATAATAATAATAATAATAATAATAATAATAACAATAATAATAGTAAAAATGTTGACAAGTTTGGTTACATGTAATTCTGAAGAGTGAAAAAAGTACAACTTAATGTTAAATAAGACAATTTGGATCGAAGGCATGATTAACGTAATGAAGGCAAATTGATATATTAAAAATTAATTTAATATTCTACAAAAGTAATATTTGAAGAAAGATCCCATTTTAGAGACGAAAAGCAGTCTTTCTGACAATCGGTTTTTGATAGTAATCAATGTATGACAGTCATTTACACTTACTTACTTACTTACAAATGGCTTTTAAGGAACCCGGAGGTTCATTGCCGCCCTCACATAAGCCCGCCATCGGTCCCTATCCTATGCAAGATTAATCCAGTCTCTATCATCATATCCCTCCTCCCTCAAATCCATTTTAATATTATCCTCCCATCTACGTCTCGGCCTCCCCAAAGGCCTTTTTCCCTCCGGTCTCCCAACTAACACTCTATACGCATTTCTGGATTCGCCCATACGTGCTACATGCCCTGCCCATCTCAAACGTCTGGATTTAATGTTCCTAATTATGTCAGGTGAAGAATACAATGCGTGCAGTTCTGCGTTGTGTAACTTTCTCCATTCTCCTGTAACTTCATCCCGCTTAGCCCCAAATATTTTCCTAAGCACCTTATTCTCAAACACCCTTAACCTATGTTCCTCTCTCAAAGTGAGAGTCCAAGTTTCACAACCATACAGAACAACCGGTAATATAACTGTTTTATTAATTCTAACTTTCACATTTTTTGACAGAAGACTAGATGACAAAAGCTTCTCAACCGAATAATAACACGCATTTCCCATATTTATTCTGCGTTTAATTTCTTCCCGAGTGTCTTTTATATTTGTTACTGTTGCTCCAAGATATTTGAATTTTTCCAACCCTTCGAAGGATAAATCACTATGCACAGTAAAATACGCTATTTTCACTATTTTCTTCTCTCTCTATGTGAGGCCAGTAGGGGAACATCTCTGTGCACCGCGACCGCGGCCTTAGGTCTATTGTGCACCCCTGGGATGAGTTGCAAGCCCACCGACCGCACCCACGCCGTACCGACCTAACCGCTAACACTCTGACGACCAGTCCCGCCATTCCGCCCTCAACAGCACCCCCACATTCTCCTCTCAAACGGTCTGAGGTGTAAACAACCCCTCCATTCTCAACGGTCTGAGGTGTAGACCCCCTCTTCCGCCGGGAGGGGAATGGGTTCAGCTGCTGGGTCACCAGCTACCACGCTTGACATATCAATGAGGCTGGCCGAGAGCGTCAGCAGCTTTGGAGGGCCCCCACAGGCGCGATCTGAAAACCAAGGAAGACAATCGGAATGATGAGGGAGGAAAGGAAGTGGCGAGAATGAGTGGGGTTCCATATGCCTGATAATGTTGCCTGATATTCATCCATAGGAGTGAGGGAAAATCCCCGAAAAATCCTCACCCAGGCAAGCGGGGAATCTAACCCTGGCCCGCTGGGTTCGGGAGCGAAGACGCTACCATGAGACCACAGCGGTGGACACTTTCACTATTACACTATTATAAAGAACGAAGGCTTACATTGTCAAACATTATTTTTGCACGATAATACTTTTTTTGTACACTTACCATCATTGTTGCATGCCATGTAACTTGAAGATACAGCATGTTCAATGGTTATTACGGAAACGCTGGATATAACGGGTTCGGTTAGTTGCATCGCCAAAAGTAAGAATCAGGTTAGTTGCGTCCATTCCTATGGATGAATATCAGGCAATTTTATCAGGCGTATGGAACCCCACTCATTCTCGCCACTTCCTTATTCATTATTAAAGAAGTAAACTAAAATAAGTAACATTGCAGGCTTACTGAATTCATAAAATCTACAAATCTTTGCTGTATAACCTACCTTAAAATCCATTACGATTGAAGAGAGAAACATACGTAATTCGATGAATGAAATACGAAGATAACGAGCTGCTTCATGTTATAACGTAGTATTTTTATATGACGTCACTAATAGCGATTCATTAGTAATGTACAATACACTTTAACTCTTTCGTGGAACAGAAAGGTACAACTCCATACTTTACAACATCTTTCATCAGTAATTTGTAATATACAACACCATACCTTTGTGGAATAGTTTCCAGATTTCTCTATAACTGAAGGAATGCTAATAACTTCGCCGGTGAACTTTTTTGTGTAATTCGAGAAATAGTTGACTGAAATATGTAGTCTAACAGTAGTAAAAATGATGATAATAATAATGAGAATATTCGAGTATACAGAGAAAGAACAAATTTATATTTCAACTTTATTTGAGTACCGTACAATGAATGTTTTAGGTTAATTGTTCTTAAAGTAGAAGAACTTTTCACTAACATTAGACATAGATTAGAATATCCAAAGTAACGAAGTAAATCATTATCAGTTAAGCATCAGTTACTAAATACGCTTCATTGGTTGGGTAATGATATTCAATATCATGGCATAACACATATGTATGGAATATCAAACTTTTCTGTGTAGATGCATTCTTTCTGTTATAGCAGCTACAAGGGACGTATAACTTCAGTACAGCTCCTTTTAGTGTATTTTATTTCAGACTTCTGCTAAATGCCTCTATCTCTTTTAGAATAAATAAATAATTTCGTCTCTTTTAACATCATTTTCACGAATTTTCCTTGTTTGCGAAACAATAACAAACAAATTAACGCTCGCTTACGGGAAGATCGATACTTGCACTAAATCTCGATTAAAATTGATACTGCTAATCACTGAATATTACGTCGATAATCTTTAAGATGATTACATTTAAATATTGACAATACATGACGAAGTGTTTAAATTATCATTATTCCTGATAAACTAATTCAGACAAATATTATAGAACTGATAATACACGGTTTTCTGCATCATGAAATATGCATTTATTACCAAGGAGGTGGACATAACCTAATTTAAAGTATGACGTCATGTGGCAAACAGCAGTCTTCCGCCACACACGTTTATGACGTTACTAATACTAACAACTATTGTACATTATTTTGTGGAACCGAAAGTTATAATTCCATAATACACAAGAACTTTTAATAATAATTAATATACTGAACAACAAGAATTTTGCTCCGACTTAAAACAATATGTCCCTTATGGTTTGATGTGCGCTGAATCCGAAAATGTATCTCTTTTCTTCGTATCACGTAAGGTTTTTAAGATATACTATGATTTCACTTTTCGATAAGCGCTCCCCCAGGAAATATCTGGCGCGGGTTGGGGGTATAAACCAAAACAAAACCTAATGAATTTTATGAGTTTATGACTTATTTCCGGTTTCTTATGGTTGTTGGCATGTTCTTTTGTACTTCTAATAAATAAACATATTGGGTCCCTTCTATTAAGTAAATTTCAAAATAGTTCAAAGTGAGGTCTATGCAAACATGGGTGTGGCTTTCAGTATTTAAAGGAAAAGTTTACCAGTTTGAGTGAAGGCAAATTAAAAGAGGGCATTTTCATTGGTCCACAAATTCACAAAGTTATGGCTGACCCTTTGTTTGAGGAAAAACTTTCCGTTACAGAAATAATGGCGTGGCGCGCTTTCAAAGACGTTTGCTCAAGTTAAGTGCATATGAGAAAATGGAGTGTAATATGTCTCTCAAAATACACTTTTTACATTCTTGTTTGGATTTCTTTCCTCCTAACTTTGGAGCGGTAAGCTACCAGCATGGGGAAATATTTAATCAAGAAATATCTGAAATGGAAAGGCGATATAAAAGGAAGATCGTCATCCAGCATGCTTGCAGACTATTGTTGGTTCCTTGTCAAAGACAGTCCCGAGTCTAGTTTTAAACAGAAGTCAACCAGAAAATTATTTTAAATGGAAGTTCAAATTCTGAGATTTTTCTCATTATGCGAATGAAATATGTTTAGTGTTGTGTTTTAAACTATGTAACATTTTTGTATCCAGTACACATTTTTCTAGTATTATGAGGAATTTTGAATCCCTCGTTTGTTGTAATTATATCAGTAGCTGTGAAAAATTAAAAACAAATAAGTTTTGTCGTAAAAAATTCAATTCTTTATCCCCAGAAAATGGTACGTGATGAAGCAATTTGGATTTTAAATTCAGATTTAGGGCACACATATCAGTACTATTTTTATTTCGGAGCAAGACAAAAAGTAAAAATTTGTTTTTCAGTGTAATGTATTAGATCATACTTTTGTGGATGTACAAATAATGCGGGAATAATCGTGTGACTATTATCAGTATTATTATATTAAATGATTCCCTTAGGTTGTAACTTGTAACATTTGCCAGTGTAAAGAAAATAAAGAATAATAAAAAAAATTCCAAACTGGGAATATTCCCAAAATTCATCCGCGAATATTCCACATTCCAACTAGAAGGGTAGGGGTGAATTTAAGTTACATGCGCATAATTCTTAATGAATAAATATTGTTATGTTGGCAGAGACAAGGACAAATCCTCGCGAAAATATCTGCCGCAAACACAGTTCTCTATAAAAAAATAATTTCTACTATCCGGAATATGAACTCAATTCTCCAGTAAAACCAGTCGACGTTCTGGACGTTCGACTAATGATGTACTTGAATCCAGAAACTGAACTACCAATGCATAAATTCAAAAATAAAGCAAGAGTGGAATTATGGGTAAAGAGAGAAAAACAGAACGCGTTGCAGAGCTGTTTCTTCTTGACGTAAGATGCAAGACATAAACAGTCCTTCAGATTAACATGCAGCGAATGGCGGGAGAACCGCACGTTGCTTCGGGCATTATCTTCAAAATTAAATAAATGAGAAGATTGAAATCGTTAGCCGAGCACTCTTTGAAGTATCTGAACCATAACAACTGCCACAACCAGAGGGCGAACCACTTGCACATAGCGATCTCCCCCAGGCATATCTTCCTAAAGACTCTACATGACAAGTTTCCAATGGTTACCATACTTTCTAAAATTCTGGAGTTCCAATAATGTTAATGAATGGGTGATAAATGTCCATTATATGGATTTCTTGGGGAGGTAAATAATAGAATTACGCCGTAAAAAATAAAATTATCCCTGAATAAGGATAATATATGCTGTTCGTATACCCACACGTTAACATGTATCGGGGTGATGTCAACACGCTACATCGTGACCAGCGTTGATCTACAATGCATTTTCATATTGTTTAATAATATACACGGTTCGAAATACCCAGACCTTAACATGTATTGGGCTGCTGTCAAGACGCTAAATCGTGACCAGCGTGCGTCTTCATATTGTTTAATAATATACACGGTTCGTATACCCAGACATTAACATGTATTGGGCTGCTGTCAACAAGCTACATTGAGACCAGCGTTGATCTATAATGCGTCTTCATATTATACTGAACAACAAGAATTTTGCTCCGACTTAAAACAATGGGTCCCTTATGGTTTGGTGTGCGCTGAATCCGAAAATGTATCTCCTTTCTTCGTATCACGTAAGGTTTTTAAGATATAATATGATTTCACTTTTCGATAAGCGCTTTCCCAGGAAACATATGGCGCGAGTGGGGGGCTGTAAACCAAAACAAAAGCTAACGCATTTTATGAGTTTATGATCTATTCCCGATTTATTATGGTTGTTGGCATATTCTTTTGTACTTCTAATAAATAAACAGATATTGAGCCCTTCTATTCAGTAAATTTCATAACAGTTCAAATTGAGGTCTATGCAACGAACAAACATGGGTGTGGTTTACAGTATTTAAAAGAGAAGTTTACCAATTTGAGTGAAGGCAAATTAAAAGAGGGAATTTTCATCGGTCCACAAATTCACAAAGTTATGGCTGACTCTTTGTTTGAACAAAAACTTTCCGTTACAGAAAAACTGGCATTTAGAGCTTTCAAAGACGTTAGTTCAAATTTACTTGGAAATTCTAGGGTGGACAACCACATCGAACATGTGGAAACCATGTTAAGTGCCTATGAGAAAATGGGATATAAGGTGTCTCTCAAAATACACTTTTTACATTCTCATTTAGATTTCTTTCCTCCTAACCTTTGAGCGGTAAGCGACGAGCATAGGGAAAGATTTCATCAAGAAATATCTGAAATGGAAAGCCGATATAAATAAAGATCATCATCCAGCATGCTCTCAGACTATTGTTGGTTCCTTGTAAACGACAGTCCCAGGTCTAGTTATAAACGGAAGTTATCCAGAAAAATCCTTTTAAATGGTAAGTTCAAATTCTAAGATTTTCTCATTATACGCATGAAATATTTTTATTGCCGTTTTGTTTTTTGTATTTTAAACTCTGTAACGCCATTGTTGTATTCAGTACACATCTTTCAAGCAGTATGAGATATTTTGAATCCCTAGTGTGTTGTAGTTTTATCAGTAGCAGTGAAAAAAGAAAAAAAAAGTGTTTTCATAAAAAAAATCAATTCACTTTCCCGGAAAATGGTACGTGATGGGGCAATTTAGATTTTAAATTCAGATTTAGGGCACACATATTAGTAATATTCACCTATTTTTATTTCGGAGCAAGACAAAAAGTAAAAATTTGTTGTTCACTGTTATTTAATAGTGTACACGGTTCAAGTACCCACATGTTACCATGTATCGGGCTCATATCAACACACTACATTGCGGCCAGCGTTGATTTATAATCATTACTTTATAATATTATTAAATAATATACACGCTTCAATTACCCACATGTTGCCATGCATCTGGCCGAAGTCAACACACTACATTGCGGCCAGAGTTGAACTATAATGCTTACTTAATAATATTATTTAATAATATATACGGTTCAAGTATCCACATATTATTATGTATCGGGCTCATATCAACACATACATTGCGGCCAGCGTTGATCTATAATGCTTACTTTATAATATTATTTAATAATGTACACGGTTCAAGTACCCACATGTTACCATGTATCGGACTGATGTCTACACACTACATTGCGGCCAGCGTTGATCTGTAATAATCAACATATTATTTAATAATGTACACGGTTCAAGTACCTACATGTTACCATGTATCGGACTGATGTCTACACACTACATTGCGGCCAGCGTTGATTTGTAATAATCAACATATTATTTAATAATGTACACGGTTCAAGTACCCACATGTTACCATGTATCGGACTGATGTCAACACACTACGTTGAGGCCGGCTGTGGTGTAGTGGATACTTTTTTACTATTTTCGGGATTGTGGGTGGGGTCCTTGGACCCAAGGAGACGAAATAACGTAGAGTAGAATTTCTAAGTTGAGTAAATAAATGTATGATGGTTTATTCTGGTATATAATCCTGGTACATCTGTAAAAGGATCACAGACGTACTTCACACAAGCAATGATACAGAAAGACATTATTTTTCCCTTTACACGGATATTTATAGACTAACTCTCAAAGTCACACAAGGATTAGATCAAAGTACAATTCTGATGAAATGGTCTCCAAAGTTTCGTGGAGATCTTTCGAGAGTGTCTATCAATAGCTGATGCAACATACCGATTCAGTATCATCATTGTCTGTGGTTCAGGATTCGATATTACGCTGGAAGAATGATTGAATTTCGTAAGAATAAGTTGGCGTAACATAGGCATAACACCACACAGCGTTGATCTATAATAATCATAATATTATTTAATAATGGACACGGTTCAAGTATGCAATGTTATCATATATCGGACTGATGTCAACACACTACATTGAGGTCAGCGTTGATCTATAATAATCATAATATTATTTAATAATGGACACGGTTCAAGTACGCAATGTTATCATGTATCGGACTGATGTCAACACACTACATTGAGGTCAGCGTTGATCTATAATAATCATAATATTATTTAATAATGGACACGGTTCAAGTACGCAATGTTATCATGTATCGGACTGATGTGAACACACTACATTGAGGTCAGCGTTGATCTATAATAATCATAATATTATTTAATAATGGACACGGTTCAAGTATGCAATGTTATCATGTATCGGACTGATGTCAACACACTACATTGAGGTCAGCGTTGATCTATAATAATCATAATGTTATTTAATAATGGACACGGTTCAAGTACGCAATGTTCTCATGTATCGGATTGATGTCAACAAATTACATTGAGGTCAGCGTTGATCTATAACAATCATACTATTATTTAATAATGGGCACAGTTCAAGTACGCAATGTTATCATGTATCGGACTGATGTCAACACACTACATTCAGGTCAGCGTTGATCTATAATAATCATAATATTATTTAATAATGGACACGGTTCAAGTACGCAATGTTATCATGTATCGGACTGATGTCAACACACTACATTGAGGTCAGCGTTGATCTATAATAATCATAATATTAATTAATAATGGACACGGTTCAAGTATGCAATGTTATCATGTACCGGACTGATGTCAACACACTACATTGAGGTCAGCGTTGATCTATAATAATCATAATATTATTTAATAATGGACACGGTTCAAGTACACAATGTTCTCATGTATCGGACTGATGTCAACAAATTACATTGAGGTCAGCGTTGATCTATAATAATCATACTATTATTTAATAATGGACACAGTTCAAGTACGCAATGTTATCATGTATCGGACTGATGCCAACAAACTACATTGAGGTCAGCGTTGATCTATAATAATCATAATATTATTTAATAATGGACACGGTTCAAGTACGCAATGTTATCATGTATCGGACTGATGTCATACACACTACATTGAGGTCAGCGTTGATCTATAATAATCATAATATTATTTAATAATGGACACGGTTCAAGTACGCAATGTTATCATGTATCGGACTGATGTCAACACACTACGTTGAGGTCAGCGTTCATCTATAATAATCATAATATTATTTAATAATGGACACGGTTCAAGTACGCAATGTTATCATGTATCGGACTGATGTCAACACACTACATTGAGGTCAGCGTTGATCTATAATAATCATAATATTATATAATAATGGACACGGTTTAAGTATGCAATGTTATCATGTATCGGACTGATGTCAACACACTACATTCAGGTCAGCGTTGATCTATAATAAATATAATATTATTTAATAATGGACACGGTTCAAGTATGCAATGTTATCATGTATCGGACTGATGTCAACACACTATATTGAGGTCAGCGTTGATCTATACTAATCATAATATTATTTAATAATGGACACGGTTCAAGTACGCACATATTACCATATATCGGGCTGATGTTTATGCGCTACATTGGGACCAGCTTGATCTATAATAATTATCATATTATTTAACAATGTACGCGGTTCAAGTATCAAATATTACCATGTATCGGGCTCATATCAATACATACATTGCGACCGGCGTTAATCAATAATAATCATAATATTATTTAATAATGTACACGGTTCAAGTACCCACATGATACCATGTATCGGACTGATGTCAACACACTACATTGCGACCGGCGTTGATCTATAATAATCAATATATTATTTAATAATGTACACAGTTCTAGTACCCACATGATACCATGTATCGGACTGATGTCAACACACTACATTGCGACCGGCGTTGATCTATAATAATCATTATATTATTTAATAATGTACACAGTTCTAGTACCCACATGATACCATGTATCGGACTGATGTCAACACACTACATTGCGACCGGCGTTGATCTATAATAATCATCGTATTTTTTAATAATGTACATGGTTCAAGTACCCACGTGTTACCATATATCTGGCTAGTGTCAACACGCTTCATTGCGGCTAGCGTTGATCTATAATAATTATAATGTTATTTAATAATGTACACAGTTCAAGTACCCACATGTTACCATATATCTGGCTAGTGTCATCACGCTTCATTGCGGCTAGCGTTGATCTATAATAATTATAATGTTATTTAATAATGTACATGGTTCAAGTACCCACATATTACCATTTATTGGGCTGATGTCCACACACAACATTGCGGCCAGCTTTGAACTATAATAATCATCATATTATTTAATAATGTACACAGTTCAAGTGCCCACATATTACCATATATCTGGCTAGTGTCAACACGCTTCATTGCGGCTAGCGTTGATCTATAATAATTATAATGTTATTTAATAATGTACACGGTTCAAGTACCCACATATTACCATATATCTGGCTAGTGTCAACACGCTTCATTGCGGCTAGCGTTGATCTATAATATATATAATGTTATTTAATAATGTACATGGTTCAAGTAACCACATATTACCATATATCTGGCTAGTGTCAACACGCTTCCTTGCGGCTAGCGTTGATCTATAATAATTATAATGTTATTTAATAATGTACACGGTTCAAGTACCCACATGTTACCATATATCTGGCTAGTGTCAACACACTTCATTGCGGCTAGCGTTGAACTATAATAATTATAATGCTATTTAATAATGTACATGGTTCTAGTACCCACATATTACCATATATCGGGCTGATGTCCACACACAACATTGCGGTCAGCTTTGAACTATAATAATCATCATATTATTTAATAATGTACACAGTTCAAGTGCCCACATATTACCATATATCTGGCTAGTGTCAACACGCTTCATTGCGGCTAGCGTTGATCTATAATAATTATAATGTTATTTAATAATGTACACGGTTCAAGTACCCACATGTTACCATATATCTGGCTAGGCTCAACACGCTTCATTGCGGCTAGCGTTGATCTATAATAATTATAATGTTATTTAATAATGTACATGGTTCTAGTACCCACATATTACCATATATCGGGCTGATGTCCACACACAACATTGCGGCCAGCTTTGAACTATAATAATCATCATATTATTTAATAATGTACACAGTTCAAGTGCCCACATATTACCATGTATCGGACTGATGTCAACACACTACATTGCGGCTAGCGTGGAATATGAACTTTTGTGTGGGAGTGTTGAATGAATGAAATGTTACGGAATGTCCAATATCTGACATCACTTACTTAGCAACGGCAACGAGTGATTTCACACTTTCTGACGTCACATACTTAACAACGAATCAGTCTCTAACATTGGTATTAAGATTTCTAAAGGGAAAGACTTATTTGTAGGAATTATTACTTTCTTTTTATTATATTTTTTTATTATTATTTATTTTATTATAATGCCTCTCCAGCAGACTAATTCAGATGAAACACAGTATATATATATATATATATATATATATATATATATATATATATATATACACAATAAAAAATAAAGAGAAAAATTATTTAATAATACAATACATAAATTGCATTAAATATATTTCATCCTCAATTATATTCACAATAGTTATAAACAAAAATGAATGAATGTACAATACATCCAAGCGAGAACATAAACGTTTCACGAATCCTGTATGACTCTTAATTTAAAATTCTCTAGGTAGGCATGCGGTGGGATCCTTGCGACATGAAATCAGAACGAAACTACGTCTCAGGCGGGACTCGAATTCACATAAAGTCGTAGCTCCGCCATATTTTTTCGTACATTATTGTCGACTGTAAAGATCATTGACAATAAAATTAGAGTTTCTCGGCCATACTTTATTTAAAACGATAGTATTTTTGTGCTATGAATATAAAAATGATAAGATGACCAAACAGACGCTGAAATGCATTAACCCTGTTTGCTTACATTAAGCTTCAGTTAATAGAGGGCGTTGTGCTGGGATAATGAGTCTAGTATTTTGATATTTATATTCTGCACTCCGTCGGCTTCAAAAATAGAAGGCCAGTGTAGGGGATTCCCCAGTACGTGCCAATCCAGCTGTTTCAGATCGTAAAGCAAACAGTATTCAATTCAAGAAACAAGGACGGAGTGAATTGGCCCACTCAAAGACACTGCTTCCAGGAGCAGCAAGGTTGTGAGTGGGCTGTAGTTTCAATAGACTTTCGAAGTTCATGACAGGGTACTGCAGTGAAGGAAATACCAAAATGTATTGAAGATCACATGGGAAGAACAAGATAGTCAATTTTGTAAAACTTCCTGGATTAATAGTACTACTACTACTACTACTACTACTACTAATAATAATAATAATAATAATAATAATAATAATAATAATAATAATAATAATAATATAACCTAGGAGAGTTACTGTAAGACCATAGGGCCTTCTCTAACACTCAACCAGAATTGGAGTTTGAAATGTACTCTATCAGTCCGCCGAGTTAGCTCTGTTGTAGCGTGTCTGCCTCCAGACTAGCCGGACCGGGTTCGATTCCCGGCGAAGTCAGGAATTTTCATGTAAAATTTCTACCTCGGGACTTGGAGGGATGGCGGTGCACAACTTCTAATCACTAGATTGTGCACCAATATGCCTGAGTTAAATCCCAAATCTCTCCGCAGTGCATTTGAAGAGAAGCATATGTCACTGTTGATAGTGATTCGTTCGTCGGATGGGGACGTTAAGCCTGGCGGACCCCTTGGTGCCATTCGACAGGAGTAGGCTACGTGCCGGCACCGGGTTTTCCCTTCCCCTTCATACATTATATCATCACTCATTCCAGACACTACACTTACATATACACTCACCCTAGTACACGACGTAACTCTCCACAGATACACATCATGTACAGTGTGACCCGCCGAAGTGGTGTACAACTAGAAAAATAGGTCACAGTTCTGCCATCTATCCGCAATATTCGAAACCCGAATCACGCAAGTGAAGTGGGTAGGCATTGGATACACACACATACACAATGCACTATATCAGTCAACTTTGGCTCTTAGCAGCTAAGATTTCATACAAATAATCTTACATTTTTCAAGAATATGAACCATGATAAAGAAGTGAATAAATCAGAACGCCAAATTTTGAGTTCTATTGTAAAACGTAAAGCAACGGAAGATACATATTCGCGGCCGAGCAAAATGATTCGGACAATTCTAAGAGAACTTCTTTACCATAGTAATAATCCTCTTGACAATAATGATTTAAATCGAATCAAAAGAAATGCGTATAATGCACGCAGGAAGATGTAGGCCTATCCGAAATTACCAAGCAATCACAATGAAACTCATGATGTAATTCTTTCAAAGAGCATTGTAAGTAATAAAGGAGAAGATTTTGTGCTGCACAATTACAAGAGTAGCGGTATTGTTATTTTTAATTGCCATACATATTTGGTAATTTTACTAAACTGTTTTTAGTGTATGTTGATGGAACTGTCAATTATTATGCTAAAATTTTCTGTCAACTGTTTACTATTCATGGCTCCCTTAATGGCCACTACATTCCTTTAGTGTTCTGTTAACTTCGCAATAAAAGTGAAGTTTCTTATGAAAAAGCATTTCTTGCCATTTGTAGCAAATATGAGGAGAACTTTAGTAAGAAATTTGAGCCTGCTGCAGTAATTTCAGATCTCGAAAAAGTTATTCATGTTGCAGTGAAAAACGTGTGGGCAAATACTGAAAATTTTCTTTGCAGATTTCATTAATCAATTCCTGGTAGGAAAAAATTCAGGGGTTAGATCTGGCATCTGAACACAAAAACTAGGATTATATCACTGGACAGTGATTACACTATGTATTTGGGCTGCTTTACTTACAGCGGGATGAAGTAGGGGATGCGTTTGTGCATGATCTGATTCCCATACAACTTGAAACTGGGTCTGTAATATAATTTTCTTCTTATTTAGTTGACAATTATATTGATGATTATGCGCATTTCCACCGAATATGTGGACAGCACAGTCCGCGGATACAGGTCGGACAACGAATGGGTGCGAATCTTTCCATTCGCATTTCAACTCTTCTTTTAATTCTTCTCATCCCTCTATACATATTTTTATGGATCAGTCTTCAGGCCGAAATTTACGTAAAGATCAATAGCATCATTGATGCTAGAGAAAAATATTCACATACTGAGAAGAAACAAATTTACGTCGAAAGACAAATTTTTGATTACCAGGAAGGAAAAATTGTTTGATTCAGATTCATAAAAAGTACATGTTATAGCATTGTCAAAGTACAGGTCAGTATTAGTGTTGAACAAATGTTTGATAATCGACACGCATAATGAACTGAAGATGAACAGTACAATATTAGTATTGAACTAGTGTTTGATAATCGACACGCATAAAATATAATATTACCGTTGAACAAGTGTTTTATAATCAGCACGCATAATAAACTGAAGTGTTAGAACAGCCTATACAACAAACATCAGCTCATAGCTTCAGTGCAGTTGTATCTTCTACTCCTCGGTCATCCAGTCCAGTTTACATAGTCAGTGATTAACCGACCGGTTCATTTGCAGTGCAGTTTACTATTTTCCAGTGCAATTTACAATCGCCCCATCAGATAACACATAATTTAACCATTTAAATTTTCTGAATTTTAAGAGTCTGAAATATATCACAAAACGGAATGGAAGGTTGATTTTAGATATACATCAAGACCTCTGAAGAGAGAAGTAATACAATTGGTAAATGCAAAATCAATCGAAGCAAATATTAACAAGAAAACCAAGAATTATGGCGGTCAGATATTATTAGTTCTTAGGTAGTTACAGCACGGATCTACAAAGGGTCTAAAAACAAGTGAATAGAACTAGTTCAAGATTCGAGTCTCCTACAATTTAACTAATTTTAATTTAAAATTTCCCTATCATACGTCTCACAAAGCTAGATTTATATAGCGATGTATCTTACATTATGTGCTCGAACTCAAGTAAATAACAAATTCCCCCTCACAAGTAATACTCCAGTTTGTAAAATATCAAACGATCTGTCTCAACATTACTCTTGTATAAGACAGACACACAACGATTTCGTCAACGAATCATTAAAGCCAGAGTGATTGGAGTCCTGTCCCATAATCTTGTAGACTCCATGCTGCGCAGAATGAGGGCAGTTGTTGACGCACGTGGTTTGTCGACGAGATACTAATTTCTACAACAAGCCTTTTTTGTTTATATTTATTTATATTTGATGCGCTTCCGATCTTTTTAGGAAGTGAAACAACTATTATTTTTGTTTATATAGGCCAGATCTCGCCTATTATTAGCTCACAGGTGATGAGTAATAATATATTTACATGACAGGCATAACGAAGTTGATTAACAAAGTCACTAAACATTTAAAATAAATGAATTAAAAAATAAAATAAAAAAATATAGTACCGGTACTGTGAGGCAAACTCATAATCTATGACATGGAAAACAGACGTCTTATCCCTACGCCGCACACCTTGTAAGATTCACTGTGTTGTAGACGGACGACTTTCAATAAGTAAACATCACAGCAATGCCTTCAAGTGCAGTTCGTTTACACGAGTGAATCGCGCGGTGAAACTTTGCATTTCTAACATCAAGAACCATTCTTTTTGCCGCGAAGTGTAGGTCTACATATCAGTCAGAACCTCAATCAGAGGTAATATAGGCCTATTAAGTGATTTTAATAAAGATGATGATTTTAATAATAATAATAATAATAATAATAATAATAATAATAATAATAATAATAATATCCGATAATAATTAATGTCCTCTTTAAGGATTGAATCATTTTTGTGAGAACTGTAAACCAGTACTATTAGAAGTAGGGTACACCGCTGTGGAGTAATGGTTAGCATATTTGACCGTGAAAGAAACGGGAGCGGGTTCAAATCCTGTTTGGAATAAGTTACCTCTTTGAAGTTCTTTCCGAGGTTTTCCCTCAAGCAAATGAAGCCAAATTGATGGGTAACTTTCGGCGTTGGATCTCGGACTCATTTCGCCGTCATAATTATACTTTCTCGTTTCATCATCTCTTTTCTCTCCCATATTTCGGGCCTGATCCGATGTAGAGTCGGCAGAGGACCGCCACCGAGCTGGGTGGATGGGTGGACGAACAGACTCGGGGAAGGACGGACCGACAGAGGGACGGACGGACGGACGGACAGACAGACGATGGATCGCAAGTTGGGGGACTACCTATAGTCATGTGGTAAGTTTGATATAAGGCCGCTTTTCGTAATGACGCACACAACAAATTACAAAACAAAAGATAAAGATTCAATTTCTACGGAAGAAAACTAGAGACTCGAGACGCATTTTATTTTACTTTACTTTATTTTATTTCATACAAAAGTCTTGGTTGACTTGTGCCATGCAATATTTTTTCAACACAGAGAAAGAAGTCAGAATCTCCCTATTTTTGTTTAAAATTTAAAATGTTAATAATTCGCACACTAGTACTTTCCTGTCATACGATGTTTATAGATATATGAAGTTTACCGATTATCGATAAATATTTGAGTGAATATTTTATTCACTAGCGACTAAAGTGAAATGAGATTTAAATTATTAAATTACAACTTAACTCACTAGAGACAGAAATAAAACTTTACTCATCCTATTGTTAAAGCGTAGCTTTAGTAACGGGATTTCAATTATTAAGTTGCAACTTTATTCACTAGTGAGTGAAATTAAACTTTAGTCATCCCTATTGTTAAACCTTTATTTTATTAAAGACAGTTCAGTTATAAAATTGCAACTTTAGTCACTAGTGATTGAAGTAAAATTTCATTCGTCCGATTACTAAAACGTTACGTTTGTAACGAGACTTCAGTTATTAAAATTTCATCCAGTGATTAAAGTAAACATTTTATCCAACCTCATTGTTAAAGAGTTGCTTTAGGGACGAGATTTCAGTTATTTCATTACAACTTTCTTCACTAGTAATTCAAGAAGCTACAATTTTATCCATCACTATTGTTAAAGCGTTTTTTGTGCACCAGTCTTCATCATTAGTGAAAATCGTTCATAATACATACATATATACGTACGTACATACATACATACATAGGCCTACATACATACATACATACATACATACATACATACATACATACATACATACATACATGCATGCATGCATACATACATACATACATACATACATACATACATACATACATACATACATACATACATACATACATACATACATACATACATACATACATACATACATTTTTAAGTAAGCTATTTTACGACGCTTTATAAACATTTTAGGTTATTTAGCGTCTGAATGAGATGAAGCTCATAATGCCTGTGAAATGAGTCCGGGATCCAGCACCGATAGTTACTCATCATTTGCTCATATTGGATTGAGGGAAAACCCCGGAAAAAACCTCAATCGGGTAACTTGCCCCGACCGGGAATCAAACCCAGGTCACCTGGTTCCGCGGCTAGACGCGCTAACCGTTATTCCACAGGTGTGGACATACATACATACAAACATACATACATACATACATACATACATACATACATATACACATACATAGTGTTCTGCCCAAGAGTAGTTCTTTCACTGCAAACCCAGCAATTTTCCAAGCTTTCATATTTTCCGCCTTCCTCTTAGTCTCCGCGTATGATCCATATTCCTTAATGTCATCTATCATCTGATATATTCTTCAACCCCGAACTCTTCTCCCGTTTTCACCTTTCTTTCCAACGCATTCTTCAGTAGGCAGTTTCTTCTCAGCCAATGACCCAGGCAATTTCTTTTTCTCTTTCTGATCAGTTTCGGCATCATTCTTTCTTCACCCACTCTCTCCAACACAGCTTCATTTATTATTCTGTTTGTCCATTTCACACGCTCCATCCTTCTCCATATCCACATTTCAAATGCTTCTAGTCGGTTCTCTTCACTTCGTCGTAATGTCCATGTTTATGACATTATTATACTAGTGCCGTAAAATATTACCATACCAACTAATACGTTATGACTTCTATTATGGGAGCATAACTTGTACCATAAAGTTAAAATTTATTTGTTAAGTTTATTTATACATGCTTTAGCATGTGTGGTCATATAGCGTGTGTAGGATCTTTGGATATGTCAGTCGTTTGTTTTCTTATATTGATGAGAGCTCTCCTTCTGTATTCGTGTGTTATAGATAGTTTGATTGCTTGTGTTCATGTAACTGACTTTAGATTTTGATTAATGGTTATGATAATGGTGATTGAGACGGTGATAAATCATGGTATGTAAATTTACAATCCGGCATTTCCCTTTGTGACTGAAGGAAACCATGGGAAATTCCAGTCAGATTGGCCTGACACGGGGCTTGTACCCGGAACCTCTCGAATGCGAGTCCGTCCAAGCCAACTCGCTCGGAAATGTTAATACGAGGGTTGTAAATAAAGTAGTGGAAACATAGACAGGACGAAAATATTATTGAATTTAGATGGAAAATACATTTACATCCCTTCAATATAATCACCAGTGTGTTCCGGTACTTTTGCCAAATCCGTGGTATCCGTTGAATGCCGTTAGTGAGGTTCTTTCTGTTGATCTCTCTGATGGACTATCCTACTGCATGAAGCATTGATGCGATATCTGGACACCTCTTGCCTCTAAGTGGTTCTTCTAACTGTGGAAACAAGTCATAGTCACAAGGGATCATGTCAGGGGAATACGAAGGATGTTCCAATACTTCCTAATCCCATCTCTGTAGCAATTCAGCCACTGCTCCTGCGACATGACATCGAGCATTATCATGCAAGATGAAAGGTGGATTGTCTCTCAGGAAATGTGGTTGTTTGCGCCGCATAGCTGGACGTAGGTTGTATTCGAGAAAATATATTTGTAGTACACTGCATTGACATTTTGGTCTTGAGGTACAGCATGGCTAATGATAATAGCTTCACTGTCGTATGCCACTATCACCTTAGAGGGTTCATATCGCACTTTTCTTGGACATGGTGATCCTTTGTAGTGCCATTCATTAGACTGACACTTTAGTTCAGGCTCGTATGCCAGTGTTCACGTCTCGTCAATAGCAACAATACGTTGCAGGAATAAGTTCCCTTCGTTGTGGTATCTCTGTAGATGGAATTGAGCTATTGCGTATCGGTGCCACTTCTGTGCTTCTGTCAGGTTATGAGGAACCCAGCATGCTGCAATTTTTATCATGTACAGGTCTTTATTCAGGATGTACCACACAGTTTGATGATTGAATCCAAACTCAACAGCAAGAGACCTCGCACTAACTCCACTTGTTCCTCACAAATGAACGGGAAACTTATGCGAGCCACATGTGCCGTCTCATTCCGACCCGTACAAAATGCAGAGACCCATCTTGCAACCGTCCAATGTGGCAGTGCATCGTTGCCACAAGCTTCAGCTTGATGACATTAGCGTGCATTTCTACCACGGGCTATTTCGATTTTTATCCATGATCGCTGCTCAAGTTTAGTAAACATGCTTTAGAGTAGGTAGTTAAAAATAATGCTCTACATTTAACCGCGCACAATAACAACATCTGTTCCACAGCAACCGGTTTTACCAATCAATACATCGACAATATCTCCAACTGCGATTACCAGTTGTCTCGTATGGCATGCGAATGCGCGTGATCTATTCCCGGCAGTGTTGCCACTACTATATTTACAACTCATGTATAATTATTATGGAACGATTTGCCGTGAAATAATATTTAACATATTATTTGTTGTCATAGCAATCCGTTTCTTCATAGATCATGATATCAAACGACCCACTATCGCACTGAACTACAATAAATGCGAAGCAATGATATTTACTTTGTGTCGTCCTCCTAATCCTCCATGCATAAATCTTTCAACCAATGTGATACCGTGGAAACCAAAGGATGAAGCTATAAAATATCTTGGAGTACACTTAGATCGCCGTCTATCATGGAAACATCACATCAACAACAAACTTAAATTGGCCTACTCAAGACTCGCTAAATTATATCCGCTCCTCAACAAGAAATCATCCCTAAAGCTACAAAATTTCATGCTACTTTACACATTTCTATTACGACCTCTACTGCTTTATGCCTGTCCTGTCAGGGGAGGAGCTGCAATAAGTGAAATTAAACACATCCAGTCATTTCAAAATAAAGTCCTACGAATTTCACTCAATTCTCCTTGGTTTGTCCGTAACAGCCAACTACACAGAGAAACCGGTATTGACACAATCCAACAGTTTATTCATTCACAAGCTAAGAAGTTCTATAACAACCTAGAAAATGTTCCAGGCGCCGTCCACTACTCTCTCGGAAGGAAGTCCACATTTCCCACCAGAATCAAGAACCGACTTCCAATGGACCTCATATTATAATCAAAATTTATCATCATACCAACCTATGTAAATAATTATTTATTAACAATTATTTTTGTTCTTTGAGGAGCCCAATCTAGGCTACCCTCAATTTAGTGTCATATATTGTATTTATATTTTTTAGAAATGATCTGTATAGCGCCAAATGCTCTGATCGATCAATAAATTGTTACAAAAGGACCCACTGTGTTATTTCTTTAGTAATTGTTTAGTAATGATCTGGAAAAACAGCATATATGAAACACGTTTCTAATGTTAAACAGTTCTTCCACTTGCCAAAATTAGGAACGAGCGAAGTGATTAATTAGTAATTGAAGTATAATTTTATCCATTCTTATTTTAAAGAGATTCCTTTGTAATGAGATTTCAGTTATTAAATTGTAACTTTGTTCACTACTAATTAAAGTATAATTTTATCCATCTTTATTGTTAAAGAGTTTCTTTGGTAATGATAGGCCTATTTCAGTTATTAAATTGAACTTCATTCACTAATTGTTGTTTAGTCAATTGTCCGTAGGCATCACTCAAGAGACAACTAAGTCAGGAGATAATGGGTTAGAGTTGCTAGTTTCTTTTCCCCTCCAATGCATATATATGTCACTGACCAGTAACGTATTACGCTAGTCAGACTTCAGATATATACAAACAATTGAGTTGCCTAGAATCAAATTTTACTTTCTTAAAATTATGAAATATGGGATTAAGATATGTTTCAATGGAGATTTATGCAGGGATTTTGGAAACTGCTCGCTAGAAGTCAAAGTGAAATTTGTCTGCCTTAAATTTAGTAGTAAAATCACTGTTTGTAGACTAATTGAACTAGTTTCTCGTCTTTACTGACAAATCTGATTTTTGATGAAGTGCAGTTTGATTCTAGACGACTCAATTGTTCTTCCTCTGACATAAATCGTTAAGTGAGATTTACTGCCTGATAATAGATGTACGTATGAGCCAGAACCTCAATCAGAGGTAATATTCACTAGTGATGAAAGTAAATTCTATCTTTCCGTATTGCTAAAGCGTTGCATTAGTAACGAGATTTCAGTTAATAAATTACAACTTTATAAGCAAGTGTTAGAAAAATAAATATGGAAATAAAAAAATAGGTCTTTCAATTTGTAACTCAAACGTTATATCTTCAGGCGCAACATAGGAGCTGACGACGTTAAATTTCATGGGAATAATAGGAATAAAATGAACTTAAAATAATGTTAAAATGAGAAGACATGTTGACAGGACAGATTTAAATACAGTCCACACCTGTGGAGTAACGGTTAGCGCGTCTGGCCGCGAAACCAGGTGGCCCAGGTTCGATTCCCGGTCGGGACAAGTTATCTGGTTGAGGTTTTTTCCGGGGTTTTCCCTCAACCCAATATGAGCAAATACTGGGTAACTTTCGGTGCTGGACCCCGGACTCATTTCACCGGCATTATCACCTTCATCTCATTCAGACGCTAAATAACCTCAGATGTTGATAAAGCGTCGTAAAATAACCTACTAAAATAAAAAAAACAGATTTAAATACATCCAATCTTTGGAAAGGACAGGGAATTGACGATGAGAAAAAGTGTGTTGAGGAAAACAAGGATCGGAAAGAAGAGGAAATAGCGGAGAAGGATGAACAGAAGGAGGAGAGAGAGAGAGAGAGAGAGAGAGAGAGAGAGAGAGAGAGAGAGAGAGAGAAATTTAAGGCTGTAAAAAATAGGGAAAAATTTAAATCTCAACTGACGATTTTCTAAAAACACTAGATGTTCATCATCCTGCACAGTTTTATTCCAGAATACATGGAAGCTGGCACCTTAAAATAGTTCTAGATCTATATTAACACATAATCCTATTACCACGTTATGTCATATTTTATGAGGCATAAAACCATCAGAAGGAAGCGGCGAGAAAGTAAAAATATCCACTACTATAAAAGGCGGCGGGACAAAGCTGCTGCGTAACAAATTTGAGGTCGATCATCAATTGCGTTTGTTTATCTGTCACTTCGATGAAATATTGGTAAAATTAATTATGGACAGTTCAAATCTACATGTACCGTATTCCTGATGCGTGATTCAGTCCCTACATGTGTGCTATATCAACTCTGTCTCGGCTGCTGCCCGACTCTCTCTCTTTACACATAATGTAACGTATAAAAATGGCGTGAAGTCTAGAAGTTGGATTAATTTCTGAGGGGCAAGTAAAAGCATTATTCATTTAAGTACGTAATGATATTTAACTCATTAAAAGAAGTTAGTATATTTCTTGCAGTCTAGTACCAACTACCTACTGCCACTACTACTGTCAACACTATTGCCACCACCCAAGTTACTATTACTACCACCACTATTTCCACCGCCACAAACTATTATTATTACTAATATCATAACTGTTTTCGTCTCGAAACATTTTTAAATTAATATATCCATAATTTCTTTGATATGTGGATTGATCCTACTCTTCATTCCGTAATTACTAATCTCCGAATTCTCAAACTGGACATAAAAAGGATGTAAGAGACAAACTATAGAAAACAGAGCTTTCTTGTGCAACTAATAATGTAATATCATATACGTTTTTCACATCTATGGGAGAAGCTGGGGCCTAAATAAAATTAGAGTGGGACATCATTTTTCTTAGTGGATTGAGCGGGACATAGATTCTCTTTTTTTCTTTTCTTTTTTTGGAAAAACTAATTTTCAACAATATTGGCAATTACAGCCCTTTTACGTTCAATCTTCATTTGAGTGCATATTAGATGTGATAACATTTAATATTTTGTTGCATTATATCATGTTGTACTATAGGTTATGTTTACTGGCAGAACATGATGGCAACGTGCTGTCAAAAATGCATTCGATTTTAAAACATTGCACTTATTTTATTTCCTACATCCAGATTTTAATAGTTTGAAAATTGCCAGTAATTTACAATGCAAGTTTGTGAAGACCTAATTTTTGGACAATCAAGTAATCTTTAAGATAGAATATCTTTTATTGAAATGGAAATCGACATGCTATCGTGTCTCCTTACTTTTGATGATTTCACTGTCTGATGTATCCAAGAAGTTCTTCGTTTGCTGCAATGTTCAATGTTTTAGTCTGTTACCCGATTTTGCCTTGTGTCGGTCCATTTGTGACTTGCACTTTAACACTATTTATTGACGTAACCCTGCTGAAGACAACATAGAGCATGCCGTGGCTAAATACAGGATTTGGGAATAAATCCCATCTTTCTTTAAAGGTTCTCTTTATGATTTTGAAATTGTCATAGTAACGACAGAATGGACTGGGAATTGACGTTTTAAATTAAAGGGCATAGGAGGTCATTTGTAATGAGATAAATTTTAGTAATAAGAATATTTTCTGTCCTTGCTCCTCCTTTAATAAGTAAAACTACAGTAGGCCATGTTACCTCTTCCTTTCCTACTGTTGCTCTTAAACTAATCACAATTTTTCAATTTTCTGACCTAAAACCACTTATCTCACGTATGTCAGCCCTTGGCAGTCCCAGTCTTCTTCTAAGACATACAGGTAGTCAAAATGAAACAGCTTACAAAAACTAAAATTTGAGCTATTTAAACTAAATTGTTAAGAGTATATCGATTGTATTAAGAATTCGCCATAATTCGTTGCAAAAAATATATTTTAATCGGTGAAACATTAATGGCCAGTTTTTCCAAGTAATGTTTAATTTGGATTAACAAATGTTAAATTAACAACTGGTTTATTTTTAACGTTTTGTTAAGATGTTTTCCATTTTTTCAACATAATTTTGTTTAAAATAACCAACACTTAACTTTAACTGTCGTTAATACTATTCTAACTACTCAACAGCAGTTGGTAATGATTTTGCATATATGACAACTTCTTATTGGCTGATATTATTATTTAAATTCTGTACTGTAGAGTAAGTCATGAAACATGTGTAAAATCATAACCTGTTACAGTAGCCATGATTCATACAGTACAGACAGTTGATAAATGAAAGTTGCATTGACTACTATTATATTTCATAATGCTAAATATGAATTTCTGTTTAGAAAAATCTCAGCATTATGACCACCAGGTGACAATAATTACACGAATGTGTGTGTAGTTAACTATACACAAAACCCCGAGGAGAATACCGTATCATATAAAATTCTCTAATTCAGGTCCATGTATAAATTATATGTAATTTCGTCCTAAAGAAGCAATTGCTGCTGAAACATTTTATTATTTACTCACTGCGTATTTTGAAGTACTATTGACATCGGCTATAGTTGAAGAGCCAGTAACATAGAATCTAGGGTTAATAGTAGCTGATGAATTGGAACAAGTGGCCTATTTCTGTTTGTAGGATATTCAAATCTGACTTCAATTTCTTGCCACGTTGAAATCGCACATTTTCTCAATATTATGGATAATAGCTCAGCATCGAAATAAGCGTCAGTATGATAATCAGTTGACTTATAAAGATTATCTTCCCTATATTAATATTGCAAAATATCTTTTAAATTATATATTACCAGTCTTATGGCCGGTTTCACAAAGCTTCATTAAAGTTTTAATGATTCATTAATTTATTTACTGGTTCATTAAATCATTTTTATATCTCACCAAGCATCTTTAGCCTAACGAACCAATGAAACTATCATTAAATTTAGTGATAGAAATTTCCGTCTTTAAATTTTTAATTATTCATTAGTTGCAATATAAAATGGCGGAACGTTTAGACGCAGAATTGTTATATCTGGAACTGCTCGAAAATTAAGAGTCAAATGGAGATAATGTTAACCATTTAAAAACCAATCATTTTGAAAATTTGAATGACACAAAAATTCACAAAAGATACCGAGTCACGAAGATCGTGGTACTTATTTGTCTATGGTGGTACCGGTACTCAAAATTTTAGAAGAAACTGATCATAGGTTAGAATATCATAAAAACGGCTGAGACAAAGCTGAAACTAGTCAACTAGGTAACATACAACTGAGTTTTATTTTAAGACATGAAAGTGATTATTATAACTACATACTGGTACCTAAGAAATATTAGTAAATTAATACACAATGTGTATTCAAACATAACAAAACTTAATTGTTATATTAACTTTCATTTATTAGAATTATATTATAGCTAGCGATAAGATATTTTTGCACTGGTTTTAAAACAGAAGCAAAAGAGCTGGATTCTTGGAATTTATAATCTTTTCTTTCCGATGGAAATTTAATTTTCCAGCAGGATAATCACCCCGCGCACACCGTCATAAACGTTTAAAGACGGTCCACGGAAAAGCATGAAAAAAAGGAGGATTGACAAATACCGAGACATCCCACCTCAAAATCCAGATCAGTTCTGGGATCAAGTTCTGGCTACCTGGGAAGATTTCGCTAAGGACCAGAACTATTTGCGCGATCTGGTGGACTCAATGCCCCGAAAATGCCAGGGAGTGATAGACGCCGGTGGCATGTGGACAATGTATTGGATCCACATATGTATTTCTTTTATTTTTCTTTAATTTGTTTGTTTATCTTTGTTTTATTTCGGGAAGAAAATTGATCTCCCAAGACTTTTTTTAAATTCTCCTAGTGGAGCCAGATTGCGAAATAATTCGTTCCACTACACAAAATTTAAAAAAATGAAGAAAGGTAACATGTATAAAAATTAGTTAAGTTAATAAAAAAAGTTATCGCCGAGAATCGAGCACGGGCCCCAGGGATAGCAAGCCAACTCACTACTGACTGCTCCATCAGAGAGCCGTGACGTAACCAGCGCGACGAGGCACATATAGCTACTTAGCTTGAAGTCTACGGAGACAGCGCACATATAAACGTACTCTTGTAAATATTTCAGTGTTCAGTACTAGTTAATGTTTCATTTGGACTGATTTACTGAAGCTTGGTGAAACCGGCCCTTACTCTAAACATTCCTAAAAGAGAAACATAACATACTATTTTCACAACTTTTGTCTGAACAGCTGTGGTGTTATCCGCCATGTTTAACTGTTTGTTAAATGAGTTAACGGCCTGAAATCCTACATTTAAAGTTAACAAACGGTTAAGAATCTGTTAAGCCAAACTGGTGTTGAATAAATGGAAAAACTTTATTTAACAAACTGTTGAAGGTTTAACAGTCGTTAAGTGTTCTAACAATACTTGGACAAACCGGCCATAAGTACTTTAATCAATTTTCGTTGGAAAATTTCACTAAGCGTTCAGTATTGAATTTTTTTATATACGCATTATACACGTATGCAGCTGTTTTTTTTAAGAATTAAACGAGTTTCTATTGCACAATGTGATTCAGAAGGAGTTACCGCCACTTACGGAGCTTATTTCCGAACATATTTTGAGCAAAAAAGTCATATGAACATGGGTCCTATTTTCAATATTTTCAGAGTTTTGAAGTTCTGTGTAAAATATTTTTCTTTAGTTTTAAAGATAAAAGAATATTAAAAAGTAGCAAATAAACTATGCAGAAATATTATTTATTTATTTGGCTTGTATTCTGAAGCTACAAATGTGTTGTGAATAATTCCTTACTTGTTTCGTACAGATTTTTTTTTTAATTTTTAAGTACAAAATTGCATTATTCTTACGCACTTATCACAACAAATTGTTAAAAATCACACAACTTCTCGCAACTTGATTCTTTACAGTTAAATGTTGCACCCTAATGTAGCCCTACAGTTTTAAAGAGTTTACATTAGTGGCGTGATTTGTAAAAATTGTTGTAAGTGCATAAGAATGATATAATTTTGTAGTTAAAAAAAAAAATCTGTACGAAGCAACTAAGGAATTCTCAACAAATTTTTAGCTACCGAATATTAGCCAATTAAGGAATTGACAGTTCTGAATAGTTAATTCTCTATTTGTAATATTCTTTTACCCTCAAAATTAAAGAGAATGTCTTCAGAAATAAGCTCCGTAAGTGGCAGTAACTTATCTTGAATCATCCTGTATAATGCGTATTCATCAAGGTATACAATACATGTAGGTGGCAATGTAGCCCTATTATACTGTATACGTAGGAGTATTTGATACTACCAAATTTATTACTGAAACAGTAGACGGGGAGTTAATTAAATTTTACAAAGATGGTTATTTCAAGAAGTCCTTTCAATTGACCACAAATTATTTCTGTAATATATTGTAGACTTTCATTTGTTCCGTTTTAAATATGCTATAATAAATGCAACTTTTCACGACCTTCAAAATTCTACTGATACACAGCTTAGAAATGTTTGCAAAAAACAAATATAGGCTATTCATCCACTAAAAATGAAGTAAAGTTTGTAAAGTTTTACCATGAAGTTCATTTGCCAAATTGTACTAAGAATTCAATATCGAACATTTTGATACATTATATACAGGGATTGTTTAAAGACTTGAGTGTTTATTTTACTCATTTAATTAATACGTGTTGCATGACCCATTTACAACGTCACATTGCTTCTTATCACATCTCATGTGACAAACATTACATGATAATTGAATTGGTTATTTGAGAAACCACGGAAGTTCTTTTTAGCCAAAACGAGTTTATTGTGTTTCTGACATAGCACGTCTGTAGGAGAAAGTGGATAACATATTACAGTATGTCCGCGTTATTTTAAGTGATGATGTCACGACAGTCGTACTTGATGAGGTATAGTGTAGGACTTCTATAAAATACCAGTGTTTTCACTTTAAAACGTTTTAGGAGTTTTATTTTAATTTTGTAATATAAAGGAAAAAGTACATATAATGTATTAAATTTGTGCTTAAATAAATTTCTCATCAACTTACACACCGCTGCAAAGTAAATACAAATACTGAAAACATTTCCGGTATTTGAGGTCATCCTGGTGCCCTAAAATATAATTGAACATTTATTTGCAACATTTAGAAATATTGCAATCCATACGAAAGGTTCACTCTAAAAATATAAGAACGTGCAGTCTTAGAAAAAAGTTTTGTTGCACAGATACTTTATTTGCGATTTGGGCCACAAGAGGAGGACTAGTTGAGGTAATAAATTTAGTTTTATCTCGTTGTATGTCTGATCATGAGCACTGCCTCCTTTCTGGCACTTATATAAAGTATCTGTGCGATAAAACTTTTTTTTAAGACTGTATTGCACGTGTTGTCTTATGTTATCTGTTCACATCCCTTCCTCCTCAGTCCGCTCTCGTCTTCTCCTGAGTCACCGACAGTACTGTAAGGCTGCGCTCTGGCGTGGGTTCTAATCCTGCACCTAGATGTGATCCTAGGATCAGCTCGTAGCGAATCTTCGGATTCGTCTCGTAAAAATACAATTTCGTTATCACCAATTCCACCGACGCTAGAGATTCAAACAGTTCGTGTTAATGGTAGATTCAGAAGTCAGAGATTTAGAATGTCATGAAGACAAAACCTACAAGAAGAACTACGTGCCAAATAAATGTTGTAATGTGCCAGTACACACAGCAGGGTGCGTGACGTTCAGCTATCAGCAGTCACAGACACTGACTGCGAGGAGAACAGGTCTTTCCCGCAAGGTCTTTTAACTTGACCTGCATAGAAGAAGAGGATTGTCTTAAAATAGTCTCATTGTTGGTTACATTGCGTGTTAAGTTTTATTAATACATTTTACAGTTCTTCAATTCCTGCTCTAATTTTATTGCACTCTGTGGCGGATACGATGTAAGACTTAAAACAATAGTAAGAAGAAATGTTATTAAATAAGTAAATTAATTTATATATCAGGGCTGCACTTTTTACAACATGTTGAAATCAGAGACAAACTAGAAATGTGGAAATTTTTTATTATATAACCTACACTGTGTTTTATGGCTTCTGTGACGATATGAAATGAAAAAGTAAACGCTTTGTGAATTTCTTAAAGTAAAGTCGGTGTTGAAATTATTATATGATAACGGGACATGGGTAATGAAGAGAAGATGCAAAACCAGACTACAAAAAAACTGCAGCTCTTACAAAGTTGAGAGAATAATAAAATTTATTACAATTATATTAAACAACAATAAATAATAAGAAGAGGGATTTAGATACGTCGTCCATAGTGTTTGAGTAATTGATAATTTCCAGGTTAACAAGCAAACATTCTCATGGGCGTAGATAAAGAAGTTATTATTTTTCTTCCACAATGTTAATAATGTCAAAAGCAAGTGCTTATACGAGTAAAAAGTTTGAGCACTCGGGCGCAATTACGAGGGACGTAAAGATAAGTTATCCTGTGTCCGTTTACAGAAAGAAAATGCAATTTCATGGATAGATTTATTGAAAGAGATAGAGCATATTCCCTACCATACCGTGGGATCAACTTTTGTGTCTCTTGTCATAGAAGTCTGCCGTACTTATCTATTGATTCCATGATATGACAAATATCTCAATCCCAGTGGGAAATATGTTGAAAAGTAGCTAAACAGTTGTTATATCTGTTCCACTAAATTTACAATGAAATTGTGTTTTCTTTCTGTAAACGGCCTCAGGCGAAATTATTTTTACGGTCCTCATAATTGCGCTCGAGTGGACAAAATTTGTATAAGCACTTGTTTTGACATTATTAACATGGTGGAAGGAAAAAAAAATATTTTTTTATCTGTCCCCATGAGAATGTTTGCTTGTAAGTAAAACAAATATAAATCTATAAACCTAGTGGCATAAGGATTGGACAAGTGTACACGGCTACAGACGACAGAGGTCTAAAACATGAGGTATGATTATGTTGGCAGCTTTCATTTTTGCTGGTTTTATAATACTCTCTTCTTTGCATTTTCATTGGTGATATTTATGAACGTGTGAAGAAATTTTCTGTAGTTTCATTAATTTTATTTAGTTGCGAAATGTCTGTAGCCTATTGTAGAATTTAGAATGTTTTATTTTCGCTGGCAGAGTTAAGCCTTTTCTTCCACTCAAGCAGCACAGACTTAAACGACATTTCATACAAGTTGAGAGGATGTGAAGGCATTTCTTTCCCTTTCTACTTGCCCTGAGTCCGTCAGTAACAGACCGGTAGCTGTTACCTCTTATACCTGCACCCCATAAGTTGTACAAACAAGAAAATAAAATATTAAATAAAGTACATAAGTGGATATAAAATGCAATTACACAGATGTTTAACAATTACATGTTTCAGTATATTTTAGTGTCGTTCTTGCAATATTTTCAACTAATAATTAATTAAATTAAGGGATGTTAGTTTGTATTATGAAGCCAGTGGGGAGTGACACAGTGCAGATTGTCCCTTTGTATATGCTTAGAGTAGCAACTAGCGGTGAAGAAAACATTTATCTTCTGCTGTCAGTAGGTTTTTAATGTGCCAGTTGATATAACCAACAATAAAATGAAATACAAACGCTTAGTATAGATTTTCGAAATATAGATTATCGGTAAACATTTTCAATAATAAGAATTTTCACTATGTTTAAAGTCAATTAGTCGAACGTTAGTAAGATAGACAGTAGCATCTTCCCCTCCACTGATGGTAAAGAGTGTGAGTAGAGGGGAAAGCCTATCAAACAAACTGAAATGGAGATTAGTTATTACGGTAGTGCCATAATATATATTTAAATTATAAATATTTATAATATATTAAAGATTCTCCAGCAATAACCTTCAGTTAAATTTGAACGACTAATATATGTAGGGGAAGGCCACACTTTTAACAAAAATAGTTTTCTTTGCGAGTCCACTTCATAGATCAAGTCATGGGAACGCTACTAGTAAAATATTATAAGCTTTACTAAAAAAATAACAGAAATATACGTTGAAGAAATTATCATACCGCATCTATAATAGTAGCATTGGATTCTGTTAACTTTTAATACGCTCTTCTTTGATATTTTGACTTTGTAGCTTAGTATTACATATCATTCTCGTCCCTTCTTATGTTTATTTAAGGATACACTGATGTGAAATTTTGTCATTTTTGGTCAAAAATATTGATTTTTTGTTTTTATCTTTAAAAAATTGTTCATGGTGTAGAGATGTCCTCTGCCAATTTTCATGGCCATACGATCGGTCTATCACCTGTTTAGGGCCACATTTCGAAAAGGTTGCGCGCTCTGACTGGTAATGTAAATCCCCCGTCCACTCCCTCAACTCTGAATTCTGCGATGATTGTGGAAATTACACTGTATTTCATATATTATTTATTACACTACTGTTTGTGAAAAGACAACACACAGAAAGAATGGCCCGAACGACTCCAATCTCGGGAGATGTGTAGAACAGTGTACCATCAATAATTGATTACATTTCCAGGGAAATGGCGTACACATAGGCTCAACAGTGACCTCTTGTTTCACCAGCAAGGTCAATGTTATGCCTTGCTCAGTCAGTGCAGAGCTTCCAAAGGAAGTGGAAACGTGAATCTAGTGTAGGTATGCCTCGTCGACGAGGAAGGTCGCAATATCAGCACGTGAATGAGTTCGGGGGGAATGATTGTCCTCCAGTAAGCAGGTTTGTCATACCGTGATATTTCGGCTCGTACAGGGCATGCTGTTATGATAGTGATTAGTATGTAGAACCAGTGGATAGAAGAGGGTCGTACACAGAGACGAGCGGGCACTGGACCACGTAATGTGACCACAGCACGGGATGACCGCCATCTTATCCTCTTGGCCGTGACGGACCGTACAGCTTCATACACAATGTTGAGTCGACGTTGGAGTACTGCATCGGGTGTTGATCTATCTGCCGTCGTTCGTCGCCGTCTTTTGAGGGATGGACTAGTGGCTCGCATGCCGTTGCGACGACTCCCATTGTCTAGAAACCACCAACGTCTCAGACTATAATGGGCGTGCTGAGTAGCAAAATTTAGTGTTTTCGGACAAGTCATGCTAGTCGTACTTGTCCTACAATGATGGTTGCATACATGTTAGACCCTACCGTGGTGAACACAATCTGAGAGCCTGCATTGTTGAGCAGCATAGCGGAGAAACGCTAGTGTGATAGTGTGGGCGCCATTGGATACAATATGCAATCTCGCCTTCTACGTATTTAGGGCAATCTGAACAGCAATTGCTACATTAGGGAGGTTTTAGAGCCCGAAGTACTGCCCCTCCTTCAGGCAACTCCACATGCCACATTTCAGCAGGACAATGACCGGCAAAATGTGGCGAGGATTGTGCAAGCCTTCTTTTGAAGAACGATGGGTATCCTCTTCTCTGGCCTGCACGTTAGCCAGACATGTCGCTCATCGAACATGTCTGGGAAATGGTTGGTTGGCAATTTGTTCGTCATGGTCCTCCATCACCGACCCTTGACTCTTTGTGGATTCGCATACAAACTGCGTGAAGGGAGATTCCCCAGGAACATATCCAGTCTCTCTTTGATTCCATGCCACGACGCTTAGAAGCTCTGATTGCAGCGCATGGAAGCTTCATACCATACTGAAATCTCACGGTCACAGATCAGGTACAATTCTGTAATTCTAATCATTTGTATATTGTTATGTACCTAATCTGAGGTATCAATTTCATTTCAGTCACATGTATCTTTCTTGGTGTTGCAATTTCCACAAACATTTGTGTACATTAGATTTCCAATTCAGACAGTGTAGCTTCTCGGCTTCTCGAAATATTTCTTCATAGGACCCAACAGATGTCACTTCAAAGGATGCTGTCCTTTTAAAAATATTCAGTTACCAAGGAGACCACAACTCTTGTCTAAAGAAAAATTCCATTTGTTGCTAGTAGCCATAACAACGTGTTTCCCAAGCTTGGTTTTTGTTTTGTTATACAAGAAATATTTGCAAGTTTCTAACAGTTTTATTGTTAGTGTCATAATAGTGTCTACAGTCTACAGTGATTTGTTTTCATAAGTTTACATGTTTTTTTTTCAGTCGTCATCTTTATTTACTAGTGCAGGTTAGGTATGCACTGCATGGTAGTGTATATAAGAGTAAGTTCTGCGTATAATAGGCAACGCCTATATTATCTCAAAATGCCTAGAAAATAAAAAAGATAGAGTTCTTGTTTATTATTATCATCCCAAACTTTGAAGTCAATTGTCTCCACTTTCAGTTTTGTAAATTTTTCATTGCTAAAAATGCTACTCTTCCTACAAATTTTGTACTACATGCATGATTTTTTGTAGAGGTTTCTGAATGTGTTCTTAACAAAACTTACTATCAGGATCATACCTAACATTCATATTTTATTTAATATTAATTTTTCTTTATGCTCGAGTTGATTTTTTTTTTTTTTTTTTTTTCGTTTTTACACTTTAGTGCATAAAATATTTTTTATTTTATTTTTAGTAGAATAAAAGGAAAAATTGTATAGTAAGTTTTATTTCCGAGGGTCTGACAAGTATGTAGACAAAATGTCAGGCCAATATATTTGGATTTGTGGGAGGAGTAGCAATTTTTTAAAAGCTAAATTTACACAATTTAAAATTACAAAATTATTAATAATTCATATATTTCTGCATAAAATGAGACGAAACTTTGTACACAGACTATTTGTATACAGTAGGACAACTGTACAAAATTTCAGAGATCTACATCGAATAGTTTAGAAATTTCAAATTTCACAAGAGTGTACCCTTAAGAGATAAAACCTATAAAAGAAAGTAATAACTTAATTTATGGATTAATATGATTCAATTCAATCTATATGCAATATCTAAAGAATAAAATTCAGTTAGCTAGTTAGTTAGATGATGAAAATTAATTTGATAGTACTTTATTGCAACTATGCTATACTTAGTTATAGCTTTTAAGGAACCAGGAGGTTCATTGCCGCCCCCACATTAGCTCGCCATCGGTTCTTACCCTGAGCAAGATCAATCCAGTCTCTACCATCATATCCCACCTCCCTCAAATCCATTTTTAAATTATCCTCCCATCTACGTCTCGGCCTCCCGAAAGGTCTTTTTACCTCCGGTCTCCCAACTAACACTCTATATGCATTTCTTGATTCGCCCATACGTGCTACATGCCCTGCCCATCTCAAACGTCTGGATTTAATGTTCCTAATTATATCAGATGAAGAATACAATGCGTGCAGTTCTACGTTGTGTAACTTTCTCTATTCTCCTGTAACTTGATCCCACTTAGCCCCAAATATTTTCCTTAGGACCTTATTCTCAAACACCGTTAACCTCTATTCCTCCCTCAAAGTGAGAGTCTAAGTTTCACAACCATACAAAACAACCGGTAATAGGCATAACTCTTTTATAAATCCTAACTTTCAGCTTTTTTGAGAACAGACTGGGTGACAAAAGCTTCTCAACCGAATAATAACAGACATTTCCCATATTTATACTGCCGAGTGTCATTTTTATTTTGGGATTTCGTAACAAGCTGTTTCTTACTGTGATGGGTTGTTTGCTCTTCCACAATGCCCAATCTGGAGGACACCCCTTATCGGCTCTCCGCGACTGCTTATTCAATATATTCGCAGCTACCCTCCATATCATCTGAAGGCCGTTTCCTCTATCCGCAACGTGAGGAAGCGTCACGCCATGGTGATAGGCACTCACAAGTTCATATATGGGCAACTATACTATAGGGTTCAAAATGTAAATAGAAAATAATGTCCATATATATATTTTTTTATTATTTGTTTTTAATATTTTTAGTTGGTATTTAACGACGCTGTATCAACTACTGGATTGTTTAGCGTCGATAGAATTAGTGATAGCGAGATGGTGTTTGGCGAGATGAGGCCTAGGATTCGCCTTACGGTTGGGGAAAAACTCGGAAAAAATCCAACCAGGTAATAATCAGCCCAAGAGGAAATCGAACCCGCTCCCGAGCTCAACTCCGGATCGGGAGGCAAGCGCCTCAGTCGACCAAGCTACGCGGTGGCTCTAATAAATATCGATACAATGGGAATAATATGAATGTAATGGGATTTAGCCATTAGAGGTTTCATACTCTATTTAAATAAATTAATGGTAATAATAACGATAGTAATAACAATAATAATAATGGACAGATGTTAGTTTCAGTACAAGTATCAAATGTTAAACATTAATTTAAGCAATAATTTATGCAATTTTGATCTAAATAAAGTCACTGTCCGACAGCCCCTTGCTTCGCTCGGAAGCGAGTTCCAATTTCTTGCAACTGAGACTGTATATTCGACCTACAAGTAAAGAAAAATAGTAACGTTTTGACATGAAATGTTTACTCTGGTGTTACTCGTGACACCATGGCAACAGAAGTGCAAGGTGAACTTCGCGCCTCGTGGTTTTCCATGCGGTCCGTCTCGCTCCATTCTCTATTTAATGTGCCTCGATGTTTCCCGTACCGTCCCGTCCTTCATGTGGTAGCTATTAGGTTATGTCATTTTTCAACTTGCCCTTAAAATTCTCTTAAAATCATTCAACTTCTTTTCTTCTGTGGCTTTACAGTCCTTGAGGTTTGATCTTAGCCTCCCTAATGAATCCGTTAACTAATCGGTCTTAGGCTTTCCTTTTTCATCCCTCTATTCCTGTTTTTATGAGGTCATCCTAGACGTCATTCAAAGACCTTACCTTTAGTCTTCCAACATCGTATAATTTTGTATACAAGCTTTGGGATCCTCTGCTTCTCCACTCGAATCATATGGCTCAACCACTCAAGTCTTCTATGCTTCAAGTTCGTTACTATATATCTACATTTTTATAGACTGTTAATACGCCAGACTCCCCTGTCACAAATAGGGTCATATTTTATTCTAATTATGTTCCTTTCCCAAGCTGCTAATGTGTTGACTATTCGATCAGATAAAGTACACTGTAGGCCTACACTGTACACTGTGATGGGCTTGATTACAGTTGTAAAAATCCTTATTTTAACTTTCTCAGAAATGTATTTGGCCTTCATCACTTTATCCAGAGCTCGGAGACATTGGTTACCTGATGCTATTCTCTCTTTTGTTTCTACCGTGACATCATTGTTGTGTGTAAAAATCCTTCAAAGGCACGGTGAAACACAAAGTGAGAAAAGTAGTCTGCAGGCTTGGAGCTCACACAGATTTTTTCTCACAATTCCAAATCCCGTTGAAAGGACTCCCGACAGCGTATCTTTCCATTATTCCTCCTCCCATTTCCACCTCTTTTATTGTCATCGCGTCATTCCACGCGGCTTGCTCCATTATCTAATATTGAATATGTTGTACGTTCCTGCCTGTGATATTATTAAATAATTAACTTTTAAATCCATCCTTACATAACCTAAAAATTACCAAGAATAAAGACACACCAGGAAATCCAAGGGATTTAATATGATAAATCCTCTGTCGCTTTTAAAATTATTAAGCAAAATTCAAATCCTTTTATGAAAAATACTAAGGCATTCGCTAAGCAATGGCAACAATGCTGTAAATCAGTGCTTCTAGCGGTGACCATTGAAATCTTGTACTACATATTATTTCATAAATTTGCAATATTGAAAGTTTCGAAGTAGCTATATTTTGTAAATACAGTGACTGTTTCTTATTTGTAGTAAACAATACAGCCCTAAAGGTAAGAAGAAAGATGTTTCATAAAAATCCAAGTTGCAGGAGAAAAACATGCAAATAAGTGCTTTAGGGCATTACAAGAAGCCTGTGGGAGAGAAGTCCTACCATAATGAACTATTTCAAGTTGAGTGGACGCGAGGCATTTGACATCCGAAGAGCTTTAGATTGATCAGTGAGAGAGAGATCCAGAAATGCTTCCTGCAGTTGGAGTCCATCGTCTTCCAAGAATTTGGCCACCTATTGTTGACATGGCAGGAGACTATATTTGAAGAATGTAATGTCAAAAGTAACCTAAATAAATGTAGTGTGAAACAGTAACTATGTTACCAATAGTTTTCGAATGCCCTAGTACAAGAAATGTTCGCCAGAATAACCAAAATAAATGTTAATTTCATATATTTTCTTAAAATAGGTAAATAGGCCTATCGTATATATCAATCTTGTAGCAGTTGCGGTATGTTAAGTATGGGCATTATTTTCCAATCTCAAATGTTTGTAAACTGAATTTATAAAGTGTGGTTGGTAGTTGTCTTGACTACAATCTCAGCGGGTCCAGATCTTATTTCCAGGAGGAAGGTGGATAGCTGAGTGTTCCGTGGTTTACATTAATTTTAGACTGCCTTGTAATATGACTTTTTTACTTGACTATTTAACGACGCAGTATCAAGTACTGGGTTATTTAGCGTCGATGAAATTCGTGATAGTGAGATAGTATTTGGTGAGATGAGACCGAGGATTCGTCCTAGATAACCTGAAATTCGCCTTACGGTCGGGGAAAATCTCGAACACCCCAACCAAGTAATCAGCCCAAGCGGGAATAAACTCACGGCAGAGAGCAACTCCGGATCGGCAGGCAAATGCGTTACCGCCTACGCTACGCCAGTGACTTGACCTTGTTCCATGCTGACAGCATAATCAGAGCTTCCTACTTAAAAATACATGAAAACGGTAAAGATAAGGACATGTGAGATCAAAGCAATGGTCAGCTGATGATGGTGATAGTGGTTTCGAAGCGTTCCCTACGAATTTATTATAGGCGTATGTACTTAAGAGCTTAGGCAAAAATCCAATTAATTCTCTATTGTTCTATGTATACCGGTATGTCCTTTATTGATCTGTTATATTTTTCACTCTTCCTGATGCATCCTATCACTGATCATGCAGTTATAATATAATGAATTATGTTATCATATAAGATAAAAAAAATGGGTATGACTGTGTAGGAAAAACAGCAGTAGGTTTTACATGAATAAGTCTTACTTAAATCGATAGATCTAGACGAGATATTTCGTTTCGTACCAATATCAGCACGCTAGCACATCGAAGGCACGAGATATACTGCCCGGAAATTTTCTCCCACGTTTAAAATCGCCACCAGTTGCTCCGGGTTCCCTTCCGCGCCTCGCGCATGCGCGGTACCAATCCAAGTTCATGATCACATTGTAGTGGTATACCCACATTTATTTCAATCTTGTTATTAGTCTCGAAGGTATAGTGCCGGAATGGATTATTCTGCAAACGTTACATCGCCGTTTTCATGCTGGTATCCGCTATCACTTCTCCAGTGATCACAAAACGGAGAGCTGCCCTCCAGATTCGGAATTGGGAGTATGACAAACACCATTTCCGTGCTCAGAGATCCATACAACATGTACTCTCGAACGTACAAGACAATGAAGAGGCATTCTGATTCGGAAGACGTATTCACTCCAAAACTGGTACATAGTTTCTAATTTCATTATTTCTGAATTTATTTACTGTAAAATTACTCTTCATACTTAGAAAGGCTTATCGTTCTATTCAACTTAACTTCTTCCACTTCTGCTTGTGTTCTGTATCTTTTTTCCATGGGACGATATTACTTAATACAATACTACCATTTTGAAATCCATTCTTTTCCATAGCAGCAAATAATGATAACTACTGTAGAGAGATAATGAGATGATGAAATGACAATAATAGTATAATGGTAAAAGAGTGTTTTTTTATTTGCAATGATAGAGCCCTTAACTTCCACTTATTGGCTCCGACTCTATGGGCGTGGCTCATAGAGCTCACTAATGCCGAGAAGCGTAGACGATTTAGTTTGTTAGAGACTATCTAGAGAGCATCACAGACAGTAGCTTTCTATTACACTAGTTGAATGAATGATGATGATAAAGAATCGTTGGGATGTGACAGTGGAACCTGAGTACCCGGAATAAAGTCCTGTGTTGCCTGGACCACGGGCTTGCCCAACATAAGTTATGAATTCAAGGTAGATTGAACGTGATTTGTACCCAAGCCCCTGGCCTGTAAGCCCAGCATGCTAGCAATGAGCCACCGTGGCGGTTAATGAGGAAAAGGTAGGCCTATATAAAAATAATTTTAAGAATTTCTTCAACGGAACAGCGAAAAACGGAGTGAGAAAGTTGTCAACAGGCTTGGAGCCGACATATTATGTTGTTCCCTCATAGCCCCAAATTCTCCTGCGTACCTTTTAATTGTTTATTCCCCTTTTACCCCTTGTCAGCATCATAGCACCATTCGAAGAAAACTTGCTCCATAGCCGTTTAGCAGTTATCAAGGCATATGGCTGCGGAGAGAAAAGTTTGAATGATTTATGTTAGCTACAGTTCAGTTCAACAGTAATGAAAATAATTTTTGTCCTTAGATTTCTGTGAAATTTAATTGTTTTGGCAGTACAGTCTTCTGACTTGAGGTCCGCAAGATAGTCGGAAAATAATCCTTTCAAGAGTCACATAATATTATAAGTCTACCACTGACTGTTGTTACGGTACATTATTACAGGGTTGCAGAACTGAGGAAGAGAGGGTTGGAAGCATGAGGAAAGAGTTTGTTCTCCGTTCACAATCCCCTAGTCTTGAATTACGTATCTGTGACGTCCGCAAGCACACTGAATACATATTTCCTCTCTCCCTACCGTATTCAATGACGTGTGGGGGTGAAAGAAAGAGAAGAGTCACGTGTTCCGGCTTGTGACGTGTGCCACAATTATTGTAGCACAGTTTTGCATCCTTGCATTAAACATAAAAATAAATGAAGAGATTTATTTATAAACGTCATACACGAAGTCTTAGTCTATATTTGTTAATAGTTCCTGGGTCAAAATATACTGCCTTCTCAAACGCTCTCTCAATTTTTTTTTTAAGATTATGCATTTCAGGACGACTCAGTCATTCACGTAGTTTTCTGACAGAGAGCAGATCTTTTTACTGCAAACCCAGAATTCTTCAATCTTCCCTCTTTTTCGCTTTTCTCTTAGTTTCTGCATACGTTCCATATATCTTAATGTTGTCTATCATTTGTTATCTTTTTCCGACCCGAACTTTTTTCCCGTTCACCACTCCACCAGTACATCGAGCACCTGGAAAACTCTCTGTACTTATCAGACTTAGTCAGTACATGAAGAATATGAAATGCTAATTTTCATACAGTATACCGAGAAACATTCGTATCAATCACATGATCACAAAAGAAATTCTCTGTCATACTGACTGCCAGGCACGGCAGGGAACAACTCCGTTCTGTAGGGACCGAGTGACTCAAAATGTATTGTGTTTCTCTTATGTTATCTTATTGTTATCTAAGATCTTGACCTTAGCCAGCGTACACAGTATGATGCACGTAAGGGAAACTCTTAGACTAATAGCTACGGGATTAAGTGCTGCTGGCGTACAGTAGAAAGATTATATTTATAGAAGACAATACAAATAGTGTATTACAGCAATTAGACAGAATAATTATCTCACAAAAACTGAATTAACTCTCATCATCATCATCATCATCATCATCATCATCATCAACAACAACAACAACAACATTGCCACCACCACCTCTAACATCCTCATCTTGAACATGATTTGATCACGCCTCGGCGTCGTATTGGATGATAATGAAATGATAATTTTAAGCGTCTATGTCTTTCCATGAGTATAGAACGATTTTTCTAATTTCGATTGTATTTTTTTAATTTAGCTGCCTATAACAGGGATTTGAAATGTTACATCTCTGATGTCAGTACTTCTCTGATGATGAGCTATAACAATTATCTTCATGATCTTAGGAGACACATTCTTGCTGTCTCGAATTTTCGAGAACTTCTTGAAATTTCAATTCCATTTTCGTTCTAGTAGGTTAAAAAAAATATTATGTTTTATTTACCGACGCTCGCAACTGCAGAGGTTATATCAGCGTCGCCGGATGTGCCGGAATTTTGTCCCTAGTTCTAGTAGGTCTACTGGTTCTGATGTTAACCATATTTTCGTACCATCTGTCGCTTGATTGATAAAATGTATTTTAATATTACGGCTTTTTTTTTTATTTTACTCGTATAGCTAACAATTTCTGTACTCTGATAATCTAACAATACTAAAAGTTTATTCAATTATATTTCTTCTGATCACGGGTCTTCACTCGTTTTATATCTCAATGGGAATGGTTCATAGATGTTCATATGTTTACTTTCCGTTTGTTCAATATCAGAATTTCCACAAATATTATAAAACTAAACCACGATAACAATAAAGTAAGTAATATTATGTAACAAAAGCGATATTTTAACCGTGCAGATATGGCATTTATTCCAAAACTGACGCTTCAAGTTGTCAACGTCCAAATTCCACGCGAGTTCGGTCTGTCTAATGAAGCGTATCCAGGAAAGCACAAACTGTGTGATAAGGTATTTCTGTGCTTGAAGTCGCTTCTGATTCAGTCTTCAGAAATGCCTTTGAATGTGAAGGCAGGATGTGGAGTGGGCGGTCTCTGGGCCACGTGGAAGAATTCCGCTTCACATACACACACTCGGGAGAGCGAAGATGCTCTGCTCAACGAAGACTGATTTTTGTTTTGAAATCAATGTTCTGGAGAAAATGTGCTGTCGAAATAGTAAGGTTCTAATAAATATAGTCCTCGGATGTAGTTTTATTATGTGCATACTACAGACTTACTGTATGAATTTTTGTCTTACTCTCCTCAGAATGTGATGATTATAAAGAAGATTATGATCATTATGATAATAATGGTGACTATAATTATGTTGGTTATTATTATGACACTAATACTGGTGATGTTGCTACTAATGATAATAATGAATAAGTTATGGAATAATAACTTTAAAAAATCGGAACACGCCGAGAAAATAATGTCTCAATATTATATTTCTCTACATAAATATGCATTTAGCTCTCCGGGTTTTTCAAATTAGATCTCCGGGGTGATCGCAGTTTACTTAAAGTCAGCGTTTTCTAAACTGAGATCTGTAGATCACTACTGGTCCTCGAGGTGTAACTTGGTCAGTGTTGAACAATAAGCTAAGAACATAAATATTGACCAAATAGGTCTATTGCAGGAGCCGAGGTGCCTGTATTGGTAGTGCGACTACAATACGAACTGGAAGAAAAACATGGCTTCATGTCCAAGTCGGCAAGATTTTTCACCTCATCATTTCCAGAACGACTTCGGTGTCCACTGAGGAAAAATGAGTATCGTGTCATTCCAGGCGGCGAAATAAGTTGAACACATTACTTTATACAAATCAATACAGGTAGAAACTCTTCCTCCCTATTTTACGTCTATCTCAGCGGTGAGCAGGCCGTAACATATCCTTTAATTTAAAAACAAATAAATATATAGACCCGCTAAATAATAATCACTGCCAAAAAATGAATATTGGATAAATTGAGGTTATGTTGACGGTAAGATTCTCTCTCAAGTTTGAAATTTTCTGACATTGTCTATTGTTTTCAATGAAACCTGGAACTCTCTCCAAATTATTATTCAAAACTTGTCAGTAACCTTAAATAAAATATTTTCAAACATTGAAATGGTGATATACAAGTTTCATAAACAATTCTACCATAGGTTATAGTACATGAATGTTTAAATTACATCGTCGCCTGAATGCAAGAACTAGGTAACTCGAAATTTGCGTTTTTTAGTTACCTCTTTTATAGCATAGCAAAAATCGCACAAAATGTAATCCAGGATCTAGGTAACTGATCGAACGATACCAGCGGCATCTATTTTCCAATATAACAAATAGGTAAAAGAAAACGAGACATATTCCTTATTGCAATAAATAAGTAAATAGGCGATGTCACAAAATATGAAAAATCAAGTTACCTAGTTCTTGCATTCAGGCGACGATATAATGTCTCATGCATACATCACTTTTTTTAAATCTGCATTTCTAGCGCATGTACGGTATATAGTATATAGGCCTATATGATAAAATAAAATAACTGAAAACATTTGTGAGAGCGTTTAAAAGAACTGACATTGAAGAGATTTATGGAGGTCTAAAACTTTTTATAATTCAGTTGTTCTTACTTTTCAAATGTTTAAGAAATAATAACTTATCCTAAGCTTAAATTTTAGGTATGCCTAACAACAGTGGTTCTTTTTCGGAGGTCCACGATCCTCGCCGGCTCATTTAAAATTAACAGAGTATGACATGTTATTATGCAATAAAAATAGCAATTACAGAGTCACTTAATTACACATTGAATGGAGAATTACATGTATGATTTTCCGAATAATATTATGTTTTCTTTCATTTTCTAATCGCTTTTCCTCTAATTAAAATTGTGTTTTTACTTTTAAATTGATTTACTAGGTTACTAACTTAAAATTTTATGGAAGTTAAAGAGAATTCTGCAACTATTTTCCCATAGTTTTTCCACAATCATTCAGTCTCATAATGTTCATAAAACGAATGTACTGTAGATACACATTCCTCAATCTTCACGAAATCTCTCCCACTCATAACTCAGCCAATCATCAGACATTTGTCATCATACTGAAGCAGATTTTGATCGTAGGTCAACCTTGATCACTTTGTAATAAGAAGACGACTGTAATTAGGATTTTCCAGCTTTTTATAAGCATTTTTTTGCTATCCTCGTATCCTTTTATAGGATATGAAGAACCACAATAATTAAACGAGAGATTATTGATTATTAGATACTATCATGGTAGTGAAGAAGAAAAAAATTATGGTTGAAAAGGGTTATATCTATTTGGTGTACCACAGTTGGCAACACTTCGCCAAGTGGGTGGCTTGTGACAGTCATGAGTAGCGGTGCACCGCGAATTAGAACACACGTGCCACGTGATGAATTCTTTTTTTCAAATTTAGAACGCCGTGGCATTGAAGCTGCTTAACTACTGTAGCAAAGGATATCTGTCGTGAGTACTTCAAAAATAGAACATATATGCACAATCACGTTGAACACTTGACAATTATTCGTTGACACAAGAAATTTACAATGAGTAGTACCAATATATCCTAGCCATATTTAAAATTTCCGTTAAGTACTACATCAATGCTGGATGTATGATCTTCTACACTCCTCTTCAATAGCGAACTAAAAGTTGTTAAATTGTGTTATTTACATGGGTATTAACTTATATGAATTTTTACATAATTAATATTGCAGTTCAAGATATAAAGAATAATTCTTTAATAATACGTATTAACATAATGCCCTGTTATATAAAAAGTAGTGGCATAGATATTACAGCTTTCTAGCGGTTTATAGATTATTTTCTAGTAAATGTTACTATACTCACCATGCCAATGATTTTAGAAGCTGAATATTTTCTTAATCCCTTAGATCAGATTTCGATGTTTTATTTTCTCACAGTAGAATGTTTTTCAATTCTTGAAGTTAGTTATTAGGTGTACAGTTATACAGGCTTACACTTTCTGTTTCAATTTACCCGATAGCAGTGTATCTGATAGTACGTGGTATATATTTTTATATTTTTTTTTATCTAATGGCGAGTACATGGCTTACGTCATTCAACCAAGAGTCCCCATTTGTGATCTATGCGCCGAAGCTGTAATTATTTTTTCCGCCTTAGGCGTTACCCTCGGTACACCATGGGAAGTGAACTACTCGCACATGCTGATTACTTGAGCAACAATGAAATTTCAGTAGGGGAAGGGAAGCACCCCTCGAAAACCTATCACCGAGCACAATTTTGTCCACCATAAATTCCACTTGGACCCACTGGGGTTTGAATCCGGGTTATCAACGTGAAAAGCCAATTCTCTAGCTGTCGCATAACGTTGGCTCAAGTATATTTTTATTGGTAGAACTATACTGTCCCAATATGTGTTCTCTAACACTGATTCCGGCTAATCAGTCTAGTTTGAGTTTTTTGTTGTTATCGCTAGTCCAATGTTTTACTATCGTACATTTTCTACATTTATTAACTATGGACATTATTATTATTATTATTATTATTATTATTATTATTATTATTATCATCATCATCATCATCATCATCATTACAGTCAACTGTCGATATAACCAATACTACTTTAGCGAATTTATCATGTAAACGAAAAAAAGTCGTAATCCCCGTCCATGTGTCCTTAAGTTTCAATGTTAAACAATTCTAGTTGTATGAACGCCGGTTTACGAAAATTTCGCTAGAGTGAAAATAATGAAGCTCATTCATTAATCCGTGACCTTTACTTACATCCACAAATGCATATCGGAGCCTAATTCAGTAAAATAATTGTACACCACTAACCTTGTAACGGTAGCTCCTCGCCGAAGACGGTGCCCTAAAAGCGCCTGTTTCGTCATAAATGAATCATACCAATCCAGTACAAGTAGACTATGTACCTATAGTGAGCTTCTGTATTTTTCCCATGTTCATCATCATCATAATCATCATCACCATCTCCATTGATAATGACAGTTTACCGATTATAAAAGTATGGAGTTTAAATTGCCACTGAAATAGATAAATGAAGAATATTATAACAAAAAGTAAATGTGTAAATAGATAAAAAAAATTAAGTAGCCTAGAGAATAACTCTTAACTTCATATTAAACAGGTTAGGTTACTTATATCTTTCATTAAATTTTAATAACATGGTAAGTCAGCGCAACATTGACTAAAACATATAAATACCTAAGTATCCAAGTTAAGAATAGATACATAAATATCTAAATAAGTAAAAAAGAAGTTATAAAATAATTTACTGAATAAATGAATTTGAAATAAATAGTAAAGCAAATTAAATTAAATATCGTATTTTCTAACAACTTGCTTTTTTATGAATATTTGATAAAATGCAACAGACATATGGTTAAAATTTGAAGGTCACAGAAAAAAAGCGATCAGGATCAAATGAAGCAAAATGTTCATGAGTGCAACTTGAAAGTTCGATCCTGATCGTTCTTTCATACAATGCCCGAATTTAAACTGCGTGTTTCTCGACGCTAATCGTTTATGCTCAGTAATATTTAACAAGCTGATACACTCACATTTTACTGTAGTTACCTATTGGTAGTAATAAGTCGTTTTCCACATTTGGTGGACCCTGAACTTTTTTCCCTTGTATCCTTCATTTATCAATTCGATGAGTGAATGTTGATACACAATTTGTTTAGTCTGAGTTACTTTAGCGAACGAGCCCTCTGTAATATCATATGCTCTAACTGCATTGCTATGTGGTCGCAGTGAGTTGCAGTACATTTTTAACAATTTTTTTTATTCTGCAATTGCAATTTGCTGCGGGCCCACATGTAATTAAAGTTGTGTTGCTATATTAATAGCCTGCACATTGCATTACTGAAGCCTGTCCCGCTGTAATTTGGGACAAGTCACTAATAATCAAGACCACGAGCACTTACACTACGTCCCCAATCTTGCTTTTCCATTCTACGAATTATAGGCACACTACTGTGAAAACTCAAAATTCAATTTTGAGGTTTTGGTGCAGGTAGGCCTACACACGAAAACAAAATTAAGGTTTTGGCATAATTCCCCCTCTATACACCCAACGGCTATTGGCTACCTTTTATTGAACGCACTTTTAACACACGACTATGAATGGATATAGAGGAACTTTGTACACTCGTCATTAGGTCGGTGGTTCGCAGGTTCAGATCCAACCGCGGTAGATAATTTCTGAAGGATACAAAATCTTTGATACTTGTATATCTGAGCTAGAGTCTGAAGTCCCTTGTCATAGCTTTCTCACATTCCACGAACGACACGTCTTTAAGCAAAATTTTTCGACAGCTTCCGTCCTCGTGAAAATTAAACTCTGCTAGTCATCATCCTCTCCTGTCGATCTAACATCGAGGGTAATTAAATTTTCCCTGCAGCTGCTCGTATCTCAGCAATAGAATTATGGAATTCAACTCTGTCCAGCTGAGAAAAGTAGGCCTATTTGAGCACAGTAGGCCTACTACATAAGCAGCGATGCACAGCGAATTAGATTACAAGTGCCACGTGATGATTTGTTTTTTTCTAATTTGGAACTCATTGAAGCTACTTACAGTAGCTAAAGTCGCGAGGAATATCTCTCGTGAATGCTTCAAAAATAGAACATGTGCAGCCTATAACCGCGTTGAGCACTTGATAATTGAACCGTTATTATTAGAATCTCCTAAAGTCAAGAAATACAAAGTTTTGGGGAAACACAAAAAATTGTTTAAAAGAAATGCATGAGTTAATAAATGGAATATTTGAAATTGGAAATTTTGGTAAAAATATAACGAATATTTTTGTATGCTAATGAATATTTTTTGAATGGAATATGTCTCAATATTCATGTTCGAAAGTGTTTGAATTATGAGGTTTTTCAAAAGTTGGTAAAGATTTAACAAAACAATCTCTTTATTTCTTGAAATAATTGAAAATTGGGTTAAAATCAATACGAATTTGATTCTCAAAACAAGTATTCAGAAGCTGACTTCATAATTCTTGCTTCATGTGGATAAATCTTACTCTAACCTTATGAAATGTCATGAAAGACATAAATAATAAAGTTCTGCATGAAATAATCTAAAACAATAATATATTATACAAAAGACAACAACATTATTCTAATAAATCCAAAATTCAGACACAAAATAATTAATTTACTAAAGACAACAACTTAGGCTTCAGTTTTGTTCATTCTGTGCCAGCCTTGTCACTGACTTATGGGCTTCCTCCACGAAATCTAGTTTTCAAGCGCACATGTCACAACAGAAATACCGTTCGACTTGTATTTTTCTAAAAAATAGTATATCTATCCCTATAGAACAGAAATTAGCAATAAACTTAATTTTATTAAAATTTGACTTGTGGGATTTCTAAAAAAAAAAAAAAGATTCAATTGTAAAAATAACTACATATTGGGTAAAGGTTGGTAATATTTTGATATGAGTAATATTGTGATAGTTCTTTTTGAGAATGTATTACAATTTTACTGAGCGAAAGGAAGATCGGTTTTTTTGCGTCAGCGTATTAAGGGAATGTTCGTGGACAAGTTTCTGCACAAAACCGGTCCTTCTCTCGCTCAGTAAATTGTAATAATTTCTCAAAAAGAACTATCACAATATTACCATTCTTTAACCTAACAGCGATGTTGCTGTGTCAATAATTAAGAATGAAGGGGAAACTTAAGTACAAGATAATAAATAGTCTGTTGGCAGAAAAATTTACAATCAATGGTACCAACATGTCTGCTATATTTAAAATTCTCGTTACTGTTCGCACTAATGCTGAATGTATAATCTTCTTTACCCTTTTTCAATACAGTACAAATAATTAAATTATCTTATTTATTAACTTATTGTTATATGAATTTTACGTAATAATTAATGTTACAGTTATATAAAGAATAATTAATTATTTATATTTAATTATATGCTATCGTATAAAACTGAATAAGTTGTAACATACTGTTGATATTTTTGTATAGGTTTTTGAAGCTTTAGTACTTTCCACAAGCTGCTGAAATGATGATGGATTATGCCTGTATTAAATGTATTGTAGCTAGGGCCTGTCATTTTTTCACGCAAAGATTACAAAATTTCCGTCCCTAGAAAGCGATAAATTTACACTTTTAGCAGTGGAATAATAGGGCATTAGACATTGGATTATATGACATTTCATCCATAAAGTAAACTAATATAGACCTATTCTCATTTGCTGAGGTTCCGCCGTAGGCCTAACTCAGGTGACGTCGTCTCATTGAAGTAAAAGGAATCAGAGTTCGATTTTTGCTTCGTAATATAAGATTTTACTTAGAAAGCGACTGTCGAGCACGTTTTTGCGAGTACGTCCCTACTTCCGTTTCCTTGACCTATCTAATATTGCCGTAATGTTAGCACATGAAAATGGGTGTTAAATAAAGGACACCAATTCTAGTGAGATCGAGGAATCAATTATGTAAATTTTATGCGAGAAAAAAGTATAACTTTTGTATTTCTAATAATAATAATAATATGAAACATGTACCACATTGTAAGTGGAGGATATTATGGTATGTGTCGCAGATTCCTGTACCAATTTCATAAAACTTATTTCGGATGCCATCTGGTGTTCACTGCCCAATAAGCGACGAGAAGCTTCTTGCAAGTGCTGCAGTTCGCGGGAGAGTTCTAAATCTCTTACTTCGGGCGTCGCGACGATAGAGGGCCAAGCATTGAAATCAGAACATAGAAGAACTGTTGATAATTTTATATTTAGTTCAAGCACACAAGTTTAATAAATCATAGAGGAGAGAGAAGATGCGGTAGTAAAATGTGAAGGAAAGATAAAAAGGAAAAGTAGGTTGACAGGAAGAGGAAAAGGAAACATAGAGTTAGGTTTAGAAATCATGCGAAAAAAAAAAAAACTTTAGAGTAGGCTTAACAGTGAAATAGTATATAATACCAGTACTGCGTAAGAAGGGAGAAAGGGAAGAAGATGGGAAGAAAAACAAGTACAGTAAAACCGTCACCGTATTAACCGGTTGGTAGATTACCCGACTGTCTTTCTCTCTCGCTGTTTTTGTTTTGCAGAAAAAAATATAAGTACTGTACATTATATTAGTACGAAATTTTTTTTCTACAGAATGCTTTTTACTAACCTTTATCCTTAACGCAGTATGATCTACTCTTCGAGTGGTCGTACGGTCTAACATCTACGCAAAATATCTTCAGCAGGTGTCAAAAGAAAACGTGTTTGCTACGAAAAAAAAGTGCAAGTAATTGAGTAGTTTGGAAAATGAGAAACTGTCTCATCACAATACGAGATAGGAATTACAAATGTGGGCGATTTAATGAAAAACAAAATATAAAGTGCATCAAATTTGTAAAACTACAACATGAGACCTCTACTATTTCTATCTTTGCACAGACAGCTGTCATAAGGGGTTTTCTTGGCCATTAAAAACCCGTCGTCGAAAACTAGACTTAAATTAGTGAAATTATGATCCACTACCTAGCGTGTTAAAAGAAAAGACCACAGGGGAAATGACGAAACTGTATTATGCACTTAGTTTATGAACACCTTTTATAGTATGGATTATCCGATTCTTTCGATTAACCGTTCACTCCACCCCCTTCATTACCACGGATAATAGAGGTTCTGCTGCACGAAGGTGAGGAAGAGAAGGGCAAGGAAGATGGGAGAAAATGGGGAAGATAAAATGAAGAACGAGCAAGAGGGTGAGAAATAGGAGAAGAAAAATGATGAAGATAAGGAGTAGAAAGATGAAGAGAAAAAATGTACTTCATATGTACCTGCAATGCTTAACATTAGAAGATTTTACGGTTATTGGGTTTTAACGAAACAAGACATGGCTGCGCAGACAAAAAATACAACTGCTTGGAAACGAAGTATTTGCACATGAAAAATGTTGTATTATAGTCTTTTACACTAGAGAACTAAAAAATTGTTGATACCTTCGGAGTGAAAATAGTTGATTCTTTTGGAAATTCTTGCTCTAATTCAAAAAAGAGCTTTAGATTTTTTCTATCGGGCTTACAAACAAACATTCTAATGTGGGCAGCTAAAAAAAATGTTATTTTTTTCTTCCGTCATATTAATAATGTCAATAGAAGTGTTTATGCAAATTTTGGCCATTCGAGCGCAATTACAAGGGTCATAAAAAATAAGTTTCCCTGGGGCCGTTTACAGGAAGATAATACAATTTCATGGAAAGATTTATTGGAACAGATACAGCAATTGTTGAACTGTCTTTCGGGATATTCCTCACCGGAACTGAGTCATTTGTCATACCGTGGGATGAACTTGTTTCCCTGTGTCATAGAAGTCTGCCGTGTGTGACAGCCATTTGCACCTCTCTGTCGACCCCATTATTTTCCGTAGCCTTTAATCCGTTTCATATTATAGTTCAGACCCCAAACTAGCAGTTTGCATCAAAATCTGAATTTTCATTTTTTTTTTTACTTATATTCTTCTTTGCTTGTGTCTTAGAAAATAATTCTTGCAGGCAAACTTCTCTATTCCAGCTTTTGACGAGCTGCGTTCTTTAATCCCAATTTCATGTGCAACATTTTTGGGATTTACAAGTGATTTATGATTCACATTGCATTGGCAGTAATGAATTTCAGTCTACTTTATGGTGATATTCTGGATGTAAATTCAGAATTTCAAAATGTTGACAGAACCTTGAACGATAGTATTAAAAAGTATCTCTTCCAAGAAGTAATCTCGTGTTCTCAATTCAGACGCATCATTTCTCCGCTGTAATACATGGTAGAACTACGTTCTCATGTTTCTAGGAACCGCCGAAACTTTCCACAAAGTGTGTATATACACATTCCGTAGTAAGAGCACCCTTTATTCTGCTGTCATCTGTGAAGAAGTTATGAAACCTCTAAAGCAAAGTGTTACATAACACGTGAAGTAGGATCAAGTTTATAATACCGGCGACCCGCTATTCCTTTGCCAAGAATTGTGCAATATAGACCTAATAACGAATGGGAAATCTTTAAATTCCAAAGTATGATCATCAATAACGTTTTGAGAAGTGTGCCCTATTCAGAGATTTTTAATTCAGCTGTAGTTAATAGTTAATAATTTCTCATCAAAAGGTCTTAGTTGTAATCCTGGTAGATACAGTGAGACATATAGGGGAGAGTCGGGTAGTATCTGACATCGGGTAATATCGGACAGTGAGTTTCTTTCATCTACCACACGATGATAGTACCTGATTGACATGGTTACGTTTCTGTGATGTCGCATAGAGAAACGAAACCATGTCATTCAGGTACTACCATATGGTGGTAGATGAAAGAAACGCACTGTCCGATATTACTCGATGTCCGATACTACCCGACTCTCCCCTACTCAATAAAGAAATGGTGAATTAGGTCCGCAGTGTGTCGTATGGAAATGGCTCTCAAACGATAAAAGTTTTCGTGCGTTCTATATCTTTCGGACGATACCTCATTATTTTAGAGAAAATCTGGAGACGTTCATTCAATCCGTACTTAGAGGTCAATATTTTCTATATTCATAATTTTATCATTGAGATTAAGCACAATCATCCACTTTTTCTACCCGTATTTACTTTTATATCCGTAATACAGCCAGCTACAGCTTTTGGGACCTTTATTTCGCTTACTACTAATTAATTAATTATTTCATTCATTCATAGCTTTCTGACCAAGGGCAGGCCTTTCACTACAAATTCGACATTCTTCAATTTTTCCTATTTTCTGCCTTCCATTTTGTCTCCGAATATGATCCATATAATGTCGTCTATCATCTGATATTTTCTTCTGCGACGAACCTTTCTTCAGTTCACCATTCCTTCCAGTGCATCCTTTAGTAGGCAGTTTCTCTCAGCCAGTTACCCAAAACCTGGTCAGTTTCAGCGTCATTCTTCTTCACCCACTCTTTCCAACTCAACTTCATTTCTTATTCTGCCTGTCCATTTCACTCGCTCCATTCTTTTCCATATCCACTTTTCAAATGCTTCTAGTCGTTTCTATTCACTTCGTCGTAATGTACATGTTTCTTCCCCATAAATTCCACATTCCACACAAAGAATTTCATAGTCTCTTCCTTAATTATTTTTCCAGAGTTCCGTAGAAGATGCTCCATTTTCTATTGAAAGCTTTCTTTGCCATTGCTATCCTCCTTTTACTTCCTGGCAGCAGCTCATGTTACTGCTTATAGTACAGCCCAAGTACCTGAAGTTGTTCACTTGTCCTAGTGTCTCATTTAGAATTCGCACGTTTAACTTCTTTATTTTTCTTCCGATAACCATGGTCTTCTTCTTGTTTGTATTTATCTTCATCCCATACTGCTCACAGCTGTCATTTAGTTCCAATAGCATATCCCTTAGTGTCGTCTCTTCTTCTGTTAACAACGCCATATTATCAGCAAATCTTATGCACTTTATTCTTCTTCCTCCTACTATCACCCCTACCGTGTTCGGAAAACAGTTCTTCACTAAATCGTCCAAGTATAATTATGTTAAAGAGAGTAGATGATAAGGGGTATCCTTGTCATACTCCTCCCTCTGTTTCACTTCCTTCTGCAATTTCTTCTCCTATTCTGACTTTGCCCGTTGTTTCATTCACAGATTACTGAACAGCCTCCTCTCTTTCCAATCCATACCAATTTTATTCAGGTTGTCTACAAGTTTCTTCTAAATGCCTTTTCCAAGTCCAAAAATACTATATAAGACTTCTTTATTCTTCTCTAGGTATCTTTCACCGAGTGTTCGCAGCTGTTCACTTGCATCTTTGGTACCTTTTCTCTTCCTGAAGCCAAACAGCTCTTCTTCCAACTTTCCTTCCAGCTTAGAACATAAACGCCGATTTAGTATTCGCAAAAGAATCTTCGCCGAGTACGATATCAGGCTGATAGTCTGAACATTTCTTGGCATTATTTTTCTTCGGTATTGAAATCAACACTGTCTCCGTGAAATATTCAGGCCATTCGCCCTTCTCATATTTTGTTGCATAATGATAGAATTTCCTTCTTGTCTTCACGCAAGTATTTCACTAAATTAATAGGGATTCCATCAACTCCTGTTGCTTTCTCACTCTTTATTTCCCTAAACGCTAGCTCAAATCCCTCAGAATAGAATATATATATATATATATATATATATATATATATATATATATATATATATATATATATATTGTCTTCTAGTACGACTGCTTTGTCTTCTATAGATAAGTCGTCGGACGACTCTCTGTCTCATAATATAACTCTTTTACATATTTCGTCCATCTTTTCAGCATAACTTGTTTGTTTGTTATTTCATTTCCGATTTCGTTTTCTATTAACCAAATGGATTTTCTATTCTAATTTTTACTTCTAATAGAATTTCGTTTTTCTATTCATTAATCCATTTTGGAATCCATATAGCACTAGCTAAACATATATTTTTAGAAAATTGTATTTGTGTTTTAATATCATGCTCTTATTCCTTCTTGAAACAATGTAACTAATATCATTATACTGGGAATTTCACTGACTGGAGTGTCGCACGGCCGGTCTTCGACGTAGCAATAAACCATTTTTTACTGTCACAATTAAGAATATTGTCTCTTTGTCGAAGTAGAAAATCGAAGTGTTAACTGTATACCGTACCTCGTATGTTCGAAATATATTTCACAAAATGCGGCGAAGTTCTCACATAAAATGTTGAGAATTCTCACAAATGATACAAAACAAGATACCGTTGAACAATGTTATGTAATGTAGTTGTATAATACGTATATCTTGAATTTTATTAACTGTTACAGGATATTCATGCATGTATACGGCATGCTTCCTTCACGCCGACATGATATCTCATCTGTAGATTACGTCACAGCGAATTATGTAACAGTCTTCTTCAATATAGCAAAGCTTTATTAACAAATCATAAAAGCTAGCTAAAATTTGAATACAAATTTGAAATATTCGTGTTTAGTTATGTATTTCACTTTCAATATTGTAGAACCAACTTTTGTATGTTTTGGACGTGATAAGCGATTGGAAATGGAGAGCGAGCGAACACTGCTGTAGAGCTATGTTTTAAATAATTCTGTAACAATGTATAAAGTATTTATTTTGAAGTAAAATTAATTACATAAATATAAAGTTATTTATTTACGATGTGATTTACATATAGGGTCGTGTAGTCCATCTTTTGCCGGTATTAAATTATTAGCATTTAATAATGTTACGCTCCAGCTTGACTTACATTTGTGTCTTGCGCAGACTTGTAGACTCGCAATGCGATTACTGAAGTCTTACGAATTTGAGTAAATGAATAATAAGCGGTATGTACAATGGCGTTTTACTCCAAAGAATGCATAATAAATTTTTTCACCGATATCTTCAGCAAAAATATTCAGTAAACATTACAATAACCTATCTTCCTAAATTTATCGTCTCTTAAAAAGTACTGTATTTCCATTTTTTTTCTAACAGAATTCTTCGTATTTCAGTAACGGTAAATTTGATTAACATAATCAAAAGAAAAATAAAGTACCAAAGATTTTCTGATGGTATGGCGTTGTTAGCAAAAGAGGAGATGATACTAAGAGATATGCTACTGGAGCTAAATGACAGCTGTGAGCAGTATAGGCTGAAGATAAATGCAAACAAGAAGAAGACCATGGTCATAAGAAGAAAAGTAAAGAAGGTAAACTTGTGAATTCTAAATGAGGCAGTAGAGCAAGTGGAAAATTTCAGGTACTTGGGGTGTACTACAAACAATAACATGAGCTGCTGCAAAGAAGTCAAAAGGAGAATAGCAATGGCAAAGGAAGCTTTTAATAGAAAAAGGAGCATCTTCTGTGGACCTCTGAAAAACGAAACTAAGGAAGAGACTAGCGAAGTGCATTATGTGGAGTGTAGAATTTATAGGACAGAAACATGTACATTACGACGAAGTGAAGAGAAGCGACTAGAAGCGTTTGAAATGTGGGTATGGAGAAAGAGGAGTGGAGTATGTGAAATGGACAGACAAAATAAGAAACGAAGCTGGGTTGGAAAGAGTGGGTGAAGAAAGAATAATGCTGAAACTGATCAGGAAGAGAAAGGGGTACTGACTGGGTCACTGTGTGAGAAGAAACTGCCTACTGAAGGATGCACTAGAAGGAATCGTGAACGAGAGAAGGGTTCGGGGCAGAAGAAGATATCAGATGATAGACGACATTAAGATATGAATCGTATGAGGAGACTAAGAGGAAAGCAGAAAATAGGAAAGACTGGAGAATATTGAGTTTGCAGTGAAAGCCCTGCCCTTGGGCAGAACATTATGAATGAATAAATGAATAATCACTGATATGAACCCATACTTCATAGCTGAAAAGGATTCGGGGAGGGGGGTATTATGTGTACTTTTAGTAGGCCTACCATCTAGGCAACCATACAAAAATTTATTCTTGCGACGCTCTTCATCACGAAAATTTTATTCCTCAATGATTATCTTACAGAGAAAAAATTAAGACACTACAACTGTTTACAAATGAGAACACATTTGTTAATTCGTTCTAGTTACATTTTATTTTTGACACTCGGTTTCAGTCCTAACTGTTAAGAATAGCACATTGATACAGGCTAAGGAATATTATATTCTAAAAGTTTGAAATTAAATTCTATATGATTTTTACATGACATTTTTCGGAAAATTCAGTAAAACTTTGTTTACATTAATATCATTTCTTCCTTTCGTCCTTGAATTCGAGGTCTTTTGAATCCAAAATTTGTTGCTCTATTTATCTACTGAATGAACTTCGGCTTTAATAATTGTTTGAGGTTCGGACTGACATGTACAGTTGTCAAAAGAAAAAGTGACCGCTCTCTTGAAGCAAAGTTGCCTTCGGGTATCTTCGCTACAATTCGGAGACAGGCGATGTTACATGTTGTTTGACCACGTTGCCTGATAGCTACAATTATAATTAAAGTGTTTTGCGTGTTACTTTATAGCGTAATGGTAGCGTTGCGGGTTCTTATTCGTGAGGTCCTACGTTCGAATACAATCTCGTTCTTTTTATGTTCTTTTTTGTTTTGTTGTTAAGACAGAGAGACAAAATATACATAATTGCTCCTTTCTCTTTTACGATTATTTTAGTAATTCACATCAGGTTCATTAATGTAGACTATTATGCCATGCCTTTTCATTATGATATTGTGGCTGCAAATGGAAAGAAAAAAACTTTTATTCTCAACAAAAATATCTTTCGTGGCATAAATAAAACAAACTTACTGGCGTCTGCTTTAGAACATTCAAACAATTAAGCGTTTAAAAAGAAAACAAAAAACCACCATTCAGTATTTAGTCTACCTTCCCGTTATCTCGATCACATCTTGCAGTCGAGTGGGCATGGAATCGACTAATCTTTGCAAATAGCGACTGTTCTTAGACACGACATTCCAGGCATTCTGGACATACATAAGTGTTCTGCCCATGGGCAGGTCTTTCATTGCAAAACCAGCATTATTCAATCTTTCCTATTTTCTGCCTTCCTCTTAGTCTCTGCATATGATCCACATATCCTAATGTTGTCTATTATTCTTCTCAACCAGAGATCCAACCAATTCATTTTTCTCTTTCTAATCAGTTTCAGCATCATTCTTTCTTCATCCACTTTATCCAACACACCTTAATTTCTTATTCTGTCTGTCCACTTCACACGCTCCGTTCTTCTCCACATCCACATCCACATTTCAAATGCTCCTGTTCGTTTCTCTTCATTTCGTCGTAATGTCCAGGTTTCTTCCCCATACAATGCCATACTCCACACAAAGCACTTCACTAGTCTCTTCCTTAGGTCTTTTCCAGAGGTCCGCAGAAGATGATCATTTTCCTATTAAAAGCTTCCTTTGCTCATGTTTGCAGTTTTTCTTGGGAAGGATAAATGCGGTAACTTCCCATTGCTTTCCGCACACCACTGTCTCTTTCGCATCTTATTAGATCCCAGGGGGCCCAAGCGTGGAGATTAGGAGAGTGGATTTGACTAACTGGGCCCTCTGGACTTCACCGAAATTCACCGCAAGGGTTAAATATTAGTTATATCAGGACGTTAGACTCTATCAGAGACCGGGAAATCCCAATTAGCCTTTGCCCCCTCGCATTCTGGACTAGCTTCTACAAATCATAAGAAAATCTTGGAGGGGTATTGGGCCAATTTTTCCGCAAGTGTTTCCACACTTGTGCCCTCGTAGCTCAGCGGAAGAACGTCGGAAGTTAGATGTCGACGTCTCAGGTTCAATTCCTCGTTACTCCTTTTCTTTTTATTGTGGTTCAAGGTAGTATAATGTAATAAATAAAGAAAAACGAACACCAGTATTATGCAACTGGATTGTTCCAAAACTAATATTAAATTTATGTCATTTATATCGCTAAAGAACGATAACTCAATATAAATTATAACTTGAATATTATTTATGTCGCTAAAGAACGATAACAATATAAATAACTTGAATATTATTTATACAGTATCACTAAAGAACGATAATAGAATATAAATGCTAAATATCGCTATCGGTTTAATTAATATAAGTTATTACGCCTATATAATATTTACTTAACTATTTAAAGAAAATAACCTATTTTACAAAGAAAAATGGTTATTTGTATTATAATAATTACTTTCATAAAATGCAGATTAATTATATCGTGACAGAAAAATAACAGAATATAAATAACGTGAATATTATTTAAAACGCTAAAAAAGAAAACAGAATATAAATGATAAGTTACATGTTATTTATATCGCTAAAGAACTATAACAGAATATAAATGATCATTGAATATTATTTATATCGCTAACTAACGATTAAAAAATAAAATGAAAAATTATACAAGGTCCGAACCCACAACCTTCGAAACATTAAGCAAGTACCCTACCGCTACTCTACGAGACGCGGATATGGAATAATTCCATAATTTCGGAACTGCTTCTACAAGCTCATACATCGTGTAACATCGCCTTGACCCGAAGTGGACTTAGAAAATATTCGCTGTTCACGAGTGCGGCCACTTTTTTTTTTTTTTGACAACTGTACAGTACATCTATTATCAGGGAGTACATCTCACTTGACGATATGTATCAGAAGAACAATTGTTTGTATACATCTGAAGTCTGATTAATGTTATGCTTGCAATGGAGAAAGAAGGAAATGGCACCCTATCTCACTTCCTTCTGACTTATTTCTGACGTAAGTGGTGCTTTATTGGCATCACTTATGAGGTTCCAACCTGTTTACGTACAGTTGACTAAACAATACCATACAGGGTGTCTGGCTTAAGACGTTCAATTTTGCTTAGGCAGCCCAAATAACAGTCGACACATGTGGGAGGTATTTAATGATTACGAAGGCGGATTCAAGGGTGGGTATAACGGTCACTGATATCATCAAATGAATGTTACGGATTTTAGTCTTCGTATGATAATTTTACGTTAAATACGTGTTGTCAAACTGTTATGTTATTTATTATTTATTGTCTTTCTCCTTTCGAACGTTTATTCCTGTCTTGGATAATGTTTTATCGAGTCATTTGCTCTTCTTATAGTTCCTATATTATTGCTTTTTTTAATATTCAAGTTACAATTAATCTTTCAAATTAATTTATTTGTTTTGTTTCATTCGGAATAAGCAACGTATCTTTAAAGAGCAGACAGCGCAGAATTTTAACACAATTTATTAATTTATTTCAATATGTTTTGAATATATCGCGCCTAGTGACATTACCATGAGAACGTCAAAACCTGGATAGACTAAGAAAAAAGATGGATTCATATTGTGACAGACCATTTGGTTTAAGTCTAAGACATACGAGATCGATAACAACCCGTATGGAGTTGGACGATGTCAACATCTTATACTTAATTATCCTTTCCATACCTTTCAATTTTGCTTTTACGAGCTTCAGAGATTCGAACCGTGAATGGCTACCGACGGTAGAATTGGAACTTTTATAGCTACTGGTGTGGAATATTATTATTCATACGATGTTGCGATGGATTGCGTATTTCCATTTTAAAGTATATTAATTATAATTATATTCTAGAATCATCTGGAATCGAAGCTCAAAATTAAAAAGTACGAAAGGAAGGACCGAATATCGAACCCTCTCAGGCAGTCTAAACATTCATACGAACACATCACTCCAGGTAAGAGCCATGAACTATTCCCGAGAGATCCGCATGTTAGAAATGTCTGTTTCTTTATTCAGGCGCATTGTATGAATTAATGTATCAATTAGTCTACCGAACCTATGTCTATTTATTATTCCAGCTGTTTTCAATCGTTAGTTAAACTAAAATACAAGCGCTGCGAGTTAGAGAATTCCAACGACGAAAAGTATTGTGTCTCCACTCCTAATCGTGTTCTGCATGATGCCTAAACAATTTATGAACTGCTTGAGTCAGACAGCTTGTCTTTCACCAACATTCAGCCTGTACCGTGCGGCAACTTCTCTGACGTCAGTATACGGCGCATTGCATATCCGAATGGGGCAAGAGTTAAATTTCCTTTCACTCTTCTTCTTCTTCTTCTTCTTCTTCTTCTTATTCCATATCTAGGATTGGGTAAATCCCGTTCCGAATTCAAAGATGATCATATAAATTGTTGCCTCAATCTTTTCCTCGGCCATCTTATATCCGTCTGCCTGAAGATTTATAAAAGTAAACTTGCAGCAGTAGCCTATCAGGGGACATTATTCATAATTATATGGTTGTACCATTATTTAATCTGATATTAATATCAACAATAGCTTCTACCATACTAATTGTTACCATAAATTCTGATCTATTATCTTTACTTTTTATTTCGATCTTTCATATTCACCCCTAGCAGCGATCTCAGAAATCTCATTTCTGCAGTTTCATGTTCCTTCTGTCAATTATTGCTCTTAACACCCTCCATGAATTACTGTAAAGAGGGATTTGAAACAACATTTTGGAATTTTAACCTTATTTCTTTAGACATATTTTTCCCCAAATGTCTTTTATAATATATTCATTTAGCGTATCATATGTGTGTGTGTTTTTACAGTACTTTCTAAATCTGTATTTGTATTGTAATATATGTCGAAATATCACATCTAGCTGTCGAAGAGAATGGGGGGAAAGATTACATCCTTGTTTTAATCCTTGTCTTATCTTAAGGGACACTACTTATATTAATTTCTAAGCAAGTGTTGCCATAAAGAGACTTAATTTCATTTATCAAATTCATTGGCATTCTATATTCAATTAGTATATTCCACAGTTTCTGTCTATTAACTCTGTCATAGACTTTCTCATAACTAAAAAATAACATGTGTAACAGTAAATTAAATTCCCTTTTCTTCTCAGTTAGTTATTTAGTAATAAATACTGCATCGATACATGATTTTCCTTTTCTGAAGTCACATTGTTCTTCCTATATAATGTCTTATGCAATTGGATATATCCTTTAAATGGTCACAAGGACGAAAATTGAACTAGATTTAGAATCTAGAGAGATTATACTTCATTAATAATATAAAAACAAAAAAATCATATTTTTTTAAGATTTTGATCAAATTACACCTATGCATTCCTTTAACAATACAGAAATTATTACGCCTATTAATTTTTCTCTCTCGATTTGGCGGTAGAGTATATCACTTTCGGCTGGAGCAAATATGAAGACAGACCTGTCAATAGAAAACTGGGAAGTAATTCATAAAGCGATAGTGAAATTGACAAAGGATTGAGAATATAAGCCTAGGTTTGTTCTCCTCTTCACGCAGAAGTTGCGGAAACCGAAATAAGTTACACCGTAACTGACTATCTTGCAATCATCTCTCCTGCCAGCGGGCAGAATAGCTTTAAATTTAAGTAATGACAGAAATTACATACGCAAACGACCAAATTCACGGACTTAAGGAGGGGTTATATCTCATTATAGTATTTTAATTTCAACAGTTAAACAGTAAATCATTCATTGAATACGGCGATCCCACTCTGGCGCTTGCATGAAACTCATTGAAAATTCGTAGCGATCTCTGCGGAGAAAGCTCAGACTGGAGGCGTTTTTAATTGGTTATTTTACAACGCTTTATCCATTGCTATGTTTATCTAGTGTCCGAATGAGATAAAGGTGATAATGCAGCGAAATGAATCCAGGGAACAGTGCCAACAGTTACGAAACATTTGCTTTTAATGAGTTGAAGGAAAATCCCGAAAAAACCTCAACAAGGTAACTTGTCTCAAACAGGATTTGAACCCGACCTCGTTCGTTTCACGGTCAGACATGCTAACCGTTACTCCACAGCGGTGTACCTGAGTGGAGGGTTTCGCCACTTAAATTTAAATATTAATTTGTGGGAATACAGTTGAAATTGGTTACAGCGCCGTGGAAAGAACTAAAGAAATGATGTAGCAACAAACGAGTTCGCTACAAAAATAAATAAAATTTAAAAAAAAGTTCAGGAGGAGTCGCTGTCCAGGACAGACAGACAACCAGACGGCATTCATAGACCTACGTATCAGAAATTCCGAACTAATGTACGTCCTTATAACCGTCGGCATTGATTTTTGTAGCAACACAGAACTTCTTCTTTAGACCTCTCATAATAAGAATTCAAAAATAAAAAATAATTTAGATGGAACAAGCTGTAGCCCAGTCAGACTGCAGGTTGAGGACACAACCAATCAGATAATGTGACATTTGTGATAAAAGACGGCTAAGCGGCAGGATTTTGGAGAAGGTTTATCAATCATGTTATATTTCTCATAGTTTTGAAACTACTTACCGGTTCCAACTTCAGGGCCGCATTGCTCAAAACGAGTCCAGTATCTATCCTGTTGATTAGCCAAGCATAACTGGTCCAACAGAGTAGGAGATTCTTCCAGATTCAGAGAGTTACGACCGTGAGGATGAAACTCGTAAGCAGTTCTGAACCATTGTAGAAATTAAATCTCATATGGTCGAAAAATTTCTTACATTTCCACGAGTGCTTCAGAATTTTCTATTTTTCATCAATGTTTCGTTATCATCGTATCATTTTACCGGTTCTGAACAGTCTCTGTACCTGGAAAACAACGTTAAATAATTGGATACGTAACATTACAAAGGTGCAAAGAGACAAATTTATGAACAGTACTTTATTATTAGACAACTTTCGATCTTGAACAATTTTAAGAATATATTTTTTAGAATTGAATTGATAGTACTTACTACAACTTTTCACCAATCTTTATCAATAGTTTGGTGATATTACTAAAATTAACATAATGAGAGAAAAACAAACTTCCCAATTTTTTAAAGGTGTTAAGTCTCATAAACATTTCGTAAGTACTATGATCCATTTATTATCCACAGATATGTTAGTTTCTGCAATTACTTCTATTAAAGTGATTTTAGGGAGAAAGGAACTTATCTGGTCAATCACTCAAAATTCATTTCAAAATAATTACTTTCTCCTGCTACATACCAAATGGGAACTTCGGAAAATATTGCCTTGTAATAACTTAAAAACAACAACAATAATAACAATAGCAATGGTAACAACAATAAAATAGTAAAAATAATAATAACAATATTTAATACATCAATATAGAAGCACTTCCGTACTTCACGGTTATGAATTGTATGATTAACCATAAAATTTACATGAGATGTTATGGATTCGCATTAAGTGTAGTATCAACTTTTCCATACTTATGTCTTAGGAAATTTATTCAATTTCACGACTACTGGTCTTGAAAATACAACGGCAAACAGCAAGGAGTCGATGTAGTGGCGTTTTCGAATGCTTATTCGGTGACTCTGGTTCTATTTCCGGCAGAGAAGAGGCGGAGTATCTCTCTTCAATGGGTACAGAATGTGTGTAGCTTGTCCTATGTTTGTCTTATATTGTCTTAGCGGTACCTTTCGCCTTATTAATTACATGACCACATAATCTCTGACCTTGTAAAGGCCTAGTAATGGTTAAGAACGTGATCAAAATAATCAATTAAATATATAGAAAAGTAGTAGCAGTAATGATACTACTACTACTACTGCTACTACTACTAATACTACTACTACTACTACTACTAATAATAATAATAATAATAATAATAATAATAATAATAATAATAATAACACAATTACTGAAATGTGATCAGAAAATTTTTTGCGTAGTTATATGATTTACTGTCATAATTCTAACACCAATGTACGAGTACGCTATTACGTCTACCATTAAAACCAATTTTATGCAGTAGACTACGTAGGACTGAGAATATTCACGTCCACAAATCCTATACTCGCAAATAATGCCGTTTATCACATTTCTATGCGAACTGAGCGTGTTTACATTGTCTTGCATTTATTCCGCGTTATCTTAAGCGGTGGTAGTGATTGAGAATCTGACATCACTCGTGGTACCATAAAAATAGAAGTCTAAAATGAATTTCGTATCTCGCGAATTTTCTAAATTAAATCCTTCACTAATCGAAGACCTGGTTTTCGTGTGTCGCCTTGAGTACTTCAGTGAGAGTCTTCTCGATATTCGGGTACCCAGTACAAGTGCTCGGATCTCTTGCCTATCGAGGATAGCGACGCCTCCTTTCAGCACTAGCTCTTGCCAAAGCTTTTAACATGTTCGGCGAAACAGCCCTGCTGCTGTTCAGACATGCTTGCACTATTCCTTCCCCTCTTGTGGTAACTGTTAAGTTACATCCGTTTTGAAAACTCTCTTATGTTCCTTGAAACAGAATGGTGAAAATAAAAATGAAACAAATGACCAATATGCTTGGAGTTTGTATTGACACTTAACAGTACTCACAGCCCCAAATTTCTTTGCAAGGACGAGCGATCGCGTACATTTCAAATGTCTTTCCTTCCGTTTCCTCTTCTTTCATTGTCATCGTCAGTTTGGAGCTCACATAGATTCTTCCTCCCAGCCTCAAATTCCCTTGCAACAACACGCGATCGTGTACCTTTTTAATTATTTCTCCTTTCATGTTCCTTTCTCTAATTTCATCACTCATTCCGTCATTCCACACAATAGTCATGGAAATGTTGGACTTGTGGTCTATGTAAATACATCAATATAAGATAAAATACAGTACAGTGTTAAAGAAAATACATATCGTATTTTATTACTTTAACTCGAGTATCGTCATTTCCCATAACTGTGGTCCAAGCATCCAACTATGGTCCAAAACGCATTATGTACTACTTAGTCCCCCAAGAGTTCGGTGTTTGCCAATTGAGGCGCCACTGTGATGGAATTATGTTCCCCATTGATGCTTCCATCTACCATTAAACTTGCCAATGTTATGGATGCTTAACAAGGTCAGTGTGCATCGTCCTATTGAATGTTTGAAAACACGAAATCATTCAGTTTGTGTTTGTCTGTTTTATTAAGATCTCCTCTGTAGAACTGGTAACTTATAGATTTGTGATTGTTTGTACAGTTGTCAAAAAAAAAAAAAAAGTGGCCGCACTCGTGAACAGCGAATATTTTCTAAGTCCACTTCGGGTCAAGGCGATGTTACACGATGCATGAGCTTGAAGAAGCAGTTCCGAAATTATGGAATTATTCCATATCCGCGTCTCGTAGAGTAGCGGTAGAGTACTTGCTTAATGTTTCGAAGGTTGTGGGTTCGGGCATTGTATAAGTTTTCATTTTATTTTTTAATCGTTAGTTAGCGATATAAATAATATTCAATGATCATTTATATTCTGTTATTGTTCTTTAGCGATATAAATAACATGTAACTTATCATTTATATTCTGTTTTCTTTTTTAGTGTTTTAAATAATATTCAAGTTATTTATATTCTGTTATTTTTCTGTCACGATATGATTAATCTGCATTTTATGAAAGTAATTATTATAATACAAATAACCATTTTTCTTTGTAAAATAGGTTATTTTCTTTAAATAGTTAAGTAAATATTATATAATACCTTATATTAATTATATAAACCGATATTTAGCATTTATATTCTATTATCGTTCTTTAGTGATACTGTATAAATAATATTCAAGTTGAATAATTTCAAGGGAAAAATTGTTCCGGGGCCAGGTATCAATCCCGGGACCTCTGGTTGAACGTACCAGCGCTCTACCACTGAGCTACCCGGGAACTCCACCCGACACCGTCTCACCTTTTCCCTTTATATCCACACAACTCGCGTGGGCTGACGAAACGCCAGAGACCCACAACGAGTGCACACAATCTCTGTGTGACTTGCAATTGTGGTTTTCTGTTAACGAACACAGTAACGTATATAGTATGCAAATCTAGTCTTTCAGATGAACCTACCTGTAAAGCAGATTTGAATAATTTCAAGGGAAAAATTGTTCCGGCGCCGGGTATCGATCCCGGGACCTCTGGTTGAACGTACCAGCGCTCTACCACTGAGCTACCCGGGAACTCCACTCCCACTCTGGTGGAGTTCCCGGGTAGCTCAGTGGTAGAGCGCTGGTACGTTCAACCAGAGATCCCGGGATCGATACCCGGCCCCGGAACAATTTTTCCCTTGAAATTATTCAAATCTGATTTACAGGGAGCTTCACCTGAAAGACTAGATTCGCATAATATTCAAGTTATTTATATTGTTATCGTTCTTTAGCGACATAAATAATATTCAAGTTATAATTTATATTGAGTTATCGTTCTTTAGCGATATAAATGACATAAATTTAATATTAGTTTTGGAACAATCCAGTTGCATAATACTGGTGTTCGTTTTTCTTTATTTATTACATTATACTACCTTGAACCACAATAAAAAGAAAAGGAGTAACGAGGAATTGAACCTGAGACGTCGACATCTAACTTCCGACGTTCTTCCGCTGAGCTACGAGGGCACAAGTGTGGAAACACTTGCGGAAAAATTGGCCCAATACCCCTCCAAGATTTTCTTATGATTTGTAGAAGCTAGTCCAGAATGCGAGGGGGCAAAGGCTAATTGGGATTTCCCGGTCTCTGATAGAGTCTAACGTCCTGATATAACTAATATTTAACCCTTGCGGTGAATTTCGGTGAAGTCCAGAGGGCCCAGTTAGTCAAATCCACTCTCCTAATCTCCACGCTTGGGCCCCCTGGGATCTAATAAGATGCGAAAGAGACAGTGGTGTGCGGAAAGCAATGGGAAGTTACCGCATTTATCCTTCCCAAGAAAAACTGCAAACATGAGCACAGGAAGCTTTTAATAGGAAAATGATCATCTTCTGCGGACCTCTGGAAAAGACCTAAGGAAGAGACTAGTGAAGTGCTTTGTGTGGAGTATGGCATTGTATGGGGAAGAAACCTGGACATTACGACGAAATGAAGAGAAACGAACAGGAGCATTTGAAATGTGGATGTGGATGTGGAGAAGAACGGAGCGTGTGAAGTGGACAGACAGAATAAGAAATTAAGGTGTGTTGGATAAAGTGGATGAAGAAAGAATGATGCTGAAACTGATTAGAAAGAGAAAAATGAATTGGTTGGATCTCTGGTTGAGAAGAATAATAGACAACATTAGGATATGTGGATCATATGCAGAGACTAAGAGGAAGGCAGAAAATAGGAAAGATTGAATAATGCTGGTTTTGCAATGAAAGACCTGCCCATGGGCAGAACACTTATGTATGTCCAGAATACCTGGAATGTCGTGTCTAAGAACAGTCGCTATTTGCAAAGATTAGTCGATTCCATGCCCACTCGACTGCAAGATGTGATCGAGATAACGGGAAGGTAGACTAAATACTGAATGGTGGTTTTTTGTTTTCTTTTTAAACGCTTAATTGTTTGAATGTTCTAAAGCAGACGCCAGTAAGTTTGTTTTATTTATGCCACGAAAGATATTTTTGTTGAGAATAAAAGTTTTTTTCTTTCCATTTGCAGCCACAATATCATAATGAAAAGGCATGGCATAATAGTCTACATTAATGAACCTGATGTGAATTACTAAAATAATCGTAAAAGAGAAAGGAGCAATTATGTATATTTTGTCTCTCTGTCTTAACAACAAAACAAAAAAGAACATAAAAAGAACGAGATTGTATTCGAACGTAGGACCTCACGAATAAGAACCCGCAACGCTACCATTACGCTATAAAGTAACACGCAAAATACTTTAATTATAATTGTAGCTATCAGGCAACGTGGTCAAACAACATGTAACATCGCCTGTCTCCGAATTGTAGCGAAGATACCCGAAGGAAACTTTGCTTCAAGAGAGCTGCCACTTTTTCTTTTGGCAACTGTACAATTAAACCTGGCTATATAGTGTTTACTTTCACGTAATAATTAGACTGGCAGAGGTTAAGGACTCTGCGTGAAAAATGTTTAACCTCAAGGCTAGAAGTCAGTCCTCAACTATGTACCACAATTTTTCGTGGACCATAGTTGTATTTCATTTCGAAATATTTGTCTTAATAAAATGTGATCAATGTGATTCTACAAATACGATATCTCAGTATATTCTAAAACACCATTTAACATTATAGTCCATAAATAAAGAAACAGGCTGTTCCAGCATCAATGGTACTAGCACGAATTATGGTCCGGTAAAACGAAAACTTCAGGGTAGAAGGAAAACAACCGTCTCTGTAAGTGACTATGAGAGCGATGAAATTGAATTGGATACAGATTAGATTTTTCCGGTGTTCTCCTTATTTACAGGCAGTGAGTCAGATGTGGAAAAGAAGACGAAATCTGTTAAATTAATGCTAAAGGCACATAGTTAGAAGAAGCGGCAATTACTGAGGTGGCGAGAAATGGAAGACATTTTATTCTATAGAAAGGAAAACATAATAAAACAAATTGAAGATCCCAAATGCGTCTAGAAAAGGAGAGATCTATTTTCAATTTCAGGATTACAAGAGAAGTGGAGATTCCAAAGATCGAAATAAGCCTACTGAATGTAGTTCTCAGTATGGTAAATAAACATTATCAGTGAATTTATGTGCATAATATTTTGTTAAGAATTTGTTTATTTTGATACCGTACTTTTGTTCTTTAATACACACTCACCGGAAAAAAACCGGGCCAACTACATTTTCTTTAAAATTTTTTAAAATTGTAGGATTTTTTAAATAATTTTAGGTGTGTTGAGGTTCATTTAGTTATTCATTTATTTTGTGATACGTAATAATGTAATACTGAATACGTAATAGCCAATAATGATCTGAAAAGAAGATTCGTCCTTCTTGCAATATTGTGTCTAAACTTTTCGGACTCATTTCAAGCTAAACTGAAGAAGTCTACACACTGGTAAGCTCTTTTGAGGCAGTATTTGAGTACTTCATTGTATACAAATGTCACTAGGTCCTACCGATTCAGCAAAAGTGGTTGCATTGATAGAAGATAATAATAGTCAGCGTTATGTGGCTGCAGTTCTTGAGATTCCTCGATCGACCGTACAACGAGTGTACCATCGCGTTAGAGAGACAGGAAGTTATTCCAGGAGACCCGGTTTAAGGAGAAAACGAGTAACTGCGGCTCGTGACGACCATTTTATTGTCCTAAACACATTAAGAGATCGCCATTCCACAGCTATTGAGACCAGAAGAGCCTTCCAGAAAATAAGACAAGTTAACGTGAGTGAGAGAACTGTAAGAGGACGTCTGGATGAATGTGGGCTGAATTCCAGAAGATCAGCTAAAGACCCAGAATTGCTCCAGCAACATCATGTTGAGCGATTACGTTTCGCTCACAATCATGCTAATTGGAACCTGGGGCAGTGGCGACGAGTGCTCTTCACAGATGAATCGAGATTTAGTTTACAGATGGACGTGAAAGGGTGTGGAGAAGAGAAGGAGAACGTTTTTTCTTCATGTACCTTCAGTTCACATATCAATTTCCAAAGTGGATCAGTAATGGTATGGGGCGGCATTTCGTACGAAGCTCACACAGAACTTGTTTTCATTAACGGAGGTGCTTTGAGTGCTCCAAGATATATCGAAGAAAATCTAATTTAACATGTGGTACCATATGCCCCACTTATTGGTGAAAAGTTCCTGTTAATGCACGACAATGCTCGCCCTCATGCTACAAGAATCTTGGATGAGTTCCTCCACGACGTTGGATTGAATAGGATGGCATGGCCAGCAAGAAGTCCTTATACAAACCCTATTGGACATGTGTGGGGAATGCTAGGGAAGCAAGTTAGAAGTCGTCTAACTCCTCACAGCAACTTACAGCAGCTCCGAAGTGTTCTAAGTAAAGAATGGAATAGAATCGACCAGAGTGATATCCAGAATCTGATCGAAGGGTTGAATCGGCGAATGGTAACAGTCATACAGTCACGGGGAGGCAATACCCGCTATTAGCAACAACTGGGTGGCCACAAAATCAGTTGAACATTAAGAAGAAAATTGATACAATTCGTAGCTTTTTACACCTTTTAATTATATGCATTGATTGGCGTTGAAAATAATAGCGCAAGTGATAATAAAAAAGAGTTTTTTTTCTGGGAAACAATGTTTTCTTCATTTCATAATGGGTTTTCTGATTATCACCCCTTAAAAAAATTAAGAAACTTTTTGTGGCCCGGTTTTTTTGCGGTGAGTGTAGTTGTTCATTATTGCAGGAAAATGACTTTCAGATTTCACTTGTTTATTGTGTACTAGCCGTACCCGTGCGCTCCGCTGCACCTGTTAGAAATAAATATAAAGTAATTACATAATTAAAATAGGACATTTGATCCAGGGGAAGATTCGTGTTTGATAGAAGGATAAATCGTTTAATATGTTACTTAATTTAAATTATATTTAAATAATTAAAATGCGGTCATTTTGATCCAGAGAGCACTCATTTGGTGCAATGACAATTCCTTTAACATGATTCTTAATTGTTATTACATGCAACCATAGTTTAATGAAGATTGACATATCATTTAGTTTTAAAGTGTATACTTTATATTACTTGCTATATGTTTCAGAAGTTACTGTAATAACATTGTAGAATTATGTCCATCTAGAGAAACTAAACTTTCCAGTGGTAAAATAATAATTAAACAATTAATTAGCTTCCGATATTACTTCATACAAACACAGAAACATTCTCTGTAGTAGGTAACAAACATCCAGACAGACAGATAGACAGACAGACAGACAGGCAGACATACAAACAAAAATAAAAAGAAGTGATTTTCGGTTTCAGGGTGGTTAATTATATATGTTAGGACCAATTATTTTTGGAAAATCGAAAATTACCAGAAAAATTTTGGCTACAGATTTATTATTAGTATAGATTTATGCAATGTGTACTAATAAAAAGAATACATATACTTTTCATTTATTTTTAATATTTCTGTGCTAGAATATGTTTCTACACTTAAATTAGAAACTCAATGTATTGATTTACGAATGATTACAGCTCCAGCTACAGTCCATTCATGCTTTCAAGCATGAATATATGAGTGGACCATAGTTGGGCAACTAAGAATACAACTATGTACCAATGCTTATAATTTTTTCAACACTTGTAATTAAATAATTTCAAACACATATGTCAATATTTATTTAATATACACTTACAAGAGTCCGAAGCCAAAATTCACTTAATCTGGATGAACAGTACTGAATAAAGAAAAATGTAAAAAAATGTGGACCATATAATTAGAGGGAACTACGGTACAGATGTTTCACCCAATCATTGGAATTTCCTTAAACCCCCTAACAATTTTTATCTTAACATATAAATTTTACGTGTTTCGTAATTCAGTTGTTTTTCATGTTGGCTTCAAAGCTTTTGTTTCTAGTTTACGTTCTTGAACTATATTTACGAGACAATATGAGAAAATGAAATAATTTATTGAAGACAATGTCGAAATGATAAATCAAGGACTTTCACTTCCTGCACCGCAGAAAAATATACTTCCTGAAATCCAAACTAGTAAGATGTGTCACTTCCATTATAAACTTCACACTTTAATGGAGGTACATAATTAAATTTTCATAAATTGTCACGATGAAGCACTTTATAATGGATGTAAGCCTGGAAATAGGTTTCGCTTAGTACGGCGATTTTCGAAAAGTGGCAAGTAACAACCCGCTTAGCTGTTATTCAGCGCGTGAGCTTTCGGCAATAAAATCTCGCGTGACTTTGCATTACATTGATGCAATTTTTTGGCCTATCTTATAGTAAATGCTGGAACTGTCGACCATCCTCTCTAATGCACGTTTCTCATCTTGGAAAATATTTCTAGACACTCAGTGGATTTCGTCTCTATCGATAGAATATTGGAACCTAGACATATGGTACGATTGATTCAATTTATTAACGACTGTTGTCTCATTAGGCTTTAGTTTTAACAATTTCGTCCTCTTTCAAGTTGATGTCTTGGTTACACTTGAGCTAACTTTCTTAAAGTTTTTGTGGGAGGCTGTTCTAGCCTAAGGTTTATGTCATGGAGTTTTTCTTGAATTAGAATGCGATTTATACACCTTCTCTTTTATTTAAAAATAACCCAATTTCTCTTATGTTTTCACTTAATTCTAGACTGTTGAATCAGATAGTTGTTAAACACCAAGTTATTTCTGTAGAAATATAGCGCACACGTTTTGCTCAATTTCTCCATAATATAGGCTACGTAACATTAATGAAGATTCGCTGCTCTAATGTATACTGTAAGCTATTTCTACGAAATGTATTGAACTGCACTGAATGGAAGTTAGCTGTATACTAATGCTCTTACTCTTGACATTCCTTCAGCCTGTGTTGTATGTTGATACAAAGCAACACAAAACCTTGCCAGGCTCGATCCAAGGGAAATGTACACACAATTTTCTCGGAATTCGCGTTCGATCTATTACAGTACAAGGTCAACGACATTTAAATGAGCGATACCTTTTCCTGCGACGATGCTGTTATGTATTGTAATCATTTGTAATACTACTTTGTAATTTACAAATAGTAGTCTGTATTTAAAATTTATAGAAATATCGAAAGATATTAGTTGTTTATAATTAGATTCTGACTGCATACATTGCTTATCTGCCAAGCAAATAACAGCATCATGAAAGCAAATCGATTATCTGGAACAAAATTCATTTATGGAGATTCTCCCGCTAGTTTACAACTGTCTTGCAGTGTAAAAATGTCTGTAATTCTACATTATAGAAGACCGAAATCAACATTGTCCTACCTGTGACAAGAAACGGCCATGAGCCGTGAGAGTACAATATTGTGACTCAATTCTACAGTGAAGTGACATTTCTACCAAATAAAATGATCTTATTATTTTGTCTTATTTCCTTAAAACTTAGCTATGTCAATTTTACAAAGTAGATATCTGTAAGTCCTAATCTTTATATCTAAATAAATTTCCCATTGATCATTGGCCATTATTGATGAATTGTTATATAAAAATGGAGTCCCTTCACTATTATATTCTAGTAACAAGCAAGATTAGGTTAATTTTACAAACAAATAAAAAGTATAACCTATAGAGCCAAAGCCACTGCAAATTCATCCGAAAACTTCATCACACGGAGACGTTGCTGTTTGTCGTCAAATAAACACGGCGTCTTGTAGTACAAGAATATTATGATAACGAAAAGGATGATCTAATAACAAACCTGGAAACCTAAAGTCTCGTATAATTTTATCTCCTTAAAGTTTATGACTGGTTTACAACCAATAAACTAGCATTAAACATTAATAAAACTAACATACAGTAGCGGCTGGTGGTCAAAATAATGAGTGTGCTACAATTTCTATATTGGCCTACTGTATACACTTATATGTATTTATCTTAATTTGAGACTCGCCTAGTGACGAAATATGAAATCCATACGACGTTCCTTCCTACTGTAGAACCTGTCAATTATCCTGGTGTTAAACCCTTCAACTTGGATATCATACTCTTTTCTATTGACAGTGTTACTTCACAGAATGGATCCTGTAAATTGTTGGAGGCTATGTATCGTAACAATTGAACAGCTCCATCTATATTCCGGAAGGCAGGTGTTCCGTATAGAACTCAAATTTGTGTCTTTAACACTCTTTTGTTCAGTACAGTATAGCTGTTGACAGCAACTTCAAGTTCGCGTTCAGTAAAATTACGCTATCCAAAAATTGCCAGAAAATTTGCTGTTTAACAATTTTGTTGCATCTAGATAGCTTAAAGACTGGAAACGGTGAGTAGTTTTCTGAATTATACGGTCACATACTTCCTTGGCTTCAGTTTTCTGGGATTCCATTCTCCGTCGCTTGTTGACTGGTTCAGGAGGAACCTCAAAAACCAGGTAAACGGCAGCAGCAGTCGGACATTTGAATTACCAAATAGGCCTACATTGTAAATAGTTCCGAGTTCTTCCACAAACAAGCATTCTCTCGTTACGCTTTACTTTTGCAATCTCCAAGCTGTGTTGTGCTGAAGCTGACTACAGCACTTCCCCGCGTAAAAATAGCCAATCAGGGCAGTGATTTCAGCTTCGCACATGCGCATTAATTGTCTACTTTCTCATTTAGAGTTTTGAGTAGCACATTGTACCCCCTGAGGCACCAAAGAGCTAAGAGCGAAGACTAAACACTCTATAACGCGTCATGAACATAACCACGGAAAATTGTCAAATGGCAGATCGGATAATATGGTGGTATTGCAAGTACATTATTTGAGCAAAAATTATCATTGTGCTGTAGCACTGTAGCACATAAGGACGGGCCGCCCCTGCTAACATAATTCAATGTAAAACCGCTCCAGATTTAATCTCTGAAACATTACACACAACTATCAACAATATACCTCTACTAGAGACATCAACAACCAAATTTCTTTGTTTGCATATTAATAATACATTCAATTGGAAAAATGATATTAAAGAAATAACCCCCAAACATAGCTCAGCATGCTTCGCAATTAGGTCGTTACAACAACTTCGAAACAGCAGTATCTTAAAACAGTATCTTCTTCTTCTTCTCCTTCTTCTTTCTTAGCGCTACAGCTTGGCCTCTTCCAAGATTTTCCGCCAGTTGTCTCGATCCTGCGAAATTGCTTTCCAATTCCTATATCCCATCTTACATATGTCTTCCTCAACTCCATCCAGCCATCTTATTCTTGGTCGTCCACGGCTTCTTTGGCCCCCAGGATTTCCATTTAATATCCTTTTAGGAATTTCTACGTCATTCATCCGTGCCACATGCCCAGCCCACCTTAATCTTGCTGCTTTTACCATTCTTATACTAGGCGGATCTTTGTAGATGGAATACAACTCATTATCAGGGAACGGATTTATATGGACTAAAAATATATGAAATATGTAAATATATATGTAGTTATTTTTACCAAAATATGGAATTAAATATGGATTTTTACCAAAATATGGAATTAAATATGGACTTAAAATTATAAAAAAATGACTATGTACGTTAAATATTGGTACATTTTAATCAAACTAAACAAAAAATATAATGGACGTACCTTATCTTCCAATGTAGTTTCAACAAAACACAATTTTTATTGTCTGTTACCATAACAATAGGTTACAAACATTTCTTTCAAGTGCTGAAAAGTGAATCTTCTTCTATTGTCTCTGAGGATAGATTTATACTGACTAAAAGAGCGTTCGACGTCACAAGAAGTAAATGGTACATAATTCAATTTCACAATGTCTGCTGGGGATAAGTCCAAGTTAATCTTCACTGTTGATTCACCACTCATCACAGCAACAACCTTTTGTAGTTCTTCATATCCAGGGTTTTTTGAAAGTACAGTGTCCACCTTAGCTCTTACTGCATCTGCAACTTTACCTCTACCACGATTCAGTTGTTCCACAGTACTATTTATAATTTCAAAACTTTCAGATAGTGAAAGGTGCCTATTTTGGAGACTTTTGAGCGTTTTTATGATGCATGAAAATGTATGCTGAATGTGAGCTAAGTCATTCTTCACACTTATGTCACAGGTAACTGTTTTCGCAGTATCAATTGAGACTGCATCTTCAGAGTCCAATGCAAGGAGAACATTGTTAATAGAGTCTATATGTTCGGCATAATATTCAACTGCTTCTAGCCATGTACCCCATCTAGTTAAAATTGGCTTTGGTGGCAATGGAATTTCAGGGTACATTTCTTTCAACACGTTAACTCTACTGGGAGCTTTGAGAAATACTTTTTTCACTGATGAAATCAACAAATCTACTTTAGGGAAATTGTCTCTGACCACTTCTGCCACACGATGAAATGCATGCGCCACACAAGTAAAATGAGTCAATTTAGGATATACAACAGATAATGCTTGTCCAGCTTTGACCATATAAGGGGCAGCATCGCTAATAAAGAATAACACATTATCGTACATAATACCCTTTGGCCACAGGATACCCATAGCTTCGTTGAACAGTTTAACTATAGTTTTGTTATTGCACTTTTCTAGAACATCACAATGTAAAAGAATTCGTTCAGAATATTGTTCACTTAACAAACCGATAACTACATTACCAACAAGTCTACCTTCTTTGTCGGGAGTCTCATCAATGGAAACCCAAATTGAACTATCTTTAATTTCATCTCTTATCTTCTGTATTGTCTCATCGTAGATGGATGGAGCATACGTCTTCCTAAGTGTTGACTCATCCGGGATTGTATGTTGAGTATATTTTTCAAGGAATTCCCTGAAGACCTTATTCTTTAGTTTGTAGAGAGGAATATCAGCAGAGATGAGAGAACGGCACAGGTCGATGTTAAACTCAGATCTTACATTCGATGTTGTTGGTTGTGTTAAAAACAATTGTCTCTGCTTGGAATTTAGTTGTTTGTTGGCCTGATGTTTACTAGTTGTAATGTGTTGTTGCACCAGGAACTTTTGTGTAGATGATACTGCACACTGACACAAATTACAAAATAATATTTTATTGTCAGTTGATAAACCATCTTCTTTAAATTCTGAAATGTAACTTGTTAGTTTTGATTTTAAATTGACTGAATGACGTACTTTTGGCATATTTACCGTCTTTATAGTATGATTTACAAAACTGAACCTATGTGTACTCTGACTGGCATTTAACTGTTGAGCTGCACAACTGAAGTCTGTTAAAAATTTTAAATTAAATTAATACAGTTTTGTAACTTACTTTCCCATTGTTGATAGGACTGCTAATTTTCAAATAACTCTGATGTTAAAGGGATTACTGAACATGTGTTTAAATCTCTATTGTTGAAATGTATTTTTAAAAGTTAATGGAATTTTGTTTTGTTTTATTGTTAAACCTAATATAATATGGACTGTTTTATATGAAATATGGAAAATATATGGAAATTAACGAAAATATGTACTAAACTCTAAAATATGGAAAAATATGGAAAATAAAAGTAGGATTTTTCAACCCTACACATTGTGAAACATAAAGATAATGCAAAATATAAATTATATTAGCTTTATAAGTAAATATGTATTTACATATAAATCCTTTCCCTGCTCATTATTATATCGCCTCCTCCATCTTCCTCTCTCGAATACTGGGCCAATTATTTTACGCAGTATCTTCCTCTCAAAGGCATCCAAATTTCCAGCGTCTCAGCAGCATATGCTAGTACAGGTCTTATAAGTGTTTAATATATAGTTACCTTTGTGGTACGAGATAGAATTCTTGAACAAAGTAATTTTCTTAAGGCGAAGTAAGCTCTATTGGCAGCCATTAACCTCTGCTTTATTTCATATGAAATCTTAAAACAATATATTTCGCCTATTTTCATTCCATTATGTCCTACGGAATAATATTTTGGGGAAATTCTGCAGATAGTAAAAATATCCTATTCTTATTACAAAAAGAGCCATTAGAATAATAGTTGGAGTAAAGGCTAGAGAATCATGTAGATTATGTTTTAAGAAATTACAGATTCTGACCATAACAAATCAATACATATACTCTTTAACAAATTTCCTCTTATGTAATAAAGAAAATTTTCCAACTAATTCAGCCATACGTAGTATAAATACCCGCAGAAAGAATGATTTTCATACGCCATCATCAAATTTGTCATGCTATCAAAGGGGACTACGTTAAATGGCAATAAAAATGTTAAATAGTCTTCCTGAAGACATTAAGAATTATAGCCAAAAGCCTACATTTTTAAGGTAAAATTAAAAAATTACTTAATATCTCACACTTTCTATTCTGTAGATGAATTCTTGACATTTCACAGTACTGTGTAAATATTTTAATACTATTAAATGGTAAACATATTGCATTGTATAAAATATTATTGTTATTAAGGTATTAATTCAGTACATATTCAATATTTGCATTTTATATTATGTTAAACGTAAGAATTGGACATGGTCTTTATTCTATGCTAATGTAAGAATATTGTGGAACGAATAAAAAAAATAATTAATTATGTGCACTAACTTTATCCAAAAAGTATGGAAGTGTTTGGAAACAGAATGTTATGGTTTCCTTATTATTATTATTATTATTATTATTATTATTATTATTATTATTATTATTATTATTATTATTATTATTTATTACTTACTTACTTAATTACAAATGGCTTTCAGAGAACTCGGAGGTTCATTGCCGCCCTCACATAAGCCCTCCATCGGTCCCTACCCTGAGCAAGATTAATCCAGTCCCTACCATCATATCCCACTTTTCTCAAATTCCTTTCAATATTATCCTCCTATCTACGTCTCGGCCTCTCCAAAGGTCTTTTTCCCTCTGGCCTCCCAATTATACTCTATATGCATTTCTGGATTCGGCCATACGTGCTACATGCCCTGCACATCTCAAACGTCTGGATTTAATTTTTTTATTATGTCAGGTGAAGAATACAATGCGTGCAGTTCTGAGTTGTGTAACTTTTTCCATTCGCCTGTAACTTCATCCCTCTTAGCCCCAAATATTTTCCTAAGCACCTTATTCTCAAATATCCTTAGTCTCTGTTCCTTTCTCAAAGTGAGAGTAGAAGTTTCACAACCATACAGAACATCCGGTAATATAACTGTTTATAAATTCTAACTTTCAGATTTTTTGACAGCAGATTAGATGACAAAAGCTTCTCAACCGAATAATAATAATAGTAATTTTCCATATTTATTTTATGTTTAATTTCCTCCCAAGTATCATTTATATTTGTTACTGTTGCTCCAATATATTTGAATTTTTCCACCTCTTCAAAGGATAAATTCCCAATTTTTATGTCCCCATTTCGTACTATGTCCTGGTCACGAAACATAATCATATACTCTGTCTTTCCGGGATTTATTTCCAAACCTATCTCTTTACTTGTTACAAGTTCTAAAGCTTTCTGTGTCAAGAAGCTTTCAATTATACCAAATTCAATATAAATAATAATTAATTTCTCTGACGCAAACGTTTTGGACAAATTTTGAACATGCGACTTTATTTACCACATTAGGAGCAAAATAATGAAAAATGGCTATTTCCAATTTGAAATAAATTTTCAATTTGTATTATTTTTTTTAAATAAAGATCCATTAATACTCAAGTAAAATAAATTATAGACTACAGTGAGATGGCTCAATGATAAATACTACACTCGCATTTGAGAGGACTCAAATCTGGGGATCGAACAATCTCATAACTATTTTAATGGTTTTCTCTGTCAGAATAACTGGAATATAGGTATTTCAAATGGTAAATGACGAGTTGGTTTTCACTTTCACAATACGTGAATCCGTAGTTACTTCCGAACACAATTTTTTTCGCTACAAATTCTACTTAAACTCACCACTTTTGCGGAGTAGCTGTTTGGCTAACTACCTAAACTAGCAAGGACTTAAAAAATTAAAGAATTTCATCATCCTTGTTCCTTACAGTTCTTCAACACTTCAGACAAGAACATAATATTTTCGATACTTTTCTCTGTGGAATAGTAACTACAAAGATATATTTCGCTATCATCATTTAACTAAAGTTGATTTTATTAGGACTATAGCTTGTAATTATTACGTGAGAGTAACTATGCATATGATATACGCATGACATTAACTTGCGTGTAAATGAAATGCTGATATAGAACTTTTTGAGGCTGGCTGGCGAAACTAGCTCCTAATTGATGATGGTTATCTATTCCTGCCAGTCACTTGTCAGACTGACAGTTGAGACATGGAGTCCGCTCTCTCTGGAATCATTCATCGCCTGCACAGGAATGGAAGAGTCGTATATTCCAACCACTGAGAGGATATGAATTTGAAAGATATACTGCGGCTCAAAAATACAACAAACTGTTTTAATTTTATGGTAATTGGCCACATTCGTGCAGTCCTGTTACAAGTCAGTCTTTACGGAATTATATTATAAGACTTGATATATATATTATTATATTATATTATATTATATTATATTATATTATATTATATTATATTATATTATATTATATTATCACTGACCGACCTTCAGTTGACGAAGTCGTCTCTACAAGCGAATGGTGAGTTAAATCTTTTGACCTTCAGTAGCATGCCCGATCTAATATTATGTTTGATGTATCCGCTATCCAGGCTGCAAATTCAACAGTCGGTTTTCACTTACTTCATTCCTTCCTCTTCAAGATATGATATCCGTTCTCATACAATAGGCTAGATCGTCTGATATAAGATGTTAGACTTTCATGGTGATTGTATTTAAAAGAAAAGTTGTAAGTTTTACGCTGTATATTTCGACTTAATCTCTACTACGTTTCGGTACTGTGTACTTATAGGTTTCATTATGAGGGTAATTATTGTACTACAGCTGAAGGATTGAATCTCACCAAACAATCGTTTATAGACAGATAGACGGACAAAGTGGCACTAAAGAGCTCTATTAAGGATTGTGAACTCTTCTAAGATCAAGCACACAAAAATTTTGATAGAGACAGTCCCCCTGGTCATCTAATAAGGATTATACAAGCGAAATCAAAGAGAACTTGACACGTCGAGATCTCCTCAAAACACAGTGTCGAAATCTCCCCGAGTTACACCTTCAATTAAAAGGTGACAGCATACCCGAAGCAAAGTTAATTGTTTAAGGGTAATCACTTTGACGCCTTTAGTGACCTTTAAAATGCACAGACAATAATTGTGAATCTATTAATATCACGCATATTCAGTCAAAATACAATAAACTAAATATAGTATATTTTATTTCGTGACCGAAAAGAAAAGTGTAACTCACATTTATTGTGTTTATTGGCTTGTGTAAACGTAAAACACAAGCTGAAGGTATGTGATTCACTTACACAGAGATTACAATAGATGTCACGTAGTTACAACTTTTGTCACTAGGAACAGTGTTCGCAATGGCTACTTTCCGTAAAAGTGTCGAGATCTCCCAAAACCACTCTATTTCAAGGAACGTTAGCACAGCAAGTTTTGTTCTTTAAACCTTGAAATTACTGCATTCGGCTGAAAGTTTTTCAGTGAGAAACTTTCAAATCATATCTCTCAGTTTAACAATAGAATACTATGAAATTTCGAGTAGACATATCATATCATAGGGAGACAACATACATGACAACCAGCACCATCAAATCACTTGCTAGACGGGAAGTATTTTCGTGAATCGAGTGAACATAATAACATCATCTCCTACCGATAACCTTAATTTCCTATATGTAGTCTTTAATATACTTCTTTTTTTTTACTTGGTTATTTAACCACGCTGTATCAACTATGAGGATAATTAGCGTGATGGGATTGGTGGTAGCGAGATGATATTTGGCGAGACGAGGCCGAGGATTCGCCATAGATTGCCTGACATTTGCCTTATGGTTGGGGAAAACCTCGGAAAAAATCCAACCAGGTAATCAGCCCAAGCGGGAATCGAACCCGCTCTCGAGCGCAACCCCACACCGGCAGGCAAGCGCCTTAGCCGTCTAAGCTACGCCGGAGGCTAATATACTTCTTACATCCTATCTGAATGCTTAACTTACAACTATAAAATAAAATAAAATCATATGATAGTACATTTGATTAAACACACATGTCTTCATACCTTCTGTAAATATCAGAGTACAGATTACGTCATAACCACTTCTTTTATTGTAATTCGGCGACCGTTTATTAGCTTTAACAAAAGTAATTTCGAACTTTGCTGCACATTTTCACGAAAAGAATATTCGATACGTGTTCCTAATGACTGATTTCAGAAACTTTATAATCTATTCTTGTTATAAACTAATTTTAAGAATTAATTCACCTATTTTTTAAGAGTTTTCCATAGCAACCGGTTATTCGAAAGAGTTGTGGTAATATACTTTATGAAAGATCTCTGATTGAGGTTCTGGCTGATATGTACATCTATTATCAGGCAGTACAGCTCACTTGACGATATGTGTCAGAGGAAGAACAATTGTTCGTATGCATCTGAAGTCTGACTAGTATAATATGTTGCTAGTGGGCGATGTATACAATGGAGGGGGAAAGGAACTAACCACCCTACCCCATTATCTCCTAGTTGCCTCATAAGTGGTGCCTTCTTGACATCACTTGTGACGTTCATAACTGTCTTCGGATAGTTGACTAAACAACAACTTCATGAAAAATATCTTCGAAATTTTTCAGTTAATTATTATTGTATTATAGCATTCCTATAAAATTATTTTGACAACATTTATTTTTCATGCTTTCGAATATCGGGGGAAAAATCGTGTTAAGAATTACTTTCAGAACTAAATCTTTCTCGTAAGCTAAGTACGAAAAAAAAAAAGGCCTGAATAACGTTATGTTCAACATTACCTCCCACAGTTACTGGCACCTAACTTGTGAATCAGTCTGTAGATGTGGAATTCCTGAGTCCCACGTGACTTAGCACAATAGCGGCTATTTTCAGAGATATATTCACTATTTATAAACTTCCTCTCCCTTCCGCGCGGAGCGCTTGAGATTCCTCGCAATATGACAAGTGACGAACGCCACCCGTAGCAACAACCAAAATGCACCACGTTACGATTTCCATAGTACTGAGGTCCTACGTTCGAGTTCCGAGAAATGTTGATTTACCCCAGGGGAGGGAGTTTAACACCGTTTATCTTGAAAATGTCTGGTTGAGTGAAGGATGCGGGTTAGAATTGATGACGGTCTAAGTGTTGTGAACCTGGGAGGGGGAAGAGGGCGTGGCAAGTACAGTTGCGTAGAGACTGCTGCTAGCCGCGGGAACTACGCCACGTCTAACACGAGCATTCTTATTTGTAATTTGAAAATTACAATAACTAGTTAATGTACCAACTCACTATTATTCCAATTTATTTAAAACTCATATTGGCCTTTCCTTAAGTAACAGACTCGGGACATGGAATGGAGATCTTAAAAAAATTAGGGATTGGAGTAAAGCATCATTATATATGAGATGGGACCATTTTCTAATTGAGGGCCGACCATCTAACCTGGTAGTGAACTAATACTATTCTTTATATTGCTAAATAGTCATATTGTTAAGTTATTGTCGTTTAAAGAGATACCTACAAAATCACTAGTATTATTGATATTCCATGTGTAGATAATGTGATTCGCAAGGAGAAAACTTCCTCACATATACTGTTTCACTGTCCCGAGTTCGCTGGAATGAGGAGAAAATGAGAATCCAAAAGAAATTAAATTATTCATCCTTTTGAAGATTGGAGAATGCTGGGTTTGCAGTGAGAAACCTGCCTTGGGCAGAAAACTATGAAGAAAGAATCCTTTTGAATAGGGCGCAAAATTAAATGCTTCATCCTTCAAACAGGACGCACAATAGTCCAGATTAATGTCTGCGTGTTTCACGTCGATTTATTTCGTTCTGCAGACGAAGAAGAGGAAGCATTTTTACTTGTTGAGGTTTGGTTCCAATCCTGGCAAATCCATTATGGATTTTTTTTCAATGGCAGAACCCTTAAATTGCCGTTATTCGCACTGACTCTATGAGTGTGGCTAATGGATGTTTCTGAGTCGAATGATGATGATGATGATGATGATGATGATGATGATGATGATGATGGTGGTGGTGGTGGTGATGATAGAGGATTGTTGGGGTTTACAGGGAAACAGGGATATCCAGAGAAAACTCCTGTGTTGCCAGGACTAAATAGAATAAATTATAAGTTCGGTATAAACGATGACGTGTGCCACGCCGTAGCGTTGTGGTCTAAGGCATCCTGCCTAGGACTCGCGTTATGGAATGCGCACACTTTCGAGTCCTCATCAGAACGGAATTTTCTCATAAAATTTCAGCCAGTGTATGGAACCGGTGTCCACCAGCATCGTGATGAGCTAGATAGGTAGCGAAAACCGGTTAAGACAACAGCTATAACGGCTGGAAGGATCGTCTTTATACCTCCGTTCATCTCTGCTGAGGCATGTGGACGTGAGGCCAACAGCCGGCTGGTGGGCTTTGGTCCTTCATGGGCTATAGCGCTACGGATTATTATTATTATTATTATTATTATTATTATTATTATTATTATTATTATTATTATTATTACTATTATTGTAAATGTTGTCGTAATCGAAGTGGCTCGGTCGGTAGAGCTACAGACTGCGAATTGGAAGTGCACAGGTTATCCCAAGTGAAGACGATATTCTTCATCTCATCACAAATTCTAAACAGCTCCTGTAAAATTGAGTAGGCCTAGCGAGTCTCATAATGAAATAGAGCCGGAGCTTAATGCTGATTAGATTATTTCCTTCTGTACCTAAGTGTAAGATATAGTAGTGTAACTGTATTGTATTCGGGTCTATCTTGTTATAGGGTAAATTAGGGTCGTTGGACAATCGGGCATGTTGGACACTGTACTTTAACGTGTTACCTCGCCACTTGTGGGCACCACATTCTGCTAGAAGTCAATGACTGAAGTAGTCCCACTCGTGGCTACTTCCTTCATTGACTTCTAGCAGAATGTGGTGCCCAAAAGTGGCGAGGTAACACGTTAAAGTACAAAGTGTCCAACATGCCCGACTGTCCAACAGACCCTAATTTACCCTATTCTTCTAATCCTTATGCGTGTATCGTTCCATCCATTTCTAATATTATACAGTATATCTGTTTAATTTCTGATGTATCTACTCGTATACTATCAACTACCATATTCATTTACGGTTCTATTTCATTTTATACTGTAGTTTCTGTTTCCATTAATAATCTTGGAGTCTTCTTCTATTCTTTGTCTATTAATTAAGTTCTTTCCTTCTGTTCTCAGTCTTTCCAAACGTATGCAATACTTGTCTACACCCTGCCTTTTTATATGAATACTTTCAAACCATGGAGATATACAGATATTGAACGCCATTCAAATCATTTTTATGAAGTTAAAGGTAAGAAGAGGAAGGTAGAATGAAAAGGTCAAGAGAAAAGAGAGGAGAAAGATGAAGAAGTAGGAGGATATAGAAAATAAAGTGAAGGGAGAGAAAGACTGCAACGAAATTGATGATAATGATTATGAAAAGTTTTTTTTTTTCAGACATAGCTTCCCAGAATTTCAAGAAAATATATAATCAGCATAAACGATGACAATGTGTATTCAAAACTTGCTCACTTAGAACTGCATGAATGGTTTATAGACAGATTTATTCAAGTAGCATGTGGTGATTGAAAATCTAATTATAGATGTTTCCACGTGTATTTTATAATAGTTTTTTTTGTAGTCTGTCTTCTGTTTATTTATATCACACTATTATTTTTAGTAACATTCGCTCTTTACCTTAAGTCTAATTTTGTATCACCATGTCCTCTAGCAATTCAGTTTGTAAATAAAGTGCAAACCCTCTCAACAATACAAGATTTAGCAATAAGAACTGTCGATATTAAAATTGTTTTTCCTTTCATTAAGTAACTTAAAATTATATTCTAGTCAGAAGTACTGACACAAAGGTATATAATATGATAATAGGATAATTTGTCACCAACATCTAAGGTGGGCAAAATAAAACTGGCCCGGAAAATCTGTAATATTTACATTTATACACGATTTATAATCATAAGACTGTTTAAGACTGACCTTTGTTAATGAACATCACAGAAGATGCATGGAAATCACGGTTTCCTGCATTGTCAGGGTCATTTTCATATCAGTTTTATACATATAAATTCATATATTTAATATATATTTTCTGCTGGCCAGTTTTATTTTGCCCACCCCGTATAGCAGTTACGGAGTACCACCACATTCCTGTATAGTGTATACGAGTTCCACATAACCTTCTATGACATTTACCTATAACTAATATGAAATCATGACAGTCAGTTTAACTAATAATTTCACTAATTTTGATATTACATTAACACTAAACAGTCTATTTCTCCTTAACCGATCTTAAATATCCACCATCTGTTATTATTCCTCCCAGATCACACTCCACTCACGTTCCTTCCTTCATTCTATTCTTTCTAACATATTAATTTGTCTACAATTACGATCTTCATATATTCCATCTTACTCTTTTTTACTTTAACCTTTTTCATTTTATACGTTTCAAGACATTGCAACAGTCTACTTTTTTCATACATTATATATTTCTTCACTTCATATAATTAGGATTATTAAATCTAGACTTTTGAGATGGGCAGGACATATAGCACGTAGGCTATGAACGAATTCAGAAATACATGTAGAGTGTTAGTTGGGAGGTCGAAGGGAAATAGGCCTTTGAGGAGGTGGAGACGTAGATGGGAGGATAGACTAATATTAAAATGGATTTGAGGGAGGTGGGATATGATGGCAGAGACTGGATTAATCTTGCTCAGGATAGGGACTGATGGCGGGCTTATGTGAGGGCGGCAGTGAATCTCCAGATTCTCTAAAAAGCCATAAGTAAGTATATTCTAATATTCATTATTACTCTTTCAAAATATCGTTCTTAAATTTTAACTGTCTATCCTATTTAGAATCACTATACTAACATTTTCCTAAGTCTCCTCCCTAATTGCAAAATAGAAAAAAAATTGCAATAGGCTATCTACTCGTATTTAACATTCAACCTTCACATGATTTTACTCACTGGGATCCTATTCTTCCTAATACACATAATTTTAATAATTTTTCTAAATCTTGACATGAGTTTGCAGTTCACTTTAGTTTGATCAACCATTCCTTCACCTCAAGCAACACTCACAATAAGCAATATAAAAAAAAACTACATTCACTAATATCATCTTTCAGAACTTCCGTACATAATTTTCTGAGATTTACTTCTTTAGCATAAACTTCTACCGATATCTATAGGCCTATTAATTAACTAGACAATATTTTAAATTTCGCCTCATCCGTTTCAATCCTTTAATTTTCTAACTGACCTCTATATTCAAGTTCTCCTACACAAACTTCCATCACACAACACGATTTACCGCCATTATTACATCACCAAATTACTATATCACAATATATATATAGCAATTATCTTGAGAATTCTTTATTATGTGAATAACCATAATAGCATAGACATGCTAAATAACAGAGACATATTTATAACATGACCGTCATTGAACATTGCTGATGGCAATAATAAAACCTTATAAACCTTATACCGAAGTTTAACCTTTGTCAGTTATATGAATGTATGTTATTTGTGATAAACAAAGCTGTTTGTGACAGAATTCACTCAAAGTTTCGACATGAAGAAGTATTATTTTATATGTTGACGACATTATTAATTGTAAGTTACTGCAAGTATAACTAAATAAACATTTTATAACACTCCTAAATCCTTTCTAATCACAGATGACAAGTCATTCTAGCTAACTCAGTATACTAATCATAATCAGATTTTTTTCCAACTTAAACGATGTAGCAATGAAATATAATCCCGAAATAGATATACAAGCATTGGTGAATTATTCGAAAAAGTCTGAATCGGCAGTTATCTATGCTGAAGAAATATATATATATATATATATATATATATATATATATATATATATATATATATATATATATATATACCGGGTAGCACAGTGGTGCAAAACGTAAATCTAGCTGGCCAAAATTAATTTAATAACTTTGCTCCTATCTAGCAGATTCTCATGAAACTTTGTACAGTAGTTACTTACTTATTAGCTTACTTACTTACGGTTTTTAAGGATTTGAGGGAGGTGAGATATGATGATAGAGACTGGATTAATCTTGCTCAAGACAGAGATCGATGGCGGCCTTATGTGAGGGCGGCAATGAACCTCCGGGTTCCTTAAAAGCCTTAAGTAATAAATAAGTAAGTAGAAAAAGAAACAATCACTTGCGTCAAGAAGCAAAAGTTAGAACTCAAAAAAGCAGTAGATCTATTACAATCGCTTAGGTACTAGAAATAATACTTGAAATGTTATCGCAATCACTATTATCATCATCATTGTATTATGAGAATAGTAACCTTTTATATTCTAATACCAGCGATTTGGAAGCTCCCTTATATTGGTAATTTAGGCGCTGTAGTGATAGATGCGTTCTATCCATACGAAAACATGTTGCTATCAATTGAGTGGGTATTTGTCAAGTGAATTGCGGTTCCAATTAGGCCTAAGTTCTTGTGGAACTTAAATCTTTATTTTAATTAATTTAACCGTGACGCGACAGCCCGACCAGCCGACTGCTTGCTTCAATGTTCACATGCTTCAGAACAGGTGAATGATCATCCAATCAGTACGAGGGTAACGTGGAGTCTGTACGATTATCCCCCCAGCAGTTAGTGATGGCTTACGAAACTGCTTTATCTTATTACCTATTTCATATTATTTCATTGGCTATGATTCTGTTTCTGTCAGATTTTCGCATGTCCCAAAACAAAAGATGTTTCGGGTGAAGTTCCTGTGTAGCTCACTTGGTAAGAGCGTTGGTGCATTGAGCCAAAGGTTCCGGACTCGATATCCAGCCTACGAACAATTTTTCCCTCGAAATTATTCAAGTCTGCTTCACAGGGAACTTTACCTGAAAGCTATATTTGCAAAATAAATACAGTTTACGAACTATCCACACACGTGCGCTTCGCTGCATTTGTTAGAAATAAATATAAAGTAATTACATAATTAAAATAGGTCACTTGGACCAGGAAACATCCGTGTTTGATAGAAGGATAAATCGTTTAATATGTTGTTTAATTGAAATTGTATTTAAATAATTAAAATACGATCATTTTGGTCCATTTTGGTGAAAGGATAATTCCTTTAACATTCTTCTTAATTGTTATTATTATTTGCAAATAATAATTAAAATAGGATCATTTTGTTCATCCGTTTTTGGTGCAAGGATAATTCGTTTAACATTTTTCTAAATTAGTCTTGAATCCATCTTTAAATAAATCACTTCAAACTAATGTCAATATAGTGTGGATTGCATACGAAGATATTTTTTTTGTGGCCTCACTGTGCATCTTTTTTTTTTATTTTTTAAGTTTATTTATACACGCTTTAACATCTGTGGTCATGTTGCGTGCTCAGAATGTGTGGGTATACCAGTAGGCCGTTTTTAATCTTGTTGAGTTCGTTTCTATATTATGTTGTAGATGGCTTGTGTGAATGTAACTGATAATAGATTTTGATTAATGTTTATTGTATTGGTAATTAATGCGGTGATGAATCGTGGTATGTAAATTTCCTAGTTGACATTTACCTTTATGACTAAGGGAAACCATGAAAAACCTCAGTCAGATTGGTCGGCCACAGAGTTTGAACCTGAGATATCCCGAATGCGAGTCTCAAACTCTACCGGCTGAGCCAACTCGCTCGGTTATGCATCATTGTTAATGTAAATAAAAAATTAAAATGAATGTGGTACATAAATATTAGTTTAAGAAACACAGTAAACGAATGGGTAAATTATGGCGCAGAAACGCCATTTCGTGACACTTTGTAAAATAACTGAACTCCAGTGAGCTGAACGGTAAAATACTAATTTTTATTACAAGTGCTGTATTTTTGGTCCAGTAAAAATACTTATCTTTACGACAAAACTCTTAAAAATACTATTATGTTCTGTGGACAAAAAGACACTGAAGTGAATAAAATTAGAGTATTTTATGTAGACAAAATAAACTTTAAGGGCCGTATTCATAGACATTCTTAGAGTGGGCTTTCGGTGGATGATCAGCGAACTAACGTTTTTCGTATTCATAAACCAGTGTCAGCGATATGATATGATATGAATCCTGTTTAGCACGCTCGTAGCCCGGGCTAGCGAAATTTCTATGAATAGCACCTAATTAATCAATTATACAATATTTCGACAGAATATCAAGTTTTCTGTGCATAAGGATCTATTTTAATCTTACCTCAATTCTCATATCTATTACGTCAATCTAGAGAAACTACATTTTCAAGTGGTGAAGGAATTATCCAAATTGGTTAAGTAGCCTCTGAAATTACTTCATACAAACACACAAACATTCTCTGTATATTAATATTGATAAACATTTATATATTTCCATATTCCCATTATAGATTCAGATATACCCGTATAAAATAGTGTTAAATGAATAATATTCTTTGTTTGTTGTGTGAAAGGCCACCTTAAATAGACGAAGTCATTTGTTTCATTTCATTATAGCCTATTAGTGAGGCGGCGTTGATAAGACGTATTGTTATTTTAAAACTCGTGTATCTCGTTAAATATTAGTCCTATCAAAATTGTGTATAAAATAAAACTTATCGGAAATCGTCTTTAAAGAAATTTTTTATGTAACTTTTTTCATGAAAATCGATAATAAGTGAAATATTTCGATTTAAATAATTCAGGCCCCCTTATAACTCACTTTTAAATAAAGTATTTTGAATGCCATGTAGTCTAAAATCTAAGTTGGAACGAACTTAATTTATATTCCAATTTTCAAATAAATCGGTTCAGTCATTATAGCGTGAAAAGGTAACAAACATCCAGACAGACATACAAGCAAAAATTTCAAAAATGCGATTTTCGTTCCCAGAATGGTTAATTATACATGTTAACATCAATTATTTTTTGGAAAAGCGAAAATTACCAGAAAAATTTCGGTTACATGTTTATTATTAGTATAGATAACATAAATGAAAAATAGGCTTATTAAGGAAATAGAGAATATTTCCGAGTAAGCAGTAAGCAGAAGCTGCTGTGGAACATTTTCTTTCTCCGAGTACTTCGTTTCCTTTCTGTCCTGCTTACACTACCAATGCTTTATTCTCACCGTATTATTCCCTCGAAGCCAACAGTTTCTCTCAGCAAAGGCAACTGAGGCTCTATCACGGGGAGATCGTGTAAGACCCTTTATGTACAAAGCAGTTGTGGAACGGAATTTTTGTAAGTAGGCCTGCTTCGTTTTTTTCCCGAGCCCAGATCTCATTTCATCAATGCTCCGTTATCTGTGTATCATCATCTCATCGTCTCCGAGTTCTCGGTGTTCACAGAGACGTGAAATAGAGAGTTGCCTTAAGACCATTTCCAGCAGGCTCGCCAACCGCAGACTGAGTAATACTGACGTAATGTTCGCGTCACATTAATCTGCACGAATAGATCAAGTGGTTCCGAGAAAAACATCAATTCCAAACGTACGTTGGCCCGCAATCAAATTGGGGACAAATTTAGCCAGGATTTTGCAATGTTGCAGTTCCCGCCCGCCAGCCAACGACGAGTTAAAACAGTGGTATTCAACAATTACCCTGTTGTCTGGGCTTGGCAACCGCTTATCTACAGCGCAAGCGCACTTCAAGTGCACGTCAAGTATTTATGTAAAAAAAGAGTCTTCAAGTCAAGTTCAACGCGAAGTTAGAGAAAGTGATCTTAATGCTGTCTATCAGTCCGTCAATCAATCTGTATGTTCATTCTGTCTGTCCAGTGGATAGCAGCGAAAGAAAGAGTCCATTGAAACAATGACTACATAAACACATACGAGTATGTATATACTGTACATACACAGTATGTATGAGCGCACGCACGCACACCACACACACACACACACACACACACTGAAGTCTATAGAAATGTAGTGAAATCATTGCCGTAGAATTATGTATGAAATAATAATAATAATAATAATAATAATAATAATAATAATAATAATAATAAATACTGAGCGAGATGCTTCAGTGGTAAACACTGGATTTCCATTCGCGAGCCAGGGTTTAAATCCCGAGGCCAGTCACTCTGATCGTGGTCTTTAGTGGTTACCTCGATCATGAAATGAGTAGGAATCTAGTTATTTAAAACGTAAATACCGAATTCGTGATTCATTCTCATTACTACAAAAGTTGCAGGTAATGTTTCGCGACATTTCAGTCTCTATTGATTTTATTTTGTGGACTGGCCGCTAGATGGAAGTCCTGATCACACACACACACACATATCTCAGATTAGCTATTTCCATGTTATAAAATGGCAAGCTATTATAAAAGAGAACAACCACCTAGGGCGCTAAGACAAATGTCGCGATGAGCCCTTAGAGAAATGGGCCATGGACCTACACCCCGTTGCAGAGACCTGCAAAAAAGTATTCTCATTAATCCACTCGTTTAGGCGATTGAAGAATTTTCTACCCTTTTCCATGAAAAAATTGTTAGTGCAAACACTTGTGATGTCCCGCTTCGATTACTGTGATATTCTGTTTACTGACCTAAGCGTTACTTCGGCGCAGAGACTACGTGTTTATAATATGTGCGTCCGTTTCGCCTGCAATATTCGCCGGGCTGATCACGTAACACCATCCCTCGAAATGTTGTCCTGGCTCCGTCTAGAAGATCGTAGGAAAATCCACTGTCTTTCCCTTCTCTTTCACATATTGCATTTCTCCACTCCTGTCTATCTTGCGTCTCGTTTTCAATATGTATCCACCCATCATAACCTAGACACACGATCATAACACTCCTCAATATTATCCATTCCCTCCCACCGAACATCCTCATATTCATCTTCTTTCACTGTGGCTGTTCTTCGGCTTTGGAATTCGCTACCGAGTAATGTCAGGGACTGTCAGACATCAAACCAATTCAAGAATAGACTAACGAAATATTTTTCTAACAAGAATTGTTAACAGTAATAGCTCTTTCAGGTTTCTCAATGTTTAATGGTTATATATATATATATATATATATATATATATATATAAATATTTAAATTATCTAATTATTATTATTATTATTATTATTACTATTATCATTATTATTACTATTATCATTATTATTATTATTATTATTATTATTATTATTATTATTACTATTTCTTACCAATGTTTATTATTGTCACACTAACATTACTTATCCAAATTTCATTATTTACTTTCATGTTGTTTTATGGTCTAGATATTAATGTAATAACTATTTAACCAATTGTATTCAATTAGAATTAGAGTCCGGCTGGGCGGAAGAGAAGGCCTACTGGCCTTAGCTCTGCCAGATTAAATAAATAAATAATTATTATTATTATTATTATTATTATTATTATTATTATTATTATTATTATTATTATTATTATTATTATATATTATTATGAAGATTCTGGTATTTTTCCAAACATAAATTTTCGACAGATACCCTGGCTTAGCTTTCACACATTACCTTGTTACATGAGCGAATTTACTCGACTCCACTCGCACTGCCAAAGGACACAACGCCTTTCAAAGTGCAGACCTTCAACTTCCGGCGTTTCTTCTTCCGATCCTGCAGTCAGCTTCTCCACCGCCTCCCCCTTCCCATTTATGTGGAAGCTATTGGGTTACGTCCATTTCATTTTCGGCATTTTCGCCTTCAAAATTTTCTACAGCTACTTCAGTGGAGCAGCGAAACTCGAAGTGAGACAAGTGGCCAAGAGGCTTAGAGCTCACATATTCGATGTTTTCGACGTTTTCGCGTACCTTTCAAAGTTTCTCCTCCCATTTCCCCCCTCTCAATCATTCATTGAATCTTTGTCATACGAGAACAACCACGAGAATCACCACTGTCGAAAATGACACTAAATGGAAGTACAGCTGCAAGCTATTAGTCCATGCAATTCCACCAAAGTTATAACGTGACTTATGCAGTCGCTAGATGGCAGCATATTGAAACTGTTAAAAGTTGTCTTGTATAGGCTGATCAATCTGTTATATGTCATCAGGGATGGAAACACTCCAATTTATCAACAGAAATATCTTACCGTTCCCAACAGTCAGTCGACAGTCGTGAAATGACTTCGAAGTTAAAGCGGTTATAAATGAGACCTCAGATTAAGCAAGTGAAGATAAAATAATTATATAACAATAAATCATTAGATTAGAACAGATATTAAAACCCGGCAGCAGTAAGTTAATATTGAGATTTTATGAAAGAAAAGAATCTATAAGAACATGACTGTAGGTAATTTCTGTGACAAATCTTTATTTAACATCATTATTGTATTTGCTTATTTCTTCTTAAGAATGCAAATAATAATAATAATAATAATAATAATAATAATAATAATAATAATAATAATAATAATAATAATAATAATAATAATAGGGTAAACTAGGGTCTGTTGGACAGTCAGGCATGTTGGACACTGTACTTTAACGTGTTACCTCGCCACTTGTGGGCACCACATTTTGCTAGAAGTCAATGACGGAAGTAGCCCCATTTTGCTAGAAGTCAATGACGGAAGTAGCCCCACTCGTGGCTACTTCCATCATTGACTTCTAGCAAAATGTGGTGCCCACAAGTGGCGAGGTAACACGTTAAAGTACAGAGTGTCCAACATGCCCGACTGTCCAACAGACCCTAGTTTACCCTAATAGTAATAATGATAATAATAATAATAATAATAATATCATTATTATTATACATGTGTTGCACTATTATTATTTTATTATTATAATTATTTCACTATTATTATTATTATCATTATTATTATTATTATTATTATTATTATTATTATTATTATTATTATTAAACATGCATTTTTGTACAAATCTCAAAGGTCTGTTTTGTAGTTGCAATGGTTTTTCAGTTTATTGAGAAAATAAATCAATTTTTTCGCAAATTCCACTAATTTTTATGTTTGTTCTTTATCTAAAACGGACTATTAATTTTCTTCCAGCCTGTATATAAACCGTAGGTAACAGGTCATTATAGTAAGAACAGGGGCGCCTGATGATTCATAATAACTATTCTCTCATCATTCACCAAGTCTCAAGAGTGGAGATGAGTAGGAGGGGGGAGTTGTGGGTAGAAACAATCCAGCTCGGCGACTCGTGTTTATAAAAAGAGGCCGAATTAAAGACAAAAGTTGAACAGTAATTGTTGCCGAGGTGCTGAACGAGATAACAGTGTGAGACAAGGTTACGGAAACTGCAGACGATCTCCAGAGCTTCCCTGCTGACGCAGGCTCGATCTTTATGATCTGCTGACGCCCCATCAAAACAGGAAAGCTCTGCTTTGGCGGCCATAACTCAGCTGCCTCTCATAAGCAATGAGCCAGGATCGAGTATATTTCAATTGCCATTTGTTAAGGCAAACAGATGCTATTCTTGCTTATATGGTGACATATTTAAGTAATCAGACATCGATGTCAATTTAAAGATTTCGATTGATAGTTATTTTATCCGGCGAACATTCACCTTTTGTACCTAATAAAATAGGACTTCTGAACGAGATGAAATAGGATAAAATAGCTAGGAATAAAGGCTCATTAGCCCTAAGCATTTCAACTGCAAGGGATGCATTGTGTATACTTCTTTAACATCAAAATGTAGGAATTAACTAACAGTCCTGAAATCTTAATCGCATTCAAAAGTTTACTCACAATCTTTTTTGGAGAAATTCACAGCCCAGATCTATTACACCGAACAATAGATTGTATAGAGTGGAAGTGAAATAGCCTTGCAGATTTTCAGAGCGAGTAGCTCATGTTGTACTTACTTACTTGCAAATGGATTTTTAAGGAACCCGCAGGTGCCGTCCTCACATAAGCCCGCCATCGGCCCCTATCTTGTGCAAGATTAATCCAGTCTCTATCATCATAGCCCACCTCACTGAAATCCATTTTATAATATTATCCTTCCATCTATGTCCCGGCCTCCCCAAAGATATAGCTCATGTTGTATGTAACAAAAAACTGTAATAGGCTATCATATTTGTGGAAAGTTAATAGTTTTCTCAGAAAAGAAAATGCTTTTTCTCAAATGCTTAACAACCTCTTATTCGGTAACTATTGCGAGTAGGATCGTCATTTTTGTCCATATCGATAGTAAAACTAATAAAGAATAATTTATTCCTCTGGCGTATTTCAATTTTATGGACGGTTTTCGTGTAAATTTAATTTTAAAAACCTCTAAATTCAAACAAATGCACAATGCGAGTTGGTTGCAACACAGTGCCAGCTCATCTAGCGAGACACACAGATTTACAGAGTTCATTGACCTCTTGCATCTGTATCACGAGAAGCGTGTGTTCGTGGCGATATTTTTGGAGTTCTGAAACTTGAAATTAATTTTCTAATAGACCGGGCATTTACTCACAAAACGTAATATAGGTTTTCTATTCATTTCAGTGTACCCTATCTCCCCTTTCAATCTGCAAGGTTATTTCACTCTTCCACTCTGTATTCTCACCCTTTCTGAATCACATTCATAGACTATATAACAGCATCTTCTTCTAGCCCACATTTGAAGGTTTCTATGAAAGAGCCGATCTTGTAAATGCTATTTCCTATGGATACATTGCCAAGTCAGGAAATTCATCAAATTCCTCAAGTCGGTCCTTTCCAGAATGAGGGCTTGCATATTGCTGTCATAAAGTTTCTTGCAGTGACCACATGTAATGTCTCAAGAGTCATGAGTCATGACTAAAGAGCGTTTTCTTAGTCCAACAACATTGGAATGAGTTTAAGTATGCATGGGGTATGCATTATGTCACGTGTCCTTCAGTAGACACCCTGCTCACAAACACAAGTAACGCGCACTACAGGTCAATTTAAAATAGGTTCCTTACTCCTAAACAAGTACAGTATGCTTCAATTTAGCAATGTTTATGATATTATGCGCTACTAGTTGAAATAAAGGTGCCTGAAACAAGTGCGAAAGTAAAGGAATGAGTAGAGGAATTCGAAAGACAATATGTCTATGTAAGTGGTGACATAATTGTGTGTAATTTATATAAGTCTGACATAATCTATTATTACAATAGATGGTGTTCACAGAAGCTGTAATTAAAATAAAAAAATATATAAGCCATTTCAAATTCATAGAAAGTAGCGAATCTGACCAACTACCTTCAGCTCGCGATTGGAACTCAAAGAGAGAATATTTTGGTACTGCAAAAAATACATATATTTCGAGACCTTCACAAAAATACACGATTCCAGCAACCCTGACATTTAAGAAGTGACATTTGGCATGGCGTCAGTTTGTGTACAGCAATTTCTACAAAACTATTAACAAGCGACCCTAGATCGTGGCCACAGTTTATAAGGTGCCTATTTATGTGCAACATGTATAATTATGTACTTAAAATATAAATCTTTTTACTATCAGATTAACGAATCTTTACTTGAATCGATAAGTTAAAATAACGATTTATTTGAAACTGTCTGTATAGATTCTTTCTCATTATTTTGTTTCTTACAAAATATCATGTGGTAAATGAAATGCTGTAGACAATGTTTTCAAAACGTTTTCGTCATAGAAACAAATGATCACTAAAATAATAGTGATTCTATTCAATACTATCTTCTGACAAAATGTTGGTGCTTAAACATTTATTTTAATAATGTTTCATAATAAGTTACTATCCGTTACGGAAATAGAGCAAATTAAGTAGATCCTATGCAATATTATCTACAGAATTTAAAAAGAAGAAAAAATAGGAAAAAGTAAAGAAGGGAAGCAAAATAGAAAGAAAAAGGGAAAAACATAATATATGTATACTCGTAGAGAAAATCGAAGATGTTCCACTTAATTTATAAATTGCGTTGGATAAATAATTAGATATATGGGCTAATTAATGTTTCATAAATTGAAATAAAATAGGTACTTGTAACTTCCAGTCACTTATAATATTATTTTTATATTTACAGAATTCGACATTCAAAAGGACATGAATGGTAAAATATACAGCATATTTCAAAAGTCTGGCGACATAGACAAACTCCATTATTAATGCAGATGGCGAAAAATAGAAAGAGGAGAAAATTTGTCTCATATATATATAGTTTTGAATCTAACGTAGGTACTTGAATTTTCAACATAAAATGCTCTGTTGTGATTGTACAAATATGGAATTAAAATTTGGAGCGAGTCTTGATGGGAGTCCATCTGCCTGTAGGCTATATAGGCAACAATTTCACACAACTGTCCACAAGTACCATATATATATATATATATATATATATATATATATATATATATATATATATATATACAGGGATTCTTGTGTACTGCATATGCGCGGTATGTTGTAAGCGAAACTTATGCAATAAGGGAGCTCCAAATTGTATTTCCATACCTATACACTGGTACAAGTCTCAATGACGATGGAAAATGCCCTGTTTTCACATGCTTCGTCCTTAAAGGGAGTGTTCACATTATCGCAATCACCATAGTGTATTAGGGGTAAATTACAAAATTATGACGACTATTTCGTTTATATGATGTCATTCCATTTTCGATCAATGAAGTGTAATGAAATTTTGAATTCCAACCAATCACAGTCACACTTTGCGATAATTTTTGCAACTAGATTTATCGCTATCAATTTATCGCATGGTCGTTCTTTTGTTTAGTCGTTGTCGCTAACTGTTTCTCCGTAAATTGATGATCACGAATACATTAAGATGCAACTACACGGTTAAACTTTTCTTTAAACTTTAAAGCAATGAATGCAAGATTGATATTTAATATTAATTAATATATCTACGCAGTGAAGACAATGTTCAAAACGGCGCACCATGTAGACACAAAATCTTCATGCATCTTAATTGAACGTACCTTTTAAACTTGATCCTTTCATTATTCTTCCCAGATTGCACGCATACGCGATTGGAATATTGAACTGTGTAGATGCAACTTTAGTTCCGTTACACACTGCAGCGAGAATGTGTTTGTCGAGCTATAAAAAATGCTTTCGTGTAGCACTGATTGTAATGGTCGAAATAAGGCACAGCTGACATTGGTCCTGCTCCCACAGGTAACTTAACCTATAATAATTATACTATAATTATTGTAGTCTATAAAATTTGTATTTTGTGAATGAAATGAAACAATTAATAGAAAGTCAGATATTCAAATTTATGTAACATCATCGCATATCAAAGCCAAAGACCTTGCATAGTAATAATGTCTGTGATCAAACTGCCTTCCGTATGGCGTAATAAAATTCGTGTTTTAATTATGCCTATATATACAGAGATGCTTCACTGTGTAGCAACACGTCTCGCTGTGAATACATAAGCATTGGTATATAGCTGTCCCCACTGTTACTGTTAAATTAAATTATGATGTCAGCAGATAATGAAAATGTATTTATGTTACAATAATAAGAGAAAAGTGCAGTACATGTAATTAATATTGTTAAACCTGTATTTCGCTTTTCGCAATTGGCATTACTGAATAATAACATCGAATTTCTTTATTGCAGTGATCGATATTCATCTACGAGTATTTCAACTTCACAATGTCTGAATAGGTTAAGTATTCGTTAATATACAATTATTAACATTTTGTGATCGAATTTTAGGAATATATTATTTACATTTTTATTTTATTCACCAAATAGTCCTAATAAATGTCACTCGAGGTCTGAGATTTTCCAGATAAATCTCAGACCTCTCGTGACATTACTACAGATAATTAGCAGTGTTGCCAATACAAGTTATGGAAAACCACCAGGAAAGAATGAAATTCCCCTGAATTCTTATGCTTTCAATGTAAAGTAATGTTTCTTTGCACTGTGCATCGCTGAACTCTGAATGTCAACTATTTTTCTCCCTTAAATATAGAGAGGGTCACGTAAGAACAGTTCCTAAACAGCAAATATTGCCGTCTTGTCAGTGTCACCAACTGTTACCAGATATCACCATATGAAATATAATCACTATCCTACGTACTGAATAACTTATTTACTTACCGTACTGTACCTTTATGTTGGAACGTTATTCTAAATAGTTCAATAATTTGTAACATATTTTCGTAGCAAAACTATACTAGAAAAGAATCAATATGTTAGGTATTTTGTCTGGCAATATGAAATCCATTGGTTTGACTAAACAACTGATTCACGAGACCTAACCTAAAAATTTATTTATTTGATCACATGAAATTATTAGTACTATAACTCCGAAAACTGAATACCACCATTAAATGTAAGGTAAAGCACCCAAATAAGAGACACTTTTATTAATTGCTTATACCTGAGGATGGGAATAGACATTTTTAATATTAATGAGTGGAATACACACAGCATTTCGTCTATTTTTAGAATTGACAATACAAATTTAGTCAGTTTTTATTGTTATTTTAAATTATAAAAAGAAGTAAAACTGGGAAATAATGATGTTTTGGAAAGAGGTTCCAAATAAGAGATACGCGTGTTATTTAAATTTATTTTTTAACATTGGGTGAAAATTGAAGCAATATATAACATTGTTAAATAATGTGGATACTTCATTAAATTCAGGAACATTTTAAAATTGAAGGGGTCAGTGCAACAGTGGTCTAACTCCTCTCAACAATAATTTTGTTGTTTACTTGAAATTTTTCCAAGTGAAATTAATATGTTTTACGAAAATAACACATAGTCGGTCAAATTGGACATGAATGTACTAATCTAACTTAGGCTACTATTGCTAACGTTCATATTTTTCTAGAGAAAGAAAAAATGATAGAATATTAAACTTCGATCTCCATATTTTAAATTTAAGTTGATTACACTTATTTTGCGACCCCTTTAATTGATACAATTCTTATTTCGCTGTATTGAGCAAGTTGGACAAATAAAAATTCTTCATCAGTGCCGCAGTCTTCGTTTGCCCAACGACGACATTTTGAACACTGAGTTCTCCCCCCTGGACCCTGGTGTCCTCTGGAAAATTCGAGTGCAAAACAAGCACTCTCCATCACCATAATTTTCTCCATATTCCGAGTCACTAGAGTTAATTAATTGCATTTTCACATCGGATTCTTCTACACTGGACGAACTCAAGCAGTGCTTCTTGGACTGATTTTTTCTGTGGTTTTTGTTGTTTTTCGAACTTCTATGGTTTTCCTTATCTAAACTCTTTCTCATTTGTTTCTGATAAGGAGTTGTATTATGATAGCTTTTTTCCTGCCTTGGATACTTTACATGCGACTTCATACTGGTTGAAGCTTGCGGCTCTTGAGGTGGTTGTTGCTGCTTCTGTAACTGTGATATAACCAAAGTCACCGTTTCTGGCACGTGAAATAAGTAATGGGAACGTTGAGAGCGAATAATTTATCTTTGTTACAGTCTGTGGGCATGAAAGCTGACAACTGTGATTGACAGATTGTTGACGTCATATCTGTTTAGGAGATGGTACCACTCTCAGCCGAATTGGTAACAGATGCCACTGACTAGACAGTGTACTCAAGGATATATCCCAGACATGCAAAGTGCGAGTGTCTTGCCTTTGACGCAGTCAGTGGCCAATAAGACTGACAACTCTAATTGGCACATTGCTTTCGTGACGTGTTGGATGTTGCCTTTCTCAGCTACACTGGCAACAAGTGCTCACTGACTTTTTTACTCAAGAACAAGCGCCACAAACGCTGGCACTGGCAGTAGTGGCGATATTTACACAGGTCCAACGAAATTTTCGAAACCAGGAATCACAATTAAATTTGATAGTTAAAATAATTGAACAAAATTTTTATTTGAAATATGTAGAGATTTTTTTTTTAATTTTATTGGGTTATTTTACGACGCTGTATCAACATCTAGGTTATTTAGTGTCTGAATGAAATGAAGGTGATAATGCCGGTGAAATGAGTCCGTGGTCCAGCACCGAAAATTATCCAGCATATGCACGTATTGGGTTGAGGGAAAACCCCGGAAAAAATCTCAACCAGGTAACTTGTCCCGACCGAGATTCGAACCCGGACCACCTGGTTTCGCGGCCAGACGTGCTGAGCGTTACTCCACAGGTGTGGACTATGTAGAGAATATTTCGCGAATTACGCACTTATGTGTTCATGTTAAAGTAAAGTAAATATTGTCAGACTAGCCAATTTTGATTGATTGAAGCTATTGATATTGTGACAGAGCTGGGATCCGATCTCACGACCGGTAGAAGTATTACATGGTCGGCCGTGGTTCGGCGCAAGTTGCGCGCGCATCTGCTTCCTGTGGCATGTGCTGTGGCGTAGAGTGGAGAGAGGAGAGGAGAGAGAGCGACCGCGGCAGAGAGGGGAGATATCCAAATTATACACTGGTCAACAATGAAAATGTTTCGGGCTCAAAAATAGCTAATTCTTATGTATTTCCACCTGCTGAATTCAAAAATCACCATAAAAATGACAGATTAGCTCTTGCTTTGGAGATAAAGTGACATTTCATTTTTTAGAGTCAACATTTTCAGTTTGGGGGTAATTTTGTTTTGGGAGTTGGCACAACTGTCAAATAACAAAACACAAATGTTCTTCAGCTGTTTGTAAGTTACAAATATAGATATTGTTGCTGTGACTGTGAATTTCATATTGTTTCTGCTGTAATTAATGCAGATTTCTGGTTTGGAAGTGTTTTTAAAGTGTAAAATTTGTAAAAATGCCACGAAAATTATGTGTTTGATGTAGAAAATGAAGACAGTGTGGAACAAGAAGAAGAACCCAACAAGCCTTCCAAATCCCAGTACCCTGATTTTGAGGAAAAAAGATGATAAACCGCACAGACTGAGTGAAGCGGAATTGAGTGATCTCATTAGAGACCTTGACCTGTCAAAGGAAAAGGTAGGAATTCTAGGGTCTAGACTACAGCAATGGAATCTTCTCGAATGTGATGTCAGGGTCTCACAGTACAGACAACGTCACAGGGATCTGCTTCCTTTTTTTTTTTTTTTTTTTTTTTTTAGAAGAAAAACAAAAAACAGACTTGTTTGCTGCGACATTAATGGCTTGATGAAATGTCTGAATTTGAACCATGATCCAACTGAATGGAGACTAGTCATAGACTCCTCCAAGCTTAATTTGAAAGCTATATTACTTCACAATGGCAATCGTCTTCCTTCTATTCCTGTTGGTAATGGAGTTCACATGAAGGAGACTTATGCAAATATGACAGCCCACTTCGACTCAATCGAATATCATGAACACAAGTGGAAAATCTGTGGTGATCTAAAAGTCATTGCTGTACTCTCAGGAATGCAACTGGGGTACACAAAATATTGCTGCTTTTTATGTATGTGGGACAGCAGGGATAGGAAATCACATTATATTCAAGCAGACTGCCCTGCAAGAAATCATAACCGTAGCGAAAAAAAAAAAATATGTTGTTGCCGAGCCTCTCATGGACCCAAAAGATGTTCTTCTTCCACCCGTGCATATTAAGCTGGGTTGGATAAAAAAATTTTGTCACAGGTATGAACTAAGGACAGGCCTTCAAGTACGTAAGAGAGAAATTTCCGAAATTAAGTGATGCCAAAGTCAAGGAAGGTATTTTTGTCGGGCCACAAATTCGAGAACTTGTAAAGGATCCTGCTTTTGACCAAGTTTTGGAGGGGAAAGGTAAGGGAGTTTCGGAAGACTTCAAGGGAGTTATTCATGGATTTTTAGGCAGATATATAACTACACTCAGTTGGTGACAGTGCTCCTGCAAAAATACCATCAACTCGGTTGCTACGTGACTCTTAAAATCCATTTTCTCCACTCACACATAGACTTTTCCCTCCTAGTTGTGGAGCTTTCAGTGATGAACACGGAGGAAGGTTCCATCACGATATTTCTGTTATGGAACAAAGATATCAGGGCCGCAGGAATGAATCAATGCTTGCGGATTACTGCTATCTTTGCGTAGGGATGCTCCGGAACTCACTTACAAGAGGCAAGCTAAAAGACGACGATCTCATGAAGCCACACATGATTCTCTTCTGACACAACCATCTGCCAGGTATTCTTCCATAAATTTAGAACTCTTAGAATGTAACTGCCATTTAAAAAAAATAAATACACTTTCAATGTTGTTGGTATATGTAATGAAATGTATCGTTTTCTCTTAATCTGTTAAACTGAAATACATCCACCTATTGTGTCTCACAGAAACTAGAGCTTAGAAAAATTTTTCATTGTCATATTCATTTTTCTCAATCCAAAATTAGTCGCAATTAACTCATGAAGTGCACGAAACCTTCAAAAATGATTACTTTGTTGGCCACTGTTATTCGAGAGTGCCATCTCTGGACATCCGTCGAAATTTCTAGCATCGCAGAAATTTCTCGTAACTATGGTTCGGTTATAAATTACAACACGCGAGTGAACTTGAGTTAGTGGTGTTGTTATAGTCAGTGGACAGCAAGCCAGCCAGTCTTGTATAGCAGTGAAGCCAGCTTCGAGACCGGAGTTCGACTTGAGCGTGTCCGCAGTTGTATGAGCGTCCGAAGTCCTGAGTTCGAGTGCTGTGAACCGCAGTTCGGGGACCTGAGTTCGAAGTTCAGTGGACTGCATCTGAAGGTCTGGGGTTCGAGATACTGTGAACTCGAGTGACTGAGCTAGAAGAATAAGGCAAGGCAAACGAACTGTGAACTGAGTACTCACAGTTCTGATTTGTAAATAGTGCTCTGTGAACATTAGTTAAGATTAACAGTTCAATGTTGTTCTCAATAATCCAAGTAAATTGTCATTGTCGCCTGTGGAGTGCAATAACGAATACTGTTGTTGTGTGTATGTCATTTCTTTCGTGCCCGTGCGGATTCTTTAGGTCTCGTGTTTTCAAGTTTTACTTGAAAATCGTCAACGCAGGTCCCTAGCAGCTATCTCCCCCTCATGTTAACACCGGATGCAGCCACCCTCCGGGCTGCAGTGCAGAGAGGAGGATGGGAATTCCGGCGCCTCTCAGTCGAAGGTCCACATGTGCAAGCAAGCACGTGGATTGCCACAAGAAAGAGTTTTCGCGGGCGTTCTGACGTCAGAGCGTCATAACGCTCAAACCCACGCCAAAGAGGGGGAGAAATGGCGCGAAGCCCGAGGTGTATATAAGGCGGGCCCAAAATGGCATAGAGACATTCGTCGCCGGCTAGGGGAGGGGCAGCCACTATGCTCCCTCTGCCACCGACAACATTTCTTTCTCTGATCCAGCGTGCTGTACTTCGTCGGACTTCACGGCCGACACTTACCCCCGGAACAGAAAAGCATCGCCGTTTCTGTCTCCGCCTCCCCGCTCCAAGCTCCCTAACCAAGTTATCCTAGTATCGCTCTTCTCGACTACCTCCCCCCCTTTATCACCTTGTCTGGATTCCACGTGCTCTAACCCTTTTAGAAAACATTGTCTTTTCTATTTTCGACTTCCCTTTCTGTGGACGCCCATCGCCGGCCATTTGTCAGCGGAGCTCGTTAGCAGAGAGATCTTTACTTCACCGAGCTGTAACCCTTTTAGAAAACATTGTCTTCTCTACCTTCGACTTCCCTCTCTGTGGACGCCCATCGCCGGCCATTTGTCAGCGGAGCTTATTAGCAGAGGGGTCTGTACTTCACCGTGCTCGAACCCTTTTTGAAAACGTTGTGTTTTCTATCCTTGAATTCCCTCTCTGTGGACACCCATCGCCGGCCACTTGTCAGCGGAACTCGTTAGCAGAAAGTGACCCCTCCATTTCTCGTCGGTCGTCGAATCGCGGACCCTTTGGGGGCAGAGCTTCGATAGGCGAGAACCTCCACCACCCCTGCTTCCCGTCTCTCGGGTCTCCTACCCACCGTATTCGCACCCCTTTTTCGAGCAAACTCTCTCTTCAGTTTTCCCCAGGCACTCCCGTTTCTCCTCTCTACTCCTTTCTACGTTGCTATCCCGTTCCCTTCATACCAGCTCCTCGCAACTCTCTCTCCCTCGTCTTGTCTTCGTCTCTCCCCAGGGACTCCCGTTACCCCTCTCCAATATTCTCAGTCATGACAACAGCACACCCTCAAGTTAGCTTCAGCCAGAGTCACAGGGTCAAAAACGGCAATATTCTAGAGTTTCTCAAAGACACTCCCGTTTCCCCTGCCCACGAATAGGAGGATGACACTGCTTATTTCAAATAAACTACTATATCAGTATCAACGTATTTTCTTCCTACATCATCGTATAAACCCCCCACCCACGAAGTTCGTCACCACCTGTCCTTCACTCCCGTTTCCCCTCTTAACACCTGGGAACACAGTCAGCAGGAGAACGTCAAAGCAGATCGAAGCACCGTAACATTAACCTTCCTCACACATTTCCGTTCCCCTTGTCACGTCACTCCCGTTTCCCCTCTCTACACCTGGGACAACAGTCATCAGCAGAGGGACGGCAGCAGGAGACCGGCGAAGGACAATGTGGCTGTGTGGAGTGCAAATCCCATTGTTGATGGGAGTAGAATTAAATTATACAAAGTAATTATTGTTGTATTCAAATAAAAAGTTACATTTTGGTGTCAGAAGCGAGATATTATATACATAATGGAGAACCTACAGCAGATCCTGCAAGCCATCGCAGAAATGAAAGCAGACATAAACAAGCACATTAGTGAGGTGAAGAACGATATAAATGAAGTGAAGGCAGACATGAAAGACGACATGAATAAGTATATCAGTGACATGAAAAACGACATAAGTGAAGTGAAAATGGAGATGAAAAGTGATATAAGTGAAGTGAAAACGGAGATTAAAAGTGACGTCGCTTTGCAAATCGGTAGCGTTTCGGCCCAAGTAGATGGAATAGTTACTATCGTGAGAGACGAACTTAAAGCCGATTTTGACAAACTAAATGAGAATTTTGCAACTATAAACGAGACAGTGGCCGAACTAAGACAGGATGTAGACAATTTCGACTGCAAAATTCGCGCTCCCGAACGTCGTCAAGAGGAAACGAGTGTGCTGATGGACCAACATGCTGAAGAAAACAAGCACATACTCGCGTTAGTGGATCGCCAGGCTAGAGAACATAAACAGATAGTTGCCGAGGAGGTTCGACGGGCCATGCAAGAAGCGGCAACAGATTTGAGGACGTCATAATGGTCCTGCGGAGCCATCACCTTCAGCCAGACATTCGAGAGTCAAGACGCCGAAGTTCGACGGAACGACGTCTTGGGCAATTTTCCGTCGCTTGTTCGAGGCCATCGCAGAGCAGAATGGATAGACGCCGGCAGAGAAAACCACTCAGCTGCTGGCCGCGCTTCGGTGACAGGCGTCAGAGATTCTTCACAGTGTTCCAGAAGATGGGACAGCCGCTGAAATAATGGCGACCTTGGACGGACGTTATGGAGACCATCAACTTTCAGTAACATTTAGGACCCAACTAAAAACGAGGGTAAAACAGTCAGGCGAGTCCCTGCAAGAATTTGCGATGGTGGTGGAACAACTGGCCCATGAGGCCTTCAGGGGCCTACCACCTACCTTCGTTGCTGGAGAGGCGGCCTAAACCTTCGGCAGCGGAGTTCGAGACCCCGAAATCAGGCAACAGCTGCTCTTGGCTGAGCATCGCACCATCAACGAAGCTCTGTCGGCGGCCCTCAAGATGCAGGCAGCCAAGTTGACGACGAACGTCTCGACATCGCACCGGATTAGGAGCGATGCGGCGGCCGACGTCGAGGAACGTCAACCGAAGTCACCCGAACGACGTAGACGAGGAGTACACACCTGCTGCTCCTGCGGCGAACCTGTATACTTGAGGAGGGACTGTTACCGATTTGGTCAAGAACAGGAAAACTAAAAGGGGCCGATGCGTTGAGGGGCACGTCGTCGCCGTCATCACCATCCCCTCGGCTGATCTTGAATACTGTTAACAGAAGATGCGACGATGGGCTGATTGCTGACGGATGGATAAGAGGCCGCCCATGCAGAGTGCTGGTAGACACCGCAGCATCCCTCACCATCGCCAGACCGCAAGTCGTACGTGGCGTACCTGGGAGGACGCCGCTGAGTCGATATGAGCTACGTACTGCCTCAGGCGAGAGCCATCTCATCCAAAAAGAGGTTTTCCTAGATCTGACCTTGGGAAAGTGGAGATTGGAGATGTGGGTGTTCATCGCCAACATCACTGAAGACTTCATCCTGGGACTCGACGCCATGCGGATCTTCGATGCGACGGTGGACATCCGGCGCCGTATCCTACGTTTTGGCCAGGATAAAGTATTCCTGAGGGACGTCGAAGACCAACCCATGGTCAGCAGACACACTTTGCAGAATCAAGTGACAATCCCAGCAGGCTGCGAGGTGGTGGTGACGGCCCGACTGGATGGGCACCCTGTGAGAAACCTGCTCCTCGATTAGCAAACAACTCCGATAGATGGGGTTTATGTAGCTAAATCTCTACTCCCCAACCAGAAGGTGGAAACGGTGAGGGACCTGAATGTCACCAATCGGGACTAGGAGGTGCTACTAGGTAGCTTCGAGCCGGTGGTGTCTGTGACGTCTCTGGCAGATAATGAGGAGTATCACCGACCACGTCCACGTCACAGAAAAAGCTGGGTCGAGAATTGGCGGAGAATTTAAGCAAAGGAGAAAGAAGACAAGTCCACGATCTACTGACAGAATTTCAGGACGCGTTCAGTCTGTCTGAAAATGACTACGGGAGAACGGAGAAAGTTCAGCAGCGCATTGACACCGGAAATGCTAGCCCAATCAAACAACCTCCTCTACGCGTCCCTCTAGCTGAACGGAGAGAGATTGACAGCCAACTGGAGGGCATGAAAGTAAGAGAGGTCATCGAGGAATCCGACAGACGTTGGTCATCACCTGTGGTGCTGGTGAAGAAGAACAATAGGCACCTGCGTTTCTGCGTAGACTACAGAAGGCTGAATGACGTCACCAAGAACGACTGCTTTCCCCTTCCACGAATTGACGACACCTTGGACACCCTGGCCGGAGCAGAGTGGTACTCGACGTTGGATCTCAAGTCAGGATTCTGGCAGGTGGCGCTACATCCGGAGGATAAGGAGAAAAAGGCATTCTCCACAGGCCAGGGAATATGGCAGTTCACCGTTATGCCGTTCGGCCTCTGCAACGCCCCGGCTACATTCCAGAAAATAATTGAGTCCCTAATGAGAGGCCTGACATACGACACCTGTTTGCTGTACCTTGATGACGTCATCGTGGTCAGCAAGACTTTCGGCGAACAGCTGTCGAACCTGAGGAAAGTGTTAGAGACTGCGTCAAGCCAGGCTGAAGTTGAACCAGAAGAAATGTCATTTGTTCCAGAAGAAGGTCAGCTACCTGGGGCACGTAGTAGGGACCAACGGAGTGGCACGGACCCGAAGAAGCTACAAGCCGTCAGAGGATGGCCGAGAACGAGGGACAAGCAGGAGCTGCGCCGCTTTCTCGGCCTCTGCACCTATTACAGAAGGTTCGTAGCTGGGTACGCCAACATCGCTAAGCCCCTAACCCAGCAGACCGAGATGAAACGACAATTCCAATGGACGGACGAGGCGGAGTCATCCTTCCAGTCGCTGAAAGAGGCGCTCTGCACTGTTCCTGTACTGAGATACCCCATCCCTGGAAGGAAGTTCACGCTTGACACGGACGCTAGCAACGTAGGCATCGGCGGAGTTCTCTCTCAAGAACAGGACGGGCAAGAGAGGGTGATTGCCTACTTCAGCCGAACACTATCCAAGGATGAGAGAAACTACTGTGTAACACGTAGAGAACTTCTTGCCATTGTGGAAGCCCTGAAGCAATTCCACAAATATCTCTATGGCCAGGAATTCCATCGGAGGACAGACCATTCTGCACTATTGCGCTTCAAGAATCTGGAGGGGCAAACCGCCCGTTGGGTTCAACGACTGCAGGAGTAGAACTTTCCTCCGATCACCGCCAAGGGAAGAAACATTCCAACGAAGATGCCTTATCACGACGCTCTTGCCCGGATGGCTGCAAACACTGCCTGAAAGTAAAAGAGCGAGATGGTCCCACGCAGTCCGAGCAATTGTCACCCAGCCGAGCCCAGATGGGATAACGCCGCTATAGGGAGGGAGCAGCTGGAGGACCCAAACATTGGACAGCTACTACCTGATTTGGAGTCCGGCCAGAGAACAGTATGGACCGATATCGCCAACCGTAGCACCACTTACAAGAGCTACTGGGCCCAGTGGAAATCCTTCACTGTCAAGGACGGTATCCTGAAGAGGATTTGGGAGTCGGCCGATGAAAGACCCCGCATAGAACAACTTGTTCTGCCTAAGAGCAAGGTGAAGGCAGTGCTGGAGGAGACTCATGCTGGCGTGACTGGAGGCCACCTGGGAGCCAAGAAGACACTGGACAAGTTAAGGCAGAGGTTATACTGGTTGCATCAGAGAACCGACACGGAACAATGGTGCCGAAGATGCGACACATGTGCAGCCAGTCGCGGACCAAAGACACGCAGCAGGGGAGCCATGCAGCAGTACAACGCGGGAGCTCCCTTTGAGAGAATCGCCATCGACATTGCTGGACCGAGGGAACCGCTACCTGCTAGTCGCCATGGATTACTTCACAAAATGTCCAGAGGTGTACGCGATTCCCAACCAAGAGGCTTCGACGGTGGCAGACGCGCTGCTTGACAACTTCATCTGCCGATTCGGGGTGCCCCGGGAATTGCATAGCGATCAGGGGCGCAACTTCGAATCCAACCTGGGAGAATTGTTCGAGCGTCTGGGGGTGCATAAAACCAGGACCACTCCCCTCAACCCACAATCCGACGGCATGGTGGAACGCTACATCAAAACCTGCGGAAGGTGGTGTCCAACCATCAGCGAGACTCGGATGCCAGAATCCCACTGTTCCTCTTGGCCTACAGAGGTTCGGTCCTCGATACAACAGGGATGACACCGGCAAACATGGACATGGCTTCGGGAGAGAGCTGCCTGCGCCTGCCATGTGATCTGCTGTTTGGCACGCCACCCAGCGCCGACCAGCCAGCGACTGACTACGTGGCAGAACTGACTGAGAAGTTGAATGGAGTCCACCAACTGGCCAGAGATCACCTCAAGATGGGCAGCGACAGGATGAAAGTGCGCTACGACAGATTAGCCAACTCTGCGGGATTCCAAAAGGGCGACCTGATATGGCTGTATCGACCTACCAGGACTAAAGGAAAATCACCGAAGCTGCAGCGTTCCTGGGATGGACCATACCGCCTGGTGACCCGGATCAACGACGTGGTGTACCGCATCCAGCGACAACCCCGAGGGAAGATGATGGTGGTGCATCTGGACCGATTAGCAGCCTACCATTGGCCTGCCCGAGACGAGCAGCCCTAGGGAGGGAGCAATGTGACAGAGCTGGGATCCGATCTCACGACCGGTAGAAGGATTACATGGTCGGCCGTGGTTCGGCGCAAGTTGCGCGCGCAACTGCTTCCTGTGGCATGTGCTGTGGCGTAGAGAGGAGAGAGGAGAGGAGAGAGAGCGACCGCGGCAGAGAGGGGAGATATCCAGATTATTCGAGAGTGCCATCTCTGGACATCCGTCGAAATTTCTAGCATCGTAGAAATTTCTCGTAACTATGGTTTGGTTATAAATTACAACAAGCGAGTGAACTTGAGTTAGTCGTGTTGTTATAGTCAGTGGACAGCAAGCCAACCAGTCTTGTGTAGCAGTGAAGCCAGCTTCGAGACCCGAGTTCGACTTGAGCGTGTCCGCAGTTGTATGAGCGTCCGAAGTCCTGAGTTCGAGTGCTGTGGACAGCAGTTGGGGGACCTGAGTTCGAAGTTCAGTGGACTGCCTCTGAAGGTCTGGGGTTCGAGATACTGTGAACTCGAGTGACTGAGCTAGAAGTATTAGACAATGCAAACGAACTGTGAACTGAGTACTGACAGTTCTGATTTGTAAATAGTGCTCTGTGAACATTAGTTATGATTAACAGTTCATTGTTGTTCTCAACAATCCAAGTAAATTGTCATTGCCGTCTATGGAGTGCAATAACGAATACTGTGTTGCTGTGTGTAGTGCAAATCCTATTGTTGATGGGAGTAGAATTAAATTATAGAAAGTAATTATTGTTGTGTTGAAATAAAAAGTTACAATAATATTGTGATCTCAAAGAATAATTAATTTTAGTGAATAATAATGATAACTTAATTATTTAAATTAGTAGTTTTTGTAATGAATAATTGAGGACAATGGATGATTAATTATTGACCTAATTCGTAATTAATTTTAATTAATAGTTCAATTAAACTTTCATTGGTTCTTCCGTAGTTTATGGCAGACAAACTGACACGACAGTCAGCATTAACGCCTTTCGTAAGTTCTCAAAGGTGAGCATCATAATAAAACCAAATAAGAGTTCTAAATAAGAGATGCTATTTCTTAATAGGACCCCTAGGTATCTCTTATTAGGGAACAGAGTAAGTAAAAATGAAATAGCTACCCAAGGTCATAAATTATTATCTTTCTTATTAGCAATCTACCTTATTATATGCAACATTTTCCCAGCAATTTTATAAAATTAATAATAAATTTGTTGTACCTTACATTAACTGCTGTTCACTTCCGCAACCAAAACCATCGAAAAGTTCAAAATGTGAAAAATTACCTTTCTTGCTCTCAGCTTCGTTGCTTACTTTCAACTGAGGTTAGACATAGAACACGATGTCTTAGAAGAGGCATGTCATAAATCAGACTTTACTGTAAATGTGCAGTAATGTGCGCGGATCGCCGGTCTATGCAGGTTGCATCAACCAAGCGTTGCTCTTACCCGTTCTTAGCTGGAGGGGTGCACAATAATCTATTCTGCGCTTCTAGGGTTGGATTAAATAGACATTTGGACATTATAAACATAGTTAGCAGAACGAAAAAAACAGTTATTATCAGTGTCTATATTTGACAATTGTAATACAAGAAACTTTAGGCTTACTCAGTTATACTTCACAAAGTATTAGTTTTTAAAGCATAATTTATTAATATGATTTTTATATAGTATTCGAAGAAAAAAAATTGCAGTAATTTCGAAACAACAAGAAACGGACAAATATTTCATTTTATGTAGTACGTACTAATTAGTTTAAAGTAATAGACCTTACTCTTTCATTGTTCGTCAAGCATTATTATTTACTGTGACCATTGGTACACAAATGTTGAAGAAAATATTAGGCCTATACTTCCAATTAATTACATGCAGTAGGACATTGTGAAGTTTTTACACTCAAATCATTTCTTTGCTGTATGTCAATATAATTTAATATTAATATTAATAAATATAAATTAAGCTTAGAATTTAAATTCACATATAGTTTATTTGAAAACGTTGAGAGCAAGTATCGAGAAGTTGAGAGCGTTACTTAAAGAAATTAAAAGTGTAGTTCACAAGCTGTAAAGCGACGATATTCTCTTTGTCAGATTCAAAGATTTATTAATATAAGTATATTGAATTAATATTGTGATGTGAGATGGAAAATTTGCCATTATATATTTTTTTCCCGAAAAATTTTCCTCCTTGCAAATAGTTGTTTCCTTCTCTCCTTACAACCTCAAGAGCCTCACATGTATTCCTCACTATATTCTCATCACTTACCAGTTTATGAAATGAAAGTCGTAAGTCGTCTAATCTTTGATGGCTGTGTTAGTACAGACTCCATAACAACGCCATTGTCAAGTTCGTTTTGCCGTGAGAGTACTGATTAAGAAATAAGCGCTGGCAATATCATATTTTGAGAACTTTACTAATCTGATCTAAATTGTCAACTCACAACACTATTACCTCGACATAGGCTGATGAAAGCCTTTCATTTTAAAATAATTATTATTGTTGGCTGACTAAAACATTATAACAATTATGTTATATGATTCGTAATTTCTCTTCTCCGTTATCTGTGAACTCCTCACTTTATTTATCATAACTCATTCACAGACACAGCCAAATCGGCACTCGTGCTGATACTGTGTTACTGAAACAAAAGCTGGTGCAGGTATTGTATAGCCCTGTCGCGTTCCCCTCCAAGGTGATTCACCCCCTCCAGGTAGGGGAATAGATAGTGCACATCGCACAGAGACAGTTGCACAATGTGCGCGACTGCACAATGTGCAGGGTTTTGACATGCCTGTCTTAGAAGCACAAACATTGATTTACCATAGTTGTCGAGAGATGGCAAATTATACCGGAGAAATTAACAATGTATCTCTTATTAGGAACCTGTCTTATGCTTAAAGGAGCAGTCCGCGATAAAATTCGAAATTTCGATTATATTATAGGATGTTTACCAAAGTAATCATTGGATTAATGGCGTTTGTCGCATCGCCCTACGCGTTTTAGTTTGCGAAATATTAAAGGTCTTACTGCAAGCTCTGACGACATAACCACTGATCGCTTCATAAGATTGCGTTGTAGTTCCGTTTGACATACAGCGTAGAACGAGTAAATATATATTCATACGTTACAGTTAGTTTCAGGGAACGGATTTATATGGACTAAAAATATATGAAATATGTAAATATATATGTAGTTATTTTTACCAAAATATGGAATTAAATATGGATTTTTACCAAAATATGGAATTAAATATGGACTTAAAATTATAAAAAAAATGACTATGTACGTTAAATATTGGTACATTTTAATCAAACTAAACAAAAAATATAATGGACGTACCTTATCTTCCAATGTAGTTTCAACAAAACACAATTTTTATTGTCTGTTACCATAACAATAGGTTACAAACATTTCTTTCAAGTGCTGAAAAGTGAATCTTCTTCTATTGTCTCTGAGGATAGATTTATACTGACTAAAAGAGCGTTCGACGTCACAAGAAGTAACTGGTACATAATTCAATTTCACAATGTCTGCTGGGGATAAGTCCAAGTTAATCTTCACTGTTGATTCACCACTCATCACAGCAACAACCTTTTGTAGTTCTTCATATCCAGGGTTTTTTGAAAGTACAGTGTCCACCTTAGCTCTTACTGCATCTGCAACTTTACCTCTACCACGATTCAGTTGTTCCACAGTACTATTTATAATTTCAAAACTTTCAGATAGTGAAAGGTGCCTATTTTGGAGACTTTTGAGCGTTTTTATGATGCATGAAAATGTATGCTGAATGTGAGCTAAGTCATTCTTCACACTTATGTCACAGGTAACTGTTTTCGCAGTATCAATTGAGACTGCATCTTCAGAGTCCAATGCAAGGAGAACATTGTTAATAGAGTCTATATGTTCGGCATAATATTCAACTGCTTCTAGCCATGTACCCCATCTAGTTAAAATTGGCTTTGGTGGCAATGGAATTTCAGGGTACATTTCTTTCAACACGTTAACTCTACTGGGAGCTTTGAGAAATACTTTTTTCACTGATGAAATCAACAAATCTACTTTAGGGAAATTGTCTCTGACCACTTCTGCCACACGATGAAATGCATGCGCCACACAAGTAAAATGAGTCAATTTAGGATATACAACAGATAATGCTTGTCCAGCTTTGGCCATATAAGGGGCAGCATCGCTAATAAAGAATAACACATTATCGTACATAATACCCTTTGGCCACAGGATACCCATAGCTTCGTTGAACAGTTTAACTATAGTTTTGTTATTGCACTTTTCTAGAACATCACAATGTAAAAGAATTCGTTCAGAATATTGTTCACTTAACAAACCGATAACTACATTACCAACAAGTCTACCTTCTTTGTCGGGAGTCTCATCAATGGAAACCCAAATTGAACTATCTTTAATTTCATCTCTTATCTTCTGTATTGTCTCATCGTAGATGGATGGAGCATACGTCTTCCTAAGTGTTGACTCATCCGGGATTGTATGTTGAGTATATTTTTCAAGGAATTCCCTGAAGACCTTATTCTTTAGTTTGTAGAGAGGAATATCAGCAGAGATGAGAGAACGGCACAGGTCGATGTTAAACTCAGATCTTACATTCGATGTTGTTGGTTGTGTTAAAAACAATTGTCTCTGCTTGGAATTTAGTTGTTTGTTGGCCTGATGTTTACTAGTTGTAATGTGTTGTTGCACCAGGAACTTTTGTGTAGATGATACTGCACACTGACACAAATTACAAAATAATATTTTATTGTCAGTTGATAAACCATCTTCTTTAAATTCTGAAATGTAACTTGTTAGTTTTGATTTTAAATTGACTGAATGACGTACTTTTGGCATATTTACCGTCTTTATAGTATGATTTACAAAACTGAACCTATGTGTACTCTGACTGGCATTTAACTGTTGAGCTGCACAACTGAAGTCTGTTAAAAATTTTAAATTAAATTAATACAGTTTTGTAACTTACTTTCCCATTGTTGATAGGACTGCTAATTTTCAAATAACTCTGATGTTAAAGGGATTACTGAACATGTGTTTAAATCTCTATTGTTGAAATGTATTTTTAAAAGTTAATGGAATTTTGTTTTGTTTTATTGTTAAACCTAATATAATATGGACTGTTTTATATGAAATATGGAAAATATATGGAAATTAACGAAAATATGTACTAAACTCTAAAATATGGAAAAATATGGAAAATAAAAGTAGGATTTTTCAACCCTACACATTGTGAAACATAAAGATAATGCAAAATATAAATTATATTAGCTTTATAAGTAAATATGTATTTACATATAAATCCTTTCCCTGGTTATTATTAACGCACTTAGGACCTATCACATGCATATACTGTAATAATAATAATAATAATAATAATAATAATAATAATAATAATAATAATAATAACAATAACTGACCCATTTTGGATTCGTACTCATAGTGATTAGAACAACTTGGGTCTGGTAAGGGTTCAAACTGAAAAAGTTTAATACAGTATGTCGATCCATTATAACCTAAGTCAACGCCTTCACTGAGTGAGTGAATGTATGCGAGACGTGAAATATTCGTTATGAATGGACTGCAAATACGTGTTTATCTCACGTCAACAATAAATTAGTACATGGTTTATATTATTCTATTGCGTCATAGTTGTTGAGTCACATGGTTTAGGCACGAAACTATGTTTGGGGGAACCTCTAAAACATGTGGATCATCGAATTGCGGCAGTTGATAACCAGAACTACTTCCAAGACATTTTTCTGTATAGTATCTTCTCTCCACGCATTTTTCTTCCAGCTGTATGTTTTGTCTTCCACCCATCGTTTAGTGGCTTTAGAGTACTGGAGTCTGGAGCCAGTTACATCTCTTTACACGTTGTAATTATGGTCCATTATCCCAATCATAGTTCTTGTTACCATTCCACCATATGGAAAGTGTTTTCTCTTAGGAGTGTAAAGCAATCTCTCGTTATGTTATGATTCAAATTTGCTTGTGTGACAAAATTGATTAGTCTGATTTAGGTCTTTCAAAAGGGCAGGGTTACATTCAACTTTTTTCAGAGCATTGTAATCGCTGGATCCAGGTTCGATCCATTCCCTCTCACTATTGTATGGGTGAATGTGTGTACATTTTTTATTATGTCTCTGTTTCTCCCCATTCGTGTATATTACAAACATGATTTAATACAGAAATGAATCTGTCTTCTAAGTCGTCAGAATCACCTTCACATGTAGCACAAGACGACATAGGTGATTTATGTTGTTCTCTTTCCACATTTGTGCGGCGGCTTTAAGCTTTTTGCCATGTGACAAATGTCAAATTGATAGCCCATCCATTCAGATTTGGTCCTTATCAATTTCCTAATTCCTCTATGGCGGTCCGATAGAAAGAGGGTAATGTTCATTTTTTCTTTTAGGCGATCTAGAACTTTTTCGCATGCTGCTTCGCCTACAATTAGACCTTTTTGCAGAACTACGAAGTCTATAATCTTATCTGAATCGAGGTCCATTACACTGTAAGTCACATATTTTGCACTGTAACTAGGTGAGTCAAATTGGCCATCACCGCGATTCGCACGTTTTTATCTTTTAGGGAACTGATAAGTTGTTCATGAATCTGAAAATAAGTACATCTGACTGTTGGTTCTACGAATTTTGAAATTATTTTATAAAATGTTGTCTTGACGATGAAATATAGTTGTAAAGTTTTTGAAAAATTTTCAAACAATTTGTATCTTATATTGCACAAGTATAACGCAGAACTCACTGCTATGCTTCACCTCTGTTCGGATTTCCACTCCCAATTACGGGCATTCTGGCATACTGCATTAACTTTCAGCAATGGTCCTATTGTTTCTACCGAATATTTGTAAAAGAGGAATGACAAATATTACAGAAGAAAAACAAAATTTGTAACGCTGACCAGAATACAAAAAAAAAAAGAAAAAAGAAACACTTTTTGACTCCCTATTTACTTTCTGTTTCATGTGCAGCGTCCTCGGAATCTGATGAATTAAAATTTGAAGTTTCTTCTTCTATTTGAAAATATGTCTCTAAGTCAGTTTCTGCTCCCCCACATCTGATTCACCACACACATTTCTTAGCGTCTCGCACCCTATCTCACACTGCACAACTTTGTTTATATTAGGTTCCTGTGAATTTTCAGCCTCATCGAGAACTACACACACGTCAATATTTTCAGCTATAGGTGCATCACTGCAACTTGCTATTGCTTCTTCGACAACCTTCTTTCATTTATAAGCAGAGGAGCGCGTAGATCAGAACTGTCTTGGGGAGATTCTCCTTTCAAAAATAGGAAAGGGACAGAAGTTTTCTTAATTTTCATAGGATTTCTATTGTCTTTCATTAAACGTCGTTTTAGTAAAGACGATTCTTCAAAATCAGTTTCACGGAAATGACTGGAACACACAACAGTAGTTTTCGATAGTGTAAAACCTTTTCTGTTGATTTTCTTCACCCATGATTTAAATCTTTGCAGTAACTTTTCTCTGTTCGGAATAAATGAAATGAACCCCTTCTTCATGTTCTGTTTTTGTTGTTCCCTCTGGACACGAAAAATCACAACACCACGGCATTTTAACCTGTATTACGATACAATTTCTTCTGTTTAGTCTACTGTAGTTCAAAATCGTTCATATAAAAGAAAATACGTCTGCATAAAACCACAACATTGGTGTGTGCTGGTTTTATGATTAAATGAAAAGCAAAACATGACTTCACACAATCATAACTAAGTCCGAAATTCTGTTCACGTTTACTACGGCGAGATAAGATTATTTATTTTAATACAAAGCGCTACGCTGCACTTGCCGATGTTCTCGGCATACTACGCAATCACACCAGTTCAGTGGCTGTGACGTCATAAATATTTGTGCGGAGTCAGTAACTCAAGAACCGTGCCTCGCATTGACATGCGGCAAATTATATTCTACTTAGATTGAAAAACGTGTTTGATTAAAGCCAACTTAATTTTATCGCGGACTGTTCCTTTAAGAATACTTACTTCCAATAATTTTTCTATTCTAGTTATAATTGCTGTGAGCATAATTCCTTTTTCATTATCTTCTTTCAGTTAAATCTGAAAGAAGAGAACGCCAGTAGGGGAAGTTATCTCCACTCTTACAGCACACTTTACGCCCCAGTCATTTCCAACTGGTCGAGTTGTCACGTCGGAGCATGCTTTTCCTATCGGAGAAGAGGCCCGGAGAAATAGTAGACAGAGCCGAGCTCGGAGCTGCGACGGGTCGTGGATTGTCAGGGCTATTACAAAAATGAAATAGTATTAGGTACAAATTAGACTTATTATATATAATGGAAAAATACAGTAGTATAATAACGTAAAAACGATACTAATTATATTTACATATCATATTATATACGGTATGCAAGGAATATCATATTTAAACGAGCAATGTCTTTTGTCTCAATTTTTAAATTCCCATTCATTTATGAAGCAACTACAAATATGTATAATCTACATTGTAGATCTACCAGTTCATGCAAAACATAGATTACACACTTCATTGTACAGTACCTGTATTACGTAATCCTTCTATTTCATCATTCGATATGAAGTAAAAAATGACATTTCATCTGAAATTAAGACAATATTTCTCTAGCTCACTTAAATTACTCACTTTCAACTTTACACTAGAAAATATAAATTTATTTGGGGCAGGAGAGTACTGCCATTTTCTGTCATTTGTCTTAAGCATGTTGTAGACAATAATTGTAATACTGCACAAACTTAGCTATAAACATTATGACTTAAAAACATCATTAGAGCTACAGTTTTCAGTTCCTTTGGGTATCACATTCCTTTTTTACTACGATCCCGTAAATCTACTTGAATTTTCACAATGTGTGCTAAATATTTACGGTAGTTAAAACTTATCACATAAATTTTTAATTGGTCGCTATTTCCCCCCTCAAGCTGAGAATCACGACTGTTTTCTCCTACAGATGACAATGAAGATACTTTACTTTGTACATGCCGTTTTTTAAGTCATATTAATTTCCTCAATCTTTCTTTCCTAGGATTGAGAGCTGATAAATCAACTTCACTTCCAACAGAAATAGTTACTTTGGAACACTTTGCAGAAATTTCAGTGTTAATGCAATTACTTGCAACTTCATTTATATCTTCAACCTAGAAAATGAGATATAAAATTATTTAAAGACATGTAGTTCTGATATCTAGGTTATATCAGGTGACTTTCTACATACGTAAAATATGCCTACCTACTAAATAACTGGATTTAGTTTGGATTGACACAAAGGGTTTTTAATAAAAGGCCAAGTCGCCCAGTACTATAGTTTAGTCTAAAAATAAGTCCACATGAACTTAGAGCACATTAAATATATCAGAAAGGTACCGAAATTATTTAAGTATAATAGCGTGTACCTATCACATTCCTAAGATACTAATATATTATTATTATTAGGTACTGTAACGCTAAGTTAAACTGGTTTGCCATACACCGCTGCTTCGATATGGGTCTGGCGTTGCCGTCTGCTCCGAGAGTCTACCTGGATTGCTACGGAGAACGAGAGAAGCTCGCTATGACGTCACAGAGCATTGTGTTGGAAATGACTGCTTTACGCTTTCTTGGTGGAGTTGCTGCCATGCTTTTTCCTCTCGACATTATTGTAATAAAAATCTAAACACGAAAGAAATTCATTACAATGTGAAATGGTATTTATATTGGAATTTTATTGTATCCACAAAGCAACACATAAAATAACTATAATGTATTAATATTAATGCTGATATTAATTAATTATTAGTATGGTCAAATTTCACTAGTTCCCAGTAACCGGCTCAGAAACCTAGTACAATTTTAATTTCGTGGTACTCCAATACCGATAACTTCTGTCTCAGCTGCCAGCGTAACAGTAACAGAATTGTAGTATTTGTCAGTATCGAAATTCGAAACGAAGTTGGCAAAAGAAAATTCAACCTGCAAACTAGAAAATCATCATAATCCACTAGCATATGTAGTAATGAGGGAAAACTGGTTACGTTTCACCCTTAAGGTATGAAGTAAGCTCACCCGGACTATAGTACATATTTAAATTCCGGTAGAATTAGCGGAAAAGTCACTAATTTGGCAGAATTGGGACTGGCAGGTGTGTCGTACTAGTGTACAGCCTGAATGGTGTATTCTAGGTTGAAAATTCATGAACATTAGATTGAAAACTGCATATTTTCAAAAACGTTCCCCTCTTTTAATTTTTCTCAATCTGCACTGTTAACGGAATTTGTATATGTCGCTGTTCTTTTGAATCACACTATATATACTTCTCTTCGTTTCAGTTACACGTAACAAATGAGGCACTCTTTACTGGAATAGTGGCAGCCTCGCTCAGCCTGATGTAATTTATTGAAGAGGTGAGATCAAAAACCATTTAAGTCCACTTTTGGCCAAAATTGAGATATTTATACAACCAGCTACTTCGTTTCATTTGCCATCCATTGAGTTAAAGAATCCTTCAAGAACAAGATTTTAAGCAGTACATTTCCATGCATTGTGTTTAATAAACATTCAAGTCCACGCGCCGAAACAGGTTCTCGCTAGGGATGTCTTGCAGTTGAGCGGGAAAGAAGCTGTTAGTTGTGAGGCAGTTGTGGTGTGAAGATCTGGAATACATTCCTCCAAATCATCAATCCAGATCTTTTTTCGATCGTCTGGCAGCAGGTGAAGAAAATGGCAATAACAGTGACAGTGAAACAGAGGGTTGGATTCTGAGTAGTGAAACACATAAAAATGATTAAGGTACTATTATATTTCGCTAATAATAATATTATTGTTTTATTATCGTATGCATGCATCGAGGGAAGAAAATGAACAATACTAGTGAGTGTAATACAGAGGGCTAGAAAACTGAGTAGTGAAAGACATTAGAAAATCGAATTTAAAAGTTATAGGAGTGGATTGAAACAAACTGATGGACATCCTAAGAAAATAAGTATGGATTGGAAAGACAGGAGGCTGTTCAGTAACTTATATATGAAACAACGAGTCAAAATCAGGATAGGAGAAGAAATGTATGAAGGAAATAAAATAGGGAGAGGAGTACGAAGAGGAAGTCCTTTATCATCTACCCTGTTCAACATCTACTTGGAGGATTTGGTGAAGAACTGTTTTCAGAACATGGAAGGGGTAAAAGTAAGAGGAAGAAGAATAAAGTGCCTAAGATTTGCTGATGATATGGCGTTTTTAGCAGAAGAGGCAATGATACTAAAGGATATGCTACTGGACCTGAATAACAGCTGTGATAAATGCGAACAAGATGAAGACCATGGTTGTCGGAAGAAAAATAAAGAAGGTATACTTGCGAATTCTAAATGAGGCAGTAGAGCAAGTGAACAACTTCAAATACTTGGGATGTACTATGAAGAAGTAACATGAGCTGCCACCAGGAATTCAAAAGGAGGATAGCAATGGCCAGGGAAGCTTTTAATAGAAAAAAGAGCATCTTCTGCGGACCTCTGGAAAAAACAACTAAGAAAGAGAATAGTGAATGGCATTATGTAGATTTTGGCATTGTATGGGGGAGAAACATGGACAGTACGACGAAATGAAGAGAAACGAATAGAAGCATTTGAAATGTGGATATGGCAGTAGCGGCCGGTGATCGAAATCCTCGGTGAGGCCAGATGCAACTAGTTTAAGTGCCTCCGATAGGAAATGTTTGTTTATGATATTAATTATTATTGTTATTATATTATTAATATCATTATTACCGTATTATTATTATTACTATTATTAAACTATTCTTATTACTATCAATGAAAAATAATAATTTCACTCACCAAATAAGCTGTTATGCTCTGAGTTTCAGTGATTGTTTCAGTGTGATGAAGCATCCCATATTATGTGTTAAAATTCCCCTTTCTTTCTTTTCTTTTTATTTTTTCCTTTGACAGCAACAAACAAGGCCAAGAAAAGTTTATTTTTCATCACATTACCACATAACCATTTATGTTGCCCATACCAGGATGCAATAGAAAGTCGTGTTTTAAGATTATGTGTCTGAAAAATTATCGACGATGTCGTAGGTATCTCGGTAGTCTCTCTCTTTATTTAAAACTTCCTTTCTTTCAGTATTATTTCTTCTCGAAAAAGGACACTCTAACAATGAATTAACTGCACCAGCATTATTTCTCTCATTTGTTTCCGTTTATATTTTCCCAAAATACATAACAACTTTGGCCCAGATTCACTACTGTACTACCAAGTACAATAGTAGAACACCCTCGCTTATGTCATAAACTGAGACGTAAGGGGAGAGAATCGAGTGGGTCTCTGCCTGCCAAAGAGCTGGAATTTTGTTATTTATGGCCTAATTAGGAAGACAAATCACCACTGCTATTCCCACCCCACTCTATCCTTGAGGCCGCCCATGGATGGGACGAGTGAAACCTGACCAGGCCAGACGACTCGTGCCTCAGCTACAACGTTTTAAGCGTAAACTCAAAGCCCGCGAAAGGACATGAAAAGCATTAAGCCAGACCCGGCACGAACGATTCTGGCCTCAGGAACAAATTTTATTGCAAAACAGGTCTATATACATCACAAGCCAGACCCGGCACGAGCAATCCTGGCCTCAGGAACAAATTTTACTGCAAAACAGGTCTATATACATCAAAGTTTTCAAACGCTTCTACAGCGATATATGCTTCATTCAAATAACTAATACATTATATAAAAACACAAAATTTGATTTCAGTTAAGCCAAGTGACTGAGGCCCGGCCTTACTTGCCTCAGTCAATCAGTCGCCACTGGGATATGGAGAAGAATGGAGCATTTGAAGTGGAGAGACAGAATAAGAAATGAAGTTGTGTTGTAAAGAGTGGGTGAAGAAAGAATGATGCTGAAACTGATCAGAAAGAGAAAAAGTAATTGATTGTTCACTGGCTGAGAAGAAACTGCCTATTGAAGGATGCATGGGAAGGAATGGTGAATGGGAGAAGAGTTCGGGCCACAAGAAGATATCAGATAATAGACGACATTAATATACTGTATGTGGATCATATGCGGAGACTAAGAGGAAGGCAAAAGATAGGAAAGATTGGAGAATGCTGGGTTTGCAGTGAAAGACCTGCCCATGGGCAGAACACTCTTGTATATGTATGTATGTAAGTAGAACTATTTCTAATGATCACATTATTTCTTTTTCTTTTCCTTCTACTTATTATTATTATTATTATTATTATTATTATCATCATTATTATTAATTTGGGTTATTTGTGTCATTTAGAGTAAAACTTAGGCCTATAGAAAAAAGTTTTCATATTAAGATTTTATGTGAAGACGATGAGAGTGATTTTGAGGGGTGGGATTCTGAGTAGTAAAGCATATTTAAAACAAGTCTGACAAATAATAAATATATTTTATTAAGAATTATTATTATTAATCTCATTCAGATTAAACTTACAGAAAAAAATGTAAATATTAGGGCATTTTGTCAATAAAATCATTATCATAACAAGTATTTCAATGATTGAGATCAATAACCAGTCATCTTTTGCAAAGTTGAATTTAATTTTTGGATATTTTCACAAGTGTTACGGCCTAAAATTGGTATACTACTTTGTCTTGATCTCTATTTTAACCACAAAAATTACGTGGCCAAATAATAATTAGGTAAGAAATAAAAAAGTTGTTTGCATTTTTCTCGAAACTTGTGTAAATGGACTTGAATGATTATTGATCTCACCGCTTAAATTGAGCTCTGGCATAACTCTGCAATGGTAGAATCAATTCATCGGTTGAGGGCTATGTATGGGTCTTTCAGTGGTTCTTGGGCAAGTATTTTTGCTTGGTCTCTTATGTAGACTGTTTTCTTTTTATGCATAAACTTTTTTTGTAAGCTTTCCTCTTCAATGCATAATCTGCAAGGTGTTTTCTTCATTTATTTGACGTGTTCTATGCAGAAAATCCAGTGTATCTCTACGCAGATGATAACAACTTTCTTCGTCGAATCAAGACTTGGTTGTCTTTGACGTCCTCCGAACTTGTGCTTTCCTTCTGAAGCTTGTCTATCGCTGAATCTAGCATTCCTGTGTCCAATAATTGTGGCATCCTTTCGAAGTCATTCATCCTTGTTTCCAGGATAATCTTATATAAGCTACTTAAAGTGGGCTGTTCGGGTTTCCGTTTGTGTTGTGAGTTATGTCCTGCTAACTGGAAATGAGTGGTTACTAGATGTTTAGCAAATTTTGAACACTTGGTAGAGAAGTCAGGACGCCACATATAAGAAAATTGAAAGCAATTCCTCTTAAGAACAAAATTAAGGAATCAAGCGTCAGGAATTAAACGTGTAAACTACTTTATAAATAACCAACAATAAAGAATAAAAATGAAAATACCGTCCAAAAAAGAATCAAGTTGGACTGTTACCTCACTAGCGACCCGTTAGGAATAGACCAAACAAGAGATAGTGAAATTACAAGTTTAAACAAGCCAACGACCTAATCCTTGCCAGGAAGAAAGAGAAGTTGAAAAACGTTGAAGTACAGCCATATGCGATTTGCATGAATGTATGACATAAAAGAGCCCGAATTCAGGGAACGCGTGTGACTGGAGCTTTAGACAGTCCGAAGCTGCCAGCAGGCGATGTCTGTCTGTATGTCTGGTCTCGCGCCGACCCGAGCTGTCATCTCCTGTCGCCGGTTGTCAACCCTCTGTCTCCTGGCAACATAATTTATGTCAATATCTGTGCAAACCACATACACACCTCCTTGGAGAATTCCCAGAGATAAGCTTGGAAAAAATGTTATAGCGCTTTAATATTTTATTAAAAGATATAAACACAGAATAATTAAACGAATTTGGGACGTTGCGAAATGATCGCAAAGACAAAGGCACAAACTTTGACGTTACTATCATGGGTTCCAATTACTTCTAGGACATACTGTATGCGTCCGATGTAAATGTGATGTTATGTGTTGTCTTATATCATATACACACCGAAATCACATATCACACATATAGAAATATGTTCAGCTATGCCTATTGCTATATAAGTCTATCATTACTTGAGTGTGCATGTCACGCAAAAGTCTTATTCTTTTGATGCAGTCGTAACCAGGTACAGGGAATGGAATGGAATTTCGGGAGGGAGATACTACAATCCAGCACTGCAACCTTTCAAGATCTACTGCGCTAACCCTCAACCTAGGTACATTCCCAATAGAGTCCTGCAAAACCGGTTGTAAAAGAAGAAACTTACATAGCGCTACTGAACGCCTGGCGTTATAGGCAGTATGCGAAGTACATCTGCTTGCGTACTGCCTCAGTATTCGGTTTAACGAGTATTCGAGTTGATTCGATCTCTCTGTGGGTGGACGGCTCTGGCGTATAAAAGGAAGATCACAGTGAACCATCCAGATATTATAGCTGCGGATCATCAAGAGGAACAAACAGCATGCAGCGTGAGACTACAGACGTTGTAAAGCGTAATTTGCAGAAAAAAACTTTCGGTATCCACAAATTACCAAGGTTGTAATTTTTGCTTACACTAGGAAACTGAATTATAATATTACAATAATGACACACTTAAAAAAACAGTAAACTAAATCAATAGTAAAACTAAAACAAAAACAATTTTATATCTTCTGAAACATACTACAACCAATGCTTTTAGTATGTTTACTATGACTAGAGTCTAGCAACTAATTTTCGAGCAATCGAACTCTCAGTGAGTTGTCAATCATCTGGCCACTGTAGAAAAGTCGAACCACAACTATGACAAATACTATCTATGGCCCACTTTGACATGCTTGACCTAGGGAGACAGACCTGAGTTCGTTGACGTCTTACATCTGTATTACAAGAAGAAAAAGCAGTGTGCAATTAGCGGCGATGTTGCCAGACTGCTGAAATTTGCAACTCAATTTTCTAATAACCGTGCATTTAATCACAAAACGTAATATAGGTTTTCCATTCATTTAAGTGAACCTTATCGCCCCGTACAATCTGCAGGGTTATTTCACTTCTACCCTGGATTGAATAGCTATTGTTTTGGAGGAATGCATTTAGAGTTAATAATTATTTATTTTTATGTTCTGTGATTAATTGTAATTCTATTTTGGATTTATTTACTTATTATATCTCACATTATACATTATGCTTATTTGATTTTCTACATACTAAATTGGTGGAAAGATCACCAAACGACTCTAGCCTCTCTAGCAATACTTGTGAAACAAATATTGGCCATTCCATGAATAAGTGTTTCCACCGAGCGTAACTTTAGACTAGTAAAACAGATTTATTAATACATAAACACAAGAAGTCAACTCTGATCATGTAGTCTATGATAATAGGCCCTAATAATTGTGAACATCAAATAGTTGATATTAGCACGTGTGTAATAAAATAGTTCTTTGAATGACACTTGTTTTCTCTGAAGTAGATCTTTTCTATAAAGAATGATTTGTTTCTCAAAAACCTTACTTTTCTTTTGTTATTCGTAGTTTAGAAATGTGTAAATTATACTTATTTTGTACAGAACAACAACCATTGGGAGCCAAAGTAATCGTATTGTTGAAAATAACATTACTGTTTATCTTTTTAAATTGATTTCTTAATAAATAATATTGCAACTGCTTAGAATAATTAAAAAGCATGCAACTATTGTTTTAGAGGTAGGCCTATACATTTTTTTTAGTTTAAAGTACAAACGTCATAATGGACTGTATGTACTTATTTCCTATTTTGTTTTATAATGAATATGTTTACATAATGATATTTCACATTATACATTACGTCTATTTCTTTCGATGTCACTGTGTCCATTGTTCATATATTTGTTACTAGTCAAATTACTGCAAGTTCGAAATACAAAAATAAATGTATTAAAGTGTCAAATTATTTGTATTCCTATTTGAAGCAAACATATTTTTGTAATTAAACAAAATAAATATCCTTCAATATTATTACTCTGTATACTGAGAAAATGTTAAAGAGTTATTGTATGATGAAATGTACCTGGTGTTATATGGAGATCGTATTTTCTTCCTCCTTACCATTTCTTTCTATGTGAGATTTGTGTTCTAAATAATTCGCGATCTTACATGAACTTATGTAATATCGATTATTGGGTTATACAAATAGAACAAGGTTCAGTCAATATGTGACGAGAAAGAGTTATGACGTAATCAAATGGTGAAGTTATGACGTATACTGTTTAGCACTGGTATAGCGTTTATTGGTAAGAAAAATATACATGGCTTGTGCACGTCTTGTTCTGTGAAAAACTATAACATTGTTTAACATATCTATAAGCAACTTTCATTAGTAAAACTCTAAAAGTTTAAAATATAAACGATAATTATAAAGTTACTGCAAGTTCAGAATAATAAAGAAAATATATGTGTTATAGTGTCGAATGAACTGTAAGAGTACTTGCAAACACTATTTTTTTTTTCAATAAGACAACTTAAATTTCCTTGTTACTCCGGTTGTGTACTCGAAAAACGTTAGTTTCATGTAAGTGCGCCTGATGTTCTGTCTACTCTGCAATACATCAGGCGTAACCGCTCGACAACCGAGTATCCGGTCCGATGTTCATCCTAACCGGTTGTAGCTCCGACCGGTCGAATCTAAACCGGTTGTGTGCTCCGTTTTGCAGGTCTCTAATTCCCAAACCCATACCGGCTGATTTCACTAAGGTTCGCTGCGTGTCCGTGTTTCGAGCAGGAAACTTCTCTCGTCCCTAGGCAACCTCCTCCGTGCGTCGCCAGGTGGCGTTCGGGGAATCCTATGGAATGATGACGAAATGAAGAAATGTTGACGGAATTATGTAAATGCCTAATGTGAGGAAACGAGAAAACCTCGAGAAAAAGCCCAACTGCGATCTTGTCCGCCATAAGTATCACTATTGATTATTCAATGAAAAACCCCAGGCCTGACCGGAACTCGAATCCGGACTGCCTGCGTGTCAGACTGAAGGTCTGACCACTTCGTCACCGCAGGGGTAACTAGGTACAGCGGAATAAACAGGACACACTCATAAACAGCAATTCAGCTGCTAGATAATTTAATGCTGTCAGTGTCATATCGATCAGGGACGTGACGTTAGGGTTTCCGACTCTGGTAAATAAAATTAACGGCCATTTTACACACGCAAGTTTGGATAAATATATATACCAAAATAGAGAATCTATTATATGATGAGCAAAAAAAAAAATAATGGTAGGCCTAATAAATTGAGGAACAATCTTGCTTCGGTGTTCAAAAATGTACTGTATTTTTTAATTTTGTATTTGGAGCTTGTTACCACAGCCATAAGAACTTATTTTTCTTTTCCTATGAAGCGATACAATTCTACACAACTAAATTTAAGATTTTCCCTAGTACAAAGTTCAGCTTTTACTATTTCCACAATTAAACAATTCTTTCCATTATTCCACAAGATATTCATGATACTGAATGCACGCCCCACAAAAGAATTGCTTGCAAGAGTAGCAAACACGTGTTGAACTACCATTCTTATTTATCGAGATTTCTCGGAGGCACCCCTATCCTGAAAATGTTTACACTATTTTATTAAACTTGTCAAATGTGCATCTTTCACAAAGGAAGAATCCGCGACATTCAACAAGCATAGTTCAATTTAGTTGCAGCCTTAGTTTTTGTCTAATACTTAAAATTTCTTTCACTTTTGGTGTACAACCATCAAGTATTTAGACTGAAGATTACTTAAAAATTTCCATATTATCTTCAACTACTGTGAATTAAAGGTGAAAATGTCCCATGAAATAGAGAAAAATCTCTTTTAGGATATATGATAAAGTCTTATCACAAGTTTTCAAACTCATTTAATAAAATTATTGGGCCCAAGTAAGGGGTTGATACCGGCCACCGGTCTTAATGTTGATTTTTTTTTATTTTAGTAGGTTATTTCACGACGTTTTATCAACATCTTAGGTTATTTAGCGTCTGAATAAGATGAAAGTGATAATGCCTGTGAAATGAGTCCGGGGTCCAGAACCGAAACTTACCCAGTATTTGCTCATATTGGGTTGAGGGAAAACCCCCGGACAAAACCTCAGACAGGTAACTTGCTCCGACCGGAAATCGAACCTAGGCCACCTGGTTTCGCGGTCAGGCGCGCTAACCGTTACTACACAGGTGTGGACTCTTTATGTTGAGATCCAACGAAATTTCCGGCCGTGCCAGTGAAATACCGACTAGTTGGCAACACTACGTGACGTCCACATAAGCAACGTAAGCAGTGCTTATACATGAAAGTCGCTAATTTCGTCAAGTAGAGCGCAGTAAGCACGCCATAGTTTATCATACCTTACTATAGCTTAAATGTTGGAAATTTTGAAGTTAGCGTTAGTGTTGTAACCAGAGAGTGTTACGAACGGCCAATACTGTCGTTATGCTCATACGCGAGTGAGTGGTCGGCTAGTTCTGAGAGAGAGTGGCAGCTGAGAGAAACGTGTGACTGACTGTTCATCGTGTCTATGTAAGCGTATAACGAGAATGTTTCAGTGAGTTTATGCCAGACTTGCTCAACTAGTTGTATCAGAGGAAAAACCGGAGAGCATCTTAGTTGGGGAAAGTGTAATGGACGATAGCTACTGAAGGGAGGAGAAAAATAGTGACGCATTGTAATGACGTGGAGAATGTAGGGCTATAAAATAAGCAATGAACCAAATTAAGATAGGGAAATGGGAGACTTTAATTAATATAATTTCCTTTTATTTGTAATGAGTTTATCACATCAATGCATGGCGTCTGAAAAATCATAAGTGTTTAGACGTGACGTCATAGATTCAAACAATCGCGCTTATTTACTTACGGTTATCAGTTGAAGTTGTTTTCTTAACAGTGGGATATATTTTTGTTACTGCAAATATTGTACACTGGTGGCCATAATTCTGGAAACTTTTTGTATTTGTACTAAATTGTCATAGCATCTGTTTTTATTCACACATTAATACAATTAGAAGTGTTACTCGTGACTGAAAGCATCAAACAGACATTGTCTATTCTATTTTTATAGAAAATTCATGACTTTATGTCGTAATGTGTACGAGAAAACATATATTTACACATTAACACTTAGAAACATTTTCGTGTTTTTGTCATTCATTTTGTAAACAGTTAGTACTTTGAGGATAACCTTTATTTTTAATGACAACATCAATTCTGCGGGGCATTGAGTCTACTAGACGTTGCAATTCCTCCTTGCTGATGATCCGAAACCAGCTGTGGATAATGGCATCAATGATTTGAGTTTTAATGCTGGATTTTTTTTAGACACCAAACTTTTTAACCTTGACCACAAGTTTTCAATTGGATTAAGGTCAGGACTATTGCCAGGCCACTTTAACATTTTGATGTTTTTCTGTTGAAACCATTGCATAACACTCTTGGCAGTATGGCATGGAGCACCATCCTGTTGAAAGACAAAGTCATCACAATTGGGGTGCAATTCGGCAAGGGATGGTATCAGTTTCACTTCCAGAAAATCTTTTTTCTATTTTTTAGCCTTCAAGTTCCCTTGAAAAATCTGAAGTCTTCCTACTCCATTCCTGGACAGGCATCCCAGATCATGACAGCAACAGGATGTTTCATGGTTGCAATGGGGCACTCAGGATTCAAAACTTCTCCATTTCGTCGACGAACGTATTTGATTCCGTCACTTCCAAATATAGAAAACCTTGTTTCATCGCTCCATATCACTTTCGCACAGTCATCACTGGTTAATGGTTGATGATTTTTGCATCAATTTACACGATTTTCTCGTTGTATTTTGTTGAGAACGACTTTTATCTGAGTGCTCTTGCTTTCAGTTCATTGACAAATAACTTCTTCGAAGAGTTCTCGCAGAAATATTACGTCCACTGCTGTGTAGAACTTCCTGTATCTGTTTAGAAGATTTCCTTCGATCTTTAATGCTAATCGACAAATCTGCCTCACATCTCATGGACTTAATTTAGGTTTTCTACCAGTCCTAGGTGCTGATTTACAAGATTTTGTGGATTTGTACTTCTGCCAAACCCTCTGGACGCCAAACACTGTAGCATCATTACCGAGCTTCCTTGCAATTTCCTTGAATGTGTAGCTTTCTTCTTAAAGTGTGACTGCCCTACGTCGTTGAGAAGGTGTCCAGTCCTTTCGTGGAGCCATTGTGATAAAATTATTATCAATAAAATTTGAGGTAAAGCAATAAAGTGTTAACCGAACGAAATCTTGTCAGACTAATGATAGAAACACACTATTAATGTCCATATTTTATGCTAACAGTGCTCAACAATGCTCCTAATGAACAAAAATAATCTTAAAATCAACAGTGGACCAATTTTTATTAATGGGAAATTATAATGAAATCAGAAATTAATATTTAGATCTAAAACGACAAGAACATAATTCCCCACATAATGACTATTTATTGTTAAAAAATTAAGAATTTGATATAATACCTTTATTATAACTCCATAATTGACGAAACAGTCATGAGTAATATTTTAAATTATATGAATCTGTGAATAAACATAGATGTCATAACATTTCAGTACAAAAACAAAAAGTTTCCAGAATTATGGCCACCAGTGTATATTCTAGAACACGAATGGAAGCAGATAGGTCCGTAAATCTCTGACTAGGAGTAGACATATACTGGATGAACATGGTCAAAAGTATAGTCCGAATATATAATTTATATGGCGTACTTCAGTTATTGATATAGGCCTAGCTTATTAGTAGACCTACAGAACCACACAATTTTCTTACTTGACTACGTGTCATTAAACGAATAAGAGTTCGAATCGCTGTATAGACCTTATGGTGTGTGATCTTGCTGAAGTTTACCATATTAATACCGGTACTGCATTATCAAGCAATTTCAATTAATGATAATTTTAAAATGCGAAATATTTACTAGTATCTGAATAAGTATAAAAATAAATACAGAAATATGCATGTAAAGTCGAAAAATATGAACTAAAACATTAACTATAAATGTACAATTACAAAATAACATCATAATTATAATAAAATAGATATCATCTGAATTTTCTTAGGATGATGCTGGGGATAATGCAACGTAATGGGAGTCCCATAGTGTATTCGTCAAGAAGACAATCCACATATGGACCTAGATCAAGATCTAAGTAGGTTGCAGAACAATAAATAATTATATTTTTAGTGAGATATACAACAATCTGCCTCATTATTTTTTAGTTTTATTATAGTTCAGACTAGTTAGGTTGGATTTACAGATGAAGGTCTACATAATTTGTAACTGTCGCGCAAGAGGTGTTTCAACATAATCACAAAATGAAATTTTTGGCTATTTGCCATTTTACCAATTTCAATTCCATAAACAATATGTGAACTTTCATAATGGCGTGTTCTTTAATACTTCATCATATTACCTCAAGCACCTTTTATAGGTATTACGGTCGAGACTATAGACCATTTTTCCAACTTTCCACGTTGCTTTCAACGTCCCAAGAGAAGTGAACTTAAGTTGTACTATACTAGAATTAACGAATGTTTGTACTTCTGACAGTTAACATTATGAGTGAGGTGGGGGCACGTTGCCACAGAAACGAGTGTTGCCATAACAACGCCCAACCACAGTCCGTTCCCCCCTCGCCCTGCTGCCGCCAACCTCCAACAAGCATGCGAAGCGTTGCCAATTCAACAAAATATACACACGTGGTTTATGGGTCTGATGGTTTTCTGTGACGGCATTTCACTGTTCGTTCTTAGTTTTATCGTTTAATATTCCGCCTTTTTAACTCAGTGTTCCATAGTAACTGTTGTAGGGAGTTATTATAAGTGTGTGTGCGTGTGTGTGTGTTGTTAGGCCTATTAGGGTTTACTTACTTTTTACGCTTTATTTTTAAGTTTAAATTTAAAATGGCACAGTCAGCCTTAAAATTAAAAGAGGGCGGCCACGACTTCATTCTCCGAAAAGAAAAACTGCAAGGTTCGGGAAAGGTACACCGATTCGTGGCCAAGCTCGTGAAATGGTATGCTCTCTTACGGCTTAATTTGAATTAGAAAGAGAGAATGAGGGTTCGCTAATTGATTTTAATAAAGTGCTGGAGAAAAGTGTTGCTGCTCTAAACATTTCCAGAAATATTGTCATCAGTGTTGGCAAGGAAAACTGCGAAAATGAAAAGAAAGTTTAAAAAAAGAAAAGGAAGATGGCACACCTGCTGGACCTTCAGATGCGCTGCTGGAAATTCCCGGAAAAATCAAACTCAGGTCAAAGCCAGTCACGGACCTTGATTCATTTAAAAAGTATGTCATTCGCCGCCATGATAATTCATATTTCCTTATAAAATACATAATTAGTAAGCTTACATGAGGTCTTCCGCATCACTTTTCAATTTATATATATTGTGACAGTCGGGAGTCGATCGCGTCCCACAGAGGTCGGAGGCGCACGAGAAAACGAGCGACGCAGCGAAGAAGGTCTGATTTCAGGGTCTCGAACTCCGCTGCCGAAGGTGTACGCCGCCATAAGCAGGGAGCAGCTGGAGGACCCAAACATTGGACAGCTACTGCGTGATGTGGAGTCCGGCCAGAGACCAGTATGGACCGATATTGCCAATCGTAGCACCACTTACAAGAGCTACTGGGCCCAGTGGGAATCCTTCACTGTCAAAGACGGTATCCTGAAGAGGATTTGGGAGTCGGCCGATGGAAGGACCCACATAGAACAACTTGTTCTGCCCAGGAGCAAGGTGAAGGCAGTGCTGGAGGAGACTCATGCTGGCGTGACTGGAGGCCACCTGGGAGCCAAGAAGACGCTGGACAAGTTAAGGCAGAGGTTATACTGGCTGCATCAGAGAACCGACACGGAACAATGGTGCCGAAGATGCGACACATGTGCAGCCAGTCGCGGACCAAGGACACGCAGCAGGGGAGCCATGCAGCAGTACAACGTGGGAGCTCCTTTTGAGAGAATCGCCATCGACGTTGCTGGACCGAGGGAACCGCTACCTGCTATTCGCCGTGGTTTACTTCACAAAATGTCCAGAGGTGTACTCGATTCCCAACCAAGAGGCTTCGACGGTGGCAGACGCGCTGCTTGACAACTTCATCTGCCGATTCGGGGTACCCCGGGAACTGCATAGTGATCAGGGGCGCAACTTCGAATCTAACCTGATGGGAGAATTGTTCGAGCGTCTGGGGGTGCATAAAACCAGGACCACTCCCCTCCACCCACAGTCCGACGGCATGGTGGAACGCTACATCAGAACCGTGGAAGAGCACCTGCGGAAGGTGGTGTCAAACCATCAGCGGGACTGGGATGCCAGAGTCCCACTGTTCCTCTTGGCCTACAGAGCTTCGGTCCACGATACAACAGGGATGACACCGGCAAACATGGTCTTCGGGAGAGAGCTGCGCCTGCCCTGTGATCTGCTGTTTGGCACGTCACCCAGCGCCGACCAGCCAGCGACTGACTACGTGGCGGAACTGACCGAGAAGTTGGAGTCCACCAACTGGCCAGAGAGTACCTCAAGATGGCCAGCAACAGGATGAAAGTGCGCTACGACAGATTAGCCAATTCTGCAGGATTCCAGGAGGACGACCTGGTGTGGCTGTATCGACCTACCAGGACCAAAGGAAAATCACCGAAGATGCAGCGTGCCTGGGATGGACCATACCGCGTGGTGACCCGGATCAACGACGTAGTGTACCGCATCCAGCGACAACCCCGAGGGAAGATGATGGTAGTGCATCTGGACCGACTAGCGGCCTACCAAGGGACTGTCCGTTACGGCCAGCCCTAAGGAGGAAGCAGTGTGACAGTCGGGAGTCGATCGCGTCCCACACAGGTCAGGGGCGCACGAGAAAATGAGCGACGCAGCGAAGAAGGTTGCGGCCGCTCGGGTCTGATTTCGGGGTCTCGAACTCCGCTGCCGAAGGTGTAGGCCGCCTCTCCAGCGACGAAGTTAGGTGGTAGGCCCCTAAGGTCCTTATGGGCCAGTTGTTCCACCACCATCGCAAATTCTTGCAGGGACTCGCCTGACTGTTGGACCCTCGTTTTTAGTTGGGTCCTGAATGCTACCGCAAATTGATGGTCACCATAACGTCCCTCCAAGGCCGCCATTATCTCAGCGGCTGTCCCATCTTCTGGAACACTGTGAAGAATCTCCGACGCCTGTCCCCGAAGCGCGACCAGCAGCTGAGTGGTTTTCTCTGCCGGCGTCTATCCATTCTGCTCTGCGATGGCCTCGAACAAGCGACGGAAAATTGCCCAAGACGTCGTTCCGTCGAACTTCGGCGTCTTGACTCTCGAATGTCTGGCTGAAGGTGATGGCTCCGCAGGACCATTATGACGTCCTCAAATCTGTTGCCGCTTCTTGCATGGCCCGTCGAACCTCCTCGGCAACTATCTGTTTATGTTCTCTAGCCTGGCGATCCACTAACGCGAGTATGTGCTTGTTTTCTTCAGCATGTTGGTCCATCAGCACACTCGTTTCGTCTAGATGACGTTCGGGAGCGCGAATTTTGCCGTCGAAATTGTCTACGTCCTGTCTTAGTTCGGCCACTGTCTCGTTTATAGTTGCAAAATTCTCGTTTAGTTTGTCAAAATCGGCTTTAAGTTCGTCTCTCACGATGGTAACTGTTCCATCTACTTGGGCCGAAACGCTACCGATTTGCAAAGCGACGTCACTGTTAATCTCCGTTTTCACTTCACTTATGTTACCTTTCATCTCACTGATGTGCTTATTCATGTCTGCTTTCATTTCCGCGATGGCTTGCAAGATCTGCTGTAGGTTCTCCATTATGTCGATAATATCTCGCTTCCGACACCAGTTGTAACCTTTATACAAAACAATAATGCAATTTTATTGTTTCAACAATAGTCACTTTCAATAATTTAGTTTAAACACTTCCATCAACAATGGGATTTTCACTCCACACAGTAACACAGTATTCGTTATTGCACTCCATAGACGACAATGACAATTTACTTGGATTATTGAGAACAACAATGAACTGTTAATTTTTTCTAATATTCACAAAGCACTATTTACAAAACAGAACTGTCAGTTCTCAGTTCACAGTTCGTTTGCCTTGGCTAGTTCTTCCAGCTCAGTCACTCGAGTTCACAGTATCTCGAACCCCAGACCTTCAGAGACAGTCCACTGAACTTCGAACTCAGGTCCTCCAACTGCGGTCCACTGCACTCAAACTCAGGACTTCCGGCTCCCACAGTTACGGACACAACTCAATTCGAACTCCGGTCTCGAAGCTGGCTTCACTGCTACACAAGACTGGCTGGCTTGCTGTCCAACGACTAAAACAACAACTGCTCTCAGCTCACTTACGTCTCTTCTTTTATTAGTAAACCATAGTTTTGAGAAACTACGATGCTCGAAATTTCTACTTCTACAGACTTCTGTTCTCGCTGCTTCTTCCTGGACGATTCTGTTCGGGAGGTTTCGTCCCCCCCTTCACCTCGCACAACGAAGCAGCCGCGGCTTTGCATCGCCCTTTGCCACGGCCGCAGTGTCTGTCCCCTCCAGACCCGAGCGGCTGCAGCCCTCTTCGCTGCGTCACTCGCTTTCTCGTGCGCCCCGCCTTCTATGGGACTCGATCGACTCTCGGCTGTCACAATATATATATACAGAGTGTTTAAAAAATACGGGGCATAATTTCAGGTATGTATTTCTCACATGTAGACAATCAAAATAGTTCATTACAACATGTGTTCGGAAATGCTTTATTTCGGAGTTATGGCCTTCACAACATTGAAATTCACCGGAACGTTTTTCTTTCCTCAGGTCGTTGTCATTACAGAAGATGCTGTCATATCGAGTTATCGTTCCCACTTCATGACTACGTGAAGTCACTTCTTTCTATTGTTTGTGTTTTCATTATTATTTTTATTATTTAATTTCGGCCTTTTATAAGTTATTGCACCGTGCTATAATCTCTGCATAAAATGAGGGCCACCAACTTTTTTCCATTGAGAGTATACTCCTGTGGAGTCGTTCGAAGATTTGCTTGCATGAATTCTGGCTGCGGCACAAGATATTCAACACAGTCCCGAATTCTTTTAGAAAATGTTCCACAACACGCTTCTCATATGCAGTAATTGTTATAGTTTTGGAAAGAAATATGTATATTTATGACAAACTATATAATGTAAATACGTATAAACATAGGCCTATCTTATGCTGTAGGTCAAGTGGTACTGCTTTCGGCTAAAACTTCAGTATACTTTGATTCGATTCTCAGCAGCAAAGTGAAAATTATCCCTCTTCTATAGAAATTGGGTATTTATCAGTTGACATTATGCTTGTCGCTTGTCCTTTTTAAGCAGCAACCTTAAATGTTATTTTCATTACAGTGAATGTGTGATAATGATTCATAATCTTTACAAGAATGAAGACGAATCGAACAAAGAAAGTAATTCTTTAAAGTTAGACTGTAATAATAATAATAATAATAATAATAATAATAATAATAATAATAACAGTAGTAGTAGTAGTAGTAGTAGTAGTAGTAGTAGTAGTAACAATAATAATCTTAATATATAAAATTGAATATGGGTATGTATGTATGTATGTATGTGTGTATGTTCCCTATACAAATCTATACGCTTTGACCGATATGTGCCAAAGTTTGCACATTTAACCTTCATAACCAGGAGAAGAACATAGGCTACATTAAAATTGTGCAAATGGACCATAAATTGATTAAAAAATAAAAAACAGAAATAAATACGATTAAACATTCATTTATAATATTAAAATGCATCTTCTGTAGTCAATTGTTTTTTATTATTATCTGTTATATTCAATATCGACTTTCATGAGGCCATGGAAATTATAACACAAACATTGTTGATACGTCTCATGAAGGCCAGAATCTATACAATCTATACTAATAATAAATCTGTAGCCGAAATTTTTCTGGTAATTTTCGATTTTCCAAAAATCATTGGTCCTAACATATATAATTAACCACCCTGAAACCGAAAATCGCTTTTTTTAAATTTTTGTTTGTATGTCTGTCTGTCTGTCTGTATGTTCGTTACCTTTTCACGCGATAATGGATGAACGGATTTCGATGAAAATTGGAATATAAATTATGTTCGTTGTAACTTAGACTTTAGGCTATATGGCATTCAAAATACATTATTTAAAAGGGGGGTTATAAGGGGGCTTGAATTAAATAAATCGAAATATCTCGCTTATTATTGATTTTTGTGAAAAATGTTACATAATAAAAGTTTCTTTAAAAATAATTTGCGATAAGTTTTATTTCTTAAAAAATTTTGATAGGACTGATATTTAATGAGATAAATGAGTTTTAAATTTAAAATAACTGCCATCTAAGGCCGTATAATGAAATAAAAAACAAATGACTTCGTCTATAAGGGGCCTTGGACAGCAACAATCAAAAGTTATGAAAGATAGCCTACAGATAATGTTTCTGTGTTTGTATGAAGTAATATCGGAAGCTAAATTAACTGCTTTGTATAATTAATTATTTCACCATTGGAAAGTGTAGTTTCTCTAGATGGACATAATGCTATAATGTTATTACAGTAACTTCTGATATAATATAATGTAATGTAATGTAATCTAATATAATATAATATAATATAATATATAGGTAATGTAATATTATATAATATAATTTAAGTTATTTGAAGGGTACAGAACATTAGTGGGCCAAACGCCATTAACTGAATACGTAGAAAACAAGGGTTAAAATTAAGTTACCATAATTCAATGGAAACCTATAACAAGTAAAATAAAGTATACACATTAAATCTAAATGATGTCAATGTTCAGTAAACTATGGTTGCATGTAATAAAATTTAGAAACATGTTAAAGGAATTGTCATTGCACCAATGAGTGGTCTCTGGACCAAAATGATCGCATTTTAATTATTTGGATGCAATTTAAATTAAGTAACATATTAAACGATTTATCCTTCTATCAAACACGAATGTACCCTGGATCAAATATCCTATTTTAATTATGTAATTACTCTATATTTATTTCTAACGGGTACAGCGGAGCGCACGGGTACGGCTAGTTCATACAATAAGTATCTTTGCACAGTTCAGGACGTATTATGAATTTCTAGATGCAGTTCTGGATGGTGAGCAGGGTGTGTTTTATAACTGAATTCTTAAATTCTTTGGAACCACAAGAATTGCTACTACATAATTAAATATTTAATATTGAATCACCAATAGTACTATTACGAAATATTGACCCACCAAAATTATGTAATGGGATAAGAATTGATGTGAAAAAACTCATGCAAATCGTAATAGATATGGCAATATTAACTGGCAAAACGAAAGAAGATGATATTTTTATCCCACGCATTCCTACGATACACACTAACATGCCTTTTGATTTTAAGTAACTTCAATTTCAGTGCCACTAGCATTATTAATGGTCATATTAAAATTAAGCTCAAGGACAGTCGCTCAAAATTGCAGACATTAGCTTAAAAACTGCGTGTTTTCCACATTCTTAACTATATTTTATACAAAGCAATGGAAAAATAAAATAAGATTTTACACATATGCCTATCAAAAAGCAATTCAATGACACTTTTGTCATGTTGCTAACGTAATATTTAAATGTACGAAAGCCGACTGAAAATAACACTGTATTAATTCTAAAATATACGTTTCTCAAAATACAGGCTGTATTTATATATGTGCCCTGTATTGATGTTTATGTCCGAAAATGTGTTACTGCGAAATTCTATCTGTATAATCATGTTGTCGAAGTAGTATGTTATGCGTTGTGGAAATTACAATTATTCAATTTCTGAAATACCGGTATACGTCTCTCAGAATATTAGTTTTTATGTTAAAATGACTTGCTGCGAGTTTATATTACATCTGTATTCTGTATATAAATAAGAATTAATATACTATAATTAATATGATATATTTGTGAGATAATTATAATTTCTCAAGTCGTATAAAAAAACTTTGTATGATATAAACAGGCGTACAGCGGTCAAGAGGTAAAAAAATCTTCAATATAAATTAAATTATGTGTGCATATATTGATTCTTTGGTACAACCGATAGAGAGATAAATTTTGGCTCACGATGACATCCCAACGAGTTCAGACTGGGAACAAGGGAATTTTCTGTTTATCGTCAGCTCTCTCTGAAATTCAAGTCAAAGCACATATAGACATGAAATTACGTAAAATGCACAGCTTCAGATCGATGTACAGATCTTATAATTATTTTATCTCTGCCTCTGTACAACGTAACATTTGCGATGACACTCCGACGGGTTCAGACTGAGAACAAGGGAATTTTCTGTTTATCGTCAGATCTCTCTGAAATTCAAGTCAAAAGCGTACATAGACATGAAAGTACGTGAAATGCATAGCTTCGGATGAATGTACAGATTTTATAATTATTTTATCTCTGCCTCTTTGCAGATGGGGAAGAAAGAGACGGCAGAAAGATTGTAATGCTTTTTAATACGCTGACTCCCACGACTAAGATAAGTCACTTTAAATTTAACAGTCGCTGACCGGCAGAGATAAAATGTAAGATCTGTAGAACTTTGAGACAATGCTAAGTGGGCGATCAGGAACCAAAGGGTGTATTTGGTTTCCTGAACCTCAAGACAATGCTAACTCATTTGAAGTTTGTGTGACTATAACCTATATATATATATTTTCGTTTGTTTTTATTTTATTTATAATTTCATTTTTATATTTTATTTTTATTTCTGGTGATGTGGAAGAGAAGGCCTGATGGCCTTAACTACGCCAGAATAAATAAATAAATAAACACAAATAAATACAAATAAAAATATTTGAAAGTAAGGGACGTGATAAAACGTTTTCCTTCGTTGCGTGACCTACAGTTGTTTTAAATTGAGTTAATCCTTTCAGGCATTTGACTAAGAAGTTCATTAATTCATGTAAGTGACGCTATGTAAAGATTCATCTTTAGGGACGAGGAAAGCTTATTAAAGACAATTCGTTTTGGTTGTCTATAGTTGAGTTTCTGAGATTTCCGAAAAGTCTAAGAATCAGTTTAAATAAAAAAAGAAGCAAAAAGCACAACCCGGGCAACGCCGGGTACTTTCAGCTAGTAAATTATATAAGGGAAAAAACTGAACCATGTGTACACTTCTGTCCGCACGAAATCGATTCGAATAAATGTCAGTTTCTAGAAATTCTCGTATCGTGTGAACGGGCTCTTATTCTTTCATATAGTTACTGTTTCACATTTCTACTATATTTCCTTGCATTTATATAACCATTTGGCGGCCGGGTAACTCAGTTGGTAAAGCAACCGAATAAATACTGGAAGATGTGGGATTCGATGCCGGAGATGGCGGAATTTTTCTCGTCATCGAACTTTCGGAGCGTACCGGATGTCTACTCAACCTTTTATAAAGTTTAGTAACTCCGAGAAGGAGATAAAAAGGCAGTCACAGCGTGATGTTCTCCACACACTAGGCCTATCTATACTTCGTTTTTATAATGTCTGACAGGAGAAGTAAACTTTGCCGGCACAGGAAGAGAGAAGTATATTTAATTGCTATTCAACCAATCGCATAGGTCTCATTCCATGCTTATCTTGAAATTTGGTGGGGATAGAACGCTTCAGACCGCCCAACTTCAAATCAAGCGTGGAATGAAACTTCTGTCATTAGTAGAATAGCAATTTTGTACTTCTCCTCTGTTTAAATCTTCTGTCAGACATTAGGTATGGAACGAAGTATAGTTCTAGTACCGAGGTTATGAAAGTTATTAAAGCATGGCGGCCTCCAATGTGCCTTCACGGTAGCTCAAATGGCAATCTTTACCCACTTTTATCACTACAAAAATTTAATAAACACTATGACTTTAAACTTTCATATATTTAAATCGCTAGGAACCAAATAAGAGTTCCCAGGGAGTATATATCTAACTCCCGAACATAAAAGCAGAATATACGAAGAATTTCACTTCCTGTTCATATCGTCTATACATGAAGTTATCTGTGAAGCTCATGACTTGCAGAATATGTTTTCAGGAAAAAGAGACCTATCAGTATTCCTGTCAACATATTTGTATCCTTTACAGCTAGTAATCCGAGATTAGAAGAAATTTACCAAATTTCAGACAGTTTGTCTGGACAGACAGATGACAGACAGTCATAATGCTAATTTTATAGATGCGGTGGTCTGTCTATCCTTTATTGTCATTTTCTGTAGTAGATGACAGCCGTATATTTGTTTATAAAGTCAGTTTAATAATGAAGACAGTTGGTAAGAATGTGACTTATATTACACCACTTCGGAATGTTATGTTGAAGGATTCAGTTACAATCTTGTCGTGGACGTCATGTCTGTATATAAACACAAGTGAAGTTTTCAAACAACATTTCTGGGCGTCTCTGTTATTGTGTCGGATATGATGTGAAACGTTTCAAATTTGATGTATTAATTTTAGCGGCATTTATTCATATAAATTATATTTTTTGTCATTTGCAACTCTTTTGGGGGGAATAGCTACTTATTAATGGTGATCGCCGTTCGACCCCACATTACTGTGTGTGATATTTTGTCCCAAAAGTGAGTATACAAAAATATAACAAAACAGACACTTACGTGTACATACTTCATGATTTATTAAATGGTAGCGTAAAAAAGTGACCAATTTCACATTCTAAATGAGAATTTTGGGAGTTTTTATAAGTACCCATGATAGGTCTGATTTCCATTCAGTCAGTAAACAATATGTCACTGATTAACCTTACAAATTCTTTACCTTGTTAACTCTTTAGGAAATTACCTGGCTGACTAGTTTCAAAGTGTTATTCTTCATTGTCCAAAGCCTAGGACACTAGTAATTTCATAAAAAGTTAACACGGTAAAGAAGTTGTGAAGTTAATCAGTGATTATGTAAGTGTTAAAAGTGTATACAGAACAATGAAGAAAAAAATATATGTTATAGATCATTTCGGAGAATTTTTCGAGTGTTCATACTAGAGATGGACAAAACTAACTGCCGCTCTCGCTAGCTGTGTTCGTTGCACTTGTCTTTCGAGTCTCGTCTCGTAACTCTTGTGCGCTTCGAGTCTCGCTCATCATTCTCGAAATAGCATTTGGTCGACGTGGAAAGATTTCGTAACATTGAATAACATATATAATTGAAATTAGATATGTTTAATTGAAACAAAACGACAAAAGAAAACAGTATCACAGTTATCAAAATGTTCTGTTTTTACTATCAGATATTGCCTATGGTTATATAAATAAAACAAAAATTCTCAAATAAATTTGAATTTCTAAGAAACATAAAACATGGCATTCAATAAAGCGTTCTTTATACTTGAGATTGTATACTTGATCCCAAACGTACGAAAAAAAATTCCTGTCTTTTAATAAGAGCCTAGTAATCAAATAAAGATTGGGGAACGGATTACTACACTGAAAGATACAGATGGTGTTTCAAATAGGCTACTTAATTGTTTATACATATATCAAAGTCTTTTTACTTGAGATTGTGTACTTGATCCCAAATATACGGAAAAAATTTCCTATCTTTTAATAAGGACCTAGTAATTAAATAAAGATTGGGGAACGGATTACTATACTGAAAGATACAGATCATGTATCAAATGGGTTACTTGATTGTTTAAACAAATATAAAAGTTGCCAAAACGGATAAAAGTTCAGTCTGGTATAAACAACTGTGACGATTCAAGGCTGTTTGACGTTCGAGAGTTGATCACTCCCGAAGTGGCCGGCCCGGATGGCTCAAGCGGTAGGAGCACGGCATGTCCCTATTGCTTGGTCCGAAGGGTTGTGGGTTCGAGTCCCGCCTCGGGCATGGATGTTGTGTTTGTATTAGTGCAAGTAAAACAAAGGAAACAAATGAAAAACGAAAACAGAAAACAAAGATAACTTTGGTAAACGGTCTCTGGCCGGTCTAAATTTATTAAATAATAATAATAAAAAACATTCCCGATGTTTTGGACGTTTACTTACAAGCAACCAACGACAGACAATACTGTCGTGCGGATTTTCGGCTTTTCGGGCGCTGTTAGTCTTGCATCTCGCTCGTTGTTCATCTCTAGTTCATACAATGATACAAAGGATCATACTGAAAGTCATGAGCAACACATTGCTATAATTTCAATTTCAACAATGTAACAAAAATGATTATATGATCATAATCTACAGACTTTGCACTATGTGTTGACATATTGTGACGTCATTAACTTCTATAATGTGCCCACAATGTTTGCAAAATGGTCGACAACGATGATTCGTTTCAACAGCGTGCTCTCATTAAATTCCTTGTTAAAGAAGAAAAATCTGCTGCTGAAATTCACCTCAGACTTCAGCGTGCATACGGAGATGTGTGCATGGGCACCAGTAGTGTTAGGGGATGAGTGAAACATTTCAAAGATGGAAATACGAGCATCCAAGGTGAGCCTCGTAGCGGTCGCCCTCGAACTGCCTCCACAGAACGCAACAAGGAAAGAGTTGATGAGTTCTGCGATGCATTTTGGTTGAATTTCTTGAACCTGGACAGACCATAAATAGTGTCCGCTGTTTAAATAGTTTATTTGCCTGATAAAGATCACAATCATCATCATATACATTACGGTGTGAGCCATAAGGCCAGTTTCTACTCCAATGTCCGAATTAATCCCATGGTTATTCTGATTATCTGATTTTCTTTATAGCTTTCCATCTTTATTATCATCATTATTATTATTATTATTATTATTATTATTATTATTATTATTATTATTACAAGCCGCCTTTGTAGCTCAATTGGTAGAGCTGGCATTTTATGACCGCAGAACGGAGCTTAAGTCTCGTCGACGGCGGAGTTATACAGGGTGTTTCAAAAATACAGGGCATAATTTCAGGTATGTATTTCCCACATGTAGACAATCAAAATAGTTCATTACAACATGTGTCCGGAAATGCTGTATTTCCGAGTTATGGCCTTTACAACATTGAAATTCACCGGAACGTTTTTCTTTCCGCAGGTCGTTGCCGTCAAAGGAGACATTAAGAGGGTATTCTGACAGTTCATTCCGAGGCGAAGGTTACATTCAGTGTTGTGTAGGCGTTAGACTGTGCGACATATATTCAAATCAAGAACTGGCAGAGATACTCTTCATGTACGGTAAGACGGACGGCAATGCTGCGCTGGCTCGTCATTTGTACCAGGAGAGGTACCCACAGCGACAATGTCCAGATCGGAAGACATTTGTACGTCTCCATTACCGTCTGTGCGAGTATGGAAAATTTAACTCTCCTAGTTTGGGAAGGGGACGACCAAGATCTACAACTCCAGAAGTACAGGAAGAGATTCTGGAGGCTGTGAACATGACTCCTATCAGCACACGAAGGGTAGCGTTGCAAGTCAATGTTCCTCATACGACTGTCTGGAGACTGTTGAAAGAGTACGTATCAATTGTATCCTTATCATTTGCAACGTGTACAGGCCCTGTCACCAGCAGATTACCCTGGACGAGTTAGGTTCTGTCAGTGGTTCTTGCAGCAGTGTGGTGTAAATCCGAACTTTCCTGCCTTAGTATTATTTACAGATGAAGCACAGTTCACACGAGATGGCATAACAAATTTCCACAATCAGCATGTATGGGCGTATGAAAACCCACGTGCAACTGTTACATCTCATCACCAGGTGCGGTTCTCCCTCAACATGTGGGCCGGTATCATTGGTGATCGATTAGTTGGACCCCATGTACTTGTAAACAGACTTACGGGGCAGGCGTACACAAACTTCCTGGAAACACCATACCTCATGTTTTCGAAGACACTCCACTGATCAATCGTCAACACATTCACTTCTTGCATGATGGCGCTCCTGCACACTTCAGTCGTACGGCTCGCCGGTACTTGGATCGAAGGTTTCCTGATCGATGGATAGGTAGAGTTGGCCCAATTGCTTGGCCTCCACGCTCACCTGATCTGATTTCTACTTGTGGGGCCATTTAAAATCATTGGTTTATTCGTCTCCGGTGCCTGATTTGGAATCCCTTCGGAATCGAATTGTGGCATGTTCTGAGGACAGACGCAATACTCCTGGAGTTTGGGATCGTGTTCGCAGGTCAATGAGACATCGATGTCAGATCTGTATTCAAGCAGGAGGTTGACATTTTGAACGTCTTCAGTAATGACAACGATCTGCGGAAAGAAAAACGTTCCGGTGAATTTCAATGTTGTGAAGGCCATAACTCGGAAATGAAGCATTTCCGGACACATGTTGTAATGAACTATTTTGATTGTCTACATGTGGGAAATACATACCTGAAATTATGCCCCGCATTTTTTAAACATCCTGTATTTCTGGTATCAGGAGAAGTTGGGGGGGGGGTTTCTAGGATTCTTCTGTTTCTTTCTTCGTCATTCTACCAACATTGTTCACAATTTTCCTTTTATCATCATCTAGGTACGTCTTGAAAAATAAGGCGCCAATATTGTTTGCGTGAAGCCGAATCTATCGTCCGTCGTGGTGGGTGTTGCTCACGGCTTTTCCAATGATTGGTAGATGGCAGTTGTGATGGATTCTAGACAGCTCATAGATCTGCAGGTTCTTCCTTGCGTAACGGGAACATGGCTCACGTAAATCTGTGACTTACGACCGGCCGCCACCAGAGGTATGGTATACGGATTTGATGGCTTAAGGGGAATGCATGATGTGGCGGATGATGAAGCCGGCTTAGCGGGACAGCATAATCGGCGCGCAACTCATATTTTCCATATACTTGCACTGAAAGCCAACTTGGGCTGAATTGCTTAGAGACTCGGAATATTCCGTTCGATAAGCACCTCAATTCTTCTATTATTATTATTATTATTATTATTATTATTATTATTATTATTATTATTATTATTATTACTTACTTACTTACTTACAAATGGCTTTTAAGGAACCCGAAGGTTCATATTATTATTATTATTATTATTATTATTATTATTATTATTATTATTGCTTTTGTAAAAACAATACCTCTTACGACAGTAGTAGCCTGTTTCGGTCTTGTTACTAGATCTTCACAAAGCAGTCACTCAAGTGGGAGTAGAGTTCACTTAGTCCCAACTGTCGTACTATACTGCAGCTGTAGAATAACACCAAGAGGGCTTGATATATGAGAGGAGTTCATAAGCCGGATTAAGTGTAATCTGTCAAGAAGCTTCTCTCAACTACCAGAGGAGCGCCACAAGCAAGCAAAAAATTGCGGGAATTTCAAAAGACTTTTCTTCACCTACCCTCTATAGCCTATTATTATTTACAATTTATTACTTACAAATACTCTGCACCTCTCCGTTATATTAATATTTATATCAATGTTTGAAATATAACCATCCCTATTAATATTTTGATTTTTTGTCGTTGGAATGAAGATCTCGAGCCAACACCAACAGCATTTTTAGATCGTGATATGCCAGGAAGTGAAGGTAGGAAAAGGATTGTGAAATATGAAATGAATTAGACATGACCTACCAAATCTGTCGTGGTTAGAATGCATTAAATTTATTTAGGTAACAATATTTTTTTCATAAACATACAATATTATATTTTGTTACAATTAACTTCTACAGTCTTATTGCAATACAGAAAGATTTCATGATCCTATTAGTGCAATAATAATTACAATTATCAACATCACAGGGAAGTGTTGTATAAAAAAATCATATGTATACTTGTCTATTGGAAATCGGAGATTATTTCATAAAAAAATGTAAAGGCAGTTTATTTAATTTTCTTTAAATTTCTAGATATATCATTAGAGTTTTTGTGTATTATCATCCTCAGTAGAAATCGAAGTCTGCAATGCTGTATTCTTAAAGTCTTATACAAATAAATATTGATGTTGCAAATAAGCGGTTACAATGTGTGTGTGTTTTGCCTTGTGATAACATAGAAGGCTAGTGTAACTGTCATTGTGTTTAAATTATATGAAATGTTAAATATGATATATGCAGTACCTTTCACAAGCTTTGTTTAGTGTGTCGAGAAGATAGCTCCTGTGTTTTATATACAACCTTGGCCACAATGTGTATTACACAATAGCATATTACCAGGATCACTTTCTGCATCCAGTTTCACAAGCACATGTAAAGTCCAAAAGGCACACAGCTCTTCAAATCTTCGTATGAAATTTTTATTCTGATACACCATCAGTGCTAAGAGGAACATCTAGATGAAGAAGCTTGACATTGCCCCAGAAGTTTCTCCACTTAGAATGCAGACAGAAATAGTTGAACAACATTCACTCCCGTTCTCTTCCGGAAAGACAGTAACACCAAAAAGGAGGAAAATTCGAAGTCTTCGCATCCAACTGTACCGCTAGAGTATGGAAAGGGAAAACAAGGTACGAGAAGAACTGAAGACAGAACAAGCCCTGTGCACAATGAGGCAAGTTGTGCCTAAGCAATTACATGAACCAATAAAGAAATTGTACAGCTCTTGTTCACAATTTGCTCAGGGATGTCACTGCTCATCAAAATTGAAATGTAAAACCCTTAATATTTACTTACAAAGTCCAAGTGCAACAGAATTTTCAGAAAGTCATTGAAATTTCCTTCTAAAGCCATACTTCTACATAAGTTTGCTAAATATACAAATGATGCTGATTTTGTGAGAAAATATTATATGAGCTAAAATATGCTTGTGACAAAATGACTGCCAGGTGAGCCGTGCTGTCACATATGCAATGAAATGCCACTAAATATCAGTTTAACTTGTAGCAATAATAATGAGGATACTGTTGATGGGTTTGGAAAACACTCATTATCAGGTAAAACTGCAAATCAGGTGCTTGTATGTGTTTACGGCAACTGGTCTTTGTCATAATTACAAGCAGGTACAGAATTAGTTTTTAACAAATTCCGGTACTCCTGATACATAGCTAGTAGATCTTATTTTCAATGCAATTCAGGCATTACAGAACACTGGCCTTAAGGTAGTAGCAACTGTATATGAGCATAGGCTTAATAATCAAAAAGCTTACATCTTGCTTGGGGTAAAGCCAGATCGACCATTCTATTCAGCAAATGGTCAGATAAGAATTGTTTAATTTTTTTACACAAACCATCTCTTAAAATGTACACGAAATATGTCGAAAAAGTACAATGCAATAGTTCAAGACCAAAATAGGAAAATGGAAACATATAGGGCTGTAGTATATAAATTTGATGAAGATAACCAGTTTCAGTTAACAAGAATTAATGATAAACATGTGTATGCAAGTGGATTGAGACTGATGAGAGTAAGAACTGCAGGACGGACATTAAGCCATTCAGTAGCTGCAGACATTTCTTGCTTGCCAAGACTGGTAGTACATGCAGGAGATGCAACACATAGAGCAGAATTTGTAGGAAACATGGACAAGACATTTGATTCACTGAATGGAAGTACAGTTTTCGAGAATAGGAAGACAGTATGTGTGGCTGTGGAAGAAAGTCTATGCATGTATTCACCTGGAATGAAATGTTGAATTTTTAGTAGTGTCAATTTTATAAATAGTGACAAACTGTGCATGTGCCACCCACATCTCGTTGAATTTATGACTTAAATGGAGCAAAATTACTATGGGAAGTTGTTAAAAATTTACACTGATATGCACTCGCTCTAAATTTGGAGTATTAATCAAGATTATTTACAGATTTACTTTTGCATAATTAGAAATAAGGATGGTAGAACAAGCCAGATAACTCTTCCTGCAATGATATTCAGTACAGTAATCGGGCATTGCTGCTCAAAATAATGTTATGTAGTAATAACAAATGAAATTGTGAAAGAGGTTAATAGCTGGTGAGGGAATCTTTTAATTTCTCTGATGTTGGTAATGATCTCGTTAATGCAAATGCATTATAATATATTCCTGGTTATATTGGTAAGAAGGCATGTGATGCTAAACAGTGTGTTTATTGTCGTGCAGCTCTTTCAGACAATGATAAATACTTACAAGAGGGTATAACATTCATGTTCAAAGAATATGAAAAAGTAAATGAAGATCCTCAGTTGCCCTCAACGCATTTATTAGAATGTGTAACACTGATGACCAAAATGTTTCATAACAGCTTAGAAAATCTGCTGTCAGACAATGATATAATAAAGCAATTTAATGAGCTTAATTCATGATAGTGTTAATTTTGATTTTCTTTCACACTGTAACTTCGAATGCAAAAATTATTTTTTTTCTCACTATAATGTTAAATCAATGCAAGACTCAGAAAACTGAATGAAAATATGTCTTCTGATAATGTCAAAAAAAAAAAAAAAATAAGAAAACTAAATTCATCTTGCACCAATAAATTGCTAACATTAAATAGCATAAATGTAATATAATCTGAAATTATATTACATAAAACTCAATTTTATTTATGCAAGACTTTTTTCATTTTCTTTCCTTCCTTTCTGTAATCATCACTTGACAGATTTTCATTCATTCGCCGTAATCTTGCATGAATCAGCACTCTTGTGAACAATGAAACCAAATATCTTTTACAATCAGAATTACAATTAGGTGCAAGGAAATCAAAACAAACTTCATCCTGAATGAGGCTAGTAAATCTCTGTACTACATCAGACATAGAAATCAGGTTTTTGAAGTTATTATCAAACTTATGTGTCATATCTTCAACACATTTAAGTAAATTCGCTGAAGGATATTGGAGACCATTTGTAACTTTTTCATATTCCTTAAAAATAGGAAATGTTATACCAGCTGGGAGGACTTTTTCAGAGTCAAGAACAGCTGTGCAACAGTAATTACAGCACTGTTTTGCAGAACAGAGCTTTTTCGCAAGATAACCAGCAACATAAAACATAGCATTCCTGTTAACAAGATCATTACTCAGATCAGAGAAATTACAACTGCGTGCAATGAACTGATTCACCTCAGAGTTTGGTGGGTTAACCACCATCTCACAACTAGTACCTGTTGACTCTATAGATGCTAGGACAACATCATAGTCAATTTCACAATTTCCCTTGTCACTACATATTAGCATATTCTGGGCAGCAACTGCTCGGAAAGTGTAACGAAAGTCGTTACACGAAGGGTTGTCTCTATTACCACCTTTCCTTCTGATAATACAAAATGTATTTTCCAAACAATCTTGGTTTATCCTCCCCATCATAAGTGAGTGCATACCCTCTTTCTTAGCTACCTCCCACAACAATTTTGCAGCATGAAAATTTTGCACCCAACCATATGTGGATGGTGCATGTACTCTCTTTCCTTCAGTATTTATAAATTGGACAGACTGAAAAAAGCTCGCCATTTCCTTCCAGACTTCATGGTGGGTGGTACCTTCCTTCACTGCACCACATAATGGCTTCGCATTGTCAGTAATCACTCTGCCATTTAATGAATCAAAAGCTTTATCCACATAACCTACGAATTTTCCAGTGTGTACTCCTCCTTCAAGCATTCCAAAAGATGACATCGTGAGAATGGCTGCAGCAACTGAATGACTTAAAACTCTTGCTGCTGTTCGCACCCTCATAACTCTGAAACCAGACACATAAACATCTCTATCAGTTAGTTTTGTCGCGCGAAACTCATTATTTTTATCTGAGTTATATAACTGCACAATGTGCTCCCATTTTGCAGTGTAATTATCATAGAACTTAGCAGAATACTTTCTGAACATGTTTCGTGTACTTTTAATTAAGTGTGGAGTGTCAAAAAATGCCACAATTTTTCTGTCATTTACTGTAAAGCAGGGCTGATCTGTAGTAACTCCCAATAAATGATACGCTTTTTGATTATTAGAGCCCTGATCACAAACAGTAGCTACTACTTTTAAACCAATACTACTCAGCTTCTCTATTGCTTTGACAATGAGTTCAACTAATGTATTGCCAGGGGTGCTTGATTGTGCCAAGAAATAGCCCAGAACTTGTTTGTAATTACTACAAATACCTCTAACCATAAACACAAGACCTTGGTTGGCAATTCTATCTGATGAATAATTGTCAGAATACCTCTCAAAGCCATCTACGATGTCTTCATTACTATTGTAGCACAAGTTTGCTTTTAAAGACATTTCATCCCACATAAGGCAGCACAGTTTGTCAGTCTCAGTCATCTTACTACAGGCATTCTTTAGTATGTCAAACAGTTTATCACTAAAACCAACATCAGTGGTATACTTTTGCAATACTCTAAGCAAAGTAGGCTTTGAAGGGAAATTTAGTAACTTCCTAATCATCCTATAGGAACTTGGGCTCTGTAAATAAATGTTAAGAGCCTTTGTTTTCATTTCCGGTGACCACCGATTCCTCTGTACACACCGTGCATCTGAAGAGATGCAATTTCTTACCAGTTCATATAATGGCCCAGGAACCTTACTCTTTATACATGCAAGGGCAGTGTGTATCTTCGGTTCTTTCTGCGTAGTCTTGAGAACTCTTCCTCTCAAACGATGCAATTGCACTCGAAGGCTGCGAATCTTTCTCCTCTTCGGTGTTAATATCAACCTCCCCGTTGTCTCCGGAGCTCTTGGAGTGGGTTGAGCAGCCGCCACCTCCCACTCCATGTTACTGGGTCCTGGAGAATCTGTATAAAACAAAACAACAGAAAATAAATAATTATAAACAGTAAGAGTAAGCAGGCCTATAACACCACGAATAGAGGTTGCAGTTATGAGGTCTACTAAGCTCAATACGGGCTACGTTCTGAAGTACTGAAATTGCACATCATTGCCTTACTTTAAAAATCTTGTAACTGCATTTCAGGAAATTGCACAAAAGAACTTTTTATTTTTAAACGCAGCTAACAATTGTTATGCATTTGTTATATACAAAATGTAGAAGCAATTTCATACTAACTAGGTGTTATCGCCAGACGCATTTTTGGAGTGGGTTGAGCAGCTGCCACCTCCCACTCTATATTACTGGGTCCTGCAGAATCTGTATAAAACAAAACAACAGAAAATAAATAATTATAAACAGTAAGAGTAAGTAGGCCTATAACACCACGAATAGAGGTTGCAGTTATGAGGTCTACTAAGCCCAATACAGGCTACGTTCTGAAGTACTGAAATTGCACATCATTGCCTTACTTTAAAAATCTTGTAACTGCATTTCAGGAAATTGCACAAAATAACTTTTTATTTTTAAACCCAGCTAACAATTTTTATGCATTTGTTATATACAAAATGTAGAAGCAATTTCATACTAACTAGGTGTTATCACCAGACCCATTTTTGGAGTGGGTTGAGCAGCCGCCACCTCCCACTCTATATTACTGGGTCCTGCAGAATCTGTATAAAACAAAACAACAGAAAGTAAATAATTATAAACAGTAAGAGTAAGCAGGCCTATAACACCACGAATAGAGGTTGCAGTTATGGGGTCTACTAAGCCCAATACAGGCTACGTTCTGAAGTAGTGAAATTGCACATCATTGGCTTACTTTAAAAATCTTGTAACTGCATTTCAGGAAATTGCACCAAAGGACTTTTTATTTTTAAACCCAGCTAACAATTTTTATGCATTTGTTATATACAAAATGTAATAGTAATTTCATAATAACTAGGTGTTATCACCAGACGCATTTTTAAAAATAATAAATTTGGACTGTTTTAGAAGTAAGCCGATGATACCTAAGAAGTACACAGTTAAATAAGTTACCTTGACCGATGGAGATAGCCTGAACTTTGCAAGGTATGGCTTCTCTATTCAGATGTGTGCGGAGGGTACTTGAGAAGTACTTATCTTCAAAATGGTCCGCACACACCCGAAAGTTGTTATGTAATTTCTTGGGCAGATTAACCTTTAAGTCTTCTCTGCCCATTGCTTCTAGCCATGCCTTGCATCTGAAATAAAAAAGGGAAATAAAAATAATTTAATAACACATAATATACACTATGATATAATGTAATAAATATAAATATAAATATAAATATAAAGCACAGGAACACTATTTCGTGGTACCTTGTGCGAACAAGCGTTCCTGTGATTATCATTCGGAACTTTGCCGCATCACACACGGCAGAAAAAAGTTGCTAAATCACTGAAAATAACTTTTAAAATTGTAGCAAACAAGATAAATCAAACATCAGTGTTGTGTGCAGCAGGGTACCGGAGTTTCAATACAAAGAATAACTGCAATAGATCCTTCACTTGAAAAATATCCACCACGTGGTGTTGTTAAATTAGACGAATACATAACACAGGAATTAAATATACATTTGAATTATATATATATATATATATATATATATATATATATATATATATATATACACGAATTAGTATCCGGTATCTAATATAATTTATAATGTTGCACGTGACTAGAAAATCTACAGTATGCTACATCAAATTAGTTTAAGTGATAAAATTACTATTATTGTAAATGAAAACTCACCTTTCACTATCTCCCGGTATTTTGAAGAAGCACTTGTTCGGGTGACTGTCCTTTTTATTCGTACAGTTTAGGTACTCGCACCTTACGTACGACGGCATTTTCCCACACTCAGCTATAAACACAACACAACAGATACAAGACAAATCAAGATGTCTTCCTTCGCCTTCGTTTTTTTCTTTCGCCTTTCTACCTTAACAGGTCTGACAACTTAAACCAAGAGCACGCATGCTCATTTTCCATTTCCTGGAGATCGAATTCAGTGATGCAATGTTGGTAAGAAACGATGGTAGCGTTCGTAGTGCTAGTTGAATGAGTTAGCAGCGGTTAACAAGGAAAAGGATAGGACTGAATCCCTCTCTTATTTGAAGGCCTCTTGAATAACACTGCCTTCTGTATCGATGAAGTGATGCGTGATAGGTAAACTTCAATCAGGCTGTTTTGTAGTTTCAGAGAGGTTATCAATTTTGTAGATACGTAATAGAGGTGTTGTTAATATCCTTCATTTTCGAAACTTCTTCAGCTCTTCAGCCAATGTATGCATTTGCTCTTATTCTGTCACAAGCTTCACTGTATTTCTGGTATTGGAAATCACAACGCAAATTATTTTAGCGGTTTTAAAGTTTTTTTTTACCAATAACGTAGTGGTCCTGGAGGTGAATATGATTTATTCCATTCTTAACTAGCGTTAGACATTCTCAATTAGAGGCACTCGTTACTCCTGTAGTTAAAGCGACTTAAAGTTAATGCTTAAGAGAACACAGGAATAATACAAAGACTTCCTATAGGAAGGAAATAGATCTGCACATTTTTTTCCTGGAATCTGATCCAGTTTTCTAGACTTGTAGAGGAAAACACTACCTCTATAAGTCTACTAGTCACGCCGCTAAACAAACATTATTTGTGACAAACACGGTTTCCTATTGAGGCATATTTTCGACTGTAATTCGATCGAGATGATGCGAGCACTAAATGAGGACGTTCCCGGTTTGGTCTGACGCGTGGACAGAAGATTTATGTCAGTTTTCAGTTCTCTTTTGTGTGTTTGACTTCAGTCTAGTAAACAAAAGAACATCTGGAGGACTTCGCGTTATTTACTACTCAGAAATCGCCATCTCGTTTCGGATTGTTTACTACATCTGATTTGAAATTTGCTTCTAATTAACAGATAGATACAAAATAATAAATTAACAAACATCTTATTTTTGACATGACTCCAAGTAATGCCCATTGACTTTAATTCGCGGCCGTTGTACCACTTGAGAGAAGGCGATGCATTTAATATCTTCTTGAAAGTAAAATAAAGGCTATTTGAATTAAAATTATTGTTTCCTATGATTTTAGATATCTTATAACAACTTCAGTCTTTTGATATTGTGTAACTGTTCTACTATTTTTTAGTTTTTCGCTTTGTATTTCTCTTATTCATTTTGATTTTTCCTTTTTTATTTTTTGTTATATTTCTTCTTCTTTCCCTTCTGTCTTCTCTTATATTTCATTTACATTCTTTTTTTCTTCTCTTCCTTGGTTTTTACTTTCATTGTTTTCTTCATTGATTTATTCTCTCCTTGATTATTTTTTTCTTTTTCCAATTCCTTCCATTTCTTCCTTCTTCCTTTTCTTGTTCTCCCTCTCTTCTTTCATTATCCTTCTTCCCTTTTTATGTATTTCTATCTGTTTTTAATAATTTCCTTCCTCGTTATTTATTACTTTCCTTTGTTTCTTTTATGTTCTTATAATACAGTTTTGTTCTCGACCAGACAATAATAAATTTCGAACTTTAGTGTAAATAAAAATATATTTTTATCTCGGCCAAAACCAAGGAATATCTTAAACCATGTCAGTATTCACTTCAATACTTCAATATGGAGTGCAAATGAGGATCCGAATAGACAATCACCTGTTTATGGACCGAGTTCAACTTTATTTACGAGTAGGCCTACATGTGTATGGTTTTCATGGTTCTCCGTACTGATGTTTAGATCTGCTTTCTTTTGTAGTGAGCCGTTACGCAAAACAATTAATGTCCAATAGTTTACGCATAACGGTCGTTGAGAATGACACACAACTGAAAGTAACTATTAATAGCTTCTTTTAGATATAGTCGTAGAATACTAGCTTCATTTTTTAGAGTTACAAGGAACACGAAATATTTGTAAGGCAGTATTACTGGTATATGAGGCAACATGGAAAGAAACCATAACTTGTATTCAAATTAGATCATGCGTCTTCTTTAGTTTCAGATTGCAAAAATATTCTAAATAATAAATATATAAATATAGAAAACAAAGAGAAATTATAAAAGGAAAGAAACTAAACGAGAAAGGTGAGAAGAAAAAAAAAATTAAAAGGTCAAAATGAAAGAAAGAAAGAAAGAAAGAAACAAGCAGGGATAGAAAAAATAAAGAAACCCTTGGACACGTCCTGAGAGCCTGTCCTTAGGGCGCAACCATTGCGTCTATACAACCAGAACTGAATTGGTGGATGCCCTAAGAAGATTAAAATATACCGTCTACGAAGAAGTCCACGGAACCTCCGACAATGACAATAACAAGCGCATTGACATTATCGCTATTAATGAATGCCTGTCTTAGGGTATGATCACTGACTCCACCATCAGTTTCGAAATATACAAACAGCAAACAGAGGACGTACAAGAGGAGAAACGGGAAATCTACGTTTTACGTTCCAATCATCCTTTATGATAAAGGCAAAATAACACCAACTTAATTATATCTGTCACAGGATTGATGTTTGGCACAAGAGGAACGATGCCTAACTTCTCGTATCAATTCTGTAAGATCCAGGGCTGCACAAAACTTTCATATATGATCTAGCCTTTATCGTAATTAAAGGGTTACTCAAACTCTTACTAAATCACTTACATGGACTTTTAAGTACTACTGAACTGAGAAAAAACTCATGGTACGTCAATATTATTTTCCTTGTTATCTTTCATCGTTTGTTTGTCACTTCTCTTACTCTGTTAACTGTCATTGTTTGTTTGCTTGTTAATTCCATATTTTCTTTTGTATTCTTTTTTCCAAAGGAGCCTCTGATTTGAGGAAACTCTGATAAATGCAATAGATAAAAAAGAAAGCAAGAGAGGAATAAAAAAATTGAATATAGAAATAAAATGAGACAAGTAACGAATTATGGAACGAAGGGAAAGGTCGAAAATTGAAAAAAATAAATAAATAAATAAAGAGAGAGAGAAAAGAGAAAATGAAACAAGAAATAACGAGGTGGAAATTAAAAGAGAGATAATACGAGATAAACAACAGAAAGAAATAAGAATTAAGAAATTAAGAGAGAAAGAAAGACTATAAGGATGACAGAAAAAGAAAAGCAGTGAAATGTACCAAGAGAGAAATAATAAAAATTAGAAAAAAGAAGCAAAGGTATAAATAACAAAAAAGGAAAGATAAATGAGTTAGTAAGAAAGAGAAAACAAAATAAGGAATAAAAAAGAAACGAATAAACAGAAGAGAATAGTGGAAAGTATTCTTACAAATGAATGAATAGCAAAGAGGTATTGTAAAGACGATTATTTATTTTCGCATATTTCCTACAAGCGAATGTTCCTTAAAATAAACTGAGAAATTGTAATGTGCTCTGAAGATTTTATATAATTATAATCCTTACAGCATTCTTGCCTGCTACTGCGGTTGATTTGCAGGATCTTATTAATTGACACAAACAAATGTTTAAATTCACAAGTTACCCGAGAGAAATGCTCTAAGGAGCTGCTGGGTTTTCCAGCGCAAGAACTAATTTAATGGCCGAGGTAAACACGGTGACCACACGTTTAAGGCATCCAAGGGAGAACAAAGTAGGCGCAACGCTCAACACAGACGTCTGAGATGTGTGCGGGCTAGCTTCAGAGTTCATTCGACAAACCAGAAGTTTTAAGGTTTGAATTATTTCAAAACATCAATCTTAATAATGGCTTAGTGCACATATGTTGAGTACTAATTCCTTAATTTCGAGAAGAACAAGTTTTAATTTCCAATACCTAATTACACAACAATTATCATATATTCTCAGAAAGTAAACATAACATAAAAAATGGGTATTGTCTCTTATTAATTCCCTGTCCAACAATGCAGTCCTCTAATAATGCATACAAATTAACCATGTATTAAATAAATTGCTGTATACACTCAACACATTTATCAAGTAAATATGTTGCACTTACCACTTTTGTGTATTATTAATTTAAATACAAATACATTCAATACAAGGCAATAATATTAATTTATCTTGAAAAGGGCACTGAAAATATCTGTCAGACACATTTGCTTAATTTTCATTTATCTTATAATTCTTCTTCCTCCTCTGACACCTCTGCAAGTTGGTTGGTACTTAAAATATCTTCGGTGAAATGTTTGCATTCTTCAGGGATCACTCTGTTCTGTTACTTACTTACTTTAAGGTTCATTGCCACCCTCACATAAGTCCGGCATCGGTCTCTATCCTGAGCAGGATTAATCCAGTCCCTACCAACATAACCCACCTTCCTCAAATCCATTTTAATATTATCCTTCCATCTACGTCTCGGTCTCCCCAAAGGTCTTTTTCTCTCCGGCCTCTCAAATAACACTCTATATGCATTTCTGGGTTCGCTCATTCGTGCTACGTGTCCTGCCCATCTCAAACTTCTAGTTTTCATGTTCCTAATTATGTCAGGTGAAGAATACAATGCGTACAGTTCTACGTCGTATAACTTTATCCATTCTCCTGTAAGTACATCCCTCTTAATCCGAAATATTTTCCTAAGCACCTTATTCTCGAACACCCTTAGCCTTTGTTCCTCTCTCAAAGTGAGAGTCCAAGTTTCACAACTAAACAGAACAACTGGTAATATAACTACAGTATTTTATCAATTCTAACTTTAAGGGTTTTTGAGAGCAGACTGTGTGACAAAAGCTTCTCAGCGAATAATAACAGGCTTTTCCGATATGTATTCTGCGTTTAATTTCCTTCCGAGTATCATTTACATTTGTTACCTTTGCTCCAAGATATTCGAATTCTTCCATCTTTTCAAATGATAAATTTCCAATTTGTATATTTCCATTTCGTACTTTGTTCTGGTCACGAGACATAATCATACACTCTGCTCTGTAGTAATGATAAAATACCTTTCTTCCTCTGTTCACTTACGGACAATTTATGGCTGTACATAGATTTCACATAAACATTGGACCAATTCACTAGGTTTTTCACCTGTAGTCTTGCCTTTTTTCTTTGTCTTATGTCAATTTAAAAAATGTCCCTTCTAAGATCTAAGAGGTCATATTTGTACTGAATAGTCGTAGATTTGCTCTTCTGCACTCTGATCCATTTCATTTTCATTCAGTTCACTTTTTTACCATCAACAGTTTCTGTAATATTATTTACTACGTTCCTTGTTAGCTCCTTAAGCTCATAGAAGTAACCATAGTGCATTACAGTAACTTGATATGGGGAAGGATTTCTTCTTGCTGTTGACTCTTTATTACTGGCAATTTGATATGCGATACATTAAGAGCATTGGTGCTTCTTTGGAATATGAAAATACTTCGATGAACGAATTCAGAGACAGGTGTGACACTCTTTTCATGACAGTATTGGTCCCGATACAAGCTGTACATAAGTCCCAAATTCAAATCATGCGCTAAATACAGCTTTCTAAAATCTTTACGACAGTAATGGGATTCTAAAAGAGAAAATGAATCAATGACAGTTTTACATGAAGGTTTGTTCTTCAGGGGTTGTATATTGTATGCTGATTATCTTTGTATTAAATTCAGTAACACTGCACTAGAAATCAAGCTTAGAACTGAAAATAATCATTTGAAATTAAATAAACAATGAATGAAAATGCCACCAATCAAATCACAAATGTTGAAAAATTGGACAATGCTGTAAACCTTAACAACACAAATGTTGTAAGTGTGCACTTAACACACTGTCTATTGATTCTTAAGTGCACAAAAGTGGCAAGCGCTTTTATCACATTTGTGCACGTGGACTACAGTAAATATCTTTCCAACACGGAACCATAGGAAACTCTTAGTATTCATTTCTCACATCTGTGCACAGTAAAGATACACCTCAGAGGACTCCGATTTTGTACTTAACTCAATTTGACCGAAAAATATATTTAACACATGTGTGCACTAAGCCATCAATATTATATTATAAAAGAGAGAGAGAGAGTGTATGTTTTTTTCTTTATACAAATCTATACGCTTTGACCGATATGTACCAAAGTTTGCACATTTAAGTTTCATAACCAGGAGAGAAACATAAGTAAAGTAAATCCTAGGCGCTACAGCCCTTTGCAGGGCCAAGACCGACCATCCGGCTGCTGGCCTCACGTCCACATGCCGAAGCAGAGGTGGACGATAATCCAACCGGAATGGAGGTATCGTGTGGTTAGCACGATGATCCCCAAGCCGTTATAGCTGGTTTTCGAAACCGGATATTCGCTACCTATCGTAGATCCCCAAGTGCGTCACGATGCTGGGTAGGCACCGGTCCCATACACTGACCCGCCACGGCGCGGGACAGGAGAAAAATATAGGCTACACTAAAATTGTGCAAATGGACGTTAAATTAATTTTAAAAAATAGAAATAAATACGATCAAACTTTCATGTATAATATTAAAATGCAATCTTTTATAGTCAATTATTCTTTATTATTGTCTGTTGTATTCAACATCGACTTTCACGAGGCCATGGAAATTATAACACGAAATTAAATAACATTGTTGATACATCATGACGGTCAAAATCTAGACAATTCATGCAATAAGTATCTTCACACAGTCCAGGACTGTATTATGAATTTCTCGATGCAGCTGTAGATAGTGAGCAGGCTGTGTTTTACAAATCAATTCTTAAATTCTTTGGAATCACAATGATTGCTACCACATAATTTAACACTTAATATTGAATCACTAATAGTACTATTGCGAAATATTGACACACCAAAATTATGCATTGAAACAAGAATTGATTTAAAAAACTCATTCGAAACGTAATAGAAGTGACAATATTAACTGCCAACACGAAAGAAGATGTTTTTATCCAACGTATTCCTATGATATCCACTAACATGCCTTTCGATTTTAAGCACCTTCAATTTGAGTGCGACTAGAATTTGTAATGGCCATATTAAAATGAAGCTCAAGGACAATAGTTCAAAGTTTCAGAAAGTAACTTAAAAACTGCGTGTTTTTCACATTCTCAACTATATTTTATACAATAGAGTGGGAAAAAAATATTTTACACATATCAAAAAGCAATTCAGTGATACTTTTGTCATGTTGCTAAATTAGCAGTAGGTATGTGAATGTAAGTAAGCAGATTGAAAATAACACTGTATTAATTCTAAAATATACGTCTCTCAAGATATCATTGTTCTTGTCCGAAAATGTGTTACTGCAAAATTCTATCTGTATAATCACAATACCAATGTAGTATGTTACGCTTTGTGGAAATAAGTATTTCTTAATTTACAAAATACCGGTATACATCTCTCGTAGTATTAGTCTTTATGTTAAAAATGACTTATTGTGAGTTTATATTGTATCTGTATTCTGTTTACAAAATAAGAATTAATATAATTAATATGTTCTAAATTTGAGATACAATTTCTCAAGACATATTAAAAAAGAAAGAAACTGGGTATGATATGAGTAGGCGTACAGCGGTCAAGGGTTTTTACCCTTCTTCCAATATAACTTAAATTATGCACGTCTATATTGTTTCTTTCAAGATGGCTTCTCAACGGATTCAGACTGGGAACAAGGGAATTCCCTGTTTATCGTCAGCTATCTCTGAAATTCAAGTGAAAGTACACATAGACATGAAATTACGTAAAATGCACAGCTTCAGATCAATGTACAGATCTTATAATTATTTTATCTCGGCCTCTGTGCAACGACAAATTTGCGTTGGGGAGGAAAGGAGACGGCAGAAAGGTTGTAATGCTTTTTAATATGCTGACTCTCATGACTAAGATAAGCCACTTGAAATTTAACAGTCACTGACCGGTAGAGATAAAATATGAGATCTGTAGAACATTGAGACAATGCTAAGTGGTTGTATAGGGACCGAGGAATGTGGTCTTGTTTTGCTGATCTTCAAGACAATGCTAACTCATTCAAAGTTTGTGTGACTGTAGCCTGCATATATTTTCGTTTGTTTTTACTTTATATTTATAGTTTGATTTTTCTATTATTTCAAATGCATTTCTGGCGATGTGAAAGAAAAGGAATAATAGGCTTAACTACACCAGAATAAATAAATAATTCGTGTAAGTGACGCTATGTAAAGATTCATATTTATGGACGAAGAAATCTTAGTAAAGACAATTCGTTTTGGTTGTCTATAGTTGAGTTTCTGAGATTTCCGAAAAGTCTAACAACCGGTTTAATTAAAAAAAGAAGCAAAAAAGGACCACCCGGGCAACGCCGTGTGCTTTCAGCTAGTAAATAATAAAATACATAAAGCAAAGATTGTAATACTGTCCAGTCACATTAAGAAACACCTGCTATTAAATATTCTTATTCAAAATTAGTGCTGGATTGTTTATATAAAAGTAGCTGTGAAAATGAACAGTGCAGAATATGTATAAACTTACTTACAAATGGCTTTTAAGGAACCCGAAGCCCTCCATCGATCCCTATCCTGTGCAAGATTAATCCACTCTCTATCATCATATCCCACTTTCCTCAAATCCATTTTTATATTATCCTCCTATCTACGTCTCGGCCTCTCCAAAGGCCTATTTCCCTCCGGTCTCCCAAGTAACATTCCATATGCATTTCTGGATTCGCCCATACGTGCTACATGCCCCGCCCATCTCAAACGTCTGGATTCAATATTCCCAATTATATGTATATGTGTATAAGAATATGTATAAAAGGAAGAAAAAAGAAAGAAAGAAAAAAAAGAAAGAGAAAGAAAGAAAGAAAGAAAGAAAGAAAGAAAGAAAGAAAGAAAGAAAGAAAGAAAGAAAGAAAGAAAGAAAGAGGTTATTATTTCAATGCAGATGAGATGGTATTAAAGTTTATTGAATACGTAACATTTTCATGAGAAAGAAATTAAATAAAAAACACGTAATTTAAACAATTAGCATGCCAAGTAAACAAATACAATGGAAATGGATATATTTCATACAGCCTTAAATCCAGAACAATTATATTTGGGTAATGATAGCCTATGTCTATAGTTAAAAGAAATTATAGGTTTTATTCGATTTAGTGTTGAATATGACATCCTGTTGTGAACTTGTCATTATCTAGAAAATAATGCTACTATTCCTTTTTTGTGAAAATATTCATGTCGCATATTTTCTATATTATCGTATTTAATGCTATAGGCTCAAAATTGTCTGCGATTCTACTATTTTTTTTATTCACTGCCATAACAAAGAGTAAAGGTTTTCTAAACAGCTTTGCGTGTGAAAAGCAAGCTCTCCCTAAACAACTTGAAATAAAATAACTTCATCGCACACTTCACTGCTTGCTCTAATGTCGTGGGGTTTACGCGAAAACCCTATAACTCCATTTTTCTAAGTTTTGAGAAAAACGGAGTTGAAGGTTTGGAGTTGTAGTTCTTGACTTAAGTTCAAAAGGACGCCGGGAATATACCTGAGAAAAACTGTACCTCACAGGAGTAAGTGGGTTTTCCCAGACGATGGAGCATAACATTTTACATATTCAGATAACAATAACTCCATTTTCATCAAAATTGGAGTTACATGGTTTTCGCAGAAACCCCACGATATACTGTAGGCCTAACACTTGCCACGATAGAAACTGAATGCTATTACTATTAATGTTAAAAATCGACCCATAATCTTCCATAGTCTAGTAGAGATTCTTTTCTCTTTAGACATTGTAGGATAAGTTTTTATTATGGAAGTAGAATAAATTTCTTCTACAAAACGTGACTTTTTGTTATGATAATAAATAACATTATGTATGGAGTAATTTCATAAATTGTCTATCGCTGCACAGTGTTTCACTTTACAACAAATTACATTAATGAACATTATATAAATGATAGATTTCTCCTTCATTTTTTTTTTCAGAACAAAGTTCATTCGTGTATCTCGCAGCCAGCATCCAAAATTGTTAACTATATTAATCCTTCTATTTCGGGACGAAAAATTCTCGACAGACGTTCCAAATTCTTCAAGTACTTGCAGAAATGTGTCCATGGACCGAGACAGTTTTCTGATAATGTCACGTCTGTGTTATATGCTGGATGAGGCAACACTTCGATCCCGTTGAATTCCTGGATTATTGCCTGAGTCAGTATTTCCCCGTGTATCGGACCATTTTTTCTTGCTTAAGGAGTGCACACTTCCTTTCGATCAAATCTATAGTGACGCTTCATGATCATGCAGAAAGTTAATTTTTCCTGGCATATCATAATTCACTTCTAGAATCAATTTCTTGTATGATTTTCGAGGAGTGTTTGCAGACATAGTTTCGAAACTGGGATTGCGTTTCGGATAATTCATATGAATATACTAACCGCACTATCTCAAATTGGTTGAAATTACAATTGAGTGTCTTTGGAAGAATCGAGGCTTATTCTCAATCAATGGATGCTAGCAAGGTGCCATACCAGCACCTTAGTGGATAGAGTCTCATTATCCTGACATAAGTTTATTTTCATCATTTAATAACCTGAAAAATTGATTCTGTCTTAGTATGGACAACACGTTCCCGTGGAGTACTCAAATTGGATTTCGTCGTTACCCGTTCTTTAACAGAGATTCTAGACAAAATACACAATATTGACAAATATACATACGAAGTTATATCGTACTTGCAACATAAAAGAGTACTAATTATATCCAAATGCACAAGTCAAAACTTTGCTTAGCAATTCAAAGCTAAATGAGAATTACAATTATTGAAAAATACTTTGACATGACAATAGAAAAAAATAAACTCTCAGCTGATATATTCAATATGGCCAACTGCGCAATTCTTCGTCGTTGATTTGCCAATGATCAATTCAGTTCAAAAGCTGACATCCTGTCTTCAAACTTGTCTATTTCACGAATGTCAGAGATTGTGAACGTTTATGAAATAGGCTAAAAGTGAGGTTTTGATAATTTGTTATTTGTCGAAGTATCTTGATTGTGATTAGTGAAACCGTCTGATCACACTATGAATCTGTCGTCAACAAGCAAATAAAAACTATTTTATTTCTCTGATAAAGGGTATTCCGGTCGCATATTTCATAGACTATATTCTAGATTCTAGAGGATAGGCTTACAATATCTCAGAATCAAAATTGGGTGTCATTTTATTAAACATATTTACGAAGTTCGCAAAATGGATTAGAACCAGCTTCATTATTTTCACATAATATGTTTTAGGAAATCAAGTACATAACTTTCACTAACTTAATAATCAATTCAGTTGGCTGGACAGAACCCCACTTTCAATATTATGATCATCGATTTCATTGAAGTCATAGAATACGAATGCCACTGAAGTGAAAATAAATTGTTTAATAAAAATATTTTACGTATATATTTTTATTTTACTAATTGTATCAATTTCAGTCAACATGTCTTAAGTATGACTGATAAATTTCGTCTAAGAAGTTGTTAAAATAAGAAATAACTGTTGCCAAAATAATATATTCTTGTCGATATAAAATTATGTTCATTTGTGGAAATGCTAACTTTTTGTATTCTAGTAATACATTTTAATTTCCCCGCTGTTTGTCTAGTCGTAACGTATTCATTTACAAATGCGAACTTGAGTTCGATTCTATGCAGGAAACTGGAGATTTAATTTCCTCCAACAATGATTGGGTATTTGTTCCTTGCCTTGTAGTTATGTTTTTATCTTAAAAACAAACGTTCTCAATTGCTATATCTGTTCCAACAAATCTTTTCATAAAATTGTGTTTTCTTTCTGTAAACGACCCCAGGGAAACTTACTTTCGTGACAGGCCTTGTAATCGTGCTCGAGTGGCCAAAATTTGTATAAGCACTTTTTTGACATTATTAAACTAGACGGCTTTTCGGAAGGAGTTCAGCTGCTATATGCACCGTAGCGTTTCTGGTATGTGACGTCACAAGCTTGTAAAGTAAAACCAATCGGAATCAATCTATAACAAGTACTTCCCGAGTTCGTTTGTTCATGTGTGAGTGTTTCAATACACTGAATAACTAAAACTAACATTTACTGTTTGTGTAAGATAAATAAATGGAAGTAGAGACTGTAAAAAGACAAGTATTGCACAGGCAAGCGCGGAAAATAGTGTTTAAGGTGTATAATTATTTTAAAAACGTTGACGAGCAGAACGTTACGGCCATCATGGTGCTGGCTGCAACGTTGCAAACGCGCAAGAAACGACTGCAGAAGCATGTTGTGTGGGTTTCAGAACTGTGCAAAGAATATTGTTAGTGAAGAAAAGGGGATTTGTTTGGTGTCATGTCACAGTAATCAACTGCTCAGGTCATTTTTTCTTTTGATAATTGTAATCTCTCCTGCGCTATTTGTATTGCACGTGCGTGTGAAGTACGATGTGGCAATGTTGTACGCTGCCTTGCTCTCACTATCTGTCACTCTCGACGCAAACGCTAGCAGACTACCACCATCCGAATTTCCGTCGACTCTAACATGGTAAAATAAAAATAAAATAACATTTTTTATCTGCACCATGAGAATGTTTGCTTGTTAGTGCTTATGCCATGTTGAATACAAACTGTGAATACCTAATGCAGGTTCAAAATCTTTAGAAAAATGAAGAAATAGCCAAAGGGTCAAATTATTCAAGCGGTGGTGGTTACTCTACTATACGAAGAATTGATAAGCCTACCATAGAAGGAAACCATAGAGAATTTCAAGTCTATACCTACGAGTATATTATCTTGGATTCAGTTTTTGGAATTTAGTATCTGATTCAAAATATGTAACGAGAGGTTGAAAAATTCATGATGATGTGGAGAACTCGTTGGAAGAGATCTTGTTCTTCATATGCAGTCGACAACTGGGTTACAAAATTTAAGAGAGGAATATACAGCGTCGAAGATGGGATACATGTTTCTGTGTTTATAAAATTAAACAATAACCAGTGATGCCATTCTTCTCTTTTAACAACCGGTTCTCTCCGCTGATACCTACAAATTTCATAAATTTATTATAAAAAAATATTAAATAAGGTAATAGCAAGAAACTGTCAATAAAGCAAAATTGCAATGCAACATGCCACTGCAGAATTGTGTAAATACTCTCAAACGCTAACTCGCATCACGAAGGAGAATATCCGCCACAACACAATTTTGAATATCTTATCGATCTGATCACACCGACAATTTCTCTGAAACATCCGAAGACGCGTCTGCAAATGCACTTATAAAATCAAGTTAATTTAGCATGAAAGGTTTAGCACATCACCGCCACTTCGTTACGTTGAGCTCTCAGCGCCACATTGTATGTTTGGTCCAGGAAAACACTTCGTCTTTTACAAAAGCACTCGTAAAAGACGTGGTATTTTCCCTAAGTAAAAAATACAATATGGTGTTGCTACAAAGTGGTTATGATGCACTTAACATTTACCAACATAACTGTCCATATACTGAGACATCAACCACTATTTTTTTTATCTATTTTACTTTAGTTAAACATACCGCTACCACAACTACTAAAAAAATTGATCGAATGCAATTTGTGGTTAACATTACGCAGCCAGTTAGGTAATAGTAGTGTCATTATCTAACTAATTGCGTAATGGAAGGATCATTACCTAACTAGTTGCGTAATGGATGTGTTTAAAACATATTTATTAGTGCTGTAAAGTCCACATTACATAACCAAAGTTGATGAAAAAATATTATCGCTTCGAGCTGTATTGCTTATTTTTACATAATGGTTACTGGAATATTAAAAATCTAGATAATCTTGTATTAAATTAATGTTCCTCCTTTCCGTAAGAAGCTATTTTTTACATTTTGACAACCGGTTCCACGAACTGCGACAAATTTAATAAGCGGTTCGGACGAACCGACTGCATGCCACCACTGATAATAACCTAATCATACACAACTATAGAACAACTCTGTAACACATTGAGAGAACATTCAATACATATGAACGAGTTTACGATATTGTGGTTTATGATTTAGGAATGCGCAAGGTTTCTTCGAGATAGATCTCTGAAGCATTCAGAAGATGGAAAGGATAAAGTAAAATGTTGTCTTGAGATTGTTCAGAGAAATAAACTGAAGTTCTTCGAGGAGAATATTTACCACTTCTACTCTGAAACAAAAATTCAATAAAAATAATCCCTTTTCTTCTACAAACGAGAAAACCAGCTGGAAAATACATGGCTTTAGTTTTTGGATGTAGAAAATATCATTATGGTTGAGATGTGCTATTGTCAATGCTGAATGGGCGGACAGGTATTCAATCGCATTCAATCGCTGGCGATAGCGGGAAGTTTCTAGTTACCAAAACTTCCAGAACGGTCCCAGGATCCACTCAGCCTCCTGTCAAATCTTCCCCGGGGGAAAAGGCGGTCGGAGCGCAGGATCATGAAAGCATGGAGCTCTACGTCCATGTCCCCATATGCATCCATGGCATGTAAAGAGTTACTTTTATAAATCCCGAATATCATTATAGTCTTGTAAGATGACTGCGACAACAGAATAAGCTTAAAAAGCAAGGAAAGCCAACGAAAGATTCATCTTCCAAAACAATAGAGCGTCAGTGTACAGAGAGTTTGCGACTTAAATGATAACAAGACTTTGGGTTTGAACTATTGTATCATCCACCATTTTTTACCAGATTTTGCTACATCAAATTGTTTCCTATTTTCAATTCTTAAACACGACTTGAAAATAAGTAAATTCGAGAACGAACTTGACGCGATGGAAGTAGTGAATAACTAGTTTCAGTTAAATTTTTCAGAATTTTATTTTAGTGCGATAAAAGAGTTTCTGTAGAGTAGTGTTCTATTTAATCACACTTTCAACTGCAAAGGCTATTCAGCATTGAAATTCAATGTGGACGGGAAATGATCGACGAATTTTGACCGGGGCCGTCTATCAGAAACAATGTTATTTTACAGTACGTGCTGTAAATCTGCAAATTGGCTTAGTAATAATAATAATAATAATAATAATAATAATAATAAATCAGACAGGGTTTTAAGTTTTCTAGATGTAGAAGAAGGTGAGTTAGATTCTGTAAAACAGTTTAATCCATGCTATTCTAGAATTTATCTCTATAAGTTGCTGTTGAGTTGGTACAATACTACAGAGCACATGTTGCCGGAGTGGTGTGTCAATGGTTTCAAACACACAATATTCAAGTGCTACAGTAGCCTGCGTAATCTCCTGATCTAAATCCCATAGAGCACCTTTGGAATAACCTTCAAAGAAACGTTTCGGAGGATCTAGACAACAACCAGTGCCTTGATCAGCTGTACGCTCGGCTTAGACATCACTGGGAGAACATTCCTCAAGATGAGAATAAATAAATAAATATGTTTTATTTAACGACGCTCGCAACTGCAGAGGTTATATCAGCGTCGCCGGATGTGCCGGAATTTTGTCCCGCAGGAGTTCTTTTACATGCCAGTAAATCTACTGACATGAGCCTGTCGCATGTAAGCACACTTAAATGCCATTGACCTGGCCCGGGATCGAACCCGCAACCTTGGGCATAGAAGGCCAGCGCTATACCAACTTGCCAACCAGGTCGACTCAAGATGAGATTTTCCATCTTATTTCGTCAATGCCAATCGCCTTAATCATTTCATCATGGTTCAAAAATGACGACGTTCTTCCATCATTAAAAACTATTCTTTACTGTTTATTACGATTTTACACGGTTTTTAGTTACATATTATGTCCCCTATTAAAACACACTAATTTAGTTCTTTCCAATGTAACAATACAAAATAACAATTTTGGTTACTATGGTAACCAGGTAAAATGACAAATGACTAGTACTTTAATATCCACTTCCGTTAAGTTTTGTAACTCAGTCAATTTTCTTGATATTTCAAAATTTTTAGTTGTTCCTTAGACGATTTTGATGTGTGTATGTATTGCCAAACAGGTAACAGATTTTGTGAGAATATACCAACTATTTTAAAGGAAAATGCTCCTTTCTAACATTGTTCCGTCAGTTTTCTGTCAGTAATCAAGAGATTCGTGAAAAAGCTTCCTTCTAGTTTCCTGCAGCAATATCAAGAAATGGACATTAAAAAAGGAAATGTATTTAAATATATTAGCCAATCTCGATAAAGAACACCTTAATCTCTATCATCACTCCGACTTGAAGTTGTGTAGTGCACATGACTTTCCCCTGAAATACCATCGTTATTTGTTGAGTTGAATCCGAGAATTATAGAAATATGAATTTTGAGCAAATCTGCATAAATAAGCAAATATGTTTACATAATTAAACCTACTGAATTCTACAGACGGGTACAAACAAGGATATATGAGGTTGTTTTTTAGCTGTTTGCTCTTCTTTTGAACCATCATCTACTATTTTGTGTGAGCGTGTAATAACATGCGTGATGTCTCTCCAACTGTCTGTCTCTCAAAGTTCTCTCCACAGTTTCTGTGTGAAACGCGTGCAATAAAACTTTTATGAGACAATTTGATTTACGATTGATGTAGCCGCTATATAACACTGATCTCCAATCCTTTTAAGAGGATTACGTCAATCAAGAGTAGCGTAGATACGAGTAACTTTCTTAGGATTACAATTGCACATTAAAAGTTATTTTTAATGTAATATGCAATAATATTAAGACTAGCCTACAATAGACATTTTGAAGACTTTCCTCTTCAGTTTAATAGAAACTAAAGTGTGTGCTCTACCTCTTTCAGAATTTTTTATATAAACAAATGGAAATACATTTTGGAACTTAGAAATAGGTACATCATTTTGGAAGTCTTCATCATTGCAATTACTATCATTATACTTCCAGCTTTTGGGCAATGAGATCTATTACAGTTTATTATGATGAATATCTTCATTAGTGTTCCCACAGATTCTTAATATGACACTGTTCCGGTTTCCATCATTCTTATATGGAACTTCCAATTATCTTGAGAGTTAAAATTATCATTTTGACTGGTTGCGCTTTAACTCTACGGACATTTCCAGTCCTTTCCTGTGCGTAATGGGTCACTGTGATGTGTTTCGGTTTATTATGATGGATGTCTTTATTAGATTTCCCACAGATCCTAAATATAGCAGTTTTCCGGTTCCCATCATTCTTATATATTATGTAACTTCAAATATTCTTTACAGTTAAAATTATCGTTTTTCACTTATTGCATTTTAACTCTACAGACATTTCCACTACGAAAACATTTCGTCATGTCTCCTTTTCTGTGTGTAATTATTGGTTATTGTGATGTGTTTCGGTTTATTATGATGGATATCTTTATTAGATTTCCCACAGATCCTTAATATGGCACTCTCCCGGTTTCCATCATTCTTATATATTATGTAACTTCAAATTTTCTTTATAGTTAAAATTATCGTTTTTCACTTATTGCACTTTAACTCTTTAGGTATATCCATTTATAGATACATTCATCTCACCACATTCTCCGTGCGTAATTGGCCACTATAATTTGTTTCGGTTTGTTATGGTGTATGCCTTTTATTAGATTTCCCACGGCTCCTTAATTTGACATATTCCCGATTTCCATCATTCTTATATGGAACTTCCAATTTTCTTCATAGTTAAATTGAATTACATTTTATTTAACGGCGCTCGCAACTGCCGAGGTTATATCAGCATCGCCGATATGCCAGAATTTTGTCCCGCAAGAATTCTTTTACATGCCAGTAAATCTACTGACATGAGCCTGTCGCATTTAAGCACACTTAAATGCCATCAACCCGGGTCGGGATCGACACAGAAACCTCAGGCACAGAAGGCCAGCACTCTACCAACTGTGCCACCCAGGCCGACTTCTTCATAGTTAAAATTATCGTTTTTAACTAGTTGCATTTTAACTCTATAGGCTTTTCCATTGTGAAAATATTCCGTAAACTCTTCTTTTCTGTCCGTAAAATTTATTTTGCGTATCTACGCTTCACTTTTTTAATATGAGTAGGTCTGAAGGAAGTTTTATGTGTACATAAGCGAGTATGTTCAAGTATTAGTGATTCCTGATTGGCCATCGATTGATCAATTAACCAGTCAATCAATCAAGACTAGGGGAAGATCAGAGAGAAATTACCAATGGCCGGCAGAGTATTGCCTAATGTCTCGATATTAATTTCACTTTAATGCATTAATTTTAAACCAGGGTAACAACTCAGAGAGCGTTTTCCTGTGTAATTGACATTTTTGTTTCCCCTTTATTGCGGTGCCAATTTAATAAATTAACTTTCATATTACTTTAATATGATAAATAAAAGTAAAAAACATCGCTTGAAAATATTATTTTTATATTTCCTTATAGTTTTAGGACTGGAGTTCGTTGTAAGATAAGTCCTGTGAAGTATACAGTGGAAATGACTTTCTCGAGTGCTTTCACTGCTATTACCATATCATCATTATTCCATCATCCATCTTCATTTCAACGATTTAAAAGAATAAGAAATGAAAGTCCTTGTGACATCACACACCGCGCCGATCACGTGTGGAAAATTCTAATTTCGATTTAGAAGTGCAATTGAAGTGGTTGGCGCAGTTTTTAATATCAAATTTAAAGAAGAGTTAAACATTTTTATACTCTCAATTATCTTGCACACAGAAGGGATTAGCAAGAGTCTTGTGTATATATTTTATATCTCAAAGAATCCCAGATGTGGCCCTAAACTTAGGCACATTCCTAGCCGTACAGCCGAGAAAGAGTAACAGGGTTATGATTATGGCGAAACTTTTATTTTTGTTTTCGATTAGCCGAATAATTACTTCCCCATCATCCTAACAAGGCTGAGCGACCTGTTACGATTTTATGCCATCTCTTCTGTAGTTTATCTAGGCTTCTTTTTCCATTAGAATTAGAATTTAAAACTTGTTTTGACATTTTCCTTTGCTTTATTCTCTCAATGTGGCTTTTCAAATACATTATCGCAATAATTTTGTATAAAATCTGATATTGGATCTATTTTTAATTCATTTAATTCAATTCGTTTGTGATCAAGTAATGAAGAATCATGAATCGCATTTCTGAACTCTGTAGCCTTCTTTCGTCTGCTTTCTTGATGGTACACGCCTCATTCCCATTTATCAGTATTGACTTTGCCAAAATCTTTTGGATAAAATCTTAAGTTGTTACTAGGGGACGAATGTTGATAATTTAAAAATCTACTTAAAATTATCAATAGATTGCCCTTAAAGTAAAAGAAAAATGACATGGAAATAAAAGAAAATGACATTTAAATATTATTCAAAGTACTCGAAGCATGACTTCTTAAAATTAGTCACCTTGTTTCAATGACAGCCCTACAAATCTCGGAGAGAGAAGGCAACTTCCTGGAATTTGACCAAGACAAAGGAAAAGGGCAACAAAATGAAGGTTTTAAGAGAAAACTACAAGTTTAAATGAAGTTTTACAATGTGTTTCAATCAGGGGTGGTCCATGTCAGTACCTTTATTCTCCATCTCCTCTCCCGCTCTTCACTTTTGTTACCAGACCTTCCAGATGAGAGCGTGTGAATGACAAAACAAATTGTGGACGCAGCGTGTATTCTTGCAGTCTTTGTGTTAAAAATACTGTCTACTGCAGTACATCCTTTTCGAATAATCTTGGGGACACAACGTCCTATTGTCCAGAAAATGGTGAAAGTTTACCCCCTACCAAACATAAATTTTAAAGACACTCTCGTACCCGACAAAAAATAGCAGTGGTCAAAGCCCTCACTTAAACTAAGCTGTTGTCAAGCATTTTATATCACTTTCGTTGTGCGAGGTGAAGCCTTCAGTGGAATGAGGGATGGACTTTAGAGTTTGTTCCAAACTATAAAACTCAAACTTCACTGTTATTCACTTATTCAGTAGGTAATTACTATTGATCTATTTGCTTAGAAAAAGATTTAACAGGCCTTTCTGTAAAGAAGAAAATATTCCAAATGATCTAAAAGTTCTCCAAAGTATTAAAAATGACCAAACATGCCAAAATTTAAAAAAATTGTCAATTAGTTCAAAAATGTCAAAAATTCAATATAATAAATTAATTTGTTACGTTGATATTAACATAGAACACATTTCTACATTAATAGGCGTCGTCCTAATGTGGCAAATAAGAATATGACTTTTTATTAACATCCGCCTCCTAATTATTACTATGATGTTTCTTTTTATGGGAACACCTTCGTGGTCTCTCTTTTTCTTAATTTCGTTATAATATTGTCCACGTAATTAATAAATAAGGGACGAGAAAACCCACAGCCTCGTCTAACTACTCTGTTAATTCGCTTTCATTCTGATAAACAAGCTCCTGTTTTTAAAGAGTGTTTGTTAGTATACACACATACATACACAGAGTGGCCCACATTAAATGTTACATTTAGTTTTTCTTGAATGGATAAATAAACTTAATTCTTATTTTTCCAAATCTCATTAGAGCAGGGGATATTTGCCTATGAACGACATTCTTTGTGTCCCACTCCCACGGGAGGGCAGCTCTGATATTTTGAATGGAATGCTGCTTCTCGTTCTCCTCAAGAAGTTGGGAAACATTTGTTTGAAACATTTTTTCTAAAGTAAGGCCTGAATAAGTTACAGCTTGTTTGAATATAATACAGTCCTCGAAGAGACCCCAATTGTGACCTTGTCCACCTGTGAATCTGGTGCTCTAGACCAGTTTATAGTGTATTCAACCTTTTTCCCCCGTACCCCTAGAGACACTTTTCCAGTCAAGCTTGTATCCCCCAAAGTTCTTAATTAAAATACTACATAAGTAGCTATATCTAAACTTAATTAAGCTCAACAATTAATAAATTATTAAATCACCTAGGTTTAAACTGTGAAAGAGATAAACATGCCAAGTATATAATTAAAGAAATAATGTTACAGATATCATAGAAAAGAAAAGTTATATATTATTAACATAAGTGCTTCTGTCCTGTTATTGAGATGTCTGATGTTTTCTGCATGCCAACTCCTCGATTCTTGATCGAATCTTCATGAGTGCGAGTATCAGAGGTATTTCTGGATTCAAGGGATTTCTGTGTTTCGTTCTGATTGATGTCACTGCAGAGAAACCCTACTCACACAAATAAGTAGAGGGGAATGGCAGAAGGTGTGAATTGGCAATGTCACTAACTTACATAATTATACTCTTTGCGAGCATAACAACAAAAGTCACAAATTGACAAGTTTTCGAATTTCATTTTCAGTGTAATATCACTCCGTCACTCCCTGTATATTGGCAAAAACCTTACCGCTGTACTGGAGGCGGAGTCTGCAGTTCCTCTTCATTAATCTGAACCATTGTCGCTACAAGTCATCTGACGCATCACTGCATCACTGCTATCAGTACGCGCTACTATTGGCTGACAATCAGGAAGATGGAGGTTGACGCATGCACAGACCAACTGAGTTTTGTAAGTTGTTCCCCTATAGAAACCTTCACAAAAGAATTAAGAAGAGTTTACATGTTATGGGCGTTACTTTGAACATTTAATAAATTGATACAGAGAGATAGCTCAGTTAAATGTTATTATATATTTAGTACATATGATACCTCATTCCGAACACGTAACTTCTCAAAATCTCACTTTAAAAAAGTTAAAAAAAAAACTTGCCCAGTTGTTAGAACACAAATATCCAAAAAAAAAATTCAATAATTCTACATAAAAATACCAGAGTTCTTTCCGTACCTCCAAGAGTGGAGCCCAACGGAATGCCTTCCATGAAACACTCTGAAAGGCTCTTTCTTAAATGAGATTTGGAAAAATTAGCATTCAATTTTACTGATCCGTTTAAAATAAAGCAACCACCGTGTATGTATGTATGTATGTATGTATGTATGTATGTATGCATGCATGCATGCATGCATGTATGTATGTATGTATGTATGTATGTATGTATGTATGTATGTATGTATGTATGTATGTATGTATGTATTTATGTATGTATGTGTTTGTGCGTGTGTGCGTGCATCCGTGCGTGTGTGTATGTATGTATATATATGTGTGTATGTATGTGTTTTTGCGTGTGTGCGTGCGTGCGTGTGTGTATGTGTGTATGTATGTATGTATGTATGTATGTATGTATGTATGTATGTATGTATGTATGTATGTATGTACAGAGTGATTCACGAGGAAAGGTAAAAAATTTTGGATGTGAATTCTGAAGTCATTCTGAGTCAAAAAGTTCATATGAATATAGGTCCGTTTTCGAACGGTTACGGAGATATGGCTCCTGATTTCACAAAAACTTCTAGGATTCCATTGTACTAACTCGCATTTAGAGACAGATAAAGGAAAATTTTTAAGTTTATATTCACGTATGCATACATACCTAATATTCTAGAAGTCAGGGTCGATGTTTTAGCACATTTTCAAAGGTACCTCTTCTGCTTCAATGCACTGTTGCGCGGTATTACCCCATGCGCGGCCTTCCCCCACTCACATCTGCCATACAAGTGCAAGTGCTCAAGGTGTAATCTCCTTTTACAAAGGAAGCTCTGAGGACCGAGTATTGGCGGTATAGCCGTAACATGTGAAATAGATTAAATACTATTTTAAGGCCTACCCAGAGACTTGAAGGTAGTAACCCTACCACTAAACTAGCTGCTACTTGGCTAGCAACCAATTAGGAGGACAACAAATGATTTAATGCTTCAACACAATGCCAACCGAACTGCTAACAATTATGGTAACTTAGGCTCGAATTCGAGCAAGAAGAATAAGATTATGGCGAAACTTCTATTTTAGTTCCGTTTAGCCGAATAATTACTTTAAGCCTAAAGGTAAATCATTGTTTCACAGACTATAAATATTTTGAAAAACAAGTTTTATGAAATTTGAACATAGCACAATGCTACATGTACTTTCATAATTGCAGTTATAATTGTATATTTTATTCCAGATTGAAGTTAAGGTAGCCTATTATAAAACGATGCGTAAGATTATGCATTACCTATATTATATCGAATACCGGTACACAACAGCTTATAAATATCAAGGGACAACTTTGAAAATCTTCTGTTTTTTTAGAGTTTATTAAATATATAATAGTAATATGATATGAATATTACCGTCGATGAATTTTTAAGTTATTTTGTAAATAATAAGTACTTCACTGTGTTAACGTTATAAATTTTGGTTTTACTTGATTGACTAGTTTCGATGTTGTTTGCATCATCCTCTGAATCGTCAATAAAATTTATAAGTTTAACACAGTGAAGTAGTTATTACTATTCAAATAACTTAACAGTTCAACAGTGATTATATAAGTGTTAAAAGGTTGTATTCAAAAATGAAGGATGAGTAGTATATCGAAATGATAGCCGTTCAAATCTTGGAATTTAAAATATCGGCATCCTAATCAATTCAAATGAACAAAAAAGAAAATGTAAATTAATGTTAGAAAAATACGTAATGAAATTTAAAAAAATAATAATATTATGCGACAAAATATGGTAGCTATCAAAACGATAAAAATGTATTGAAAATAAATCATATACACTGAATATTGTAAACATAAATAGAGATGGTAATTGATGATATACCTATAATTTTATGAGGATCTCCAATGTAAATTTGAGAATTGTTCCTCGCGCACCAAACTTAAGTCCAATGACATTCCAATCTTGAATATCATATTTATGAGTGAGATCATCACAGCATGGAAGATAAATAGCGCGCTTCTCTTCATGTACTTCCTTTCGTTGATCTTCATTAATTTCAAACTTTATTATTGGGTCAAGAACGAGACAAGTTTTTTTATTTCGGTCAATTATTATGATGTCAGCACGCCGTGTAGATCCTTCCGTAGAAGACATTGAACTTCCTCATATACTTCGTATTCACCATGTTTCCTTAATCTGTTAGCAATTATTGAGCGGACTTTGTTATGTCTGTCAATTCGCAGTAATTCGCCCTGAGAGCAGTAACCTAGCACGTGGCGTAACGTTTCATGCTCATTGCATCTCCAGCAATGGGGTATTGTTAAGGCTTCTACAGGGTAGAGATCTAAATACGATAACATTGGTGTTCATTTTAATGGCCTCGGTCCATTCGCCACAAGATCGACCTTTCTTATTGATAATCCAGGTGTTATTTTTTTTCTTCCAGAGAGAGTAGAATGTAATTCCTTTACCTTTCCCACGTAATGCGTTTCACTGATGATAAGAAGCGACACGAAGTTGTTTACGGATATTAATGTTAGAAAAATACGTAATGAAATTTAAAAAAAATAATAATATTCTGCAACAAAATATGGTAGCTATCAAAACGATAAAAATTTATTGAAAATAAATCCTATACACTGAATATTGTAAACATAAATAGAGATGGTAATTGATGATATACCTTTAATTTTCTGAGTATCTCCAATGTAAATTTGGGAATTGTTTCTCGCGCACCAAACTTAAGTCCAATGACATTCCAATCTTGAATATTATATTTATGAGTGAGATCATCACAGCATGGAAGATAAATAGCGCGCTTCTCTTCATGTGCTTGCTTTCGTTGATCTTCATCAATTTCAAACCTTATTATTGGGTCAAGAATGAGACTAGTTTTTTTTATTTCGGTCAATTATTATGATGTCAGCACGCCGTGTAGATCCTTCCGTAGAAGATATTGAACTTCCTCATATACTTCGTATTCACCATGTTTCCTGTCGATCTTGTGGCGAATGGACCGAGGCCATTAAAATGAACACCAATGTTATCGTAGTTAGATCTCTACCCGGAAGAAGCCTTAACAATACCCTATTGCTGGAGATTCAATGAGCATGAAATGTTACCCCACGTGCTAGGTTACTGCTCTCAGGGCGAATTACTGCGAATTGACAGACATAACAAAGTCCGCTCAATAATTGCTAACAGATTAAGGAAACATGGTGAATACGAATTATATGGGGAAGTTCAATGTCTTCTACGGAAGGATCTACACGGCGTGCTGACATCATAATAATTGACCGAAATAAAAAAACTTGTCTCATTCTTGACCCAATAATAAAGTTTGAAATTAATGAAGATCAACGAAAGCAAGTACATGAAGAGAAGTGCTTGTAACTTTATTACACAAAACAACAATGTAATTTTATTATTTCAACAACAATTTCTTTCCACAATTCACCTTAAACGCTCTCGTCAACAATAGGATTTGCACTCAACACAGTATTCGTTATTGCACTCCACAGACGACAATGATAATTTACTTGGATTATTGAGAACAACAATGAACTGTTAATTTTAACTAATGTTCACAAAGCACTATTTACAAATCAGAACTGTCAGTTCTCAGTTCGTTTGCCTTGGCTAGTAAGCTCTTCTAGCTCAGTCACTCGAGTTCACGGTATCTCGAACCCCAGACCTTCAGAGACAGTCCACTGAACTTCGAACTCAGGTCCCCCAACTGCGGTAAACTGCACTCAAACTCAGGACTTCCGACTCCACAGTTACGGACACAACTCAAGTCGAACTTCGGTCTCAAAGCTGGCTTCACTGCTACACAAGACTGGCTGGCTTGCTGTCCATTGACTATAACAACACTACTAACTGCACACTCGCGTCTCTTCTTTTTATAACCAAACCATGGTTTCTGGAGAGTACAATCTCCCGAACAATCGACAGATGCCTAAAAGATTTCCACGGTTGTCAGGATGGCATTCTCGAATAATCTGGATATCTCCCCTCTCTGCCGCGGTCGCTCTCTCTCCTCTCCCCCTCCTTTCTACGCCACAGCACATGCCACAGGAAGCAGATGCGCGCGCACTTGCGCAGAACCACGGCCGACCTTGTAATCCTTCTTCCGGTCGTGAGATCGTATCCCAGCTCTATCACAATATACCTTTAATTTTCTGAGGATCGCCAATGTAAATTTGGGAATTGTTCCTCGCGCACCAAACTTAAGTCCAATGACATTCCAATCTGAATATTATATTTATGAGTGAGATCATCACAGCATGGAAGATAAATACCGCGCTTATCTTCATGTACTTCCTTTCGTTGATCTTCATTAATTTCAAACTTTATTATTGGGTCAAGAATGAGACCAGTTTTTTTATTTCGGTCAATTATTATGATGTCAGCACGCCGTGTAGATCCTTCCGTAGAAGACATTGAACTTCCTCATATACTTCGTATTCACCATGTTTCCTTAATCTGTTAGCAATTATTGAGCGGACTTTGTTATGTCTGTCAATTCGCAGTAATTCGCCCTGAGAGCAGTAACCTAGCACGTGGCGTAACGTTTCATGCTCATTGCATCTCCAGCAATGGGGTATTGTTAAGGCTTCTACCGGGTACAGATCTAACTACGATAACATTGGTGTTCATTTTAATGGCCTCGGTCCATTCGCCACAAGATCGACCTTTCTTATTGATAATCCAGGTGTTATTTTTTTTCTTCCAGAGAGAGTAGAATGTAATTCCTTTACCTTTCCCACGTAATGCGTTTCACTGATGATAAGAAGTGACAAGAAGTTGTTTACGGATGTTACGTGCATTAATGGTTCTAATATCGTTGGCATTAAGTGGTAAGTGGCAAAGACTGTCAGTAATTTCGGCCTGAAGGTTCCTAGTATGATTAACATAAGGGTTGTCTTCTTTAACTAATAATCTGCAAACATTAAGACGTTGGAGAAAAGCTTCCCACTGTGTTTTAAAAATTCCAAGTCCTCTCAAATTTCGAGGTGCATATAGTATTGCATTGGGGATCAGCAGTGTGGTTTTAGGCGTAATAGATCAACTATTGATCAGATATTATGTATTCGACAGATAATGGAGAAATAATAGAGTATAAGGATACAGTGTATCAGTTATTCATCGATTTCAAAAAGGCATATGACTCGGTTAAGAGAGAAGTTTTGCATGATATTCTTATTGAATTTGGTATTCCCAAGAAACTAGTTCGATTAATTAAATTGTGTCTCAGTGAAACGTACAGCAGAGTTCGTATAGGCCTAGGCCAGTTTCTGTCAGAAGCGTTTCCAATTCACTGTGGGCTAAAGCAAAGAGATGCACTATCATCTTTACTTTTCAACTTTTATTCTAGAGTATGCCATTAGGAAAGTCGACGATGACAGAGAGGGTTTGGAATTGAACGTGTTACATCAGCTGGTTGTCTATACGGATGACGTGAATATGTTAGGACAAATCCACAAACGATTAGGGAAAACACGGGAATTTTAATGGAAGCAAGTGAAAAGATAGGTTTGGAACTAAATCCCGAAAAGACAAAGTATATGATTATGTCTCGTGACGAGAATATTGTACGAAATGGAAATATAGAAATTGGAAATTTATCTTTTGAAGTTCAAATATCTTGGAGCAACAGTAACAAATATAAATGATACTCGGGAGAAAATTAAACATAGAATAAATATGGGAAATGCCTGTTATTATTCGATTGAGAAGCTTTTATCATCCAGTCTGCTGTCAAAAAATCTGAAAGTTAGAATTTATAAAAGAGTTATATTACCGGTTGTTCTTTATGGTTGCGAAACTTGGACTCTCATTTTGAAAGAGGAATATAGATTAAGGGTGTTTGAGAATAAGTGATTAGGAAAATATTTGGGGCTAAGAGGGATGAAGTTACAGGAGAATGGAGAAAGTTACACAACATAGAACTGCACGCATTGCATTCTTCACCTGACATAATTAGAAACATTAAATCCAGAAGTTTGAGATGGGCAGGGCATGTAGCACGTATGGGCGAATCCAGAAATGCATATAGAGGCCGAAGGGAAAAAGACCTTTAGGGAGGCCGAGACGTAGATGGGAAGATAATATTAAAATAGATTTGAGGGAGGTGGGTTATGATGATAGAGAATGGATTAATGTTGCTCAGGATAGGGACCAATGGCGGGCTTATGTGAGGGCGGCAATGAACCTCCGGGTTCCTTAAAAGCCAGTAAGTAAGTAAGTCTATAGCATTGCATCCGGTACATCTGTCGGTAAGCCAGCGATTTCCTTGACAGAACTACGGATAAGTTTATCAATATCATTAAGAAATGTTAATTTAAGATCCTTTAACGGTGCACATTGAAATGGATAGATAAGCTGAGGCCAAATATTTTGGTTTAAAATGTTTAGTTTTTGATCAGGAATGAGCAACGGTGCTGACACTAGATGGTTAAGATTATTTGTCAATTTATTAATAATTTCTTTATGATTAAATTTAATTTCTTTATGAAAAGTAATTCCCAAATATTTGATATTTTCATTAGAATTCAGACAGGATATTATAGATCAATCTATTAACTTAACAGTATTATACTTTTTATATTACTTTTTCCATTAAATGACAGTAAAATTTTGAGATAAACTAAATAATTAAAGTTAAAAAGCTTTAAAGAAAGTGCATGTTTTAAAACCATAAGAAAGAAGTTAAAATGTTCTATTAACTTTACTTAAATTAATACACCTAACTCAACAATAAAACAATGGCTGAGAAGAGAGTTTACCTCGGTTAAGAGAAAAACTTTACTTTTATCAGAATTAATTTGCAGTCCAATTTTTGCAAGTGAGTTCTTGACTAACATCGTCAGATGTTTTGCAGTGCTATCTTTTACTTATAAGAACTAAATCATCAGCAAAAGCTAGCACTGATATATTTTCAAGGTTAGGAATGATATTGCAAGCATATTCTTCTATAACTTGCTTTTCACTCAATTCTTTTAAAAGAAATCTAGTGCCATATTGAAGAGAATAGGAGAAAGAGGAGCACCTTGTGCACCTTCTTTTTGCATTAAGATTTCTCCTGTTTTAGATGTTCTGTTGATGGAAACACTAGTTGTATTGTCCTTAAGTAAAGCAATGATGAGAGTTTTCAATTTAGAAGGAACAGGGAAAGTATTGAGAGTCTGTCTATTGTGAGAATGAGAAATATTATCAAAAGCTCGTGCTATATCCAAGAATACTACTGTACTACTACAATTATGTTGCAATTTGGAATGTTAAACAACCATTCAAAATCGATTAATTGATTTAAGCTCCTGGAGTGACCATAAATCCTCGTTGGTTGGCATTAAGGGAGAGAGATGTTCTAAATTTGGTGTCAATTATTCTTTCAACAATTCGACGGATTAAGGAGAAAATTGCGATTGGTCGCCAGTTCACCATTCTTAAAAATTAAAATTGTTCGACCACGCTTGAAAGCGAGTGGAACATAACCCCAACGAAACATGTATGTAGCGAGGTAAGAAATTGATTTATGTATTTTAAGTTCTCTTATAACTTTCATCCTTACTCCATCCTCTCCCGGGGCGTTATCAATGCGTATACTCCTACAAGCTTTGATGACGTCAGTATTTGTTATTAGTATAATTTCTTGGTCTAAGTTATCATATAGGTTATATCTTTCCATTAAATTATCATTTGTAGATCCAAATTGGTTATTAAAATAATCGAAAACAGATGAGTTATTAAGTTTACATTCAATTGAACTAGAAGAAGACATTACATGACGACAATTTTTCTCGTTTGATAACAGTAATAAAATTGAGCTAGTTCAAAGTCAAATTTATTTTTTTTTCTTTTAGATTGTTTTCGACTGGTATATTTTTAGGATTTTGTGATTGTTTAAATTTGATTCCGTCTAGATTATTTTTTTCTAGTTTGACGATATTTATAATATTTGACCGACGGTTGTTTAGATCCTTTACATTCAAAAGTGGCTGATTTGAGAAGTATACAGACGTCATTAACAGTTTCACAAAACGTTTGTGATCAGGAAGATCTAATTTATGTTCCCATAGGATAATATCGCAGTCTACTATATACAGTCGCTAAGCTTGAGGTGATTTTTTGCAAATCTCGTGATAATGCGCTCCAAGCGGTTAGCAACTAGAAACAATAGACTGTCCACGGTCGACTTTGGACTGTGTCGTATTTCCATCGAGTGCTAGCTCGTTGCGTATTTCACATTGATGCTTGTGAAATGTTCGTTATTGGTTGTAATGAAAATGTTAATGGCTAAAATACAATAATTGGAATAATAATATTTTACTAGAGACGTAGAAAAATTAAGTTTGTTTTAATGAAATTTATTGATCACGTTTTATTTTCAATTCTGGTGGGATTATTATTGCTTAGGCCTACTTTTTTTTCAAAGGATATGTTTTTAATTATAGCTGTTAATTTTGTTGTTATTTTTATTTGTTACTCTAATAGAGACGTAGAAAAAGTCTGTTACAATAAAATTTATTGATCACGTTTTATTTCCAATTCTGGTATGATTATTATTGCTTAACCTCATCCCACTTTGTTAACTACGTAAGCCTACACTACAAGTACCGGTACACGTAAGTTACTCCATTAATTCATATTTCCATTATTATTGTTGTAAAGAGAAATGAAAATTAATATTTATTGGTTTCATAGTTAATTATCGCTATAATCTTGAATCAGTAAAAGCGTTTATAGTAAATTTCAGTTCGTTTTGCACAAACAAAAATAATATTAACCTATTTCTTGCAGGTATCTTCGAGTTTATGGTGGAATTTAAAATACTTCATTAAAATAATAAATTAACTTTATGCATTTAATATTTCAATAATGGAAGGAAGGTGTTAATTTTTCCAAAAGAACACAACGAAAGTGTAACATATTTTGTCGTCTACTAGGAGAGAGGCGATAGTAGCGATCCTAGTGGTGGGCAACAACCCATGTTTGCATTTTTACTACATATTGAGCTTTGCGACTGTATATAGTAGACTGTGATAATATTAGGGTTGTTATTTGACTTATCTAACGTATTCGGTGATTCATCATCATGATGTATAGGTACAGTACTTGAGTCACTATAGACAGATTTTGGTGGTTTTCATTTTTCATGTTTCTATGTGTTTCAGGATGAGATTAAACTATATGACGAGTAATACCTACTTTTGAAGAATTTTCCACAAATATGGCATTTAGATAAATTTTTATAAACCACATCAGTAGAAACAGCTGGTAATAATTTATTCTGACACGTATGTGATAAATTCTATGAAGAGTAGTTAGAATCTTCAATGCATGTAAAAGTTAAATCACTATCTTGATTGTGACTTCTAGCGAGATGAATATTTATACCTCTCTTTGTAAATGTTTCGTAACATATTTTACATATAACACTAGAATGTCGTTGCGACATCTGTTGAAGTAGACAGATTATTATCGTTCATTATGAATATGTAGAATACGAATATAAGAATATATGAATTATGTTAATGAGTAAATATATACTTGCGTAAAATATAGAAAGTATAATTTTTAGGAAAGATTATTACGTACCATAGTAACTGACTCAATGAATAAACATCAGTGCAGATGATCCAACACGGTATTAAAATATAGTGATTTCAACTGTTACGATGCACAGAAAACCATAAAAATATATGCATTATACATAAAATGAATCAGTATATCAAATTCAAGTCTTCAAAATTGGCACATTCTGAAACACAGAATGAAATTAATTAATTTACTATCCAATTTTTTTTTAATAAATTACCTAGTGCAACATAAATGTCAAGAACTCATTACAAAGAACAGAAAAGTTTCAAAATGGTCTCCAGTTATTTAGCAGTGTATTGATAAAAACAAACATTAGTCTAAATTTTTAAAATATCATTTTAACACAGATTAACAATAACTTCTTTATTGTGTTAATATTATTAAAATACCTGGCTGACTAGTTTCGAGGTGGTGTCCCTCATTGTCCGAAGCCTAGTGAAGTCTAGCGATATCTTCTGGTTTCCTGTTGTATGAGGTGTGTTTATGTTTGTGTCGAAAAGGATATGTGTTTTGAAATTCAGTTCAGTGTTCAAGATGTGGTGTGGATGTGTTTTTGCATGTTTGTAAATTTCATTTTGTTCTAGAGCGTCAAGTTTTTGTGTAGTATTTTCATGTCACTGTCTATGTTCCTGTAGTTGTTATACAGAACACGGAACACACTACAAAAACATCGTAACACACAGACAAAACACACAAACAAATACAACTTAACAGATGTATATACAAAATATCGTGCAATAGTTGCAACAACTTCTACATTGGACAGACTGGAAGATCATTTCAAACACGTTACAATGAACATATCACAACCATAACCAAACTACATAACAATTCAACCTACGCAGAACACATAACAAATTCCAATCACAACTACAGCAACACAGACACTGACTTGAAAATACTACACAAAAAACTAGAAACTTGACAATCTAGAACAATATGAAATTTACTTACTTACTTACTTACTTACAAATGGCTTTTAAGGAACCCGAAGGTTCATTGCCGCCCTCACATAAGCCCGCCAGCGGTCCCTATTCTGTGCAAGATTAATCCAGTCTCTATCATCATACCCCACCTCCCTCAAATCCATTTTAATATTATCCTCCCATCTACGTCTCGGCCTCCCTAAAGGTCTTTTTCCCTCCGGTCTCCCAACTAACACTCTATATGCATTTCTGGATTCGCCCATACGTGCTACATGCCCTGCCCATCTCAAACGTCTGGATTTAATGTTCCTAATTATGTCAGGTGAAGAATACAATGCGTGCAGTTCTGTGTTGTGTAACTTTCTCCATTCTCCTGTAACTTCATCCCGCTTAGCCCCAAATATTTTCCTTAGCACCTTATTCTCAAACACCCTGAACCTATGTTCCTCTCTCAGAGTGAGAGTCCAAGTTTCACAACCATACAGAACAACCGGTAATATAACTGTTTTATAAATTCTAACTTTCAGATTTTTCGACAGCAGACTGGATGATAAGAGCTTCTCAACCGAATAATAACACGCATTTCCCATATTTATTCTGCGTTTAATTTCCTCCCGAGTGTCATTTATATTTGTTACTGTTGCTCCAAGATATTTGAATTTTTCCACCTCTTCGAAGGATAAATCTCCAATTTTTATATTTCCATTTCGTACAATATTCTGGTCACGAGACATAATCATATACTTTGTCTTTTCGGCATTTACTTCCAAACCGATCGCTCTACTTGCTTCAAGTAAAATTTCCGTGTTTTCCCTAATCGTTTGTGTATTTTCTCCTAATATATTCACGTCATCCGCATAGACAAGAAGCTGATGTAACCCGTTCAATTCCAAACCCTGCCTGTTATCCTGAACTTTCCTAATGGTATATTCTAGAGCGAAGTTAAAAAGTAAAGGTGATAGTGCATCTCCCTGCTTTAGCCCGCAGTGAATTGGAAAAGCATCAGATAGAAACTGACCTATACGGACTCTGCTGTATGTTTCACTGAGACACATTTTAATTAATCGAACTAGTTTCTTGGGAATACCAAATTCAATAAGAATATCATATAATACTTCCCTCTTAACAGAGTCATAAGCCTTTTTGAAATCTATGAATAACTGATGTACTGTACCCTTATACTCCCATTTTTTCTCCATTATCTGTCGAATACAAAAAATCTGATCAATAGTCGATCTATTACGCCGAAAACCGCACTGGTGATCCCCAATAATTTCATCTACGTACGGAGTTAATCTTCTCAAAAGAATATTGGACAAAATTTTGTACGACGTCAACAAAAGTGATATTCCTCGAAAGTTACCACAGTTGGTTTTGTCCCCCTTTTTAAAAATAGATACAATTATGGACTCCTTCCATTGTTCTGGTACAATTTCCTTTTCCCAAATAGCAAGTACAAGTTTATAAATTTCGCTATATAATGCACTTCCACCCTCTTGTATTATAAACATACAAAAACACACCCGCAGCACATCCTGAACACTCAACTGAATTTCAAGACACACACTCTTTTCGACACAATTATGAACACACCCCACCACAACAGGAAACCAGAAGATGGAGCTAAACCTCACTAGACTTAGGACAATGAAGGACACCACCTCGAAACTAGTCAGCCAGGTATTTTTATAATATTAACACAATAAAGAAGTTATTGTTAATTAATTATTATAGAAGTGTTAAAAGAGTGTATCAAACAATAAAGTATCTTTTTTTTTAGAACATTACATCAGAAAACTGAACGAGGATTTCGAAGAGAGAAACAACTGTCACAAGGATTAAATTGATTTTATAAATAATATATATATATTGTTTATAAAATCAATTTATATATAGGGAGGAAATTTTTCTTAAATTATATGATATAAACTCTATAGCATACTTGAGATTTTGAAATCGATAATCAACTTTATAGAAAATGGAAACATATTGGAAAACAGTACATACTATATTTTTAAGAGATAAATAAGTGATTTCTCGAATTATCAAACAATAAAAATATGTAACTGTAAATATGGGTTGATGACTAGAAACATAAAGTAACACGTGGAAAGTAATTATACAGAATGAAATATATGGAAAATATACAAGCAATCTTATAACATATCCCGTTATGAGATATAAACCATATGGACGATGAGACATAAGAAAACCTAGAAGCAGACGAAATGGTTAATATATTGAGCCCAGACGGATTCCAAACTATATTCTGGAAGATAGTGTTACTTATGTTGGCGGAGAAAGTGCATCATGTAAGTGGGTATATTGCTGAGAAAACATATACTTAGAAGAAGGGTGCCCCATCGAGGATGAAGCAACCACGTTTTCGTGGAACTTATCCGGAAATAAACTAACATTTATGAAATGAATATTTTAGAAAATTGACTCGTACTAAATGTTTGGCTTTAATGCCGTATTAAATTTATACACAGACTTGTAGTTTTGTTTGTATATTTCAGTTTAGATGATAATTGATGCAGTCCATAAATTTTCGGAGAACTGTTCTCATAAGGTACGTAACAGCTTCCTAGAATAGTGACGCAAGTGTTCTTGAACTTGATGCAGACGTAAAGCACAACATTTATTTCTAAAATTTTAAGTATCTTCATAGTTAAATTTAAAATGTTATCATCTAGTAGTGACGATTCGAAATTCCTTAATATTGTGTTTAAGCTATAAAGATTATTTGGTGACTATAAGATGATAATTGGGCAGTAACAGAGTAATTGTGTAAAGATAATGACATAAAAGTACTCATACAAAACCTTTTGTACCTATGGTATGTCCATCAAAAATTACACACAGGTTCTGAGGAATTAATTCCACTCTTATTGCTAAGTTCACATGAAACATTGTTAATAAATTATATTACGGAAATAGGCATATTGTTCACTTCACTATTTTTGCTGAAACGTTGACCTGAAACATTACTAGTCGTACTTACATTTCGAAAATAAGCTTATTGTTCACTTCAGTCTTTATGCTAAGAATTTGTTGTGAAACATTATGGATTATATTATGAAAATAGGCACATTGTTCACTTCAGTCTTTTTGCTGGAAGTTGACATGAAACAATATGACTTATATTACGAAATAAGCACATTGTTCACTTCAGTCTTTTTGATATCAAATAAATATTATATTATATTTTTTCCGTCATTGACTTATCATATAACATAGAGTGGAACTCTTTATATTACATATTTTACAATTTGTATGAACGTTTTCATCACCATCTGATGATGTCCCTTGTGACATCACCAGATACATGTAAGTTTCAATATGTTAACCTCATTTGTATGGCGTTTGATTGTAATAATTAGAGGGAATTTTTAACATAATATTAAAGATTTTTTTTCAAAGGCATATTAGGTCCGATAAGTATATGAATAGATTTAATTACCGTGAAATTAATTATCAATTAAACATAAACCATTCAAGTCATTAAATTATGACATAAAATGGAATGTATTACTGCATTACAAGAGACGAATGTTTTCGCCATAAAAATGGCATCATCAGGTCTCGTAACGGAGAAAACATGTAACGAACACTTTCCAAATCTGGTAAATTTAACATACTATCCTTAACATATTGCAAGTTTATTTCAACTCAACAATAATTATCACTCTCTACAATTTAATTTCACTCCCGTCAACAATGGGATTTGCTCTCCGCACAGCAACACAGCGTTCGTTATTGCACTCCACAAACGACAATGACAATTTACTTGGACTATTATGAACAACAATGAACTGTTAATCTTAACTAATATTCACAAAGCACTATTTACAACACAGTAATGTCAGTTCCCAGTTCACAGCTCGTTTGTCTTGGCTAGTTCTTCTAGTTCAGTCACTCGCGTTCACAGAATCTCGAACCCCAGACCTTCGGAGACGATCCGCTGAACTTCGAACTCAGGTCCCCCCAACTGCGGTCCACTGCACTCGAACTCCGGGCTTCAGGCTCCACAGTTACGGACACAACTCAAGTCGCGCTCTGGTCTCGAAGCTGGCTTCACTGCTACACAAGACTGTCTGGCTTGCTCTCCACTGACTTTAACAACACTGCCTTACTGACTGACTGACTAAAACTGCTCAAGTTCACTCGCGTTTCTTCTTTTATAACTAAACCATAGTTACGAGAAATTTCTACGGTTGTCCAGAGATAGCTCTCTCGAATTATCTGGATATCTCCAAGCGTCACTCGAACAATCCGGACCCCCTCTCCTCTCTTCCGCGGTCGCTTTCCCCACTCCACTCTACTCCCTAAGCCACGACACATGCCACAAGAAGCAGATGCGCGCGCAACCTCCGCGCCGGCCGACTTTGCACTTCCTTCTGCTGGTCGTGAGTTCGAATCTCACGTCGCTGTCACAATATGTACATAGATAAAATTAATGTGATGAACAGTAAAATGTAAAATGAGTTGTGATTATTAAAATATAGGCTTAATATATGACAACAGAGTTTAAAAATAACCCAGTCTATAATATAAAATGTGATAACATTGAGAATGACATAATATGTACAATTATTTAAAAGTATAGTACACAGCGATGTAATTATCTTACACTATACTATAATCGTACATAATGTGTCATTCCCAATTTATCACATTTTATATTATAGACTGGCTTATTTTTAAACTCTGTTGTCACATATGAAGCCTATATTTTAATAACTACAAATCATATTTTACAAAATTAATTTTGTCTATGTACATATGTTAAGGATGGTATGTTAAATTTGCCAGATTTGGAAAGTGTTCATTACGTGTTTTCTCCGTTACCAGACCTGATGATGCCATTTTATGGCGAAAACGTTCGTCTCTTGTAATGCAGTAATACATTCCATTTTATGTCATAGTTTAATGGTTTGAATGGTTTATGTTTAATTGATACGTAATTTCACGGTAATAAAATCTATATATATATTCATTGTAACAGTATTAAAGGTGAATAATAAAAGATTTAAATTAAGTTAAAAAGTTAAAAACATTTAAAAGACACACTACGAGATTCCACTTAGACCTACTAATAAAACAAACATTTTTGTGTTGTATGTTCGTAATTAAAATCGTGAAAAATTGTTGTAGAAATCATAAATTGTATATAGTTACATTATGTGAGTGAAAACTCGTTTACAATTTTTTATTTGTATCATGTAGAACGATTTGCATTTCATATAAACTATATTATATGCGGTATCCCTAATCAGTTTAATAATATTTGTAATGTTTACGTATCTATGTGATGTGAGGTTTTCGTTTGATAGATAAAATTTCAGATGTAGTTGCTCTCGTATTCCAGTCTTATATAATTTGATGATGCAAACTGTGGAACTATTGTCGGAATATTATCTAAAAAGAGAAAGACTATTGTAGAGATATTATATTAATTGTTGGACATATGTATAAGTAGACTGATTGAGCGGTAAGACTTACGTGGTTATTTTTATGTAGTTTTTACAATGAAGTTATTATACATAATTTGGAAACAGTGGTGTATATTGTGGAACTTCATCAAAGGTTATCTATAATGAAAATTATTGTAAGTGTGTTTTACAGATTGTAATAATAGAAATGTGCTTTGAATGATGTGCAAATTAAGCTTATGTTATTGTGTTTAAGTGGTTTACGACGATGTTATCGTGCATTTAAGTTGCAAAGTGAATTCAGTATTATCTAAAATAAAAGGAGAGATATGTTCTATTAGTATTATGAAATTGAACTTACTGACTGCAATTATTAATGTAATAAATAAAGAATTTGAATGTGCATGATTATAGATTGTATTTCTACTTATGTCGATTAAAAGCAGAAATTAATGTTATCTATGGAAATTAATGCCTTTACGTAAAAATATGTTCATTTGTGTCTGTGAAACTATTTAATGTTATTTAATACTTACGAATTGTGTGTTGGTGTTTGAGTGTTCTTACTTGACTGAAAGCTGGAGAGCGACTGTATATCGTGATGATAACATCGTTGTAAACCGGGTAACGTAAGTTTAATTTGCACATCATTCAAAGCACATTTCTATTATTACAATCTGTAAAACACACTTACAATAATTTTCATTATAGATAACCTTTGATGAAGTTCCACAATATACACCACTGTTTCCAAATTATGTATAATAACTTCATTGTAAAAACTACATAAAAATAACCACGTAAGTCTTACCGCTCAATCAGTCTACTTATACACATGTCCAACAATTAATATAATATCTTTACAATAGTCTTTCTCCTTTTAGATAATATTCCGACAATAGTTCCACAGTTTGCATCATCAAATTATATAAGACTGGAATACGAGAGCAACTACATCTGAAATTTTATCTATCAAACGAAAACCTCACATCACATAGATACGTAAACATTACAAATATTATTAAACTGATTAGGGATACCGCATATAATATAGTTTATATGAAATGCAAATCGTTCTACATGATACAAATAAAAAATTGTAAACGAGTTTTCACTCACATAATGTAACTATATACAATTTATGATTTCTACAACAAAATTGCACGATTTTAATTACGAACATACAATGCAAAAATGTTTGTTTTATTAGTAGGCCTAAGTGGAATCTCGTAGTGTGTATTTTAAAATGTTTTTAACTTTTTAACTTAGCTTAAACTTTTTATCATTCACCTTTAATATTGTGTTAATAATTCCACTCTACTATATTACAATCAAATTTCATACAAAATAAATGAGGCTAACATATTGAAAATTACATGTATCTAATGATGTCACAATGGTGACGAAAACGTTTATACAAATTGTAAAATATGTAATATAAGGAGTTCCACTCTATGATACATGATAAGTCAATGACGAAAAAATATAATAAAGCATTTATTTGATAATACTTAGAGACTTACCTGAACAATCTCAATATATATTGCAAATTTCAGTATTTTGGTAAGAAGTTGTTATAAAATATTATGACTTATATTACGAAAATAAGCATGTTGTTCACTTCAGTCTTTTTGCTAAGAAGACGCTATGAAACATTACGGATTATATTATGAAACTAAGCACATTGTTCACTTCAGTCTTTTTGCTAAGAAGTTGTTATGAAACATTATGAATTATATTATGTAAATAGGCACATTGTTCACTTCAGTCTTTTTGCTGAAAAGTTGACATGAAACATTATGAATTTTATTACGAAAATAAGAACATTGTTCACTTCAGTCTTTTTGCTAAGAAGTTGTTATGAAACATTATGAATTATATTATGGGAATAGGCACATTGTTCACTTCAGTCTTTTTGCTAAGAAGTTGTTATGAAACATTATGAATTTTATTACGAAAATAAGAACATGAATAATTAGCGTTGGTACGTTAAACCAAAGGTCCCGGGTTCGATACCCGGCTCCGGAACAATTTTTCCCTCGAAATTATTCAAATCAACTTTACAGGGAGTTATACCTGAAATCTTGATTTGCATAATACACGTTACTGTTCGTTAACAGAAAACCACAATTTAAGTCACACGGAGTTAGTGTGCACTCGAAGTTGGTTGCTTGACGGTTGTCAGCCCACTTTGAGGTCTGTGGATATAGAGGGAAAAATTGGATCGGTGTCGGTTAGAGTTCCCGAGTAGCTCAGTGGTAGAGCGTTGGTACGTTAAACCAAAGGTCCCGGGTTCGATACCCGGCTCCGGAACAATTTTTCCCTCGAAATTATTCAAATCAACTTTACAGGGAGTTATACCTGAAATCTTGATTTGCAAAATAAGAACATTGTTCACTTCAGTCTTTTTGCTAAGAAGTTGTTATGAAACATTATGTATTATATTATAGGAATAGGCACTTGTTCACTTCAGTCTTTTTGCTAAGACGTTGTTATGAAACATTATGAATTTTATTACGAAAATAAGAACATTATTCACTTCAGTCTTTTTGCTAATGAGTTGTTATGAAACATTACGAATTATATTATGTAAATAGGCACATTGTTCACTTCAGTCTTTTTGCTAAGAAGTTGTTATGAAACATTATGGATTATATTATGGGAATAGACACATTGTTCACTTCAGTCTTTCTGCTAAGAAGTTGTTATGAAACATTATGAATTTTATTACGAAAATAAGAACATTGTTCACTTCAGTATTTTTGCTAAGAAGTTCTTATGAAACATTATGAATTATATTATGGGAATAGGCACATTGTTCACTTCAGTCTTTTTGCTAAGAAGTTGTTATGAAACATTATGAATTTTATTACGAAAATAAGAACATTGTTCACTTCAGTCTTTTTGCTAAGAAGTTCTTATGAAACATTATGAATTATATTATGGAAATAGGCACATTGTTCACTTCAGTCTTTTTGCTAAGAAGTTGTTATGAAACATTATGAATTTTATTACGAAAATAAGAACATTGTTCACTTCAGTCTTTTTGCTAAGAAGTTGTTATGAAACATTATGAATTATATTATGGGAATGGGCACATTGTTCACTTCAGTCTTTTTGCTAAGAAGTTGTTATGAAACAGTATGAATTTTATTACGAAAATAAGAACATTGTTCACTTCAGTCTTTTTGCTAAGAAGTTATTATGAAACATTATGAATTTTATTACGAAAATAAGAACATTGTTTACTTCAGTCTTTTTGCTAAGAAGTTGTTATGAAACATTAAGGATTATATTATGAGAATAGGCAGATTGTTCACTTCAGTTTTTTGCTAAGAAGTTGTTATGAAACATTAAGGATTATATTATGAGAATAGGCAGATTGTTCACTTCAGTTTTTTGCTAAGAAGTTGTTATGAAACATTATAGATTATATTATGAGAATAAGCACATTGTTCAGTTCAATCTTTTTTCTGAAAAGTTGTCATGAAACACTGTGAATTACTTATATTATGAAACTAGATATTGTAGGCTACATTGCTTCACTCCGGTCTTTTTGCTGATAATAGGTCTACGATATGAGACGTTGTAAATTATATTACGAAAATAGACACATCATTCACTTCACTCTATTTTCTGAGAAGGTGTCATGAAACATTTTGAATTATATTATAAAAATTGATATATTTTTAATTTCAACTATTAAAAGAATTATTAAAAGACATTTACCTCTTCACTCTTTTTAATGTAAACATTTAATCTTCAAGATAGTTTAGACAAGAAAATTCATTTCGCAATATTCTTTGGCAATTTGTAATAAACAATTTAACATTCTCCTTAACTAAAAACGATCGTTGAGATGGTAATGTAGCAAGGGTGAAAAAATGTCAGAAGAATCCGAAGTACATGGGAAAACCTATATCACAGCCAACTTGTCCACCTGTGACCTAGCCATGTTTTCTTTAGAGACAAGCTGTCAGTTGACTGACGAAGTTAAATCTGTGGTCCAATATCTGTTACACTGTAAAAATCGCTACACGTAATTATATGCCCTTCAGGCGCACAGCAGGCAGGGAGAAAGATTTATCATTAGACATTAGAAGAAGTTGATATGAGGAGCATCACACTCCATTCATTTTTAATCCCGAAAAGCACTCTGTACTCAAATTTATAAAAAGCTAAGTGTACTTAAAAGATATTCTTGATGAAAAATTTCACCATCACTGAGAATTGAACCCGGCTTTCTCAACTTCGTATGAGATCAATATGTAGGCCTACATATTTATAACTTTTACTATAATCTCAACTTTTGTTTCTTGAGAAGCAGATATTTTACAATATTCAGAGTACACATTACGGACTTCTGTCGACAATCTCTCTAAAGTAGCGATGGATTACAGTTATAAAATGTGACATTAGAAGACAGTGCCTTTCTAAGGAAAAATTCTGCAAGAAGAGAAATTGTAAACTACAAAAGTGTCACATTTATTATACTCTTCAGTTTATAAAACAACAAATTTAGACACATGTACAATATAATAAGAAGAACAGTGAAAGAGAAGATTACAAAATAAACTCAAATACGTTCTAAAGAGTAAAGGCAATAGCTATCATAAGTTACACTTGGTTAATAATTGAAAAAAAACGATGCCCATTAATAGCAGTAGGCTATAAGTGTCATAGGTTGCTCTAGCGATAGCTATCTTAAGTTCATAATTGATCGGTAGAAGGAGAAGGGTGTCATTCTTGATCCCACAATCCGTTTCGAGATGCATGAGCAACAGCCACAAGAGGTGTGTCGTGAAAAACAAGTCATCTATGAGCCTTGTTGTCAGCATCTTGGAGCACAATACCACATCACACATTGGACAGTTTTTGGGCTCATGTTCGGTGCCCGTGGCACGATCCCACGTGAAACTTTAAATCAACTTAAACAATATAACATTTCTGATGCAACGATTGATGCCATAGGATCTCACGTGTTAAAATCATCCTTAGCTATAATTAGTAATCATTTGTACCCAACAAAATTTTTATTGTAAATGATTTCCTGTGTTTTTTTTTTCTTTCCAAGTGTCACAAAATTGTTTTGTTTACTTATTATTCTTTATGAATTGATTAGTAGGCCGATCTATCGAACCCTTATTTAGGGCGGCTTTTGTTTATACAAATTATCTCTTGGTTAATAATTGAAAACAACGATGCCCATTAATAGCATCTAAGAATAATAAATTTAGTAGGCCTAACAGAAATATAAGAAATGAGTTTAACGGTACTGAGATATATCAGACTACAGAAAATAATAGAAATAAGTTAGACATTTACGCAAAATGGATTGTAATATATTTCCGATGCTGAAATATAAATACAGACTAAATGGCAAGAGAGATGTGTGTCTTAGAGGAAAGAATTTGATAAGTCGAACAAATCAATATAATTTTTGTAGGCCTACTTATTATTATTATTATTATTATTATTATTATTATTACTATTATTATTATTATTATTATTATTAACATTATTATTATTATTATTATTATTATTATTATTATTATTATTATTATTATTATTGCAATGATGTTCATGATATCTCAGCTCTGAAAATAAGTTTAAAGAAGGAGAGCACAATATAACTTACCGATAGTTTTCCGCCAAAAGGACCGGAATTTTATTTCCAGCAAATATGTGAAGTTTGCGAATAAGGCATCTTATTCTCCAAGTGCCTTGTTTCTTACGTTCTTTCATTAGACCATTCACTATCTTATCACATCAATTAGCTCAATCTCAAGCAATTAAATTAAGAAGAATAAAATATAAATCTCCTCTTGTATACCAAACATATGTCTTGCATTATTATCCCTAATTCACTTAAGATTGTTATTATGTATATTTTTTCATGGATTCATTTTTATTAACATCATTTTGCAATTTCTCTCGATATTATTAATGACGAATCAATTCATCTCACCTGTGCAGGCAATTGGTGCCACGTGATTCAGGTGTTTGTACAGCCCTAGCTACCGAGGCGCTTGCCAAATAACGTGCATGAGGGGATATTTTTGCTCCAACACGGGGACTGCAGAGCGAGACGGAGCGTAGAGAGCGCTAACTAACAAACCAACAGAGAAAACTCCCATCTTTCCCCCTCCCCCTTTCTTTTTTTTTCCTGGTCAGAATTGAGAGTTGCGATCACGTACGGTTCACATACAAAGTTCGAGTACTGGTCAGCCCTAAAGTGTGGGCTCGCGTCCAGTTTGCGGGATGTGATATTCATTTGTACCCGTGTTGTGCGTGTCCGGTCTGTTTCATTTTTGGTTTTATTAAGTTGGACGGTCGTGTTCAATTTTGTCGATTTAAAACAAATTCGTTCCGAGTTACGCATTGGTGAATTTCGTCATCTGTGTTTCATATCAAGTCTGTCATGTCAAGTTTTTGACATGTTCATCCATGTACAACACCTCTACACTTCAGAAGATCAAACTCTGTTACGGTTTATTGTTACGTTACTTCAAAAGCAATACTTTAGTGACTTAAAGTTTGTGAAGTTGTGATTATGAAATCAAAGCGTGTGATAATGATTTCATCTATGTAGTTTAAAAATCTTAATCTTCATAACTAGCCATTCTCCTACATATTCGTCACTTCATTTACAAGGAAAATTATGGATGGAAATACAATTCTGCGGGGGAAAAATTTACGTTGTGTTCTACTGTGCTAAATTAAATATCCTAAATATTTATGGGACAAATGTTTCAGAATCTAATGGCATACTGTAAATAAATTTAAAGCATAAACGATGCAGGGAGTGACATAGAGTTACCGAAAATATTTTAGTGCGGCATATAAAAATATTCAACCTTTTAATCCTCTATAATTGAGAGTTTCAAGAAGAAAAGCGAACATCATCATTCCACGACCGAATGGCATTTACCAACTTCCTTTAATGAATCTCGTTAACGCATTTATACATTAAATAAATATTTCACCTTAATATAATAATCGCTGTATTCCACAATTTAAACAAATTAATAAATTGATTTTTGAACAGGCAGAAATGTAAAGAAATAGGAGAGAAACATAGAATGAAAGAGAAAGATTAAAGGCAAGAAAACCTTTGGCTTGCCAAGAAGAGAAAGAGAGAGCGTATACTTATTGAAACACCTGCCAGCAATTCAAAATGATGGCAATTTTCAGCATCAGAGTAAGGAGGAGGGAATATTTTCATGCAGAGCCACTTTAATTACGCAAAAACTTTCGGTATTTAAAAACATAGTTTTCATTGTAGGGGTCATAAAGTTTCCACTAGATTTCTTTCGTAAATACAACTCCAATAAATTAGAGGAAGGGAAAGATGGGAGAGAAAGAGGTAATGCATAGAATAACAATGTGCTTAAAACAGACTAACAGTTGAAGATCATCTACTGTGAGTTCATCCGAACACTGCCAAATAAATAAGAAGAGTTGTTGGGGATGTTGTGAAATTCTGATAAGTACTAAGGAATATAATTCTAGGAAAACAATACCTACTTTATTCATTGCTTGCGTGAAAGGCAACGGGAAAAACAGCAATTCCTTCGAATCACATAAGAAAAGAGAAACATGAAATCCCTGTTAGCTTTAGGGTGAGAGTTATGTCCATTTTTTTTGCACCAGCGGCACTTCAGAAGACTCAGAGGTCCATATTTTAAAAGTGGGTAATGTGTTATGGGCCGCTAGAACTTGTAAAGTTCTTGGCCTCCGCTGTGCTTGGGGCGCTAGTTCAACCGACTACCACGTCAAAGCGTGGAGCCAATCTGCCAACAACAGCCTCGAAATCAGCGCAGCAGATTATTAGTGGGTTTTGAACACTTTCGTGAACCACAGTAACGATGGATGCTGTCACTTTATTCTAAGTGTAAAACCGTGAAAATGAAGTTCGTGTGTAGTGAGCTATCCCTAAAATGAGAGTAAACACGAAGTATATAAATCAAATACAATAAAGACATACAAAACGCCGTTTGTACGTGTGAAATGGAAACAAACAGAATCGTGAAGTGAAGATTTTATAATCTACTCGGAAAAATATACATTTTAAATTTTATTTAAATAAAGTTATTTATTTATCGAGAAAAAATTATCCACCAACATCGTGTTCATTTAAAAATCTTGTCGTGTGTACCAATTAGATATGAACATTACCACAAATGTAGTTTTCTACGTGTTTTCAAATACTGTATCTGTGGCTTTTGTGATTTCTTGGAAAAAGAATTACAGTGAAAGAAAATAATCGAGACACACTTTGCGTCGTAAAGCAAGGAAGGTTTGTGCAGGTCGTTAGCCAATACATAAAGCTCACGGTTTTAGTATCGGATTAACAATCAACTGTCCAAGATCTGTAGATGATCTCGCATGGTCTCTAAACTACGATGACTCGCAAAATTCGTTACGTGTTCTCTATAGATCAGTTGTGAATTGAGAGTGATCCGAAAAGATGTTTGAAAATAATAAGAGGTCATTAACTCCAAGATAGTGTGACTTAGAAATTCTTTTCTATAATTTAAATGAAGAACTTTAAATTAGAAGTTTGCAAGTCACCCTCTCCTTTTCCCATTTTCAAAACCCCTTATCCTCAACCCCAACCTAACCCTCAACACCAATCTTGAACCCCTAACCTCATCAAAAATGGGCGACCGTCGAAATAAGAAAACGAGAGCGAAGCGAAGTTCAGATTACTTTAAGTCAGAAGAATCGACTGAGACAAAAGGTGAAGAAACCAGAGGAGACATGGGAAGAGCAAGGCACTTGGAATCTCCTGGAGGGTCGTCCAGGGATTCGGGTTCAAGAGATCAGAAGAGAAAGAGACCCACAAAAGAACGATGGCTGCTTACCCGTAAAACATGGCGTTATATGGCCGACGCTGGTCGCCGTCTCATTCCAGAAGGCGCCCATAATCGTCATGAAGATATTCCTAAAATCGAGGCATATTTTCAAGAAGTATGCCACCGGGAACCCAAGTTTCTACTGTGGAGGAAAAGTTCTTACCCAGGGGCCTTAGGATTTCGTTCACATCACAGGAAAAACAGAGGTAGGAAGAAAGGTGGAAGCTGCAGAGAGAAGGCAAGTTCTGCAGACGAAGCAGATGCTATGAAGATAGCGACCACAGGCGGGAGGCTTGACTTGCAGAAATTAAAGCAGGAGTTTTTATACGGCCCCTCCACGTCGGGCTCGGACAGTTCGTATCGTCAGAAATCATACATCGGTAGTAAAGGTCACCTTCCAGACGTTCCAGAAACAACAGTGACAAGTCCGGACAACGAGGAAGAAGAAACAGAGAGAGAATTGACTGAAACATTATCGAAATACCTCAGTCTGCAGGAGAGATCCGGTGACACTTTATCTCCAGGCGAAGATATCGCTGACATTGATTATCAGCGATTGTTAGACCAACTAAGGAAGTACCTCTCAAGCAGTAACATTCTAGAGGACCAGCCCGAAACTTTGACCACCAAAGCAAGGAAAGCACGTACGCAAGGACAGGGGAAGACTCTCCGAACCACGGATCAGCGACCTCTTACACCATCTCCTCCGCCGCTCAGCGTTTCATTCGAGGGTGATACTCCAGAGAGAATGACGTTGGATATTCTTAGGCGATACTACAGTAGATCTACTTGTCGGCAAAAAGTTATTACAGATCTTCTAACAGATAGAAAACTTTTGGAGAAACTTTATTTTGATTTACGACAAACAAGAGGTTTCAAGGCAGGTAGCAGAGGCATGGGACGAGGAGGATCAGGATTCGTTCCCATGACATGGAGAAAACCAGAACACACTACACTTAGATCAAGAAGAGAAGGCGAAGAATTCTGCAGAGATGACGATGAAGATGATTACGATGACGGTAAAGATGTTGGAAGTTGGAAGCGACTTGGAAAGACAATACCTAGGGCTGAAAGAGAGTTGTCACCACTATCACCTCCTCCTCTTATAGAGATTCAGCATGAAGTAGAGGCAGTCGACAGGGGAATACAAACTGATCCTATTCCAGCAAGTGTTCTTGTTGCTATCGAAGACGAACTAAAAAAATCGCGAATTAGTGCAGCTATGGAGATGAAAGAGGAGAAGAGCGGTGCTGGAAGACGAAGGAGCAGTGTAGACAACGACGATGTATCCCCTAGTGTGAGCGACACAATCAAGAGGTACCTGAGAATGGCGCGAAAGAAGAGTATTGATGCTGATAAAGTTGACCGTTTCAAACGCGTAAATTATGATCGAAATCTCAGAAACATCAAACCAAAAGGAGAAATTACGATGCCGGGAGATGACGATGGACTTCACAAGGGTTGTCAACCTGAAGAGAGCTGGATCCCTGCCTTGAAAGAGTTGAAGCTAGAGGATATCATCTCGGATCCAGACATATCTCCAGGAGGTGATGACCTTTCAGGAAGTAGGATAACGAGTTCTAGAAGCAGCCTTGATGGAACGGGAATTTCCGACGACGCCCTTCTCTCACCACCTCCTATGCACGTGGGTGGGAAACATAATCCCCATCCTTCCGGTATCTTGTCCACCGGTCAAACCTTCCTGTCAAATCTCCTTCATGGTTTGCAATACCACCAACAACAGCAGCAAAACAATGAAGGAACTGCCACTGTGATTCAATCTTCTACTTCTGCAGCTACATCTGTCGGAGGAGCCGCCATGCAGAAGTCGAAATCCTCATCCAGTGTGGTGCATCATGGGACTCGAGTTGCTAAGAAGATTTGGAGATCAAGATCCAAGAGCCACAGTCGCGCTATCTCGTCGACGACCTCCACGTGGACGCCACAGGTGAGTACCAATGCATTGATTTTTTTCTTAACACCACGTTTTATATTAATTTTCACCACATAACCACACTACTTTATTTTCACAATATGACATTCTTTTTCCAAAAGAATTCTCTACACATTTCCTTTGGGAAGAACATTAATTTTAGATTAAACATATTATATTAATTAATAAAACTTATCACCATAATAATATTCATCATAATCTTAACTATCATTATCACAGTCACCATTATGAACGTAGTCGTGATGAACAAACTGAGAACTTTTAATGTGTGTAAGTATTCTAGAATATCCTCTGCTTCTTGGTTTAACATTAAAATGTTTATCATTAAGAATGTAGTCGGCCGGTAGCTCAGTTGGCAGAGTAACTGACTACAGACTGAAAAGTCTTGCATTGAGTTCCAGATGATAACGGGACTTTTCTCGTTGGCCAAAACTTCCAGAACGGTTCCGAGGCTCACTCAGCCTCCTATAAAATTTAATACCGGGTCATTCTGGAGGTAAAAGGCGGTCGGAGCGTAGTGCCGACCACATCATCTCATTCTAATGCCAGGTCAAGAAAGCATGGAGCTCTACCTCCATGCTCTTCAAACGTCTTCATTGCGTATATATGGAATGCCTTTGCCTTAATTTAATGTTGAGAACCTTATTTTGAATATTATATCCATTTATTCTAGCAAGACATTACGTCTCACATTATGTTCTATATTTTCAATATTTCTATCATAACGTGATTTATTCTTTATGATTTGAGAAACCTCATCTGTGTAGCATCCAGTTTTGAACATCACGTTCAAACCGAAACTTCACTGTGATTTCTAAGTTAATGCTAATTTGTATTTGCATTGTCGTATGTTTACCGAAATCCTTTTTTAATTCTTTTATTGATTTCCCTAATTCTTTAAATTTACTTTACTATAATTTATATCGAAGAGGCTAATATTAAAATTTTTTTTAATTATTTCGCTCAGAACCTTTCATTATTTTAATTTTGAGTTATATTTTAACTTCTTGTATTTTTAAACGTATAATTTTGGAATTTTTATCTTCGAAATCATTATTTGTATTCCAATAATACACAATATTATATTTTAGAGATTAATACGGCCGAACGTCAATTGCCCACTTCTCCTCATCATAGAGTCTTCTACAATACAGAGAGATTTCATTCTTCCTTCAAGGCTTGCTTGATCTACCTCAGAGAAGTAGAACTGGTAAACTCACATAAAATCCTGCTTTGGTCATTTAATAATTCTTATTCTGTACAAAGTATTTGAATTTAATTTTTTTTACATCTATCTAGAATTGTTTTCAAGGCTGTGAAGTAGGTCTAAGTGAATTACGTAAACTGCAAAAGAAGTTTACACGATTCCGAATGTCCTTGTTAGATGTCGTATGCAACAGTTGTGGAAAATAAATCTCGTATTACAAGGGAAACGAAATATATTACTAAAATTAATCTTTTGAATACTTACTTAAAATCAGTTACTTTAGACTTTTTTGAACTAAAACACTATCTATAAGATAAAGTTTTACATATATTTACCATTAGATAGAAATAAGTTCCTACTCGCAATAAATTAAGTTTTTGAGAATGTTGAATAAAAAATGCAATTCAATACAATTTTCGTTTGTTGACAAGAAAGAAGCATCTTCTCCAGTCAGTTTGTTACACATAATTCCCTTGACAATAAAATTAGGTTCATATTTTGTAAACTTCATGCAAGTGTTAATGTTAGGTGGACGGAACCTTTTCTTAATCAAAAAGATGTTATTTAATTTAAAATCCTTCTTTTTCTCCTACACTTCTATGAAGCCCACAGCCTGTATTAATGAGTATAAAGTGTATATATATATATATATATATATATATATATATCTTTAACGTTGCCTTCCTGGATATATACTTCTTATGGGAAAAAATAATCTTTTGTAATTATCTTACTTTTTCGTTTTCTTCACTATTAAAAAAAACATGCACTTTATTGATTACTTCTGTTCGTAACTCAATTATCTACTCTCTGTATTAATATTGGTTGTTTATTTTCTGACTTCGTAACAGGATAAGTTTTGTCATGTCTGTTATTTGCTTTAAAATTTTCAGTTTTGTAGGAAAATGTAGCTTATAGAGAATACGTCATTGGAATAGCACATGAGAAATCCCTCCAGTTATGGCGTTTTTTTTTTCGAATAAAATTATTATCTACTGAGCAACAGGAAGTCCAGTTTATTTGGGTTTTAAAAATGTTAAAGATCCTTTTTAGATGTGAATATGAGGGGACACTTATTCAAACGTCCTTATTTCTTCATTGAATATCCGTAGCCACTATCTACAACCTCTTATGGAAACAATTTATCAAAATATCGGAAAAAATTAAAGTAGTCAAAATGTAAAAATTTATCGAGTAAAAATAGGATTTTTTTATAAATATCCAAGAGGCTATGCTGCATGGAACTCGGATTCTGTTGTGTTAATATATACTGGAGATAGTGTTTATATTTTTCATCATATAAACCTCAACGTCAAGAAAATTTTGTAATGTAAACGAACACTTCAACTTCTTGTCAGTGTTTTAAAATCCATCATATTTATAGATATGAGAAACGCATTAGTCTTTAAATAAACTGACCAATCCTAATTGGTCGCTAAAACACTTTCATGTTGGTTAAAAGCGGTAGTTGAAGTACGTAACAGATTGTAGCACATGCAAATAGACTGGCAATCAATTCATAGGCGTCGGTTCGTTTGACATTCTCAGTGTACAAGTAGTTCTTTGTACAGAATTAGTACGAAGTAATTTATTTCACTTTTATACAATCTTAATTAGCTGTTATTTCATTTAAAATGTTTTCACATACGGTTATTGTGTGATAAGTGACAGCACAACAGGCTAACCGAATTCCATTCCCATATCATAGGACGTGATTGTATGTCTTGCGATTCACATGCGGTTGTTTTAAGAGATATACCTGTACCCAATTAACCATTTTACTGAGTAACCTCGGTATGTACTTGTGAATCTTCAGTGCTGGTTAACAATATGGAAAAGTATGTTCAGCAACAAAATACTTTTGTAAGTTCGTAATAAACATAAATTAATGATAATACTAATAATAATAATAATAATAATAATAATAATAATAATAATAATAATAGTTTTCTCCTACAGACAAACATATTACATGATCAATTTCTACTAGCTATTGGAATAGATTAGGTAAAGCCAAGTTCCTGACGAAATCATTAGTACTGCCAATTGACAGAATTTTAAAGAGAGAATAATATATTACGATACAAGATTGAGAAGTGCTTTTTATAAAACTGGGGAAAAGTTTGAAAACTAAGCGGAGCGAGTTTTTCAATTTCCGAAATTTTGTAATTCATTCACAGACATTATTGAACAACATTTTTTGCACGATCATATTTTTTAAATTGCAAATACAATATATTTTTTATTGAAAATTTAGAGCACTATTATTCAAAAGCCTTCGCAAAAGTGCACTGTAATGGTAGCTAAGTAACAATAAGTGCACTGTAGCGGGTCTATTTCAGTTTAATTTTATGTTATGAAGTATGGTTTCCTAAGCAACAAGTCTGTATGGGAAATGTAACTTTCAAGGTCTAACAACAATAGCTGTAAATACAGTAAAAAATATGATCGTGAAAAATAATTATTTCAGTGTCGTAAAAAAATTAAATTGTATATTTTTTATAATAGCAACCTTCTCGTGTAAATCGAACTGTTCGCAAAATAGTGAATCGCTAAGGTGCTTCTTGGGATTTTTTATTTTACGTCCATGAAACAAAAATCTTCATATAATGATAACTTAATTAAATATTTATATTTGGAGCTATTTTGACGTCTTCGTGAAACCACTGTGTTGGGTTCGAAACCCATATTTATGTTTTTCGGTTGCCATTATAATGTTCTAAATTTTCTTAGGTCAAGGTCAGGCATCGCGTTGGCCTCACACAAGAAGAAGCCCGTTTATATGTCCTCTTATCTTCTTCAGACGAATATATCTATTTCGTCAATCAGCAGGACATGATCTGATTTAATATATGCTCCTGGTAAAGTCTTCGCATTTTTTACCAATTTCGTAATCTTTTCTGTACCAGTATGTAGTATATCTGGTATCTGCTTTCGTCCCTTGGGTATGTCCATATGTATCTTCTTCAAAGAATAACCCCTAGAAATTAATGACATTACTTACGGTACACTCTGTACATACATTTAAGTCTGAGAGTTTTAATTCAAATAATTTCGTGCTGCAATACGTTAAGTATTATTCAACAGTACATAAATAAAAAAATGAGGACAGAAATACTTCCATAGAAAAACAAACAGAGTGTTCATTTTTACTAGCTATTGTTGGAACAGTTTAAGCCAGTGGTTCCGAAAGTGGGGGTCGTGTAATGAGCTAGATGATTAACACAAAAAAACTTGTTAAAAGACATTAATTTTGTATGTAAAAACATAAACAATGTTTAACACAAAAAAGCATTTCAGTAGTTATAAAGTATAATATAATTAATGTGATAAGTATGCCTGTTTTTCAAAATTTAACCTCTTAAATCTGGACTCTGTATTCCATACACACAGTGATTTCTAGAAGAGTTTTCTCTTCTCTTTTGATGACAATCAAAGACGAGAAACTTATTTTGCATAAATACGAGGTTGCAAATGTTATAAACAATTTAAGACTTTCTTTTGCAACCTTGGGGTATTCTTTTGATACAAAACTGTTCTATGCTCTGCGGGGTGGAGGGAGGTCTAGTTTCAATATTACATCAGTAGGCACATATTTCAGTAAGTCTTTCCATTATGTTTTTTGGATTTCAGTCAGTTGAATGCAACTGTCTAAAAACGGATTCAGTACCCATCTGTGACTTTCGTAATTGTTTCGAGTTTCTTCCGAAAAACAGTAAAAAAAACTGTTGTTTAAAATCGTACTTTAGTTGGTGTCCACTGGTTTTGAGTAAAATTGTAGTCGTTTACAATTTTACAGGGATTTGTATTTTTCGAATGGGAGACAAGACCTGGTACGGTAGGTGGGGGGTCGGAAACAAAAATCTCGCTCAAATATGGGTCGCACCTTCAGAATGTTTGGGACTCACTAGCTTAAAAAAAGCCATCTTCTCGACGAAACCATTAGTACTGACAATTGAAAAAATTTTAGAGATGTATAAGTGAACATTAATTCACTCTCGGAAAAAAAACATGAATTTATTACTTAAATAACTTTCTTGTGTTAAGTTTGAACTAAGTTGGAAATTTATCTCTGGTGACTAGTTTCGGCTTCACTGTTAGCCACCTTCAGAACTAATGAGGTCCTTGTTTGTTACCTGTTTCTTCTGAACTTGCTTTGGTGGTGGGTGTTTTTGTGTTGGGTATTGTGGAGTCAAATAGGGCGTGTTCTAAAATTTAATTGTGTATTGAGGTACTAGGACAAATTTCCAACTTAGTTTCAATTTAACACAAGGAAGTTATTTCTGTAACAAATAATAAGTGATAAAAGTGTACAATCAAGATCCATGAATTTATTAATTGTCTTTTATAACACCTTGTGTTGTAATTGAACTGTTCGTAAAATTGTAATTCGACAAAATATTTTATGTTCATGAAATAAATAATACAAACATAACACACAGTGAATTGTAAAGAGGACTGGATTGACTACCTGCATGGGATGACTAAAGATTCAATTCTTACTTACTTACTTACTTACTTACTTACTTACTTACTTACTTACTTACTTACTTACTTACTTTTAAGGAACCCGGAGGTTCATAGGGACCGCCATTGATCCCTATCCTGAGCAAGATTAATCCAGTCTTTATCATATATCCCACCTCTCTCAAATCCATTTTAATATTATCTTCCCATCTACGTCTCGGCCTCCCCAAAGGTCTTTTTCCCTCCGGCCTCCCAACTAACACTCTATATGCATTTCTGGATTCTCCCATACGTGCTACATGCCCTGCCCATCTCAAACGTCTGGATTTAATGTTCGTAATTATGTCAGGTGAAGAATACAATGCGTGCAGTTCTGTGTTGTGTAACTTTCTCCATTCTCCTGTAAGACTAAAGATTCAATACCTCTGTAAATACAAAAATACTGACCTACATAAAAAAATATTTAGATTGACACAACCCTTAAATTGGAAAAACTTCATTTCTCACACTAGTTTATTAAATCGTGTCGGATTGTAGAGAAAGCAACTATCGCAATGTCCATACGCATATTTTATTTGTTGTACAATATAGCATTGTGAAATTTTAAATTTCCTACTAATTTTTTTCTATTGTTCTATTAAAATTATAGCATATAGCCTATTAACCTGTTGTATCCTAGAGGATACTTTGCGAATTTAAGGGTTAAAGTGATATCGAGTTCAAAATATTCTAAAGTAGATGACAAATGCAAATATAAGCAAAATGAATATGTTAATGAATTAAGATATTAAAAATTAATTACTGAATTAATGAAGTGATTCATGAGTGAGTGAGTGAGTGAGTGAGTGAGTGAGTGAGTGAGTGAGTGAGTGAGTGAGTGAGTGAGTGAGTGAAGAAATGAATGCGTGACTAAGTGAGTGAATAAGTGAATTTTTGTATAGGTGAGTGAGTGAATTTATGGATGCGTGATTGAGGTAATAAACAGCTTAAAAATTAAATCATTAACGCCTTTAATTTATTTTTCATGTCTTTATTTCATTATTCTAATAACTTATACATTCTTTCGTTTATTTGTGAATTCCTTCTTTTAATTCACTCACTAATTCATTCACTCGCTCACTCACTCACGCACTCACTCACTCTACACAAATTAATTTACTTAAGCATCCATATATTCACTACTCATCTATACAAAATTCACTCACTCATACACACTCACTCCCTCATTCACTCACTCATCAATATATTAACTCGCTCATCTATACACAAATCCAGTCACTCACTCAAGCATCCATAACACTCACTCACCCATACAGAAATTCACTCATCACCCATCCATACATTCACTCATTCACTCACTCACTCATACATCCATACATTCACTCACTCGTCTATACAAAAATTCATTCACTCACCATCCATACGATCAGTCAATCACTCACTCACCTATACACAAATTCACTCACTCACGTATCCATACAATCACTCATGCATTAACTCAGCCATACTATAGAAAAAAACTCACTCAAGCATCGATACAGTCACTTATTCAACCACACAATAATTTACTCACTCATGCACTCACTCACACAAACACAAATTCACTCACTCACTCACTCACTCACTCACGCATCCATGAATTTACTCACTTGCCTATACGAAAATTCACTCACTCACGCATCCATATATTTATTTATTCACTCAGTCTCGGATCCATTTCTTCATTCACTCACTCACTCACTGACTCATCACTTCATTAATTCAGTATTTAGCCTATGTGATTAATTGGGGAATATGTTAAAATTTTCCGAATTGAAATTTGTTTTAATCCACTAATGGAGCCAATAATAACTGATATTAAAATGATGATTCATATGAATGTATTCATAGTTAACGAATATGAAATTAATATTCGCTCTATCAACTGCGCATTGACTGATAGCGAGATGGTATGCAGCGAAATGAGATCCAAGGACCCAACAAACATTATCTGACATTCGCCTTACAATTGAGGAAAATCTCGCAAAAAACCCCAATCAGATAATCAGCCCGAGCAGAATTCGAACCCACACCTAAGCGCAGTCTCATATCAGGAGACCAGCTCTCTCCACTCATTAATGAATGAATGATCATGTAATGCCTAAAAGTGAGCCTTCCGGACATTCTATCCTGACTCTCTTGAGGATTCTAAATCATTACTATATATCATTTAGAAACACACGATAAGGAATACAAACCATTTCACAGTGGAAAGGAGATGCTTTCATTTATGTCGGAAAGCGAAGTCCTGTCTGCAGTATTTCTGTTTGTATATCCTACTACTTGCTCCACTGCGGAGTACTGATGTGGTTAATCTATACTAATAATAAATCTGTAGCCGAAATTTTTCTGGTAATTTTCGATTTTCCAAAAATAATTCGTCCTAACATATATAATTAAACACCCTGAAACCGAGAATCGCTTTTTTTTTTTTTAATTTTTGTTCGTATGTCTGTCTGTCTGCCTGTCTGTCTGTCTGTTTGTTATCTTTTCACGCTATAATGGCTGAATCGATTTATATGAAAATTGGAATATAAATTAAGTTCGTTGTAACTTAGATTTTAGGCTATATGGCATTCAAAATACTTTATTTGAAAGGGTGGATATAAGGGGGCCTAAATTAAATAAATCGAAATATCTCGCTTATTATTGATTTTTGTGACAAATATTACATAACAAACGTTTCTTTAAAAATGATTTTCGATAAGTTTTACTCTTTGTAAAATTTTTATAGGACTGATATTTAATGAGATAAATGAGTTTTAAAATTAAAATAACGCCATCTAAGGAGTGCAATGAAATAAGAAAAAATGACTTCGTCTATAAGGGGCCTTGGGCAACAACAATCGAAAGATATTAAACATAGCCTACAGAGAACGTTTCTGTGTTTGTTTTAAGTAATATCGAATGCTAAATTAACCGATTTGTATAATTAATTATTATTTCATCATTTGAAAGTGTAGTTTCTCTAGACAGACATAATGCTATAATGTTATTACAGTAACGTCTGAGTGAATTGAGGACAGGTAAGATTAAAATAGCTTCTTATGCTCAGAAAACTTAATAGGCTATTTTGCACATTCATTAAACTATGATTGCATGTAATCTATACTAATAATAAATCTGTAGCCGAAATTTTTCTGGTAATTTTCGATTTCTCAAAAATAATTGGTCCTAACACATATAATTAACCACCCTGAAACCGAAAATGTTTTTTTTTTATTTTTTGTTTGTATGTCTGTCTGTCTGTCTGTCTGGATGTTTGTTACCTTTTCACGCGATAATGGCTGAACCGATTTATATGAAAATTTGAATAAAAATTAAGTTCGTTGTAACTTAGATTTTAGGCCATATGACATTCAAAGTACGTTATTTGAAAGGGGGCTTATAAGGGGACCTGAATTAAATAAATCGAAATATCTCGCTTATTATTGATTTTTGTGAAATATGTTACATAACAAAAGTTTATTTAAAAACGATTTCCGATAAGTTTTATTCTCTACAAAATTTTGATAGGACTGATATTTAATGAGATAAATGAGTTTTAAAATTAAAATAACGCCATCTAAGGCAGTGCAATGAAATAAGAAAAAATGACTTCGTCTATAAGGGGCCTTGGGCAACAACAATCGAAAGCTATGAAACATAACCTACAGAGAATGTTTCTGTGTTTGTTTGAAGTAATATCGAAAGCTAAATTAACCGATTTGTATAATTAATTATTATTTCACCATTGGAAAGTGTAGTTTCTCTAGAGGGACATAATGCTATAATGTTATTACAGTAACTTCTGAGTGCTCTCTGGACCAAAATGATCGCATTTTAATTATTTAAATACAATTTAATTTAAGTAACATATTAAATGATTTATATCCTTCTATCAAACACGAATGTTCCCTGGATCGAACGTCCTATTTTAATTATGTAATTACTTTATATTTATTTCTAACAGGTGCAGCGGAGCGCACGGGTACGGCTAGTAGATAAATAAAATAAAAATGAAGAATTATTGAGTTCGCAATTTTAACGTAAAGCGTTTATGCTCCAGGAGCAAATGAATAAAATGTTACGGAAGTGTCAACATCTGACGTCAATTGTTTAAAAACGCTAATGAATTACATCACACTATTCTGACGTCACTTCCTTAGCAACGATTGGAACTCTTACATTTATATGTGTGTGCTAGAAGGATACACTTACTTGCATGAATTATATTTCTTGTTTCTCTTATCACAGATCCATACTAACGATTATCCAGCAAAACAATTCAGAATAAAAACAGTATTTCCATTGCAAATATTTGCGCAGATATGTGGTATATATTCATTAAAGAAATAAAGGTAAAATAATCATTAATAGTACAACACATGAATAGCATTAAATTTGTTTCACTCTCAATCATATTCGCAATCCTTGAAAGTCTCAATAACACAGTAACACTCAACCGAGATAATAAAAGTTTCACGCAATTACAGGGAAAGTATAAATATGCTGTCACTTTTAATGTCATACTTTGTAATGATAAATAAATGTAATCGCCTATAAAACATAAAGTTCTTCATCATTAATACAATACATTCGAATTTATGTTTAATAGGTCACTGAGAAAATGTAGCATATTAACTTACGATTAAGGTTTAAACACACGTCCAGTATTTCTAATAGGCTATCAGTAAAAGGCTAATCGAAGAAATTATTAATGAAATGATAGTATTCAATCGGAACGTCCGTCCGGTAAATTTGTACATGAGCAATTGAAATAAAATTCCTCCCACTTATCAAGCAATAAAACAGTCTCTGATCCCTTTCCGCATTTTTGTGGCTTGCTCAGAAGACTTCTTTAAATGAAATTCGGAATGATGTCAGTGCGATTACTGTTCTCTGAAATTATTAACGACATCGTGAAGTGAAGTAGTTTCTGTGGTTGCTTTTACAGAAGCCATCGAGAAATAAAAGCTCCCACGACTACGAAAAAAGGGAACAATGAGACCGTTGTTAAAATTACTACCGTAAAAATGAGAAACAAAGTAGTCAATAACAGCATGTTTATGAGTCTGGGCTCTATTCTATCTGTAAAGATGACTCATTAGCTTTAAATAATTTCTTTTTATGTATGTTCAGCGTAAGCCTAACAGTCCAAGCGCCTACATTATGGCATTGATAATAAATTAATTCAGATATACGAGGGAGTAATTTGCTTCAGTTACTTCCGATCTTCATACTATTCGTATTTCATCATTTCTATATGTATATTCGGAACAAATAAATAGATAAATACGAGTAAATAAAATAAATAAATATATCGGGAGAAAATATATGGGAATTTATCAAAGAGGTATCCGAATTTTTACGTTCATGAGTTCGAAGCCCATAAACCACTTGTATAACTCCGATTTTCATGGTAGCAATGGGCCTAGTAGTAATTGATTAACTATGTACATAATTTAACCGCAGAAGCTATTAAGCGTTGAAATTCAATGTGAGCGAGAAATGGACAGCAAATTTTTCCTGGAGCCCTCTATCAGGGACAGGGTTCTCTTACGTTACGTAAATCTACGACAAATGTCTTACAGCTTTATTTTCCACGCGGAGGAAACACATGCTAAGAATTTCATCGTCTCTTAAAATTCATTGCTTTCTGCGAGGAACTAGACCATCAGGTATTCATCGAAGGCTTTGCACACTCGTATCAGGGTTTACTCTTAACTATTTTTTTATTTTCTCGAGATGATATTAAACAGATACCTGGCAGGACTCCTGTGACGTGGGACAGCACGACGTCTCCATCTATCTAAGACAACACGAGGCATCAAAACAACAACAGACAACATGAGTATCTGGACGAATTTCGAATTCACTTCCGTAACTTCCATGCATCAATAAAGCCGTGTATCGTCATTGGTGGTCGAACGGTTATCATGCTAGCTGCTGGAATCAAAATTCTCGGGTTTAAACTCTGCCGAGGGTGGTGAATTTTAACGGCGCTAATTCTTAACAAGGATTCCCTTGGATGGTAAATACAGCCAAGCGTTCCGTACCGCAGAATTCCATCACGTAAAACAACAGATCTTGAAGGAGGACACCAATTCTCGCCCACGTTCAATTGCTCACTGAATAATCATTGCAAATGAAAAGTTGTTTAATAAAATACTACTGTCACCATCACCACCACCACCACTACCACCACCACCACCACCACCACCACCACCACCACCACCACCACCACCACCACCACTAGTACTAAAGCTATGCACCCTCTTTCGTACCTCGCGATCATTAATGGAAAATATTGACGAAATAAATTAATTAAGTAGAGAAGCACGAAAGATCCTCTACTAGGGAATTTAAGAAAAAATGAAAATGGAAAGCAATGGTTCAATTTCGTACCTATTGATAAATGGGAGATATATTTAAAAGAACTTCAAGTAGAAAACAACCTTACCTTACTTAGGAGATCAAGGCAGTAAATTAGAGGATATAAATAAGATAGAATATAAGATTAACTTAGAAATCTAAATAATTAAAATGACAGGTCTAAGTTATTGACAAGTAACATAGCATGTAGGGTTGAAAATATATCTACAAAGTTATTAAAATCGAGAACTGGAAACCTATAGGTAGTATATTGAGACAATTTTTTTTTTTTTTTAGTAATTCCTTAATGGTAATAAAATTGCCATTAACCAGAAAATAGGCCATGTCTCGAATAATAATATGAAAGGAGGAAGAAAGGAAGAATGTGAAACTTATAGAGAAATTGCAGTTATGAATATTTTTAGTAGAATATAAGGAAAAATACCAAAATAATTATGTATCGACAATTTACTCACGTAGAAACAAAGAACACGAAAAATTTAGGACTGCGTGATCCAAGATTGATCACATATTTTGTGTAAAAAATAACAGAATAAAGTGGCCTTTTGATCAAACCGCTTGCTTACTTAATTACAAATGGCTTTTAAGGAACACAGAGGTTCATTGCCGCCCTCACATAAGCTCGCCATCGGCACCCATCCTGAACAAGATTATTACCATCATAACCCGCGCCCTCAAATCTATTTTAATATTATCCTTCCATCTGCGCCTGGCCTCCCCAAAGGTCTTTTCGCCTCAGGTCTTCCAACTAACACTCCATATGCATTTCTAGATTAACCCATAAGTGCAACATGTCCTGTCCATTTCAAACGTCTGGATTTAATGTTCCTAATTATGTTACACAATGCGTACAGTTCTGCGTTGTGTAACTTTCTCCATTTCCCTGCAACGTCATGCTTATTCTCGAACACTCTTAACTTCTGTTCCTCTCTCAAATTGACAGTGCAAGTTTCACAACCATACAGAAGAACCGGTAATATAACTGTTTTATAAATTGTAACTTTCAGCTTTTTCGAGAGCACACTGGATGATAAAAGTTTCTCAACCGAAAAATAACAGGCATTTCATATAGCCTATTTATTCTGCATTTAATTTCCTCTCGAGTGTCATTTGTATTTGTTACTGTTACTCCAAGGTACTTGAATTTTTTCACCTTTTCAAAAGATAAATTTCCAATTTTTATATTTCCATTTCGTACTATGTTCTGGTCACGGGACATATTCATATACTTTGTCTTTTCGGGATTTACTTCCAATCATATCTCCTTACTTGCTTCCAGTAAAATTTCCGTGTTTTCCCTAATCGTTTGTGGATTTTCTCCTAACATATTCACTCATCCGCATAAACAAGCAGCTGATGTAACCCGTTCAATTCCAAACCCTCCCTGTTTTCTTGGATTTTCCTAATGGCATACTCTAGAGTAAAGTTAAAAAATAAAGGTGATACTGCATCTCCTTGCTTTAGTACGCAGTGAATTGAAAAAGCTTCAGACAAAAATTGGCCTATACTGACTCTACTGTAAGCTTCACTGACACACATTGTAAGTAATCAAACTAGTTTCTTTGGAATACCAAATTCAATAAAAAATAGTATATAAAACTTGTCTCTTAACTGAGTCATATACCTTCTTGAAATCTACGGATAACTGATGTACTGTGCCCTTATACTCCCATTTTTCTCTATTATCTGTCGAATACAAAAAATCTTATCAATAGTCGACCTATTACGCCTTAAACCACATTGGTGATGCCCAATAATTTCAGCTACATAAAGAGTTAATCTTCTCAAAAGAATATTGGACAAAATTTTGTATGACGTCAATAAAAGTGATATTCCTCGAATGTTACTACAGTTATTCTTTTCCCCCTTCGCTACATTAATTCTTTGTGGACCTTGAGAAATCGTGTGACAGTGTACCCAGTGCACCCAAAATTAACTTATGGAAAACATTAGATGACTAAAATACTACAATATTAGTAGTAATAAAGTGATTATGTATGAATTACGTTGCCAAAATTAAAATAGAGAAAATCTTTCGTCAGGTATTTACTGTATGTGAAGAAATGTTTACAACAAGGCTGTGGTTTATCTCTAACACTATTTAAGACACATAGGCCTATGCATAAGACACTACAAATTTTGAAAAAGAAATAATGTGTTGGAAATACATGCTACTATTCTCAGTTTACTCTTACAATGGGTCCTAATGTAAATAAAACAAATTGAATCCACCCAGCAAAAACCAGGCCTGTACATACCAAACCAATAAGTTTGTTTTCAATTTGTATGTACAGTTAGACTATTTATGCACTATTTTTCTGTGATTAGAATGTCTTTTGGTCACTGGCACGTGGTTAATGTTTACATTAGGACCCAAACTAAGAGCGGACAGACTTTAATATACAGGTTGAACCGTTAGTAATGTCATTAATTTCAAGGGGTTATTCTTTGAGATATTTCAAATGAAAAAGTTTAATACAATTTTGCCCGTTTCTACTTCCTTTCCGGGAAAAAGAAAACTATTTTATATTCAACATTTCATAGCGTGTTTTGGAAAAAAATTGAATTAAGTCCTAATAAGCTCAATCAATTTAAGAGTGCAGTGTATTATGATAATAAATTACTGAAAGAATTTTAATGTTGTCCTTTAAATTTGCAGAAATTTGATCCAAACAAATGTAAGTTTTCATTCCGCAAAGGAATTTTAAAACCTGATGCGCTGTGACACCCTGTAAAGATGCCTGGATAGATGCAGCTCGTGTATGCAAGGAATGGATGATACAACGAGAAATGTAAACATAACATAATTGCTTTTAAATATGGCTCGTAATACTTGATTTCTTGTATGTAAGTTTACCGATTACTACTTTGAAAACTAAAGTGAGAAGGGACTATTTCAAACTGGGTGAAGAAAAAACAGAAATTTTTAAAATTATTAATTACATTTGTATAAAGTAAAATAAGCTTTTCTTTTTGACTGTGTTCATCCAATATTTAATTGAAATTAAATCGAAGAGTTTAAAAATAATATGTTTTGTGAATCAACATTATAAACAGTCTTTATCATTAGTGAAAATTGTGCATAATATGCCACATTATCATACTAGTGCCGTAAAAATATTACCATACCAACTAAAACGTCAAGACTTCTATTAAGACAGCATAACTTGTATTATATAGTTAACATTATAAAACTATTAATTGTTAATGCTATAATATCATTGTTGTCTTAGCAACCTCTTTCTTCATAGACCATGATACCAAGCGAGCGAAGAGTTGTTTACAAAAATTTACATGTAATATCCTTAAATCCTTTAAAATTCCCTTTTATGAGGTTCAGAAGATTGTGATGGAAATTCTGAATGCCTCTCTTCAAATTTTTGTTTTAATGTACAAATCGAATAATTATTTTACTCGTTTCACTTCCCTTTATCTTTTTATGTTTAATTCCGGATCCCAGTGGTCAACCTCACTTGAGGATGGATGATTTTAAGTAAATCTTAGTGGTAGGCCTACATCATTACAAATCTGATGTTATTTCATTATTAATATTGTTTTATAATGCTGCCGTACAAAAAATAGTGTATGAAACTCTTTATAATTTTATACAATTATTACATTTCTAAAAGGTTTGAAACGAACGTAGTGATTGTTTACGATCTCTAGAATATTCAATTGAAATAAGAGTGCAGAAATATTTCTTATTTTCTTTCATTTTAGTTTCAAATAAGAGTAACTTATTGTCTGTGTTTTCTAAACACATAATTACATTTAGGTTGTAGATTTTTTTTTATTATACAAGACTTTGCTTAACGTGAAGTGAGTATTGTTCTTCTCCATTCTCTACAACAGTTTAAACACAAAAATTAAACGGTATATCGTCTGTATTTTTTTACGAGTTTAAAAACAACGTACGTGGCAATAACTTTCAACAAGCCAGGTGAAGGGGTTGTTCAGAGCAACACAACTTCATGTGTACTGTCTGCTGGTTGCAGCGTTGCAAGATCTCATAATTAATGTATTTTAAGATGCATTTTTTTAACTATTCAGAACATAGCAAAATGGTATTTGACTTTGTTGTTGCTCTTTACTGAAGGAATCACACCAGAATTAACGACATTACTTATAGTTCATCTTGTATATTCACTATTATCTGTAGATGATCAGCAGGGAACGGATTTATACGGACTAAAAATATATGAAATATGTAAATATATATGTAGTTATTTTTACCAAAATATGGAATTAAATATGGATTTTTACCAAAATATGGAATTAAATATGGACTTAAAATTATAAAAAAATGACTATGTACGTTAAATATTGGTACATTTTAATCAAACTAAACAAAAAATATAATGGACGTACCTTATCTTCCAATGTAGTTTCAACAAAACACAATTTTTATTGTCTGTTACCATAACAATAGGTTACAAACATTTCTTTCAAGTGCTGAAAAGTGAATCTTCTTCTATTGTCTCTGAGGATAGATTTATACTGACTAAAAGAGCGTTCGACGTCACAAGAAGTAACTGGTACATAATTCAATTTCACAATGTCTGCTGGGGATAAGTCCAAGTTAATCTTCACTGTTGATTCACCACTCATCACAGCAACAACCTTTTGTAGTTCTTCATATCCAGGGTTTTTTGAAAGTACAGTGTCCACCTTAGCTCTTACTGCATCTGCAACTTTACCTCTACCACGATTCAGTTGTTCCACAGTACTATTTATAATTTCAAAACTTTCAGATAGTGAAAGGTGCCTATTTTGGAGACTTTTGAGCGTTTTTATGATGCATGAAAATGTATGCTGAATGTGAGCTAAGTCATTCTTCACACTTATGTCACAGGTAACTGTTTTCGCAGTATCAATTGAGACTGCATCTTCAGAGTCCAATGCAAGGAGAACATTGTTAATAGAGTCTATATGTTCGGCATAATATTCAACTGCTTCTAGCCATGTACCCCATCTAGTTAAAATTGGCTTTGGTGGCAATGGAATTTCAGGGTACATTTCTTTCAACACGTTAACTCTACTGGGAGCTTTGAGAAATACTTTTTTCACTGATGAAATCAACAAATCTACTTTAGGGAAATTGTCTCTGACCACTTCTGCCACACGATGAAATGCATGCGCCACACAAGTAAAATGAGTCAATTTAGGATATACAACAGATAATGCTTGTCCAGCTTTGACCATATAAGGGGCAGCATCGCTAATAAAGAATAACACATTATCGTACATAATACCCTTTGGCCACAGGATACCCATAGCTTCGTTGAACAGTTTAACTATAGTTTTGTTATTGCACTTTTCTAGAACATCACAATGTAAAAGAATTCGTTCAGAATATTGTTCACTTAACAAACCGATAACTACATTACCAACAAGTCTACCTTCTTTGTCGGGAGTCTCATCAATGGAAACCCAAATTGAACTATCTTTAATTTCATCTCTTATCTTCTGTATTGTCTCATCGTAGATGGATGGAGCATACGTCTTCCTAAGTGTTGACTCATCCGGGATTGTATGTTGAGTATATTTTTCAAGGAATTCCCTGAAGACCTTATTCTTTAGTTTGTAGAGAGGAATATCAGCAGAGATGAGAGAACGGCACAGGTCGATGTTAAACTCAGATCTTACATTCGATGTTGTTAGTTGTGTTAAAAACAATTGTCTCTGCTTGGAATTTAGTTGTTTGTTGGCCTGATGTTTACTAGTTGTAATGTGTTGTTGCACCAGGAACTTTTGTGTAGATGATACTGCACACTGACACAAATTACAAAATAATATTTTATTGTCAGTTGATAAACCATCTTCTTTAAATTCTGAAATGTAACTTGTTAGTTTTGATTTTAAATTGACTGAATGACGTACTTTTGGCATATTTACCGTCTTTATAGTATGATTTACAAAACTGAACCTATGTGTACTCTGACTGGCATTTAACTGTTGAGCTGCACAACTGAAGTCTGTTAAAAATTTTAAATTAAATTAATACAGTTTTGTAACTTACTTTCCCATTGTTGATAGGACTGCTAATTTTCAAATAACTCTGATGTTAAAGGGATTACTGAACATGTGTTTAAATCTCTATTGTTGAAATGTATTTTTAAAAGTTAATGGAATTTTGTTTTGTTTTATTGTTAAACCTAATATAATATGGACTGTTTTATATGAAATATGGAAAATATATGGAAATTAACGAAAATATGTACTAAACTCTAAAATATGGAAAAATATGGAAAATAAAAGTAGGATTTTTCAACCCTACACATTGTGAAACATAAAGATAATGCAAAATATAAATTATATTAGCTTTATAAGTAAATATGTATTTACATATAAATCCTTTCCCTGATGATCAGTTACTCATTTGCAAAAGAAAAAAAAAATATTTAGAATTACATAGGAGATTATAAATTATGGAGTTTAAAATTAGGTCTAAGTATCAAGAATATAAATAACATGGCCACAGAGGACGCATCATGAGATTTAGAATTTAAAGATGGAAAATAAAGAAATAAGTCATGTAAATGGATATACATACAGTATTTAGGAGTAAAAATAACTGGAGGATGAAGTCATGGAAGAAAAATTAATGGCATAATTAACAACGGTCGAGAGCTACAGTATATCAGAATTAAACGTTTTATGGGAATGGGCCGTAACTTCCAAACGGAGACTCACATATGGGGCGTTCAGAGCACAAGGGAATCAAGTCCACATTTGGTCAGTTGGGAGATATTTCGTCTCTACGGGTGCTATTCAAAGACATTTCGCTAGCCTGCACTAAGAGCGTGCTAAACTAGCCCCGGCTATCGACCGGGTACTTGTACAGGATTCATATCATATCATATTGCTAACACTGGTTTATGAATACGAGAAACGTTAGTTCGCTGATCATCCACCAGAAGCCCGCGCTAAGAATGTTTATGAATACGGCTGTACATATCTTAGATGAGACTACTTTCAGAGCATAAAAGAATCATGTCCTCACAATCTTTGCAACGGTGCAGATCTTTAAAATCACACTCATCTTTAATGGGTAGTTAACTATACATAAAAAATACTTTAAGTCTAATTTTATGAAAACTTAATTTTTGTGACTTAATTCCCTTGTGCTCTGAGTGCCCCATATATGATGTAATAGTTAAAAGCACAATTGCATAATGACATTTAAAAGAAATAACTGTAAGAAAATTAAAATCAACAGAAATGGATTTTTGACAACGTCCAGCGAGAATTTCTAGGGAACAAAAAATTCAAAATACAACTATTAAACAAAGTCCGCCGAGTTAGTTCTGTGGTAACGCGTCTGCCTCCAGACCAGCCGACCCGGGTTCGATTTCCGGCAGCGATCAGATATTTTCATGTAAAATTTCTACCTCGGGACTAGAAGAGATAGCGGTGCACAATTTCTAATCACTAAATTGTGCACCAATATCCCTGGGTTAAATCCCAAATCTCTCCGCAGTGCATATGAAGAGAATGCATAATATGTCATTGTTGATAGTGATTCGTACGTTGGATGGGAACGTTAACCCTAGAGGCCGCCTTGGTGCTATTCGACAGGAGTAGGCTATCTGCCGGCACCGAGTTTCTCCTTCTCCCTTCCTCACCTTCATCATTATTCTCACCCATTTCCTACACTATGCTTACACGAACACTTACACATATACTCACCCTAGTACACGACATAACTCTTCACAGATACACATCATGCATAATGTGGACCGCCGAAGTGTGTGAAACTTGTAAATGGTTCACAGTCCTGCCATCTATTCGCAGTATGCGGAACCCGAAGCATACAAGTGAAATGGGTCGACATTAGACACACACACACACACACACTATCAAACAAAAAAATCATGTGAATAGATCTCTATTATATGGAATTAAAACAAAACAATGAAAATAATGTGGACATATTCAGAGAATTGAGAAGGAGAGGATATCAAAAAATCAATTACCTAAATTGTAGTTGGAAACAAGGATCAACGGACTGATGAGAGAAACAAATTGATATAGAAAGACTGGAGAACAGAAACAACTAAAAAGTCAAAATAAACTAATAGCAAAGTGAACGCAGGAACATGTGAAAATATTGTAATCCGTGGCACGGTAGCCAATGAAGAGAACAGGCCAAAAAGCCGGCTGCTGGCCTCACGTTTACAAGCCTCTGCATCAGTACTAAGGTAACGTGCAGTCAGTAGGACGATCTCTCCAGCCGTTATTGTTGGCTTTCGAAATCGGATTTCACTACCTACAGTAGCTTCCCACATTCATCATTATGCTGGGTGGGCACCGATCCCATACACTGGCCAAAATTCATGAGAAAATTTCTTCCCAATGAGGACTCGAACCAACTCTCATTCCTTAAACTTGTCCAGACTTGGAGCCTTAGACCACGACGCTACGGCACGGAGAAGGGAACATGTTATAATATACTAAATAAGAATAAAATAAACAAATGGTCGATCGTTCAGCATGCGAAACCACGTCCGTTAACTCTAATCCTCGTAAGCAAATGGGTGTTATTCGTTGTAAATGGGAATTCCTGAGAGTTGTCTTAAAATGAAGCTGGTGGGAGTGGTGCTGGCTCTTCCTTGCTAGTGTTTAGTATGTCTTTCAAGTATCAATGGAAAAACAAATACCGGAATGTGGGCTTCTATGTGCCATAACACATAATGAATAGATACCCTGAAAGAAAAAAAAGTAAAATTCTTCACTATGGACCAGATGGTGGCGATCTAGACTAATAAGTATGGCATACCCAATTTAGATTTTTTGACAGAGATAGAGATTCTCTCTCCCTACTAAAACGGTTGAGTGTATTAATTCCTGTCTTGTGTTTGTTTTCAGTTGTCCTAATCTGTGTTACTGCAGCTTACTGATCATAAGGGTTCTACATGTATTTGTCTAGTGTTAGCTCATAATTTTCACAGAAGCGAGATCGGAAGTAGGCTCAATCCTTGAATGAAGTTCTGGTAGTGTGCAAGAGAAGGCCTCATGGCCTTAACTCTACCAGAATAAATAAATAAATAAATAATAAATATTCACACGCCTAACAACTTATATATAAACCCATTTACATATTTTCTTCCTTCATTCAATAATTGTTTAATCAGATCTCACATATTTCCTTTCTAACTCTCTTTGTCTGTCTCAGTCTTTCTCTTTATCACACAGATAAACATACACACCTTTTGCATTCCAATCCCAAGCTGCAGATCTGCAGGCTTGGTGCGACTAAATCATTCTTTTCAAACGCTTTCGAACCCATCTAAAATGTTTACAACATGATCTGAAGAATTTCCTTCATCGACTTAAATAGGTTGTGGTGATTCATAGCCGGCGAAGCAAAGCACGCATGTGCGTGTGTGCATGTGTCTTGTATTTGCACATATGAGTGTAATGAGGGTGCTTGAGTTCCAGATTCTGGCACGAGTTCCTGAGCGGAATGTTTAAGCGATACTGGCTGCTAACTTTTTAATGAAAAGAGCCTTTTCGTTCATTTTGTAGATTCAAATTTATCTTACCAACAATATCTTATATCAAAATTATAAAATTTTCCTAATATCACACATACGCTGCAATAAAATACATACATTCTTGCTTTTAGTTACCGGTAATAAAAACACTGCGAATTATTATGCAAGTGATAAAACTAAATGGAAAAATTATGTCGCACGGTTTCTAACCAATACACAGTGTTCACGCAGAAATTTCGACATCCATTTCCCTCACTCTCCCTGACTCAATTAAGAAATTTTCCCTGACCAGTTATGATTGCTATTATGAGTGCACAGTTTCGGTTTCACGCCGGTTTTCAATCATTAAATCAAAACTTTATTATTTTCTCTGATATGCACTGTGTAATATATAAAACCACTTAATTTATCACGTTTATATTAATAAGGATATAAACTACTAGCGTAGCTCAGTCGGCTAAGGCGTTTTCCTACCGTCCCGGAGTTGCGCGCGGGCGCGAGTTCGATTCCCGCTTGGGCTGATTACTTGGTTGGGTTTTTCCGAGGTTTTCCAAAACCGTAAGGCAAATACCAAGTAATCTATAGCGGATCCTCAGCCTCATCTCGTCAAATGCCATCTCGCTATCAACACTTCTATCGACGCCAAATAACCTCGTAATTGATATAGCATCGTTAAATAACAAAGTAAAAAATAAGAATCAAAGCCAATAAAAGTTTGGTAAAAATTGTCTTCAATGAGATTGAAATTAATTGCTAATACAGATTTAAATATATATATATATATATATATATATATATTCATCGGCTTCCACCATCTCCATAGCCGTCCAACACTCCCCTTAACTGTTTTTCAATCTTTATTTGAAAAATATTATAGAGATTGAAATAAGAAAAAACAAGCTATACAAACAACATAAAAGAACTATACAAATATTTTGAAAGAGCTGTACAAATATTGGTTTTAGAATAAAAGGGATTTTAAGTTGTATAAAGCAATTACATCGAAGGACTAACAACCCATAACCGTAAAAAACAGTTTGTTACGAAAACCCAAAGTAACTGTTAGTTGGGAGGCTGGAGGGAAAAAATCATTTGGGGAGGCCGAGACGTAGATGAAAGGATAATATTAAAATAGATTTGCGGGAAGTGGGAATTGTAGAGACTGGATTAATCTTGCTCAGGATAGGGACCGATGGCGGTCTTTGTGAAGGCGGCAATGAATCTCCGGGTTTCTTAATAACAATAAATAAGCAAGTATAAAGCAATTGCATGTAACACAATTCACAATAAACTAATAGTCCAAAAGTTAATTCTTGTCATATTTTTCCTTCTCCAGCATCTGAATTTTTGGTTTTATAGTTTCCTCGTCTTTCATGGTATGTAGTTGTAATACCTTCCTTCCCTCGTCTTGCTTTTTATCTAGAAAGTAAGTTTTCTTTTTTTAACTTTTATCTTTCTTCCTCTTTTTGATTTGTTCTTGATTCTTGAAGATATTCTTCATATCTTATCCGGGAAGCTCTAATATTCATGAACATTACATTTTCTGTTGAACGCTTTCATAGCATCTGATTTCATTTTCTATTTTACTCTGTGCTATTAGAATTTGTTCGTGTAAATTTTGTACCAAGAGGCCCTCATTTATAAAAAAAAACACTTTCTACTGTTGCATTTTCATGGGAAAATATAATAGTTAACTTGATAACCTGGCATAATTCTGAATATTATTAATTTCCAAGCAGTATTGAAGAAAAGAAGTCATCAACTCTATTAGAAGCGCATCCATTTACTAAGAATGTTTTGAAATTCTTGTCTGAAGTAAACTGAACTTAATTACAAAACAAAGCATATTGCACTTTTGCCTTCTCTGCAACACAATCTGTAATTGTAATGTTTGAATAAAATCCCTCTAGTAGCATGTTGAACCTCAGTTCTGGCTGATGGAAAATTATACTAGTATACACTGACGACAACCCTTGAACAACCTTGTACATCGTCTTTCATAAGATCGTGAAACATTTTAGAAATTCACCACAAATAAACTAAGCAACGGACAATTGTAATTCTTATACCGATAAAACGGAAAACTCTCCAAGTTTTGTTAGGAAAAGGCCTTTATTGTATAGTTGCCGTGCTTTGCCGCTAGGAGGAGTAGGCCTAGTAGTGAATGTTCAAATCTTGGGGGGCCGAAAACACCCACGCAATAATTGAACATGTAATTACGAGACTCGCCTAAGGTGAATCTCTTTTGTGCAATTTCCAAGGTGAAGGAAGATCTACGGACCATTTTTCTTTATGGAGCGCACCGTCACTGGGAGTACCTACTTAGAATTGTTTTAAAATTGGCTGGTGCCACAGATGAATGAGAACAATGATAATTACATTTTTCAACAACACGGCTGTCCGGCTCATTTCCAAAATTACATACGAGGCTATCTCAGCACAAATATATCACAACGTTGAATAGGACGCTGTGAACAAGAAGATGACGCCTTAATGAAGTAACACCCACGTCATCGGATTTAACACCTTGCGATTTTTTCTTGGGGGATTTGTGAAGGACATTGTTTTTGCACACTCACTCCCCGTTACTCTTCAAGAACTTCGTGGCCGTATCACCGTGGCTGTGGCACTGATCCATCATGATATGCTGACACGCGTGTGAGATGAAAAGGATTATCGGCTAGATGTCTGCCTTATCAGCAAGGATGGACACATTGAGCATTTGTGAGATATGTAAAAGAAACTTGGAGAGTTTATCTACATTTCTGTGTAATACAATGTAGTATCCGTTGCTTAGTTTATTTGTGGAGAATTTCTAAACTGTTTCATCGACTTATGAAAACCCGGAACTTCAAAGGACTTTTTCTAGTAGGCCTATCTTCTCAGTTATTCTAATTTAAATAATCTGATATTCTAATCTGAATTTTGTAGTATCGGCTTCATTGGAAGTAACATCTTCGAGAAACTTCTTTGTCTCAAATCCTAACTCAATATTTTTCTGGCCACGTAAATTGTCTTTGTTATGAAGATCTAATGGGAAAACCTTACTCATAGTGGTGGACATTTTACTTGATTTAATAAGTCGTTCCATCAGATTTTGCACAAAACTTTGCAAGTCTGTAAACAGAAATGGACCGAATGACTCTGAGGTGTGATATATCCTCAAAAAGAGTTCACATTCTAATGATAATATTTTGGAAAATGCAATCGAGAAAACTTCTATTGTCTTATCTGAAACATTTTTCAGCGGATTTTTTACTTTCAACGAATTTATTGATGTCAAATATAATCAAATCTCTACCCATAGAGGGAACATTTTCAAGTCACTTGGTAGTACAGTGCATTAGTGAAAATAATTATTTTCAGTCACTGACATACGAGTAATATGTACACGATCGGCTAGTGATTCATTAAGAATGTGGTAAATATCCAGCAAAAAGCTGTGAATGTTCCATTTAGCTGCCTCCAGCCCAGCTTCAATTCTATCATTTACTACCATGAATTCCACAAACTAGTAAGCTAGTGAGTACAATTTAAATTTATGAAAAAAAAAGTTTCTAGCCACTACCGTAAGAGCCAGGCTCGTGTACGGTGTGGTCTTAGTCAATAATATAACATAAAATTTAAAAGGACAGTTTACTAAATACAATAAGTAACTTAATTCAAACCAATAAATACAACACAAGAGCAAGAATAAAGAAGAAAGAGAAAAAGAGAGGAAAATACACATTTAATATAAATTGACAATCCGACAGAAGCCAGTGATATTCAATAAAAAAATTAATATAGTCGACAGAAATAAAAGGTAAAAAAATACATTTGTTAATATTAGGATGAATAATTTTACAAAATCTTTTTTAAAAGCTTCACTTTTAAAATATTTCAGATTTGGAAAATGGTTTGTAGTTTTATTATAAAGTCTTGGGCCGAAACTAGCACCATGTTTAAGAGCTGCACTTCTATGATATTTAGGCTCAATTAATGGGAAAGTAGACTTTTGTCTTCGAGTACGATATTCATGTCGATTAGATTTATGTTTTATTTGATTTCTGTGGTAGTAAGTTAGTAAACTATATTTATAAATTTCTTCAATAGGCAATAGCCTACATTAAAATCTGTATAAATTGAATTTGTTGGGTAATCCATATTTTTGGTCAGACAAATTTTTATGAATCTTCTGTGTAATAAAATTAATGGATTAAGTACAGATGATGCTACTCCACCCCAATTTATTATACCATATTGTATTAATGTTTGTATCAAAGCTAAAAATATTATTCTCAATGCCTCCTTAGTGATAAAATTTCGAAGTATTATGAATTTATAAATTGTCTTTCTTATACTTGTACATGAAATCAATTTGTTTATCCCAACCTAAATGCTGGTCTATAATAATTCCTAAATATTTAACTTGTGTGGAAGGTGTTAGATGTGGGCAATTACAATAATTATTTGTTAAATCATTACATGAAATATTATGTATTACTAAGTGATAATTATTCATAGGTGGAGGTAAACCTTTCGTTGTTAAAGAAAATGGAATATAGGTAGTTTTATTAGTATTTAAGGACAGGTGATTAGAGTCAAGCCAATTTTTCACTACTTTAATTCCATTGCTAGCATTTAAATAAGTGTTATCCCAATTTTCCCCATTAAATGTTAGTACAGTATCATCTGCAAGAGAAAATATATTACCACCATATTTCTTTAGATCAATTTTCAACAAATTATTAATATATATTATAAATAAGATTGGTCCTAATACTGTACCTTGTGGAATTCCAATATCGATCAATTTATAATTGCTACTATAATTGTCAATTTTGACTTTTTGATATCTATTTTCTAAATATGAACGAAAAAAAGTTGAGTACAACTCTTCTAATACCAATGTTTTCTAATTTGAAAGAAGGATATCATGATTAACTGTGTCAAACGCTTTTTTCTAATCAAGAAATATTCCTAAACATTTATTTCCCATATCTAATTTTCTCATAATATTCCATGTAACAGCTAGAATAGCATCATTTGTCCCTTTAGATGTACGAAATCCAAATTGAAATTCGCTCAAAATGTTTTTTTTTTTTCTAGATAGTTTACTGAACTTTTTAAATACATCTTTCTATTAGTTTAGCAAGAAATGGTAATGCGTTGCCGCACTTGCTCCACAAGTTCGTCCGAGGCGAGGGATGCGCTCCACATCGTGCACATTCTGCCGACCTTCTGAAAATTGCCTGCACCAGCGACGCACCATCTGCTTGCTCATGATATCCGGCCCATACACTTGACAAAGTTGACGATGGATTTCGATCGGCGCCATGTTCTGTGCTTTGAAAACTTTATCACAGAACGAACCTCGCAATCGGCGGGGGATGAGATTAGAGCCGCCATCTTCATGCGCTATACTGATCTACTGTGAGGAATCAGGCAGTGTCAGGCACTAGCCTCTCACGTGCGTGACGGGGCAATGGTATGCGCCAGGTGACACTGCCTGATTGTTGTTTTAGAAAGTGTGTGCCAGGTGGGTGCCGAAGAAACTGACACCCGAACACAAAACAAAGCGCATGCGATCAGCTTTGACATTTTTTGAGCGGTACCACGATGACGGCGACGAGTTTCTGGACCGGATCGTCACAGGCGATGAAAAGTAGGTTGTACACTTTACTCTAGAAACTAAACAGCAGTCAATGCATTGACGTCACAGTGGATCTCCGACCAGAACCAAATTCAAGCAGACTTTGTCGACGCAGAAAGTATTGTGCACTTTCTTTTATTACTATTCTGCTTTAGTAATTCTGTTCCTAATATAAGCTTCTTGTCTATCTTCTTTATCTATTCGAACTCCCAAATACTCAAATTCCTCACAGCCTCTAATACAGTCTTTCTGATCTTCCAATATTAAATCCTCAGTTTTTATTCCACATCCCATATAAAATTTTTTTCTAGATTTATTTTCAAATCCGATTTATCGTATTCTTCTAACAATTTCCGAAACATAATTTCCATTTCTTCATATTCTTGTGCAATTACCATCTGATCGTCTGCGAACAATAATGTATACAACATATTTAATGATTCATCTCCAACAAGTATTCCTATTCCTGAACATTTCCTGGTCCAGTTTGACTTCATGAAATGGAGATCTCGAAATTCATGGGCACAAGAGATCAGAACAGGGATGAGGGAGTGCAGACTGAACGAAATGGATTAGATGGACAGAGAAGAATGGATAACAAGAATAAGACTCAGGCACAGAAAGATGTGTAAACATTATAAATATGTATATAATTAAAAATAAAAATTACTTTCTTTGTGAGAAAAGCTCGGTTGACTATGCTATTGAGAACCAAGGAAAGAGAGATACTAAGAGACAGAGAAAAAGAAAGAAAGAAGGAGGACGTAAAGGTAAGAAGAAAGAAAACCACAAGAGGTATACAAAATAATAAAGAAAAAATAAAATAAATGAAAGCAAGAAACGAAAAAAAGAAGAATGAGAGATAGGAACTGAAGAAATTACGAAAGAAAGAAAAATAAAAATACGAAGGACGGAAATAAAGAAGAAAAAAGACAGAAACAAGGATAATTACGGATAAAAAGTAGAATTAGAATTTAAATTATTTATTAGGTTGAAGTTAAGGTCATCAGGCCTTGTCTTCCACTTCACCTTAAACCTACCTGAGGTACAAAGTAATTCGAACAATACGTAGGCCATAATAAAATTAGAACAATGAGATTAGCTATATTATGATACATGCTAAAGATGCTAGTAATAGTGTAACAAAGTACAATTTGAAAACTTAGTCTACTCGTAATGTAGAATATACAACAATACAGAAAAATAAACGAATGGACACTTAATGAAACAATATTATAAATAAATCTTAAGCTAAATTCTTAAGGAACAAAGGAAAATACTAAATTAATATGGGACACTAGCTTACACACAGGCATAAGTATAATATACATGTCTAGCTCCTATCTAATAACAACTTTATAAGCTTATTCTGAAACGTCGGTAGGGTGTGACAGTGTCTGATCTCGTGCGAGAAAGAATTCCAAAGTCGGAGAGGACACCACTAAATGATGAACATACAGAGGTTCTATGTTGGAGGAATTATAGAAAAAATAGAAGATACAAAAGGTGGATCAGGAATTAAGCAATAGAGACAAATAGAGAAAATTATCTTTATCATTAAGCCTTCAAATATACAGATCATTGTAGACCTGTTCGGCCTCAGAATTCATTCGTCATCTTTTTCATTGGTTCATCCTGTTCTATATTTCCATTATAAATAATGCAGAATAAAAATAAAACGAGAAACTTAAGGATAATAAGGAAGGGAGAGTAAAATAAAGCAAGGAAGAATAACAGAAAATAAAAAGAGGGTAGAATAAATTCAAAATAAAAGTAAAAGATAGAAAGCATAACAAGGAACAAATAAAAGAGAAAGAAAATGGATGAAAAGAGAAATATGTAAACAAAAGAAAGACAAGGATAGCTAAAGAAAATAAGAATTAATTGTATAGAGACAAAGAGTAAAAGTAAGAAAATCACAAATACGACCGAAAGAAATATAGAAGGAAAGCATGAAGTAAATATGTAAGAAAGTGTGGTATCTGAGTGAAGCACGTGTTTATTACTAACGACTCATGCATAATGGATAAAAGAAACACATGAAATTTTAAGTCTCACAAAAAAATATCAAAACAACTTGACGTGTATTACTGAAAAGGGTTTCTCAAAACACACCAAAGAGTGGGGATATGCAAATAAACTCTCGTAGAGAAGTAGCTGAGTTCAATCGTTTCAGCAGAGCCCAAGGCGCCCCAGATATTCTGTTTCTAGTTTAACCGTCACATTACTAAACTTGCAAAACTTCTATACCTGTCACAATGCAAGCCTATTTCAGACAGAGGCCAATCGTGCATAATCTGATACAATAAATTACTGACCTAGACTTACAAGAGTCTAAAAAAGACTCTTGAACATCTTGCCAAAGAGTTCAAGTTGTGAGATTAGCCAAGCTCCATGGAGGTATGAATCAGGGGTGGCACGATGAGTCGCGTATCAGTCACATTCACAAGAGAGCTGGTCGAGGTATACGCAACAACTGAGGCGCAACTGTAACGCTGACATGAATTTGAATCCCGCTTAAGGCATGGATGTTAGTCCATTGTCAATGTAACTTTTTGTTAGGTCACGTGGAGGCCCGTGGCGTGCCGAATACATGACGAGTGTTCGTCTAGTGGTTTTTCTAGAAAAAGCGCCAAAATTAAAATCAATCAAGCGCAAGCACAATTCTTTTGGAAACTACACTATCGTGTAAGAAGGATAAAATCAAGAAAAGCTTGTAAATTAATAAGAAATGTTGATTTTTCACTTGCAATGTCATTCAGCCATGATAGGCTAATGAAAAAGTAACGAAATCATTATGACGACGATCTGTACTGTGTATTATGTTACATATTCGACATAATCACGAATTAATTTTGGCCGGCCGTTGGAGAAAAGTTGTCATCCGACTTTACCGCAAGTCCCTCTTTCTCACGATGTACAACTAAAATAATAATTCATCAGATCACCTCAAATTTTATCAGTAATATATTCCGTTAGTTACAAATTTAATTTAGCGGCATTCGGTATGTTTATTTTCCACTTGACAAGTTAATGGCATCTGAAAAAAAAAACCTTTCGTGTAATTGTGTAAGAAAATGGAAAATGTAAGAGAGAGCATCATCGACTGCGGGCACACGTTGAATCTATTGAGACAAAAACAGAATAATCATCATCATCATCATCATTATCACCACTATCACTACCTCCGCCGCCGCCGCCACCGCCACTACCCCACCCCACCACCACCTTCATCATCATCATTCAAGATGTAAAACTTAATAGTGCATTAGGCCTACATCCCTAACAATCGAAGTCCCTTTCCAGCGTCTTATAGATTTCCAACACCCTTGTTTCAGATGGATGATATTCAAACATTATTTTCAATAGCCTGGAATAAAATTAATCATTTTTTCTACAGTGAATCCGAGAAGTCCGTATAGGCTGTAAATCTTTTAGTTTAGTTTATTAACGAACTCATAGAGTTAATTGTACAATGTATTAATATGTACTTGTGGATACTCAAGTCTATGCGCCTCCAAGTCCTTCGTGACATTGTTTTCAACTTTGCAGATGTGACCGAGTCATATACGAGTGGATAATTCTCACCCTCGGTTCTCTTCACTGCGCATGCGCGGTTGGTTAGTTGAGAGGATATATGTGACGTGGGGCTGTGGATCTTAAATTAAATTATTTAAATATTTTCACATATTCCTCGGCCTCATATCCCCTCTACTAACCCACTAATCTTGTCACATTACGTTGCAAAAGTCTTTCAGACAGCTTCAGAGAAGTCGATAACTCGATTTTATGCTTACACCGGTGCACAGACGATTAGCACATGCTCAGTGAAGAGAGCCGAGGGTGAGATTTATCCACTCGTGAGCCAAAGGCATCCCGTACTGCCAGTTCCAGTTCCCCGTTGGTTCTGTAGCGACGCTCAGCTGACCGTTTGCGGACTTCACCGGGACCGCTCAGTTGATGTTGCAACAGTTGCATCCTCTCCGGATCCCAATACAATTGAATAACAGGGATATAGGCACTTGTAGCGTCGTGCCGATCGTATGTATGGTAGGTCCACCTCTCTGTCTCCTGTGCACCTCAATGTTGTGTTCACGAACATTTTACGTGGCCGATCAACTTCAGTCATTTTTTTTCATTTTTCCCCAAATTCTTCATATTATATTTATTCCAAAAAAAAATATTTCATTGCTATTAGCTACTTATATCTTCACTACTCTAGTAACAAAGTAGACAGGCGAGAAAACTAAAACGTGTAACTGCTGAATAGCCATCTCTGTGACCGTTAGTTGCACGCAAACTCCATCAACAGGAAACTTCCAAAACGTCTTCAAAAAAGCCACGAAACTCAAAGCCGAAATACTATAAAACAGCTATCGTACATGCTAACCCTGTCGCAAGACTACATTTTTCATAGTTGGATTCTAAATCAGGTTCGAGGAGAAATTGATCCATTACCTAAACGGAAGTGTATAATTCATAAAATCACAGCTATTGCAATTCTAATAAATCTAAAACCTTCCATAAATGTCCACTTCATTATTCTAAAACCGGCGTCCGATATGATGCTATTATAGGTGAAAAAATAGGCAGATAATTTGTGATAACATTGTAAATGGGCTTAGGTATACGTATAATAGATCCTTCAACCATTTTTCGTCGAATTAACTGAGAAAAAATAGTATGCATTCTTTCAGTAAGATTCTGCCACTTTGCATACAAACAATGAAACTTTAGAAGGCATAAGGGACATTTAAGGGAACCAAATGATTAGTAGAAATTTGTGCCACTTCCTCCGATCTCCCAATCTCATTTCGTACGATTTTTACCTTTAGGGAAATATAAAGAATAAAGTGTACAAAACAAACTCCAAATCCCAAATTAACTCCGGAAAACCATTCGTAGGGAAATTTATTTAATTAAAAAGAGGAAAACTTTGCCCTGTGATTGGGAACTGTTTAAGTTGTCAACATATTGTGAACGTTTGAGTACAACATTTCCACCAATTCTTTAATTCTGAGCAGTAATTCTCTGGTGGGTGGGCAAAAAGGCTTAAGTCACTCTATGCAAATTTTGCACGAGGAATTTTCAAAGATTTAAAGAACAGTTGTAAACCCGAAAAGTGACATGTTTCGACCATTTCATGATTTTCTTTATTGTTGACGTCACTGGTTTCAGGATCTGCTCAGGAAATGGATTTAATGAAGGAAATTTTATATCACAAAAATAATGACTTAAGCACTCTTGTCCGCCCACCGGAGAATTGGTAAAGACACAATATGATATGTATTGTACTGAAAAAGTGACACCCATTATAATCTTGTACTACCGATGTCGGAAGACGTTGCATTCCAGCTGCTGGCCTTGTATTGACGGAGCGTAGGCCTACTTTCACCACGAACGCAGAGAATAGGGGAGTTAGGCCTAAAATGACATACTTGGGTAAAATGACATACTATGTGTTTTGTGGAAACACTGTAAGCTGAGTTTGAATTTGCAACTCTATAGTGCACAGAAGCTGGAAACAGTGGTTACATCCAAATTTTAGCAAGCGAAGGCGCTTTTTGGTGAAGCAGGAGCAACTAAAGGAAAAAAGTGCACGACGATATAATATTGTTGAGGTATGTTATGTATTTTTTGTCCTTTTAAGCTTCAGGTATTAGTGAAATAATGTTCATGACTGAAAACATGAATATTTCCCTCTATAAAAAGCATTACAATATCCAAATTCATAAAGAGGTTAGGTCGTACTAACACTACTTCTTGTTCTTCTTCGTTCCGGGTAAAATGACATACCACCTACTTGGCTAAAATGACATACTATGTAATTTTACACAAGTGCATGTTTCTGACTGGAAATGAGAATTTGTCCACTCAATTCGGACATATTTCCTGATCACTTATTTAGTCCTGCAGCGCCCACAGACAGACCTCTAACGAATGCAGTCCCTACAGACGGGCCAAAGGGTGCAACACAGAAGAGCAGTTCAGCAACAAGAAATGCAAAAGAACATATGATAAACCATCACCACTAACTGCACCAGGTGCGGAAGCGTCACAAAAGAGGCCTTCAGCTCATGTGACACAGCAAGAGATCTCTCCGATTCCCTCTGGCACTAGATCTGTGGCGAGAAGAAAGAGAACACATGAAGGGTCCCAAATCGAGCATCTCCTTTATTAACCAATTAAAATTACAGGATGCTGAAAGAAGAGCTGTAGAAGAAAGGTGTTCAGCAAACAGAGGAAAAACACAGCTTCAGTTTGATCTAAGCAATGGGGACCAAGATGAAGAGAGGACTTCGATGGTGATGTTGAGAACGATGCACCTTGTCTGTACTGCAACGAATTTTACAGCCAATATAAACTTGAAGAAACATGGCTACAGTGCAAGAAATATTTCTCATGGGCACACAATGAATGTGCAAGTGTATCTAAGAGGACAATTTTTTTTTTTTTTTGAACTATGTAAAAATTAACTTAAGTGTGTCATTTTACCCTAGTAACTTGGGTAAAATGACATAGTTTATCTATTTTCAAACATACTTTTCAGTTAAATATTGTCAGTATTTTCCACTTTCTGTTGATCTTAATATATGTGTTAATGTTGTAGTATCAGTTATATATAATTGGCCAAAACAAATTTGGTAAGAATACATTTTTTTTTCAAGATTTCCTTAAGGTTTGTCATTTTAGGCCTAGTTCCCCTATGATTAAACGGCACACACATTTTAAGGAGCGAGGAGAAGGGACAATAATAACTCCACAGTAGGAAACAAACTCAGGTAGTTGTACAACAATTATCACACCGAAAGATCAACGCAGAGTTATGGAATATGATTTCTCCCTAGACTTTAACGACCAGTATTCCGATGCGTGAGCATACACATTGCATAGAAACTTTTCTGGCTGGCCATCTCAATTTGAAGTTATCCAAATTCCTTACGCTACCCTATGTAAAATGTAATTATGCTCGTAAAAATAAGTGGAAAGGTAAAGTGAAAACGATAGTTTTGAAATCTGTTAAATTGAGAAAAAGACAAGAAACAATACGTACTTTAATGGTCATTACATGTTCCGATAAGTTACTGCTCAATTTAAATTTATATTTATACAATTATCCATAATCTAACTTACCCATGATTCCAATGTCCTTTACTCGACGAACGTTTTCTCTTTTACGAAAGCATCATCAGGTCATAAGTTACACTTTGCAAATTGTCACATGAACACTGTATGAGACAGGTTTATACAGTATAAAATGTAGGCTACATAAAAGATTAAAATGTGGCTAAAATAGTAGTAAAAAATTACACGTGTCTAGTTTTGTTCAAACAATTAATTTTTCTTAATTTGTTATTTAACGACGCTGTATCGACTACTCGGTCATATAGCGTCGATGGAATTGGTGATAGACAGATGGTGTTTACTGATATGAGGCCAAGGTTTCGCCATCGATTTATGTGACATTCTCTTTACGGTTGGGGAAAATTTCGGAAATACCTGAACTAGGTAATCAGGTCAAGCGGGAATAGAACCCGCACCTGAGCGCCACTCAGGATCGTCAGTTTATTCGTTTATACAATTTGTTTCATTTTGAAAGTGTGAAACTTATTGAGAGATCCTACATACATACATACATACATACATACATACATACACACATACACATACATACATACATACATACATACATACATACATACATACATACATACATACATACATACATACATACATATATACAACGGAAAAGTTAAAATCGTGGAAAACATACTGTACCATTGAAGGAGGCCGAAACACATGGAACGCGGTATATAAGCTGGCCGCAGGGAAGCTAAGGAATCAACCCACCGTAACAACTATACAGAAAGCCGACGGTACCTACACATCTGACATCGAAGAAACAATTACGAGTATGTTGGAACACTTTACGCCCGAAGATGACGCACAAAGTGACACTGATCAACACCTCGAGATGCGAAGACAACAGGAGGAGCCAATAAGTACACCTGACGACGTAGAATTCACACCGGAAGAAATATTGCAGGTAATTCAAAAGTTCAATCCCAAGAAATCTCCGGGAGAAAATGGAAGAACATAATACTGAGAGTATTTACGGGATTTCCATCATCTCTAATAGCCATTTATAACAAATGCTTAAGCCAAGGATGCTTTCCCAAAATATGGAAAACATCACGGATCATATCCGTGATTAAACCAGGGAAGGAGGAGAGTCGGGACGTTGCAAGGTTCCGACCAATAAGTCTCCTAAACATCGAGGGCAAAATCCTAGAAAAGCTGATGATTGATAGGATAAATCACCATTTATATTCCAACAACCTGCTCAGCACGAACCAATACGGATTTAGCCCTCAGAAAAGTACCATAGACGCAGCGTTAGCTGTCAAAAAGTTCATAAAAGACAACCTAGACCAGAAAAGGAGTTTAATAACCAGCTTGGATGTAAAGGGAGCATTCGACGCTGCCTGGTGGCCCGGCATCCTCTACAAATTAAGGGAACTACAATGCCCAAAAAAATTATATCATTTAGTTAAATATTACTTCAGTGACAGAATCGCTACACTTTCCATCAATCACAGCCGAGTGGAAAAGGAAGCAACGAAAGGTTGCCCTCAGGGGTCATGTTGCGGCCCAGGACTATGGAATGTCCTGTACAACTCTCTTCTTACCCAACATTACACACAACGAAGTAAATTAATAGCTTTTGCAGATGATCTGTTACTGATGACGGCAGGGGAAACCAAGGAAGTGGCAGAAATGTACGCGAATACCGACTTGAAACTAGTAGAAGACTCGTCAAACCTATATAAGTTTCAATTCAATAACAGTGAATCAAAAACGTTACTGATATCGAGGAAAAGGAAAGGAGGAAAAAGCAACATAAGTGTATTCATAAACAACAGAGAAATAGAGTAGGTACAGCAATTGAAGTATCTAGGTATAATCTTTGACAACAAGATGAATTTCGACATGCACATAAAACAAGCCTCAGAGAAATGCATCAAGCTCATAAACTCACTTGCGAAATCAGCTAAGATGAACTGGGGCTTAGGACAGCGAGCCTTACTAACTATTTACAAAGGCGCTATACTGCCTATACTGCTATATGGAGTACAAGTGTGGGAAGAAGCTATCTTCAAAAGAGAGAACATGTTTAAATGTCAGAGAGTGCAGAGGTTGATGAATATTAAAATAACGAAAGCTTATCGCACAGTGTCATATGAAGCATCTTGTGTTCTGGCAGCAGTTAAGCCAATAAACATAAAAATTCAAGAAATACTGGAGATATATAAAGGTACACAAATCGCCAGCGAAAATGGTACACTGACACCACCTGAAGACACCCCGAAACTAAACGAGTGGCCCCACCCAGCAGTCAGACCAAGAGTCCAAGAAAACCTACAATACAACATAGAAATATACACCGACGGGAATAAGATAAATGGGAAAGTCGGAGCAGCAGCAGTTATCTTCCAAAAAGGGGAAGTGATTAAGAAATTGAAGTACAAACTAAGCCCGCACTGCTCAAATAACCAAGCAGAACAGATAGCGATTCTACAGGCACTGAAGGAAATAGAAGTCAACAGGGAACTGCAGATCGGAGAAAAACTAGGTGTCGTCAACACAGATAGCCAGATCACAGTAGCACTTCTCAAGAACAGTCAAATCCGCAACACAACGACAGAACAAAAAAAGGCTAAGATCAAACGTCTGCAGGACAATGGTTGGACTATCCACATAAACTGGGTGAAGGCACACGTGGGACTGTACGGAAACGAAATAGCAGACCAGCTGGCGAAGGAAGCTGCACAGGAAGACAGTGGGGAGGTAATATACAACAAAATCCCTAGAACTCACATCATTCGGGAAGCAGAGGAGAAAGGACTACGCAGGTGGCAGGACCAATGGGAGAAGACAACCAAAGGGAATTCCAGCAAAGGGTTTTTCCCGGTAGTGCAGGATCGACTAAAACTGAGGATCCCACTTAACGGCCAAATAACAGCCATCCTATCCGGCCACGGCAAGACTAGGGATTACTATTACAGATTCAAAATTGCTGAAAGTGCAAGGTGCAAGTGCGGTCAACAAGAACAAACAGTGGATCATTTGATATATGAGTGGTCTTTACTCAACAGTGAATGGGATGCATTAAAACTAAGCATTATACTAAAAGGAGGTCAGTGGCCGATAAGTAACTGTGATCTCGTCTAGGTCTACTTGAAAGAATTTCTAACATTTGTTACCAGATTCGACTTTGACAAACTTTAAGGCAAAATGATATTGGTTCTTATTATAACTAGAGGAATTGTAATGATAATTGTAATCCAAATAGTTCATTCGTAATCCTAATCCTAATTGTAATTCAAAGAGTTTAAAGTAGTTAAAGAATTGTATGTAGTGCTACTATGTAACGGAGCATACAGTATAATAATAAAAAATACATACATACATACATACATACATACATACATACATACATACATACATACATACATACATACATACATACATACATACATACATACATACATACATACATACATACATACATACATACATACATACATACATACATACATACATACACACACACTCAGGGACAAAAAACCGGACATTTAGTGTTCAATGGCACTTCTTTAATGTCATAAATTGTTAATCAAAGGTCTTGTAGGTTATTAAATGTAATGGTTTTTAAATTATAGAAAAACACATTTAAAATAAAGGATCATGTAATTAAGCATAACTACACTATTAGAAATGAAATCTTTTCGTCAGGACGCAAAGGGTGTAAAACCAGTAACAATATTTTTTCAGCTGTTTCAGATATTTCGTGCTTGTAACATTGAAATCAGAATTTTAGTAACGTATGTTACTCCCTCGCCATTGCATAACTGCATCCATATGTCTTGCCATGCAAATTTCCTTCAAATTTCGTCCTATGAAATAACATAAAGGGCCGAAGACAAGCCCAGAGTTCGTATAGAGAACCTATCCTTAATAGGAACGATTAACTTTCAGATCTTTCTAGGAAACTTATCAGAATAACTACTTTTCTCTTAACAGTGCTTTACCTCTTAAAGAGACACTTTCACATATTTTAGATTCTTTGACAATTTCGTCTGTATGGATTGTTCAGCAAGCAGAGGAAACGTCATCCCACATTTTATGTGAGATTGAATGTTACTCTGCTCTCAAATCTGAACATGTCTCTCATCATTCCCTGAAACCGACAGAAATCTCTCAAATATCATTGAGGAGCATCATTGCTTTTATCCTAGCCATTGACTTGATAAGGATTGCATAATAGACATAAAGTTGCGGTGTATGGTCAATTGCATGGTCCTCTCTCCACTAAAAAACAGGTCCAGTTTCTAGATTTAAAGAGTGAATCTTACGATATTGGAGTGTATTACAAATATTTTACGCAAGTATATCACGATTAACCTAAATAGATCTTCACGCGCATAAATTATTAGAATGGAATTCAGACACATACGCACATACAGTAGACTACACTCACAAGAGTGCTGAAATAACATTCTACAAAACAAGTTTCGTTTCTTAATTCCGCGTAAAACAATTACAGCATAAACTATTCAGAGTACCAGTACTTACTGATCACTTTGTGAAACAATCTCGCTACTTGCGGGCTGTCTTTTGTCGGTTCATCGTCCTCAATGAAGGCGTAACGAACTACAGAACCCAAATTTTGAGGAGGAGGAGGAGGAGGAGGAGGAGGAGGAGGAGAAGGAGGAGATGATGATGATTATGATAACGACTGTGATGTAATGATGAAGATGATATTATTATGATGAGAAGAAGAAAAGGTATAAAAAGTATTATAGGCCTACTCCTTGTTTGCTTTATTTGTTCCACTTGTACTGTAATAAGTCGAGTTTTTCAACATAACGATGGATCGGCATGACTACATGAAATAACATTCAGATACTAAGCAGAATTCAAACTCACGACAATGAAGTCCAAAAGTTGCGTTTTGTTTATTATACGACTGGCTTTATAAACGGGCATTTGTTTAGCAGGCCCACAATATCTTGAGCACCTTACTGTCCCGAATTATGTACTTTCATGTTTTTTCGATACAAGCTATCCCTTGCACTTCGCTGCACTTGTTAAAAATGATATTAAATTAAATCTATTATATTTTAAAACTAGCCGTACCCGTGCGCTCCACTACACCTGTTAGAAATAAATATAAAGTAATTACATAATTAAAATAGGACGTTTGATCCAGGGAACATTCGTGTTTGATAGAAGGATAAGTCGTTTAATATGTTACTTAATTTAAATTGTATTTAAGTAATTAAACTGCGGTCATTTTGGTCCAGAGAGCAATCATTTGGTGCAATCCTTTAACATGTTTCTTAATTGTTATTACATGCAACCATATTTTAATGAAGATTGACATATCATTAATTTTAATGTGTATACTTTATATTCTTGCTATATGTTTCCATTGAATTATGGTAATAACTTAATTTTAACCCTTGTTTTCTACGTTTTCAGTAAATGGCGCCTGGCCCACTATGGTTCTGAACCCTTCAAATAACTTAAATAGTGATACAGCATAAACAGTGATATGTAATTATATTTCTTTCGAAAATGTCATGGAATAAATAAATGTGTTTTTTCTTCCTACTCAAAAATTTTATATTTTGCACATAGGAGTTACTGCAGGAACAACAACGCTATAATCTGAGGCGGCGGTGAAAATGTATTGTATTGTTATTTTAAAAGTCTTGTATATCCTTAAATATCAGTCCTATCAAAATTTTGCATAGAATAAAACTTATCGGAAATCATTTTTAAAGAAACTTTTGTTATGTAAAATTTTTCACAAAAAGCAATAATAAGCGAGATATATTATATTATATTATATTATATTATATTATATTATATTATATTATATTATATTATATTATATTATATTATATTATATTATATTATATTATATTATATTATATTATATTATATTATATTATATTATATTATATTATATTATATTATATTGTATTATATTGTATTATATTATATTATATTATATTATATTATATTATATTATATTATATTATATTATATTATATTATATTATATTATATTATATTATATTATATTATATTATATTATATTATAGTATAATATATTATATAAAAAGGTGTGTTGATAACGGGTGTACTCCGATAAGTAAGTTTTTAATTTGTTGTGGAGGCTCTTGAATCTCAGGAGGAGCAACATTTACAACAGCGCAACATAATCTGCTTGGCTCATTACCCAATTTTTTTGCATTGAATTTATTTCATATGTATTTTATATATTTTAACACGATTTAATTGAGCATAGTTAAAATTTAATTATAAAATAATGGAATGCTAAGCTAACGTATTAACGTACTGCATACTAAATCAATACACTCTCGTTATTCTTTAATTCACTGAGATGAAAATGAATGTGTACATAAACATTACTTTAAGAACAACAGGAAACGAATATACAGAATAGCCTATCAAGTTTTCTGTGCATAAGAAGCTATTTTAATCTTACCTGTCCTCGATTCACTCAGAAGTTACTGTAATAACATTATAGAATTATGTCCATCTACTAATATTTTGAACAAAATAATCTGCCCTCAATGAGGGCGACCATAAATATCCAGAATAAAAGCGACTACACGTTCTAATGGTGAAATAATAATTAAACAATAAATTAGCTTCCGATATTACTTCATACAAACACAGAAACATTCTCTGTAGGCTATGTTTAATAGCTTACGATTGTTGTTGTCCAAGGCCCCTTATAGACGAAGTCATTTGTTTTTATTTCATTACACCGCCTTAGATGGCGTTGTTATTGTAATTTTAAAACTCATTTATCTGATTAAATACCAGTCCTATCAAAATTTTGTATAGAATAAAACGTATCGGAAATTATTTTTAAAGAAACGTTTGTTATGTAACATTTTTCATTAAAATTGATAATAAGGGAGATATTTCGATTTATTTAATTCAAGCCCCCTTATAATCCCCCCTTTTAAATGAAGTATTTTGAATGTCAAATAGCCTAAAATCTAAGTTACAACGAACTTAATTTATATTCCAATTTTCATATAATTCGGTTCATCCGTTATCGCGGTGTAAAGGTAACAAACATCCAGACAGACAGACAGATAGACAGACATACAAACAAAAATTTCAAAAAAGCGATTTTCGGTTTCAGGATGGTTAATTATTCTTGTTAACACCAATTATTTTTGGAAACTCAAAATTTACCAGAAAAATGTTGGCTACAGATTTATTATTAGTATAGATAAGGCTTTTTTATTACGTAGTGAAAAATTTGCTTATTATAAGTTTTAAGCCGTGTGTTTCTGAATTATTTTCAAAATTATATTTAAAACTATGAATGTAACTATTATTATCATGCAATACGTTCTAGAGTGTTCAATCAATTTAAATTTTAAGCTTGGTACTACATTAGACTGTCCCACACTGTGGCTTCGCGGACTAAGGCATCCTACCTAGGACTCGCATTACAGAATGCATGCTGGTTCCAGTCCTCATCGGGGAAGATATTTTTTCATGAAATTTCGGCCAGTGTATGGAACCAGTGCCCACCCATCATCGTGATGCACTTGGGAAGCTACGGTACGTAGAGATATCCGTTTACGAAAGTCATCCATAACGTCATCGTGGTAACCACACCATACCGCCATTATGGTGGATGTTCGTCCACCTCTGCTTCGGCATGTGGACGTGAAGCCAACAGCAGTCTGGGCGGCCTGAGTCCTTAAAGGGCTGTAGCGCCGCGGATTATTTATACTACTACATTAGACTTAACATAAATTTTCTAGCATCTAAAAGAAGATATATTTGTGAGAACTGAGAGCTGGAAGAAGACTTCCAATTGAATGATAAGCCTGCATTTCAACTTTAAATGCTGGCATTAAATTGCATTTAGTTTTAATGTGTATACTTTATATTACTTGCTATATGTTTCCATTGAATTATGGTAATAACTTCATTAGCCTTTGTTTTCTATGGTTTTAGTAAATGGCGCTTGACCCACTATGGCTCTGAATCCTTCATTTGTATTCAGTCCTCTGTATACTCAGGAGTTAACATAATGCCATATAGCCTATGTCCATATAGTAAAACTACAATTTACAATGGTGAAAGAACTATCTAGTTCGGTTAAGCATTTGCTGAGATTACCTCGTACAACCACACAAACACTCTGTATGTTAATATTGATAAAGTAATATTTATATGCATATCATAGAATATAATGATATCCGTATAAAATAGTGTAAAATGACTGTCCTTCCTTTGTTGTGCAAGGTCATCTTAAATAAATGCACAGCCAATTGTTTTCATTCCATTTTATTAGTCGAAGGCGGCACTGACATAAAACTCATTCTTGTTTTGAAACTCGTAAGTCTTGTTAAATATCAGTCTATCAAAATTTTGAAAATAATAAAACTTGTCGGAACCATTTTTAAAACAAATTTTATTATGTAATATTTTCCTCAAAATAAATAATAAAGCGATATATTTCAATTTATTTAATTCAGGCTCTCTTATAACTCCCTTCTAAAGAAGTATTCTGAATGCCATATAGCCTAAAATCTAAGTGGAACTTAACTTATTTTTCATAGAAATCGGAATAGAATAGAATGTTTTATTTTCGCTGGCAGAATATTAAGGCCATAACGCCTTCTCTTCCACTCAACCAGTTTTAATCAATGCAATAGTGACATACGTATTTAAATTATGAATATTTACAATAAACTAGAGATTCTCCAGCAATGTCAATCCAGTCTACATGCAATATGTAAATAATTATAACATACAGACAGACATAAAAACAAAAATTTCAAAAATGTCATTTTCGGTCTCAGGATAGTTAAGTAAACATGTTAACACCAATTATTTTTAGAAAAACTAAAATTATGAGAAAAATTTAGGTTACAGATTTATTATTAATAGGGAAATGCATTTATTATTCGGTTGAGAAACTTTTGTCATCTAGTCTGCTGTCAAAAATTCTGAAAGTTAGAATTTATAAAACAGTTATATTACCGGTTGTTCTGTATGGTTGTGAAACTTGGACTCTCACTTTGAGAGAGAAACAGAGGCTAAGGATGTTTGAGAATAAGGTTCTTAGAAAAATATTTGGGTCTAAAAGGGATGAAGTTACAGGAGAATGGAGAAAGTTACACAACGCAGAACTGCACGCATTGTATTCTTCACCTGACATAATTAGGAACATTAAAACCAGAAGTTTGAGATGGGCATGGCATGTAGCACGTATGAGCGAATCCAGAAAGGCATATAGGGTGTTAGTTGGAAAGCTGCAGGGAAAAGATCTTTGGGAAGGCCAAGACGCAAATGGGAGAATAATATTAAAATGGATTTGAGGGAGGTAGGATATGATGATAGAGACTGGATTCATCTTGCACAGGATAGGGACCGATGGCAGGCTTATATGAGGGCGGCAATGAACCTGCGGGTTCCTTAAAAGCCATAAGTAAGTAATTAAGTAAGTAACAGATTAATTTTACCTGTGACTATGGAAATGAAAGAGAGTAAGCTAATAAGAAGCTTCAGTTGACTATAGAGTGTCTCGCTGTTCGTTTATATAATTAAGTTTATCTCCATGTTACTCATAAATACTGAGGCAGGGGGAGGGAGTGTCGTAGCTTTTGGGGGGAGGGGCAAGGCGGCGAGGGTGGAGTAGGCTGCTGATGGCGGTCAGAGTCCCAAGCCACTTTGCAGCTTGTAATTGGCTTGCTGACTCAAGGTACGTTTATTTTCAAGTATTTCTGGCTCACGAAGCAGATCCGCCATTAGGCTCATACATCATATCAAATTCGCAGACTCCTGCAGAGCTCAGCCACGATGTGCTGTCCCGAGACCTCGGTTATGCGCGCGTGCTCCTCACCATTCCGGAAGACGCTTAAAATTCAGAATAAGCATCGTCACTAGGGACCGGATTTTTTAAAAATCATACGCGCATGTGCAAATGCATATTTCAATGATTATTAGGGTTATTGATTTTCTGAACATAACATTTTTCGGCATACATATTTGAAATTAAGGACAATTTCAATAAGCCTTTTCTCTAATACTGTAATTTGATTTTGCCTGTGTTTTGGACATCCCTTGCCAGTTACTATTTCCTAGTCTCCGAGTAATTGGACTTTGCTTTTACCATTTACAATACAAAGAAGTATCTAGGCTTCTTCAGCTAGTGTGTTACTTTTTTCTTTAAGCTTTCGTTTATGAAAATGCCAAAAAAACCATGAGTGTCGGATAATAGTGACTATTCAATGGATGGTGAATCTGAATAAAGTGACCTGTTTTGAGTGCGTATTGTTTCATTTTTGGTGCATATTTTCCTACTTTTTAGTGCATAGTGTCATGCATATTTAAAATATTTTTAGTGCATTAAGAACCGGTCCCTAATCATCACAATGTTATAGGAATGCTATATACGCAAATTCTTGCATGGACATTCTTTACTTCACATTATTTTTAAATTTATTTATTTATTTATTTATTTAACTAGCTAGCTACTGAGTACAAATTACATTTATAAAACAAAAATGTGTCTAGCCACTACCGTAATGTACGGTGCGGTCTTAGTCAATAATAACATAACATTTACAAGGACAGTTTACTAAATACAGTAAGTAACTAAATTTAAACCAATAAATACAACACAAGAGCAAGAATAAAGAAGAAAGAGAAAAAGAGAGGAACATACACATTTAATATAAATTGACAATCCGACAGAAGCCAGTGATATTCAATAAAAACATTAATATAGTCGACAGAAATAAAAGGTAAAGAATACATTTGTTAATATTACATATCATGGATAATTTTATAAATTAATTTTTTAAAAGCTTCAATTTTACAATATTTCAAATTTGGAAAATGGTTTGTAATTTTATTATAAAGTCTTGGGCCGAAACTAGCCCCATGTTTAAGAGCTGCACTTCTATGACATTTAGGCTCAATTAATGGGAAAGTAGACTTTTGTCTTCGAGTACGATATTCATGTCGATTAGATTTATGTTTTATTTGATTTCTGTGGTAGTAAGTTAGTAAACTATATTTATAAATTTCTTCAATAGGCAATATCCTACATTAAAATCTGTATAAATTAAATTTGTTGGGTAATCCATATTTTTGGTCAGACAAATTTTTATGAATCTTCTGTGTAATAAAATTAATGGATTAAGTACAGATGATGCTACTCCACCCCAATTTATTATACCATATTGTATTAATGATTGTACAAAAGCTAAAAATATTATTCTCAATACCTCCTTAGTGATAAAATTTCGAAGTATTATGAATTTATAAATTGTCTTTCTTATACTTGTACACATGAAATCAATTTGTTTATCCCAACCTAAATGCTGGCCTATAATAATTCCTAAATATTTAACTTGTGTGGAAGGTGTTAGATGTGGGCAATTACAATAATTATTTGTTAATTCATTACATGAAATATTATGTATTAATAAGTGATAATTATTCATAGGTGGAGGTAAACCTTTCGTTGTTAAAGAAAATGGAATATAGGTAGTTTTATTAGTATTTAAGGACAGGAGATTAGAGTCAAGCCAATTTTTCACTACTTTAATTCCATTGCTAGCATTTAAATAAGTGTTATCCCAATTTTCCCCATTAAATGTTAGTACAGTATCAGTTATACTGAAATAAGAAAGGCACAGAAAACTCTGAAATATTCGAGAAAACTTATATCATAATGTTGTGCTGAGATTGCAACACATGAGATCCGTCACATACAAGTGTTCACAGAATATCTCCGAGCCTGACGACCGTTACGATAACGATTTCGATTCCTGGAAGCGGATATGCGAAAGGAAGGGACGGATGTGGTGGCATTATCTGCATGAAAAGAAATCCTTCACACTGCTGAAATTAAAAATATCCTGTTACTGTCACTATCAGACATAATTACTTCAGTGTAATAAAGGACCAACATACAGTGGGGTGATTAGTCAATGTTTTCAGTTTTTACATATACGCATAACAATCCGCACTAATGCATAATTTGTTTGTTTTTCCTTATTTTCCCTTCATGTCTCTGTGACGTAGGCCAATCTCGGAGATAATTTGCGTTCACTGTAAGTTCACATAATTTCTCATAATGAGGCTAAATTTCAAACACTGACAAGACTAAAGAAATGAAGCGATAATAAAAAAACAATAGAATTAAGGAAATGAACGGAGAAATAAAAAATAGAGAAAGAGTTCAAGAAGAAAATTTAAAAAATGAGGAGAATGAGAATACGAGGGAAGAAAGGGAAAGTAATGGGATAATAGAAATAATGAGAAAAAGTAAAGAAAATTAGAGAATTGGAAGGAATAAAATAATGAAGGAAAGTAATATAAGAGAAAGAATAAGAAAAAGAAAACGAATTAGATTCCTTACGTATTTGACGTCCCACTTTAACTACACAAATGTTCAAGAGGAAGGAATTGATAGCATTCGACAACCGAGCCGCCGTAGTAACTCAGTTGACAAGAGTGCTGGCTTACAACGACCGCGGACCTGACTTCAAAATTCGGCGATGAAAGAGTATCTGTAGAGGACAAGGTCAGGGTTCTGATAATTTTCCCTCTCTCGAAAATAGGGCACCATTTTGTTTATGTGACGCCGAATCAATTCCCCATCACGATGAGTATTGCTTGCGGTTTGTCCAAGGACTGTTAGATACTAGTGGTGGTGAATTCTAGATGACCCATAAATCTGCTAGGGGCATCGGTGGCCCTCAGCTTCGTATTTGCCTGACAGGTATATAACGACTCATGTACGGCAGACCACCACCGAATATATGATATACTGATTTGATGGTTGGACAGGAATGCGTAGTTAGCGGATGGTGGAGCCGGATTCAGCACAATTGACAAGAAACTCATTCCCTAACCGATGCACTAAAAGCTTATGTGTTTAAAAATTTTCCATGTCCCGTCCAGTAAGTATCTCTATCCCTATGGCGATAATGAAGAAATTATGGAAAAAATATTTAGAAAGATATTAAATCAGTTTTTGGAATTTGCCTTACAGCTTCGTTATTCCGAATAAATTTCACATTATCTGTCATGATCGAAATACGTGGCCGTGTGCACCATTCTCGATCATCTAGCCCGTTTATCAGCAATCACGGAAACATGGTTAATTCTTGACAGTGATCAAGTTACAGATGCGGTGCACCGACATTTTCCCTCGATCAACTCAGTACCGTCAGCTGACGGTGCGCTCGCTTGAGAGGAATCATCTGAGCGCTAGGTTACCGCGTATAAAACAGCGAACGAACGCACTCTGTCAATTATCGCTTCGTTTTTTTTGTCGGACTGCTTTCAAACATCCTCGCAGTTTTCAAATAACAAGTTTCAATAATCATGGAAGAAAAAAAAGAAAAGAGCACCGAACTTATCACAGCTCGAAGTGGGAATTCCTTTAGAACTCGTCAGCAATTATGCATCCATATTACAGAATAAAAGTACTGACGGAAGTTCTCTAAGAGAAAAGCAGGCTATCTGGTTGGATTTAACCTCACAATTCACATGAGTTATACGTGTTTACATAATTCCACATAATTTGTAACGTAATTTATACAGTGGTTATTTCATATTATTGATAATAATTGGGAAAATTTCAGTATACGGATACCTCACTGACAATTATCTTGAAATACGCTACTAAAAAGAGCAGATTTGTATGTGTTTGTCGAATTCTCATCATCTTGCTTACGAAAAGACACATTTCAGTGCCAATCATTTATTTGGGAAAATTTCAGTATACGGATACCTTACTGACAATTATCTTGAAAGAGGCTATTAATAAGAGCAGATTTGTATGTGTTCGTCGAATGCTCATTATCTTGCTTACGAAAAGACACGTTTCAGTGCCAATAATTTATTGGGGAAATTTTCAGTATACGGATACCTCGCTAACAATTATTTTAAAATTAAAAAAAGAAAAAAGCAATTCGTCTGTGTATGTCGAATACGCATCATCATGCATACGAAAATGAAGTTTTTAGTGCCAATTTATTTTGTGTGCATAAGGTTGGAATTTTGGAGTAAGAGGGAAAGGAAAGTATCCTTGTTCTGAAATTTATCCATTTGTTTTGTGTTCACAAGGTTGGAATTTTGGAGTAAGAGGGAAAGGAAGGTATCCGTGTAATTTCTCTTAATTCAAGCGTAAATAGCTTAATTGTTCAAAATGTCATGTAGGTCCTAATAGTTTCAAACGGCAAATCTATAGCTAATAAGTGATAATCTCGCATTCTACAAAATGGTCATTTAGTTTTGCTATATTATTACCGGCATAGAATAACTACTTTATTATTATGTTAACAAAATTGGACAATTAGGCTTAAATAATATTTTGTCCTCAAGTAAAGCCCCGATCTTCCAAAGCAGAAACATATATAAAACATTTGTCTGTTTTGAAAAAAAAAAAGAACATTTTTATTATTCATCTACAAACTTACCCTTTCTACAATAACACCAATTCTGTTATTTCCGCAGTGATTTGCGTGTTCAAGATACATCATTTCATCTTCAATTCCATCAACTACGTCAAATCGTGCCGCCATTTTGATTTTCTCGACTTGACCATGTTCAATTCAAGATAATCAGTCCCACACCCGTGATCAAATTTGATCATCATCAACTCGCTTGTTTAACTTTGATCGAGATTGATACTCCGCAAATTGGCGTTGAAGATGGTCAAGTGCCGACTTAACAATGGTCAAATTTTAATCGAGAATGGTGCACACGGGTAACGGTGTTTTTGGTGAGACGTTAGCTGAGCCGTCCGAGAATTGTATCCCAGAGATTGGTAAGATAAGTATCATCTACTCAGATCTTTCCACCTCAATGTCTGTAACGTCCCACTTTCACAGTTCTCCTGCTCAACAACGCACGTAGTATGCGATGATTCTCATAGCTACAGCGTAGTAGTGAGGCGTGCTTTGTTAGCTCCTCGAATATTATATTTGAAGTAGAATAATTTAAATTCCTCAGTAAAACAGAATAAATCACTTATGAAAATTATAATTGCATCTCTCTTCTTGAGAATAACATTCTAATAATAGAATCCTTCTTTCCTTGTGCATAAATCACAAGTATAAAAATTTCATTCGCTTCAGTGCTTCGAAATACAGTATTACACAAACAGATTGTACAAATAAACAAACGAGAAAAACTCCTACGTTTAATACACGGTCGAAATATACTCTTTTCCGAACTTTGAAATTAACTTTTATGCTATAAAATCTTGACTTTGGATTACACTATAAACGTAACAGATTACTGTTTATCTTGCATTCTTAAATAAATATTTAAATACCTATCATCTTCTTTAAGAATCAACACGCAAACATTAAAATCTTAAACATAGTTTTCAGTGTTCTAATATAGTTACTACGCTATTAGTTCGCAAGTTCATGGGTTCAAATATGGTTAGACCGATGAGCGTTTACGAATTTTTATCAAAGCTTTCTCCGGAAGGGAAGTAAAGCCGTGGAACTCATTCATAAATTTATGAAACGTGAAACTAACGCTATTTCTGAATAACAAAACTAAAGAAAAAATTGAAGTCATGTTTTTCTTGTTCCACCATGTTCCTTGCTGTGTTGAAAGATGTTTCAGCGTGTCATAAGAACTCACATATTTGTAGAACAACGTATTGTGAGTCAATAGAGGTCTATCGCTGTGGAATAACAGTTAGCATGTGTCCGTGAAAAGAGCGGGTTCAAATCCTAGTTGGGACAAGTTACCTGGTTGAGGTTTTTTCGATGTTTTCTCTCAACCAATTGAAGCAAATTGCTGGGCAACTTTCAGCGCACTCATTTCACTATCATAATTACGCTTCTATTTCTTCTTCTTCTTCATCATCATCATTATCATCATCTCCGTTTCTTTTTCCATATTTCAGGCTTGTTTCGATATAGAATCGGCTGCGGGCGGCCATCGAACTTGGACTCCGTGGCATGTGGTCATTAGTTGCTGGTGATAGTGCTATGTACTGTGAATTCTCCCCTGGAGCTCATGGCAGCTCGTGGGACCTGGAGTTTAAAGACCGCGGTGATACCTAGGCTGTATGTGGGCAGCTCACAGGAGAATCTATAGCGCGGAGGGGGCCTAAAGCCTTGGTTTTTAACAACCGTGCAATGACGCTTTGTGAGCGTGATGCGGCACGCAGAAGTCAAATATGTGTTTATTTAGGAGGCTCGATTTTAATAGCCACTAGCGTGACTATTGCGCAGCGACTCTGCTCAAGATCCGCTGCGTAATGCGACAACGGAATCCAGCGTGACACGCATTAGTGTGTTATTCACTATGGTATAATGATTAGGGGTCGGAATTTAATTATACACTATAAAGTAGTATTGCTATTTCGCATAAATATTATATTTAACCTAGCCCCCCCCCATACATGGATGATATGATAAAATGATATCAACTATACTTGGGTAAGCATGATGCACATTACGATTGAGAAAGCGTGGTTTACAGCGTACCCTTTATAACAGTTGAAGATTTTCTAAAATATTGTTTTTGTATTGTATGCCTACAGTATTCGTCTTTGTATCATGAGTTCAAAGAAGAATTTGAAGAGAAATTATTAATAGATTATGTGCGTATTTTTTCTGTTATTTATGACGTTGGCAAAAGTCGTACAAGGACGGGATTTTCAAGAAAATTGGCTGGAAATGTAGCCTATCTTCTATTGAAAATATTTGTGACACTCTCAGTAAATTTACTAGGCCTAATCTTAAACCATTAACATCATCATCATCCTCCTCTTGAAGCAACAGCCAAAAGGCAACCACAAGTGGGTACATGTCAATACGAAACGCGCGAATTTCATGATACTCCTAAAGTAGGAGTTCCCAACCTGGGGTGGCGCGCCCCGCCTAGGGGGTGTAACAGTCTTAGGGAGGGGCGCGGATCGATTTTTATTAGTACATTTTAATATACATATAAATACTATTATATATTATATTCTATATTCTACATCTAGGATTATATTTTATAAGTGCATTCTTTTGTAATCTTAACAAGAACTGTCACGTTAAGTTCCCATTTATTTATTTTTATCTCGCAAGCTTCTGCACAGGCAGTCACGGGCGGTCATGTCAACGTGTGCGAAATAGCTTAACTGTCAGATTAGAGATGGTGCAGTGATCACCATGCGAACGAAACGCTGTTTGATGTTGGCTATTCTGACCAATGACACTTACCTGACTCTGACCAAGGGTGTGGCTCGTATGGTACTGGTAGCGCTGTTCGGATACTATAGGAGTGGTCATGCTGATATAAAGTTGTATGTATACAATTTGGCAGTGACTGTTACTGTATGAACTGTGTTGTTCATTTTTAAACCTGTATTTTTCGCTTACCTTGCTATTTTTGTAACAATGTCGAAGAGGAGACTATACAAAGACGACTACTTTAAATATGGTTTCACAGTAATTGAAAAGAATGGGATGCAACAGCCACAGTGAGTAATCTACCAAATGTGTTCTCAGTAATGATGCGATGAGATCTGTGCGTCTGGAACTACTTTGACCACAAATCATCCAGGGCTAAAAGGTAAACCTACAGAATATTTTGAAGGTAAACTAAGCTCACTAAAGCGCATGAAACTAGATTCTTCAGGCACTTTTAATCAAGAATATGAAAAGGTTGTAGAAGCATCGTATGAACTAGCTCTTCTTATTGCCAAGGACAAAAAAGCTCACACAATTGGAGAAACACTTGTAAAATCATATCTTTTATTAGCAACTGATATTGCTTTGGGTGATGGGAGCCGACAGAAGTTATCAAAAATACCTCTTTCAGACAATACAGTGAAACGTAGGATAAAATATGACCTTGCGGAAGATATTAAATCACGAGTTGTGGCGAAGCTGAAAGTATCGTCATTTTTTGCAATTCAGTGTGATGAAACAACCGACGTGGCTCAGTGTTGCCAATTGCTTGTATATTATCGATTTATGGATAATCTAACTTTAAGAGAGGAAATGCTCTTCTCTTAATGTTTGAAAACAACATCAACAGCTTCTGATGTTTTTTCCGCCATCGATGGTTTTTTCCAAGCAAATGGACTGTCTTGGGGAAAAGTAGCGGGTAGGCCTATATAATTCGATCGTCCAGTTCAAAAGTGCGAAACTCAAAAATTGCCATTTTTTAGTTATTTATACTACTGAAAGCCCCTTTCGGAGCTCTTTCCTATTCAATATTGAGATAAGTCATATTTACAACCAAAAAGAAAAAAAAAATTAAATAAACTGCTTTAGAAATAATTATAACTATGGACTTTACTAATTCATTATTAGTAGGCCTACATTTCGAAATGTATTAATAATGAACTGGAAAATGGTGATATACTCGTCCTGAATACTGACTCATTTCTAATTGTCGTGGTTATGAACCAGAACTCTGTTCCTTTCTAAGTTATTTATACGCGATAAGTTGGTACCAATGATATCAATTTTATAAATACTGAGATATAGGACAGGTATTGTAATCATTGCAGTGAAAAGGCGGCAAATTGTTTCAGCTGCAGAATTAGGAAAACATTCTGCAGTCAGTTGTGTTTTAGTGAAGTTCTAAATAAAATTATTTTACTCAGTGCTATGGCCTATCCATTCGAGTCCAGAAGCAGTTACCTGGTCAGACTAGGAAATGCGATGGCTATACAAGTAAGCCAACAATGGAATTTTTAGTTCTTAATCTGCGTATTTAATTATCTTGTAAGACAACTGGTTAAAATGAAGGTCCAAATCAATAGTACTACTTCCATTAAATTCTGTAAGAGTTACAAAATTTTAGTTACAGATTATTATTATTATTATTATTATTATTATTATTATTATTATTATTATTATTCGGTTACATATTACCAGTTACCTATTTCATTTTATTGCAATGGAACTATTTTACAAAATTGGTTTTCAATAAAATAGATAATTATTAATAGTTATTATCGGTATATCTGTCAGTAAACGTCAGCATTTGATATCATAGTACCGGTAGTCAACATTATTTTAAAATAATAAGTACTGTACCAAGAAAAGAATAGGCAAGCCAACCTGAAGTCAAGTGACAAAGGTAACAGATAGGCTGTGGTTCCTTCCCCTCTTTAATTTTTACAAGCTTTCAGAAAAAAGTTATTCGTGTTTCACTACATTCGGCCATCTTTTCTACTTCTAATTTTAGACAGAAACAACTGGCCGTTGTGAAGACTTAGACTTTTCCTCATTCGACTCCGACAATTCTGTTAAAGATAAATACTATGTGCCATCTTCAGCTGACAAAATGAACAGTTCGTCAGATGAAATAACTTCTGAAGATGAAACAATTATTCAAGAAGAATCCAAGATAGAAGAGAAATCCAAAAAAGAAGAGGGCAGCATTAAATTTCGCTGAGAAGGAAGATATTTTAGATAGACCGAATGTATCTGATCCAGTTGAAGATCTAGAACTAGGCAGAAAGAAGAGACGCAGAAATCCCGACGACTGGGAGAAAAACAAGAAGAAAAGGGCAAGAAATTCTGGGAATTCATATAGAGAGAAAAATAGTGAAGCAAGAGAATTAAACCTCCGTGTAGTGTGAAATGCTGACTTAAATGCTCGGAACGAATGAATGAAGAGCAAAGACTGTTAGTATTTCATTCTTTCTTTCTTGTTGTGGGTCATACTCAGAATGAAGGAGACAGCATTCATGCAAAAATAGAAGAAGAAAAGAAACGAATATTATAAAAGGGTCCCATTTTCGTTTCATCTGCGTGGCGTTCAGTCATCTTTATGTTAAAGTCAATGGACCACCATACCATATGACTGAATTAGATTAGGTCTATGTTAAGTTTTAGATCTGAAATGCCTAGCTGAAGAAACAGGGAAGAATTTTATAATAAATAAAGACGGCGAGAAGGTTGTATGGAATAACATAGGGAAAATAAAGTTGGACAAAGAGCAACCATTTATGATATAGCACTCATATACTTATGAAGAAAATTATTTTTCAAAGAAAATTTATGTGAGACCTAAAATTCGGGGAAGACGCAGTACTTTAGGTGCTTCTTCGCTGCCTGCATTCACAGAAAGAAGAAAAATATCTGTTCCCAAAAAGAAAGATTTACTCAGTCTTTGCACTGAGGACATTATTCCAAGAGTTCGTTAGAGCTACTATGAAAGCTTAGTTGCCCAAAATAAAGTACAGGATTCATAAATTGAGGATGAATAAAATTTTGAACTAAATGTATGCATAATGATTATTTGTTCGTAAAAGTTTTTTATACAAAGTCACTACTTTTCATATTTTGTAGCTTCATATAACTTTTGGTAAATCAGTTAATAAAATAAAATAATTTAAACAGGCGCGTGTTTTACTAATTTTATCCCAAAAATAATATAATACCATGATATAAAAATAATTACTTTAAAATTAAATTTAGGTTTTTGTGAAAGTTGTTTACTAATTGGCAGTCGTGTTTTCGGTATTTCCTTACTTTAAGCTTTAATTCTGTTATTTTTTCATCTTTCTTCATTTAAATAGAAAATACTAAAATTAACATGTAAAATCATATTCCTACTTAGAGCCCCCTTTCCAAATTGTTATCTTAATTCCTGCCTAAATTAATTCTGAAACATGGTAACAAAATAATATTATGTGTAATTGAGAAGAGAATCAAGGTTAGATCTAACCTAACTCTAAATCGCTCACATTGGCTACAGTTTATTCTAGTTCATTACTTATGTAAGTAAAGATAATTGCTTAAAAACAAACAAATACAACATGTATTGTTATAATACATAATTGTCTTCTTTTACAATGTAATTGTGAGCAAAATAGCGGAAACACAACTTCCAGTGATAAAAACCCTGCTGGCAAAAGATAAAATCCAAACATCATTGGAACTCATGTAACTCACAGACAGTGCTTGGCGGCCAAAACATTACCTCAAGAGCTTGCCAATGTAATGGGTGCAGCTATAAGAATTGTGAACTGCATAAAATCAATCTGTCTGAACACAAGATTATTTGAAGCCCTCTGTAGTGACCTTTATGCCCAACATAGGACCCTCCTTTTCCACAAAGAAGTCCGTTGGTTATCGAAAGGAAACATGTTACCTCGGTTGTATGAGTTGAAGTCTGAAGTACAAATATTTCTCATGAGTACAGGAAAAAATTAACTGTACGATGCATTTACTGACGGCACTTTTGTTGTTTCTTTGGCTTATCGTTCTGATTTTTTTTTTTTTAATTTTGAATAGCTTGAACTTGAAACTTCAAGGAAAAATCAACAATATTATGTTGGCTTATGATTCCATCTGAGCCTTCCTGGAAAAAAAATACAATTATGGAAACGACGAGTTAAATCCAACAACTTTTCATCCTTTCACCGCATTAATGAAATTCTGCCTGACAAGGAATATGATGGGAATTTACTTAAGGCACAAATTCAGTCACATTTGGATTCCTTGGCAGAATCCACCTCTACTTCCCTGATATTTCATCTCATGATTGGTCCTGGGTGTTAACAAGAAACCCGTTTGCTGTTGACATTGAAGTACTGCCAGAAAATTTGCAAGAAGAAGCCACAGAACTGTAGTCCAATTCAAAGGCAAAAGACAATTTCGCAATTTCAGGTCTGGGGAGTTTTGGATAAATAAATCTTCCATTGTATCCTCAAATAGCCAAAGTTGCAATGATCGTTGTTGCGCCATTTTCGTCCACATATTTATGTGAATCAGGCTTCTCGAATTTGACCGTAATAAAAACAAAACAGCGTTGTCTACTAGATGTCGAAAGTGATATCTGCTGTGCATTGTCCAATTTGAAGCCAAATATACAAGGTCTAATCAAGGCAAAACAGTGTCAACCATCTCACTGACATATAGTGACTTAATTATTCATTCATTTTACTAGTTCATAAACTTAATAGTTTCTTTCACTAGTGACTAGTTAATAAATATTACGTTTATTAAAAATATGTCTTTATTTGAATATGTTGTGCATGTCACATTGTCTCTTCCCTTCAAGGTTTTGAAAAATGGTTGGGGACGTGTTGACTTGCCATATCTTGAAAGGGTACGTCAGAAGAATAAAGTTGGGAACCCCTGTCCTAGAGAGATGCACAGAATGACGGTCTGTTAAAAACCACGACAGGGCGCGCCACGCACACATCAGCACCACGTTCACGCAGACGTCATTGCGTGGTTGTTAAAAACCAAGACTTTAGGGCATGCATATCATTACATTCCGAGTAGAACAATGCGCTCACCCAAGCGATCTACGTGCGAGGGCAGTCCTCAGCCTGTGCCGCTCCCCAAGGGGGACTAATACAGACCACAGAGCAGGCCTGCACAAACGGCGCTCATTGAGCGCGGCCGCTCCTTCGGAGCGGGAGAGCCGTCTAACAGCTCGCCGGAAAGGTACGTCGGAATGACGTTCGCCTGCTAGTATAGTAGAGGATAGTTCACACAGCTATTTGGTGCAGTGTGTATTATCAGTAGCTATTTCACTTTGCCTATCTACGGCTACATAATGGAAAAATCTAAAAGACATAAAAGTGATCATCATGCAAATTCTTTCAATATTGCATGGGAAAATGTTTATTTTTTTCACAGCAGCTGGAGTCAATACTTATCTGCCACAAAAGTTTGAAAGAAAGAGGAAAACATAATATAATGCGTCATTACTAGTCCACACATAGAGATACGATGGTTTTGTTGGTGGAGATCGCAGTAAAAAGGTTCAGAAGTTGAAAGTTGCATTATTACATGAGGTAGGGTACGTTAGAATTTATTAATCTTCAACAATTTAAATATCTCTCTTCAGGGAAAAAGGCCAGCTCATTGTTGATATGTTGAATAAATTACGGGATTTCAGTTGTAAACTTACACTTTCCGTAAGTCAGTTTCGGGAAGGTAATATGACTCACTTTTCAATTATAAAAACTGCTCGTGATGAAGCCATGGTAAACGATTATGTGCAAATATTAATTGAAATTCAAAATGAATTTAATTCTAGGTTCCAAGATCTTGCCTTAATTGGAAAGAAGTTTAAAGTTATAATAAATTCCTTCAACACTAGTTGAAAGTGTCATACGATTTACAGATTGAACTTATTGATCTTCCATGTGGCCTAAGGGCTAAAGACCGTTTGAATAATACTACTAGTCTGGTTGAGTTTTACAAGACTAAACCTTAGCAATAATATTCACGACTACACAAGCTGGCCGTCAAAATGATTGCTACGTTTGGCTCAATATTTATATTTGTAAGCAACTGTTTTCTATTATCAATTTTAATAAAGGCAGACTTCGAACATCTGTAACTGATGTTTCATTACGATCACTACTGTTCCTTTCAGCTACCAACAGCATAAAACCTCGTTTTGATGTACTGATAAAAATTTAACAAAATTATATTGTATATATAAGTAGCTATAGAGTTTCTATTATTTCTGTAAAATAAATATTCCTTTATTAATTAATAATAGTCCAAGGTTGTTTTGTAAACACTGAACGGTAATTCATTTCATGAACACTCGTACTAGTAGCATTTTGTACGAAATCACCTCTTCTTCCAGTCCACCCTTATATAGAGCGCAGCCAATATCTGCATTCCGCTCTAGAGCTGTGAGCCTACTCGGAGAGCGCAAACCTTGTACAGGCCTGCCATAGAGGCATTGGGTGGACAAAATAGGAAACAAAGAGGACAGTTTTAGCAGGCCGTAGTGTATCTGGAGCTTGACTATAGACTGGTCTTCAAATATAAATATTTTCCGTCATATATAAGAAACAAAAACATAGCCTGGTCACTAAGTTTTCTATTCTTATACCTTTTCAGTTAGACATAATTAAAGCGTGTGTCTTGCTTGTGGCAAAACAAACTTTTCAACTTACCTTAGTACACATAAATTTCACACTTTTCTGGTAAGAAGGATGTCCAGTTGAAGTTTTTAATCGATTATTTAACGACATCGTAACAATTACAAGGTTACCTAGTGTCGATGGAATTGGTGATCGGGAGATGGTATTGGGCAAGATGGCTTCGAGGTTCACCATGGGATTATCTGATATTCTCTTTAGTTGAGGGAATTCTCAAAAAATACTCAGCGAGATCGGATCAGTAGGCAAACGCATTGCCAACGGGGCTACGCTCCCGCCGCTTCCCGGTGACTTCGGTCGATGTTCGAGTTCTTACAGTAGACGCTTATGCTACCGCCACACCTGTAATGCTGCGGAACACGTGGAGGAAGATAGAATGCCGTCTTGATATTGTTCGGGCCACCAGAGGCGCACATGTGGAGATCTATTGAAACTTGGTGAGTTTTTCTAACATAAGTTCGGTTATTCTGTCACCATTAGGAGATAATCAAATTTCTTTGTAGTAGTGATTCTACGGGACATACTGTATATTAATACAGTGGGCTGCAATTTGAATAATTGTGTACCACATTCACATTCGCCATAACATAACCTTTTGAATCTAGTTGCTGTGAAGTTACCGTATTTCAATACAGTGCACAACAGCTGTTGTTCAGTCAAGTGTCCGAAGGCCAATAAGACAGCACTTATGAAGCATTGGATTGAATTGAACTGAATTTATGGGAGGGGAGCTCTATGGCCCAGCAATGCAACCTGTTACGGTCTATTGCGCTAACCCTCAAGCTAGGCGCATTCCCAAACTCACACCGGCTGACTACACTAAAGTTCGCTGCGTACCCAGGTGTCGAACAGGCAACCCACCTCGTCCCTAGGCCACCCCCTCCGTGCGTCGCCAGCCGGCGATCGGGAAGTGCTACGGAATAATGACGAAATAGAAAAATGGTGACGGAATGATGTAAATGCCTAATGTGGGGAAAAACGGGAGAAATCCGAGAAAAACCCCAACTGCGACCTTGTCCGCCACAAGTGTAACTATGGATTTTTCAATGAAAAACTCATAAAACAACTAAGCTAAGAGATAATGCGGTAGGGTGGCCAGTTCCTTTCCCCCTCCATTGCCTACATCGCTGACTAGTAGAAGGTGGAATTAGCACTGATGTAGTTCCTGTGATTTCGGAAGTGAAAATCGTTAAATTTATACGAGATTTTTGTGGAGCTGATCGTATAAGCAAGGCATAATGAAAGCCTAACCTAACCAAACCTAACCCATAACATCCGTATATGCAGGATGTAAGAGTACAAAGGAACTACCTCAGCGCTAGTTTAGCCCTAGTAACATATTAAATTAATCAGACTTCAGATTGGATTACCGTAAGAAACGAATAAATACAACTGAAATATAGAAAAATTGGTTTTACAAGTTATCATACGTAACATTATGCTTAATTATAATGTAGGCCTAGACTTGCGAACGTTGAAATAAGATAAGTACTGATATACAGCAAACATAACCTGTAATTTCAACATATCTAAATATCAGTGCGATGCAACAGAAAATATTGAATCGTGAATAAATGAATGTGCCAGAATTTCGTAATGAAGCGTGCTTTATTTCAATTAATTAAAAAATTAGATACTGTAACAGTAACGAAAACTATGCGGTATCATTTGATTTATTTTTCGTATCTAATTCTATCTCCTTTTTAGTCCAAATTGTGTACCGTATGTTATCATAGTATTATTTATGACATAGTTATTCTTACATAAAAGGAGCCAATAGCTTAAATTTAATGAAACAATTAATATAGTAAACAATAATGGTCTGATTACACAAGAGTAACATTAGTAACGCTGCAATTAGGCCTAATCATAAGTTACATGCCAGTGAATGTTTTCGCTTTCACATGTATATTACACATATCTACTGTTTATAACGTCAAAAATACACTTGACCACATAAATGGACGCAATATTTAATCGAAATAAAGGCAGGTATTACACATACGAACTTTGCCTGCATCAACGTAATTTTCACACCAAAAATAACATTACACCTTAACTAATAAGTGAATTATATTATTATTATTATTATTATTATTATTATTATTATTATTATTATTATTATTATTTAACTAGCTAGCTAGCGAGTACAAATTAAAATTATAAACCAAAAATGTTTCTAGCCACTACCGTAAGAGTCATAAAACTTACAAGGACAATTTACTAAATACAGTAAGTAACTTAATTTAAACCAATAAATACAACACAAGAGCAAGAATAAAGAAGAAAGAGGAAAAGAGAGGAAAATACACATTTAATATAAATTGACAATCCGACAGAAGCCAGTGATATTCAATTAAAACATGAATATAGTCGACAGAAATAAAAGGTAAAAAAAATACATTTGTTAATATTATATATCATGGATAAATTTATAAATTTCTTTTTTTTTAAAGTTTAAATTTTAAAATATTTCAAATTTGGAAAATGGTTTGTAATTTTATTATAAAGTCTTGGGCCGAAACTAGCACCATGTTTAAGAACTGCACTTGTATGATATTTAGGCTTAATAAATGGGAAAGTAGACTTTTGTCTTCGAGTATGATATTCATGTCGATTAGATTTATGTTTTATTTGATTTCTGTGGTAGTAAGTTAGTAAATTATATTTATAAATTTCTTCAATAGTTAATACATTAAAATCTGTATAAATTAAATTTGTTGGGTAATCTATATTTTTGGTTAGACAAATTTTTATTAATCATCTGTGTAATAAAATTAATGGATTAAGTACAGATGATGCTACTCCATCCCAATTTATTATACCATATTGTATTAACGATTGTGCTAAAGCTATAAATATTATTCTCAATGTCTCCTTAGTGATAAAATTTCGAAGTATTAGGAATTTATAAATTGTCTTTCTTATACTAATTCTATAATTATATCTGAAGTGTCTCATAATCATTGTTTTAAATTTGTTTAATGCAATTACACTACATTTTAGAGAAATATATGTTACTCTTTATGCATTCCAACTAATTCATATGGTTGAAACGCCGCCCTTCGTGATCAGGTTAAGTGAGTCACATGGTCTGCGTTACAGCTTGTCGGCCTGTATTAGATCACCATGGCAGTGGCACAGTCTAGTGTTCCTAGTATTCTCAGTTGCTAACCGCTTGGAGGGCGATAACTGCAAAAAAATCACCTCAAGTTTTTTTTTTCCTGCCAATTTTTTTTTTATTTGTCACGTACAATTTTTACATGATATATGACATGAGTTATATAACACTATTTACACTATAATACCTGAGATCTTGTGAAACATTAATTACATAATAAACATTATTTTATGACATTACACACACACACACACACACACACACAAAAACATTCTTAAGATTGTACTACGATAAAATCTGCCAAACTATGACATTTATTTTGACAATATATGAACATATGAAACCAAATACTGTAATACTAAAATATATTCGATCTTAAATCATTTTTGGAGGCTTCCATCACTATTTACAAAATAACTTTTGGAAACTACACCTACAGTTAATATGGTAGCAATTTAAAAAATATATGTATATACATAGGCCTATATATTAACAGAGTACAATTAATAACGTAAATTATTCACATAATCGCCATATCTTTTTATACAAATTCCTGAGTTTTATTTTCATATACTGAGAATGTTTTTCTTATTTTCAATTATTAACAAATTGTTACGTCCTTTTCTTCTCAGTTTCCTTTCAGCTTCCATTAGTAACTTTTGTAGTCCAGCTATCGTTGGATTGTTGTCACTGATCATATAGTGTAAGTATCCCATAATTATCCACGTTAGTGCGAATTTATTGCTGTGGGTGGGCATTTCCAGTTGAAGTACCATCCTTCGAACGTCGTTCGGGTTGTCCGTGTGAGAGGCATTTATTAGTTTTCGACACAACCAAGACCATACTGCAGGTCGGCATGTTGTTAATCGATGGTGAAGAGTATCAAAACTACCACAGTTTTGACATAGAGGTGAGTGCGTCATGTTATGGTGGTATTTTTTTGCTTCTGTGGGAACAATATCATTTACTACTTTATATGAACTTGTTTTCCAATCTGTTGAAATATTTGGTAGTGTTAAGATTTCCCATATTCTTTTCCACTTCATATTCGGGTATTTGGTCATAATGGAGGGAACGGTTTCTTTAACAGCTAATAATGACGTATATATTTCCTTTGTGGTCATAGACTCAGGATCGTTGAGAAGCCGCTCTGGTATTTTATTCAGGCACATTTTTATCCTTCGGAATATGGGATGTTGCAAAGTAAAATCTATTAATTCAGATGTAATGAAATGTTTATATTTAATTTTCCTTTGCAGTAATGTTTTAACGAATAAAGCTTTGCTTTTATTATTAACTGCAATCAGACCGCATCCACCTTGTTCTGTCCGTTTCCAGAGTTGAGATTTAGCAATTTTATAAATATGTCCTGTCCACAGGTAATAAGTAATTCCCAATTCAATTTGGGCTACATCTTCCGGCAGAGGTATTATTTGTGCAATGTACCAAACTTTAGATAGTATAAATAAATTTATGTTCCATATTTTTTTGTATCAGGTTTAAGTTCCTAGTGAATTGTTTCGAGAACATGTAACGGATTGTGTTTAAAATTGGATTCCAATTTAGTTCTATCATCTTCTTTATATCTGTGTGTATGAACATGCCAAGTATTTTAACAACATCTTTAATTGGTATATTTGCCATAGTCAGAGATGGTGGGCAATGTCCCAAGGGTAGCAAGTTTGACTTCCTGAAATTTATGTTAGCAGTAGATGCCATTGCATAACGGTGTAAAACCTGGTGAAGAACAGGAAGTTGCTGCTCCTTTCTCAACAAAATAACCCTATCATCCGCGTAAGCCAATGTTGTGAACAATTTGTTATTACAAATCTCGGCATGAAGATTATGGTGAATCATTCTAATTAATGGTTCTGTACAGATGGTATAAAGTAACATTGACAAGGGACAGCCTTGTCTGATTCCACTTGCCAGTCTGATTGGTTTTGTAAAAAATCCATTAACTCGTATGCGGGAGTGTGCATTCGAGTACATAAAACGAATGACATTGATAATCATTTCCGGAATGTTCATCCTTTTCATGGTTTTAAATAGATATTGGTGATTGATATTGTCAAATGCTTTTTGGAAGTCTAATGAAAGTAGTCCAGCCGATTCATGTCTATTGGTATCAAAATAAAATACTGTATCTCGTAGTGCTTCCAAGTTGTCAGTTATTTTCCGTCCCGGTATTCCACATGTTTGTTCTTCCCCTATAAGTTCCTTTAAGTGAAATCTGATTCTATTTGCTATAAGTTTGGCAAATAGTTTGCAATCTGTATTCAATAGGGTTATGGGTATATAATCTTGTATATTCTGTGCTTGTGACAGTTTTGGAATTAGAATGATGATACCTTCATTGAATCCCATTGGTTGTCCTGTCGTATGTAAAAGTTCATTGAAAAGTTTGGTTAGCGGTTCTTTAATAATGTTCCAGTATATTTTATAAAAATTATACCCAATACCGTCAGGTCCTGGTGCTGATTTTGAACTGGCAGTCTTGAGTGCTAATAGTATTTCTTCAGAGGTTATTGGTTGTGTAAGGGACGATGCTTCTTCATCGGAGAGAGAAGATGTTACAAAGTCCAGTATTTTATCTTGGTCGTCAATGTTAACCTGTTTAGTTTCAAACAATTACGTGAAATAAATTTCTGCCTGGTGCATTATATCTTTGGTCGAGGTAATTAACTCATCATCTCCACTTGTTAGTGAGTGTATATATTTGTTTGACCCTTTCGACCTTTCAGATGCTAAGTGATATAATGATCCACGTTCATCATCTGCAATTGATGTAGTGCGTGATCGAATTTTAATGCCGTCCATAATGTATTCTTGTATTTGCACAATTTTTGTTTTAATGTTTTTAATTTCCGCATCCACATCCTGACCAGCACGTTGCTTCATCAGTAGTTCTTGTAATAATCGTTAATAAAATTCACTCATATTTTTCCGTTCACGAGCTTTACCAATACCAACATATTTAAAAAAGGACCTAATGGCAGGTTTATATAAGGTAAGCCATTTTTGTATATTTGTTAGTGCGCGGTTGTTTGCTCGTTTGTCAGCTGCTTTCCATCTCAGCATAAACTCTTCTTTGATTTTATCATCATACATTAAGGATTCATTTAACTTCCAATAACCTCTTCCATGAGGTGAAATGGTATTGTCGACTTCCATTTTAACTAGTAGAGCATGATGATCACTGAAAACTGCTGGTTGTACTTGTGCATTAAGAATGTTATCTTTTAGCTGTTTATTCACATAAATTCTGTCAAGACGAGAAGCAGCTTGACCTCTATGAAAAGTAAATTGTACATTGTTTCCATGAACAACCTCCCAAGCATCTAAAAGTTGTAATTCATTACATAGTCTCTGTAAATTTGGAGATGGATGATATTCACCTTTCTGATCCCTTGCATTTAACACGTTATTAAAGTCGCCACCCAAAATTAAGATATTATATTTATGTCGTAGATAAAATGGTAAGTCTTGAGCAATCATTTGTTCACGTAACACCCTATTGTTGGAACCAGATGGTAAATACAGATTTACTATTAAGACACCAGTGTTCTACCACTTTGATGTTGTTCATAAAGTTGTATTGATAATCCACTGCTGTAAATTATGGCTGTTCCTCTGTTTGAATCACCAACATTCACTATCGAATTATACTGCGGACCTATAAAATTGAAATTCTCAATATGGACTTCCTGTAACAATAAGATATCAATATCATTGTTATAGAGAAACTGCTTTAGCAACTGTTGTTTTGGTTGACTTCTTAGGCAGTTTATGTTTAAGGTAGCGTAATTAACTACAAACTGCATAATAATCAGGTAGATGGCACAGTTAAGTCGCAGCCACATGATTATTCTGATGCAGCTCTATTATTTGATTAGAAAAGAAATTATTTACGTAAGAGTGGAAAACCCAGTTTGGTTTCTTCACGAGGTTTAGGTTTCTCTTTTCTATATGGATGTTGTCTTGTTTTGGCAAAAACTGATGATGTTTTATTTGGTACCTGTATATCTTCGTCTTGTTCCGTTACTTTCGTACTTTCTTCGTCCATCATATCGTCGCTCCAGGATCGAGTCAAGAGATCTAGTTCATTTCCGTCATCTGTAACAGTGGGGTCAGTATCTGGGGTTGCCGCTTCTGCTGCTTGTGTCTGCGTAGTTACTACCGCGGGAGACTCTGGTAGAATGTTAACAGCTGTTCGTCGTAATCGCGGGTCACGCGAGTGTTTTATCTGCATAACTTCTGGTGTTGTGTTATTTGACTGTTTGTGTGTTTCCTGAACACTAGATTCGTCCTCTTGTCGTAATTTTTTGTTGCTAGGCCCTTCATTTTCCTCTCGTTGGTCAACATTACTGTTAATGTCAGTGGACATTGGCTGAACATTCATAATATTTTCTGTGCTTGGAATTGTAAGTTTACAAGTATCACCTACCTCCGTACTGCCTTGAAGATCGTCATCCGTTGGAATATCCATATGTTGAGAAGAAACTGCCTCAGGAGCTGTTGAATCTTGTATGGCAGATGTTTGATTCTCTTCGAGTAGAACATTTTCACAATTTATGAGTGTGTGTTGCCGAACAATGTCACTTAATAGTCTATTCTTGTTATGGGGTCGAATGGGTAACGTAGTAAATTGTTGTTTACAGTCTTGTTTGAAATGTCCTGGCTCACCACACCGAAAACAAACTTGTATTTGCCCCGGATAATTTAAAGATACTGTGTTCATGCCGATTTTCAATAATGTGGGTATCGGAATTTTAATGTCCATCTTTACAGCTTTCACTCCATTGTTGACCGGTAGGGGATACTGATCATTCCATTTCTCAGACCTAATATCATGAATCTGTCCATATTTACTGAGGGTATTACTAATAATTATGTTTGGTATTTCAAGTGGAAGATTGAAAATTCGCACTGTCGTACTTTGGATATCAGCCGCACTTACAACGATCTGAATTTCTTCTCCCGATTCATATTTAAACATCTTGTCTCCTTTGTGTTCATTCAACAGTTTGTTGTATAAAGTCACGGAAACTAATTTCAGATAAATTGCAAAGTCTCTATTATGTAACTGTACGGTATCTACTTGATCTGTATTAACACGCATAGTTTCCACTAGCCATTGATGTATTTCATACGCTGATGGTTTTTTAGCCGTAGCAGGAAATTTGATTTTTAAAGTATTGATTCTCTTATAAGATTCCATATTGCTTTTTTAATTACTGTAAATCTCAATAAACAATGACTGATGTATACCTGATTATGCAGTAAGTCACTTTCACTGTTTATACACTATTATCTGTTCACTATACTGACTGAAGCACAAGTACACTTATACTAACAGCGTACAGAGGTTGTTTACAAGACGTCCGACCGCTGCCACAATCAAGTCGAGACTGTTGAGCTTCGTGACTATATATACTAGACTGTGGTCTTACCATGTAAAGTATTGTTTACTCCTTCAAAAGTAAATATAGTGTCATCTGAGCACTTCAAGAATCTAGAAGTAGTAGTGTGCCTTTCTTAACATCCGGGAGAAACAATCTCTTAACTATATTCTCACGTGATTTTTTGTCAGTTTACTGCGCGCAAGAAACGGTATAAGTAACAACGATTTTAAAATCAATATATTTCGTAAATGAGGAAAAAGCGAAACGAACGACTATCACCATGCTTCTTAATGGACGAAAATTAGCTTAAATATGCATTTTCATTAAATTCAAGCTCCACGTCCTGGTACGGTTCCCTTGTAAGCGGACTGTTACTTGCCCATGTTATATTTCGAGCGGCGCCGAACTAAGCGAAACCTGTTTTTAGACGTACACCCGCTATATCTTTTCTTCTAATATCTGCATACCCTACTTTGTTAACTCTCAAGTAATTTTTATCACTTCTTAAATTTTAATTCGATCGCGTTTTATGTATATTCGATTGTGTAGCAGATTCTTCAGTTTTCCCTACCATTACAGTGTATCGACCTCTAAAAATCCTCTATATTTAAAAAGCGACATCAAGTAAAAGGACTGTCAATCATAGATATAAAAATATGATTTCACCCAACAATAATTCTTTCTTTTTAAACCACTGCCACTTTCGTAGGACAGTACTGATACAATCCAAATCTCATAAGATACTACTTATATGTATTTTTGTTTTCTTATCTTACCGAAATACTGTGTTCTATTTCTGGCTAATCTTCTTTATTTATCTTTTCTTCATCTCGGATCTCCCGCAGTGTTACATACGAGAAGCGTAGGATGTTCTTTATTGTATACCCACGGTGTAGGGAGATGTCAAAAATAGCTGGAAGAAACGTTAGACAAAGATTCTACAGCTAGTTTTAGAGTACTTCACGTTTAAAAATATTCTTTTATACTCCACTTTGATGTAGGCTACGTGAAATACAATACAAATAAGTGTTCCATAAAACGCTGATTGGCAACAGCCACTGTCCTTGTAGATGTCATTGACAAGTCTCTTAAATCCCTCTCTTAAGGTTCATTTTCGCTCATCTCGTTTGTTATGCCTGTACGAAAGCTCTTGCTACTGACTCATCTTGTGATGGTGCCATCATTTTAGAATTGTTTGTTTCTATGGTGAAACATCACATAATTTTATACAAATCTCACAGCCACTTTAGATGGTGATTTCTGGCCTAAACTTATTTGTTTATGAGTTTTAAACAATTTGGAAGGAAGCAGACATGGCGCCATCCATAAACCCACCATAAGTAAACTTCTATATTGTTTCTTCATATACTTTAGACCGAGAAGTGTTCCTAATATTGAATGTGTGTGCCAACAACGAGGACGTAAGAAAATTCGGCATTTATTAAGGAAACGCAAATATGAAGTGTAAAAAAATACGCCATTCGACATAAAGAATAATTTACTTAACACAATTGATAAGCTTATCTTTCACTTATAATAAAGTACATGTATTTGATAACTTACAACAGAAGCGTGTGAAATGGCTTGTTTTTTAATTTTAAATTCTTTCTTCCTATTATTCTGAATATGTTAATGTATTTAGATTTAGAGTAGTGTCGTTTTAATATACAAATCTACATGCCTGAATTCTGTTTGAAAAGTTATATCTACGTCACATGTAGACAGGAAGTATTTTTGTCGTGTTTTTCCAGTGATGTCTAAAGTGGTGGCTTTACACCATGTTGACCACATCACCAAGGAGTACTGCTACAAGTGTACGTTTAACATTCATTAAAGAATCCTCACGTCAAGTAACTCGGCTCTTGAAAGAAAATAGTAATCGTGGTAGAGATCGATTGTTACATAAATACAGTCAACAAAAATAATTATATCAGTAAGACGAATTAAATAAAAAAATTCAGATATTATCTTTGTTTGTCGTAGAAAATAAACAAACAAATCATGAAAATACGAGTACAATGTACAATGAAAAATTAACTTCTTATGTTTATTTATTTTAGTTATTTTCTTATTTATTATCACTCAACGGCTTTCATGTATTGGTTTCCCTCACAATTCTTGTATGCGGTACCACAACTACACTTAATTACATTTACCTAATTCGCCGATCATCACATTCTAATTTTTTTCCCTTATCCCTTTTATCCCCTCATATCTTCTACTATGTAAATTTAATCCCTACTACACTATACTATTTCCTGTCCTCCATTCTTTGTGAGATGCCTTTAAATCTTAATCTCTCTCGCATTCCTGACTACTATTAAATACTCGTACTTGTCTACATTACCCTCATTTAGAATTAATCCGTGCTCCAATTTACTATTTCTCATCCACTATCATTGATAACTTCCTTTAATATTATCTCCACATTTTCTGTTTATCTTCAATATTTTCATCCCTGACTAACAATTCACTAAATATCTACATTACACTTTTCCTCTACATTACCAGATTATATTATTTACACTATTTTTTTCCTTGACCTTTTCTCAGTTCTTTCCTTATATCTATTTATTGTTCAAATGTTCAAATGCTTGTAATACCTCCTTGCTATCACTTATTTAATTCACGTATCACTTTTCCCTTCTTAATTTACATAGGCCCTATTTGCATTCACTTGCATTTTTCATTACTCCACGTAACAGATTCTCTCTCGCTACTACAGAAACCATTCAATATTCTGTTCTCAACATGGCTAAATTCTCTGTAACTATATTTTTTGTTTTTCTTCTCCCTGGTTTTTTCTCTTCTTCTCCTCCTTATCCTTCACTTAGCATCGCCTTAATTTCATGCATTAAATCTTTTTTCACTCATATACTTTCCTGTCCCTTTGACACTTATGATACTCTTCTTTGGAATCTCCGTCCCTATTTGCACTAACTTTAATTTCTTCACTATCCCACTTAAACATACTCTCTCTCTCTCTCTCTTTCTCAGTGCTGCTTCAAAAACACTTCCTAATCTGGTCTTAATATCTCTCAAGTCACCGTGTCATTCTCTTCATCTACCTTTTCTCCTTCACTCAACTCTCCCTTCGTTTCACTCATTAATTTTTTTTTTTTTTACACTCTCACTCGTACTCGTATATTTTTCTCCCCCTCTTCCACTTGTGTTACTCTTCTTTTCAGTGTGTTTCTTCTTGTCTGCTAACGTCGACAAGTTCCTCCTGTTGCTACTATTCCTTCCTGGTTCCATGTCTTCTTTCTGTGCCTGCCGTCTGTTTACCATGACTGTTGATACCTCTTATGGATTTGAGGGAGGTGAGATATGATGATAGAGACTGGATTAATCTTGCACAGGATAGGGACCGATGGCGGGCTTATGTAAGGGCGGCAATGAACCTTCGGGTTCCTTAAAAGCCATTTGTAAGTAAGTAAGTAAGTTGATACCTCTTATATAAAACAAGGTGAAAAAGAAACGTTTGCTGTGTACATGAGAGATGAAGATATTCTCCTAATATCTGGAGAGGTGGTGGTGGTGGTGGTGGTGGTGGTGGTGGTGAGATTGCTACATTTATTTCTTAAATGTATAAAAATATAAATATATTGCGAATTAAGGGAAAAGATAAAGAAGGAGTGACATTTGCATGACACTCATTATTATTTATCTGAAACAGTCTCAGAATTACTCATATTCAGATTGTTTGAAACAATTGAAATTAATTCTAATAGAGATATGGAAACACGGAAGTTAAGGAACGAATATATTCATACATGAAATACAAACTCAAAGAGAAATTTACAGTGGTCACTGAGAGATGTTCATATCTCATTTAGAGATGTGCTCAAAGCTGAGAGATAACGCTATCAGTAAAAGATCTACCGAACTTGACATCAAAGTCTTATGACTAAAGGGGAAAACTATGCATTTTCCTGCGATGATTCACTTGGAGAGGAATATGAAGATGATTACATCTGACTTCGCCGTAAAGTTAGTTACTCTAATATTAGCAAGGAAGTGGTGAAACCAGTAGCACTATACAGGGTGGAAGTGAAATATTCCTACAGATTGAAAGGGACGATAGGGTACAGTTAAATGAATAGAAAACCTATATTACGTTTTGTTTTGCACGGTTAATTAGAAAATTCAGTTGGAAGTTTTAGCAGTCTGGCAATCGCCGCTAACACACTCCCTTTCTTCTCGTAATACAGATGTAAGAGGTCAACGAACTCAGATCTGTTTGCCTTAGTGAACTATCTCCCATCTTCCTTTCTGGCTATAATGTTGCAAGCTGGTTGCATCGGTCAGTGGCTTCAAATTAGTGATTTTTAAATTAAATGTACACAAAAACCGATCATGCTATAAAAATACGTCAGAGGGATAAATAATTCTTTGTTAGATTTTCTATCGATATGCACAAAAAATCTAGATCCTACTCGCAATAGTTACCGAATAAAAGGATGTTAAATATTTGAAGGGGGGGGGGCTTTATTTTTTGAGAGAAACTTTCCACCAATATGGTATTAAATTTTTTGTTACATACAACATGAGCTATTCGCTCTGAAAATCTGCAGGATTATTTCACTTCCAATCTGTATAATTTGTAGGCCTATGTACATTATCAAGAAATCATCAAGTTTATTATAATGACGTCATTATACATATACTACGCATAATAATCTGTAGTGGTATAGTGCGTAAGTACCTATATTGTAGAACATTTTAATTTTATCTTATCATTTACAACTATGGGAACATTAAAAGATTCGAAGCTGCGCTCGGGAGTGGCTTGAGCTGATTATCTGTTTTTTTTCTCAACTGTAAGATGAATGTCAGGTAATCACATAGTTAATCCTTCGACTCATCTCGCCAAATAACATATCACTACCGTAAATTTCATCGAAGCTAAATAAGGTATTAGTTGATACAGCGTCGATGAATAAAATCGACTGGGGATCAATAGAAAGAAATAATCCAAAAGAAAAAGGCTTTTCACACGCTTTTCTTGTAAATAATTATAAAATAAATATGCTTTATTATAAAGTAGAGATATCAATTTTCATTAGGTTTTTGTATAGGGGAGAGTCGGGTTGTATCGGACATCGGGTAATATCGGACAGTGAGTTTCTTTCATCTACCACACGATTATAGTACCTAATTGACATGGTTACGTTTCTGTGATGTCGCATAGAGAAACGTAACGATGTCATTCAGGTACTACCATATGGTGGTAGATGAAAGAAACGCACTGTCCGATATTACCCGATGTCCGATACTACCCGACTCTCCCCTATAGATCTAGTAATAGAATTTAATTTCATACAATCTCTGTAGCAGTACACAAATTTTAGACAAGTTATTATAAATTATTTCATTATTATAAGTGAAAGAAGTTTCCAGTAGCATATCAGAAAAATACCCATTATTAAGAAGTAAAAAAGAAATATTTTATCAACAAGTCAGTTGAGAAAATGGTACTTATTATAATAAATAAAATAGGCTAGTTTCGATTTAGGCCTATGTAAAAAATCTATATAATTGGTCATAAAACAACTAAGTTTTAGACAAGTCATGACAAGATACCTATCATTACAAGTAAACAAAAGCAATATTTTACACAATATGTCAGAAATGTCTCCGTTGTTCCAAAAAAAGCAAACATATTTTCCATAAACTATTTCGAAACTCTCATTTTTTTACACTCAAAGAAACAAAAAGTGGCCGGCCATATTTTTTAATTGGCTGCTAAACGGTACAGTTATCGGCATAAATTCAACATGCATATAAATCAGAATAATACTTATTAAAACTACCGGTAATCCTGATATCGTATACAAGAACATGCATAGTAATCCAGATTTAGAATTTTGAGAAGCTACATTAATATGTGTAAATGCTTGCTGATAGAAAAATAGATATTACAAATAATATTAGTATATGCCAATCAACTTCAAGGTTATATTTATGCATTTCGTATCTCCTTCATTGTAGAATGGGTAACACGTTGGCCTGCTACGAAAATGTTGTATGTTTGGTCCCCAGCAGTGACCTGTATTTTTATTATTATTATTATTATTATTATTATTATTATTATTATTATTATTATTATATTTTTGCAATTTGAACATGTGTTATTTATAATTATGGTATGTTTCTTGAATACATTTTTGGAAAATCATGTAGCTCTGAAAAGGGATGTTTTTGGGTGCCCATTCAATATACACTAATAACCACTGTTGTCACCGACTTCTTGTAGTCGGGTGGGAAGGGATACACTAATTTTAATACCCGCGGAAGCATATCATAAGACTGAAGCAGTTTCATAGGCCAGAACAATAATTTATAATTATCATCTGCTATATAATATATTACTAACGTTAATACTATTCCACTCTATAATGAATGAAAAACGGGGATACAGACAAAATATTTACAACGTTCGAGTTAAATAAAATCGCTATAAATTCAATAATAATTTACAGAGTCTAGTTACAGATGTCGCATTATATTTCTGCCGATAAGTTACCAATAATTTTCAAGTGGCTTATTTTTTTCGTGGGCGTCAGAGTATTAAAAGTATTACAACCTTTTCCTGTCTCTCTTCCTCCCCACCGCAAACTGTTACATTGTACAGAAGCAGAGATATAATAAAAGATGTATAACTTTGTGTTTGTTTAAATTAAACTCATAGTGTTTTTCGTATTTATTTTTACAACTGGAATTACTGTATAAGACATTAATATTAGCCATACCAACTGGGATGGGGAAGGGTACTTTGTGCCCACCTCCTCCGAAATTTATATTTTAAATATGTAACACTGCGTAACAAATTTTAACTTTTTTGCGCTGGACATGTGATACATGTTTTTTATGTAATTTGAACCTCCTGAATAAGTTACGAAAATGACAATAACAAATAGATGTTGGTTGCCGTTTTTGATAAAGAATTTATATCTATTCAAAATACAGCGTTATATAATTACAGTAAGGTTAAATATTCACTGTTCAGACGATTACAACTTTTTGTTTCATACTGAGCATCAGGTACATCACGAGCTAAAGTCCAATAATTGTCTGCTAGCATATTGGTACTCCACTGTCCTTGGTATTTTATTTTCGTATTTGAAATTTCTTGATGAAAGCGCTCACCATGCTAATGAAATTGCCACAATTGTGGGGGAGGGGAGTTAAGATGGGAGCGAAGGAAGTGAATTTTCAGGGAAATGTTACAACACACAGTTTCATACGCCAACAATAAACTTTGCACTAGTTCTTCGTAATTCTCACTTCTACTGCTACACAGAAAATTTAATACAGCCTCCTTGAATGCAATCCAGTTGACTCGTCCTTTTCCTTCCAACAGGGATTTGAAGTGATTGTCCTTCATTATTTCTCTAATTTGTGGTCCATTGAAAACTCCCTGTTTTATTTTTGTGCCATTAATAGCAGGAAATTTTTCCTGGATATGTTTAAATGCTTCAGTTTCATTATTCATCCCTTTAACAAAATTCTTCATTAATCCTAACGTAATGTGTAATTACTTTACTTTGAGGTACAAGGGGTTCATGTATAACTTTATTTCTTCCCTGGCTCTAGTGATTGTCGTGTTGACCATACTTTTAATTTATAATGCTTTTCTCGAGCGCGACTGTTCCATTCGCATAGAAAGCAGCAAAATTTTGTATAGCCTAAATGCACTCCAAGAAGCAATACTACAACCTTCAAATCCGCACATATAAACCATTCGTACTTTGAATATTATCATTAAAGCACACTTTAAAGAAATACACATTTTACAAGAATACTAACATCACGGAAATCTCCTGGTAAACTGAAGCGATTTCATACGGCGAATTTGTTTCTCCCCCCTCCAAATGGAACCAAAAAGGACAATAAAACAACTTCCGCTTCTAGAAATGGTTTTGACAGGGTGGTCTATTGCAAAATATAAACTAACTTACAGTAATATCATTGAAGTTCACATTGAAAGAAATACATATCTCAATTAAGATCAGGTAAATGCAAGCAAAGTCGTCCCATAAAACTGTTTCACCCCTACATTCGTAAAATGGCAATAAAATAATTTCCGTTTCTACAAGTGCTTCTAACATGGTGGCTCACTTATACTAATATTGTTTTCACATAATTGGTCGTCACATTTGTAAAACAAAATAGTTACACACGAAATACGGTGATTTTTCAAATAAAATGTATAGAAATTGAATTATATTGTGCATTTCGAAAATCCGAACTGATAGAATACTTTGCTTGTTATTTTCTTAATTCAGAAGGTCGAAATTAGTAAGAATTTGTTAGTTTTATTTCTGGCGCAAAATGACTGTTGACCAGTATAGGCCTAATTGATATATTAAACATATGAAAACATGATTTATTGTCAGTTATGAATCCTTCTATCTTATTGTGTTATTGTGTAATCGTTTTCACTGATAATTTTACTAAAATACGAAAATAAGTCAAGGTGAACAAAAAATACCCCCTCTTTATTGAAGTGATTGTTCAAAAATATGCAATGACATTTCAATTTTTCTCTTTTATTATAGTACATACTATTTGCTGATTATAAATGTTAAAAAAGTTTCAAAATTAAACATTTTGTAGCAAAACTGTGGTCTGTTCAATATGTGAGGATGGGTGTGAAGAAAGTGATGCGAAACATTTTCCAGACTTTTATGTTGACGTAATTGTTCGAAAATGTATAATGACATTTCAATTTTTCCCTTTTATTATAGTACATACTATTTGCTGAAAAAAAAAAAAAAAAAAAAAAAAATTTGTAGTAATCACAAAATATCCCCTCCTCCCGTTGGTACTGCATATTATTTAAAATAATTTGGTATTACTAGGGTTAATGCTCAAAGAATTGAAAATTGGGCTAAATATATCAAATTCCCCCTTAGTAAGAAAATAGCATTGCACAAAACTCTCCCTAAGAGTAGGAAATTCTCATGTTGGAAACAGTTCCCTCCACAATATGGTATAAATAATCAAAATATACTGTACAGTTCACTATGAAATAGTGATTATTGATGATGGAGGACAAACAGTACCCAGTTCCACGCTACTATGCACCCACATCTCATGAGTTGGCCGCCCTCCATAAATATCTTTGTATATTTTGTTGGCCGACAGGAGGAAACACCTGGCGAACCTTGAAAAACTAAAAGAGTGGGAAATGCTGTAAACTGCGAAATTGTGATGGGATATTATCGTAATTTAAAATGTATAGCATTTAAGTAAATATGTTCAGCATATTACACAGATCTGGCGTTAGTAGGCCACTAAGTAGGTTATAGAAACAACTAAAGCTGCTATCCATTGACACTTCCAATGTAAATCAAAACCCACACAAAGCACTGCACGTTGTTTCTTTTGTACTTCATATTAATTCGCATGCATTTATATTTATATTTACTTATTTACTCCAGAATGTATGATACTATATTTTCTCGATATAAGATACCCAAACCAAATTAAATTCCAAGTTCATTATGTTTTTATTATCAAACTTCAAGGACAGAACTTTTCAGTCCTTTCTCTCTTCATCAACTTTACATATTATTTTCATAGCGAGACTTTCTTATCATATAGTCAGCATGGTTCAAGGCCATCTCTTAAAACGAAATGCTGCATAACCTACGTAAAAAATACATACTCAAATCCTTTAGGAGAGAGATATCTATTGAATTGCCAGTCGAAAATAAAATCGAGTTTGCGGGATTTATAGTCAGATATATCACTAGACTTTCTCTATTACAGAATTCAGTTCTTTTTTTTCTGGCATTACGGGTCAGACTGTAGTTGCCAGCTCCTATTTTCACTGGTCCATTCATCTTTTTGAGAGGCTTTTCTTGGTCTCTGTTGCCTCCTCTTGGCTTATATGATATTGTTACTTTTGGAAACCGAGAATATTTCATGTGATTTCCAATTTTTTCTGGAATCGGCGACTTTTGAAACTATTTATGTTGATCTTACAGGTTTGACAATCTAATAGTTTTAATCTTAATAATAGTCGCAAAAATTCATTTTTATTGTCTGTAATCTTAATTTTTCTTTTCTTTTAATATCCACGTTTTGCTATTACATTATGTAGTTTAATTTGAGTCTCGTTTAACATCTCTTTTCCAGAATTTCTTCTTACTGTGCCATTTACAAAATTATATTTATGCATTGTCTGTTATATGTCATAAATATCTAAATTTGAAATAATTTTTCCGATATATTTTGATGTTCAATAATAGTATTATTTATCACTATTTGAACTCGTTGAATATCCTGTTCCTAAAATTCCAGTGCCTTTGTATTAGATAAACATATTTTAAATCTTTTGCAATTGCATTTAAATTTTTGGTTAATCTTTGTAAACTTCCTTTATTGTTTGACATTATTAAGCGATTATCTGTATTTATATAGTGTTAATTTTTAATTATATGTTAACTTCTATTCCAAGTGCTATTTCTGTACTATGCGATTAATACATATTATGTATAGATCTATGTTCGTTGAAAAATAATGATGATAAGAGACAGCCTTGTCAGACACCCTTATTTGCAATCATAGCTTGGAATATTTAATTTCTTAATTTCAATTTGAATTTTGTATATCGATATAAATTCCTTGTAGCATCAATAATCAAAAGAGGTATATTATATTCTTCTAATATTTCCCACATGTTTTATCTATTTGTGTTATCATATGCCTTTCTATAATCTGCAAGCAGTAAATAACTGGTAAGTTATATTTTTCGTATGTTCCGAATAATCTATTCTAGGATGAAAACTAGATCTATATATCTTCTTAGTTGCATTGTGATTAGGTAAATTCCTATACGTATATAGATGTGCGAACAAAGTTCGTATATTGTACATTAGGGGAAACCCGGGCAAAGCGGATAAGCTAACAATAAACAATGCCACAGGCTATATTTTGGTGTTCCCGAAATAAAAACTTCATGACTTTCGTTGTGACACATGTTGTCCACATATCTACAAAACAGCAATTCGTTTCTCGTACCTGCGGAGAGTGATATGATTTGGGGAAGAAATTATAGTTAATTATTCGCTTTGCACGTGTACCCGGGCAAAGCGAATAACTAACCCGGGCAAAGTGAATATCCCTATAACATTTTCACCTTTCTATTTAATTTCTATTCACTGATAATAAAATTAAATCAACATACAAACACGATGTTAATGAGGCATATGAGACTATTACAGCCCTTTACAGCACGTTAGATTAGTACAAAATGCAAATTTGAACAAGTCGACGTTTCACTGGCACTGAAGACTTGGATTTCTTCTGCTTTTCTTCCTGCCCATAAGCTACTTCTCTTTCAACATTTTTAATCTGTATAGATGTAAGAACTTCAGAGCGCTGACATTTTCTTCGTTTAACTCGTATCTTTCGAGCATCCACTTTTGGCACTAGTCTAAATCAAAAGAACTGACCTGGATTCTCCTGCTGACGATGCTGAGGGTTTTGGTGTAACCGGAACTAAAAATCTCAGTGTATTTGATGATGTATTGAATATTTCGTCAATCTCTGAAGATGCCGACATCACAGAGGTGGTTGATTCTGAGTGAGCATTAACTGTTTCTTCAGCCGCTGAAGAAGCTGGCACTGCAGAATTAGTTAAATCTGAGCCAGCTGTCGTTTCGCTGATTTCTTTCTCAAGTGGGCGATCTGTAAGTTCATCTGGAGCAAAATCGTCATCAACAACACATTATGGTTGTATGGTCAGATAGCAGAACCAGTGATTGGAAGATTTTATTTCTTCAAGTGCTTTTTTCATGGCTTCTTACGACCACTTGGCTTGTTCCGTCTTCCTCTTGAAAAATTAAACCATCTGAAAACACATTACGACCTTTTTAATTAAAAATTAAGATCAGTGTTGCTGATTTATAATTTAATTAGTGTGACTTAATGCCTCCACTATGTAAAATGATCTAATACGCACTATTTCAATAGATAAATACATACAAAAATACAGCTGACACTATATATATTCAAATGAAGGTGGCAGGGCAAAGCGGATAAGTTATCCATTTTGCCCTATTCACTTTGCCCGCAGACGCTACTTCGCTTTTCATTTAAGGTTATACAAACATAAAAGTCAATAATATTCTTCGTAAGTACGGCATTTTAGAACTAATTCTATGGCCTATATATTACTATCACAAAACAAAGAGTTTCTGCAGTACTGTATGTTGTACATATGTTTCTCTTACCTTGAAATATTTTAAGAAGACAGTCAATTTTCTTCAAACACACGCTGACTTCTTCTCTTACTAGCTAGAATGACGACAAGTCAGTTCCAGCAGCAAAATCTGGTAGGGATTCTTCCCCAACATAGCAGAAAGCGCTACCTGTTGGCGTTTCTAAGAAATAGGCATTATTCTCTTTGCCCGGGTTATTAGTTTTGCCCGGGTCTCCCCTACATTACAAACTCTGTATATACATTACAAAAGGCGCAACGTACCTCCTAGGAATCCAAAACATCTGTACGTGTTCCTCCGTGGTCCCTGCATAGTCGAATGTGCTGCCATGTTCTCTTGTTCATGTTATTCAACATTATTGGGGTCACTGTCTGGAAAGCTGCGTGCACCGCGTTTTCCATTCATTAGCGGGAGCTGCGACAAATCGTGCATTCGTCAGAAAACATTACCTTTGTCTGCTGAGCTATTGTTAGAAATTGTTGCAACATCCGACCAAAGTGTCCACAAGTCTCTCCAAATCACCATAATTTTGATAATTCATTAACATTCAACGGACGCCAACACTTCAATTACAGGACCAATTTCATGTGTTTTCGGATGGTTGATTCTGGTATTTCCAACTCAGCAACACGTTTCCGTGTGGATTTTACCGGAGATCGTTGGACAGATTGTGCCACGTCTGCACAACGTTCAAGCCTTCTGGATGGCCTTCCACTTGGCGCGTCGCGAATACTGCTCATTGTGAAAACTTTCTTTTGCCACAACAACAAAGTCTTTCTTGTCGGTGCTGCCTTCTCAAACCGCACAGAAATCGTCCATTACATTTTTCATTGATTTGCCATTAACTTGACGCTTATGGACCCAAACAGCGGCCACTAAACGTTCCTCAATCGTATATTTATTTGTGTCAGCCATTCCTTCAACCAACTAACTTCAACTAACAATCTTCTGCCACGCATTGCGATTCTTAGAGCGTCAGCAATGGACATCAATAGCGTTTTTAGTACGTTATTTTACAACACTTTATCAACATGTTAGCTTATTTAGCGTCTGAATGAGGTGAAGGTGATAATGCCGATGAAATGAGTCCGGGTCCAGCATTGCTCATATTGGGTTGAGGGAAAACCTCGGAAAAAACCTCAACCACGTAGAGCCCGGACGAGAAGTTATGACACCAGCGCGAGGGACGAATTTTAGTTCGTTTCCTTGGACTCGCCCTCACACTCAACTGGAGGGGTGTTGGGTTAGTTGGTTACTGGCATTCCGAGTGTTCAGACCGTTCTGCTACTACCGCTATTGCTAACACTGAAAACATTGTCCTTCTGAGCGCCCTCATTATGGCATTGTCTAAGGTATGAAATCATAGAGTAGTTCATAGTCAAGGACATGAAATAGCACACAATGTATGGAAATTCATGTCAGAAGAGGCTGTAAATGAAATACCAATTCCATTGAAAAGCGTGTGGTGTGTGCAAGAATACTGGCTGCGACTTTTATTTCAAAGCGAACCTTGGAAAGAATCAGGAAATAAGGGAAAAATATTGATGCAGGAACAGCAGATTCTTTCTCCAGTCCGGAAATATCACAGCCGAAGAAGAAGATTGTTGCAGCTGTAGACAGTTTTGATGAGGAAGTCATAAGACTCATCTATAATTTCTACGCTACGCATAAGCGGAGGCCAACTCTGTAATCGCTTCTTCCAAGAATGGATATCAGTGTATGATTAGTGAAGAAAGTAGAGAACAATTACATTGAATGTGAGCACGTGATGGACAGTATTTTTGAGAACATCTCCATAAACTTAGGGACATCGGATTCTAGCACAAATCAAACGTCTGATTCGGACTGAGAATAAGAATATAAAGATGGAATAGCGGGCGTAATTCCATTAAGTATCTTCGGACTCTTGAGTAGGAAAGTGGTGATACTAAGGTAAGACGAATGTTTTTATAAAGAGATTAAACGGATATGCCTGCCGCTCTGAGCTTGAGAACCGTAACCCAAACAACCCCCACTCCTCTACCCTGCTGGACGGCAATTTAAAACTTTGCGCAGGTTGATGCCATAACATCTCGTCTCAGCTCTAACTTGCCCCTACCGGGAATCGAACCCGGGCAACCTGGTTTCGCGGCCAGACGCGTTAACCGTTACTCCACAGGAGTGGACAGCAATAGTGCTAACCTCACCAGCACGAACATCATTGCACGTCAGCTTGAATTTAATGTAAGTAATGTAATTTAATTTAATGAAAGTGTGTACTTTGTATGTTTATACTGACTGCATATATGATAAATATAAATAAATGCATAATATACTGTATGGACCTGTCACTCGTATATAGGTTCTGACGCATTAGTAAACCATAAACAATATACTGTATACCTATCCTCAATAAATTACATTAATTTAAAATAATTTTTCTAAATATCAGAAGCTAATTAGAAATAAAAAGAGGGACGGACAGATAGACAACATGCCAGAAACAACTTTTTCATAACTTGGGTGCCGAAAACACGTCTTTTCATTAAATCAATCTCTAAATAAATGTGTGAAAAATCACAATAATATTAAATTAATATTTCATATAATGAGAAAGTAAAAATAAGAATAACTATAGACATTCTATTTTACTAATGGAAGTAACATAAGGATAATGCACAAGTGTCGGTAAACAAAAAGCCATCAGTCATCAATTAACTCACTTTCCCTCATCAAGCGAGAGTTTCTCGAGTCGTCAATGGGTGAAATATTTTTCCGAGTAGGCCTACTACTTTAATATTCTGTTCGTTAAATGAAGAATTTCCAATTGATATTTTCTTCCGATTATTGCTGTACTAGCGTCTCATCAAACTTGTCATCTTAAAGAAGACGTTAAAGAAATGCATAACTAAATAAATAACAGCAAAAATAAAATTCGTCACGCAAACTACTAAGGTAGCTAACAGAAGAGCCAATATAAACATATTTTGTTAAGCAACCACAGCATAGGTCTGAAATGCATTCTTGAAGCTATTCGTCTATTACCGAAACTAAAAGCGCATTTGCTTCTGAATGCCTTCTACGGAACACACTGCAAGAGCAGCTCCTCCATTCTCTTCTTCCTGGGAGGATAAAGAAGACCTGTGAATTGACCCCCAAATCACCGGATTTTCCTTTCTAGACTTCCCCCCGTGGGACTACACGAAAATCTCGAGATCCTGTTGACTCTGAGATTAATTTTGTTGTACATATCGCTGAAGCAGCCGAAACCATGATGGAGACTCTCACGTTTCATCGAACACTACCATTTCTGTTGCGTCGTTACAGTCTTTGTAATAAGGTTAATGAAAGTTTTTGAAAACTTATTGTAAAATGCATAGGCCTAATAATTAATTCAAAATATGCTATAACTTGCTTCCTCTCTAATTACTAGAGCCCGGATTTTACGTAATTACATATTCTGTTCCTATTTATTTAGCTATAAGGTAAGCGAAGATGTCGGCGAATCACAACAAAGGGATCGTTATTCCAAAGTTTTAAGTTACATATTTTTACATATTTTGGTGCACAATAAATATTTTCTTATATATTCCATATTTCACATATTTTGAAGGATATTGGATATTTTGAAAGAATACACATTTCTTTCACCAATTTTCCCTCGACTTGATTCATAAGTTACACGTTTGATAATCGTTTATAAAGCTTGTTCCTTCGTCTCCAATGCATAAAAATAATTTAATAGTTGAAGAGAATGTGTTCTGTCAAAAAATGGACATCCCTTTGCCATGCGAACAGTTTGTATACGGTAAAGTAAGAACAAATACCAATGCGGAGGATGCATCATTGTATTGCTATCACGGTGAAGAAAAGAGTGAAAATTACACTGTGGGTATGACCGTTAGGCACAAACACCCTCAATCGGTTACTCTGAAAGAAACAGTATTTCTTTCAGTTTTCTTGAGAAACTTATTGTAACATCAGGTGATGCAACTAGCTAGTCTACTACTATGACGCCAGTCTCATCCAAGTTAGGATCCAGTTAAAAGATTGAATTTCAGTTGACAATGCCTTTACTAGTGACGACAAAATTGTGCTGTGCAAAATGTGTGACAAACGCATTTAAAAACTAAACTTCATGTCAAAAGAGAAAATAAGTGCTTACACAAGTGGTGCTGGAACCTTCTTCGTCTTCGTCCAGTGAATTTATAAAGATTTGTGCATAGCAATGGTTGCTGCAGTCATACCGTTGTGTAAACTTGAGTGCCGAAGTTTCAAGCATTCCTAAGCAAATGCTGTGACTTCATTATTCCGCATGAATCAACACGGTCAATGACCGCAGAAAATATGGAAAAAAATATTTTATTATTATTATTTGTGCCTACAAACAACAATTAAATGAGGTTGAATCACCTGTAATTCTTTACCACTGTGCAAAAATACATTTAATAAAGCTTAGATTTTAAGCTACATTTTTTTTTATTTATTACATATTTATCTACATATTTTGAAATTTTCAGCTACATATTTTGCCATTTTAGCAACATATTTTTCATTTTCATATTATATAAAATCCGGGCTCTACTAATTACAAAACACAAATAACAGTCTTCAAAAATATTTTAAGAATTATCTTAACAGATATACTAATTGCATCTTATCAATTTAACAACTTTTAACCCTTCCAGGACGCATTATAAACTATGGTTCTTTAATAAAATATGTTTTAATATCTTCTATTACCACGAGTAATTTGCGTGTTGAATTTTCCTTCGCTCTAGTAGTATATAAAGAATGCTTATATGAAATTACATTAACATTAAATAAAAGTCAAGTACCTACCGTTAGGAAGAGACATTAACATTATTTTATTAAATTACATTACCATTATCACGACATTAAATATCATTACATTCACATATCATTCCATTATATTATACAGTGTGTTTAAAAAATACGGGGCATAATTTCAGGTATGTATTTCCCACATGTAGACAATCAAAATAGTTCATTACAACATGTGTCCGGAAATGCTTTATTTCCGAGTTATGGCATTCACAACATCGAAATTCACCGGAACGTTTTTCTTTCCGCAGGTCGTTGCCGTCAAAGAAGACATTAAGAGGGCACTCTGACAGTTCATTCCGAGGCGAAGGTTACATTCAGTGTTGTGTAGGCGTTAGACTGTGCGACATGTATTCAAATCAAGAGCTGGCAGAGATACACTTCATGTACGGTAAGGCGGACGGCAATGCTGCGCTGGCTCGTCGTTTGTACCAGGAGAGGTACCCACAGCGACAATGTCCAGATCGAAAGACATTTGTACGTCTCCATTACCGTCTGTGCGAGTATGGAAAATTTAACTCTCCTGGTTTGGGAAGGGGACGACCAAGATCTACAACTCCAGAAGTACAGGAGGAGATTCTGGAGGCTGTAAACATGACTCTTTCTATCAGCACACGAAGGGTAGCGTTGCAAGTCAATGTTCGTCATACGACTGTCTGGAGACTGTTGAAAGAGTAAGTATAAATTGTATCCTTATCATTTGCAACGTGTACAGGCCCTGTCACCAGCAGATTATCCTGCACGAGTTAGGTTCTGTCAGTGGTTCTTGCAGCAGTGTGGTATAAATCCGAACTTTCCTGCCTTAGTATTAATTTACAGATGAAGCACAGTTCACACGAGATGGCATAACAAATTTCCACAATCAGCATGTATGGGCGTATGAAAACCCACGTGCAACTGTTACATCTCAGCACCAGGTGCGATTCTCCCTCAACATGTGGGCCGGTATCATTGGTGATCGATTAGTTGGACCCCATGTACTTGTAAACAGACTTACGGGGCAGGCGTATACAAACTTCCTGGAAAACACCATACCTCATGTTTTAGAACACACTCCACTGATCAATCGTCAACACATTCACTTCTTGCATGATGGCGCTCCTGCACACTTCAGTCGTACGGCTCGCCGGTACTTGGATCGAAGGTTTCCTGATCGATGGATAGGTAGAGGTGGCCCAATTGCTTGGCCTCCACGCTCACCTGATCTGATTTCTACTTGTGGGGCCATTTAAAATCATTGGTTTATTCGTCTCCGGTGCCTGATTTGGAATCCCTTCGGAATCGAATTGTGGCATGTTCTGAGGACATACGCAATACTCCTGGAGTTTGGGATCGTGTTCGCAGGTCAATGAGACATCGATGTGAGGTCTGTATTCAAGCAGGAGGTGGACATTTTGAACATCTTCTGTAATGGCATCGACCTGCGGAAAGAGAAACGTTCCGGTGAATTTCGATGTTGTGAAGGCCATAACTCGGAAATGAAGCATTTCCGGACACATGTTGTAATGAACTATTTTGATTGTCTACATGTGGGAAATACATACCTGAAATTATGCCCCGTATTTTTAAACATCCTGTATATGCTTACACTACCTGCTGCATACATTAAATATAAACATACATACATACATACACATACACACATACATACATACACACATACATACATACATACATACATACATACATACATACATACATACATACATACATACATACATACTGTGACAGCGACGTGAGATTCGAACTCACGACCAGCGTCCCGCAAGAAAGCAGATCGCGCGGAGCACGGAGGAATGGCGCGCGGCGGAGAGGGGAAAGGGCCGACGCGGCGAGAGAGTGGAGCGAGAGTGCTCGTGCAACTGCTGCGTACGCAGTGAATGGGGAACGGACCTTCCCGACTCTTCGAGAAGTCCGTCGAAGTGGAGATATCCAGATAATTCTCTACACACCTGTAGAAATTTCTCGCAACTATGATTTTGCTATAAAAGAAGAAGCGCCAGCGAACTCGAGAGTTTTTCAGTTATTCAGTCAATGAGTAAGCCAGAGCAAGCAAGCCAGTCAAGCAAACTGGAGTTCGACTCGAGTGTGCGTCCGCATCTGCGTCAGCATCCGAAGGCCTGAGTTCGAGTGCAGTGGACCGCAGTTGGAGGGACCCGAGTTCGAGTACAGTGAACTGTCTCTGAAGGTCTGTGGTTCGAGATACTGTGAACTCGAGTGACTGAGATAGAAGAACTGTAAACTGAGAACTGATAGTTCTGATTTGTAAATAGTGCTTTGTAAATATTAGTTAAGATTAACAGTTCATTGTTGTTCGTACTAGTCCAAGTAAATTGGCATTGTCGTCGGTGGAGTTTTATAACGAATACTGTGTTGAGTGAAAATCCAATTGTTGACGAGAGCGTTTAAGGCGAATTGTAGAAAGGAATTATTGTTGTGACGAATAAATTACATTGTTGTTACTAATAAAATTCACAATACATACATACATACATACATACATACATACATACATACATACATAATATACATGTATATGCACAAGTAAATTATTTAATCAATTGCAGATATGAAATGTGTAATGGACAAGGCCGGTGCGTGGCATATTTTACGCGAGGAGTTTGAAATTTTCTTGTGAATTACCAACCATTGTTGCTTTATCACAATATTATTATACAGTATTATCATGTCCGAGTAGTCACTGCTGTTTGAAAATAATGTTAATTAGCGAATTGATAGAATTGCCATTCTCATTCCGCCACCGCCTTTTCTCAGCTTCTCTCCCCTTCTTCAGCTTTTGTCTTCTCGCAGTCATCTTAGAAAGTTAGAATGATATTCATTTTGACAGTGATGCTATGTAGCAGGAAATTAACAATGATAATTTCTTCTGTGTCGCCAATTTTCCAGGGAGATGTTTGCATTCAAACTCTTTTAGGGCAGAAGAAGAGGATCGCTTCCATTGTTTTAATTTATTTCCGTTTCATAATTTGAAATGGCGTATCCATGTTTTGTACAAAGTAACATATTTCCCAAAGAACTATGTTTCATCTCTTTGAAAAGATTGGACAGTCCAGAGGCACAACTTCACTATTTGCTGCTTCTAAACAGCATTCAATTCTTTACAAAAGCACCTAAGCATAGAGTACTATAGCTACTGACTTGAAAATGTTTATCAACAATGCAAAATACAGAGTAACATAAAAGAATGAAATGCATTGTTCTCTGTGCTAGATTAAAAACTTAATGAACTCCTTCCCCTCACACATGACACATTCTCGCGTTTCAATACATTGTTTGTTCCTGCGTATTTCACGACATTCGTTTCAACATTTGCATAATAGCGATGTCAGTAAGCCTACACAGTTGACTACCTCAGAACATGAGATAGTAATGTCGTAATAGTGAAGAACTGTATTTGTACTATTGCTAAAAGCCAGCTATTATAGAAACGATTATGAAATTTTCTATTAAATATGCCATACCTTTGTGATAAATTGAAGGGGTGAGAATGATATACTGTAGTCCTAGACCACACAGACAAAATTTTACAGGAAAGCGTGTTAAAGGTTTAGAGTCCAATGCTATTAGGTGCGATATCATAATTTCTTCGACGTTTACTTACGTCATTCTTGAATAATTTTTATAATATTTTACTAGTAGGTTCTCCATATGTAGGCCTATCCCTTCAATTATTATTCTATTATTTCAATTTTAAATCCTGCTTAGAGATTAAATAAAATTCTGGTATTTGACTATTGACAAATTCATAATCTTGACCATAGAAAAGTCCTTTAAACAGTCTATGTCTAATTCTTCTAATTTATGCCGATAATTCCTAACAAAGCTAATAATAAATTTAAGCAGTTGAGATTTAAGAATTGCAGTAAATAATACCATAATTTTACCGATTAATACAATGGACAATTAATGAGCGAAAAACAAAATGTTACTCGAGTTTCTAACTTCACGACATGATTGCCAATAAATGCCACTGTCTATATGGCAGAAGTAATAGTTGGTATCTATGTACATCAAGATAGAGTTAGGGAATAAACTTTAAGGACATATTTTTCACTGCAAAAAGGTCATTCTTAAAGATTTTCAGCCAGCTGCATATTTGCTTGTCTAATAATACAGTTGCCATTATTTGAATTGAAGAAGAATTTTTCGATTATTATATTCTATACTGTTAAAAGTTTTACCACAGATGGTAAGTCATTGTTGTGACTTAGGAGAAGCAAGAGGGACTCATGCTCCGAGGATGCACTCGAGCGTGTGTTTGATTCTCGCCTAGACTAATTACTTGGTTGGATTTTTCCGAGGTTTTCCCTAACTATTAAGTAAATGTCAGGTAATCCCACGGTGAATTACTGGACTCAAGTTGTGAAAATACTAACTCGCTATCACAAATTTCGCCGACGCCAGATAGCTACGTCACTGATTAAGAAAACTCGGACTCGTTCCGCTAAAATACCAACTCGTTACTACCAATTCCATCGACGCATTTGATAGAGCGTCATTAAATAACTGATTAAGAACATAGATAATGAATAATTTTACCCCACATAATGAATTATTTCTGTGTATTCACTCCAGCTACGTCACATGTTATCGCCATATCACTAGTCGTCTTTTTGAGCAGCTTCTATGCGAATATATAAAATTATACATAATTACCAATTAGAGCGCATCGTTGGAATTCGACCGCCTCAGAATCCGGATCTGCATGTGAATGGTGTGTCAACTGAGAAGCACACAAGCAACGTTGAGACTCGAGATGAACTCACGTGCTTGTCGCTTCTATTGTTAGCGTGTAAGTACGCGGAACTGTAGCAACGCTTTCACAACACTTGTGTCTTTGTGTGTAGCACAACCCGCATCTGTAAGAGACCGCCACGAGATATATTTAAACCTTCAGCCTGCTTTCCATATCATAACATAAGGTTATCTTCCAATATAATCAAACTTTCATAGTGACTGGGTTCTGGCGTGCATTTAAGATGTTTCAATCATGTAGAATTAAAATTTTGCAACTTTTCGAAATGACTTATTCGTCTCATATTTAGGAAGATAAACGACAGAAACTTTCCAAAAATATTATGTATCCGCCACTCGCCACCTGGACATAAATAACTGAAGTACATCACTTATATTGCAAACGTCATTTCATTAAATACCTCCAAAGATAGCCTACTGAGTGGGATACGTTATATGATATAACAAAGAACTGCCATATACAGAATTAACTGTATGGCAAGTCCACACCTGTGGAGTAACGGTCAAGCGCGTCTGGCCGCGAAATCAGGTGGCCCGGGTTCGAATCCCGGTCGCGGCAAGTTACCTGGTTGAGGTTTTTTCCTGGGTTTTCCCTCAACCCAATAGGAACAAATGCTGGGTAACTTTCGGTGCTGGACCCCGGACTCATTTCACCGGCATTATCACCTTCATTTCATTCAGATGCTAAATAACCTAGATGCTGACTCAGCGTCGTAAAATAACCGAATAAAATAAAAGTATGTTATTAATGTTGTGGGCTTATTCTTTGAGATATTTCAAATAAAAAAGTTTAATACAATTTTGCCTGTTTGTGCTTCCTGTCCGAGAAAATAATCATTTTATATAAAACATTTCTTAGCGTATTTTGGGAAAGCTATTGAATAAATTCCCAATATGCTCAGTCAATTTAAAAGAGGAGTGTATTATGATAATGACTGAAATAATTTTAGTTTTATCCTTTAAATGTGCAGAAATTTGATCAAATCAATATACTGTAAGTATTCGTTCTGAAAAGGAATTTAAAATTTACCTGGTGCTGTGACACAACACTGTAAAGCTGCTTGGAAAGATGTAGGTATCATATGCAAAGAATGGATGGGTGAGACAACGAGAAATGGAAACGTAACACAATTGCTTTTAAATAGACTATGGGTTGGGAAACTTTATTTCTTATATCCAAGTTTACCGATTACTATTTTAAAGCTTAAAGTGGGAGGGAACTATTTCTAGCTGAAGAAAATGATCGTAGTACGACAAAAGGAGATTTTTAAAATCATTAATTACATTTGTATAATGTTAAATATGCTTTTCTTATTGGCTGTATTCACCGAATATTTAATTAAAATTAAATCGAAGAGTTTAAAAATAAAACTTGTTGTACATCAGTATTATAAACAGTCTTTACCGTTCTTAAAAATCGTGCATTATCATACTAGTGCCGTAATAGTAATATGCGTTACAAGAGCGGTATGTTGAAGTTTTCATGTTCGAGGAAAAGTTTGAAAAAGTGAAACGTAGTGGAGCTTTTTTAATTTCTGAGAATTGAAAGAAAACATACCGCTCGTGTATCATACATTATTTTGTGCGAAGATCGTTTATTACATACCTGAAAGAGGAATTTCTAATTAGTTGCAATGAAATCTCCATCTTGGTTTCTGTTTAATGACGGCAAATTTGCAAAACCAAAATATCTATCTTCAACATTGTTGCTTTAAAATGTTTTCTGTGTTTACTATACTCCAGCAGGCCGTGATATACTGTACGTCTGTCTTTTTTTTTCCCCCAGTCTATAAATGCGAACTTAAAACAAACGGTAAGGTTATGTAATGATTTATTTTTCATTTTAATAGTTTAACAATATTATTTATATAACATATTGCAGTAATGACATCGGCATCTGGAATCTTGTTGATTTTTTCACGGCTTCCTTAATGTTACTTGCATCACGAATGCAGTAACTTTAGTGGAGTTGTAGAGTTTACTTAATTTTTGCAAATATTTAAAAACAATAATTAACAGTGCAATTTAGGTGAAATTGCAGTGGTAAGTTTCCAATTTATAATTATTACTATATTGAACGTCTCTAAAAATAATATGTTAGAAGCCTAAAGCAGTAAAATCAATATGTCACTTAAGCGGTAAGAAGAGGGAAATTGTTATGTGTGTTCGGTTGGGAATACTGAATGTGGAATTTTAGACTTACCGCGGATTGGTATTGTGCGGAAACCAAGCAAATACGCACGATCTCGCACAAAAAATATTATCATGACAACCAAAACGTCAGGACTTCTATTAAGAAGACATAACGTGTAGGCTATCATAAAGTTAACATTATGAAACGACTTGCCAGTGCTATAATATTTAATATATCAAATTTGTCATACCAAGCTTTTTCTTAATAGAACATATCAAACTATACATCATTAAAAATCAGATGTTATTTTTTATTAATAATGTTTTATAATGCTATTGTACAAAAAAATAGCATATAAAATTCATTTATAATGTTGTACAATAAATTATTACATTCGTAAAAGTACGAAACTCACTACGTTCGTTTCATAACATATATTCAAGTAATAAACTATTTCATTGTAAACATGTTTCATAATATTACTATTTTAATTTTGTTCGTTACTATAACGTAAAATAAGCATATCGTATTTTTATTTTTTCCTTTAGAGGCATAAAGGTTTGAAATTTTGTTTTTATAACGTGAAATATGCATCATTATTGTATATCATCTCTAGAATAATGAATTGAAATGTGAGTATAGAAATATTTCTTAATGTTTTCACTTTAGTTTGAAATAAGCGTGTCTTATTATCTGTTTTCTCTGAAGATTTAATTAAATTTAGGCTTTATAGTTTATTTTAAGTTTTCCAATATTTTGTATAACGTGAAATGAACGTTGTTCATTCTACGTTCTCTAAAAAAATTGAAACACAAAAATTAAATGGTATATCGTTTCTATTTTTCCTTACGAGTTTAAAAACAATGACCTTCAATGGTAATGCACTTCAACAAACCAGGTGAAAGATTGTTCAGAGCAAAACAACTGAATGTGCACTCCAAGCTGCTTGCAGTGCGCGGCGTTTCAATATGTCAGAATTCTTGTATTTTAAAATGCATGTTTTTCTGGAAAACTATTCAAAATATAGAAGATGGTATATGACAGTTTTGTTGCTCTTTACTCAGGGAATCATCCATTAGAAATAATGGCATTATTTACGGTTCACTCAGTATAATGTAAATTAACATAGGCAACAAGATTATAAGAGACACGTCCATAAATTAAGTTTTGATCAGCAAATGAAAATCTATGACAGCAGAAAATAGTTAATATTACAGGACAATATCTGCATACGCAATTTAATTGTCTACATAGTTGCTATTGACCTCAGCACACTTTGTGTATCGTGGCATCAGCCCTTATATACTCGTATGTGTCAAAGAAGTCAGCAACAAGCGAGCTGAATGACTTCGATGCTCATATCGTCAGATCCTCATCATATCTGAACCAATTATTATTAGATGCAAGTCTTTTCGTTAGATCAAAGAACAAGGGACGATGTCGAGGATAGTCGGAAACTTCCCAGCCAAAATTTGTACTCAGTTGATCAGGACTGTACAATGGACGGCAAGATCTCCAGACATGATGCTGTTTGATTTCTTTCTCTGGGGTCATTTGAAATCTCTTCCGCCTAAGAATATTCAAGAACTGAAAAATGTAATAACCAAAGAATGTAATCGAATTAGTCGGGAAACACACCAAAAAGTTCACGAGAAGTTCCAAAATAGGCTGTATTACTGTCTAGCTAAGAATGGAGCACATTTTTAACATTTAACTTAATCAATTAAATTTAGGAAATTAACCAAAATAAATGTCTTTTGATCCTACAATCAACTGAATGTATTTGTTAAAATTTAAACGCTTTCGGATGGCCAGGCGACGATACAAAATTGAAGATGCGAAAACAAATGATTTAGATGTATAAGCAATTGAATACTCCTTCAAATTTAAGTATCACAAGAAGGAGTGCTACTTGAAATTTCAAAGTGGGTAGACTTGGAGTGAGAGGGTGAAACCTAATATGCAATTAAGACTGCTTTTAAACTTCCCGCTCAGTATTTAAATTGACGTGTTTTTTTATTAAATCCAATTTAAATTATATAGCCTGGGGAGTTTTGAAATGAAATTCCTGTATGTATATATATATATATATATATATATATACAACACACATACATATTTATGAACATCTGAATATCTGTTACACTTTCAATTCTGGCAGCCTTCAAACAAAGAACACTGATAGCCTACTTTGGTAAAGGACACTATTGTGTAATCTTTAGGCCCACAATCCTCGCAAAGCTGTCTGTGAGTTTCTACAGTAGGCCTACTACAGTTTCTTACTAACAAGGGAAGGCTTTGGACCTCCGGATGAGAATCATTTCTGGGGTAGACAAATATGAGATCAAAGGAACTACTGCGAAGTGCGGCAGTCAGACCTCGGTAGAGTTAAGACCTGTTTTCTGCCTGCTACGGGACAATGGGTTTGTGACCTGGGAACGTATAGAGCGAGGATTGGAATGTGGGCTGCGGGAGGACGAGGAAAGGTAAGCCAAGGGCTGGCAAGTGGACAGGAGAAGCAACAGAAGGTGAATATTTACTTCGCCATAGTAATCGCCACAATGTTGGTAATAGGAGGCGTGGAGCTGAACCCAGGACCCATAAACGACACCGAGAAAAGCAGCATTAAATGTGGAAGCTGCAAGAAGAACCTAAGGGTAGGTGTTTTGTGCAACGGATGCGAGGTATGGTTTCACCTGGGATGCCAGAAAATCAAGAGGGACCAGATCATCGAAGAAACGTGGATGTGTAGAGACTGCGGGACCAACAGCGCGAAGAATGAACTGGACACACTTCGGGACGAGAACAAGTCATTGGGTGAGAAACTGGCGTGGGCGGAACAACGAGTGAAGGATCTGGAAGAAGAAAATGCACGACTACGACAGAGGAAGGAAAAAGGAAGTGCGGAGTGCGTCGTCATAGGGGACTCGATGGTCAGATATGTGGCAGAAGAAAATCCGGAACTGGAAGTGGAATGCTATCCGGAAATAAGAGTCGACAAAATGAAAGACATAATTGAGCAACGCGAGAGAGGAGAACCTAAGAAAATGATTCTACATGTGGGTACGAACGACTTAAGAAGAAGCGTGGACTACATCATGGCGGACTTGTATGATCTGGTGTCATCTACGAAGAAATGGTACCCGACTGCGCACATCATCATCAGCGGGATCGTCAGGCGTCGCGACATCAACTGGAGGAATGTGGAACGGGCAAACAAGGCGTTCGAGTGGGTTGCGGAGCAGCTGGGAACACAGTACGTGGACTGCAACTCGTGGCTGGACGACAGAGATTTCGGGCGGGACGGGGTGCACCTGAACCGGAGAGGGACAGCGGCGATGGGGGCTCTCTTCGCTAGGGTGGCGGCAACGACGAGAGAGGACAGGAGTCAGCAATGAAGATGGGACAACGCGGAGCCGAACAGCGAACAGGTGAGGACCAATCTGTTAAGGTTGCTACAGGTTAACTGCAGAAGTATAGTAAATAAAATAACTGAATTTTGGAATTTAGATGATGTCTACAATCCGGAGATAATTATAGGTACGGAGTCATGGCTTCACAGTAACATATACGATGCGGAAATATGCAGGAATGATTATAGGATTTACAGAAGAGATAGAGATGCCGGGGGGAGGAGTATTTGTTTGTATTAAAACAGGTATAGACAGCAGCTTGCTATGGTCACATGCAGAAGCAGAAATTATAGCGGTACAAATCAACAATAAATACAAGGGTGAAAAGTGGGATATAACAGCATGCTATAGGCCTTCGAACGAAACAAACTTATTTACTTTGAGTAAGTTACAAGAAAAATTTCCTCAATATCGTTAGAACGCAAGGTCGTGTTAGCAGGGGATTTAAATCTACCCGCAGTGAACTGGAATGGTCAGGTAGAGACAAACACCCTTTCACAAACCTTTTTTAATTACCTAGTATGGGAACAAGGATTTACACAAGTAACAAATGAACCTACAAGAAACAATAACCTTTTAGATATCTTCTTGATACGACCCTGGGATAGTTTTCATTCTTTACAAGTATTACCTGGAATCAGTGATCATAACAGTGTTCAACTCGAGTTAAACTGGCTTCAGACAAATGTCCGAATAGATATCACTAGGAAACTATGGCAGTATAACAAAGCATACATAAACAGTTTGCAAGGTTACCTTATAGATCAATATAACAAATTCTTAGACGAGGGCAAAGACTTGGATCAAATATGGGAAAATTTTAAACGAATATTAACCGAGGCCACCTCCACATACGTGCCATACAAAATAAGAAAAAAGTAATTCAGACTCGGAATATTATACAAAATATGTCAGACATCTTAAGAAAAAGGCTAGGCGAGCGTACAACTAAAGAAACGTGAGCTTAAAAAATTACCAGAAATTCAAGGACCTTACGAAACAGAAAGAGAAAAGAAAAAGGCAGAAGCGAACTACCTGCAAAATTTATTGAAAGAAGGTGAAAATAACTGGGGTAATTACATGCGCAGAAGAAGGGGAAATCGTGAATCAATACCAGTTTTGAGAGACACTAACGACCAAATAATTACAGGGGACAAACAAAAAGCAGGTTTACCAAACTCAAAATTTATTTCTATTTTCAATAAAAAGGAAAGAGAGATTACAATCGATGAAAATGAATGCACAGAGATGTTCGAAATAACGGCTAAAGATGTTCGGAACAGAATAAAGAGACTACAAACCCGAAAATCGCGCGGTCCAGACGATATTCCCACAGAAATTATAAAGTTAGGAGGTGAAGCCATGATCCCGTACTTAATGCGAATTTTTAATATATCAATAAATAATTGTAGTATCCCAGACGACTGGAAATCGGCTAACATAATCCCCATATATAAAGCAGGAGACAAATGCGATGCGAACAATTACAGACCTGTCAGTCTCACATTAGTTATCTGCAAAATAATGGAACATCTAATAACACAACATATTCGCAACATTTTAGAAAATAACCAATGGCTGAACAAAAATCAACACGGCTTCAGACCAGGATACTCTTGCGAAAGTCAAATTACGTCCTTAATACAAGATTTATCCGATGAAGTTGATAGGGGGGGGGGCAGAATAGACGGAGTTGTGATCGATTTTGGTAAAGCTTTGGACGTAGTGCCTCACGAAAAACTTTTAGAGAAACTAAGCAGGCTTCCAATAGATAATCGAGTAGTAAGATGGATAAATAAATTCTTAGAGAACAGAACCCAAAAGGTCAGATTAGGAAAAGAAATATCGGAACTAGGAAATGTAACATCAGGCGTGCCGGAAGGGGCGGTCCTTGCACCTCTATTGTTTTTATATATATAAACGATATAAATAGAAATACTATGTCTCAGATAAGGTTATTCGCGGACGACTGTATAATATACAGACAAATTAATGATGAATCCGATATCGCCGCCTTACAAAACGATCTTAACGTTATTGAAACCTGGACGACAGAAAATAAAATGAAAATCAATGTCAGTAAAAGTAAGTCAATATCCTTCTGTAGAACGCATAAAGAAATTTGTCTCGGATATCAGCTGAATGGTACATCGGTGCCACAAGTGAACACTTGTAAATACCTAGGTATATATTTAAGTAACAAACTGGGTTGGGAGGAACAAGCCACTAATATCACAAGGAAAGTCTGGAAAGCACTACATTTCTCTATGCGTATTCTGAAGAAATCTAACCAAAAGTCAAAAGAATTAGCGTACAAAATCCTTGTTCGCCCAATTATGGAATATGGAGCAGTAGGTTGGGATCCGTACAGACAAAAACAAATCGATTCAATAGAAAATGTCCAACGCAAGGCAGCAAAATATCTCAAAATGGGGAAGGGACGTGGTGAGAAGATAATAAAAGTCTTAGGGTGGGAACTTCTCAAATCAAGGCGACGAAAAACCAGACTCACCACATTGTTTAAGACACAAATGGGACACAATGTATGGACCGATATCAATGCTAGATTAGCAACACCATCATACTTAGGAAGGCCTGTTCATATTAGGAAGTTTAAATGTAGAAAACAAAGAATGGACGTGGCAAAATTTTCTTTTGTTAACCGCACAATAGTAGATTGGAACAGCTTACCTGCGGCAATCTTTCAGGGTGGTCCTCTTAAAATCAGTACATTTAAGGAAATGTTAATTTATTTAGTTATTTATTTGGTTCTTTTACGACGCTGTATCAACATCTACGTTATTTAGCGTCTGAATGAAATGAAGGTGATAATGCCGGTGAAATGAGTCCGGGGTCCAGCTCCGAAAGTTACCCAGCATTTGCTCCTATTGAGTTGAGGGAAAACCCCGGAAAAAAACCTCACCCAGGTAACTTGCCCCGACCGGGATTCGAACCCGGGCCACCTGGTTTCGCGGCCAGACGCGCTGACCGTTACTCCACAGGTGTGGACAAGGAAAGGTTAAGAAGATTAGACTGAAAATATAATTGGAGGTGCAGTGTAATTATTTAAGTTGTGGCATGTACTTAATTGAATTGATATATAATTAAGTGGACATGTAATTATTAAGTTGATATGTAAAATAGTTAAATTGATATGTAATTAATTAAGATGACATGTAATTTAGTTGATATGTAAATAAATTAAGGTAATATGTAATTAATTAAGTTGATATATAATTAAGTTGGTATGTAATTATTTAAATTGGTAATAGTTGGATCAAATAGAAGTACTGATAAGTTAGATTTACTTTTGCTTATCGTAGGCGTTATTATAGAATAGTTTTTCATTATAGTCCTAGGCTTATTGCAGATTTACGTTTATTTTATTGATTTACGTTTATTATATTTTATTTCATTTAGGTTTATTTTATTTTATTTCATGTAATTGTAATTATTGTATATTATATATATATCACTCCCACCGGATGTATACCCAATTGTAGTGTTAACACACACAAAAAACACACACGCACGCACGCACACACAGAAGAAGACCACAGCTATGAGAAGAAGATATCAGAAACTTAAAAGCAATGAAAACGAGAGGGAACTGCGAAAGCAACAGTTTATCCAAGAGAAGGGAAGATATGATTCATCAATTAAAAGAGCCAAGTAAGAGTCCTGGAGACACTATTGCAACGTTACCACGTCAGCCAATCCATGGAACGCAGTCTACAGACTTGCGTCTGGGAAGATGCCACAAAACTGCACCCTATCGACCATAAGGAAACCCGATGGTCAGTACACCAGAGACTTCGCTGAGACTCTGAACTTCATTATGGAATCATTTGGGTCGGTTGATGAAGAAAAAGAGGACAAGAATACCGCAGACAAATCAGACACGAAGTAACAAAAGAACTAGATACACAGGATGACACTCCATTTACAGGAGAAGAAGTAGATTCATTAATAGAAAATATGGACACAAAAAAAGCTCCAGGTGATAATGGAATCACGGCAGAGATCCTTCGCCTAGTGTTCAGACTAGTGCCGAGACTCACCATAGCTATATACAGGGTGTTTAAAAAATACGGGACATAATTTCATGTATGTATTTCCCAAATGTAGACAATCAAAATAGTTCATTACAACATGTGTCCGGAAATTCTTTATTTCCGAGTTATGGCCTTCACAACATTGAAATTCACCGGAACGTTTTTCTTTCCGCAGGTCGTTGCCGTCAAAGGAGACATTAAGAGGGCACTCTGACAGTTCATTCCGAGACGAAGGTTACATTCAGTGTTGTGTAGGCGTTAGACTGTGCGACATGTATTCAAATCAAGAGCTGGCAGAGATACACTTCATGTACGGTAAGGCGGACGGCAATGCTGCGCTGGCTCGTCGTTTGTACCAGGAGAGGTACCCACAGCGACAATGTCCAGATCGAAAGACATTTGTACGTCTCCATTACCGTCTGTGCGAGTATGGAAAATTTAACTCTCCTGGTTTGGGAAGGGGACGACCAAGATCTACAACTCCAGAAGTACAGGAGGAGATTCTGGAGGCTGTGAACTTGACTCCTTCTATCAGCACACGAAGGGTAGCGTTGCAAGTCAATGTTCTTCATACGACTGTCTGGAGACTGTTGAAAGAGTATGTATAAATTGTATCCTTATCATTTGCAACGTGTACAGGCCCTGTCACCAGCAGATTACCCTGCACGAGTTAGGTTCTGTCAGTGGTTCTTGCAGCAGTGTGGTGTAAATCCGAACTTTCCTGCCTTAGTATTATTTACAGATGAAGCACAGTTCACACGAGATGGCATAACAAATTTCCACAATCAGCATGTATGGGCGTATGAAAACCCACGTGCAACTGTTACATCTCATCACCAGGTGCGGTTCTCCCTCAACATGTGGGCCGGTATCATTGGTGATCGATTAGTTGGACCCCATGTACTTGTAAACAGACTTACGGGGCAGGCGTACACAAACCTCCTGGAAAACACCATACCTCATGTTTTAGAAGACACTCCACTGATCAATCGTCAACACATTCACTTCTTGCATGATGGCGCTCCTGCACACTTCAGTCGTACGGCTCGCCTGTACTTGGATCGAAGGTTTCCTGATCGATGGATAGGTAGAGGTGGCCCAATTGCTTGGCCTCCACGCTCATCTGATCTGATTTCTACTTGTGGGGCCATTTAAAATCATTGGTTTATTCGTCTCCGGTGTCTGATTTGGAATCCCTTCGGAATCGAATTGTGGCCTGTTCTGAGGACATACGCAATACTCCTGGAGTTTGGGATCGTGTTCGCAGGTCAATGAGACATCGATATGAGGTCTATATTCAAGGAGGAGGTGGACATTTTGGACATCTTCTGTAACGGCATCGACCTGCGGAAAGAAAAACGTTCCGGTGAATTTCGATGTTGTGAAGGCCATAACTCGGAAATGAAGCATTTCCGGACACATGTTGTAATGAACTATTTTGATTGTCAACATGTGGGAGATACATACATGAAATTATGTCCCGTATTTTTGAAACACCCTGTATAACGGGTGTCTAAGGAGAAGCTGTTTCCCCAGTGGATGGAAACAGGCAACAGTTGTACCGGTAATTAAACCGGGCAAAGAAAACTGTGACGATGTAAATAAATATAGGCCTATCATCCTACTCAACGTAGCAGCCAAGGTATTAGAGAAGCTTTTAATACAACGGATAATGCATCGCATACATAAGAATAATCTTATGAATAACAAACAATTTGGATTCACACCACAAACCAGCACCGTTAATGCCGCGATGTACCTGAAAGAATTAATCCTAGAAACCCTAACCCAAGGTCAGATGGCTGACCTTATCAGCCTAGATGTCAAAGGAGCATTTGACGCCGCATGGAGGCCCAGCATCCTGACTTCATTAAGAGACTTCAAATGCCCAAAGAATCTCTATGATCTCTCCAGAAGCTACTTCGGTGAAAGGAGCGCTACAATCTCAGCAAGCTGTCTATCCATAAACAGAATTATCAGCAAAGGTTGTCCACAAGGTTCCTGCAGCGGACCGGGCTTCTGGAACATACAGTATAATTCACTTCTGAATCTGAAATATAATAAGAACACAAATGTTATTGCGTTTGCGGACGATGTAATGTCGGTTATTAAAGGAAGCTGCGCTCAAGAATTAGAAAATTATGCCAATATCGAACTCCAGAAAGTATCAAGCTGGGGTCGAGAAAACAAAACTACCTTCAATGAGCAGAAATCAAAACTGCTAGTAATATCAAAAAGAAGACCAGTGATTGAACGAGATCTCAAGATTTACCTCAACAATAAACAGTTACAGCAGACAGAAAGCTTAAAGTACTTGGGCATAATTTTTGACAAAAAATTTAACTTCACACAGCATGTAGAATACGTAAGCCAAAAATGCATTAACCTTATTCACGCACTATCCAAATCTGCTAAAAAAACTGGGGCCTAAATAGTGATGTTATGAGAATAATATACAAAGGAGCCATACTGCCGATTTTGACATATAGGGCACCAGTGTGGGTTGAAGCCATCAACAGAAGACACAGCAAACTGAAACTACAAAGAGTCCAGAGACTCATAAATATAAAAATAGCAAAGGCCTTTCGAACCACATCATCCGAAGCACTATGCATCCTAACAAAAAAACACACCCATAGGTATAGAAATTCAGAACCTGGCGTCAGCATATGAAAACACGAAAAGGATCCTAGAGGGAATTAAAATTGACACAGTAGAGCATTACACAACATGGCCGCATCCAGCAGATAAAATCCTGATTAAAGAAAAGTCAAGTCATCAAATTTACAAAGTAGACATCTACACAGGTGGCAGCAAGGGAGACTCGGGAGTTGGCTCAGGTGTCGCCATATTCATTGATCAAGAATTAGTCCATGAGCTGCAATATAAACTTCACAGGCGGTGCTCGAACAACCAAGCTGAACAGTACGCCATCTCAAAGTCCTAGAACAGCTCGAAGTACCACAACAACTAAAAGATGTTCGAAAATCAGCAGCCATTCATACCGACAGCAGAATAACACTCGATTCGTTACGAAATTTCAATAACCATCACCACTTGATAGAACAAATTATAAAACAGATAAGAAAGCTGGAAACATTCACTGGACTATTCACTTCGGATGGGTCAAGGCACACGTTGGACTTGCGGGGAACGAGCTGGCCAACCACTTGGCAAATAAGGGAGCAAGTAACAACGAGTTACCAGTGAGCTTCGACAGGATACCAGTCAACGGCATCATGCGAGAACTTCAGGAAGAAAGTGTGGTTACGTGGGAAAGTGAGTTGCAAAACACGAAAAATGGTGCAGTGACAAAATCGTTTTTCCCCAGTGTAAAAGAGAGGTTACGCGTTAACATTCCACTGAATGGAAAGGTCACAACTTTCCTAGCTGGACATGGAAAAACCGGTGCTTACTTATACAGATTCAAGCTGAGGGACAACCCGTCGTGTGCGCTTGGAGCAGACGAACATACCGTCGACCACCTCTTTTTCGAGTGCCCGAAATTGGACAAAGAAAGACTAGCGTTCCAGCGTGAAATGCTAAGGAAAACTGGCAAGTGGACTTTCACAAAGCTTAAAATAATGCAAGAACATGCGCATACATTCATAAACTATGTTAATGTTATAAATTTAGACGAGTAAACGTAGGATAACTTAATCTAGGATAGATAAGAGTGGGCAATAGATATAATGAAAGACTCAAATTTTCACAACAGAATAACATACCTACATACGCCTAGAGAGTGACAGAAACGAGACATAATGTCTTATATTGTAAACATACAGGTAGCAAGGCATGTAGTATTACCTTTATGGTAATCGGACATGCCGTTCAACTAATATTAAAAAATACATACATACATACATACATACATACATACATACATACATACATACATACATACATACATACATACATACATACATACATACATACATACATACATACATACATACATACATACATAATATCAGCCGACACCAACGCTAGGAGCAAGCTATGCCACGATACACAGGACGAGAGGGGGCGAGTCCTGGAAGAGTTCCTCACTACCTCTACACTGCATATAATCAACGAAGACACAGGAATACCAACATTCGAAACTGGGCTGGCGAAAAGCTGGATTGTTCTAACAATCGCCAACAACTACCTGATCACAAGAATAACGGACTGTAAGTGTGGAGAAGAGGAAAGCTGCTCGGATCACAAAATCATTTTCTTTAAAGTACGAGGAAAGCGGCGACCGTTTATAAATTATCCTAAAGCAAAAGGAGAAGACAAACTCAGTACCAAACGATACATAGTTAAGGAAGAAGAAGAAAACTATGACCGGGTCAACAACACTCTACGGACTTCTACAGCTAATGAATTTAAAAGTGAAACGGGAGAAACCAACCCTGAAGATATCGACAAACTAGTATGTGAAATAATAAATCGCTCTAGTGACGCTGAAAATATAACTGAAAGATTTAGTTCTTGCAACACTGCAGTTTGTGAAGGGGCGTTCTACACATCAAAGACGAGGAAAAAATCGACCCAAGAAAAATCAGTACCATGGTGGACAGACCATCTGACAATGTTAAGGAAAAGAGTTAACGCATTACGAAGGCGATAACAAAGAACAGTAAATAACCAACAGCTTAGAGACGAAAGGAAACAACAATACATTCAAGGGAAACGAGAATACCAGTTGGAATTACGAACGGAAAAGTTCAAATCGTGGAAAACATACTGTACCATTGAAGGAGGCCGAAACACATGGATCGCGGTATATAAGCTGGCCGCAGGGAAGCTAAGGAATCAGCCCACCTTAACAACTATACAGAAAGCCGACGGTACCTACACATCTGACATCGAAGAAACAATTACGAGTATGTTGGACAACTTCACGCCTGAAGATGACGCACAAAGTGATACTGATCAACACCTCGAGATGCGAAGACAACAGGAGGAGCCTATAAGTACACCTGACGACGTAGAATTCACACCAGAAGAAATATTCCAGGTAATTCAAAAGTTCAATCCCAAGAAATCTCCGGGAGAAAATGGAATAACGAAGAACATAATACTGGGACTATTTACGGGATTTCCATCATCTCTGATAGCCATTTATAACAAATGCTTCAGCCAAGGATGCTTTCCCAAAATATGGAAAACATCACGGATCATATCCGTGATTAAACCAGGGAAGGAGGAGAGTCGGGACGTTGCAAGGTTCCGACCAATAAGTCTCCTAAACATCGAGGGCAAAATCCTAGAAAAGCTGATGATTGATAGGATAAATCACCATTTATATTCCAACAACCTGCTCAGCACGAACCAATACGGATTTAGCCCTCAGAAAAGTACCATAGACGCAGCGTTACTGTCAAAAAATTCATAAAAGACAACCTAGACCAGAAAAGGAGTTTAATAATAACCAGCTTGGATGTAAAGGGAGCATTCGACGCTGCCTGGTGGCCCGGCATCCTCTACAACTTAAGGAAACTACAATGCCCAAAAAATTTATATCATTTAGTTAGACATTACTTCAGTGACAGAATCGCTACACTTTCCATCAATCACAGCCGAGTGGAAAAGGAAGCAACGAAAGGTTGCCCTCAAGGGTCATGTTGCGGCTCAGGACTATGGAATGTCATCTACAACTCTCTTCTTACCCAACATTACACACAACGAAGTAAATTAATAGCTTTTGCAGATGATCTGTTACTGATGACGGCAGGGGAAACCAAGGAAGTGGCAGAAATGTACGCGAATACCGACTTGAAACTAGTAGAAGACTCGTCAAACCTATATAAGTTTCAATTCAATAACAGTGAATCAAAAACGTTACTGATATCGAGGAAAAGGAAAGGAGGAAAAAGCAACATAAGTGTATTCATAAACAACAGAGAAGTAGAGCAGGTACAGCAATTGAAGTATCTAGGTATAATCTTTGACAACAAGGTGAATTTCGACAGGCACATAAAACAAGCCTCAGAGAAATGCATCAAGCTCATAAACTCACTTGCGAAATCAGCTAAGATGAACTGGAGATTAGAACAGCTAGCCTTACTAACTATCTACAAAGGCGCTATACTGCCTATACTGCTATATGGAGTACAAGTGTGGGAAGAAGCTATCTTCAAAAGAAAGAACATGCTTAAATATCAGAGAATGCAAAGGTTGATGAATATTAAAATAACGAAAGCTTATAGCACAGTGTCATATGAAGCATCTTGTGTTCTGGCAGCAGTTAAGCCAATAAACATAAAAATTCAAGAAATACTGGAGATATATAAAGGTACACAAATCGCCAGCGAAAATGGTACACTGATACCACCTGAAGACGCCCCGAAACTAAACGAGTGGCCCCACCCAGCAGTCAGACCAAGAGTCCAAGAAAACCTACAATACAACATAGAAATATACACCGACGGGAATAAGATAAATGGGAAAGTCGGAGCAGCAGCAGTCATCTTCCAAAAAGGGGAAGTGATTAAGAAATTGAAGTACAAACTAAGCCCGCACTGCTCAAATAACCAAGCAGAACAGATAGCGATTCTACAGGCACTGAAGGAAATAGAAGTCAACAGGGAACTGCAGATCGGAGAAAAACTAGGTGTCGTCAACACAGATAGCCAGATCACAGTAGCACTTCTCAAGAACAGTCAAATCCGCAACACAACGACAGAACAAAAAAAGGCTAAGATCAAACGTCTGCAGGACAATGGTTGGACTATCCACATAAACTGGGTGAAGGCACACGTGGGACTGTACGGAAACGAAATAGCAGACCAGCTGGCGAAGGAAGCTGCACAGGAAGACAGTGGGGAGGTAATATACAACAAAATCCCTAGAACTCACATCATTCGGGAAGCAGAGGAGAAAGGACTACGCAGGTGGCAGGACCAATGGGAGAAGACAACCAAAGGGAATTCCAGCAAAGGGGTTTTTCCCGGTAGTGCAGGAACGACTAAAACTGAGGATCCCACTTAACGGCCAAATAACAGCCATCCTATCCGGCCACGGCAAGACTAGGGATTACTATTACAGATTCAAAATTGCTGAAAGTGCAAGGTGCAAGTGCGGTCAACAAGAACAAACAGTGGATCATTTGATATATGAGTGTTCTTTACTCAACAGTGAAAGGGATGCGTTAAAACTAAGCATTATACTAAAAGGAGGTCAGTGGCCGATAAGTAACTGTGATCTCGTCAAGGTCTACATGAAAGAATTTCTAACATTTGTTACCAGAATCTGCTTTGACAAACTTTAAGGCAAAATGATATTGGTTCTTATTATAACTAGAGGAATTGTAATGATAATTGTAATCTAAATAGTTCATTCGTAATCCTAATCCTAATTGTAATTCAAAGAGTTTAAAGTAGTTAAAGAATTGTATGTAGTGCTACTATGTAACGGAGCATACAGTATAATAATAAAAAATACATACATACATACATACATACATACATACATACATACATACATACATACATACATACATACATACATACATACATACATACATACATACATACATACATACATACATACATACATACATACATACATACATACATACATACATACATACATACATACATACATACATACATACATTTCGCAATCGCCCGTATCCTCTATAACATGACTTATGAAAGTGGACCGCTTGTCTGTAATGTTAGCACACTGTACCTGAGAGCTCTAGTGTCATTTTGTGATACGGAGCACGCTTGGCAAATGTCCGTTGTGTACATCAGTGACTTCTTCTTAAGTAGTATTATTCAGGGAACAGATCTGTACCAACGCTAACGAATACTGTATGTGGATTACGTGTAGGGTAAGGTTGCTATCAATGGGTCGGTTCCTTCGATGGGCCGGCTCGATTTCTCCATATGTATTGACAACAGGCACACTATGGTGGCTGTTTAGTGTACTTCGGGTTGCCAAAGTGTCGCCATATTAGTTGTCAGTTGCTCGACGCAGACACAAAGCAGCAGTGAAAGAAGGTACGATTTTCACGTTTATCTTCTAATTTACTAATGTAATGAAGGAAGCATTTCTGTTAAATATTAATCCTGTATAAGTTTCTACAGACAGTGCCTGAAAGTACGATGAATTCTCGTTATTTAGTCATATTTACATTATAAATTTAGTTACTGTGAACGGAGACCGGATCATGTTAAACGATGTGTGCTAGTTGCCTTCAATGAGCCACTCTGAGTTGCTAAGAATGGGCTAGTGGCCCAATGATGGAAACCGTACCCGCGCGCAGTTTCGTAACTACTGTTTCGAATTAGTTAATAAAGAGCCGTGCTAGCTGATTTAATACGTGTATAATGTAAACGAATGATTAGTTATATATGCATATATTATAAATATATACGAGAATGTTTTCTTTCCTAGATGCCGTCAAAAATGAAATATGGTCAGTGGCAGAAAGATATATGTGTCGTGCTTTAGCTGCAGTACAAAATGGTGACATGGGTGTCAATGAGGCTACCAGAACATATAGTGTGCCCAGGGTAACATTACAAAGACATTTAGCTGGCAAGAATTATTTTGCTGTTGAAAATAAAAAAATTATAGATAGCATAGCTGATCTTCCCGCAGAAGTGGAAAATGAACTTGTTGCTCATGTTCTCTGAGGAATTTATATTAGTATTACACCAGGGAACTGCGCTTGCTAGTATTTGATATAGCAGAAAGGAACGAAATCCTTCATAGATTCAGTAAAGAAAAGGGAATAGCGGGAAAGAAATGGTATTATGCAATTAAGAGGAGACATCCCCAACTTAACTTGCGCCAACCAGAGTCGATCTCTTTTGATCGAGCTAAGAGGTTTCATAAAGAAAACGTAAGTCACTTTTTTGACACCTTGCAGAAAATTGTTGATGTAAACCAACTCGATTCCACGGGAGTATTCAACGTTGTTGAGACTGGTTGGTTTATCAACTGTGCAAAGAAACCTAGAAAGGTGCTTGCTTTCAAAGGTAAAAGAGCAGTGGAGAAAGAGGTTCCACTACTACTCCAGTTTGCTGCACAAGTGCTGCGTGTCAGTATGTTCCACCACTGATCATCTACAAACGTTCGCGTTCTGGGGAAGGATTAGAAAATGTAGCTCCCCTTGGAAAAATTTTCGCTTATAATCATCAAAGTGGATACATTAACAAAGATGTATTTGTGAGGTGGTTAAGGCATTTCATCAACACTGTCCGTCCTTCAAAGGAAAGAGAAGTCTTGCTTCTTCTCGATGTACATTCAACTCACACCAGAAATCTCGATTCTCTAGATATTGCTCTAGAGAATGGAGTCATCATGCTGGCACTTTCAGGACACACTACTCATAGGTTGCAGTCACTGGACGTGTCGTGTTTTAAGCATTTGAGTGAGCAAACCTGAAGTTGTTACGCATTTTCATATTCCACGACTGTCTGGTAAAGCGTATGGACTAGCGGCAAAAATAGGGACTGCAGTGAATGGATTTCCAAGAACAGGAGATTGACCAGTCAACAGGGATGTGTTCCAAAATTGCCATTTTGTGGCAGCGATGCAGTTTGAAACAAATGATGTTCCCGTTATGGAAGCTTGTACAATTGAACCTCTCAATGAAGAAATTCCAGAACCAAATAGGTCTAATACCAAGATTCCAGAAAAACGGAGCAATAGCATCTGGAAGTCAAGATAGTTTAGAATCTCTTCCAGATGTTGCAGCAACTTTGGCACCAAAATTGCAAGTTTCCTTGGGTGAAATCTCTCCTATACCAAACAAAATTTCTCTCGAAAGAAGTGCAAATAAAGCTCAGAACATGATAATGATCACGAGTAGTCCGTACATGCAGAGACTGGAAGAGGTAAAAAGCAAATAACTAATAGGAGACGTCTTGAAAATTCTGCACCGGAGAAGTCAGCTCAAACCAAACTCTCATTTTCTTCAAATGGTTCAACGAGATGTAATTCTAACAAGGAGTCACGGTATTGTGGTATCTGTAGCAAAGACATAAAACAAGATATGATTCACTGTCTGTCATGTAACGAGTGGGTTCATGAGAATTGTGCTGGTGTTACAAAAGGAGCCAAAGTGTTCTATTGTGACTAAAGTGTGACAATATTTTATAAAAGTTTTGGTTTGTCTCATCTTAGCTGCTATAAACACAACTGAATTCATGGTTTTCGTTGACGTTCTTTTTCAAGTTTTTCAGTTTATTTGGCAAGCCAACGAGAGAAGATGGATAGAGTTTAGAGTTTAGAGTTAAACAATGGTATTCAATTGTCTTGATATGTTTTGTTTTCAGTGTATATAAATTTTTGTTTTGTTTGATTAGCCCTTAAACTATGGTTATTTTGAAATGTTTTAGTTCTGTTCAATCACACTATAGAACAAATAGGGCCTAAATTGTTTTCTTTCTATTTCTGTAAGATCGTAAATCATTTGAGATAGAAAGGCTGAAGGTCTTAGCCTGATTACAAACTAACAATGATGTATTTAGTTTTTTTTTTTTTTGTGGTAATGAAATGTCTGAAGATTTTTTAAGTGCCCTAGTGGTCTTTCTTGTAATCGAATACATGTTCTGTGGTTCCATATGCCAACACACTACTCCTATTAATGCAGAAGATATTGTGTATTGGCATTTATTTAGATGTGGGTTGATATTTAACAATATTATTCTGCAGCCCATTCATGGAAACTACCTGGCCCAAAGAAGGAAACGAGTCTCCTTCATTGGGCCGATGATGCTTACTTTTATTTTCCAAATATTTCGTTAACATCGAACACTTATAACTTCTATTTGTAGCGTAGTGAAATACAGAAGGTAATATTTAAGTTTGCTTGAAAAAGGAAATAAATATTACTTCATCCGAGGATATTATATAAGATTTCTTTTAAGTGGCCCATTGATAACAACCTTACCTTAGTATGTTTTCCAAATGGCTTACTTATAACTCTTATGCTGTGGCACAGATACTGCTGAATGAGGTCATGCAGAATTACCAAGCGGACAATACGGCTCCAACGTACATCGACAGGAGAATTGCACGGGGGGTTTTGAATATATGGTCTATTGATGCAACGTGTCAGTGGTGACGCTGTCATGTTGGAAGGACATTGTGATGTGATAGTAATGAAACGTCGGATACTTTATCTAAAGATGTTACACGGTGGGTCCTCCAGTACACAAAACAGCAATTAGTTCCATTTTATATGAACCATCACCCTCCAAAATGAAACGAAAAAGCATTCACGAACAGTTTTTAAAAAATGCAAAGTGTCTACGGCAGTGTTAAAATTGCAAAGAAAACTGTTGCAGCAACTGCCAGAAAATTCAAGATATCACCGGGAAAAGTGCGTCAAATAGTAATCGCTCTTGAGAAAGGTCTACGATAAAACATAGAACTACTCGAATTCGTCAGTATAGCTACGTAAGTCTTATACCAAATTCTGGATTACACGTGATGTGGAACACGTAATTCATTAATGGTATTTAAAGAAGTGGATAAAAGAAGCAACTACCTCGATGGACATATCAATTTCAAACCCAGTAAATATAACATAATGCAAGATCACAAGGTTCGTTGCTATGCGTGGAAGGCGTCTGGGTGCGTGTCACAGGGCACGTCTCCTATGTTACGTAATCTGTTGGGCAAATATTTTGCACATGCAGAACTCCTGACTGTAATTCCAGTGTTGTCATTATCTGCTCGTGGTGTGAGATTCAACTTTGCTTGCAACATTGCCTTCTCACACCACATTAACATGGCGTGAAATGAGGTATTTATATGACATTTACAACTTTATAATGTTGTAGGTCTACAAAATCTTTATCATCATTTACATGTATTTTATCTCACAGGTAAATTGTGTTCAACGCTTTATAGTTGCAAACATTACAGGCGTCCACTCCCTTTTTACAAGCACGTTATAGGGGTTACGAACGATTGCGAAATGCCACACTTACTTTGATCTCATGCTTATCTACCCCAGAAACTTTTGTGACGATTCTCGTCGAGGGGTCCCAAGTCTTCCCTTTAAGAAACACCGTATTACAGAATGAATCTCGTAGCTGGAGGATATTTGTATAGTATCGTACATCATGAATTTCATTATTCACAGACGACACAAAGAACAGTGCGACCGCGAAAACATTAGCGTATAATTAGATCGTGAGTGTCTCGAAAATTCTGCATGTGCAGCTCTGTGTCCATATGTTAATAAACTGTAATTGCAAGCCGTATCCTAATTTCCATGTATTTGTTTCGTATATCGCAAACGTTAATAGGAACTCGTTATTTAAAATTAGGTGTAAACTTGAAAGAAACGTCAGTATATTTTTAATAATCACTCAACAAATGACATGAAAAAGTCACCATATTGCAATAATCATTTAACAAATGAAAATAGTAGACTAGTCCGTCGCAGCCACAACGATTGGATAGCCCTGACAACTGAAAAAGACCATGTAGGGTAAAATATGCATTTGAAAATCAGGAAACTGAGAATTCTACATGTCATTTTTTTTTCAATTTTAATCTAAGGTAAGGTTTAGCATTTTAAAATAGAAAGAGTCATAATTTTAAATGGTAATCCCCATTTTTACTCAATGTTTACACCACATCTTGCAATGCAAAGATAAATTGCATAAATATAGATACGGTATATACTTTTTCAATAAACATCGTTAGCAGCGATGAGTGAAAGTGTTCTTATTTAGTCGAAGGATTGAGAATATAAAGGTACTAACTATCATTTTATCGAAATTGAGATAAGCGTGTTTTCTTATATAATATTGCGCCTAGAATATGATCAGCCCTTTTGTTTTAAAGTTAGAGCACTTCTAAGACTTTACTTACAAGCAAACATTCTGATGGGGACAGATAAAAAAGTTATTTTTTTCTTTCACCATGTTAACAATGTCAAAAGAAGTGCTTATACAAATTTTGGCACTCGAGCGCAATTACGAGGCCGTCCAGAAAGTGATTTTCCCTGGGACCATTTACAGAAAAAAGCACAATTGCATGGCAAGTTTTTTGAAACAGATACAGCAATTGTCGCGTTATTTGTTAACATACTCTAGCTTCCACTGGAATTGAAACATTTGTCATACGGTAGGATCAATTTTTGTATCCTTGTGTCGTAGAAATCTGCCACCTGTGATCGGAACGAGCGTTTGACAGTCTACACCTCTCTGTCGATCCTATGATATGACACCTGTCTCAGTTCCGGTGGGGAACATGTTGAAAAATAGCTCAACAATTGGTGTGTCTGTTCCAATAATATTTTTTCCAAATAAATTGTGTTTTCTTTCTGTTAACGTCCCCTGGCGAACTTATTTTTTACGGCCCTCGTATTTGCGGTCGAGTACTCTAAATTTGTATAAGCACTACTTTTGACATTATTAACATGATGAAAGAAATAAAATTTAACTTTTTTATCTGCCCCAATCAGAATGTTTGCTTGTTAGAGAGAATATCATGCATATGTATAAAAAAAATTGAATAATTGCCGTGTAAAAATGTAAAAATGACAGTTATTACCCTTATAATTCTTAACCCTACGGTAAAAATTACAATATATCGCAGTAAATTAAATAGGCATAATGGAAGAATAATCCTTACTTACTTACTTACTTACTTACTTACTTACTTACTTACTTACTTACTTACTTACTTACTAGCTTTTAAGGAACCCGGAGGTTCATTGCCGCCCTCACATAAGCCCGCCATTGGTCCCTATCCTGAGCAAGATTAATCCAGTCTCTACCATCATATCCCACCTCCCTCAAATCCATTTTAATATTATCCTCCAATCTACGTCTCGGCCTCCCCAACGGTCCTTTTCTCTCCGGCCTCCCCACTAACACTATATGCATTTCTGGATTCGCCCATACGTGCTACATGTCCTGCCCATCTCAAATGTCTGGATTTTATGTTCCTAATTATCTCAGGCGAAACATACAATGCGTGGAGCTCTGCGTTGTCTAAGTTCCTCCATTCACCTGTAACTTCATGCCTCCTAGCCCCAAATATTTTCCTAAGAACCTTAGTCTCAAACAACCTTAATTTCTGTTCCTCTCTCAACGTGAGAGTCCAAGTTTCACAACCGTAAATAACAACCGGTAATATAATTGTTTTATAAATTCTAACTTTCAGATTTTTTGACAGAAGACTAGATGACAAAACCTTCTCAACCGAATAATAACACGCATTTTCCATATTTATTCTGCGTTTAATTTCCTCCCGAGTGTCATTTATATTTGTTACTGTTGCTCCAAGATATTTGAATTTTTCCACCTCTTCGAAGGATAAATCTCCAATTTTTATAGTTCCATTTCGTACAATATTCTGGTCACGAGACATAACCATATACTTTCTCTTTTCGGGATTTACTTCCAACCCTATAGCTTTACTTGATTCAATTAGAATTTCCGCGTTTTCCCTATCGTTTGTGGATTTTCTCCTAACATATTCACGTCATCTGCATAGACAAGAAGCTGATGTAACCCGTTCAATTCCAAATCCTCTGTATTATCTTGAACTTTCCGAATGGCATATTCTAGAGCGAAATTAAAAAGTAAAGGTGATAGTGCATCTACCTGCTTTAGCCCACAGTGAATTGGAAAAGCATCAGATAGAAACTGGCATATACGGACTCTGCTGTAAGTTTCACTAAGACACATTTTAATTAATCGAACTAGTTTCTTGGGAATACCAAATTCAATCAGAATATTATATAAAACTTCTCTCTTAACCGAGTCATACGCCTTTTTGAAATCTATGAATAACTGATGTACTGTACCCTTATACTCCCATTTTTTCTCCAATATCTGTCGAATACAAAAAATCTGATCAACAGTCGGTCTATTACACCTAAAACCACATTGATGATCCCCAATAATTTCATCTACATATGGAGTTAATCTTCTCAAAAGGATATTCGACAAAATTTTGTACGACGTCAACAAAAGTGATATTCCTCGAAAGTTACTACAATTAGTCTTGTCTCCCTTCTTAAAAATTGGTACGATTATGGACTCCTTCCATTGTTCTGGTACAATTTCCTTTTCCCAAATTGCAATTACAAGTTTATAAATTTCGCTAGAAAATGCCCTTCCACCCTCTTGTATTAATTCTGTTGGAATTTGATCAGTGCCTGGAGACTTGTACTTTTTCAGATTTTCTATCACAATTTCGACTTCAGAAAGTGTGGGTTCCGGTATAAATGTCTCAGCAGTTTGTATTTCAATTTCGTCCCGATCATTTCTATTTGGCCTATGTATATTTAGTAGTTGCCCAAAATAGTTTTTCCATCTGTTCAGGATTGAATGAGAGTCTGCAAGTAAGTCACCATTCTCATCCTTAATCACGTTTACTGTTGCCTGATATCCGTTTTTAAATTCCTTTATACCCTTATATAAATCTCGAATGTTTTTATTCTTACTATTTGTTTCCACCTCATTAAGTTTTTCATTGAAGTAATCTCTCTTTGTATTCCTAAGTGTACGACTTGCTTCCCGTTTTTTCATTGCAATAATTATCTCTATTCTCCACAATTGGATCCTGTAAGAATTTCAATTTTGCCTGTTTCCTTCTATCTACTACAATGGAACAATCTTCATCAAACCATGGTTTCTTTTCCTTAGTTTCATGATAACCTATGCTCTGCTCAGCTGCAATTTTGATATTATCTCGGATATTGTCCAACACGCTATTAACATCTAACTGTTCCTCAGCTTCGTCAGCAGTTGCTAAAGCAGCAAACCTATTTGAAATTTCAACCTGATAACGTTGCTTAGTTTCCTCGTCCTTTAATTTCAAAATATTGAATCTACTAATATTAGCTTGTTGCTCTACTCGCTTGGCTACTGATAGTCTTTCTCTTAATTCTCCAATTACCAAATAATGGTCAGAATTACAGTCTGCCTGCCCCCCTGAAAGTTCGAATGTCTACTATACTAATGTGCCTTCTTTTATCTACCAAAATGTGATCTATCTGGTTATGTGTTATTCCGTCTGGAGAAGTTCACGTATATTTATGTATATCCTTATGGGGGAATGTTGACTCTTGACAATTAAATTTTTGTTATGGCAAAGTTGACTAACCTAACCCCATTGTCATTACTACTAACGTGCAGGCTCTCTTTTCCTATTGTTGGTTTAAAAATATCCTCCCGTCCTACTTTGGCATTGAAATCCCCCAATAAAACTTTCATGTGATATCTAGGTAACTGATCAAAAGTGTGTTCCAAATCCTCATAAAAGCTATCCTTTATATGGTCGTCTTTCTCTTCTGTAGGGGCGTGAGCATTTATAACTACGATATCGCACCATCTACCCTTAAGTACTAAATGCGATAACCTGTCACTGATAAATTCGACCCTTTTTAGTGATGATTTTATTCTTTTATGTATAAAGAATCCTGTTCCTAATTGGTGATTATCGTTTCCTTCCCCATAATACAATAAGTAATCGCCTATTTGTGATATGCCATTCCCATCTAACCTAACCTCTTGTACTCCCACGATGTCTATTCTAAATCTAGCTAGTTCTTTTGCTACTAATGTTACCCCACCTATTCTATAAAGACTAGTTACGTTCCATGTACCAAATCTTATAACTTTTTCCTTTGCTGTGGTCGTGCCGGAGAATCAATCCTATTCCGAGGCTTACTGTTAGGTTTCGTAACAAGCTGTTTTTTACGGTGATGGGTTGTTAGCCCTTCGCCCAACCCCCAAGCTGGAGGACCACCCCTTATCGGCTGTCCACGACTGCTTATTCAATATATTCGCAGCTACCCTTCATATCTGGAAGCCGTCTCCTCTATCCGCAACCTGAGGACGCGCCATGCCGTGGTGATAGGGACCCACAATACATGGAATGGAAGAATAATAAGAAGAGAAAATATTAACACTACGTTAACGTCATTGTTATGTTATCATTCTTTTCTCAAAAATAAAGTTATTGTTAAAAAAATAAAAATTGGCAGAGGAATTGAGGAAATCGTTGTAACTGCGTGTAATGACTAGATTATACGGGAAGTAAAGTAATGGAATTACCCATAGAATATAATACACGCAATTTGTTGTCTGCCTAATGAACGAATTTCTCGAAAATAAGCTATAAATAGTCAATCATCGAATAATAATAATAATAATAATAATAATAATAATAATAACATGAAAATTTTATTGGGGGATTTCAATGCTAAAATAAGACGGGAGGATATTTTTAAACCGACTATTGGAAAAGAGAGCCTACACGTAACTATAGTTGCGACGCTGTTATTCCCGGCGTAACTCCTCCTCTTTGCTTACGTCTTAGGAAGTGAAGGCTCTATAAAGTCTAGGTAGGTAGTGTCGTTCGCCATTTTTGTTCTTTCGTTGCCGAGCTACCAGACGAGGAATCTATTTTCCACACCGTTAAACATTATCATGTCGTAGCTCCTATGATAATAAATCAAATGCACTGTAATTGAGCAAATAATTGAGCGGCAAATAACGCCCTCGTGAGCTTTCTGCGAACGCCAACGAAAGAGCCAAAATGGCGGGCGATTATATTAAGCATTTATCGAGTCTTAAGAAATGAATAACGTCTTCATAAGCGAATCACAAGACGCACATGTTTAAATGTAGCCGACCTGTAACGCAATTGGCTGCCGGAAATTAGTGCGACGGGGCTATAGTATTGATAATGGAATTAGGTTAGTCAAATTTCCGCATCAGAAAATTTAATATTGTGAAAAGTACATCATTCCCGCATAAGGATATACATAAATATACTTCGACTTCTCCAGATGGATTGACACACAACCAAATAGATCACATCTTGATAGATAAACGAAGACATACTAGTTAATAGACATTCGATACCTCAGAGAGGCAGAGTCTGATTCTGATCATAATTTGGTAACTGAATAATTAAGAGAAAGACTATCAGTAGCCAAGTGAATAGAGCAACAAGTTAATATTAGGAGATTCAATATTCCGAAATTAAAAGGCGAGGAAACTAAGCAACATAATGAGGTCGAAATTTCAAATAATTTTGCCACTTTACGAAATTCCGACGAAGTTGAGAAGGAATTAGATATTAATTGAGGCGTCTTTAATAATAAGAATATATTACCATAACCTCCTGTTGTTACTCGCCAGATGGAATCTGGTGCATCGGATGATAGGGATATGCGCAGTGGAAGACTTAGAAAAAAATAGATAGTCTGAATTTATAACAAATATAATTAACAAATAATAAATAACAAATACATAATTAATTTGGTGAAGGGAACATAGAAAATGTGAAATTAAACAAAAGAGAAATGATATGATAAATTAATCTGAAATACAAGCATAAGTAAAGTCCAGAACTTTCAACACACTCAATAATATGGCCCAATAGGCCTATATTCCAAAAATTCACAATTCAGTCTAATCGGCAAATTCGCAAAATAACAGATTGATGACCTATACAATATTTCCCCGCTGGAACATTGTCACAACATCTCAAACAGCATATAAAACTTTAACCCCAATGTCCAGCGGTTTCCACAACGTTTATTAAATGCCCAATTAGATTTGAAAGTTATGACTAGAATCTGACTAGAAGGCTCAAACATAAGAACTCACTAACTTACGGAAAACGTTCCGTGGTAGAAGAATATATTGAAGGATGCGACGATACCTCAGAAATAACCTACAAATAAACTGACAAAGCAGAGTTCAATATTTCTCCCAGTTATATACGACATGGTGAATAAATAAATAATCAATTTGGAAAGGAATATTAGTATAACAATAGACAGACCAATACGACTCCTGTAGCGTTACATACTCTATTACGATATAAAATAGTTCACGCTGATCACAACTATTCTGGAAACTATCATTAAATCCCAATACCATATGGGTATATAACCTCCGCGCGTCCTATACGCACGCGAAATCAATAAAAGGCGAAGCACTTCGGCCAATCTCACAAATTACCGTATCAATAAACCACGAGGCTACTTCGCATAATCTGCGCAAACCACAATATGCCAATACACCAGGAATAGTGATCTCCAACCTCACGCAATCTATTCTCACGCGAGCTGCTACCTAATCTGTAACAAATTGCTTTAGCATGAACTCCACAAACCTATCGTAAGAAATGTAACAAATATTACAGCGGTCTAATTAATATAAAGTGACATGTCCCTATTCAATATGAATAATATAAAATCGCGATCCCTTCCATAATTAAGTTTGCTAAACAATAGTCCCAGTAAGCAAATTACTTTCGACCGGGAAACTTCGTGAGTGAACTTACGGATATTTCTGACAAACCAGACGAATTCCTAAGTCAATACCACAACACGATAATAAATCAGCAAATCCGCCTGACTACATAGGACTACATAAGAATGATACTATATTGAACTCTCAACGCAATGACGAATTTCCGAGATTAACTTTCATATGACGACTACGCGAGTGATCTTAAAAGCATCAAAATATAAGTTCATAATTTTAAGTTAACTGGTGAATGAATAAATACAATAGAACCTTGTACGTCGCCAACGACTTCCCGAATGATCTTCACAATACCACTAGTCCTGATGTTCCACTTGTTCCCAAAATAACCTTACGTGTCGAAGATGAGTTCCCAAGTGAAGAGCTTTCCTAATGATCGTAAACAAGAAAACTCGGTTTTCTCTCTCTCCCGTCTGCTTCAAACCCTAGCCGGCCAATAGGAATTTAGGTAACAAAGTAAGAGAAAAGATTGCGCTATGGGCGATGTGCTAATGAAGTGAACTCTGTCGGCGAGATGGTCTACTAGATGATTGACTGATGCGTCGAGTTCGGCTCATAATAGAGATATCAAAATTGCAGCTGAGCAGAGCATAGGGTATTATGAAACTAAGAAAAAGAAACCGTGGTTTAATTAAGATTGTTGCATTGCAGTAGAAAGAAGGAAACAGGTGAAATTGAAATTCTTACAGATAAAGTTACCTGATTTTCATCCATAGGAGTGAGGGAAAAACCCCGAAAAAAACATCACCCAGGCAACGCGTCCCAAGCGTGGAATCGAACTCCGACCCGCTGGGTTTGGGAGCGAAAATGCTACCACGAGACCACAGCGGTCGACTAAAATAGAGATTATTGGAAGGAAAAACTGAATGAAGTAGAAACAATTAGAATAAAAACATTAGCGATTTATAGAACGGCAGAACTGCACGCATTGCATTCTTTACCTAACATAATAATTAGGAACATTAAATCCAGAAGTTTGAGATGGGCAGGGCATGCAGCACGTATGTTTGAATTTAGAAATACATATAGAGAGTCAGTTGGAAGACCTGAAAGAAAAAGATCGGGAGGCCAAGGAGTAGATGGGAGGATAATATTACTGTAAAATGGAGGGAGATGGGATATGATGGTAGGGACTGGATTCATCTTGCTCAGGATAGGAACCGATGGCGGGCTTATGTGAGGGTGACAATCAATCTGCGGGTTCTTTAAAAGTCATTTGTATGTTGTAGTAGTAGTAGTAGTAGTAGTAGTAGTAGTAGTAGTAGTAGTAGTAGTAGTAGTAGTAGTAGTAGTAGTAGTAGTAGTAGTAGTAGTAGTAGTAATAATAATAATAATAATGAATTAGAACAGAATGTACTGTTTAGAGAGCAAGTGAAGAACTGGTTTTGGAGCCACAGACAATTAACAATTTAATAGTTTAACCCACTGTATAAAACACAAGAGAACATCTCGTAAATATTGTTATTGTTATTTATCCATCTGTATGAGAGTATTTCCAATCGTCTATTAATCTTCTATAGTACGCATGTATTATATACCCGTCTGTTTCGCGTCTGTGTCAGAGCACAACTGAATAACATTATTTTGAAATATACTGCAAACTCCCACCCCCATCGATAATAATAAATTCTTTCAAGTAGGTTATATATATGCGGACTTTCCTTGTGTATAGATTTGAACTTGTTCACATTGTTAGATTTATCGAATATGACGAAAACATTTTCACGGCGCTCAGTGTAATTTCTGTTCCACCAAATCATTTCAATCTTTCTTTTAATGTAGATCGAAAAGAGGCTTTATACATCAAAATGCGTGATTTATTTCCGTGTCTTTCCCGTTTAAGCTGTCGACGCGAAGATTCGAAATATAAAACTGTGTACATTTCCAATAAGGTACTAAAACCAAGAAACTTGCACCCATTGATCATCGTTGAAGCCTAAAATCATTTAAATCATTATGTAGCAGATGCTCAATAAGATTCAGCCAAATAAGAAAATTTCAGTTTTAAGTTGGAGCAACCACAAATGGACAGATGTTGTGTATGAGAACAACTTGGCAAAAAATTGAAGCTTCCTTCTCAAAATTATGTTGCAAAATGAACAGTAGAAAATAATTAATAAATTATAAACAAAAGCTAGAATAAAATTTAAAGCTTCTAAAAAAAGTGTCATATTTCTGGCATCTGTTTCATTTAATGTAAAACTACAGCTTCGAAATATACATACACAAGTTACCTTTTATTTACTCTAGCTTGAAGTGAGTCTCGTTCTAAATGAGGGAGAAGGTAATGGATTATTCCGAAGAATTGTAACTTGGACGTTTTCATTGCTGGTGATGAATGTAGGAATTTTACAAAATTTCGAAGATTGACTTTACCCTCAGTTTCATGTGAACGAAAGGGGAAACGTGTTGAGGTCGTTATAAATGGCTAAATTCACGTGATTGACTGAAATTAATGTCTAATAAATTCGACTAGGTAAGGGAAACAACAAATTTTTATCTAGGCTAGAAATTTCCAAATGAGGTTTGAAATTTTATTTCGGATTACATAAATTGGCGTGACAGCTACAATGTAAAACGTCTGCATCTATTCTCCGACAACCACGAAGGCGAGAATAAGAATCTTCCAATGCATTGACTTCAGAGTTTTAAGATAATTTTCATCACATATTCAAATATGTTATGCGACCGATAACACATTCTAATATTAAAAGCAAGAGTAAAACGAATTTACATAGTCCATTTTCTGAAAGTATACGTTGAAAGGATTCTCCAATTAAACCAAAAATACTTTGATCATAAAACAGAATAAATACGGCATTAAAGTTTTAGAATTTCTACAGAAATAACATTCTACACAAATACACCGGAACTAAAAGAATTCTCGTTCTCAAAAAGAACAATTTATCTTTCAAAGTTTAGGTAATAATTTACTCTTAAGAAATGTGTGCTAAGAAAAATTCTCGTATAATTCGATATGCATACCCTTGTTTTGGAAAAACCATGCATGATCTCCTACTTTTATATAAGACTTTGATAAAATAATGTATGCATAAGAAGCATAAAATTAAAATAAGGCAATTGCAAAGTCTCCTGTCAGAAGAAACAGAAATACTGGACTTAAGCACAAACATATACTACAGTTTGTCAACCTGTAGCAAGGAGAAAGGGAAAAATAGTTTTTGTATTATTTGTTATGTCATCAAAGTTATTAAGTTAATTGCCGGTGTACAGCTGGAAATAGGTCTCCTTTAGTATGGTGCTGTTCGAAAAGTAACATTAGTATGTAAGATCCTGCTGAGCAGTGATTCAGCGCGATATCTTTCGGCAATAAATTCTTGCGACTTATACATTACGTTACGATGTAATTTATTCGCTTACCTTGTAATAAGTGCTGGCATTATAGACTGTTTGAAATAAAACTGCACGACAATTTTCGTGCTATTTCTTTGTAATATGTTATGTATTGAAAATATTGTTGTTGTTGTTGTTGTTTAGTCAACTGCCCGAAGACAGGTTTGAATCTCATAAGTGACACCAATAAAGCACCACTTATGAAGCAACTAAACCAGGAGATAATGGGGTAGGGTGACCAGTTCTTTTCCTTTCATAAATTAAGGTTCGTTATTCTAATATGTACTGCATAATCACGAGCTAAATTGAACTGCACTGAAAGGAAGTCAGCTGTATACTAATACTTTAACTTTGAAGTCCCTTCAGCCTGTGTTAACTATACATACTACGCAACATGAGAAATATACATACTATTTCCTAGGCAGTCGCGTTCGATCTATAACATTGAAAGGTCGATGGCATTTACCTGAGCAAAACCTGTTTCTTGACGAACGCTCTTACAAAAATAGTTGTTGAATTCACGAAAATAGAAAAATCCCTTATGTTCAATAATTTAATGTTTTTCCTCTGTAAAAAGTTCGTATATTATGTTACGAGTACTTAGTATTTAATTTAAGAACGCTTTCAACTGGTTATTCAGCGTTGACATTCAACGTAGGCAAGAAATGACAAGCACATATTGCCTGCAGCCCTCTAGCAGGGACAGGGTTCTTTTAAGAGGCGTAAACCTGCGAAATGTCACCAAATCTTTACTCTTCTCAGGGAGGAATCCGTGCTATAAATTGTATTACCCTCGAACGGCTTGAACCCTCAAATTGGATCCAATTGCTGACATGGTAACTTCCTGATCACTGACAAGTGAGGATGACTTACCGTCGTAAGCTATCAAACAAATTCTCCTCGACACACACAGTAAATTAATTTTTCGAACATACCAGATCGAAGTAAAATAAGAAGCGTAAGATTTCTTATCCTTACTAAGTATTTATTTAATTAGAAATGTGAGGATTCTCTATTTCTCAAATTGAAGACCTGAATTGCAGAACATCCCAAGTCCATAGAACTATTTTTTTCAGTAGAGACAAAAAACTTCATAACTATAGAAGTTTTTGTTTCACTGAAGTCATTTTTGGTCAGCGTGTGTGTCATGCTCCTATTTACACTCCCTAAAAATTTTAACAACCTACAGTGCCTAATTTAGGAGGAAATTATTAATATATAGCCATGGACTTGGGATGTTTTTCAATTCATGGTAAAAAAAATGGGTTATGGAAGAAAAAATCGCTTTATTTAAGATATTATTTAGACATTGTAACACAAATGATGGTAATAACATGAGAGAATAACAAATCACATTATTTGCAAGTAGGAAAATTAAATTATCAGCTGTTCCTTCATTGGAAAAATTTCAGTCAGCTGCTTCTTCTTCTCCAGAGTCCATCAATATTATTTCAGGTTGAGAAAATCCTGTGAGATAAATAGAATGCTGCACGTGCTGGTGATAAATACTTCACTAAATGTTTTAGATTTTCCAGCTTTCCTGACTTTATAGGCAGTGTATTGGCATACAAGGTGAGGCTGCTAAAAGTAACATGTTGGAAAGGATTTTTCATCAAAGAATATATCACAAAATATGTTCCTCTCATATTTTCTGTAACTGCGACTTTCCCTGGAAATGTGTTTGAGTACTTAATATTTTGTACTTTGAAACAGACCTCTACACTTCGCTGACATTTTATAATACTGTCTCAAGAGTTGTTTGTGTTCTTGAAAGTCTCCACATTGAAATTTGCCTCATTCTTCACAGTGTCTTCCCATTCTCTCGGAGTTTCTACTTTTCCTTTCTTCTTTTTGATTTTTGCTATTCTTGCAAAGTTTGTGTCACATGGAAGAAAACTGTGACCTTTTATAGGGAAGTAGTGAGTGATGCACTTGAATCGTTCAGAAGCAACCAAAGTTGTAAATATTGAACCACTGTCATATTTTTGTTCTGATTAATGCAACCATCGGGGAACAAGTACAGAGAGTCAACTTCTGCAGACAGTACATTTGTAATATATTTGTTTTAACACGAAACAACTTCGTCCCTGCGATTCATTCCACATGAACATTGTACTTTTTGTTGATTTTTCACTGTGAATACACAAGTTGAATTGCCACAGCTGACAGAGGTAGAATATCTCGTTCACAGGCAGTAAGGACATGGCAAGTTCTGTTGGAAGTGAAAATATAGGACACCAATGTTATTCCTTTCTTTGGCAAGATTTGAGAACTTTTTCTTGTTGTTGTAGAATATTGCTAGCTTTTGTGTCATCTGCCCCTTCAAGCCATCACTTGTGCAGAATTTCACTTGTTTCCTAACTCAGCATGTATAACATGTATTATACACATCCGTAGCAGGACATCCGAAAGCATTGTTGAAGTTGTAAGTATAGTATTTTGTGGAACCAACGATATGTCAATTCTGCATTTACTTTTTCAGGAGTTGTACCACTTTTGATTTTAAGTAACTTTCTGGGTAATGCTTCTCCAGATAGAGGGTGTAGGTTTTCATAATACTTAGTTCTCATGACAGATATCGCCTCTTACTTTTATTCGTTCCATAATGGCTCACTTTATAAAGGAAAGGATTGTATGTGATCACCAGACATCGGATTCTAGGGCAAATGCCTATTTTGTTTCTTTAGGAGAAAAGTAAAAATAATTATTAATATTTGTGTTTCATGGAAATTGAAAGGTATTCAAAGAGTTTTATAGTGCCCTAAAATGCCCTAAAACGGTTATTAGAGCCTAATTTGTTAATATTCGCCTAAAAATGCCTAACTCACTGTAAAGTTTCGCATTGTACTATTACTTTTTATAATTTATACATGCATTCACTGCGAAATTTAAGGCATTTAAAAAGTGGAAAGTTTGCTTCACACCGGCCATGAAACCATTGATAAAGGAAACAAAATGTTTTGAATCTCACGACACTCGCAATAGATTTCACCGAATTTAACATGTTTGGAGGCATAAATGCCGACAAAGGACCAACCTTAGTTTTGAAGCAGGCAACAATCACAACAAGTGCTGCTACCGATTCAGAGATATACTATACTATAAAAATGACTGTTTTCGGTCCGAAACCGATTAGCTGTACTGCCCTTCAGAGTGTCATAGAATCACAATTTTTGGAAAAAGAGCGTTTTTGAAATATTTATGAAAAGTCGTAAAACTGCGAATTAGTAGGGTAAACCGTTACAAAATATTTAAAAGAATGGCCCTCCTAGTGTTAACACTACCAGGAAATGCAACAATAAGTGGAACTTTGTATTTTTGTCCAATTGAATCTCAATAACAACGGTTCATTTGAATGCTCGTTAACAGTTGCTCTTTCCCTCACCTTATTTGTGTTGAGAAGTTTTGAGCGGTATGAGGTTTTCCTGTGAAGTTTAACGCGATAATGCCGAAAAATATAAGTGCAAAATCTACATTGATCCGGCAATGGCTAACAGAATATTCAGAATTCACTTATGATGGAAAAATAATATTCTGCAAGATTTGTAGCAAACAGGTATGTAACAATAGTTGAAATATATAAATTCTATTAATTTTAATGAGTAGGCCTATAATATTTATACATTGACTGAGCTAACCTGAGGTATAATTCTTTTTAAGACCACTACACTTTAACCTTTCAAATTCCGATAGTTAAAGTATTTGCAGATCATTAAAATTTTGATTGTTCGAACCCACTAACTTTGTGATAGAAATACGGCAATACAACAATTAGGATTTTATTTTAATTCAGTTTACTTTACATTTTTAGATTTCGCAAGAAAAGAAGTGCCACCTAAAGCAGCATGTGCAAGGAGCGGCTCATAAGGCTAAAGCTCAGCAGAAAAATCAACTGCAACAAACTTTACTAACACAGCCTACTTCATCCAATCTCAGCAGCAATTTCTATGCTGAATTAACCAGAGCGTTTGTTGCTGCTAACATTCCCTGGAATGCAATTGAAAATCCGGTTTTAAGACAGTTTTTACAAAAATACTGCAAACAAAATATCCCATCTGAGTCGACCCTAAGAAAAAAGTACTTAGACAGAATATACGATGAAACTTTAGCTTCCATTCGGGAGGATATAGGTGATTCTTACATATGGGTCTCTGTGGATGAAACCTCAGATCCTATGAATAGGTATATAGCAAATATGGTAGTAGGAAAACTTAGTCCTGATGGACCTTCGATTCCACACCTCGTATGTGTTAAGGAACTTTAGAAAGTGAATAGCCAAGCCATTGCTTATTTTGTAAATAAAGGCCTACAGTATTTATACTCAGGTAATATAGACGATTCTAAAGTTCTGTTGTTTTGTACTGATGCTGCCTCATACATGGTTGCTGCAGCTCCACTTCTTAAAACATTTTATCCTAACCTCACGCATGTAACCTGTCTAGCACATGGCCTTCACAGGGTTTCTGAAACAATTCGGAATGAATTTCCTCTTGTCAATTCGTTTATTTCTAACACAAAAAAATGTTTTTGTAAAGCCCCATCCAGGATTTCAATATTCAGAGAGAACTTTCCAGATATCCCACTCCCACCTCAGTCGGTTGTTACACGATGGGGAACCTGGATTCAGTCAGTGGTGTATTATTCTAAGTATTTTAAAGAAGTGGTCACAGTTATTGATAAATTACCTGAAACTAATAGTGCAGCGCGTGTGAAAGCAGTGAAAGATTGTCTGAATAACTCACGAGTGAAAAACGATATTGCCTACATAACATCAAACTTTTCTTTCATACCTGCAAGCATTGAACAATTAGAACGTGAAAAACAATCTCTTTGTAGCCAAATAGCAATAGTAAAGGAAGCTCAAGTGAACATACATTCTGCTTTGGGCGAAACTGGGAAAAAAGTTAAAAATAAGTGGGACAACGTATTAAATAAGAATGTAGGATTTTCATTGTTGGAAAAAGTATCAAGAGTGATATTCGGGGGAAAGTGTAAATGTTCCAGTAAGTATTGATGTTTCTATTGTACCTAATTTAAAATTTGCGCCTCTCACATCAGTTTCGGTTGAAAGAAGTTTTTCTGCTTTCAAAATGATTCTCAGTGACAAAAGGCAAAGGTTAACTGTGGAGAATTTAGAAAAAATTCTGGTGGTGTACTGTCCAGATAATTATAATAAAGCCTGAGCATGGAACTGAATTTCAATAACTTAAAGTGAGTAATCTTGATATCAATAATCTTTATTTCATTAGTTTCAATATATTAAATTTGTGGAGCTCTGTTTATAAATATAATATAATATTCTTTTTTAATGTTTAAACATACTTTTTTGTGCGTATTTTAGTGTATAACTAAACATTTCAGTGAAAGAAATAAGTATGATACCTTGATGTGCCTAAAATGCCTATTTTCATTAAAATAGAGCCTAATTTTACAAATTTTGAGCTTATTTTAGGCGCCTAAAACTGCAATTTTTAGTGCCTAAAATCCGATGTCTAGTGGTCACTTACCTGTTACAAATAAGGAAATAAAACTTATCACATTTACGACTACACTAAATATATATTTAGTGAAATTTTTAAAATTAAAAAGTCGGAAGAAAACCTATTAAACACACAGTACCTAACTTAAGGTCTGAGCAGATTGACTATGGGGTCTATTATTATAGAGATCTCTTTTACCGGTAGGAAATTCCCCCATTGCAGTTATCATTACGAGGCATTTTACTCTCCCTTCCCCGATGCCATGAAGACTGCAAGCTGCCATATCCGGCATATAAGATTATTAGTTGTTCCTACGGATACCTAAAAATACGTAATAATATAAGTGCAGTTTCATCGAAAAAAACTGCAGTCTAGCAGGGACGAATTGAACACTGAATATTTGATGAATGAACTCATAAAATCGATGGCAATATTTCATTGTAGCTACGATTGGTTATTTGTTTAATGTGGTATATATAATATGAAAAAAGTATTTGAATATTTCAACTTACTTTTTACTTAATAGTGAAGTTATTTTGGGAACATTCTTCTGTTCGCGGTCTTCGGCAGGAAACAACACTTGGTGACATCAGTCCACAAAGATGAATGTTTTGCTTATTTTTGTCAGCCAAAACATTAAAATTACTTTGAATAGATGCCTTTTCTGTTTCACTAAACATATCACAACATTTTCTTCTGCATATGCGGCTAGGGCCTGACATTCTAGCTGGATGTATTTACCCTGTGCTTGTTATATATTCTTCTTGCGTTTCCATTTTGCTAAATTTCTTTTCCACTTCTCACACATCTTACGTTTTTTCCCACGTATTTTTCAATCACTATCACTGTTTCAAGTTTCAACGAATTGAACACTGAATATTTTATGAAAGAGTTCATAAAATCGATGGCAATATTTCATTCTAGCTACGATTGGTTATTTGTTTAATGTGGTATATATAATATGAAAAAAGTATTTGAATATTTCAACTTCCTCCATTTTAAATAGTAAAATAGTCCACACCTGTGGAGTAATGGTTAGCGCGTCTGGCCGGGAAACTAAGTGGCCCAGGTTCGAATCCCGGTCGGGGCAAGTTACCTGGTTGAGATTTTTTCCGGGGTTTTACCTCAACCCAATTTGAACAAATGCTGGGTAACTTTCGGTGCTGGATCCCGGACTCATTTCACCGGCATTATCGACTTCATCTCATTCTGACTCTAACTAACCAAGATGTTGATACATCGTCGTTAAATAATCTGCTTAAAAAAATTAAAAAGTCGTAAGGAAACTGGCTGAAATAAATAAACATTTCACTGCATGGAAAAACTGACCAAGTCCATGGACTTGGGAAGTTATTCCAGTCATTAAGAATTATATTGTGTCATTATATATGGTAAGAGTTCGACTTCGGCGGTAATATAGTGCAAGGAGGTAGCCCTAGATATGTACATTCATTTTCACAAAAAAAGTGAAAATCGAAAAAAAGTGGACTTGGGATGTTCTGCAATTCAGGTCTTCAATTATTGATGTAGTCAAACAAATTTTGTGGTCATTTTAATTCAACATGCAATTAATAGTAAAGTTACTTAATTCATAGTCTAATATTCATATTTCTTTCAAAGTAGGTTTATTGAAGCTATTCAGAAGCTATAAGATAATAAGGCTTTAAGAGGACATTAGGGTGTCGACAATAACAGGTCAAATTGGATTAATTCGAGGAAATCTGTCTTGCAGGCACTCTCTCCATAACAACTCTTACAAGATGTGATACCAAAAGTATATTTTACCAAACAAGAATAATATTCTAAAATCTAACCACAAATTGAAACCAACAAAGATAGACCTACAAATTATATCAAAACATTATTACAATAAAGTCTCAAAATTCGATGTTAGGCCTACGTATGGGTAATCAAAGCCTACAAATACCTACAGAAAGGTGGTAACCGACCGCTAACAAACGGCAGTTTATTTCAGGCGCACCTATAAAATCAATGCAAGCAACAATTTCATTAACATAAAATCTTCATTCTTCCTAACCGTTTCTGTTCAGTCTCTGTTTCATTCTAATAATGGGAAAAAAGGTAAAATATATTCCTTACACACGCTAAGAAAGCGTTTAGGAGGCATGGAAGCAGAGTTGCATGTTTTCAATTGGTTTATTTTACTACGCTTTATAAACTGCGATGGTTATCTAGCGTCTGAGTGAAATGAAGGTGATACAGCCATCGCGGAAAGTTACCCAGTATTTGCTCTTAATGGGTTGAGGGAAAATCCCGGAAGAAAGGCTCAACCAGGTAACTTATCCCAACCAGGATTTGAACCCGGTCCCTCTAGTTTGATGGTCAGACATGCTAACCGTTACTCCACAACGGTGGACTCTATGTTTTCTTGACCTCTGCACTTGAATGAGTGATGTGGTCGCCACCACGCTCCAATCGCCTTCTTACTAGTTGGGTTCCGCGATCAGAATTATTATTGTTTACTAGTTAGGTCCCGAGTCGTGGAGTAAACAGTACTACTTAGGTCCCGCGTGGAAAGAAGGGCTGTACTTGTTGGGTCCCGCGGTCAGAATTATTATTGTTTACTAGTTAGGTTCCGAGTCGTGGAGCAAATAGTACTACGTAGGTCCCGTGTGGGAAGAAGGGCTGTACTTGTTAGGTCCCGCGGTCAGAATTATTATTGTTTACTAGTTAGGTTCCGTGTCGTGGAGTAAACAGTACTACTTAGGTCCTGCGTGGAAAGAAGGGCTGTACTTGTTGGGTCCCGCGGTCAGAATTATTATTGTTTACTAGTTAGGTTCCGAGTCGTGGAGTAAACAGTAGGGGAAACACGGGAAAGCGAATAAGGTAAGAATAAACTATTCCACAGGCTATATTTTGATACCCCCGAAATAAAAACTGCATGAAATTGGTTGTGGCCGCATGTTGTCCACACATTTAAAAAACAACAATTCGTTTCACGTGCCAACGGACAGTGATATGATTTCAGAAAGAAAATATAATTATTCACTTTGCCCGTGTACCTGGGCAAAGCGAATAATTAACCCGGGCAAAGCGAATATCCCTAAAACATTTTCACATTTCTATTTAATTTTTATTCACTGATAATAAAATTAAATCAACACATAAACACGATGTTAATGAGTCATATGAGATGATAATAAATGTTATTACAGCACTCTACAGCACGTTAGATTAGTACAAAATACAAATTTGAACAAGTCGACGTTTCACTGGCTCTGAAGACTTAATTTCTTCTGCTTTTGCTTCTGCGTATACTTTTCAACGTCTTTAATCGCTATAGATGTAATAACTTCAGATCGCTGACATTTTCTACGTTTACCTCCTATCTTACGAACATCCACTTTTGGCACTGGCCTAAATGAAAAGAACTGACTTGGCTTCTCCTGCTGACGATGTTGATTGTTATGGTGTAACCGGAACTGAAAGTCTAAGTGTAATTGATGTATTGAACATTTCTTCAATCTTTGAAGATGCCGACATCACAAAGGTGATTGATTCTGAGTCAGCAATGACTGTTTCTTCAGTCGCTGAAGAAACTGGCACCGCATAATTTGTTGAATCTGAGCCACCTGACGTTTTGCTGATTTCTGTCTCAAGTGGGTGATCTGTAAGTTGATCTGGAGCTAAATCTTCATCAATAAACACATTATAGTAGTATGGCCAGATAGCAGAACCACTGATTGGAAGATTTTATTTCTTCAATTGCTTTCTTCATGGCTTCTTCAGGCCATTTGGCTTGTTCCGTCTTCCTCTTCAAAAAGTAAACCATCTAAAAACACATTACGACCTTTCTATGTAAAAATTAAGATCAGTGCTGCTCTTTTATAATTTAATTAGTGTAATTATTATATTACAGAGAGAAGATAAAAATTCACATGTAAAATGTATATATTATTTAGTAAATGTACAGACATCCGCCACAGCTTACACTTGTATAGTCAAATAAAGGTGGCAGGGCAAAGCGGATAAGTTATCCACTTTGCCCGCAGACGCCATTTCGCTTTTCATTTAAGGTTATACAAATGTAAACGTTAATAACGTTCTTCGTAAGTATGGCACTTTAGAAGTAATAGTATCGCCTACGTATTACTATTTTTTTCCACATAAAAACCCTATTTTACATGAGTATATTAGGGTTAGAGTTTTCTATTTACTTTAGATAATATAATATAAATACATTTTTAACATTTTTTTTCTGTCAATGTTATGAATAAGAGAAATGTAAACTTAATTTTATGACAGTTACAACTATCAGCACAAACACATGAGAAGTCTACATCAATCATAAAGAAAGCGCTTAATTATACGAAATACATTGAAAAAATTATATCTGTAAATACAAAACATAATTGAATAACAATAACATAGAATTTGGCATGAAATAATACATATAGCGTCCATAAGTCAACAAATATTATGATACATACTAGAGCAATGTGGAATATACAGACATAATCATACAAACAAATATTTCATACACAAGTAAAGTTATAATTTACACACATCCTTTTATAGCAAAGCATAGATGGACAATTCATATTACTTAAGGTTAAAATTTTCAAATAATACAAGAACAATATTGACACAATTTTCTATTGATGTGGTTAATAAAATTAATGGATATTTTGCGACAACAATTTCTACTGAAAATGTTGTACAATGGCTTACTGCAACTCATATTACATTTATTTAGATGCATTTCAATGCTGTATCTTCTATATCCATAAAGTGGGCAATCAAATAACAAATGTTGTAGTGTTTGTTCACTTCCACAAACGCATTCATTTCCGTTCTCTACATTAATATGAAATCACCTAAAATATGAAATAAATTTACCATGGCCGGACACAAATTGTGTGAGAATGAAATCAGGTATAAATAATGTGCACTTTAAGCGGCTGTGTACATCGGGGAAGAATAGATCTCTTGTGGTTGAGCCATGATTACTATTCTTCCACTGTGAATTCCATATATTTATTATTTGTTTTTATACTCAGCCTTTGCACGAGATAAAGGACACTTTTTGTATGCAAAATCACCTTCGCTGGATGCTGCTAATTTTGCCAGTTCGTCGGCTCTTTCATTTCCAGTGTGACCGTCATGTCCTTTTATCCAAGAGAGACAAATATGGTTATTATATATTGAGAGTTTTGTTCTTATTTCTGTGGCTATCGAGTTTAAATTGAATTTATCTTTAATAGAGAGGAATGCTGCTTGAGAATCTGAATGTATGTGAGAATCAGTTCTGTTGTCAATGCACCATATAACTCCTTGTTGAATGGCATAAAGTTCAGCTTGAAAGAAAGTGCATATTGGAGCCAGTCTGTATGTGGATGTGAAGACTTCTGTGTCTTATGAATAGACGACAAACGCACAGCCTACTAACTCTTCTCCATTTCCTCTCTGTGTTCGAGAGCCATCGGTATAGACGTGAAATTCGTGCCTTCTGTTGCAAGTTGTTTGATTAACAAAATATGGGTACTCACGTGGATGTCCTCTTGACAGAAAATGTGTTTTCTTCTCAATTTCTATCTCTTGCTGGAGTATTCGTGAAACAACTTCTGTTCCATTTTTCTTGTCTGTCTGTTCAGATTGAGCAATGGCTGTTATATGCAGTGGTGCAATGCCTGCTATAACCAGGGTTGCGTCCGTAGATATTGTTCTGTATGCCTTCGTGATCTGGAGAACAAAACCACGCTGTATTTGAATTAATTTCTTCTGCGCCCATTTTTATCTAATATATGCTGGTAGGCGGAAACGCAGTACAGTACCATTGGCTGGAAAGCCCCATAGTAAATAGTACGCAGAGCTTCTGAATTAATTCCCCATGTGGGTTTCGTGGCTCGTGCTAGGGCGGATTGGAACTGGCTTGCCTTTTTGGCCAATTTTTCTAAATGTGGTTTAAAAGTTATTTTCTTGTCGATAATTACTCCGAGATATGAGAAGTGATCTAATATTTTTATGTCTTCCATATTCAGTTGAATTTTTGGTGCAGCAATTCCTTTCTTCTTGGTTATCAACATTGCTGTTGCTTTTTTGTGGATTGAATTGAAGTTTGTTATTACAACCCCATTTATAAATCGAATTAAGCGCTGTATTTGCAGCATTTTGTAGGGCAGTAATTGTATCTGCTTTAACTAACAGAAGGGCATCATCTGCATATGCCATAATGCTACAGTTGTTTGGTAATTGCAGGCATAATAATTCATCGTATAAAATTATCCATAGACCTGGGCTGCAGGCTGATCCTTGGGGACATCCTTTGGTCAAGTTTTTTATGATCTGTGTGTTCCCTATCGTAAGCTGTGCTTTGCGCCTAGAAAAATAGTTTCGAACCAACTTGTGCAGATTTCTAGGACATCTTTTCTTCTCTAACTGTTGCATGATTTTTGGCCACCAAGCATTGTCGAAAGCCCTTGATAAGTCCAAAGATATTAAAATTCCTAGCTCTTTGTTTCGTAAAACTTCGCGAGACCATTCAACCACCTTTAGGACTGACGTTTCAGTTGATTTTTGTGGTGTAAACCCATACTGGCTTCCATTTAGTAGATTGTTGTTGTGCATGTGGAATATTATTCTATCTATTGTGAGTTTCTCTAAAACTTTACCTAAAACAGGTAAGAGACAGATTGGCCTGTACGCATGTGCTGTAAGAATCTCTTTAGAATGTTGTTTTGGAATTACTTTTACAACAGCAATTTTCCATAAGTCAGGAAAAACAGCGAGTTCCAGACATTTGTTGTAGATGTTGAGGAGAAGAGTTGGACATGAGGTATGCAAGTTTTTAATAATATTTGCTGATATGGCATCAATTCCAGGAGCTTTCTTGTCATTAAGGTTTCTTATAATATGGTTCACCTCGTCGTCTGTGAAAGGTAGTTCATCATGTGTCTGAGGGTCCATAGTGGATTCGTGTCGTATAATTTTTTGCATATATGTATCTTCTGTATCTGACGGGAAAAACCTTTCCATTAGAACCTTAGCCGTATCATGCGTGTTTGTTGTACTTCCTTGCTCGGTTTTAATAGATGTCAAAGTTTTATTAAGGTTTTGAGGTTTCCTACATATATTATAAACAATTCCCCATGGATTCTGTGCTGCCTGTGTGGAGCAAAATTCCTTCCATGATGATGTCTTTGCTAGCAGAATATCTTCTCTATATTTCTGTTTGAGTGCATTATATATATTTTCATATTGCATTTTACGTTGTGCACATCGACATCTTTTAAATCTTTTATAGCTTGCTAAAACCCTTTTCCTCATTATTGTCAATTGATCATTCCACCAGTAGTTTCTTACTGGTTTTTCTGATTTCTTCGGAAGATATCTCTCACACAGACTGTTTATATTTCTTGTGTTAGATGTTCCATAGCTTCATTCAGTGCTTCAGAGCTACGTATGTATTTGACTTGTGTGGCAATTTTTTCCATTACATCTTTCACTGCATGCCGAAAATGATGCCATTTAACATTGCTGGTTCTGTATTTACGAGTGGTGCTAGTTGTGTCTAATAGATCTGTGCAAGATTTAATTCTTATTATTATGATATTGTGATCTGAAAAAGTAGGGAGGTCGCTTACCGTCCACTTTGATACTGAAGGCAGGAGTCCACAGCTACATACACTAACATCTATAAAACTTTCGGATTGTTGACGAGTGAAGGTTGGTTTGTCACCGTTGTTTAGTATGATCAAGTTGTTGGACATTACAAAATCGAAAAACATTTTTCCCTTTGAATCGTCCGTAGGGCTATTCCAAGCACAATTCTTGGCATTTATATCACCGGTTATGAGCACACACTTACCTTTCAACTCCGAACAGATAGACTGAAGGTCATTCAGAACATTGTTAAAGTCGCACTTGGGATCACAGTAAATATTACACACATATATTTCTTGTCCATGAAAGTCAACACATACCAAAACTCTATCTGAGCTACAGTACTGTTCTAATTTCATGATGTTATTACAGTTGGCAACCAGAGCAGCACGTCTTCTCTCACCATCGTCACAGATGTTCTTACCGGATACGTAGACGTGGTTTAAACAACCCGAAGCCATTAATCCTGTTCTGAGTAGTATTTGGTTCCTGAACACAGAGTAGTATCGCTTTGTCTATGGCTTTTTCAAAGTTGAGTCCTGAGTTGTGTAACAATTCTTGTGTCGGTAGTATAGATTTGTAAAGGTTTAGATGATATATTACCAGTTCAGCCATAATTGATCTTGGACCTTATGATTTCTAATATTTTCTTTAATGCAGGACAGTCAGGTGACGTGGCTGGGTGATCAGTATTTGTTGGTCTGAAGTGTTTTCTATCTGCCATTTTATTGTTGTAAGTCTGGCAATTTGCACACACCGTTTTTGTTTTGGCACATTCTCTTGATTCGTGCTCCTCTGCACAGTGGGAACATTTTTTGGTCGAATTACAGTCTTTGGAAATATGTCCAAATGCAGAGCAGTTGTGGCAGCGAACCACATGAATCTGGTCTTTCACCGGGCAACTGCTATAACCGATGTATAGCTTTCCCCTTTGCATAACTGCCTGGTAGAGCTTAGGCGTTACCTCCATTACTGCGAACTGTGTTTTGCCGTTGTGGGAATGTTTCACAAATCTCTTCAACAACTGTTCCGCAGAGTCAGCAAGACATAACTTCACCCATGGATTTTGTTCTATTATCGCTTCAACCAGATCTTCTTCAGCGAAGCTTGCCTCAATTCCGTGGATGAGAATGCGTGGATTCCTTTTTTCTGGTATTTTAACAACAATTTTGCTACACTTGCTCTGCACAGTTTCCAGAAACTCACTGCAGTCCTCTTTGTATTACTATTACATAACAAAGAGTTTCTGAATTATTATATGCTGTACATATGTTTCTCTTACCTTGAAATATTTTAAGAAAACAGTCAATTTTCTTCAAACGCACACTGACTTCTTCTCTCACTAGCTAGAATGATGACAAATCACTTCCAGCAGCAAAATCTGATTGCGATTCTTCTCCAATATAGCAGACTTGTTGTCGTTTCTAAGAAATGGGCATTATTCTCTTTGCCCGGGTTATTCGCTTTGCCCGGGTGTCCCCTACTACTTAGGTCCCTCGTCGGAAAAGGGCTGTACTAGTTGGGTCCCACGGTCAGAATTATTGTTTACTATTTAGGTCCCGAGTCGTGGAGTAAACAGTACTACTTAGGTCCCGCGTCGCAAGAAGGGCTGTACTAGTAGGGTCTCAGAGTATGAAACAATTTCTTTCTCATGTTATGTAAGCTTAGGTCTGCCGAAAGGCATAGTTTAAAATGTTAATCAATTGTGTAAAAAATGTATGCGAGGGAATACACAGTCACTTATTACTCATACCATCATGTCTTCGGTAGAAATTTATAAGACACTACTTTTATATAGGTACTCGAATCTACTGGTTGAGTTCGAAATTTTGTCGTTCATCTTCTTTTGAACAAATCTCCTACATCAATATGACAGGCCTCTTCTTTCTTGCTGGACTTGTAATATCGACGTATGTGTCAAGGTGGATTTTTTAATGTCTCTATAAATAGAAAAATGTTAGGATGAACTGTATAGAATAAAGCGTTCAACTTTGCATGAAATGATTCACAGCTGTTTATTGTTCTTCAATTGTTCCTTTGAATTCAGCCCATATTATTGGTGGAAAAGCAGCATCAGGTTTTACAGATTCTTCTAGTACGTAATCTGTAAATTCCTGCACACTTCGATCTTGTGGTTGAATTCTCATTAAATCATCTGTAAAATGATAATTTTTTGCGGTGACAGAAATGGAAGGCCAAAAAAGCACTTGGTATATGCTCCAATATCTGTATTGTACTTGTATTCTGATTAGTACCAGCTATGATTCTAACCGATTCATACATTTGAAGTGATTAATAAAAGTACAAGTGCCTGCACGGAAGGATCCAAATAGTACTGTACTCTTTCTACCCTGGGACCTTATTAATACTTAGTATTTCAAATACATATTTATTCGGACCCAGCTCGTATCCACCCTTTTTACTCTCGGGAAAGACTCGTACTCAACTTTATGGGAGGCTGAACGAACCGCGAGGCCGTTATAGAAGTTTTGGCAGCGAGACAATTCCGTCACCATGTAGATTGAATCCCGGACCTTCCACCCATAGTCAGTTTCTGTACCAGCTGAGCTACTCGGTCGCCAACAACAATGTACACTTTAGGTAAAAAACACTCTTCATTCTTCCTAACCGCTCCTGAGAATTCATGTACATTTTAATAGTAAGTTGGTTTCAAAAATAAATGTAGATCTAAGTAGGCCTAGTCTGTTTATACCATGTAAAATCTTGTCTCTCTTTCCGTATAATCCGAGTTTTCGATAATAATCCGAGGTAGCCTCGGTCAAAGAGATAGGGTTGGAAGTAAATCCCGAAAAGACAAAGTATATGATTATGTCTCGTGATCAGAATATTCTACGAAATGGAACTATAAAAGTTGGAGATTTATCCTTCGAAGAGGTGGAAAATTTCAAATATCTTGGAGCAACAGTAACAAATGTAAATGACACTCGGGAGGAAATTAAACGCAGAATAAATATGGGCAATGTCGGTTGAGAAGCTTTTGTCATCTAGTCTGCTGTCAAAAAATCTGAAAGTTAGAATTTATAAAACAGTTATATTACCGGTTCTTCTGTATGGCTGTGAAACCTGGACTCTCACTTTGAGAGATGAACAGAGATTGAGAGTTTTTGAGAATAAGGTTCTTAGGAAAATATTTGGGGCTAAGAGGGATGAAGTTACAGGAGAATGGAGAAAGTTACACAACGCAGAGCTGCACGCATTGCATTCTTCACCTGCCATAATTAGGAACATTAAATCCAGACGTTTGAGATGGGCAGGGCGTGTAGCACGTATGGGCGAATCCAGAAATGCATATAGAGTGTTAGTTGGGAGGCCAGAGGGGAAAAGACCTTTGGGGAGGCCGAGACGTAGATGGGAAGATAATATTAAAATGGATTTGAGGGGGGTGGTATATGATGGTAGGGACTGGATTAATCTTGCTCAGGATAGGGACCAATGGCGGGCTTATGTGAGGGCGGCAATGAACCTCCGGGTTCCTTAAAAGCCAGTAAGTAAGAAAGTAAGCCTCGGTCCATCCTGCTTGATTTATCGAGACTCTACTGTACATGTAAAATAATACATTTGCTTGTCGTTCTCAATTTTTTGTTTTATTTAACTTTGATCCTCTTTTATGTAACATCCCTTTCAGAACACTGATGTTATTTCGAGAGACTGAAATAATGATACGGAGGTAAGAGAGAGATGTTAGGATTAGAAAATCAGGCCAGGCCAAAGTATTTAACTGGCTTTGTCCACTACAATAAAATTGATGTCATGTTTATGCTGCTAATAAAATTACAATTAACTTCTGTTTAACATCACGTTTAAAGAAAGGAGATACTCAAAATGTTGTCATAGTACATAGGTATTATGATAAAGCCCTGCTTAGCTAAAGAAAAACCGCCTCCACAGCCGCTTAATTTTCTCGTCCTCTGTTGTCTTGCGGAACCATGCTGGCCGATAGATATGAGTTCCACGAATTCAATCCCGGCCGAGGCCAATAAAATCCTGAACATAGTTTCCTCCGCGTGGAAAGTAAAGCTTCGGGTCCTATGTCGTAGATTTACGGCATGTAAAAGAACTGTCACTGATAATGCTCCAGGCAGAATCTGTTTACCATTTCTCGTCCATGTTCACATTTAATAACATCTGCAATTGAAATGTTAAACAAAAACTATTAGTACAACTACTACTATTACTAATACTACTACTGCTGCTATTATTACTACGGTCGATTTGTCCACCACACATCGCACATAGCATTCTAAGTTTGTTAGTTCTTTATCTAGTGTCTTTTATAAACTTTGTAAGCTAACTATAACTGATGAAATGAAAGTAATGCAATACCGGATTAATTGTAGACTTAGAACATAAAATGATACCTAAATACTCGGAGAAAACTCGTCGCTTTACTCGTTACTAAATCTTAAAAGAGACATTCCCTAATGTGTAAAGTTAACAGCTGATCGGATGTGTAGAGTAACAACATATTTTCAAAGAAAACTTTCTTCTCGATATAATTAAATTTCACTGCAGCACTAAACAATGACATAATAGCGGATTAGAGATATTATTCATATTGAGCAACGGAAGTGAACAAAATAAGACATGAATTTTGAATTAAGAATTGAAGAGTCCAGGAGAAAAAGGGGGAATGTCCACTTTTAAACAATTTTCAGGAAATCAATTTTAAAATTTGAAACTCTATCATTCCGAAAATAATACTGACTAATACCTCCATTTTATTTTGTGACATTCACTGTTATATATTCCACTAGTATACAACGTGTGATGCACAACACTGGAGTATTATGACTACAGTAATTAAAAATCTGTTGTGATATAACCTCATAACGAGAAAAATGGGGCCCTAGCAACTAAAAAAGTGAATAAAGGGGCTCCTACTCCTATAATGGCATTAAAAATACCATAGAAAAAGAGCAAAATATTAGTTTACTATAAAACCAATACACAAAATTAAATATAAAATTAGCACTTCATAACACTGAGTAATTGGTTCTCTTTCAGTTTGTTTCTGTTCATGCACAGCCACTTTTTGTGAACTGTGAGTAGAATTTTTTAGCGTTTGGTCCACATAACACCTTTAATTCTTTCAAATTCTGCCACTTCTCTTGTGATATCGGCAATTTTCCTAAAATAATACAGTATAATATTATATTAATCTACACTAATAATAAATCTGTAGCCGAAATTTTTCTGGTAATTTTCGATTTTCCAAAAATAATTGGTCCTAACATATATAATTAACCACTCTGAAACCGAATATCTCTTTTTTGAAATTTTTCTTTGTATGTCTGTCTGTTTGTATGTTTGTTACCTTTTCACGCGATAATGGCTGAACCGATTTCGATGAAAATTGGAATATAAATTAAGTTCGTTGTAACTTAGATTCTAGGCTATATTGCATTCAAAATACATTATTTAAAAGGGGGGTTATAAGGCGGCCTGAATTAAATAAATCGAAATATCTCGCTTATTATTGATTTTTGTGAAATATGATACATAACAAACATTTCTTTAAACATCATTTCCGATAAGTTTTATTCTTTGAAAAATTTTGATAGGACTGATATTTAATGAGTTAAATGAGTTTTAAAATTAAAATAACTGCCATCTAAGGCGGTGTAATGAAATAAAGAACAAATGACTTCGTCTATAAGGGGCCTTGGTCAACAACAATCGAAAGCTATGAATCATAGCCTACAGAGAATGTTTCTGTGTTTGTATGAAGTAATATCGGAAGCTAAATTAACCGATTTGTGTAATTAATTATTATTTCACCATTGGAAAGTGTAGTCTCTCTATATGGACATAATGTTATAATGTTATTACAGTAACTTCTGAGTGAATTGAGGTCAGGTAAGATTAAAATAGCTTCTTATGCACAGGAAACTTGATAGGCTATTCTGTATATTTGTTTCCTGTATTTCTTAAAATAATGTTTATCTCAGAGAATTAACGAACAACGAGAGTGTATTCATTTAGTATGCAGTAATAATACATTAGCTTAACATTCCATTATTTTATAATCCAAATTTTAACTATGCTCAATTGAATCGTGTTAAAATACATAAAATACATATGCATTAAATGCAATGCAAAAAAATTGGGCAATGAGCCAAGCAGATTTGTTGCGCTGTTGTAAAATAAAATTTGTTCCTTCTGAGATTCAAGAGCCCCCATAACAAACTAAAAACTTACTTATCGGAGTACATCCGTTATCAACACACTTTTTATATAATATAATATAATATAATATAAGTTATTTCAAGGGTTCAGAACCATAGTGGGCCAAGCGCCATTTACTGAATACGTAGAATACAAGGGTTAAAATTAAGTTATTACCATAATTCAATGGAAACATATAACAAGTAAAATAAAGTATACACATTAAATCTAAATGATGTCACTGTTCATTAAACTATGGTTGCATGTAACAAAAATTAAGAAACATGTTAAAGGAATTGTCACTGCACCAAATGATTGCTCTCTGGACCAAAATGATCGCATTTTAATTATTTAAATACAATTTAAATTAAGTAACATATTAAACGATTTATCCTTCTATCAAACACGAATGTTCCCTGGGTCAAATTTCCTATTTTAATTATGTAATTACTTTATATTTATTTCTAACGGGTGCAGCGGAGCGCATGGGTACGGCTAGTAATATAATAAATTAATAAGATGACCTACTTAAAATTGATTTTGTGAAAATATAATCCAACCTTCATATGCAGCCACCGGCACAGATCTGTCGGCTAAAGCCTTGGTTTTTCTGAACCGACGCATGCGTCGATTCGGAAAAACCAAGCCTTTAGACGCTTGCCTGCCGATCCGGAGTTGCGCTCGGGAGCGGGTTCAATTCCCGCTTAAGCTGATTACCTGGTTGGGTTTTTCCCAGGTTTTCTCCAATCGTAAGGCAAATATCAGGCAATCTATGGAGAATCCTCGACCTCATATCGCCAAATATCATCTCACTATCATCAACTCCATCAACGCTAAATAACTTCGTAGTTGATATAGCGTCGTTAAATAAGCAAGTAAATAACAACCTCATATGTTCTGTCTGGATACAAGAATTCTCCATTCAATAAGTCTGCATTCACTAGCCGTTTTCTAAGTGGAGGTCGAATCACAGAAGAGTACCTGGCACCATTGTAAGTATCCCTATGAATCACCATTCTTGGATGCTTCTCTTCTATTCGCAGTTCCCTCACTGGCCTTGATTGGAATGGACATTCCTTCAGGTAAAATTATTACAAGAATGTAGGCCTAGTCCATTCTCGAATCATGGAATTATCGACTTCATTGACTTGAAATGATGGGGCTTGGTTCTGGCACATCTGATTATATTATTCCAGTCGTCAGGAATTTCAGTTTTTGATATTGTGTTTACAAGTCCCATATTCTTGTCACATTCCATGTAAGAATGTCCCCGAATAGGGAATGTGACATGAATTGAACTGAACCTCTTTTTCTCGTGCACCATGTAATGGAGATATCTCACTACTGTATAATTCTTGTTTTGACCACTACAGCAGGTGGCGAACATTATAAGATAATTCAAATTCGCAATAGTAAACCAAAAATGAAATTACTTCATTAGCACCATTCTTTTTTCAGTTTTTTTTTCTGTGTAAATATAGAAAACTGATTTAGGATCAGATAATTGGTGCACATTAAATGAATAAAAAGATAATTGGCGCTTATAATATACTATGTTTAATGAGATGTTTGGTGTTGGCAGATTCTTCTGGTAGTCTATCACTAAACTCTCAACTTCTTCTGATTTCGTGCACCTGTTTTTAGATTTAGTCTTAAGCTGATAAAATGTTTGTGCCTTTGCAAGATTTACTTTCTTTTAAACTTCTAAATGCTTTGCTTCCTGTTCAATCTCATTCTTCCTGGTTGTGATTCTTATGGGCAAGCTTTAAAAGCTCAGTACTTAATTATTTTAACTTGACTGCAAATTCATCATAAGTAATGCACGTGTCACATCTTGGGTACCCAAATGATATGTTGAACTGAGTCGAGAATAGTTCTATAAGTTTCGTAAGTCTTAGAATGACGATTTCCATATTTTCTCCTGCCATCAGTAGGTGCTAATCCAGAAAATTTCAAAGAACGCTGAATTGTTTGTAGTCTCTTCTTCGTTATTCCATGGACAGATAAGAAGGCTTTCTGACACACAACAAAATCACCAATTCTTGCGTCTTCAGCATCATCTTCATTCTTCCTGCTTCTTCTTAGTGATATTAGTTGAACAGTGATGAGGCCAGCAAGGTGAGAACTTTGTGCATTCCAATCAGCCAGTGCATTAAAGTCATGTATTATTTTCTGAATATCAAAGACTTGTAGTTTTTCAAAACATTTGTTTCTGCAGTAATATTCCTTACCGGCTTCAAAACTTTTGGCTCTTAACTTTTGAAAGCATCATTAACACGTCCAAACATCTTCCTCTTTTTTGTATTGGTACAAAGAGATTCTCATACAGAGTCAAACATGTTTGCACTTCAGTTGCTCTAGTAAAACTAACATGAATAATAATAATAATAATAATAATTCCTTTGTTGAAGCTAAATTTATTAGTGATTATTGTGAACAATGGATTGCGATTTCAAACGCTATAAAATTCAATCCAATAGCAAGGAAAAATGAAAAACTGATTGTATGACCCCCTTCTTTCACTGTTCGACATGGAAATGCCCCCTTCTTTCCCTGTACAAGTAATATTTAACCAGCAGTTATTCGGTAACTGAGAACTTTCTTCCCCTTTTCTAAGTGTAGAATGAAAACACTTCATATGAAGTATATAAGCGAATGGAAATCTGAATTTTGCCTGAAAGTGGACATCCCCCCTTTTTCCCCTGGACTTTTCAATTTAATTTTTATCTAGAGTAAAAATAATTACAGCATTGAATGCATTTTCCAGAAAACACGTAAACATTTTCAAATGCTTGATCTCTTAGGGAATGAAATAAAATATGTATACAGCCCAATAGTATAAGTAGACAGTAGATGCGATATGACTTATCGTTGAATGTAGGTGCACATTTACTATATGTTACATTTTTTTTCATTCAGACTATTGGCTCAACAGGTTTTAAACGTAAACAGACGACGTCAACATGCTACTGTATCTCCGTACAGTCAGAAGGAAAAGAAAAATGACGTACTGTAGCACATACATTGCAAGGTTCAGTCCTCGTCATCATTGATGCAATTACCAGCGTTGCAGTAAACGACGATATATTCTCGTAAGTTGTGGAAGCTGAATCGTCTTCGCCTATCGCTTAAATAGTTTTTGTATCGAGATAATTTCTGAAGAAAACGTCTAAAATGGAGATCTAGAGGAATATTTGCACTGAGCATTATGTTGCACATGTCTTTGCAAAACGTTTCGTTTAGATCCGCACAACTAAATGATGATGATGATGATGATGATGCTTCCTCAAATTTCTTTTCAATGCATTTCCTGTGCGATGTGTTGTTGCAATGCTTCTCTATAGCCTGAGTTGTTCTGCTTTTTATTTCAATTTTACATACATTACACACGATATTGGCTTCGTTAATACATAAAATGTCACTCCTATACTTCTTAATTGCACTTCGTATCTCTGAGCGAATTGAAGGTTTTGCCTTCGACATTATGAATGGAGCAGCACAACACTATTTAACGCGTACTAAATACTTGAGCAGGATAACACAATTGCATACATTGCGTTGCAATATTTTTAATATGAACGGACCGGGGTTCCTTCGCTCTGTACGCTGCTATACTCGCCAGGTACACAAAAGACGGACGACGTGGCATGTGCCATATACTCCGATACAAAACAACTTCACTTTTTCTTAAGTCATCCCGCATACACTGTCTAGTAATAAGGAAACATATTTTTTGGTAGTTAAATTAGGGAAGCGGTGCTTTCTGCTCTTACATGGACGCTGCGTCCTTGCAGCTGAGCTACGACTGAGCCTTGATGTTATACTCTTGTAGATCTACAAGAATACATGCGATGATGTCTCTGTTGCCAGGGTCACTGCTGCTGGACCAACGTGACGGGACGTCAGGTGACGTTAACGGACACGAGTCTCCTGTCGCTGTGCGAGTTGGAGCGTCGTATGCTGCAGAAAGTCGCGGTTGCCAAGCTGCAAGCTCTCAATTTGGGTGTCGCTGTTCGCATCCCGAGCGGTAAGTATAGGGTTTTCCAAGAAGTCAAGACACTTTTAAAACCGCTGAAGGTTTGTTATAAACAAGGTTCACTTAAATGAAAACGCTATTTCATTCACAAAGTTCGGTACTTAATGGAGTTCATTTGTCTAAAGAAAAATAACTATGAAATACAACATTTTCTCTCGATCGTTAACAGCCTTTTATTCAGACTCATTACAGCACGTATAAGAAAATACTGCGAACGTTCTGGATTTTCTTAGTAAATGGTTCCTTCAATTCTTCAGTAACTTATAAGAAGGACGACTAAGAAATATATATATTTTTTTTAGATAACCCTACAGTCAAAAGTAGGTAAGGTTTATACCTGGTGTTTTGGAGGTCAGATCTTCGGAAAATGTAGGTTTATGATGCGATTCAAGAAACAGTTTCTCAATAGTTCTTTTGCTCGTCGATGATGTGATGTGAGGGCAATTCCATGCAGAAGTGGACATTTCATCCAAATTTAAAAAAAAAAAAATGTTGTAGATAATTACTTGCTTTTTTTTCAAGTTGCTCAAACATTAAATTTAACATTTTTGATATTATAATGTACTATTTGTTATGTTAAGTTTGATGGTTCCAATGGTAAAGGAAATCATGCACATAACAGGAAATTTTTCTGTCAGGATGTGCTTGGTTCGCATACTTGTATTTTCCCTCTAAAAGATGTTTCTCATCTACAAGGCAGTGTTCACAGCATCAAGATTTACACTAAAGGAAATTCAACAAATTTTGTCTCCAGTTAAGTTAGTTTTCTATACATGTAGCTATTTTGTGACTATGTACAGTTGTCAAAAGAAAAAGTGGCCGATCTCCTGAAACAAAGTTCCCTTCGGGTATCTTCGCTACAATTCGGAGACAGGCGATGTTACATGTTGTTGGACCACGTTGCCTGATATCTACAGTTATAATTGAAGTATTCTGCGTGTTATTCGATAGCGTAATGGTAGCGTTCAGGCCTCTTATTCGTGAGGCCCTGCGTACGACTACAACCTCATGCTTTTTATGTTCTTTTTTGTTCCGTTTTTGAGAGAGACAAACTATACATAATGGCTCCTTTCTCTTTTACGATTATTTTAGTAATTAACATCAGGTTCATTAATATATTATGCCATGACTTTATCATTATGATATTGTGGCTGCAAATGGAAAGAAAAAAGATTTTATCTATAATAATAATAAATCTGTAGCCGAAATTTTTGTGGTAATTTTCGATTTTCCAAAAATAATTGGTCCTAACATATATAATTAACCACCCTGAAACCGAAAATCGCTTTTTTGAAATTTTTGTTTGTATGTCTGTCTGTCTGTCTGGATGTTTGTTACCTTTTCACGCGATAATGGCTGAACGGATTTCGGTGAAAATTGAAATATAAATTAAGTTCGTTGTAACTTAGATTTTAGACTATATGGCATTCAAAATACATTATTTAAAAGGGGGGTTATAAGGGGGCCTGAATTAAGTAAATCGAAATATCTCGCTTATTATTGATTTTTGTGAAAAATGTTACATAACAAACGTTTCTTTAAAAATAATTTGCGATAAGTTTTATTCCTTGAAAAATGTTGATAGGACTGATATTTAATGAGATAAATGAGTTTTAGAATTAAAATAACTGCCCTCTAAGGCCGTGTAATGAATTAAAAAACAAATGACTTCGTCTATAAGGGGCCTTGGACAGCAACAATCGAAAGCTACGAAAGATAGCCTACAGAGAATGTTTCTGTGTTTGTATGAAGTAATATCGGAAGCTAAATTAACCGATTTGTATAATTAATTATTATTTCACCATTAGAAAGTGTAGTTTCTCTAGATGGACATAATGCTATAATGTTATTACAGTAACTTCTGATATAATATAATATAATATAATATATAATATAATATAATGTAATATAATATAATATAATATAATATAATATAATATGTAATATTATATAATATAATTTAAGTTATTTGAAGGGTTCAGAACCATAGTGGGCCAAGCGCCATTTACTGAATACGTAGAAAACAAGAGTTAAAATTAAGTTATTACCATAATTCAATGGAAACCTATAACAAGTAAAATAAAATATACACATTAAATCTAAATGATGCCAATCTTCATTAAACTATGGTTGCATGTAATAAAAATTAAGAAACATGTTAAAGGAATTGTCATTGCACCAAATGAGTGCCTCTGGACCAAAATGATCGCATTTTAATTATGCGGATGCAATTTAAATTAAGTAAAATATTAAAGGATTTATCTTTCTATCAAACACGAATGTTCACTGGATCAAATGTCCTATTTTAATTATGTAATTACTTTATGTTTATTTCTAACGGGTGCAGCGGAGCGCAAGGATACGGCTAGTTCTCAATAAAAATATCTTTCGTAGCATAAACAAAACAAATTTACTGGCGTCGGTCTTAAAACATTCAAACAATTAAGCGTTCAAAAAACAAAACAAAAAGCCACAATTCAATATTTAGTTCATCTTCCTCTTATCTCGATCATCTTGCAGTCGAGTGGGCATGGAATTGACTAGTCTTTGCAAATAGCGACTGTTCTTAGACACGATATTCCAGGCATTCTGAACATACATACATAACTGTTCTGTCTATGGGCAGGTCTTTCATTGCAAACCCAGCAATCTCCAATCTTTCCTATTTTCTGCCTTCCTCTTAGTCTCCGCATATGATCCACATATCCTAATGTCGTCTATTATTCTTTTCAACCAGAGACCCAACCAATTCCTTTTTACCTTTCTAATCAGTTTCAGCATCATTCTTTCTTCACTCACTTTTTCAAACACAATTTTATTTCTTATTCTGTCTGTCCACTTCACACGCACCGTTCTTCTCCACATCCACATTTCAAATGCTTCAATTCGTTTCTCTTCATTTCGTCGTAATGTCCACGTTCCTTCCCCATACAATGCCACACTCCACACAAAGCACTTCACTAGTCTCTTCCTTAGTTCTTTTTCCAGAGGTCCGCAGAAGATCCTTCTTCTTCTATTAAAAGCTTCCTTTGTTCATGTTTGCAGTTTTTATTGGGAAGGATAGGTCTAAATGCGGTAACATCCGGTTGCTTACCACACACCACTATCTCTTTCGCATCTTATTAAATTCCAGGGTGCCCAAGCGTGGAGATGAGGAGAGTGGATTTGACTAATTGGGCCCTCCGGACTTCACCGAAAGTTACGGCAAGGGTTAAATATTAATTCTATCAGGATGTTTGACCCTATCAGAGACCGGGAAATCTCAATTAGCCTTTGCCCCCCGCATCCTGGACTAGCTTCTACGAATCATCAGAAAATGTTAGAGTGTGATTGGGCCAATTTTTCCGAAAATGTTTCCACACTTTTGCCCTCTTAGCTCAGCGGACGAACGTCGGAATTTAGATGTCAACGTCTCAGGTTCAATTCCTCGTTACTCCTTTTCATTTTATTGTGGTTCAAGATAGTATAATGTAATAATACAAAAAGAAAAACTAATACCAGTATTATGCAACTGGATTTTTCCAAACCTAATATTAAATTTATGTTATTTATATCGCTAAAGAACGATTACAATATAAATAACTTGAATATTATTTATACAGTATCACTAAAGAACGATAACAGAATATAAATGATAAATATCGGTTTGTTTAATTAATATAAGATATTATATAATACGTATTTAATTATCTAAATAAAATAACCTATTTTACAAAGAAAGATGTTTATTTGTGTTATAATAATTACAGATTATTTATATTGCGAAAGAACAATAACAATATAAATAACTTGAATATTATTTTATAATGCTAATGAAGGAAAACAGAATATAAATGATAACTTGAATATTATTTATATTGCTAAAGAACGATAACAGAATATAAAAAACGTGAATATTATTCATATCGGAATTTCACAGATTTATTAGAGATGTATTAAGAAATTGTAGAAGAATAGTAATTAGTAACAGTGTCCTATTTATTCTTCTTGGAGCCAAATTTGTAACTTTTAAAAGTGTGGTTACTATGTTGAAGTGTATGTGTTGTAACGGATGCTTGATTTGTTATGTATGTGAGTCAGTTATGGGATGCTTGATGTCGTCGCAATGTCGTAATTATAGTTTGATTGTGTTTGTGTGACTATTGTGTATTAATTTATGATGTATGGTACGAAAAGCTGCATATTTGTGTTATAGAAGTGTTACGTATGTGTGTTGTTAATGTTTTTATATGTTTCAAATTGATACCTGATATTTGTTTTGCAATCGCAATGCCTAATTTACGGATTGTTTATGTTTTGTTTACATCGCGTAAGCTAATTTAATTTTCTTTTCCATTTCTCTTTATGCCTATCTTTTTTGTGTATGAAACTATAGCCCTAACAAACATATGTAAAATAGGGCTAACCCCCATTGGAGATACAATAATAATAATTATTATTATTCACATCGTTATAAAACGATAACAGAATACAAATGATGACTTGAATTTTATTCATATCTCTAAAGAACGATAACAAAATATAAATAACGTGATATCCATAAAGAACGATAACTGAATATAAATGATAATTTGAATATCATTTACATTGCTAAAGAACGATTAAAAAATAAAATGAAAACTTGAAGAAGGCCCGAACCCACAACCTTTGAATCATTAAACAAGCACTCTACCGCTGGTCTACGAGGCGCAGATGTGGAACAGTTTCATTGTTCCGGAATTGCTTGTTCAAGCACATGCATCGTGTAACATCGCCGCGACCCGAAGTTGACTTTGAAAATATTCGCTGTTCACGAGTGCGGCCACTTTTTTTTTTGACAGCTGTACATATCTGTTACAGTCGTAACAAAAAACAGACAAAAGTTTACTTAATTAAATATTAAACTGAACATGATTTTCACATATGAATGTAAGGTTAAATTTGACACATATTCAATGTGACCATAACATAATTGGCTACAATTTGGTTAATAAGACAAAAATTTGTATTAAACTCTGTCACACCCGTAACGTCAATATATACAGTGCGTTCATAGATCGGCCGGACCGTTCCGCGGCGGCCTTGGACTGGGTGAAGATTGGCGCTCCATGTATTTCTCTCGTGATGCTGCCCTTCAATTCTTGTAACGTGTGCGGATTTGATGCGTACACTTTATTCTTTAACGTTCCTCATAAATAAAAGTCGCATGGAGATAGGTCAGGAGAACGAGGTGGCCACAATCCTCGCCTAATTATTGTCACCAAACACACTTCGCAATTCATGCATAGGATTCGCAGCGGTGTGCGCTGTAGCTGAATCCTGCTGAAACCAGCCACTCAATCGTTCATTTGTTCTTAGTTGCGGAATTTTTTAAATTGAAGTTACATAAACGTGTGAATCAACTGTTGTGTCGAAAAATATGGAACCGATAATTCTACTCACACTCACTGGACACCAAACCCTAACCTTTGCAGCGTGGTGAGGAACTTCGTGAATAATATGGGGATTTTCGGTAGCCGAGTATCTATTGTTCTGAGTAGAAACGTGACCGTGAAGATGAAACTATGCTTCATCAGTAAAGAACGTTAAAAGTGGGTCCACGTCGCCATTATGAACGAACTGCAAAAACCATTTGCAATAATTACTTACAGGATCTTGTGGTTGTAAAGCATGAACTATAGTTACCCTGTACGGCTTAAGTTTCAGAAGATTCGTTGCCACAGAAGCTGATGTCTTGGAAATGTCAACCTCTTGTGCTAAACGTCGCAGTGATTTGCGGATTGAGTGCTCAAACCGGGCCCCTACTTCATAAAGCTTCTCTTATGTTAGTGCACGGCGTTGTTGAACACGTTTCTTGTTCAAAAAAGATCCTGTACGTCTGACTTTATTGACAAGGCCATGAATAGTTGACCTACTAGGAATTCGAACACTCGCACACCGATGTTCAAATTTTCTTTGACACCTACTTGCAGAAGAGTATTTCACATACGCATCATAGAGAAAAATACGTTGTTCTAAAGTGTACCCAACCATTATTAATAGACACTTTACCACTACGAGACAACACAATTTTACTCACAACACGCGCACAAACATCTTTCCCTTAGGACAGATCGAACTCGACTGACTGGCGCGTCAGCGGTAGCTACAGTGCTAATCTGGCGGCAGACGCGCCAATCTTCACCGAGTCCAAGGCCGCCGCGGAACGGTCCGGCCGAGCTACGAATGGACTGTACATATTCCTTGTTTGTTACAGTAAGACATAATTTGAGAAATAAAAAGCTTGTAAAACATACGTATAGAGGACAATTTTTCAGCTATGTATGATAGCTGTGATTTTAAAGATTTATTTACTATTTTTTAACAGATGAACTTAGACAATAGCAACAAACAGTGGACCGATGGAACGATGTACAGGCTGTTTCTGGACTTCAATCAAAACACTGCTTTAAACCATCAAGTAACAAATTTTGTCTCTTAATAGGCCGCACTTTTTCCAAGTTGGAGAAATGCAGCATGTCAGAGACAAAAGTATCGCAAAACGCCACTTATTCAGAAACAGAATCAAGTGAGACTATTTATGATGAAACCATCCCATCAGTTATAAGGATGATGTCAAACCAGGACAATGTGTACTAGTAGAATATGAAGGGAAAAAGAACAAGTACAATACGTAGGGATGTGCCAAAGCGAGCCTGATGATGAAGAAAATGAGATGACAGTTTTTAAACTTAATGATAAGAACAATAAGAGACTATTTACGATAAATAAAAATGACATATGCTTTGTCTTTATCAAACAAATTTTGAAGTATCTTGCAGAATCATCAATGAAGGTAGTTGGTAACAGAGTGTATTATGAATTTCAGAAGGATGTTGAAGTCTTTGATTCATAACATAATTTAGTTGAATCCAAATTTAAATGTTTGCGAAATTGTTTGCTTGAGCTTTGTACAATTATTGTGAGGTAATGTAGTTACTCAATATGTTTTCATAGGTATTGCAAATTTAAAGTTCTGCTGTCAATTGTTTGCCAGATAGCACTAAAGTAAATGAAGAAATGTTCAGAATCATTATTGTAAAGTTTGTTTTAATTTTCTCTAGATTTGTTTCTTATAATAAGTTAACATAACCTATGATTTAATGCAAATATGTTTAGAAAGATGCTCCTAAGCCTTGAGTTTATATGCAGTCACACCCGTAACATATGCTGTCACACCCGTAACGACATACAACAATTTACTGTGAAAGAAAGAAACGTATTCATTAAAATACACACCCAGTAAAGAGATAAGCATTCCTTCCACTCATCATCCACCATTTTATTTTGCAGAATTTCTTTAAGACTTCGCAGAGAATTCAACATAAACAGCTAATAGTATATTGGTATGTACAAAACATGTCACACCCATAACATATTTTCAAAGATCAGTAAAATATAGTATATTTATATTTTTTGTCAGAATAAAAGTACAACAAGCTAGTCCATGGTCAGCAGTGTTTATATATACTGAATGTACCTGAATCAAAATTGTTATAATTTAGCATGTATAAACATTGTTATTGCATTGAAAATGTTGTTCTAATGTCACACCCGCATGCATGGAATGACCCATGAGACATTGTCTTTCATAAAGGCAAGGATTTCAACACCATGATTCTGTAATCCGATAACACACAATCTTGCAGAAAACTGAAGTAACGCTGCCCATTAATCGCCAATGTAACCCTTTGCTCGTCCTTGCTTTCTTCAAAGAAATAGAACAAAATATCATGTGAAATCACACGAAATATTCAACGACATCTTTCGCATTATCCACCAAATTCTGAATTTATAACACTTCCGTATAACTCGAAAAAGAAGAATGAAGATTCTTTCACAAATTTTTTACATATCCAGTATCTACGAATCAAATTATATGGGAATGGTGCACATGAAATATAGGTAGTGATTTAAATACAGTAAACATGATTGGATCTCCATTACTATTGTTCTTATTACCATCATCACATGAAACACGGCACAATCTTCATTTGGTGAAACATAGCCGAAGAGAAGTTCATTATTCAGATGTCAGGAACTTCTGAGCAATGTGACATTTGTGAGGATGACAATTCTTTGAAGTTTTGTAATAAGTTCTGCTAGGAATCATGTTTGCAAGTATTTTGTGAAGAAATGAAAGAATACTCCTTCCACTGATAATATAATAATAATAATAATAATAATTAGGGTCGTTTAGAGACATATCAACACGCTAAGGACAAATGTTAATTTTGGGACCAATTTATGCATATTTTATTCAAATATTTTCCCCTAAAATACAAATTGATATCGAAGTATCACCTTTTCCCATAATAGAGGAGATTTCGACATAGTATGACAAACATAGGAAAACTTTAAAATCCAACATTTACAACACAAATTTTGCTCCTGAAATATACCTAAATATCGTATAATACTCTTAGTCCTATGTTACACTATCAAAATTTATGTGTCACATAAGTTTGATAAGATATATATGATAATATCTTTTACAATGTAATATAGCATCTTTGATCACATCTAACTGTGACATAGTTCTGTGATAAAAGTTATGGTTATCATAATTACTTACTTACAAATGGCTTTTCAGGAACCCGCAGGTTCATAGCCATTGCCGCCCTCACATAAGTCCGCCATCGGCCTCTATCCTGTACAAGATTAATCCAGTCTCTATCATCATATCCCACCTCCCTCAAATCCATTTTAATATTATCCTCCCATCTACGTCTCGGCCTCACCAAAGATCTTTTTCCTTCCGTTCTCCCAACTAACACTCTATATGCATTTCTGGATTCATCCGGAAGTGCTAATGCCCTGCCCATCTCAAACGTCTAGATTTAATGTTCCTAATTGTCAGGTGAAGAATACAATGCGTTGTGTAACTTTCTCCATTCTCCTGTAACATCATCCCTCTTAGCCACAAATATTTTCCTAAGCACCTTATTCTCAAACACCCTTCATCTCTGTTCCTCTCTCAAAGTGAGAGTCCGGGTTTCACAACCATATAGAACAACCGGTAACATAACTGTTTTATAAATTCTAACTTTCAGAATTTTTGACAGTACACTAAATGACAAAAGCTTCTCAACCGAATAATAGCACGCATTTCCCATATCATGTATTCTGCCTTTAATTTCCTCGCAAGTGTAATTTATATTTGCTACTGTTCCTCCAAGATATTTTAATTTGTCCACCTCTTCGAAGGATAAATCTCCAATTGTTACGTTTCCCTTTTGTACAATATTCTGTTCACGAGACATAATCATATACGTTGTCTTTTCGGGATTTACTTCCAAACCTATCGCTTTACTTGCTTCAAGTAAAATTTCCGTTTATTCCCTAATCGTTTGTGAATTTTCTCTTAACATTCAGGTCATCCGCATAGACAAGAAGCTGATGTAACTCGTTCAATTCCAAACCCTGTCTGTTATCCTGAACCTTCCTAATGGTGTATTCTAGAGCAACATTAAAAAGTAAAGGTGATAGTGCATCTCCTTTATTTAGCCCGCAATGAACTGGAAAAGCATCAGATAGAAACTGGCCTATACGGACTTTGCTGTAAGTTTTACTGAGACACAATTTAATTAATCGAACTAGTTTTTTAGGAATACGAAACTCAATAAGAATATTGTATAAAACTTCTCTCTTACCCGAGTTATATACCTCTTTAAAATCTATGAATAACTGTACCCTTATGCTCCCATTTTTTCTCCAATATCTGTCGAATACAAAAAACTGAACAATAGTCGATCTATTACTCCTAAAACCGCACTGATGATTCCCAAATATTTCATCTACGTATGGAGTTAATCTTCTCAAAAGAATATTGGACAAAATTTTGTACGACGTCAACAAAAGTGATATTCCTCGAAAGTTACTATAGTTAGTCTTGTTCCCCTTCTTAAAAATACTTAGGTATCGTCATACATTTGATAAAATCTGTGATCTGTGACTAAGATGAAAGAAAATGGCGGTCATTAAGTAAGTACACATGGTCCGTGAAAATTACAAAACTTTTAATATCACATTATGAATCACATGAAATGTTTCATCATCCATCCTTAAATTCTTAGTATAGGATTTCACATGTCCACACTGAAGTTCTCTCGGTAGAGTTTGAAGGATTTCTTTTGTATCTTTTCTTCCTGCCAAATTTCTAACCCATTTTTAAGGGAGAAGGAAACTGGCCACTCTACCCCATTATCTCCTGGCCTAGTTGCCTCATAAGTGGTGCCATGTTGGTATCACTTGTGGGGTTCAGACCTGTTTTTGGACAGTTGACTCAACAACAATAATACTTTTTCTCTTTGATTTCTTTTTCAGTATTAATGTCATAATCAATACTACATTTACAGTTGCAACAGTGAAACCATTATTAACTGTGATTAAAGATATGATAAAAGCTTTGACTTAGATAATATACCGTACTCAAAATCTTACATTTGATCATATATATTTGATCAAAAATTGTATCATATTCTGTGACACAGAAATCTGGTAGTGTAATTTAGGCCTTACTCACGTTGGTCTCATGTCAATTTTTCATCAGTGCCATTTTCCACTCATGCCTCGTAAAACCATTTTTAGCATTCTCCAACACACTGAAACCCAAGTTCTTAGCACTGTTATCGTAGTTATATAGTAATACCCACTATAAGCGACACAATAGTTTTTTTTTTTTTTTTTAGATTGTCCAGATTGTTTGATGAATTAGCTTCCTCCACATACACGCCGAGCACTAGATGGCTTCCATCTGTGGAAAAGTCTAACTTCTTTTTACTGTTTAGTCTCCTTCAGTTGTTTCCTATAATTTTCTATAGACATTACGTCTGAGTCTTGTAGTTTTCTCTTTTGCCGCCAGATGAAGTGTTTGCAGCGGAATTGGCGACAGTTTCTCAAAGGAAGTATCAGTAGGTGAGGAATTAGGAAAGCCTAAATGTCCTTGCGCAGATGGTGTCTGTGATGTTCTTGGCGAGCGGTAATGCCTTCTTCAGAGCGAATTTTACGTCAATTTTCCGCTAGTACTAGATCGTACTCAAACATGTTAACGTGCAGTACTACAGGATGTCAATTCTCTTATGTCATTAATTGTTAATCCATATAGCCTTTACAGTCAAGGCGAAGGATATGCCCAATTAAATTGATCTTCAATGTTTTATCGAGTGTTGTGACTTTTCCTATTTGTTCGATATCAATGAAAATTAAAATATAACATTTAATTAAGATTGGTTGAATGGAAGATGAGTAGTTTCATATAATATGCAGGCAGACACACAGAGAGAAAAACAGACAAAGTGGCACTAAAAACTACATGAAGGATTGCGAACTCTAAGACAAAAAAAAAACACGAAAGTCTTCTAAGAAGTACCACAAGCGAAATCGACACATGTCGAGATCTCCCCAAAACACAGTGTCGAAATCTCCCCGAGTTATACCTTCATTCAAAAGACGATAGCAAACCCGAAACAAAAATAATTTTTGGGATAATCACTTTGACGCCTTTACTAATCTGTAAAATGTATATAAAATAATTTGCGCATCTGCTAATATCACGCATCTCCATCAGAGTAAAACAAACTAAAGATGATATCTTGTATTCCATGACCGAAAACAAAAGTGTAACTCACATTCATTGTGTTTATTGCCTTCTGTGAACGTAAAACATAAGTTGGATCTATGAGATTCACTTACACAGAGATTACAAACACAGTCAACACATCTTACACAGTTCGAATTGTTTCCACTATGAACAGTGCTCGCAACTGCTACTTTTCTTAAAAGTGTCGAGTTCTCACAAATATCGACATCCCCCAGAATGACTATATACGTTTTCTTATTTCAGGTGAATCTGTTCTTCTCCGTTCAATTTTCTTTCTCTGACGTGGTTTATAAAAAAAATAGTTCAGTATTGTTTCATCTTTCATTGAGTTTAAGAGAGTTTTTGTCTGCTGGTGCTGAATTACAGTATAATTTTTTGTTCTTTAAGACAGACATTTGTAATTATTTTTATGTTACACTTATTTCTGTAAAATTTGTGACTTTCCACCAAATAACTAGATTTCGATTGCCTTTTTACATCCATAAGTTGTATTGGTACAGTCATTTTATGTGAAAATATAGCGTATTCATTTCATTATTTTCTTTTTTTTTTTTTTACACTAAGCTTAAATTTTGCAATGTTGATCATTTCCTGTCTCTACTTTTACACTAGACTACGTATCTGAAAGATAAAGAGAACGTTATTCGTATTGGTTCACACTTTATTTTCGTAGAAACTTCACAATTCCAATTGTAACATGCTTCTCCTCTGTCCGTCAAAAGAAGGAACAGAAAAACAAACAGAAACAAATACAAACCCATCACTCAATGATCCAAAAATATAATTTAAAACAAACATCTCGGTCATTGTCCGCCTCACTAATCTGATTTCCAAAGAAAAGATTTATTTTAAAACTGAAATAGGGGTTTACAACATCTGATGCACTGCATGGCCGGAGATTCTCTTTTGTGCACGTGTTAGTCTTTATTGCGTAGTATACTTGACTTAAAAATAATCGTAATTATTTCTACAATATATTGCTTATCTGATTATATGACACCACCTCAGTGATCTAGCGATTGACATGCTTGTCAGTGAATACGAGATTCGCGGGTTCAGATAGATTTAAGGTACGTAAAAGAACCCTATACATAATCGACGGCTACAGACAAAATTTTTCTGCCATTTCTCGACAACGTCGAAATATCGAGGTAACACAATAACACAGTAGTCTAAATTTGCGTGGGCTTACCCGTAACCCGTAATGGGCGCCATATCACCTATATATTAAGATACTAACGCATCGCACATATAATAATAATAATGATAATAATAATAATAATAATAATAATAATAATAATAATAATGATAATCTTAATAATAATAATAATAATAGTAATAATTTAAACACAGAATAAATATGGGAAAGCTTGTTATTATTCGTATGAGAAGCTTTTATCATCCAGTCTGATCTTAAAAAAAGCTGAAAGTTAGAATTTATAAAAGTTACATTACCGGTTGTTCTCTATGGTCGTGAAAATTGGACTCTCACTTTGAGAGAGGAACAGAGGTTAAGGGTAATTAAGAATTAGGTGCTTAGGAAAATATATGGAGCTAAGAGGGATGAAGTTACAGGAGACTGGAGAAAGTTACATAACGCATAACTTCGCGCATTTTATTCTTCACCTATCATAATAAGGAACATTAAATCCAGACGTTTGAGATGGGCAGGGTATGTATCACGTATGAGTGAATCTAGAAATGCATATAGAGTGTTAGTTGGGAGGCCTGAGGGAAAAAGACCTTTGGAGAGACCGAGACGTAGATGAAAGGATAATATTAAAATAAATTTGAGGGAGGTGGGGTATGATGGTAGGGATTAGAGATGAACAACGATCGAGAAAACGAGACTAACAGCGCCCGAAAAGCTGAAAACCCGCACGACAATGTTGTATTACGTCGCGTCCTTGATTTTTTTTACTAGGTTATTTTACGACGCTTTATCAACAGCTTAGGTTATTTAGCGTCTGAATGAGATGAAGGTGATAATGCCGGTGAAATGATTCCGGGGTCCAGCACCGAAAGTTACCCAGCATTTGCTCATATTGGGTTGAGGGAAAACCCCGGAAAAATCTCAACCAGGTAACTTTCCCCAACCGGGAATCGAACCCGGGCCACCTGGTTTCGCGGCCAGACGCGCTAACCGTCCACAGGTGTGGACTCCTTGATTTAAAGTCTGGTTGTGAGTCTTCCGAGACTCGATATTGATCATCTCCCGAAGTCCCGAAGTCAACAGATGTTTATACCTGACTGAAATTTTATATACTTTGGCAACTGTTATATATGCATAAACAATCAAGTAGCCTATTTGAAATATCTTCTCTACCTTTCAGTGTATAATAATCCGTTCCCCAGTCTTTATTTAATTACTAGGCTCTTATTAAAAGGCTAGGAATTTTCTTTTCATCTGTTTAAGATCAAGTGTGCAATCTCAAGTAAAATGACATTAATGTCATGTTTCTTAGAAATGCAAATTTATTTGAGAATGTTTTTTTTTTTTATTTATATAACCATAGGTAATATCATGTAATAGAACCAGAACATTTTGATAACTAAGATACTGTTCTGTTTTGTCTTTTTGTCTCATTTAAACATTTATGTTATTTATTTCAATTATGTATGTTATTCAAAGTTACGAAATCTTTCCACGCCAAACAAATGCTATTTCGAGAATGACGAGCGAGACTCGAAGCGCACGAAAATGACGAGCCGAGACTCGAAAGACAAATGCAGCGAACACAGCAAGCGAGAGAGGGCAGTTAGTTTTGTTAATCTCTAATAGGGACTGGATTTATCTTGTTATCTTGTTCAGGACGGGGACCGATGGCGGGCTTATGTGAGGGCGGCAATGAACCTCCGGGTTCCTTAAAAGCCAGTATTGTAAGTAAGTGAGTAGTAATAATAATAATAATAATAATAATAATAATAATAATAATAATGTTTTTATTCAGCTTTCTCAAGTGGAGGCTGCCTACAAGACAAAGCTTACCATAAAAAATTGTATTTTTTAATAAATGATATGTAAACAATTATAATGAAGAAAAGAAAACAATGAAGAAGGAAAAGAAAAAGAAATAACAGAATTATAAATAATTTAAAACAATTAAACAAATCATCATTAATTCCAGAAGAAACATCAAATGTTCCTAGTACCTATGATCCTAATATACCTAAGGGTGAAGTAGGATTTCAACATTTGGATAATAAATATTATCAAAATTATTATGAAATTCATATTGAATATTGATTATTGATTTAGTGTGAACACGAGAACAGACACAGACGTATCTCAGGCGGCAGCGCGTTCGCCTGCCGGTCTGGATCGCCCCTCAGACGTGGGTTCGATTGTAGCTGGAGTTGTTACTTGGTTGGTTTTTTCAGAGGCTTTCCCAACCGTAAGGCAATTACATAGCGAATTCTCGGCCTCATCTCGCAAAATACAATTTCACTATCGCCAATTCAATAGACACTAAATGACCTAGACATTGATACAGTTAAACATCCTACTAAAAACACGAGATCCACTTCGCTCATCATATTACTATTATTTGTACTATTACTGTTACATTACTAATTTATTTATCCTTCATGTTCAGGCCGTTGACCTGTTCCGTGAAGTGGGATTCCGTACTGAGGAAAATTAAAATTATACTCATAATCTTCAAAGATGCCAGCCGGAAGGATTTACTTACTTTCTAATTTAAGACTCGTTAGTTTTATATGAAGAATGTGTATATGTTTATCACATTCTGTTATATAGTGCGCCCGTTTTATTTCCTTATCGCCGGTCTGTACTTATCTCGCAACTATTTTATGAATTTCTAGGACGGATCTCACGTTTGGTACCCTGGCTAAGATTAAGGCCTGAGATAACAATGATGTAACAAAGAACAAACGTAAGACAATTTAAATCACCTAGTCCCTGTGGAAGAGACTTAATTATTCTCCTGGGCTTGACAGTGAGAATTTCTTATGTGATCGTGTGAAATTAAAATGTCTCACTTTACTGTACGACAACGAATGTGAATTGTCCACAGGTAAAAATCAGTAATCCTACAATGTATAATCTTTCTAAAAGAAATTAGAGAGACTAGAATTGTATATGGAAAATATCATAGGAGGAAGCGACATGTTTTGAGCTAGCGGTCCTACACGATATAACACTTCAAGCTTAAATAAAGTTACGTATTTTATTTCTAATATAAAATTAGTGATCACGATTGGTGACAGTTCAAGAGACTCTTTTGTGACTATCTTCGAAATCGCATGACGGAAGTTAGTAGCGTACCTCTGTAGAATGAAAGTGTCGCTTAGTTGTAAGAAAGTAAAGCTGGAGCCCTAAATATTTTATTCTGTACTGTGCCACATAATCATATTAAGTACTGAAGTATAGTAGAGCATCGATTATCCGAATACCGATCAACCGAAACAACGGTTAACCGAAAGCGTTCCAGCCGGCAAATTTGAATTTGCGCGCGCTATGTAGAAGTTTTGCTAGCGCTGTTTGCGAGATTTAGCGGCAAAAAAACGACTCTCAGCTCTGAAGCAAAAAAAAAAAAAGTTTGGACTTCTTTTCCTAAACTGTAGGCCTACTTTAATGTTCGTTTTGAACTTGTCAAACTAGGCTAGTCAGTTCTTTGTTATATGTAAGACGTGTGATACAAAATATATATTGTATGTACAGTTTTGTGTCTAATAACCGTGTTTCTTTGTTTCATACTGCTCCTATGACATGGTACAATTTTTTTATTTTCGTAAATGACCAGTTGTCCGAAAAATAAGTTATCCGAATACACTCCGTCCACAATTGTTTCGGATAATCGATGCTCTACTGTATGATGCTTTTAAGAATAGCAACTGTCTCAGTTTCAAAATACGTTACCTAATTAGTGGTAGCTGATTCCAGTCCGCGGATATTTACGTATTTGACATTATTAGTGGATTTATATTAAACTGTGTACAGTTGCTTGAATCTTTTTGCCAATTAATATTTATTTCATTAATTTTTATAGTTATTATTATTATTATTATTATTATTTAATTAATTAATTACTGTACTTATTTATTTATTTATTTATTTATTTATTTATTTATTTATTTATTTATTTATTTATTTATTTATTTATTTATTTATTTATTTATTTATTTATTTATTTATTTATTTACTTATTTATTTATACTGGCAGAGTTAATGCCATAGGGCCTTCTCTTACTCTCTACCAAGCAGTGAAAATTTAACAAAAAGTTAAAGAACACAATACTAACATCTTACAAAAATATAATAATAATAATAATAATAATAATAATAATAGTAATAATAATAGCATAACAAAATGGACACTAAACAACATGAAAATAATATCATAATAGTAAAATGAAAGTAAAATACATTGAAATATAATAAAAGCAACTAATTTAGTACAAATAGTTAATATGGAAAACATAGGAAAGAATATAACAAAACGGAATGTAATAAAATAATAATAATAATAATAATAATAATAAAGAAGAAGAAAAGAAATACGAAATTTAAATGATCAATGTATCCAGAATTATGCTCTTGTATAAAATGTAATTTGTAGTGTGTTTCCCTGGCATTTGTTTCGCATACTTTTTAGCCATTTTATTAGATTCCTATTTTCTCAGTTATTCATGTTATGTCAATATAAGATTAATATCACTGCTGCTGCTGCTACTACTACTGCTACTGCTACTGCTACGACTACTATCATATCCTCTTCGACACAACAAGTATAATTTTTCAGTCAGTATCTAACATCAACTCTCCCAGTAACATTCTGCTTCTTCATGAGTATTTCTGGAAAGTATCTACAACACATTTTCGAATATTATGCGCAGTTGTAAATTATTTTTTATTTCCAACTCGTTCCTGAGAATTTTAAGTAAAATCCACAATAAAAACGGTATGATAATAAATTCATCTGTTGACCAAGAGAACAAAAAATGGGAAAGGAAGGAAAAGAAATAGAATAATATATATAAAACAGAGAAAAGGGCTTATAATTGAAAGGAATCAAATACTATACAGGATGGAAGTAAAATGATCCCGCTGATTGAAAGGGACTATGGAGTACACTCAAAGGAATAGAAAACCTATATTACGTTTCGTGATTAAATGCACGATTAATTAGAAAATTTAGTTGGAAGTTTCAGCAGTCTGGCAACATCGCCGCTAACACAGTCTTCTTTCTTTTCGCAATGCAGTTGAGTTGAGAATTTTGTCATGTTCAGTGTGTTCCAACGTTTGTGTTACATAATATGAGCTTCAAGTAACTCAATGAATTTTTAACTTCAGACTGACTTCCTTTCCGTTATTTGGAAGTTTCTCAGATTAGTTAATTTTAGATATTATTATTATTATTATTATTATTATTATTATTATTATTATTATTTTATTATTATTATTATTATTATTATTATTATTATTAGTAGTAGTAGTAGTAGTAGTAGTAGTAGTAGTACTTAGTTATGACTTTTAAAGAACCCGGAGGTTCATTGCCGCTCTCACATAAGCCCGCCATCGATCCCTATTATGAGTAAGATTAATCCAGCCTCTACCATCATGTCCCCTCTCCCTCAAATCCATTTTAATATTATCCTCCCATCTACGTCTCGGCCTCCCCAAAGGTTTTTTTCCCTCCGACCTCCCAACTAACATTTTATATGCATTTTTGGATTCGCCCATATGTGTTATATGCCCTGCCCTTCACAAACGTCTGGATTTAATGTTCCTAATTATGTCAGGTGAAGAATACAATGCGTGCGGTTCTGCGTTTTGTAACTTTCTCCATTCTCCTGTAACTTCATCCCACTCAGCAACAAATATTTTCTTAAGCAAAGTATTCTCAAACACCCTTAACCCCTGTTCCTCTCTCAAAGTGAGAGAATAACGAAATTTAAAAATCGGAAGCATCAAGGACCAGATAGTATTGCTACAGAGATTCTTAAATTAGGTTCCGAGGCCATAATTTCATACTTAATACGTATATTTCATGTTTCCATAAACAACACAGCTATTCTATGTGACTGGAAATCAGCTATATTGGTACCCATACATAAAGGTGGAAATAAATTAGATGTCGGAAACTACATACCGATTAGCCTTACATCTGTCGTATGTAAAGTCATGGAGCATTTGATATCGGATTATATTTGTCGTGTTCTAAATGCGAAAGACTGGTTTTACAACCGCCAGCATGGTTTTAGGGAAGGCTTCTCATGTGATAGTCAAATTACGTCGCTGGTTCAGGATCTAGCTGAAGAGGTAGATAGAGGCGGAAGAATCGATGCAGTTGTGATTGATTTTTCGAAAGCATGTGATTTAGTACCACATGACATATTAATAGATAAGTTAAGTAGGTTAGAAATAGATAAAAGAGTGGTGTTATGGATCCAAGAATTCTTAAAAGGTAGAACCCAGAGAGTTAGAGTAGGTCACGAAATATCGTAAATTGGGAATGTAAGTTCAGGGGTGCCACAGGGCAGCGTTCTGGGCCATTACTCTTTATAATATACGTAAATGACTTATGTGCCAGAATATTACATCAAATGTGAGGCTATTTGCAGACGACTGCATTATCTATAGAAAGATTAGAAATAATTCAGATGTGGATGCTATTCAAACAGACTTCAATAAAATTTATAACTGGGCGTTAATGCATTGGATGAAAATAAATGGTTCTAAAAGTAAATCTATAACATTTTGTAAAACCCAAGAGGAAACTAGTCTTAATTACGAATTCAGTGGTGTTTTAATTCCGCAAGAACAATGTTGTAAATACCTAGGAGTATATTTAAACTCCAGACTTTCTTGGGGAGAGCATGTTGATAATGTTACGGGTAAAGCATGGAGGGCACTTCACTTTATTATGAGAATCTTGAAAAAGGCTAGCTCCATATCGAGGGAAATAGCATATCTAACGTTAGTGCGACCGTTAATGTAATACGGAACTACATGTTGAGATCCCTATAGAATATATCAGATAAATTCCTTAGAAAGAATCCAGTATAGGGCAGCTAAATTTGTTAAAGGTGAAATAGAAGACGGAAATGATACGATAAAAGAACTTAAATGGGAAACATTGGAAAACAGACGTAGAAAAACTAGAATAACAACATTGTATAGAGCACATCTACGTCAGAAAGCACGGGTAAACATAACGGCTCGGTTAGAGAAGCCAACGTACTATGGTAGGAACGATCATGATTTTAAAATCAAATGTAGGAAACAGAAAACGGATGTAGGTAAATTCTCATTTTTAAATAGAACTATAAATGATTGGAATGATTTACCTGCAGCGGTCTTTGAGGGCTGTCCTTCCTTAAGGAGATTTAAGAATAACTTAAAAAGTTGTGTACAAAGTGTAAGTTAAAATTAAGGTGACATTTGTTTTTTAAGGTGACATTTATTTATTTAGCCTGACGAGTTACTCCCTTGGTTTGGATTGCAAATTACTTAGAAATAGCGTGTAAGAGGGTCTTAGACTATAACTGTTTAGTTTAAATGTAGTTCTGTTTATAAGTATGAATAAGGGTGTAATTATTTGTCTTATTGGAACTGTTGTATCAGTGAAGCGTGGTGAATCAGTGAAGTTATGGTTTTACAGTGCAGTGAATAGTGCCGATCAATGATAATTTATAGTGTCAGTAAAATGTGTTATATAGTGTCAATGAAATGTATTCTAAAGTGTCAGTGAAATGTGTCCTAGTGCCAATGCAGTGAGTGAGATGAGAGTAAAGTGAAAGATTATCAGTATCAATGTGAAACTTATATAGGGCCTATACATATGTAGTTTGTAATGTAAAATTAGGTTCACTTATTAATTAGGTTATTTTATGTATTATTATTAATTGTAATTACTATGTATAACTGTATTGTGTATTCTTATTGTATTGTGTATATAAAATTGTATTGTGTATTGTAATTTTATTATGTATTGTTTACATTGTGTATACCACTCCCACCGGTTGCTTGCCCACTTGCAGTGTAAATAAATAAATAAATAAATAAATAAATACATACATACACATACATACATACATATATACATACATACATACACACATACACACATACACACATACACACATACATACATACATACATACATACATACATACATACATACATACATACATACATACATACATACATACATTCATACATACATACATACATACATACATACATACATACATACATACATACATACATACATACATACATACGTACAATATGTACAGGTTTCTGAGAAAGGTTTTTTTTTTTAATCTTACGGTGTTGTGTTTCTCGGGGCCGTCTTGATAATTTTAAACATTCTCAGTTAAACCAAAAATATTCGCGTTATTTTTGGTTGTGTTGTTCCACGTGAATTGTGTTTCTAACACGTCATAGTTAATTGTCTTTTATGTTTCTAGCAGATGAAAATGGAACATCCATTATTAAAACTCATTCCATTTTTGTTCATCATTAGTATGTCGAGTTCACTGAATAACGAGGCTCTAGGTGTTTTTGTTAAGATTATAATAATAAATTAATGTTGCTATTAAACTTTTAAACACCATTGTGGCTTATAAGCTAATAATATACAGCCACAAGAAAACTATATTAATAAGAAAACACCATTAAGAATTGTTAACCTGCTGTTGGTGGAGTGTCAGTATAGCATTTTCAACTTTTATGATTTCAACTTGCAATTCTTTAAATGAAATAAGTATAAAAATCCTTCAATAACTGTCTTATTTACCTAAAGAATGATAAAAATTGCATTAAGTCATTTATACAATCAAAACGTGACAAGCGCTTTCGCCAATTAATGACATCTTCAGGTCTAGTAACATATAGTGATACTGTGAGCATAAAGACAAGAATAGTGTGGCAAAACAATAAGATTCGATAATTGCATGCCGTAAATATGGAGATGAATTAAAAACAGTATTACATAAAATAACTGTACAATCACAAAATAATGGAATAATCACTTAAAAGCATAGTGGTTGTAGTGATTAATCATCATACAGAGTCTAAAAATAAAAATGCAAAAACCATACATAAAATGGAAGACTAGAAGAACATGTGCGCAGCATAGATGCATGAAAATAACATAGTTAAAACGGGTGAAGTTTTTCAGCAGTCATCACGATGCAAAATATGGGTAGTATATTAACAAAATTGATCCCGTGGAAGAATCCGATGCTTCATGGCTTCACGGGATCAATTGTATTTTTAATGCGCTACCCATATTTTGCGTCGTGATGACTGCTGCAAAACTTTACCCGTTTTAACTATGTTATTTTCATGCATCTATGCTGCGCACATGTTTTTCTAGTCTTCCATTTTATGTATGGTTTTTGCATTTTTATTTTTGGACTCTGTATGATGATTAATCACTACAACCACTATGATTTTAAGTGATTATTATTCCATTACTTTGTAATAATTGTACAGTTATTTTATGTAATACTGTTTTTAATTCTTCTTCATATTTACATCATGCAATTATCGAATCTTATTGTTTTGCCACACTATTCTTGTCTTTAAACTCACAGTTGTTACTAGACCTGAAGATGCCATCAATTGGCGAAAGCTCTTGTCACGTTTTGATTGTATAAATGACCTAATGTAATTTTTATCATTCTTTAGGTAAATAAGACAGTTATTGAAGGATTTTTATACTTTTCATTTATATGCTAACTTGTCGGACCAATATGTCTTTTAAATTTTGCAATTCTTTGTCCACAGAGACGGTGGTGTCAGTGTCACACAAACCGAAGAGGAGGCCTTATCTGCTGAAGAGGAAAGCGCTTACCACGGGATTCTTTGACACATCGCGGGGAAAGGACGACAAGGATAAAGGTTCGTAAGCGGAATAATATAATCATAACATCTTTTCCTAAGCTATAAAAATTTCTTTCTTTTGGAAAGTTACATACTCTGAAGAGTGACGCAAATATTTGAATTACTTTAACACAGAAATTCTTAACAGAGTAGCACGTTTGCGAAATGTAACAAGAAACACAACTCATATGCAAAAATAAAAAAAACAAGCAATCTGCGAAACAATTCTACTGTTTTCTGTGAATACGTTTGCGAAAGACCATAACAAAATTTTCTTTTTGATTTTTGAAAGGCTCAGGGATATACAGTCAAGGACAAATAAATTGCTCGTCTTCTTTCTCCGGAATCAAAGTTTAACTGTAAAGTTGTGGTCATATTTCCATGTGTATTATGAATCTGTATTTGCAAGTTGTTTTTACGCTTGACGAAATTTTAACTTAGATAAAAAGGGCTTGTGCCATTAAAGCCCATCGCTATGAAAAATAATATTTACTTAAATTATATTAAAATGAAATAAAGACGATAAATTAATTTGAGGTAGAAATGCCAATTTTATTTTAACCTAGTAATAGTTATAGATGGCAATTATAAATTACTGTTCTGGTCTACATAACTGTTTCAATCTTATAATATGCTTCTGCGAATATCAAAAGTTGGTGTATCCCTTCCCACTCGACTACAAGAAGTCGGTGACAACAGTGGTGTGGGTGCTCATTTTGAAAGGGCACACAAAAACGTTCCTTTCAGGATTACATAATTTTTCCAAAATATATTCAAGAAACACACTATTCTGAGTAACGCACGTTCAAATTGCAAAGATGTAATGATAATGATGATGACAATAATAAATAATAATAATAATAATAATAATAATAATAATAATAATAAACAGCCACGGCCGCGGACTGAACATGAAACATTTTCTTGGCAGGCTAACGCGCTACCATTAAGCTATGAAGGAACTGTGGAATACATTAGTATAACGCTCATATTGGTGAGCAGATATCACTATTATCTCTAATATCTATTTTTAATCATCAAGCATTTACACATATAAAAGTAGCTTTTTAACATTCTAAATCTTGATTAGGATGCATGTTTTTGTATATGACAACATCAGAATTAGTTTTAATTGTACACCTGGTTATAAATTATTTAACGATTTCAGAAGTCTGTATTTTCACCAATATTGAACATAGGCCTAAGTACATTATCTTACCACCATTTGAAAGAGGGAGTATGAAGTTGTACATTGACCTTAGTTGCATTCGATGTGATACCCACGTGTAATATGGTAGACATTCAAGCTGTGATCCCTTTCTTGCCAAACCCTTTCCAGCATGTCTTGTGTGACGTTCCTGATTGTTGTGTTAATGTGCCTTCTCAATTCGGCCAACGTCGCTGGAAATGGAGGTATGTAAACATTGCCCTTGATGAAACTCCACAGAAAACACACGCTGTGAAATCCGGTGAACGGGGTGCCCATGTGCAGAAGGCGCTCTCTGCGTCCGTTTCACGACCAATCCATCGATCTGGTAAGTGTTGATTTATGAAAATTGCTTATGGCACAACTCACGAACGAGAAGGAACAGAGGTTCATTCTTCTTTCTCCTACTATCACTCCTTCCATGTTCCAAAAACAGTTATTCACTGAATCCTCCGAGTAGATGTGGAACAGGATAGGTGATAAAGGGTATCCTTGACGTACTCCTCTTCTTTTCGCTTCCTTCTGACATTTCTTCTCCTGTCCTCACTCTCACCGTTGTTACATATAAAGGTTAATGAACAGCCCCCTCTCTTTCCAATCCACACCAATTTTCTTTAGGATCCCCATCAGTTTATTCTAATTCACTCTGTCAAACGCTTTTTCTAGTAATAATAATAATAATTATTATTATTATTATTATTATTATTATTATTATTTAATTAATTAATTACTGTACTTATTTATTTATTTATTTATTTATTTATTTATTTATTTATTTATTTATTTATTTATTTATTTATTTATTTATTTATTTATTTATTTATTTACTTATTTATTTATACTGGCAGAGTTAATGCCATAGGGCCTTCTCTTACTCTCTACCAAGCAGTGAAAATTTAACAAAAAGTTAAAGAACACAATACTAACATCTTACAAAAATATAATAATAATAATAATAATAATAATAATAATAATAATAATAGTAATAATAATAGCATAACAAAATGGACACTAAACAACATGAAAATAATATCATAATAGTAAAATGAAAGTAAAATACATTGAAATATAATAAAAGCAACTAATTTAGTACAAATAGTTAATATGGAAAACATAGGAAAGAATATAACAAAACGGAATGTAATATAATAATAATAATAATAATAATAATAATAATAATAATAATAATAATAATAATAATAATAATAATAATAAAGAAGAAGAAAAGAAATACGAAAATTAAGTAAAATCCACAATAAAAACGGTATGATAATAAATTCATCTGTTGACCAAGAGAACAAAAAATGGGAAAGGAAGGAAAAGAAATAGAATAATATATATAAAACAGAGAAAAGGGCTTATAATTGAAAGGAATCAAATACTATACAGGATGGAAGTAAAATGATCCCGCTGATTGAAAGGGACTATGGAGTACACTCAAAGGAATAGAAAACCTATATTACGTTTCGTGATTAAATGCACGATTAATTAGAAAATTTAGTTGGAAGTTTCAGCAGTCTGGCAACATCGCCGCTAACACAGTCTTCTTTCTTTTCGCAATGCAGTTGAGGGAAGTCAACAAACTCAGGTCTGTCTCTGTACGCAAGCATATCTCTCTTGCTACGACGCGCGATGTTGCAAAATCTACTCGCGTCGTTCAGTGGCTTAAAATTAGTGGTTTCAATTAAATTTACACGAAAAGCGTCCACGCTATTGAAATACGCCTGAGGGATGAATTATTCTTTATTAGATTTTCTATCGATGTGGAAAATATCACGATCCTACTTGCAATAGTTACCGAATAAGAGTGTGTTAAACATTGGGGGGGAAACATTTTTTTCTGAGAAAACTATGAACTTTCCACCAATATGATATTACATTTTTTTGTTGTATATAACATGAGCTATTTGCTCTGAAGATCTGCAGGGTTATTTCACTTCCACCCTGTATACACTTCCTTATTCTTCTCTAGGTAACATTCGCCGATTGTTCGTACCAGTCCAATTGCATCTCTTGTATCTTTTCCTTTCCTGAAGCCAAAATCCTCTTCTTCCATTTTTAAATACAAACGTCGATTCAATATTCGCAGAAGAATCTTCGCCGAGTGCGATATCAGGCTGATAGTCCTGAACTCGTTACATTTCTTGGCATTATTTTTTTTTATTTTTCTTCGGTATTGGAAGCAACACTTTCTCCGTAAAATCTTCAGCCCATTCGCCTCTCTCATATATTTCGTTGCATAATGATAGAATTTACATTATGACTAACCAAACTTTACTACAGATGCTCAATATAAGAACCATTCATAGTCAAACTATGTCCCAGTCTATGACGAAAACAGTCTATTATAGATATGAGACGGAACAGATCAGTACTGTAACTGTGAAAAAGAAAATGGACTGTTTCCGTGATAGACTGGGATGTCGTTTGGCCGTGAATGATTCTTATTTTGAGCATCTGTTGTCAAGTTTGACTAGTGTTTTGCTTATTTTTATGGCCTACTCAACATGATTTTACATAGTTATTTGTCTCAAGTTTAATAAATACCTAGTTAAAAGACATGAAACGGGTGAATTGATAACATTTCTACACATTCATACGTATAATTTAATGTAAATTGAGAATATGTCAATTTTAATATAGAGTGTCATTTAAAAAATAAAGTTTACTGTCACATTCTGTATCCCTGAATAACTAAATTTTTTCGAACACTGGTATCATATTGTATGGTTTATTTCGAACAGGTTTTGTATAAAACTTTTTTTTTTTGTAAAATTAAAATTTAATAAGTTATTGGCAACATTCCATACTTATTGTCACTCTCTATAGTACGAATGTGCATCGGTTCAGGTGAACATAAGATGACACGCAAAAACAGTTGAAACTCGTGTATCGATTGATAAAATATAAGTCATAAATCCATAGACTCGCCATTCTTAGGTTTATTTTACAATAAATACGATTACTTCTACTAACACTCTTGAAGATTTTAGACCATAAAAGTAATTTTCAGAGTTTCACAGAAGAGGCGTGTACTTATTCGTCAGCTTACTGTAATTTATCAGCAAAGTCAGTGAACCTATGGACCGCCGTGGCTCGGGAAAGTTCGTTGTAGGCAAAATTTAAAAAATGGTAATTAAAATACTCAACTTAAAATTATAAACGTTTTCAGAACAATAATGAAAACACGACATTGTAAGCAGATTAAAGAGTGCTGGTATGATGTCATTGTTACACTTATTTATACTGTATTACTACATCAACACTGCTCAACTTCAGAATAGACCCATGGGTCGCGAAAGTTGATCGCTTCTTTGACTTTGGGTTTTGGCGAAAAAAAAAAGGTTAAAAATCCTTATTTTAACAGAACTACCATGTAGGCCTATATGGTATGTGTATATATGCATATAGACTAGGTTTACGGCATGTTTTTTTATTATTTTAATACATTTTCCATTACAAATATAGGGTGAACCAAAAGTCTCGATCCATTTCCATGAAATCGGCAATATTTTTATTTTTTTAGATTAATCAAGAAGTATGCTTACTATTGAAAAACGAATAACAGTTGTTTCAGCGCGATTGCGATTATTAAGCTGTGAACAAGTGCGTCAGGAGCTTGAACGAAAAATTTCACAAACCAGCACCTACTAGAGCCAATATTCGGATGTTAGTGAACAAATTAAAAAAAAAAAAAAACAGGAAGTGTTCTTGACAAAAAGCGCCACTTCGCTATGGTTGTTCGTGACTATCTGAATGAAACCTTTCAGGATTGATGGATCGGCAGAGCTGCGCCAAAAGTGTGGGCGCCACTTTCATCACACTTAACCTCACTTGATTTTTTTGCTTAGGGTTTATTAAGTCCCATGTGTACAAGACAAAGTGTCATGATCTTCCTTATTTACGGCAACGCATTTACGAAGCAGTAGCAGCTTTTAGACCATGCAGTCTTCGTAATGTTTCTAGAGCGACATTGCAACGCTGGGAGCAGTGCTTCGAAATGGAAGGAGGCAGATTGAACTGTATTGAATATTGTACACAGACTTCTGACACATTACTTATGTAATAATTAGGGAAAGGAATTTGGAGTATTATAAAGAATGATGAAACGTAGTATAGATATCCGTAGCTCAGTGACTGTCAAGCGAGCTGCGTCACAGAACATGGACGAGTACAGTTCACTTCATACAAACTTACACGCAACGTGCTGTAAACGTATTTCAGAATAAACATAGGGAATAGTTTAATGACATATAGTGGCCTACATACATAATCTGCATTTCACTTTGAACTACATGCGTTTTTCCTGGCAACGCACAAGATATCAATAAACAACATTACAAATATACATAATTAAATATCAATCTCTGCGTCCTCGCGTGTCAATGAAAATATTGATGGCTGATAGTTGTCTTCTATATGGAACTCGCCTCTGAATATGTGTGTTTTTCTGTCAGGAGCGCGTTAAATTAAAACCTTTATTTACAATATCATGAAATATGATAATATGTACACAACGTACGCTACAGTATTTAGAAATATATATATATATATATAATTAAATGTTGAACAAAATGCAGAATCAACGAAATAGTATTTTCAATTAATGCTATGTTTTGATGATGAACCAATTATTCCTGCTGTGCCTTGTTATAATAAATTGTAAATATCATTTTCAAATTTTCCAAACACAACTTTGCTCTTTTGCAAGGAAGGAAATTTTTTAACATGGAAAAACTCCGCTCTACATATGCAGAGACAATTGGAGAGTACTTGAAACAAAATACGTCAATTAAATTCACATGTTGAATGACGTCATTGGGACACGTGTTTGTTAGTGCATCTGAAATCCGACTAAGAATACTGTACCTATCATTTTTAATCAAAACTCTGTTCATTTTTTCACCAACACGTTTTCCTACTTCACCTTCTACTGCACTGAGCTTATTTACAATAGTACTCATAATATTTATTTGCTCAACTAATTCTACTCCTGAGTGTACTAATCGAATAATGGCATCCGGTAAATATAAAAAATTTGACTTAATATCCATGACTTCTTTTTTGATTATTCTATCATTTAGCAGTTCCTGGCATATTTGAATCGCAGCCGCGTCATCAAGATCCAAAGACTGGACCACTTTCTTCACGGATTGGAGGTGATGTGCGTAATAATAATTATTGCAAGCTTCTAACCATGACCTCCATCTCATAAGAACTGGACATGGGGAAGCGATAATTTAGGGAACTGTTTCCTGAATTTTGATACTCGATCTTAGCTTTTACAAATATAGTATTTGTAAATATATAGTACACTTTCGGTATTGTACCTGCACTTCACTACGCTGAACTGCAAACCTGCATGTTGAAGTTCTTATGCGACAACTGTCCTGTTCATCTGTTGTTGACGTGCAGAGATCTGCGAGTATGTCATGAAGGGGAGGACTTGGTATAAAGGGTTGTAAACAAATGGCTGTGTAGATGCCAATACTAGCTTTTACTACTCCAAATTCCGTTCCCTAGTAATAATCATTGACGTTGGTCCATGCTTTCAATAAAATGGATCGAGACTTTTGAACCACTCCGTATATTTGGGCATATGGGCCGTATATATACATAGATCTCACACATACATACATAGACAGAGAATACAAATTAGTACACATGCTCTTGTCAGTGCTATTCTTGGACAAAAAAATGAGCTGAAAGTGTTATACAAATTATTAACCTGTGACGTGGTTTAATTTTCGATATACAAGTCACAATTAACTTTTAGGCAGGAATTATATTACTCAACGGTGTATTTATAATGATATATAGCACAAATTAGTTGTGATTAAATAATTGAGTAAATACTGTGACATATTGTTAACTTTGGATACTAGCAACAACCGTTTCGGTATTGTAGCACAAGTCCACGTCACACACATCGGTGGCACAACTACTAAGATGACAATGTGCAGCACCGAACAACGTGGCTTCCTCAGTCGCTAGATTTAACTTCAATACATCTTTCTCCGTTCGGTACACAGCCCAACCTACAGTTATATCGAAAATAGGATGGAAAGCATTTATAAGGCTACGACAACAGCCGACGCCAACGTCTTCGAAAAAATAGTACGCACATCTCTGTTTGCTGCATTCACAAGCGTGGACGCCGTCTGTAACTACGAGCCGTCTATGTTTTAAGCATCTGATAATATTCATCATTTGTCGGTTACTTGAAACTCTAAAAGTAAAGCCAATTCTACAGAAGTTGACTAACATAAATTAAATTAGCTTTTTTTTTACAAGGAATCACTGTATGGAGAATCTCTGAACGAATTTGTACATTGAAACTCACCATGTATGTATATGGAGGGGTTAATAAAAATGTTTCTGCACTCAGACCATAGTTGGTCTTTGTATCAGTACAATCTCTGGGAGTGTGAAATGAGATTAATGAATTCTCTACGGCTCGCTTTTCAAACCTACGATATCATGGGAATAGCCATTTGTTATCATATCAATATGCTATTTGATCTCGCTTACTGAGCGTCTTTTGCTGACATATTCCCGTTTACCATTGAGTCTCTCTCAATAAAAGTTCTGGACTGGTATCGGTAACATTCCCGTATTACGCTAGGTTTCGCTAAATGGGCATCCCCGACTGACGCTGGCCTACGATCGAAGAAGCAGTAGTGTGGCTGTCAATATGCATCCAGTATCAACAAAGTTCATACGTCATTCTACATCGTTTATAATATGAAATAGAGAGCAAACTGAGAGTGAAATAGGGCACTTATGGAGAGTAATTCGGTAAGTTCAAGGAAACTGCAACTCCAGGGAACTCTCATCCTCGATTTTGTTCACAACAAAATATCACTTCAATCAACGCATGAATCGAAACCGAAGAAGCTGGGTCCACGGAATGACAAGTACGCTGTAACACTGAACTACCTTGTAGAGTTGCTAGTCCGCACATTGTACAGTGTTTACGTTCATTTTATGTATTATAATTGGAGCTCTGAACTTTATTTTTATTATGCTTTTGGTTTTAGATAAAATTATCCATCCCACTCAACAATGAAATCTGTCGTCAACAAATGCACATGTTGTGATGCCTCATGATTGGCCGTATACCGCTGTACACCTTTCAGCGTAAAGAATGTAGTCGATGATATATGTTATACGTTACAGTTTACATTTTATTTTCAAATATGTTGTAAGATAATAAAATCTGTGTTAAATAAATGTCAAATACGTTTAACAAAAAATTACATCATTCATTACATTGCGGGACGGCTATGATACCTTACAAATTACAAATGTGATTTCCTTCAGGATGATGTTATTCTAGAGTTAGCCGTTGACTGTATCAGTTAGCGAGTAATGGCTTACGAATGATGTAAAGTTATGGTAAATATATTTGAAATTAAAATATAATTATTTATTCGACATGCATTTTATTTTATGGCACCATTAGTTGAAACTAAAAATTAAAAAGTAAAATTTAATTATGATATCGGTCTGTATTCTTTACATCGAGAGGTGAACTGTGCTCTATTTTTACTTTCTTTTCTTGGTTTTAATTTCAATTTTACTTTTATCGTTGGTCCTATTTTTTTAATAGCTACAATCAAGAAACATTACAACTCATGCATTTGTTGATATCACGTTTCACTCTTGAGTTGGATGGATTAGTCTCCGAAATATCAACTAGTTTGAATCAAGAAACATCACAACTCATGCATTTGTTGACATCACGTTTCACTCTTGTGTTGGATGGATTAGTCTCCGAAATATCAAATAGTTAGAATCAAGAAACATCACAACTCATGCATTTGTTGACATCACGTTTCACTCTTGAGTTGGATGGATTAGTCTCCGAAATATCAAATAGTTAGAATCAAGAAACATCACAACTCATGCATTTGTTGACATCACGTTTCACTCTTGAGTTGGAAGGATAATAGTCTTCGAAATATCAATAGTTACAATCAAGAAATATCACAACTCATGCATTTGTTGACATCAGGTTTCACTCTTGAGTTGGATGGAAAATAGTCTCCGAAATATCACTATGATTCTTTATTTAACATCTATTTTAAACATAAAAATTGTTATCCCTTGACGATGGAAATATATTAAAATGTGCTGTGATTTAATTTGTGTTGCTTTTATATTTTAATTTATGTAATTGTATTTTCAAGTTTTTTCGTGGTTAGAACGTTAGTCATTCGTATATTAATGATATTTTATCTTTCAAATAACTTTTGTTATAGATGATGTCGCTTTTCAATCCTAATAAATTATTGGTGAAGTAAGGCTAAGGAAAACTGAAACACTCACAGAAAAGAAATCTCAGTATGAGCTTTGTTCACTACGATTCTGATACATTTTCCCGAAATCAATTACTGATCTCTTAAGGTTGTAACATCCTCTGGTTGAGGTTCTGACTGATATGTAAATCTATCTATTATCGGGCAGTACACCTCACTTGACGATATGTGTCAGAGGAAGCATAATAATTGTTTGTATGCATCTGACGTCTGACTAGTATAATATGTAGCTAGTTGCGATGTATGCAATGGAGGGGGAAAGGAACTGACCACCCTACCCCATTATTTCCTGACCTAGTTGCCTCATAAGTATCACTTATGATGTTCAGCCCTGTCTTTGGACAGTTGACTAAACAACAACGAGGTTGTAACCTGCATATTGAGCTATGATTGGACTTAATCTAATTATTTGTCCATAACTTGCTCTATTATCGAGCGACATAATTGATTACAATATTTATTATAAAATATATATTGTATGACACACAACACAATTTACGCTACCCACTAACACACGCACTATTCAAATTGAAAATAAACGAGTCAACATAAACAACTTATGTCCTTAGTTACCATGTTCCTCATGGAATCGCGGGTTCAAACTCGGCCAAGGACAATCGCGTTTTAATAATAATAATAATAATAATAATAATAATAATAATAATAATAATAACAATAATAATAAAATTGAACGACACAGTTCATGTAAAGCCAAGGTCTGCTGGCTTCACCTCGACATGCCTCAGCAGAGGAGCGATCATCTAATCAGTATAGAAGTAACGTGTGGTTACCACGAGCAATTATAGCTGGCTTGCGGAGCCGGATTTCGCTACTTACTACTGATCTCCAAATTCGTAATGAAGCTGGGTGATCCTACATAATGGCCGAAATTTCATGAGATAACGCGTTTCCTCATGAAGATTCTAACCACTGCTCATCTCGTAAGTCCAAGGCATGGCGCCTTAGACCGCAAAGCTATGGAACGGGACAGTAGATTTTAAGGGTTACCGAGAGTAAGAAAGATTGGAAGGCGTATGTTGTAGAATTACAGCATTAAAAGGACTCGGTCCTTGAACAAGAGTATTCAGGCAAAATTTAGCGGCTACTTCTCGTCTCCACACAAATTAAACTCTGGAGATGGTACCGTGAGCCCGACGAAGTGCAAGTGCAAGTCGGTAGAGCCGCGACGTTCTATCAGCAAGCACCGTCTTTGTCCACTACAAATTATAGTTGGACTCACAGGGATTCTAAACCAAGTTATCAGCGTGGAAATCCAGTGCTTCATGTATTCGACTAATAACTGATATTTGTTGTTGTTTATTCAACTGTACGAAGATAGGTTTGAACCTCACAAATGACACCAATAAGGTATCACTCATGAGGCAACTAAGCCAAGAATTAATGGGGTAGGTCAGTGCTGGAGTCAGGTAGCAGTGCTGGGTAAGGACAAGGTCGATTCCGGAGTAAGATAAACAACAACACTGCATTGCAACAGGGTGTTCCATATCTACGAATAGGGGCCTACTATAAGAACTGCAATTTTCTTAGTTTCGAACGCAGAAATAAAATGCGGTATTTTTGAGTGAGTACTCGTATAAAGAAAAAGGCAAAAAAGTACATATAAAAGCAAGAAAAGGGCAAAAAAGTACATATTAAAGTAAAAAAAGGCGTAAACGGCAAAAAGGCAAAAAAGGAAAGGCAAGATCAAACTTAATCAGAATGCTTCATTTCTCATGATTCGTGCACATTTACTAAAAGCCTTTAAATATGAACATTCAAATAAAATAGACATTTTCCTAAATATCGGATGTCTAATAATGACACAATGTAATTCTTAATGAATGGAATGACTTCCTAAATTCATGGACTTTGTCAGTTTTTCCATGCAGTAAAATGTTTGACCCTACTGTGATTAACGTGTATGTAATTCACTAACAACGTTTAGATGCATCTGTTGCTGTAAGAAACATCTCAACATGGACTGAATAATTATAAACTCCATTGTTGATATTGTATAATATAGGTTAATATTATTTTTATTTCAGTCAGTTTCCTTACGACCTTTCCAGTGAGAACATTAAAATTTGTGTGAGTTGGTATTTTACTATTTAAAATGCAGCAAGTCTCAAGTGATAATAGTATTTACAAATACGTGAAAAAAAAAGCGTAAGGTGTGTGAAGTGGAAAAGAAATTTAGCAAAACGGAAACGCAATGTAGGAGAAGAATACAAAATAAGCACGGGAAAAATACATCCAGCTAAAATGTCAGGCTCTAGCTGCAAATGCAGAAGAAAATGTTATGATATGTTTAGTGAAACAGAAAAGGCACCCCTTCTAAGTAATTTTAATGTTTTGGCTGACAAAAAATAAACAAGATGTTCATCTTTGTGAACTGATGTCACCAAGTGTTGTTTCCCGTCGAAGACCGCGAACAAAATAACATTCCCAAAAGAACGTCACTATAAAATAAGTTGAAGTATTCAAATACTTTTGTTTTCTTATTATATATACCACATTAAACAAGTAGCCAGTCGTAGCTGCAATGAAATATTGCTATTGATTTTATGAACTCTTTCATAAAATATTCAGTGTTAAATTCGTCACTGCTTACTTACTTACTTACTCACTCACTCACTCACTCACTCACTCACTTACTTACTTACTTACTTACTTACTTACTTACTTACTTACTTACTTACTTACTTACTTACTTACTTACTTACTTACTGGCTTTTAACGAACCCGGAGGTTCATTGCCGGCCTCACATAAGCCCGGCATTGGTGCCTATCCTGAGCAAGATTAATCCAGTCTCTATCGTCATATCCCACCTCCCTCCAATCCATTTTAATATTATCTTCCCATCTACGTCTCGGCCTCCCCAAAGGTCTTTTTTCCCTCCGGTCTCCCAACTAACAATCTATATGCATTTCTGGATTTCCCCATGCGTGCTACATGCCCTGTTCATCTCAAACGTCTTGATTTAGTGTTCCTAATTATGTCAGGAGAAGAATACAATGCGTGCAGTTCTGTGTTGTGTAACTTTCTCCATTCTCCTGTAATTTCATCCCTCTTAGTCCCAAATATTTTCCTAAGCACTTTATTCTCAAACACCCTTAACCTATGTTTCTCTCTCAAAGTGAGACTAAAAGTTCCACAACCATAAAGAACAACCGGTAATATAACTGTTTTATAAATTCTAACTTTCAGATTTTTTGACAGCAGACTGCATGATAAAAGCTTCTCAACCGAATAATAACAGGCATTTCCCATACTTATTCTGTGTTTAATTTCCTCCCGAGTATCATTTATATTCATTACTGTTGCTCCCAGGTATTTGAATTTTTCCACCTCTTCAAAGGACAAATTTCTAATTTTTATATTTCCATATCGTACAATATTCTCGTCACGAGACATACTTTGTCCCTGCTACACTAGAGTTTTTTTTTTCCGATGAAACTGTACGTATATTATTATGAATTATTAGGTACCCGTAGGAATAACTAACCATCTTGTATGCCGGTTGGCATTTTGTAGTCTTCATGGCATCGGGAAAGGGAGAGTAAAACGCCTAGCCACAATAACTGCAATGGGGGAATCTCGTACTGATAAAAGAGATGTCCATACTAAGAGACTCCATAGTAAATCTGCTGACACCTTAACTAAGATGCTGTGTGTTTAATTTGTTTTCTTTCGATTTTCACATTTTAAAAATTTCACTGAATATATATTTAGTGTAGTCCTAAATGTGGTAAGTTTTATTTTCTTATCTGTAACAGGTAGATGATCAAATACGACCTTTCCTTATAAAATGAGCCATTATGGAAGGAATAAAAGTAAGAGTCGATATCTGTCATCAGAACTAAGTATTATAGATGTGCTGAGTGAGGAAACGAGTTGAAATTCTGAACAAATAATGGCTTGAAGAGATAGATGACACAAAAGCTAGCAATACACAAACGAAAAGCTTCTGAATTCTACGACAACAAGAAAAAGTTCTCAAATCTTGCCAAAGAAATGAATAACATTGATGTCCTAGTTTTGACTTCCAACAGAACTTGCCATGCCCTTTACTGCCTGTGAACGAGATATTCTACCTCCGTGAGCTGTGACAATTTAACATTTGTATTAACAGTGCAAAATCATCAAAAAGCACAATGTTCATGTGGAATGAATCTCAGGAACACAAGGGTGTTAACAACGTTCTTTCGTATTTAAATAACTATACTACAAATAACCTGTCTGCATAAGTTGACTCTCTCTACTTGTTCACTGATGGTTGCATTGGCCAGAACAAAAATGTGACAGTGGTTCAATACCTTACAACTCTGGTTGCTTCTGGAAGATTCAAGTGCATCACTGACTACTTCCCTGTAAAAGATCACAGTTTTCTCCCATGTGACACAAACTTTGCAAGAATAGAGAAAATCAAAAGGAAGAAAGAAGAAGTAGAAACTCCGAGAGAATGGGAAGACGTTATGAAGAAAGAGGCAAATTTCAATGTAATACGAATGAAAGGTGGAGACTTCGAAGAACACAAACTTAAGACAGTGTTACAAAATGTCAGCGAAGTGCAGAAGTTAAAAGTTTTCTGTTTCGAAGTAAAAAATATTTAAGTACTCAAACAAGTTTCCAGAGAAAGTCGCAGTTACAGAAAATATGGAAGGAACAGATTTTATGTTATATTCTTTGATTAAAATATCCTTCCCAGCATGTTGCTTTTAGCAACCTCTCTTTGTATGCCAACACACTGCCCATAAAGTTAGAAAATCTGGAAAATCTGAAACGTTTAGTCAAGTATTTATCATTAGCAGGTGCAGCATTCTATTTATCTCTGACAGGATTTTCTCAACCTGAAATAATATCGATGGACTCTGGAGAAGAAGAAGAAACAGCTGACAATTTTTTTTCCATTGAAGTAACAGCTGATAATTTACTTTTCTTATTTCCAAATATTGTAATTTGTTGTTTTCTCATGCTTATTTACCATAATTTGTATTACAATGTCTAAATAATATTTTAAATAAAGTTAATTTTTCTTCCATAACCTATTCTTTTACCATGAATTTAAAAAACTTCCAAGTCCATGGCTATATATTAATAATTTTCCACTAAATTAGGCACTGTAGGGTGTTAAAACTTTTAGGGAGTGTAAAAGGAAGCATGACATACATGCCGACCAAAAATGACTTCAATGAAACAAAAATGTCTATAGTTATAAAGATTTTTGTCGCTACTGAAAAAATATGGATTCTATGGACTTAGTATGTTCTGCAATTCAGGTCTTCATTTTTGTTCCAAAGAACCTCAGGAATCACCTCCATAAACCAGGGAAGAACTCCGTGAATCACTCTGAATATTTTGTTTTATATGATCCGCAAGGTCATGGAAAGTTTTGAAAATTTTTCTCGTGCTTGGGAAAGTATATTCTGCGTGCACATTTAGGCCTACAATCTGTATACTCAATTCTTATGCTGAACTTGTCTACATCTTGTATTGTTATAACCCTCACCTACAGATCTCTTTGTAACTATTCACGTCTCTCTTCCATTTTCCTGGAGTTCTATTACTTTTTCTACCACGAGCTTTGTTTTCAGTGTTATCTATGTTTTCCCCATTATTTTGATTTTCAATACGCCTACCTGCATTTTCATCATCATCGCTACCTCTATCACAGATTTCTGGGTTGTCATTTACAGAATTATCAGAATTAAAAACTATAAAACCTAATGTTGTGATATTCCATTTGCTATTTTAGAGTTTTTTTATTTGTCAGTTTATTGCATTTCTTGTTGTTCTTAGGTTCGTTTTGTTATTCATTCTATATATTCTATGTCCCTGAGATTCATGTATGTAATATCTCAGTCATTTTAAAAGTTGGGTGAACTAAGTAAATAAATGAAATAAATACCAATAAAGTCCTCAAATAATATGAACGTATGTTAGTTCAATTGAAAATCGGCTGAAGTTAAGGCCTATAGGTTACGATGACTGCAGAAATATCTGAATCAAATACATGAGTCTCAGCATCAGAGTACAAAACTTTCTGGACTTATTTTGAATGACCACTGAAATATTATGTGCTTTTTTTTTCAGATACATTAATATGTGCTTCTCTTTTCCGGTTAAAAATCTTAAAATTAACTTATTTGAATAAGCTTCTTAAGAAACGTATCATAAGGAATCCCTAAAGCCTAATATCTCAGAATTAGATATTTTAGTGACTTACACTGATTGGCCTCTGAGCCGTCCGAATATGTATTTTACTTTCTTCGAATTTTTTTCACTTCTTTTGTTACCTAAAAATGATCCAACCGTAGTCCACCAATGAATGTAGTTATTCCTTCAACTTCGTCTCTATTCCTTAGAGTCCCACTCTGTTTAACTATACATGTATTCTGCCAGTTCAATGCAGTACAAGCAACAAACATTCGAGGGGGCAAGAAGTATGTTGAGAGTACGCAAGTAAAAAACATGTTTAATAACAAACGTACGGAATATGAATGTTTTTTACACGAGTATGATATATTGCCATCTTTTATACGGAGTTTAATCAACTATCTTTCCCGGAGCAATATCTTCGTAGATATTAAAAAATAAACACCGCTTGTTATAATAATTATGCTCATGAAACATTGCGTCCACATAGTATATATAAACTGTCAATTTTTATGTAAAAATATGGTGTCACGAAGCTGATAATACCTTCTCATTATACAGTTCCTTTGTCTAATTTCGAATAAGACTACTGATTATATCTGTCGTCGATTTGTAAAAGGGGACATGTACAAAATCACAAAGTGTTGGAAAATCGCAAAAACTATAACTAAGTTAACAAATTAAAATTTTCATATATTTTTTTCTAATTAGATCACTATGGATACATACATTCAGGATTCATTAACATTTTAATTTTTAAGTCTGTTATGGTTTTTTTTTTGCGATTTTACAACACTTTGTTATTTTGGACGTGTCCCCTTTTGCAAATCGGTTATATTTTCTTGAACTATTATTCGAAAGACATACTTCTACGTATATAAGTTCATTGAATATGCACGCAAATACTTAAAACCATGAACATTGCTTCCCGTATTTCACACAAAATCAACGATTCACTCACTCTTTATAAATACTTTCATGACAAGAAATTATAGTCCTTGACAATGAGGAGCCCTTCTCTAATAGTAAGAGTAGTTAGTATCTGGGTTCATCTGACGAGACCTAGCAACTTTTCGATTTTGAAAAGATTTGCAACGAAAAATACACATAATTTTCTATGTGGTAATTACGGTTTGAGAATATATTACCAATCTCATTTCATTTAGTTATTCATCCTATGAGAGAAACAATATTAAAAAAATCATTTGAGCTCATTTTGAATCCATTGTCATTTTATGTTCTTGTTTTCAACTGAGGACCTATGAATCGTCTACTAGAATATTTTGCAGATAAATTGACTCCTAGACACGGAATAGGAAAATCCATCTATTTGCTTAGCACAGAGATGGGCGAAATTTGAGTTGCGACTCAGAGTGTAGTCACGACGTTAAGGGATGGAAGTACAAATAACATTATATGTTCGAGAGTCAAGGTCGGGAGTGGACGTACGTACAGTAGTGGCAAAAAAACCGGACCGACCGTTGTAGCTGATTTCAGAGTCACAGATTCAGATTTTGCTAGTCAAAAACACATATAATTAATTATAACAATGAATTTTATTGCATTTGTTGGATTCTTACCGTCTTTTGTTTCCTTCAGTGCCTCAAACTTAGAGGCGAAAAGCCTTTGAGAGTTTTATTTTTATCTGGCATCAATATTACTTTTCTACCTCTATTCGGCAAAGATAACTGCGTATTTTTACATTAAACAGCAGTACATACCTCTGGCTTCACTATCCATATTGAAATTACACAGTTCGACACAATACACAGCACAGGATTCTTTTGTATCAGCTACAAGAGTCGGTCCGGTTTTTTTGCCACTATTGTACATCAGTGCAGTGATGGAATTCATTATGGTCTTATCTAAACCACTGTGTTTCGGAAAGCAGATATTCCGTATAGAATGTGAGGAAGAGTTTTTCTGTTGTGCTGAAGGGGAGAATGAGAAATGTCTAATTTGTTAAAAGATATTACTTAACGTTTTTAGAGGCAATATACAAAGACATTACGTTAGATGAAACGATTCATATGATGAAAACAAAAATACGCGCTGCACAGAAAAATATTAGTGTTATTATTGTTATTACTATTATTGTTCTTATTAGTGTTATTGTTATTATTATTGTTCTTATTACTGGTATTATTATTATTATCATTATTGTTATTATTAGTAAATTAGTAGTAGTAGTAGTAGTAGTAGTAGCAGTAGTAGTAGTAGTAGTAGTAGTAGTAGTAGTAGCAGTAGCAGTAGCAGCAGCGGCAGGTTTCAGGGTTGGAACGTGTCAAATTATTACAAGAGTTGCATGCTAAGAACATAGCACAGAAAGCTCCAAAAATTGATGATTGCAAATACATAACTAAATATGCAATCCACATATTAGCCTGGGAGATCGCTCAGTCTCTGAAACCTTTCCAAGAGAGTGAATTTCTGAAGCTATGTTTGCCAAAACTGTGGAAGTTATATGCCTTCATGAACTCTCCAATTTTAATAATCTGAATATATCTCGAAAAACTACTCAAAGGAGAGTACAAAATCTTAAAATAAATGTAGAAAATCAACTTAAAGAAAAAATAATATTTGTTGCTTTGTCCCTTGCATTAGACGACAGTACAGAGATTTCAGACGCAGCGTAAATTAGTATTTACAATATATCCGTTACAAATATTACACCAGATTATTATAGTATTCTAAAAGGATTTGTAGAAGAGGAGGAAGAAACAGAAGAAAAAGAAGAGGCAGAAAAAGACGATTAGAGTGAGAATTCTTTCTTCCCTTCTTTCTTTCTTTCTTTCTTTCTCTCTTTCTTTCTTTCTTTCTTTCGTAAGCTAATTATTCCATATCATAAATAAAACGACCACAAAATAGACGATAGTTCATAAATTACGCTACCATTTAAATCAAATCACCTATAATCCGCCACTGCAGAAGCTCTATAACTTTTCCTCTTCCCTCGCAACAATGCTTACTTCTAAAATTGTTTTAAGAGCTGCATTTTCTTATATTATTGTACCGCAAACCTGATTTCTGCTCACGTCTGCTTTAGGAGATCTCACTATAAACAGACGGAATGCAGAAAATCATTTTCTCGGTGTCAGGGATGCTAGAAATATGTTTTTTCGCGAAAATCTCCAAATCGAATTTTTACAACACCTCAATAGCCTACTTTAACTAGTGAGAATGTGAATAGTGGAACTATAAAAATATTTGCATGCACCCAAAATTAACGTAAGTACGTCTGTCCGAACGCCGAAGTTTCCCTCCAAACTTTTGTACCGTGCGCCAGCTAATATTTGATTAGACTATGCCGCATATGCACGGCGTATCGAAATCGGCTTCAACTACTTACTACAAATGTTGTGTAAGGTTGACAAATCGAACTGAAACACTGACCGAGTTACTACGTGAGCGCTGGCTGTCTTAGAGTGAGCAAGTGAGAAAGCACGGGAGGAAGGGAGAGAGCACTATGAACTTAGCGTTGCCACATTTAGTAACAGGGATACATAATATTATTATTATTGTTATTATTATTATTATTATTATTATTATTATTATTATTATAGAATTAGTATTTATTAGTATAGAATCCAATACTCGTCTGAGGTGCTCTCAACTACCCTTATAACTTATTTCATCTTGCAGTGTAACACGGAGTTTCTTTAAAGTAGTAGGTACTTCATTTTAGTGTGTAGTACTCTTGTATTTTTCTCCTTATAATACACCTATCCATGTCCTCCAATATGAATTTTTTCTCACTTTTCGGTTTTTACCCGGTGTGGCTAATTTGGTTCAGTTACTATCGGCTACTTTCGTTCCTCTTCTAATTTTTTTAATGAATGATTCCGATTTTCCAGTTGCTGTTGCAGCTCGTTTTGTTGCTTGAGATAGTGGCAAATTAAATGAATTCATGTTCTTCTCAGCATAAAAAAACCAATTACCTTGGCAACAATACTTCTTCCTTGACTATGTACAACTTAATTCTTGCCTGTCTCATCGATGTGAATTAAATATTTGATAATATTGTAGCTTAGGAACCTTTATACACGCACGCACGGACACAACACAACTCACAATCAGCTAGACTGAAATTGGCAACGTTGTGATCGCAGTTGTATTGTATTTGCAGGACCACTCACAGTTTGTCAAACCTGCTAACAGAAGTATTAAAAGGTTGACTAGTTGCCTGCAATGCTAGCATAATGGAACCTTCCCAGCCGACAGTCGAGGCCAAAATGAAGAATTCGTTGTTGTGGTAATATTGGAGAGTGGTTCTTCTATTGGTCGCGATGACCACACGTACCGTCTCAGACTGAATGATTCAGGTCGAAGGAGAGAGAAAAAGAAAGAGAGAGATTCCAGAAGTTGGCGTGTTTTACGGGGTTTCACTTGAAGTTGTCAAGTTAGCTAACTTTCAGCATCTTGCCGTTGAGGACCTAAAATATTGGCAATCCAAATGACTGTAAGAGCTATCTATATAAGGACTGTCCGTAGAGCCTTAACATGTGGCCAGCCTAATCATGTGGTTCAAACATTAAACAAACTAAAGAAACGAAAAAATATTATGTTCTAAATTGCATTTCAATTACTGCAGACGATTCAAACTTACAATCATTTCCTGCAAGAGCTATTACAGTTTTACACTATTTTAATAATTTATAACGCCTTTCTCAAATACATAATTTCGATTATGCAACAATAGATACAACATACATACATGGACACATATGCACATATTTATTTATTTATTCATTTAATTATTTATTTATTTATTTATTTATTTATTTATTTATTTATTTATTTATTTATTTATTTATTTATTTATTTTATACGGTGCAGTTAAGGCCATGAGACCTTCTCTTCCACACTATCATTCAAACAATAACAACAGTAGTAATACTAATATTTGTTGTTTAGTCAACTGTCGGAAGACAGATCTGAACCTCACAAGTGATATCAACAAGGCACCACGTACGAGGCAACTAGCCCAGGTGATAATAGGGTAGGGTAGTCAGTTCCTTTCCAACTCCATTGCATACATCACCGACTAGCTATATATTACACTAGTCAGACTTCAGATGCATACAACCAATTTTTCTTCCTCCGACACATAACGCCAAGTGAGATGTACTCCCTGATAATAGATACACATATCAGCCAGAAACTTAATCAAAGGGTTATACTTACTTACTTACTCACTTACTTACTTACTTACTTACTTATTTACTTACTTACTTACTTACTTACTTACTTACTTACTTACTTACTTACTTACTTACTTACTTACTTACTTACTTACTTACTTACTTACTTACTTACTTACTGGCTTTTAAGGAACCCGGAGGTTCATTGCCGCCCTCATATAAATCCGCCATTGGTCCCTATCCTGAGCAACATTAATCCATTCTCTATCATCATATCCCACCTCCCTCCAATCCATTTTTATATTATCTTCCCATCTACGTCTCGGCCTCCCCAAAGGTCTTTTTCCCTCTGGCCTCCCAACTAACATTCTATATGCATTTCTGGATTCGCCCATACGTGCTACATGCCCTGTTCATCTCAAACGTCTGGATTTAATGTTCTTAATTTTGTCAGGTGAAGAATACATTGCGTGCAGTTCTGTGTTGTGTAACTTTCTCCATTCTCCTGTAACTTCATCCCATTTAGCCCCAAATATTTCCCTAAGCACCTTATTCTCAAACACCCTTAACTATGTTCCTCTCTCAAAGTGAGAGTCCAAGTTTCACAACCATAATGAACAACCGGTAATATAACTGTTTTATCAATTCTAACTTTCAGATTTTTTGACAGCAGACTGGATGATAAACGCTTCTCAACCGAATAATAAAAGGCATTTCCCATATTTATTCTGTGTTTAATTTCCTCCCGAGTATCATTTATATTTATTACTGTTGCTCCAAGATATTTTAACTTCTCCACCTCTTCAAAAGATAAATTTCCAGTTTTTATATTTCCATTTCGTACAATATTCTCGTCACGAGACATAACCATATAGGGTAAACATTGGTAATTTCGTGGCAGTGGTTATTTCGTGATATTTTTCTTTGCTCTTTCGTGAACTAACCAATGGTGTTACGAGATTCAAATTTCCGCCAAGGGATTGCATATGTTATCCGGTTTCCAGAAACATACAGTTACGCTTTATGTGACTATTGTAGCTGCTTCAGTGAGATTTTATGTTTGGAGAGAGCAAGTTAGCGCCGATTTCTCAGGCGTATAAATCTTGTGGATGTTTGTAATTACTTTACAGACTTATTACTAAAGGTAAGTAAATGATATTTGGTACAATGATTTATTATATCTTAATGAAATTTTAGAAAATGTTTTTGGAATTTTAGATACAGCTGTAGTCGCCATATAGGCTTAGCTTTACTGATAGAAATCTTAGCTGTTTGAGGCGAAATTTTGTTGAACATTAAGCGTTACATTTTATACTATTTTAAAAATTGTATTACAATACGAATTTTAGAAATCTGAAGATAAGATGTGATAACAAAAAAAGAAAAGGGGGACGCAGTGGGTTCAGTGTAGATTCTGTTTGATTTGTTATCATACTAAGTGTCAATGATAAGTGCTAGATGATTTACTTGCAAGAATTGTGACAGAAGATGAAACATGGCTCCACCATTTTGGACCGGAGACAGAGGCAGACAATGGAGTGGCATAATGAAAATTCACCAAAGAAATTGAAATTCAAATGTGCACCTTCGGCAGGAAAAGTTATGGCTACTGTGTTTTTCGATTCAGAAGGACCCTTGCTTGTGGACATCATGCCACACGGAACCACGATTAATTCTGACGCGTATGTGGCAACTCTCAAGAAACTTCAAGCTCGAGTGAGTAGTGTTCTACGACATCGGGAGAAGCAGGATATTCTGCTATTGCACGACAACGCACAGCTATAATATGTCAGTCACAACACCACAGACCAGATCAGAAAATTCGGATAAACAACACTTAAAATCCGCCTTACAGTCCTGAACTGGCACCGTGCGATTACCATCTCTTTGAAAAACTGAAGGATCCCTTCGCGGAACAGGGTTAGAAGATGACTCCCTTGTGCACGCTGCTAAAGAGTGGCTCAGATGTGTTGGTCCAGACTTTTACAGTGCTGGTCTACAGGCCCTCGTTCCTAGGTTACGTAAGGCAGTTGAAAGGGACGGGGATTATGTGGAAAAGTGACATTTTGTTCCTGAAGGATGTATCTACATTCTGTGAAAATAGCAAAGCTGTATGATAAAATGTAATTTTTAAACAAATGTTATGCATTACTTTTGGAGCTATAGTAAAGTCAGTAATAAAAGTGTTCATCCTTTCAGGGCAAAGAACATCCCTTTTCAATTTCAATTTTTACTTTCGTTTCATTCATATTATATGTTGATATGTATTTCTATGTTTTCTTGCTATGAATATTAGACGGAATTACTATGTTTGAAGTCTTGTAACAATAAATGAGAATTTCATTTGACTTTAATGAATTTTTCCACAATTCTTCTACCTCTCACGAAATTATCAATGTAATATCACGAAATTACCAAGGTTATCACGAAATAACCAACCTTTTAGCTTAGTTGTAAAAGTGGTTTTCGGCACTTGTTCAAGAACGTGTCCAATCTTTTATGTCTCCAGATTTGTACAGAAAATTATCGTCTTTTAGATGAAAAATCGGAATAAGGATTTATTTACACATTTGCATTTTCAATTAATTTTAATGAAATTATCACGAAATTACCAATGTTTACCTTACTTTGTCTTTTCGGGATTTACTTCGAAACCTATCTCTTTACTTGCTTCCAGTAAATCAAAGGTTCATACTAGTAGTAATACTTAAATATAAAATTATCTTGCAGATTAAGGAGCTTACATAAAATGAAATATTGACTAAACATGATACATAATTAAGTACAATAATCATATTTATATTCTAACTTTATAGTAGGCCCGAATGACAATTTATATAATCACAGAATAACCTATAAAAATCGGCTAACACTCACAAATCAATTCCATGCAAAAGTAAGTAATTCTTAATTTAAATTGATTAACCGTGTGCAATTCCTGGCATGGCGAGATAAGGAGTTCCATAAGCGGAAAACTGACACGGTGAAAGAGGAAGAACAAAAAGAGGTACGGTGACGAGTAATAGATGATAAGACCTGATGTTGATTCCGTAACGTTGTAAGATATTCAAAGCGAGTTCTCAGATATTTTGGAGTAAAAGTGAATAATATTCTAAATATAACAGACAAAGAATGTACTATTCTTCACTCCTTTAGGCGGACCCAAGAAAAAGGTTCAAAAGATGGCGTTATATGGTAAAATCTACGAGTATTGCAGTATAAGCGGACACACACATTATGAACACATTGCAATCTTTCAGTTAAATTGACAGTTATATTTGTCAAGAGAGAATCGTAGTAATCAAAATGGGTCATCACTAGCGATTCAACAATGTTTCTTTTTATGGAAAGAGGCAGACAATTTCGCAAATGATTGGGAGAGTGGAGCAATGAAAATACTTTCTTACAGTTGTGAGTTACATGACTATTCCAATTTAAATATCTGTCCATTAATAATAACCCAATATTTTTTTACAGTGTTGCTATACTTAATAAACTGATCGTTGTGGTATGGTTTTGTCGTTAATTGTACTGAGCAAGCAATCGTTTAACTTTGAACATCATACGGAGTTGAAGTAATAGGCCTACAGATAAAACTCAATTCGAGCTGGAACAATAAATATGGCTCCTTCAATGACCACAGACTACCAAACACGGTTTCTCTGTGTTGGTAAATACAAGTATATGCTAGTAAAAGGCAATGTTTTTTTTTCATATGACATTTCAGATAATGGAGGCGGGTTGGTCTTCGGCATTCCTATTGGCCTATGTTTGGAGAATGACCGTCTGTCAAGAATGCAGCGGGGTGGTTCCCCAGGAAGAGACGAGCCATCAGAACTTCGCAGAAAGTCTCATCACGGGAGCCGAAGCAGTTTTAGTTCTCTTATAGAGACCACCACAGCCCGTGGTGACGAAGTAAGTAACTTTAAGATTTAGTACATTTATAATTAAATATTTTAAATTTAGAAAAGTGCTTACCGATTTAAAAAAAATCGTATTTCATTTTACCTCTGTTCATAATCGTTTATATTCGGCAAGTTCATGGTGCTGACCATCTTCAATATACAGAATTTCGCTATTCCAATCTATAATACGAATTTCTTACACATTATTAACAAAATTGTTTACGGTTTTGAGATTGAGTATCTTATCTAACATAACTAGAAAGTATATTATCAAAATATTTTTCACTAAAAAGTAACATCTCTTTTGCTGAATAAAACAAACGAGCCTGTTTCGTCAACCATAATCTAGAATTTCCGGGATATACAACTAATTAGTGATTGCCAAAGACCTTATTTTCATTTTATTAATTAGTTACTTCTGATAATCTTGCAATGGACAATCAAATTTTTAAGATGATATTTTGTGCCGTGAGTGAAACTCACAAATTGTCAAGACAGAGACGAAATTTTAGGCATCCAACCAGCTTGAATATATTTTATGAAAGTTAAAGGCAATTGTGCTCAGTTTATATACTTACATCTTATAAAATAAATAATTTTCACTTTGAATTGCATATGAATGTTCATAAAATATGCGACTTAGACATTCTTTATTTGAATGAAATAGCAGATTTGTGAAAAAATACTAGTAATTTTGGCATAAATGTATGTTAAAAGTCTGTGGAAAAACTGGACATAAACTGCAATATCGTGGCTAAAGAAACGGATTCTTACATTACACGGCAACGTTTTTTTTAGATTTTATATAAGAGCTTAATTATATATGAAGTAATTCATGAAGATCATGCCATACTCTAGCATCTGATTTCTCACATCATTGTGATGAAAAAACTTTATACTCGTATAAACGTATGTTATATTTTTAAAATTGAGTGAGTTACACCCTCCTGAATTGTAAAATATATGTAAACATGGAAATATGAAGGTTTAAGTATTTAAACTATTTTCGAGAATTGTGCTGAGTGTATTATAAATTCATTAAAGAACATTCACATTAGGATTACTCGCCTCAAAAATCTGTATTAAAGACGGTTTTCAAAGACCCCCCACCTTCTGCAGCAACATGAAGTCTCCCAGCAGCATTCCCTAATTATACCGTATGTATGTATTTGTGTGTGTATATTAGTGGCACAAATCGTGTGCGTGCGTGCGTGTGTGTGCCATTACTATCAGTCAGTTACTTGCATTTTTTATGTTCTTCCATCAGTCATTTTACATTCAATTTATTGTGTGAGCATATTCTCCAAATAGAATTATCATTAAAGTCTTCAGCGAACTTGAAATAGCAATCTCTGAATTTGAATTTCATTTCCACAGTTGTGTTTGTATCATAACTACCTATTATGACTGGTTTTCTCACTCTTTCTGCAACATGTTTTCATTCCAAAAGTTCAAAGTTTAGACTCTTACACAGTAGACTACAAACAAGCGACAATAAACTTCCACTATTATCGTCGTCGTCATCATCATCATCATCATCATCATCATCACCACCACCACCATCCCAATTCAAGAACGAAACAATTTTTTTCTGCCAAGAATATAGAAAACCTTGATAATATTCTTTATGTAACACGTTACTTTATATGACACGATAATTTATCATAGTATACCACAGAGAAGCCATACACTATTTGTTCATCAATAAATTTGCAACAAATTGAAATAAAATTCTCATTTTCGGAGAAATTTTAGCTTAATATTGCTAGTTGGCAGTGACCAGATGAGCGCTCAGGTGTAGTGTGAAAACAAAATGTCGGATGCAAGATTGTCGTTTGAAAAGCGGAAGACTTTTTGAAGTGGTATTTTAAGTTTCAAAACATCAGCGGGGTAAGGCGACAATGGCGGAACCAGTTTCAAACAATGCCGCCGACACATCTAACAATTGCGCGTATTCGGGACAAATTCGAAGCCAGTGCTACTGCTAACGATATGCATAAAGGATCTTTCGGATGATCTGTAACAGTAACAACTGCAGCTACTTCCGCAGCAGTGTTACAACAATTTATGCCTTCACCACAGAAGTCTGTGAAGCAGTGTGCATTTGAAACCGGAGTCAGTCGATCAAGTGTACAGCGAATTTTGAAGACTGCAAAGTGGAAAGTGTACATTCCAAGACTACTGCATACAATGAATGAGGACGACCCTGATCGACGAATTGAGTACTGTGAGCAGTTTGAAAACAATTTACGGGGGGATTCGGAGTTTCCAGGTAGCATTGCCTGTTCTGACGAGGCACAGTAAAATTCAAACTGAATGGTAATCTAAACTGCCACAATTGCGTGTACTGGCCCCCGAAAATCCGCACATCCATCAATGTCAATTTATCGGGACTTTATGTATGATGTGATTTGTCCTCTCGGAATTTGATTGGGACGTTCTCCTTTGAAGGCATAGTTACCGGTGCGGTGTACCTCGAGATGCTTCAGACAACAATTGTACCTGCCATACGAGAGCTGTATGGGGACGAGAGGTTTTTCTCTGCAAGAAGATGGCGCCCCAGTCCACTACCAACGAGATGTCATGGCGTATCTGGATGAAACTCTACCCGGACGATGGATAGGTCTGTTGAGTACCCGCACGGTCCATAGACGTAACACCTCTCTATCTATGGGGTACCCTAAAGGATGTTGTTTATCGGGGAAAGTCAGCTACACTGGATGCGATACGAGAACAAATAGAAATGTCATGTGCAGCTATCAGACTGTACACGTTACAGAACGTAGTTCGTGGTGCAATTCGGCAGCATCGACAGTTTTTGGCTGCTGATGGTGGTCACTTTGAACACCTACATTAAGGTATAATTTCCCCAAAAGCAATAATTTCATCTCAATTTGTTCCAAAGTTTTTGATGAACAAACAAGGTAACTTATACATTTTTTGGGTTATTCTGTGTATTTATATTATGTTCTTTATTGTATTATATTACTGACGCGCAGATCAACGCGTGGCGTTTTTTTTTATCGTCCAGTTCAGCGTTCGTTACCGTGTGCGGGTATCATAGAGCGACTGTGATGTAACCATACATTTACATTTTGCTTAACAATTTATGTGATAACAGCAATTAAAACGTTATTTAGCAATTCTATGAAAGGAGGTGCTAAAACTGGCTGTCTTCGTTGTCTGCTGTTCGCTGCAGTTCTCGTTAAGAAATGATGGCTATCTCCGATGGATATTAAATTCCAGTTCTTCCAAGGTGTGTGGATTTGTCTTGTATACGACACTTTTTATTTTCATTTACTCCAGATACAAAATTCGCAGGAGGTTAGGTCAAAGGACCGAGGGGCCACATATACCTACTAATAAATATGTTCAATATTTTATGAGAAATCCGTTGATTCCCTCAAACTTGAATATGATTTTACGTCCCCTTTTAAAGAATGAATCAACAGAGGATTGTGCCATAGCTCATAAGCCAATGTTTCCATGAGAGGAATTAGGAGTGTATTTAACCAGGACAAAATTATTAGTAGGAATCTGTGGCACACTCAGTTCCCTGAACTAACCCCTTGCGATTTTTATGACAGGGGTAAATTAAAATATCTCACAAAAGACAAACCCACTCACCACGGAAGAGCCGTCAGAAGATGCTACCACTTCTCAACGAGAACTATAGTAACTCATAGATAGTTTCCTAAAGACATACCGAAAATGTGTAGACAACTAAGACGGCCAGTTTGAGAACTTACTTTCATAAAATTGACAACAATGTAACTTTTAACTACTTATATCTCATTTGATAAGGAAACACTACAATACCCGCACACGGCAACGAGCACAGAGCTCAAAGATGGCACTAACGCCATGCGCTGGTTAGCATGTAAGTGGCTCATCTTGTATTATTTTATTATACTTATAAAATATGTATATTTAGATTGCGTAAACAACCATTTCCTATGCGGTTTTCGAACATACATGTGATCTTCAGTCAACGTCAAACTTGAACTTTAACTATTGCGTGCATGGTGCTATTTTTAAAATGTCACTAATACATATCTAAATTTGCGACATAGGGCTATGGACATATAATAATAATAATAATAATAATAATAATAATAATAATAATAATAATAACATAATAGAGGGCTAAAGCCTACTAGCTGACTGCCATCTTCACATCCACATGCTTCAGCAGAGTGAAGAATCATCCTACCAGTATGAGGGTAACGTGTGGAAAGCACTATGATCTCCTCCCCCCCCCCCAGGTGTTGTAACTGGATCACGAAATCGGATTTCGCTACCGACAGTAGCTTCTCAAATTCATCACAATGCTGGGTGAGCACCGGTCAAATTCATCACAATGCTGGGTGAGCACCGGTCCCATACACTAGCTGAAAAGTGACGAGAAAGCTTTTTCTCCCATGAAGACTGGAGTCAGTGCCCATACCGTAACGCTAGTCCAAGTGCATGATACCATAGGCAAGACGTTACGGCGCGCGGCGTGAGACAATAATAGTATTAGTAACAATAAGAATTGTAACATTAGTGGTAGTGTTGTTGGTAGTTTCGGTGACGGTGATAAATTACTTCGAGATCAGTGAAGTCTCCTGTCCCAACTTAGCTAAACACATATGGAATTAAATTATAAAATCTTATAAAAATCATTTTTTTTCATCAACAGCAATAAAGCACAAAATCAGCTCTTTTATCATTACACAATGAATATATTAGGAAGGCTATGAATTTTCTTTATAACCATAAATTATGCATTATAAATAATTTATTCATTTCTTCCATATTGCAACCATATATTGGTAATAATCGTTGTAAATACAGAAGTTCATTGTTATTTGAGTGGTAGAACCTGTATAAAGCAACATATGTTTTAGAAATCAAGCAGCACAACAGGCAGTAGAGGAAGTCACAAAAATATGCCTATTTCAGATATTAAAGGGCTATAGCTTATTATCATACCTAATACTCAAGCGTCGGTTACAATTTCTAGAAAAGATGATATGGTGCAGTATTTTTCCGTTTTTATTGCACAACTGATGAAGATTATGGATTGTGGGGGAATAACAAAAATACAGTAGCGACAAAGGAAACAGTAGTATCATCAGATAATCTTCTTCAACACTACTTTTCTTCGCCAAAACTACAAAATTAGTATTTACTGGAATTTTTAGTGTGTAAAACTGACACTTGAAGGCATTCGGGTATCTATGTTCCTCAAAACCGGCTCACAGACAGAAATAATATTATGTGTGTGAATGCATGCGTGCGTGTGTGTAATCAAGCATTGACAATGCTAATATTCTCCTTTTCGGGAAGCAATCCAAAAATTGCTGATCTGAAGATTCCAACTTGCGTCATCTATTTAGCGCATGCTTATACTGCATGCCCTACTTGCGAAGAAAGCACGTGTCTCCTTGACAACCGCGACTCTGTTGTCACTAGCTGCAGCCACTTCTTCACGCTGTTGTGGTAGCTTTGACCTGTAGAATATAAAATGACGTCATACGCGTTACCAAAATATCTTTAAAAGCGTCCTCTACCGACGTCCAAAGCAGCTTTTCCTAATTTAAAACTTCTCTGGGGGTTGTGAAAAACATTCATCCACAACGTCACAATGGTGCTGCTTGTTTCTTCGATATCACGTGTCACTACGTCATCTCTGACAAAATATAGAGTGACGTAATGGCTAGTGTTACGCATGTATGACACAGACGTCTATTTACGACATTCTGGCACGCATTTGGCATCGATAGAAATGGGTGGGAACGAGTGGAAAAATGCGATGTCTTACCTAACAGCACGTTTAATTACACTTGTCCTGTTAATGTCGCTTCAAAATGTATAATTAAGCACCTGCTCATGAAACCATCACTAGACGCAGTTACCTACATGAGCATTTGAATGGTTCGCATTTACAATTTCCTGAACTTTTTTGTTGAGAACTTTTAAGTACAATGTAGGCGTAGTATGTATGTATGTATGTATGTATGTATGTATGTATGTATGTATGTATGTATGTATCAGTAGCGACCCGCGGTTATAAAGATTGGCAGTTCTGCATGAAAAATAGTGTATTTAGCAAACGCATGCCGTTTATTGCATTTAAATCGGATAACGCGTGTAATTACAGTCCCTTCTCGAAGTTGTACTCCAACAATCCGTGCGCTACACCTCTCCCACCTGGCACAACTAGTCACCTAGTGGAGATATGCCCCTCATGTTGATACCTGAATGAACAACCATCAGGAACTTTTTATCGTTCGAACGCTTTTAACTCCTACCGAATTTATTTACGTCAACTTTTCTAGCCTACACCCGTACCGGCGGACGGAATTATAAAACAGAGAGCTGGGAGTTCCTACAGATTTGCAATAAAGTATCGTAACTTGACCAGTTTGTGAACATGTTTGTTGCATTATTAAATTTAATTCCTTGGCAAGAAATATGTTGTGGAACACAATACAAATTCTCCGTGTTTCCCACTCATTACGTTAGCCCCGCCATTAACCAGCACAATTAATTCATGTGGTTCAATTATGACTGAATTTCCGTTAAGCCTAAATTCCGTTAAGATAGTTTGCACCAAACTTTCAGCGTCATGTCTTGGTGGCAGTGAAGAGAAATTTCCAATAATTTTATTGCTATCCAGCAATTAATTTTGAATTGTTTTCGTAGTTCCTTTCAATTGTGACGAGCCCTATAAATGATCTTTGGAAGTTTAATCTAAATGTGAAGTAAAATCAGTCAAACCCCGAAATATACCGCGGTTTGTTGAATCTCCTGATTCAGCAAGTCCTCGAATCGCTCATTCAAATGCGGCACAGAATTTCACACAGTTAATTTATTTTAGATAGACCATATCTCTTTTGAGAAACATTTCCTTCTTGTTTCTGAATGTTAATCCAATACGCAGAATCAAGCTGTGTTAGAATATTTTAATATCGTTAACAGTGACAAATCTGTTTGACTTGAAATGAGTTTTCGAATTTTCATGCTCTTATAGTTTTTTAAGTCAAATTAACTAAATCCTTTACTCCGGTCTTTGTCCATGTATTTTCTCCTCTAAACAGAATACACGGGTGGGGGAGAAAGCGTTTTCATGATCGCAGCAAAAAACCAATCGTTTCCATTACACATTTCGGTATTAAAATGACTAGTAGGCTACATGATTTCTTGGACTTTTTCCAGAAATTTCCAAGTTTAAATTTGGTGTAGGATGTCCTAATTTCTTAAGTTAACGTGCAATTTCTCTTTTAATTTTGAAAAGGCTTGGTCGATTAGATTTTCATTTCATTCATTTTTAATATAAAATATTTTCTTAGACACACTGACTAATCATCACACCACCCACAGTACTATAATACACTGGAACTGTAATGATATACAGTAGTCTAGAAACCTGTGTTCTAACGCAGGTCATAAAGAGATGAGGGTGTTGACGGTTCTTTTGTATACTCGAACAGATCTGCTTCGGTTGCAGCTCTAATGCAGTCTTATGGGACGGTGAAGAAAACCAGTTTTCTGCTGCCGACTACCCTACGTTGAGCTTCAGGAACTGCCGAGCACAGATCCGAAAAGTACACTACAGATAAAATTCTCCAGCAGTTCAAGGCTCCTACAGACAGTAAAATCTCGAATCGAAGGAGAATGAATTGGAAAAATAAATGAAACAATGAACTAGATTACATAAAAGCACATTTTCCATTTTTAATTTTACAGGTCCATTTAAATGGCGGTTCTGCAGCTCTGCAGTTCTTATTGTAGAGCCGCCACTTATGTACGTATGTATCTACTCGTATGTATGTATGTGTGTGTTTGTGCGTGTCTGTGTATGTTTGTGTGCGTGTGCGTGTGTGTGCATATATACGTGTGTAGCTAAGCATGTATATCATAATCGCGTGCATTAATTTGTAGGTAAGTGTAGATAATGCCGGTGTACTGTAGGCCTATGTATATTCCCGTGCGATCTGTTGTGAGTAAACCGGCTATGAGAAAGATTTTCACCTTGTCTTGAAATTCACAGCCAACCTTCTTATTTAAATACAGGTAGATTCATTGTCAGATAATTGCTTCGCCATCTCAAAAATTACTATGTATTTTGACAAAGATATAAAGTAAACTATAGAATAATAATGATGAATGTCTAGGCTGACAGCATACGTCCTGTCCGAGACAGAATGTCCGATGCAATATGCTGCCGGCCTTAACTATTTATTTACAAAAACCTAAATGAAGGCGAGGACACAACTAAACGTATAAAGAGTGTTCAGTATAATTTATAAGAACAGAAATAATTAGAAAGATCACTTATTACGAATTCAAGATATCCTATGGCTGAGGCGACAAAAATCTTTAGCATGCTTTCTGTAGCAAGTGGAGTTGGAGCTTCCGTACCTTTGATTTACTGCAAGTAAAATAACACTGTTCGTGACAGAGCGCTCCAAGTATTTCCGATCATTTCTTGGCTACATCAAAATCTGAAGGTAGCACAGTGTGTCCATATTACTGGTCCAAAAGCGCGTAGGTTTCTCCCATCCACCTTAATATCATACATACCGCACCCGACTATCGAGAATAGTCTATGAATACAGAACTGGATGCACTAGAAAACATTCTAATGATCAATTTTAACATTTTAAGGAAGGCTGAACACACATAATGAAAGTATTGCTATCACTCATTATTATTATTATTATTATTATTATTATTATTATTATTATTATCATTATTGTTATTATTTTCTTCACCTGACATAATTGTGAACATTAAATCCAGACGTTTGATTTTGAGTTGGGCAGGGCATGTAGCACGTATGGGCGAATCCAGAAATTCATATAGAGTGTCAGTTGAGAGGCTGGAGGGAAAAAGATCTTTGGGGAGGCCGAGACGTAGACGGGAAGATAATATTAAAATGGATTTGAGGGAGGTGGGATACGATTGTAAAGATTGGATTAATCTTGCTCAGGATAGGGACCGATGGCGGGCTTATGTCAAGGCGGCAATGATCCTCCGGGTTCCTTAAAAGCCGTAAGTAAGTAAGTATTATTATTATTATTATTATTATTATTATTATTATTATTATTATTATTATTATTATTCAAGTAAGAAAGGTTTTCTTCAAGCAGTTTGTTTCCATCTTATATTCTTATTTTACCCTTATAAAGGTCAGAGAAGACGTCAGGATTCGACAAGAATGAGAGGAAGAGAATTATGCTTTCGTCACCACAGAGCAGTCTTTTATCGCTGACGGGTACAGCTAAGGGCTAAAAAAGTTACAATCTATTTTGGTGATGTAATGTTCACAAATCGTGTTTAGTGTGATGAAAGTGTGTTTAGGAGAACTTGGATACAGAGGTCAGTTAGGAAATTGTAGAATTGAAATGGAGGTTGGAAAATTTAAAACATTGTCTAGTAGAAGTTTATGGTAAAGAAGTAAATCTTAGAAAATAATGTAGGGGAGTTCTGAAAGATGATATTAGTAAGGGTGGTTCTCCCTAGAGGTGGGGAAAAAATAACGTAACAGTTATTTTGGAACCGTTCCTTGTTTGGAACTGTTCCAAAAAGTAACAGCACCTTGGAACACTATGCTTCAAAATAACAGTGTTGCTCTGAGCTAGTACGATATACTTGCGGTTACAAATACTCGTTTCACTTTGGAACTACATCATGACAATGCCTGTTCCACAGAACGGAACATGTTTGGTACAGTAAGTCTATGGTTTGGTACTATTGAAAGCAGTGACGCCAACTTTTGAAAAACAGTGGGTGGGCTCAAACATTTGACGAGCCTTAAGTTAAATAAATCTCGCAACACGATAAATTATTGGGTGGGCTCGGATTCCACGAGCCCATATAAGTTGGCGCCACTGTTTGAAAGCAGAATTGGAAATGTTTTCGTCGTACTAAAAAAAATGTTGGAAACTAAAGTAAAAGATAAATAGTAAAGATACGAAGATAGTCTTTAAAAAATGTACACATTATCTTGGAACTGATGTTAATTAAGTATAGGATTCTATCAAATAACATAATGCCTGTATTATAGTAACTACATTGTGAATTTTATCAAGGGAGATGAAAATATATAGGTTATGTTTTATTTCCAAATATTTTACAGTTTTAGTTTCATTACCAATTCTTGAAATTAAACTAAAATCTGTTGAAACATGACTGTATTATTGAAGTTCTTTTGTTTAAAAAAAAAGTACAACGGTAAATTTTCATATTTCATTACAATGAGATTATTATTCTTCATGACGGTACATTATTAATATGAATTTTAGCACGGCCGAAATGATTATAGCTTTTATTTACGAATTTTTGGAGAAATTGAACACTACTTTGACCTTCAGCTAAGCAGAAGAGGAAGAATAGGTTAGGTTTTATTTACCACTGGGATCCATTTCGATTTCGTGACCAATTTACAAATAATTTAAAATTGCATTACATTTCCTGCTTCGAACAAACCTGATCTACGAATTCAATTTAGCATTAGAAAAGATTTCATTTCCAGGAATTCTCATCTCGACTCATTATGACATCGTACTGCATCACATGGCATACAGGAAAGTATGTGATCATTTAGCGTCCGTACATGTTCCTAAATACCACTGTTACATTACGCACTAGTAGTACGTGGCTCTTCCACTGTTACATTAAATACTCCTGTTACAAAAAATACTTGCTGTTACAAAAAATAACTTGCTGTTACAAAAAATACTCGATGTTATGGAACTACATTATGAGTCATGACTATAATATAACGTAACGGCCTGTTCCAAACCATCACTGTTACATTACATACTAGTAGTACTGTACCTGTTATACAAAATACTGCTGTTACATGTTACAATATACTCGATGTTATGAAACACGGCCGACTTGATGCTCCCTTCGCTTTCAAAAATGAAGCGAAGCTAGCATCAAGTCGGCCGTGTATGGAACTACATTATGACAACCGTTGCTGCAGTGTTATCAATTTAGCGACTTTGTCACTTGATCTGGCTACTTTTAACAATTTTCAGGGACAAAATCAATACCAACTTTTAATCCTGAACTGGCGTCGTGCATAAATATAACGTAACCGGTTTCGTGGTGTCAATACTGTCAGTAAAACTTCTGGACTTTCTCATGGCCCTCGGCTTATAATTTTGCCTTTTTTACCCAAATGTTTGCATAAACTACTTTGACTAAAGGGTTTTAACAAAAATAAATTGTGTCACACGCTTCACAGAATGACAGAACGGAATTTAGAGACTTGACTCTGGAGGAGTTTCGTACATTCCTGGTGTGTTTTATTTTGGTACAGTTTCCACATTAAATTATATATTCGTCTTCACGTGGAAGGAAGGAGAGAAAGGAAAAAAAACCACTGTTGGGATCGTTACGTACAGCTATTCTGTATGACTGATCGATTGATTCCTCGAAAAAAAAATCGAAATCGAAAAATCGAAGGAGAATTGGGAGGAAAATTTAAAAGGTACGCAAAACGCGTCCTTGCAATGGGTTGGGGGCTGTACAAAACTAAATATGTGAGCTCCAAGCCTGTTGGCCACTAGTCTCACTCCGGGTTACGCTGCTCCCCTGAGGGAGCTCTAGAAAATTTTGAAAGGGAAGCCGAAATTGGACGTAACCTCTTAGGTACCACATACGCGGGGGGGGGGGGGCTGACTTTGATCAATTGATCACGGAACGGGGCGAGGAGGAGTTGGCTGGTGTTTGCCGTTAGAATAGCAAGACGCCGTCATCTGTTATTCGATGACAAAGCACGTGAAGGCCGTCGGAAGAAGCGCCGTGAAATCTAATCTGCAATTTGAGAGTTCCCTGTCCTTTCAATTTGAGACTTATTGAGTGACCTCGTATATTTAATACACTATTTATATTATCCGAACTAGGGCATACATCGTTTATAATAAGAGTGGAATATATATGGGGAAGGGCATATAGGTCCGTGGCCCATTTCTTATAGGGCTCATCCCGACATTTGTCTTACGCCTGAGGAAAACCACGGAATACCTTAGGCGAGATGAGTTGTCTCATGTATAAGAGACTAGCCAATTTGGCTATTATGTAGGAGGTGATTTCTGTCATGAGCCTTGTTGAATCGTCTCAATTTTGAGACAAGCCATTTTTTTCCTGGCTTCGGTGGAGATTCTAATTAAGAAAAACCCGAAGTCATAAGCAGTATGTTAGCATTAAACCAAACGGAATACAAAAGATGGGCGTGAAGTGGCTAAAAAAATTGATGAAAGACACACAAAAGGAGGGGGCGGGGAACTAAAAAAATGTGAACAAGTGTTATGATATCTTGATATAAAATAAAAGAAGGTAAAAAAGGAAAAAACTAGTAACAAGGACATGATAAAAACTACTACTGCCACCTAGCGGTAGCAGACATTACTACTAACTACTAAGCTGCAACACTAGGTTGCGTTGTCTAATGGTGGAGATGACCCCAGACGGTCTACGTGGTGTTGGTGACAGCATTCTTCCCCTTGTATTGAATACTTCTGATGTCTTGTTCAACTATGGTAACCAAATATCCGGAAGAATTAGACTAGGTTGACTAATGGCATTGTCCGAAAAATTCATATGTGCGGCTTCCTTGTATTTCCTCTGTGTCAGAGAACGCTCAGTTTGTAGGATTGAAGTATTTTCCCACTTTATTTTGTGTCCGGATTCAAAGCTGTGTTGCACTATTCTTGATTTATCTATTAAGCATTGTTTGAAGTTGTACTTGTGCTCCTTAATTCTTGTGGACAGAGGTCTGCTCGTTTCACCTATATACACGCGACCGCATTCACACGGAATGTTATAAATGCAGTCTCTGGCATCCATGTAGTTAGGTTTGGGTTTGTTGTTGGACAGGATTCGGCTGAGTGTACTCTCTGACTTGAAGACCGCTCTGATGTTATATTTCTTGGTACACTCAACTCTCCATAGTGTCAATAATGGAACTACTGGATATTTGTCTTAAGACGACTTATTTTGTTTTTAATAACAGGCTCTTCCAACAGAACGAAGGCATGGCGATGGGTTCCCCCCTTTCCCCGCTCATCAGCAACATTTACATGGAATATTTCGAGGAACTGGCCTTATCTACTGCCAGCCATAAACCTACCCTGTGGCTCCGTTATGTAGATGATACATTCATAGTATGGCCTCATAGTCCCCAATTATTAGATGGCTTCTTAATATATCTCAACTCACTCCGCCCATCTATCCAGTTCACGATGGAATTGGAAAAAGACAATTGTCTGCCATTTCAAGATGTATTAGTCACGAGGGACCAAGACAAACTGGCAACCACAGTCTACCGGAAATCCACACATACGGGGAGGTATCTTCATTTCCAGTCCAACCATCTCACACATGTAAAGAGAGGCATTATATCTACCCTCCTCAACAGGGCTAACTACATCTGCAGTAAAGAATCCGACCCTCAAAATGAAGTACAATCACTCACTAACACTTTTGCAACGAACGGTTATCCCCAAGAATTCATCAAAAATGCCATAAAAATGATAACCAAAAAAACAAGAACGATCCTCCACCTGACCCCCTGAGTACCATAGTTATCCCATCTGTAAAAGGCACCTCCGAAAAATTCAAGAAAATCTCCAAGAAATATAACATCAGAGCGGTCTTCAAATCAGAGAGTACACTCAGGCCGAATCCTGTCCAACAACAAACCCAAACCTAACTAAATGGATACCAGAGACTGCATTTATAACATTCCGTGTGAATGCGGTCGCGTGTATATAGGTGAAACGAGCAGACCTCTGTCCACAAGAATTAAGGAGCACAAGTACAACTTCAAACAATGCTTAATAGATAAATCAAGAATAGTACAACACAGCTTTGAATCCGGACACAAAATAAAGTGGGAAAATACTTCAATCCTACAAACTGAGCGTTCTCTGACACAGAGGAAATATAAGGAAGCCGCTCATATGAGTTTTTCGTACAATGCCATTAGTCAACCTAGTCTAATTCTTCCGGATATTTGGTTACCCATAGTTGAACAAGACATCAGAAATATTCAATACAAGGGGAAGAATGCTGCCACCAACATCACGTAGACCGTCTGGGGTCATCTCCACCATTAGACAACGCAACCTAGTGTTGCAGCTTAGTAGTTAGTAGTAATGTCTGCTACCGCTAGGTGGCAGTAGTAGTTTTTATCATGTCCTTGTTACTAGTTTTTTTTCCTTTTTTACCTTCTTTTATTTTATATCGAGATATCATAACACTTGTTCACATTTTTTTAGTTCCCCGCCCCCTCCTTTTGTGTGTCTTTCATCAATTTTTTCAGCCACTTCACGCCCATCTTTTGTATTCCGTTTGATTTAGTGCCAACTTACTGCTTATGACTTCGGGTTTTTCTTAATTAGAATCTCCACCGAAGCCAGGAATCAATCGATCAGTCATACAGAATAACTGTACGTAACGATCCCAACAGTGGGGTTTTTTCCTTTCTCTCCTTACTTCCACCTGAAGACGAAGGGAGAACCACCCTTCGAAACGTTGTGTCTTCATTTTTTTTATTGTGATAACCAGCAATGGAAAAAGTCCAAACCCCTCACCTAAACATTACTGATCCACCATTGCTTTCCAACCCCTCATTTAGATCAATTTTTAAATAGTTTATTATGAGTGTTGCTGAGGTTAAGGAATGGATGATCAAACTAAAGTGAACTTTATGCTCATGTCAAGTTTTAGCAAGATTATTATAATGATCTGTATTAGGAAGAAGAGGCTCCCAAATGAGTAAAATTGTGTGAAGTGTTAAGTGTTAAATAGGAAATGTTAGTATAGTGAATTTAAATAGGGTAGGCAGTTAAAATTTAAGAATGATATTTTGAAAGAGTAGTAATGTTTAAAGATAAGAATTTACCCACAGAGACTACAAGGTTAAATGTGCATGTGTTCTTTGTTGAAAGAGAGAGTGAGCGTAGCTAGCCATGCTTTATGTGATTAACCAATCAATGAATCGCTGTTAAATGTAAACAAACCAATTGTCGGGGCACAACGCTGAACCCTACGCACGAGAAACATATCCCCATTCAATTGCTGCGATACACAACACATTTCAGTTGTATCCTGGCCATACCTCAGGATTCACGTTATTCATGACGTAATGACAGTCTAACCACAACTAACCTAATATCCTCATGTTATGGTATAAATTCCTGTCCTTAGTAATAATCAATAGAATGTGCCAAGATTTATCAAGATTGTTGAAGTTACGTGTATTAAGAAGAAGAGGATCCCAGTGAGTAAAGCCGTGTGAAGGTATAGCGTTTTTTTTTTCTTTTGTGTAATTAGGGAGGGGACATAGTAAAGTGTTAGTATAGTGATTTTTAATAAGACAGACAGTTAAAATTTAAGAACGATATTTTGAAAGAGTAATAGTGAACAATATAATACACAGTTAAGTAGATTGTTGCAATGACTTGAAACGTATAAAATGTAAAAGGCTAAAGCAGAAAATTAAGATGAGATATAGGAACACCGGAATTATAGATCAATTATATTAGGAAGAATATAATGCAGAAGTGGAGTGAGTGGTGTGCGGTCTGAGAGTTGGCTAGTAATAACAGACGGTGGATATTGAAGATCAGTAAGGGAAAATGGATTGTTTGGAGTTAATGTAATATCAAGATTAGTGGAATTATTAGTTAAAGAGACGTCGGGATTTTATATTAATTGCAGGAATATGTAATAGAAAGTTACGGTGAAACCCGTATACAGGAATGTGGTGGTACACCACAGTTGTTGTAGATGTTAATGACAAAAAATATTATTATCATCATATTATTTACTAACGTCATATCATCTTATCATCTATAAATGGCCCCTGTTGATTTAATAGGAAAAAGAAATAGTACAATACACAGTTATTTATTTTTGTTTGCTTAAGTTTTTAATTGTATTAAAATTGTATTCTGCAGAAAGAAAGATAATTAAGAGTATTTCGCCAATTTTAGCTAATCTCTATTATGACATTATTACTATGATAGAAAACTATCTAAGAATATTTTAATACTTCCAATTGAAATGATCATATTAAATGAAAAGTTTCACAACATATGTATAATCAGTGAGGTGAGGTGAAGTAGATTATTATTTTCTTAATGATGACATACATAATCATAACATTATCATCATCTTCAACAACAACAACAACAACAACAACAACAACAACTTCCAACTTCCAGAGTTAGGCTTTGTGGCATGTTTTGATTAAAAAAATTAATCTTAACTACCTTCAATCATATCGTAGTGTTTTTTCTCTTCCCTTCAGGATTTAAAGTATAACTATTAGAATATTTCTTCGTTCAGTCTTTGAACATGCTCTACTACAGTCATTTTCGTTCTTACAATCTGTCATTCAAGTTAAATATGCACAGCTTTTATTAAACTTTCCTATCTACTAGAGTGAATCCAGACATTGTAAACCAGAAATTTAACCTCAGCTGCTTCAAAGTTTATTTTCTCGGCTCTATTATTGGTCTAGTTTTCACAGCCGTAGCTGAACCTAGGAACTGCTAATATGTTACAAAACTTTCAAATACGCCATTTCAAATGCTTGTAAAACAATAAAAATCCATGCAAATGAAATGTTAAGTATTTTGTGAATATTAAAAAATAGAATAGGCCTATGATAATAATTCTGCTTAGTTATACATTCGTTCTTTACAATGTAAAATATACCGTAATAAATTTAATAAAATACCTTTTCTTAAATTCTGTTGAAAATCAAGTCTACAGTTTATGAATCACGAACGGTTCACCTATTGGACATGTAACTACTTTTGTTCTATTACTACATATTAATTAACAAATATCTGTTATGACTTTTTAAAATGGGAAACCGGACTGCACTCTAAGCAAGAAGAAGAAATATTGGTGAGTAGAAAAAATATCGTATTGAAAACCATAATTAAATACTTGTCTCGTATTTTTAGTACTTCAAAATCTGAAAACTCCCAACGTTTCGGAAGTCCTTGTTGGTTACGTTTGTAGGAAACACTACATATCATAACAATCGAAATTTTGTCTCCTAAAAAGAGTAACCTTCTATGTATGTCGGGACTATTAATTAAAAAGAAGCTATTTACAATTTGTACCAATATATTATTAAGGCGTAACTGTAATATATAGGGTAAACATTGGTAATATCGTGATAATTTCCTGATAATTAATTTAAAATGCAAATGTGTAAATATATCCTTATACCGATTTTTTCATCTAAAAGACGATAATTTGCTGTACAAATCTGGAGACATAAAAGATTGGACACATTCTTGAACAAGTGCCAAAAACAACTTTTACAACTTAAGCTAAAAGGTTGGTTATTTCGTGATAACCTTGGTAATTTCGTGATATTACATTAATAATTTCGTGAGAGGTAGAAGAATTGTGGAAAAATTCATTAAAATCAAATGAAATTCTCATTTATTGTTACAAGACTTCAAACATAGTAATTCCGTCTAATATTCATAGCAAGAAAAACATAGAAATACATATCAACACATAATAAGAATGAAATGAAAGTAAAAATTGAAATTGAAAAGGGATGTTCTTTGCCCTGAAAGGATGAACACTTTTATTACGGACTTTACTATATCCTATATTACTAGGGTAACTCCGAAAGTAATGCATAACATTTGTTTAAAAATTATATTTTATCATACAGCTTTGCTATTTTCACAGAATGTAGATACATCCTTCAGGAACAAAATGTCACTTTTCCACATAATCCCCGTCCCTTTCAACTGCCTTACGTAACCTAGGAACGAGGGCCTGTAGACCAGCACGGTAAAAGTCTGGACCAACACGTCTGAGCCACTCATTAGTAGCGTGCACAAGGGAGTCACCTTTAACCTCGTTCCGCGAAGGGATCCTTCAGTTTTTCAAAGAGATGGTAATCGCACGGTGCCAGTTCAGGACTGTAAGGCGGATTTTAAGTGTTGTTTATCCGAATTTTCTGATCTGGTCTGTGGTGTTGTGATTTACATATTATGGCTGTGCGTTGTCGTGCAATAGCAGAACATCCTGCTTCTCCCGATGTCGTAGAACACGACTCAGTCGAGCTTGAAGTTTCTTGAGAGTTGCCACATACGCGTCAGAATTAATCGTGGTTCCGTGTGGCAAGAGTTCTTCTGAATCGAAAAACACAGTAGCCATAACTTTTCCTGCCGAAGGTGCACATTTGAATTTCAATTTCTTTGGTGAATTTTCATTATGCCACTCCATTGTCTGCCTCTGTCTCCGGTCCAAAACGGTGGAGCCATGTTTCATCTTCTGTCACAATTCTTGCAAGTAAATCATCTAGCACTTATCATTGGCACTTAGTATGATAACAAATCAAACAGAAGCTACACTGAACCCATTGCGTCCCCCTTTTCTTTTTTGTTATCACATCTTATATTCAGATTTCTAAAAATTCGTATTGTAATACAATTTTTAAAATAGTATAAAATGTAACGCTTAATGCTCAACAAAATTTCGCCTCAATCAGCTAAGATTTCTATCAGTAAAGCTAAGCCTATATGGCGACTACAGCTGTATCTAAAATTCCAAAAACATTTTCTAAAATTTCATTAAGATATAATAAATCATTGTACCAAATATCATATGCTTACCTTTAGTAATAAGTCTATAATGTAATTACAAACATTCACAAGATTTATATGCCTGAGAAATCGGCGCTAATTTGCTCTCTCCAAACATAAAATCTAACTGAAGCAGCTACAATAGTCACACAAAGCGTAGCTGTATGTTTCTGGAAACCGGACAACATATGCAATCCCTTGGCGGAGATTTGAATCTCGTAACACCATTGGTTAGTTCACGAAAGAGCAAAGGAAAAATATCACGAAATATCCACTGCCACGAAATTACCAATGTTTCCCCTATGTGACGCGCTTTGCAGTAGTTATGTGTGTCCCTGAACGTGGAACCAGTAAGAAGTTCCTGGACGTTGAAAAGTTTGCATTTCAACAAAAATTAAAAACATTCAAAATTACAACACAATCAACACCTTGAAAGAATTAAATACGACATTTTCGCTTGCTGCTATTACAAGAGATTTTTGGTTATTTTTATTTCCATCTTCATTGTTTAGTTTAGTCAATTGTAAGCTTTTCCGTATATAACAAAGAAGATGCCAAATTATATGTTCGTTCATTCATAGTTTTCTGCCCAAGAGCAGATATTTCACTGCAATCCCAATGTATTCCAATCTTCCCTATTTTCCACTTTCCTCTTAGTCTTCGCGTGCAATCCAATATATTGGAAGTAATTACTTCTTTTTTATGATCGCCCTTTGTTTTGAATTGAAGGGCTTGGTGAAAGAACCAGGTAACTCCATTTTTGAGCTAAAATGCGTTACACATTGATTTTGAAAGAAAAAAATCCTCTTTCTTTTGGTCTAACAACCAGACAGCTTCATACAATAGCCACTGAGTTGCAGACTGGAAGGACCTGCCTTTGTCATGTGTTTGGTGGAAAAATCAAGCAGATCCTGGAGCTACCTGGTTTCTTCACCAAACAGTTCGAACACTTCCCTGTAGATGCCAATACATAGTGGAGAACTTCCAGGATGCTACTACACTGCCTACAGATCTTTCGCAAGAGGTCTCATACGTCACTCAGTGTTTGTAAAAATGGCCAGCGTAAGTGATGTGAGTGACTTTTGTGCATCAAAAAGTGAGTTTGTACCTTCTGAAGACTCTTTATCCGATAGTTATAATGAAGTACAAACAAAGAAAAGAAAGCGCAATCCAATGAAGTGGGCTAGTAATGCCAAAAAAGCAAACAGAAACAAAGGCATGGCTTATATTACCAAGGCAGGAAAATCTGTTCCCGCCCGTTCTACAGGACTTCCGTGTAAATGTAGTAAACAGTGCTTTAACAAAGTGCATGCTGACATGAAAATGAAAATTTTAGTTTCTTTCAATAAACTTGGTGATAAAGAGAAACAAGATGCCTATTTGTGTGGATTATTGACAGTACGCAATATAGCTCGACGATGTCCAAAATCTGGTACCGGTGTTCCACGGGAGCACACCTACTTATACAAGGTAAGAGGACAGTGAAGCAATATTATATGTAAAAAAAATATTTCCTTTATCACACGGTGTAAAATGGTAGTACTTTTAAACGTTATCATGTTATACAGTACGGTACTACGGTAACATTTCACTCTTTTTGGTTAGGTAAGAGACGGGACTACAGAACTTCTAGTATGCAAAATTGCATTCTGCAGTTTGCATGGGATTGACAAGAGCAGAGTTGAATGTCTCGCGAAACACTTAGCGCAGAATGTCACAAGCCCACCCGACTTGCGAGGAAAACATGGAAATCGGCCACATGCTGTTTCAGAAAACTGTATAGCTCAAGTTGACCAACATATACGAAGTTTTCCTCTCAGAAAGTCCCATTACAGTCGTACAGATAATGTAAAAAAGTACTACTTGGCAGCAGATCTGAATGTGAAGAAAATGTATCATTTGTACTTGCAGAAGCACGAGCCAAAAGAATATTTGAAGTTGCAATCGGGATTGGCGATAAAACCTAACATATCATACGACTTTTACTATAGGTATTTTGTCTCTAATTTTAATATGTCGTTTGGAAAACCACGTACAGATACGTGTCAAACGTGTGACCAAGTGGATAAAAAATATTATGTACGCTGAGTCTGAAGAGGAAAAAGGAAAATTAAGAACAGAAAAACAGCTCCATCTGCGGAAGGCTCAAGTGTTCTATACTTTACTGAAAGAAAAGTCGAAACCAGCTAAAGAGAATGTGTATACTGAAACTATATGTATTGACTACCAACAAAATCTTGAACTCCCCAAAGTTCCTTCTAGTGATGTATTTTATAGTCGACAACTAGCTATGGGAATACAGTTTTTGCATTCACGTTGCTAATACACAAAAAAAAGTTATTTTTATATGTATGATGAAAGCATAGGACGGAAGGGTCAGAATGAAGTTGTAAGTTTCATCCATCATTTTGTAAGCAGTACACTCGACAATAACGTCACTGATCTCCATGTATTTTCTGACAACTGTAGCGCTCAAAATAAAAATCATACGATAATGCATTATTGTTTCACGCAAGTGCAACAGGGAAAATTAAAAAACATATACCATCATTACCCTGAACCTTCTGCCCTGTGACCGTTCTTTTGGACTGGTTGAAATACAAAAACGGAAACATGAGAGAGTGTATGTACCTAGTGACTGGCATAAGATTGTACGGACAACCTCCAAAAAATTTGTGGTCGTTCAGGCTACTCAGAATATGATTTTCGATTTCACAGGGCATCTCAAAACCTTATTTAAAAGAAATGTCCTAAATAAGAACAAAGAGAAGCTTGCTATCTCCCAGTACAGACTTCTTCATTACGAACATAATAGAAAAGAGGTTGTTCAATGTAGTAAAACACTAGGGGGCCTAAAAGTATCAGAATTTGCCATAAAACACCCCAAAGCTTCCTTGTCATTACCTTCTGAAAATCTTTATAAGTCTGCTCTGTCAATCAAAGCAGCCAAATTTAATGACGTAATGAAGTTAGCAACAAAGTACGTTCCTTCTTCTGACATGTGGTTTTACAATGCTTTGTTATCTGACAACTTGCCACAGGGTGACACCGCCTTGTCCGAGTCGGATAATGAGTGAGACATTTTGGAATCTGCGCAAAATATGTGTATCACATACAAATCTAGGCTTCGAGATATCAAAAAGTAGAACTGAAATTTATTTTATATTTATTGATTTGTGAGTGTGGAACTTTGTCGAGTATCCCTTTTTGTATTAGTTTATATTTGATGATTAATTTGTAATTGAAGTAATTTTGTTTGCCATACATTTTACAATGTACGCTCTAAATATTTCAAATGATTGTTATGCCGTATATAATAATGTAATGCATCTGAAATACCAGGAATCTTTACAATAAATTGACTATTTGAAATGGAAAAAAAAAATCTTGATTCTTTGGTGAAATAACCAGGTAACTCCACCAATTAAAATATTTAATTACAGGTGATGGTTTTGTGATATAATTTTACTTTCAGTACAGGAAAGAGTATTCACATCTGTTCTACAAGTGTTTCAAATCTGAGACTCATGGAAAGCATACTGATTTTTTTATTCACTTTTCTTTGATTATCTCAAAATGAACTAGAATGGAGCTACCTGGTTCTTTCACCAAGCCCTTCAATTGTTATGTTTGTTTTTATAACTCTTTGGGAAATACTGTCTTACCTACTCTCTGTAAATGCAAGAGCGATTTGTTTGATTCTCAAAGACTCTTTCCTTGCAAATTTGAAATACCAAGTTTTCTTCAGATTTATTGATTTCTTACGTGGTTTGGTCATCTATAGTTGGCGACCCACTTTTGGCGTTTATATTCTTCAGTTAAGAGTTAAGTATCCCAATATGTAAAGTTCATTTTTAAATAGATCATAATTTTATATAAACACCCATAATACCTTGCTTGTATAAATATTATTGATCAGAGATCCATATAACTTTATATTAATCATGTATCTTATCACTTTCTAAGTACCATGATTCTATACGACGTTATTTTGTCTGCATAAATCCATACATACCTATAATTCCAGTTTTCAGTTGGAAACATGCATGTATTTTATTTTCCGTCAACACTACGCCTTTTAATAGGAAATATAATTTCGTGATATATATTCTAGGAAACTTTCACCTCTCCTGATTAAAATACCAATAAAATTTGAAAAATTTTAAATTGTTATTGTGATTTGAAAACACAATTTAATTAGTATGATGTTATAGCATGTTACAGAAACAGTATTATCGGAGTCTGATGGAGTGAAACGTGCTTGCACTCTGTATTTACATTCCTCATAACTACTTGTTCGTCGAACGTTGAAAGAATGTTCTATGGCATTTATTTCCACTGAAAACATATACACAAAAAATGTTACGTGTATTACATCGTGTCAATGGCAAAAGCACGCTGCTGTGGTCACCTGTACTCAGGACACATTTTTCAGTTCACAAAGAACTACAGTAATTTATATTCTCGGGATTAACTCAAAAGCAGCCCAAGATAATGTACACTAATTTCCTGGAACAGCACTATCTACAAAATTAAGAGAAATCTAGTTTTGTAATAATATCGCATTATATAATTAATTGTTAATTATGTTTATCTGTGGCCATGGTACTGCAATTTCAGTCTTCATGAAATATTCGTTACCTTTTACTAAAAAGCTAACACGTAAATTGATGTAGTTGTGGTAGATTATATAATTGCTCCTTACGGAATCTTTCACCAACCATCGCTTTGGTTTTTCATTAAAAAAATAATGAAGAATGAAAAAGTAGTCAACCATACAATTAGACAGAGAACATAACATTAACCAAGACACTTGTATCTAGGTTCTAGTTGGCTGTTCCTAAACAATGTTCTATATATTGTGACGTTCGATCTGTTTTCAGAGTCTCACGGAAAGGAGAACTAAAATGCATTATTATTTACAATACAGAGGAATTTAGATATTTTGATTAAGCCATATATTACTTGCCATGTACTTTTCATATCCAATTAATGCCCTAAGAATCTATTACAAAATTTAAAATACATTACAGGTTCAGCCAAAGGTGTAGCTCCGACGCCTGCTGATCTGGAGATGTGCTCGGGAGTGGATTTGATTCCTGATTGGGCTAATTATCTGGTGGGGTTTTATTTCTGGGTTCTCCTCAGCAATAAAATGAATGTCAAGTAATTCCATGGCGGATCCTCGGCCTCATTTCACAAAATACTATCTCGCTATCACCAAATCCATCGACAATAAATAACATAGTGCCGATGTAATAATCGACTAAAATAATTATGCGGGTTCCCCATTATGAATCAATGCTTTAGCATTTGTCTACATGTAAATTCGTAGTGATTATGTCTTTGATTATAAACATTTTAATGTGTTTAAATTATTTATGTTCGTTGCATTCGTCAAGGAGGAGGATGAAATTTTAGTGAGTATAAATTATTAATAATTGATGTCGAAATCTTGTAACTTTAATCAGTTAAAAAAAAACAATGTAATGTATCTAGTTTGGAACATTTCAAGGAAATCAAATACACTGCTCCGTCGATTTAGTAGAATGCGTTTGAGTCTGAAGAAAGCAGGAAACAGTACAATGTGACCTGTTGTTATGATGAGAATCCAAGCCCTCGTATACCGGTAAGGCATCATATCACAAACAGGTTCACATCTGAGTATTCCTCTCAAAGTTAAATATTATTAAAGCCTTGAAAACGGAGTAAATGTTAAGGATATTACTCGAGAGTTGAAGGTAATACTTCTTTCTTTTTATTTATTTACTTATTCACTTATTTGTTTATTCGTTAATTCGCTTGTTCGCTTATTCGTTCATTCGTTCATTAATTAATTTATTTATTTATTTATTTATTTATTTATTCGAGAGCAGGTAGTCGTCGAGAAAGGTTGTCTTAGAGAGCAGGTACAATGGGTTGTGAACTAGCAATGTACCGGGCCAGGATCGGTACCTGGGCGGCGTGGGCGGTGAAGTGGATCCCGGCAGCTTCAGGCCAGGGGAGTGCGGAACCGACCCTGAGCAGCTTTGTGATCCTGATACTAGCCATGCTGTTGGTGATTGGAGGAGTGGAACCTGAACCCAGGACCTCTGGAATCTGTGAAGTGCGGAGTCTGCAGAAACAATTTGAGGACTGGCCTTCTGTGCATCACCTGTTCGACGTGGTTTCACTTCAGCTGCCAAAAACTCAAGAGGGACCAGCATATTGAGGAGAACTGGCGGTGTAGGGAATGTATGAGGGACATAGCTCTTGAGACCGCGGACACAGAAATTGAGTCGCTGAAGAAAGAGGTGGCGGAACTGAAAGAAAAGCTGCGACAGACGGAAGAACGACTGAGAGAGATGGAAGCAGAGAACAGGCGACTACGCGAGGAACGACACGGAGAGACAAGCGAGGAGAAGCAGATATTGGTGATAGGAGATTCCATGGTGCGACATGTGGGACAGGAAAATAAGGACCTCGAAGTGCTGTGCTACCCGGGGATACGAGTCGACGAAGTGAAACTCAAATTGGAGCAACAGGAGAAAAGGGACATAAAAACTGTAATATTACATGTGGGGACCGATGACCTGAGGCGACGATTCGAGTACGTTATGGGAGATATGTACGACTTGGCGGTAAGAACGAAGGAGCTGTACCCCCAGGCGAAGATAATTATCAGCGGGATAGTGCGGCGACGAGATTTTCACTGGACTCGGATTGGGCGACTCAATGAGGCATTCGACTGGGTGGCAGATAGAACGGGAGCAACATTCGTGGACCCAAATTCGTGGATCGGTGACGGGGACCTGGGACGTGATGGAGTCCATCTAAATCGACGAGGAGCGACGGGACTAGGAGCGCTGTTCTCGAGGGCGGCGGCAACGGAGAGGAGCAACGACCGGGAATGACGGCGGCAAATAGTATGTACGAGTACTATTACTACGGCGGAGGAAGCGGCGACGGCGACGGCGACGGCGGGGGCAACGGGAGAGACGGAGGCGGTAGCGGCGGCCACAGCGGAAACAACAGGGATCACCAATATTATGTCATGTAATAGTAAGTCTTTAGTGGTGCTGCAGGTGAATTTTAGAAGTATTTATAATAAATCAATTGAATTCTGGAACCTAGTAGATTCGTATAATCCTGACGTCATAATAGGAACGGAATCATGGCTTTTCAGCGAAGTAGGAGACTCAGAAGTATTTAGAAACGATTATGTAACATACAGACGCGACCGTGTAGGAACAGGGGGAGGGATTTTTATATATGTAAAAGAGTGCTTGCAGAGCGCTGAAAATTTTAAGGACTCGGAGTTCGAAATGTTGGGTGTAGACACAGCGGATGATTATTCGCGAAACATATTACACATCATCGGTTTATACAGGGTCCCGAAAGAAGGCTTGAACGTACTGTATAAAATAAGAGATATGTTGGAAAATAGAAAAATCCGCGGGCAGTATGTTATCGTTGCGGGGGACCTAAACTTGCCCCAGGTAAACTGGCAGGGTACAATAGAGGGATGGATGAGTCAAGCCCAGTCATTAGTAAACTCACTCATTTGGAAACATAATTTAATTCAAGTAACAGACAGGGCGACAAGGGGAGGTTCGTTACTAGACATATTTCTTTTAAGACCCTCAGAAATAGTCGCAGGTATTGAAGTGATTCCAGGTATTAGTAACCACGACGCGGTAATTCTTGAAATATTATGGAATGCTAAGTACAAGCAAAACGGAAAAAAGAACAAAAATATCTTGCAATATAACAAAGCGGACAGAGAAGGCTTCCAAAATTATCTTAGAGAAAACTACTCATTATGGGTAGTAAAGGGCAGTAGTGTAGAAGAATGCTGGGCGGAGTTCAAGCAGATTATATTAACAGGAATACAGAAATTTATCCCGGTTAAACGCTTATCAAACAATCCCGATCCGGAATATTATAATAAACACATACGGAAACTGAAAAGAAAACTAAGGAAATCCTACAGACAGCGCAAGGAAAGCCTTGCAAAACAAACAAAATTCACACAACTATCGAAAGAACTGCTTAATGCGAAGAAGATAGCGCAGGAAAATTACCTAAATAAACTTTACAAAGGTGAACAAAATGGGTGGGGGGAATTTTATAAATATGTGAAGAGACGACGCAAGGAAAACTATTCGAGCCTCCCCCTAAAAAATGACCGCAATCAATTTATCGTACAGGACAGCGAAAAAGCAGAAAAATTGAATTCCTATTATACCACTATTTTTGGGATGAGGACAATAGTACCACACTTAGCTTCTGTGGAAAATACGGGTCAGTTTTCTATCAAGCCTAGGGACATAAGAAGAAGGATATCTAAATTGAAAACTCATAAATCAGTAGGACCTGATAGTATCGCCGGAGACGTACTAAAATTGGGAGGGGAAGCCATGATTCCCTATCTAGTGCGTATATTTGAAATATCAATTAACAATGGTACTGTCCCGCGAGATTGGAAAGATGCAATAGTGGTGCCAATTTATAAGTCAGAGTCTCGCTCAGATACAAAAAATTACAGACCGGTCAGCCTCACCTCTGTGGTCTGCAAACAGATGGAACACTTGATTTCAGCTTATCTAAGGCAGCATTGGGATGACTCAAATTGGTTACATAACTGTCAGCATGGATTTCGGTGGGGGGGGGCTATTCATGTGAGAGTCAATTAGTAACGGTATGTCAGGATTTAGAAGACGGAATAGATTCCAATAGCCAAGTAGATGCAGTGATTATTGACTTTTCACGCTCATTCGATGTAGTCCCACACGTTATATAGTTGGTTAAACTACAATCAACAGGGATTGACTTCAGAGTGCTCCAGTGGATCAAGGAATTTTTAACTTGTCGCACTCAGAGAGTACGGGTAGGGGAGGAATTATCGAACCCAATTGAAATTACTTCCGGGGTCCCGCAGGGGAGTGTCTTGGGGCCTCTTCTATTCTTGGCTTTTGTAAATGATCTGCCAGTTAATATCTTGTCTAGGGTTCGCTTATTCGCGGATGATTGTATGATATAGAGGGAAATAAAAAGTCATGAAGATACTACTCTTCTCCAGAATGACCTCAATAGAATAAACGATTGGGCAATAGCCAACAAAATGAAAATAAATTCTCTAAAGAGCAAAGCCATCGGCTTTACAAGGAAAAGAAATAAAATAGTCGCATCGTATACGTTAGGGGGTGAAACCATTCCGGAAGTTAACAAATGTAAATACCTCGGAATAACATTTAGCAGCGATCTCGGCTGGGGGGAACACGTTACAGACACAGCGGGAAAAGCATGGAGAGCGTTACACTTTGTGATGAGGGTACTAAGAAAAGGTTCTGATAAATCCAAAGAGATTGCATATAAATCACTAAGATTAGAACATATTAAGACACTGGAAAAGATTCAAAAACGGGCTCTTAAGTGTTGTCGGAAAAATTCACCATTAAAATGGGACACACTCACGGACAGGAGAACGCGAATTCGATTATGCGCACTGTTCAAAACATACAGAGGTGAGCCTGCCTGGAGAGAAATAAAAAATAGGTTGCAACCGCCAAATTACTCTTCAAGGAACGACCACTCATATAAATTGAGGGAAAGAAGGCAGAGGACGGACACTGAAAAGTTTTCTTTTCTCAATCGTACTATCAGGGACTGGAATGCTTTACTTGCAGACTTACTAAAGGCTTTACCAATAACCAAAAATGCATTTAAAAATAGACTTAAGGACCTTACTAATAGACGGTAATTATACACAGTATTTAAAGGGTGTAAATGATATGTTGTCATTGAAGTGTTGTATCAGTGAAGAATTATGTTGTGTCAGTGAAGTGTGTCGTATCAGTGAAGAAGTATGTCGTGTCAGTGAAGTGTGCTGTGTAAGTGAAGCTTTATAGTTTATAGTGGCAGTGCAAAGTATTTGAACAGTGAAATGTTTTTGAAGTGTTAGTGAAATCAGGATAGAATCAGTGAAATGTGTCGTAGTTCCAGTGCAGTGAGTGAGTTGACAGCGAAATGAGGTTAATGTTGAAAGGTACTTGTGCAGATATGAACATATCATACTCGTGGGTTTTAGTTCGATCTTAGTTTTAAGATACAAATTAGAATATTTCAAATGTTATTTTAAGTGATCGTTTCATTTAATTTAGTATATTCTCTGTTGTTGTTGTTATTATTATTATTATTATTAGTAGTATTATTATTAATTATTCTTAGTATTAATTATTAGTATTATTATTAATTGCATTTTTAATTAATAAGTTTATTATTGTCATTATTGAGTGTAATTAGTTACCACTGCCACCGGGTATATACCCATTGCAGTGTGAATAAATTCATACATTTATTTATTTATTTATTTATTTATTTATTTATTTATTTATTTATTTATTTATTTATTTATTTATTTATTTATTTATTTATTTATTTGTAGATATATTTGTATTAACTTTGTTTCAGATTCACTTTTTATAATGAATTAACAACTCTTAAATACCCATTCCCGTATGATCAGTGTTTTCCTTTCCATAATATTCCTCGATTCCTGGAGCCTGAATCACGTAAAGAGAAGTGGGTAGGCATAAAAAACACACACACATACACTCTCTCTCTCCTCGACTCATGCTTATCGCTTGCCAATTGCAGGTGACTTGCTCAGCGTGTTATATCTAAGTAGGTGAATATTGACTTTCTCCTATATCGACGGAGCAGTGTATGTGCTATCTGATCTGATGTTACAACTTTTATATTCAATTATTTTTGTCCTAATCATCTCAAAATGCATCTGGACGATAACATTTAAGGAAGAAGATACATTTGTAAGTATTTCGATTGCCTTGCACATTACTTGTAAAATTTAATAGTTTACATTTCATTTTATAATCAAAATAGGACTACACTGATTGTGTAGCATTATGCTTATGTCATTGTCAATAATTAGTAATTGTGTTTTATTTTATCTCCTAACATATTCAGGAAGAAGAGCGTTTGGTAAGTTGAAGATAAATAATATTTTAAATCAAATTTTTATTTTAACCAAATCGGTAAGAGACTACGCATTTCTGATATTATAATTAGTGACAGTAATATAAATTGTTCACATATTTACTTACTTACTGGCTTTTAAGGAACCCATTTTAATATTATCTTCCCACCTATGTCTCGGCCTCTCCAAAGGTCTTCTCCCCTCCGGCCTCCCAACTAACACTCTATATGCATTTCTGGATTCGCCCATACGTGCTACATGTCCTGCCCATCTCAAACGTCTGGATTTTATGTTCCTAATTATGTCAGGTGAACAATGCAATGCGTGCAGTTCTGCGTTGTGTAACTTTCTCCATTCTCCTGTAATTTCATCCCTCTTAGCCCCAAATATTTTCCTAAGAACCTTATTTTCAAACACCCTTAATCTCTGTTCCTCTCTCAAAGCGAGAGTCCAAGTTTCACAACCATACAGAACAACCGGTAATATAACTGTTTTATAAATTCTAACTTCCACATTTTTTGACAGAAGACTAGATGACAAAAGCTTCTCAACCGAATAATAACACGCATTTTCCATATTTATTCTGCGTTTAATTTCCTCCAGAGTGTCATTTATATTTGTTACTGTTGCTCCAAGATATTTGAATTTTTCCACCTCTTCGAAAGATAAATCTCCAATTTTTATAGTTCCATTTCGTACAATATTCTCGTCACGAGACATAATCATATACTTAGTCTTTTCGGGATTTACTTCTAACCCTATCGCTTTACTTGCTTCAACTAGAATTTACGCGTTTTCCCTAATTGTGGATTTTCTCCTAGCATATTCACGTCATCCGCATAGACAAGAAGCTGATGTAACCCATTCAACTCCAAATCCTGTCTATTATCCTGAATTTTCCTACTGGCATATTCTACAGCGAAGTTAAAAAGTAAAGGTGATAGTGCATCCCCCTGCTTTAGCCCACAGTGAATTGGAAAAGCATCAATAGAAACTGGCATATACGGACTCTGCTGTAAGTTTCACTAAGACACATTTTAATTAATCGAACTAGTTTCTTGGCAATACCAAATTCAATAAGAATATTATATAAAACTTCTCTCTTAACCGAGTCATACGCCTTTTTTAAATCTATGAATAACTGATGCACTGTACCCTTATACTCCCATTTTTAATCCAATATCTGTCGAATACAAAAAATCTGATCAATAGTCGATCTATTACGCCTAAAACCACACTGATGATCCCCAATAATTTCATCTACATATGGAGTTAATCTTCTCAAAAGGATATTCGACAAAATTTTGTACGACGTCAACAAAAGTGATATTCCTCGAAAGTTACTACAGTTAGTCTTGTCCCCCTTCTTAAAAATAGGCACGATTATGGACTCCTTCCATTGTTCTGGTACAATTTCCTTTTCCCAAATTGCAAGTACAAGTTTATAAATTTCGTTAGATAATGCCCTTCCACCCTCTTGTATTAATTCTGTTGGAATTTGATCAATACCTGGAGACTTGTACTTTTTCAGATTTTCTATCGCAATTTCCACTTCAGAAAGTGTGGGTTCCGGTATGAATGGCTCAGCAGTTTGTATCTGAATTTCGTCCTGATCATTTCTATTTGGCCTATGTATATTTAGTAGTTGCCCAAAATAGTTTTTCCATCTGTTCAGGATTGAATGAGAGTCTGCAAGTAAGTCACCATTCTCATCCTTGATCACGTTTACCCTTGCCTGATATCCGTTTTTAAATTCCTTTATACCCTTATATAAATCTCGAATGTTTTTATTCTTACTATTTGTTTCTACCTCATTCAGTTTTTCCTTCAAATAATCTCTCTTTTTATTCCTAAATATACGACTTGCTTCCCGTTTTTCATTGAAATAATTATCTCTGTTCTCCACAATTGGATCCTGTAAGAATTTCAATTTTGCCTGTTTCCTTCTATCTACTACAATGGAACAATCTTCATCAAACCATGGTTTCTTTTTCTTAGTTTCATGATAACCTATGCTCTGCTCAGCTGTAATTTTGATATTATCTCGGATATTGTCCAACACGCTATTAACATCTAACTGTTCCTCAGCTTCGTCAGCAGTTGCTAAAGCAGCAAACCTATTTGAAATTTCAACCTGATAACGTTGCTTAGTTTCCTCGTCCTTTAATTTCAAAATATTGAATCTACTAATATTAGCTTGTTGCTCTACTCGCTTGGCTACTGATAGTCTTTCTCTTAATTCTCCAATTACCAAATAATGGTCAGAATTACAGTCTGCCTGCCCCCCTGAAAGTTCGAATGTCTACTATACTAATGTGCCTTCTTTTATCTACCAAAATGTGATCTATCTGGTTATGTGTCATTCCGTCTGGAGAAGTTCACGTATATTTATGTATATCCTTATGGGGGAATGTTGTACTCTTGACAATTAAATTTTTTATTGTGGCAAAGTTGACTAACCTAACTCCATTGTCATTACTACTTACGTGCAGGCTCTCTTTTCCTATTGTTGGTTTAAAAATATCCTCCCGTCCTACTTTAGCATTGAAATCCCCCAATAAAACTTTCATGTGATATCTAGGTAACTGATCAAAAGTGTGTTCCAATTCCTCATAGAAGCTATCCTTTATATGGTCGTCTTTCTCTTCTGTAGGGCCGTGAGCATTTATAACTACGATATCGCACCATCTACCCTTAAGTACTAAATACGATAACCTGTCACTGATAAATTCGGCCCTTTTTAGTGATGATTTTATTCTTTTATGTATAAAGAATCCTGTTCCTAATTGGTGATTACCGTTTCCTTCCCCATAATACAATAAGTAATCGCCTATTTGTGATATGCCATTCCCATCTAACCTAACCTCTTGTACTCCCACGATGTCTATTCTAAATCTAGCTAGTTCTTTTGCTACTAATGTTACCCCACCTATTCTATAAAGACTAGTTACGTTCCATGTACCAAATCTTATAACTTTTTCCTTTGCTGTGGTCGTGCCGGAGAATCAGTCCCATTCCGAGGCTTACTGTTAGGTTTCGTAACAAGCTGTTTTTTACGGTGATGGGTTGTTAGCCCTTCGCCCAACTCCCAAGCTGGAGGACCACCCCTTATCGGCTCTCCACGACTGCTTATTCAATATATTCGCAGCTACCCTCCATATCTGGAGGCCGTCTCCTCTATCCGCAACCTGAGGACGCGCCATGCCGTGGTGATAGGGACCCACAATGCATGGATAAATTGTTCACATAAATGTATTTATATGTGTAGGGCATTATTATTAAAGAAATTTAAATTTGAAAAGGTTTGCTGGATTTTTATTCTTAAGCTTAATTTGCGTTTTCATTAAAAGTTAATGATCAATTCTAAAAAGTAAAAACATTAGAAAATGCATAAATAATTGAAGTATTTTTCCTCAGACATGTAATTTGTTTATTTTGTTAATCAAATAACTAGTTAATAATTAAACATGAATGGTTCTGGAAATACATTTTAACCAAGAATTATTTCATTTCTTAAAATACTGTGTTCTACTAACTTCGATGCAAAGCTGTAAACGAGACAGCATGGATTGTCCTATGTTCTCGATAATGACAATGTGTCCTCTGATAATTGGTGCTATTTCTGCAATAAGAATAACAGCATCTATTTCATCATCTTCTGGTACATCGTGTAATTATGTTAGTCATATATCTCCATACCCAAAAATAAATTCGATGACCAAGGCAAAGGTATGACCTAAAGCATAAAAGTTTGCAAAGAAGCAATTTACGACCTATAATTACTCGACAAGATATACTTGTTTAATCCTATTATCATCCCCAAAAAGCTTCTCCAAATAATGTTTCTGTACCTTGCATTTATGTTTAATTAAAACGATATGGTTCACATGTGTCGTTACAGTCGAGGTTCGCAGATCAAATTCCTTAGAACAGTGGTTCCCAAACTGGAGGTCGTGAGAAGATTTACAAAAGAAAACAAAAAATACTTTATTAACTTAATACTTACCGTGTGTTCAGAAATAGAAACAATATCCAACATAAAAAAGTTTCTGTAGTTTTTACATAAAGTAAAAAATAATTGTATTTATGTAACAAATGTGCCTTTTTTTTAGAAAGTAGCTTTAAATGAGGATTCCGTACTCGATACAGATAAAGTGATATCACTTTCAAGTCAGTGAGATGTCTCGTCTTTTCGTCATTGTTTCCATGGCAATCATAGACGAGAAACGTATTTTCCATATAAGGTTGCAAATGTTACCAAAAAATTTAAGAGCTTCTTTTGCAAGGTTCGAGTTATTCATGCATTCTTTTGATCCACAACTGGTCTACACTCTGCGGTAAAGCCTACTTTCAATATTCCATTAATAGATAGTACATAGTATTTCAATACATTTTTTCTTTTTCTTTTTTTAATTTCAGCCAGTTGAATGCAACTGTCTAAAAATGGATTTAGTATCCATTTTTGGCTGCCGCATTCTTTTTAATGTCTTCCGGAAAATACTCAAAAAGCTATTGTTTAGAATTATCATACATAATTGCATGTTCGCAAAAACAAACTCAGTATTTGCCTATCATACGTAGCTAAATTTTCCAATTAACGCACTGGGATACATCACATTACTTTTTGTCAAGTGATGTAGACCAGAGTTAAGTTTCTTTACAAATCCTTTGATTTTATCCCTGGCTGTTATTATGTTAACATCTTGGCCTTGCAAGCTCATACTGTTCAAAGCGTTTTAAGTGTTGGAAATATCAGCAGAGAAGACTACTACGAGGTTCACGTGATATTTCGTGTAATTGTAGCACTATATTTTTCTAGGCCATTCTTTGTATGGTTTCCACTAATTTTAAGTAAAATTATCGTTTTTCATTTTAGATTTTACAGAGATTTGTATTTTTACAATGAATTTAAGTACCTCATCAGTCGTATAGTAGAGGTCTCATACAGAAATATTGCCCAAAAGTGGGTCGCGTCTTCAAAAAGTTTGAGAACCGCTACCTTAGAGATTGGTTATTTAAAGTCGATTGCTTACTTTAGAAAAGAAATAAAGTCGTGAATTTCGTATTCTAGATTTATTGCAAGTGAAATAATATCGAATGAAAGCTTTCCAGATAAGATTTACTTTATCACATCTCACCAAATTAAGAATGTAACTTTGATTGCTATTATTCTCATTTTTCATACTGCAGTCTAGGTTAATAAATTATTTATATGTTCCCAGTCAGAAGTTGCATTCAAATTGCCAGACTGGCAGATCTAAGGGACATCATAGTTGAGCATATGGTAATTTATGAATAGTTCTTTATAATCATGAGTTAAAATTTATCTAAAATTGTAATTTTAGTTTAGTGGCGTAATTCTCAGAACTTAAAGAATTCTCATACGAATTTGTGACATTAAAGTTAAGAAATCTTCAGAAATCATGACTCGAGATTATGGCGTAAAACATGTTATTTTGAGATAAATGTTGGAACCATAACGTGGAATTTAGACAACTTCTGAAAAATACTCATAAGATTTGTTACTTGTAGGCCTCGGTAGCGCAGTTGGTATAGCGCTGGTCTTCTGTGCTCAAGGTTGCGGGTTCGATCCCGGCCTAGGTCAATGGCATTTAAGGTGCTTAAATGCGACAAGCTCATGTCAGTAGATTTACTGGCATGTAAAAGAACTCCTACGGGACGAAATTCCGGCACACCGGCGACGCTGATATAGGCTAACCTAGGCAGTTACGAGCGTAGTTAAATAAACCATTATTTTTTTGTTATTTACAGTAAAAAAAATGTTGGAATCCCTACTTAAGTCCCGTAATGTTGGAATTTAAAGACAGGGAATTTGCGACAAATCGAAGGAACGTGTTGAATCGTGACGGGAGATTTGTAACGTTGAAATTAAAGAAACAACTGAAATCATTACTTGAGATTTACACTTCGAGATTCAAAAATCATCTGAAATTGTAACTTTATATTTTAAATGCTCAATTTCAATATATAGGGTATTTCAAAAGTCAGTTCAAACATTAAACCGCTATAAATATTATAATATTTGAGATAGGGAAAAAACAAAAACATCACAGTGTTGGGCAAACAACGGGGTTTAAAAAACATTGGGAAGACGTCCGCCGTTGTCTTCAACGTACAGAATTCTGTCTGCGAAACCATGCACAGCATTTTGCAGATAATGTCTTGGAATATTGGCAATTTCTTGCGAGATGGCATTTTTCAGTTGCAGTAGGCTTGTTGGATGTGTCAGAAAAACTCGTTCTTTAAGGTAACCCCACAACCAAAAGTCGGTCGATTGAAATCTGGAGATCACGGAGGCCACACTGTTGGAAAGTGTCTACTGATGACGCGATCGCCGAACATCTGAGTAATTAATTGTTTTGCAGGGATAAAGATGTGGGGTGCAGCGCCATCTTGCATGAAGATCATGTTTTCCATATCGTGATTCCTCAGTCTAGGGATGACGAAGTTCTGTAGCATGTTGTAGTAGCGCTTCCCGTTTACTGTAACAGTCTGTCTTATTCCATTCTTGTCGACACCTGTGGAGTAACGGTTAGCGCGTCTGGCTGGGAAACCAGGTGGCCCGGGTTCGATTTCCGATCGGGGCAAGTTACCTGGTTGAAGTTTTTCCGGAGTTTTCCCTCAACCCAACATGAGCAAATGCTGAGTAACTTTCGGTGTTGGACTCCGGACTCATTTCACCGGCCATTATCACCTTCATCTCATTCAGACGCTAAATAACCTAAGATGTTGATAAAGCGTCGTAAAATAACCTACTAAAAATTAATGGTGGAGTTAACACGCGTAATTGAGGTTCGTTTTCCGACCAAAGTCATCAGTAGGCACTTTCCAACAATGTGCCCTCCGCGATCTCCAGATTTCAATCCGGCCGACTTTTTATTGTGGGGTTACCTTAAAGAACGAGTTTTCCTGACACATTCTACTGCAACTGAAAGATGCCATCTCGCAAGAAATTACCAATATTCCAAGACATTATCTGCAAAATTCTGTGGATGGTGTCGCAGACAGAATGCTGTACGTTGAACAAAAGAACGGCGGACATCTTCCCAATGTTTTGCAAACCCCATTGTTTGCTCAACTCTGTGGTGTTTTTGTTTTTTCCCCTATCTCAATATTATAATATTTATAGCGGTTTAATTTTTGAACTGACTTTTGAAATACCCTATATTTTGGATTTGTGACGTTCAAACTCAAAGAAGTTCTGGAATCTCAACTTGGAACTTTGAACACTAAAGTTCAGGAAATTCAGGGAAATTTTGGAATCATAACATATGATTTGTGACATTGAATCTAAGTTAATTTCTGCAATCATGATATAACAATTTCAACGTTAAAATTCACTTCTGGAAACACGATTTGAGATAATGATACAGAAATTCGGGGAAATATGAGATTTCTGAACTCGTAATTTGAGATTTGTGACTTAATTTAGGAAATTTCTAAAATTACGGTTTCTGTTCCAGAGCGGGTCCTGTGAAAGCCTGATGTCGCCGGGGGATCGCATGGCGGGCAGCGTGCCGGGGCTATTAGACACTTTGTCGTGCGGCTCCACGGCGGACATAGCGACTGCAGCCGCCGCCGAGCCTAGCATCCCCCAGCTCGTGCAGTCCTGCTTTCGCCACCTCGAAAATTTTGGTCTCCATACGCTAGGCATCTTTCGCGTCAGCAGCTCCAAGAAACGCGTCAGACAGGTGAGAGTAATGTCGTGGCAACGATGCTCACATCTTTGTGACTTTTCATCTAGTTTAATAGCAGTTGAGGTAATGCTTTATTTTAGCCACGGTACTTATTAAACATAGTGTCCTTAATTGCTTGCAGTGGCGGTTCCTCGGAGGAGGGAAGGGAGGAACGTCCTCCTCACATTTTCTTCTTTTGAAAGTAAATACCAAATAAAATATGTGCCTTGAAATTCGAGGAGGATTCGATAATTTTTAAGTTCACAGCTATAAGAAAAACTCGGTTGATCGAATTTTAAACGACGCGCGCTCATGTGCTGCTAGAAAACTGTGAGAAAGATGCGAGATTGTCTGTGTAGAGGAAAGGCACTCCATTCCTCCTCTACTGCAGTTAACACACATAGACAACAGCACACTAGCGGCCAGAGAAAGAAGCAGAGTTTTAAAGCAAGTAAATGAACGGCGAGGGAGGAGATCCTCCTCTGAATCAATCATGGGCGGGAAATAGAAACCGACTGGTCGTGCAGCAAGCTCGCTACCGCTGCCATCTAACGATGCTGCAGTCAACCACGCTATGACACATCTAGGAGGAGAGACAACAAAAACAGTTTTAACGCAACGCTATGAAAGACACCATGTAAACTTATTTTTAATTATAAATCAAAAATATTATTCATTGCACTTTATATGGGCTACTATTCATGGTTTGAAACTTTCGTGGATATTTGAAAGTTAAAGTCGGGTTTATGTAAAACAAAGAGAAAGTAGTTCTACGTAGTTGGCCCCTGAAATTCACTTCTATTCATTGTATACTAGACAGGGCCACAGCCAAGTTGTCAGTTTTGTACAAATATATTTGAAATTGAAAGTAGGTACTCCAAACTACATTATTTTAATATAAAAAATTAATCGGCCACCGGCAGCTTTGAACAATAATGATAGTATTACTTTACAAGAACTGACATTCTTCAAAAGCATGTGATACTGAACTTGTAAAATGTACATGTGGCAACACAGACCACGTGGGTGGATGCAGTGTTCTCGCTTTCCTCAAATTATTTCCCATTCCCATTTCCATTTCCGTAAAACGGTTCCGGTGACGTGTTAGTAGCTAGTCTCTTCCAACACGTGTGATGCTGTAGTGTGCTCGAAAATGCTACGAGGTTGTGAATTTCCTTATAATTGTTAATTTGTGCAATTATTCAACAATGAATGGAAGTGAAAACATAATATATTTTGGAAAATTTAGGAAACTCAGTTTACAAGAACAGATTATTGCTATACAGAAGGGAAGGCCAACCCCAAAACTACCTTGTCTTAAATGCATGCATGTAGGCTAATTTGTAGCATGTTTCATTCAAGAAAGTGTCATTTCCTCCTCTTAAGAAATATGCAGGAGCCGCCACTGATTGCTTGTATTTTATAAACATGTCCCACCTCCCTCAAATCGATTTTAACATTATCCTCCCATCTACGTCTCGGCCTTCCCAAAGGTTTTTTTTTCCCTCCGGCCTCCCCACTAACACTCTGTACACATTTCTTGGATTCGCCCATACGTGCTACATACTCTATCTCAAACGTCTGGATTTAATGTTCCTAATTATGTCAGGTGAAGTTCTGCGTTGTGTAACTTTCTCCATTCTCCTGTAACTTCATCCCTTTCAGCCCCAAATATTTTCCTAAGAACCTTATTCTCAAACACCCTTAATTTCTGTTCCTCTCTCAAAGTGAGAGTCCAAGTTTCACAACCATACAGAACAACCGGTAATATAACTGTTTTATAAATTCTAACTTTCACATTTTTTGACAGAAGACTAGATGACAAAAGCTTCTCAACCGAATAATAACAGACCTTTCCCATATTTATTCTGCGTTTAATATACATAGGTTACTTTTCATATTATTTTGTTTTCATTTTGGCTTATTTTTTCATACCGGTATTGTTTTCTTCTTTACTTTTACAATATCCTCTTTTTCCTAGGTATTTCTTTTCATTTATAATATTCGTTCCTGTTTTATCTCAGTCTCTTTTTATTTTATATTTATCTATTCCTATTCCTTTTCCATTCCTTTGTCTTTGGACGTGAATACGTCTGTAAGTTCGGTCCACTAGTAGGTGCCATTCCAGAAAGTCGTCCGACACATTTTCAGGTGAGTTTTGTCAGCATATAATTTCTAAACTACAGCCGCGGCAGCCGAGGCAGTGTACCTAGAGCATGCGAAGCGATAGAACGTTCGCAGTGGTATTAAACGATTCGTAAGGAACAAGGCTATAATCTCAATTGATCAGCAATCAACAGTTTATAAGTTAAATTGGAAAAATTCACGAGTTAATTTGAGTGAAGATAGATAATTCACAATGTCGAACACTGCAGCGCAAATGCAGCGGGCGCATAAGCAACGGGTAGCAAACAACAGAGCACAATGGTTACTATAGCAACCGCCACATTTACTCTAAAAATTTGAACTGGTAATGGAAATTACGGGAAAACGGCTGAACGGATTTTAATGAGTGACCCCTCATTTTCATGCCCGGCATCCAAAGTTTTTCGGAAAAATAGTAGTTTTCAGTGAAATGTCAGTTTTCCTACATAATTTTCCTATTTTCCAAAAGCCATCTGTTGTCAGTTTTGAGAACTAATTTTATTGAATCACGGCCGACTTGATTGAATTTCAGAACAAAACACACACTACAATAAACAATAGGCTATTACACGAAGGCCATGACCTGAAGGATTGCCGACATATTTAGATCTCAATTCAATTTGTTATTAAAAACTGATTCTGCAGTGTATAATTTTCTAAGTACAGCTGTGTATTGGATATTCAAATCTACGAAACTTGAGGTGGTTTGTTGACAATATTACCATTAGAAATTAAATATTATTATAGTTAATAGGCCTATCATGATGCATCTATTTTTAATTAATTGTACATAATATTGAAGCTATATTGATGACATGAAAGTGAAACGTTTTGAGGTTATGTAAGTAAATTTAGAGAATATCTTAATTTGGATCTTCATTTCTATAATTTACTGAGTGGCTGCTATATATAACTACAAAACTTAAGTAAGATAATAATATTGTTATTAAAAATCAAATATTTTTATACTTATTAACCCAGTGGGGTTGGGTCTTTTTCATATACTTAATGGCGGTGTAGTGTAGATATTGATATGTCTCATTGTCTTCAGTATTGGCTCGAGAGAGCGCAAAAATTAGTTCCTAAGGAAAGATCAAAAGATATTACTTACTGATAAAATAAGAGGCCTAGGAAATTTTGTAGTCTCCAGATCATTTCAGCAAGATCTCTTAGTAGGATAAAATGATTTTACGCTCTACATTTCAAGTTCTACATGCAGCAGCTATACGAAAATGCTATTGTTCGAAAGCTTAGCAAACCTGACATTTTTTTAACTTTTGCCTACAATCCACAATGACCTGAAATAGCTAATGCTATCGTCCTGACATTGATACTTGCGCTTTCGCGTTGAAACTCAAAAACTGAAGTTGGATAGGTTCAAGAAAAAGTATTTGGCCTAAAAAAATCCATTCAGAGGGAGTATGTTTCATTATTATGGAGGCAAATAACTATCAAAAAGACAAGTATTCTTCATTGAAAATAAATCTAAAAAAATTTTTATTTGAACGTCTAACGAAATTAGTTTGCAGCACCATTTGCTGCACAAGCCACTAGTTTACTCTAAATGTATATATAGGATGGCTTCTTCCAGGAGTCTCAGCACGGGTTTTCAGGGTATCTGAAAAGAAGAATCGTTGATTGTCGAGTAATTCTGTCGGTGACGTATTCACGCAAAAAACGTGCGGCTGTGTCTCCGATACAGCCTACCCCGATTCTTTATCCTTGTTCTTTGTTTCCTTTCACTTCCTTCTTCCTTGTTTCTGTATTATTCTTTTCTTTACTTTTTCCACGTTAGTTCCTTTCTTTTTCTTCGTTTATTAACCAACTGTTTTCTTCAGTTTCTTCTTTATTTTCATTTCCTTTATAACTTTTATTTTTATTTCAATTTCGCTTTCATTCTGTCTGTTATTTTCACTTTACTTTCTTGTTTTTCTCCAATTGTATTCCTTTTTTCTCTATTTCTTTCTTTCTTCCTTTCTTCCTACCTTCATTTAGGATATATAGACCTATAACTTATACAAATACTGTACATTTATATTGTATTGATTTTGGTTAAATTTCGCTACTCTCATTTTCGACTGCTCTTTTATATGCTACTGTTAAAGAGACATTCCTCACAGCAATACCCATTTGTTGTCTTCAATGCATTTCTTTCAGCTCTTCACACGTTTATCTAATCTCTGTCGGTAGCGGGCATTTATATAGGACGTTTAGTTGAGGACATCTTGGCAAAAAGTAAGAAATTCTATCTCCAGAATAACGTTTTGTCATTTTGATAAACAAAGTGGTTCATCGCGTGTACAACAGTTATTACATCCTATTTAATAAACATTATGAGTCAACTTAAGGTTAATATCCTCCACAGCTGTAAATGTAGATCTAAAATACATGTCTTTCTCTAAGAGCCGTCCGCTAACGAGTGTGGGTAATTTACATTGCAGCCTATTAGCTTATTGTGTCCTTCCTCATGTATTATACTTATTTCTTGCTACGTCCGTCATAGATTTCTTCAATTAAACGAAAGGCATAAAATTTGATTGCAAACGTTAGTCTTCAGACATTTATTAGCTAAGTAGGGATCTTAGTGAAGAGAGGAACAGTTAAGCGGTAAATTTTACCTTATTTAATCGATCAGAATTAGGTTTATTTCACATGTCGTAAATCTACAACACGAAATTACTCCCTTTATTTGTCTTCCGAAGGAAACGAAAGAAGTAACCAACCTACCACGTCTACTGCACCTTCAATCTTCATATATAAACTACGCCTACGTTTTGTCTTATATAAAAATAGCAGTGAAAAGGAAACAACATGGCACATAATGTGGACAACCGCACTAACGGACACGTCACAAGGGAACTCTTTTTCTGTTAAAGGCTGAGTGAGCCCCAGGACCATAGTGTGGCCGGAAGAATTGAATCTCTGAAGAAAATTCACGTCCCTATTGGGAATCCAACTTGCAACATTCTGTCTTGAGCACAACGCTCTAACTGCGACGCTATCGTGCGCCCCCAGAGTTTTATAGCTTTCCCTACATACAGTGCCGTGTTTTCTATCTGAGTTTCGTGAGTTCGAACCTAACCAAGAGAGATGGATTATCAAGGTCTATTATGAATCAGAATTAGACTTTTGTGTAGCTATTCCATAGTGTCCAAGCTACTATTATCTGTGCATTTCGAACTGGCGGCTCAAGGTCAAGCAATGGACTCAATTTGCCTTGGTGCTTACCCTAATCCCGGATCATTCTCCTCAACTAAAATCAGCTGGGACAGCCGGATTTTCCAGTACTTCAGTTCACAGTGTTGAGTTCAGTGATTCGTGCGTGGTTTGTACTATTATACGTTCGTACGTGACCTTGATCCGTCAGTTCGAAATTCACAGATAATAGACGAAACTTTTCAGAAAATTATACTCCATGAATCCTTTCCCTCTAGGGTATATGGACTGCCATAATATACACAAAGAAAGGACACCACTTACGCCCATCCTAAATTCTATAGGTTATCCCACTTATGAGGTAGCAGAGTTTCTATTGAATATGCTCTAAGTTTATGTGAGATACACCATACCATGTGAAAAATTCACAATCATTCACTGAGACTTTAAGTAAAATAAAGCTGAAACAATCAGTCTACTAGTTAGATTCGATGTTATACCACTATTTACCAAAATTTCCTTACAGAAAACCACAAAACCACTAGAAAACATTGACGAACGTAACGTAATTAAATTATTTCACAGTGTATTGACGTCGATCTTCTTCTCGTTTAACGGAAATTACGGTTTGTACTATGAACAGACAGATAGTGTAGCTATGGATTCTCCTTTACCTCCTATTATAGTCAATAAAATAAAACTAAAACGCATTCCAGGACACAGCATTCTCAAAGCACTAATTCTGATCACAGTCACCGTGAAAGTCTACTAAAAAGGTATATATTATCAATCTTATAATTATTTCCATTGTAAACAGAATAAAGTTGAAAGACCGCTGTCGGAGATTTATGGCATGTTCAAGGGCTCTGACCATGAATGAGAAAATTCGATGCAAATCTCTTCGCAATTTCTCAAAGTCAAAATTCATCTGCTATCCATTATCTAATTAATCATTCTGCCACAGAGTTCAATGAATTCCACCTGATTGTTTCTCTCACGCTATAAAAGAAATTCTCCACATTATCAGACTAACAATGTCCAACAAGGTCTTCATAGAAAGTGTCAGCAATAACCAAACACATCTCAAGTGAATAAAGCCAATTATGTGAGACAAAAATCTTAACATAAATAAGTCTGTAACAAACATTCTTATATTTTTTCGTTCCAGCTTCGTGAAGATTTTGACTGTGGGAAGGAAATTAACCTTGGAGAAGACCACTGCCCACATGATGTCGCAACATTGCTCAAAGAATTTTTCAGGGACCTACCAGAGCCTTTGCTTTGCAGAGACCTCTATCAAGCATTCGTTCAAACACAAAGTAAGATTTTTTTCTTAAGACGTATTAAAGTATTAACAGTGTTTCTTAAATCTTTATAATTTAAGAAGTTTAAGTAACATCCGGATATCTATATTCTTTGTAGATACCAGTATCTGAAAATGTAGTTTCAATTTAACTTTTTATCAAAGTTAAACTGAAACGTGGTGAACTTCAAGTAATATTTATTTTAAAAGTAAACATTTGTTTTCCAGACTATCATTAAAGGAAAATAGAATACAAATTGAATAAGTACAATATTTATTATGTCACTGGTCATTAGCTCGGAAGTTTGTGGATTAAAACTACTCCATAGGCCGAGGTAATGAATGTTTAGCATAGCTCCCTTTGGAAGAGGAGTAAAGTTGGAAGATAGTCAAAGAAAACCGTTCTCAAATGAGAGTGATCTAGGCAATGTTATCTAACTCTGTCACTTATTATTCTCGTCTACCATCATACAATCGGAGATAATTAATTCCTCCCTTCAGGTGCCCTATTTTTCATAATTGGAATTCTTCACAATGCCAAAGTAGCAAAGTCCAGGAAGGCCTTAACCGAACTGGAGAAATTATCAATCAAACCAACACGTAGTTTAACTTACCATATTTTATAGATGTAGATTCATTTTCCATATTTTATTTAATGAGAATTCAACTTAAATGATATGTTTTTATTCACGTTATAATTGAAAAGTGTGATTCTAAAACGCGTTCAATCCATTTTTATGAAAAGACTGTTTCCCCCCCCCCACAGGTCTACGAAATTTTCAAGCGACATGCACAATAACACAAACTTTTAGACAATGATTGGCGTTGTTTTGAGAAACAAGAAGCTTAAAATATAAAGATAGAAGTCTCAAAAAAATCATATAGGGTAATTTTGGGAGAACTCGACAGTTTTAAGGAAAGTAGTCATTGCGAGCATTGTTCCTAGTGAAAACAGTTCGAACTATATGAGGTCTGTCTTGACTATGTTTGTAGTCTCTGTTTAAGTGAATCTCGTGACTCTAACTTGTGTTTTACGTTCACAGAAGATAATAAACACAGTGAATGTGAGTTACACTCTTCTTTTCGGTCATGAAATATAAGATAACCGGTACCATCTTTAGACTACTGTATTTTGATTGGTTGTACGTGATATTAGAGATTCACCATTTATTGTACATACATTTTATAGGTTAGTAAAGGTGTCAAAGTGCTTACCCTCAAACAAGTATCTTTGTTTCGAGTGTGCTGTTATCTTTTGAATGAAGGTGTATCTCGGGGAGATAACGACACTGTGTTTTGGGGAGATTTCGACATGTATCGAATTCTCTCTGATTTCGCTTCTGGGGGACTGTCTCTTGATATTTTCTGTTAAAGGCTGAGTGAACCCCAGGGCCATAGTGCGGCTGGAAGAATTGAATCTATGAATAAAATCCACAAAATCCACGTCTTTATTTGGGAATCCAACCCGCAAACTTCCGGATTGCAGCACAACGCTCTAACCGCGACGCTACCTCAGATTTTTATAACTTCCATATATACCATGTTTGCTATCAGAGATTCGTGATTTTGGATTCAACCGAGAATGATACAGTGATACAAAATGATCTCATTGGCACCAGATAGGCCGTGTATTTCAACACGAAACACGTATCCATATACATTAGAGAAAAAATTAGAATAAAATTTGCATAAAATGGTCTCAAAGTTAGCATTTTTCCTTAGCGTGTCGAGATGTCTCTAAATGACCCTATTTGAATAAATCATAATAATGACCAAATGGACAGAGCGAGTTTTAGGATCATATTCTTCAATTGACATTAATCGTTAGACATTGGGAGAAGCATTAGTAATATAGCATGTTTCTAAAATATGTTAAACTTATATGGGCAGTGATTCACACTTATATACACTAATTTCAAATTTCTCCACTTGTTCACTATCATATTCAACACATGAAGGGAACTTTTCCCATGTGGTATGCAGAGCTTAGATGCACATTTCTTGTGGAATTGCTGCAATTACATCCGCTATTTTCTCTCACAGATCGTCAATATTCCGTTCTTAGTTGCATATATAGATATGCCTATGGTCTTTCTGCAAAAAAAACGCAAGGAGTAAGATCCGGCGGACGTGCTAGCCATGGTATTGGTCCTCCTCTACTAATTCATCTCCGTTTAAATTCTTCATTAATGTACCTTTGGACATCCTGAGAGAAGTGCGGTGGAGCACCATCAGATATTTTCCATACAATTGACCAGATTTTCCACTGTATCGTCTTGTTGACCTCTTGTACAGCAACTATGTTTTCAAGGGATCGGCCTGTTCGCTGTGTAATCGTCAGTAACTGACCTGGTTTCGATGAACTTGTCATAAATGCGGTTAATGGTTAGGTAATCTAGATGGTGATTAATAAGTATTTAATGAATTTCAATCTTAAGGCATATAAACTTGCAAATATTTATTTGCTATTTAATAACAATATATGAACGTTTTCGCCGTTTAGGGCATCTTCAGATATAACAAAACATATTATCTGGACCTATAATAGTATATTATGCAAATAACAAGGAAAATAGAGAACAATATATGTGATACATGAAATTCATGAGCTTTATGTAGATATAACATGATACAGGATGAATATTTAGATAATCTTTGAATTTGAACTTAGACTGGACGAATGTTTTATTTTATACATATAGCTCATGTTACAATTAATATACAATGTTTAAAATTTGTCAGTGATGTTAATTTTAAAATTTACAATGATGATAATAAAATATATAAAGTAATCATGGCTGAAAGTTGTCGTAAGTTACAAAATAGTATGCGTAGTTAATGTTCGTGTGTTTTGTAATTATTTCACTTAGAGAGGCCGTTGGCATTTGAATGAATGTTGTTTGACGTTGATGACTACTTTACAATTGATATACAGTGATTAAATTAGTCAATGTTAAAATTTAAATTTTATAATGAAGATAATAAAATATTTAGAGTAATCATGGCTGAGAATTGTCGTAAGTTCAAGATAGTTTTCGTAGTTGATGTTGTGTTGTTTCACCTGAAAATGGAGATTAAGAGATAATAATAAATGCAAAATATAGACAAGTTATTATATAGAGACGCAGATAATTATTATTATAAGATTACTTGTTAAAAATGTTGTTTGTGTTAAAGAATTACTGTTGGGTGTAATTAGTTGAGATATCGAATAAATGCTCGTTGATTGTGAATGTAGTGGAATGTACGATAAATTTCGTAATAGATAAATCATGAGTTAGGTATGACTTTTAATCATTCATTGAAAATTAATAGAAAGATCAATATTATAATTCATAATAATTAGTAATAATTAGATGAGCTATAATACCAAATATATGTAAATGATTTTACGGCAGCAGTAATAATTATTATAAGATTACTTACTTAGAGGTCATTGACTTTGAAATGGCTACTCTGATGTGATGACATCCTATTACGTGTTCTCAGGTTTATTGAAGTATATAAATGAAGAAGTTCTATAACTGAAAGAATATTAACTATTAATTTACTTTCAATTTTGATATGGGGATATAATTGTTTTAATGAATTTTGACGGCATTCGAATACTTACATTTGTATGTACTGGTGTTGGTGTGTTGGAGGTTTTAAGAGAACTGAGGCCTAGATAATCGTGAAAACAAATTCATTGTAACCATGGAAATATAATGACCTAACTTATTTTGGAGAAATGAAAACATGTTTCCCCCAAGGTCCTGCACATAATCACATAAACACAGTTTATCATCATTAGATTTTGTCCATAGAATTTGTAAAAAAAAAAAAAAAAAAAAAAAAAAAAAATTATACCGATGGTTGTGAATATGTCTGTAGGAAAAATATAGCTCAAGGTCTCTTATGATTGTTAGAAAATCACGAACACAAGATACCATTTTATAATCCTATTTTTTACCATTTTCGATTATTGCAACAAAGAAATAAGTTCTGACTACCAACACTTAACTGCTCCTACTAGTCTATTTTTTATAGTTTCATCGCATTAGATCAGACAAAGGAAATATCTTCTTCACTTCTGCATCTAAGTATTCGGTCTTTTTTATGGATATTTTATAAAAGAAAGTCCCGAAGTCGGACAGAGACATGAAGAATATTTAAAACGGTATAATGTTACTAACCTATTGTGAAAGAACCAGATCCAATCAGTCTGGATAAAAATAATATTCTTACAACTTTTCTCCAGTTTAACTTACAAATCGTACTTAGAGTAGGAACTGAGATATTTAAGTTCAAAGTTTCCTTTTGTTATAGATTTAAAGTACCAAAATGTTGAAGTAGATTTTTTTCTACAACCGTATCAGGAGATGGGTTGGTCATTTTTGTGTAATTATTATTCTTCCTCTGCTTCCTGGTAACGTTATCTAAAAAATAACGATTTTGTGGGCTAGTTCCCTTTTGCATAACTGCATCATTTATTTAATTCTATACTATCGTGTACTTTTGCAGTAGCATATGTTTTTGTTATTGATTTGAATTCAGAATCAAATAGATTTGAATGACCTGCCGGAATAAAAAATCTACTATTCGATCACAAATTGTATCTGTGAAGCACAGAAATGTAGCTATATTTTACGGTTTCCTCCTTGGTCACATGTCTAAGAATAACGAGATTTGTGTCTTATTGGAGATATTTGTAGCTTCGTCTACAATCAGCGGAATGAATGTTGCGTCAGATATTTTATTTTTTATCTCTTTGACCTTGTACTCATGATACAGAATCTGTGACATTAATATGTATTATTTCATCAGTAAACCACAAAATAATGTTTTTTTTTATCTATTTCGCATTTTATATTATAATCGTAAGTAGGTAAAATGTTCGATATTTGAATTTAATTATCTCTGTTAGACGACGTGCGAAACTTTGTGCTTTCAAAATACTAGTCCAATTCTTATATACAAAAGCCTACTTTTATTAACTATCTCCTTTTTATTCATTTCCATTTACTTCCTCATTACATCTTTCGACTGAAACTTATGCTTTTTACTGATACTAAGTTCTAGTCTTCAGTTCTTTACAAAGTCATTTTATTCTTTTTCGAAGAAATAATATGAGCTATTGTTAAAACATGGCTCCTTTCAGATTTGACTATTTTATTCAAATCAGCTAACCATCAACAGGTATTTTTTTTCGAAAACAAAATACATAATTAGTTATATATTTTGACTGTAGTTACATGATCACAGTAGAGTTTTAGAAATAGGATGTTCAGATGAGTTTATTACAAACTTTGAGAAGTAACAGGAGTCATAAGGAACAACTAAACAAGTTTTCCTATTAAACACATGTACTTCGTGGCGCTCCAGTACGAAGCTACATGTCCTAAAATGAGTAGTTTAATGCCTGGCCATTAGACAACTCTCTTGCTCATTTACATAGTGGAATGAGAAGAGCTAAGTAGTAATTTTATTAAGGCCACATGCTTAATTTATTATTTATAACAAGCTGTATGAGTCAGAGAAGATTCTGAATTTTTTTTTTATTGCACATAGGGGAGAGTTGCGTAATTTGTACCGTTCCTAAATTGTACCACCGTCTTGAAAATTAGTTCCTTGATAAGTGTCAAACATTGCTAACTACATCTATAAACATGCCATTTTATGAGAGACGAAGCCTGTGGGTTGTGTTGTGCAGACGTGAAGTGAAAAAACTTGTTTTAGGTAGTTTCAATCTAGTTTTTGCTCTACATGGCTACAACAATTACTTCCGAAAGGTAAGTGAAAATCCACAGTGCTATATATTATTTAAAACTACATTTACATATTGTAATTGTCATTAAGTTACAGACTTCTGTTAGAAACCGTTAAGCAGCAAGAATTTAACAAAGAAAACATTGCGAGGTTGCGTATTTTGTACCGGATTCAGTTGCCTAGGGAATTTTCATTATAAATGTTTGAAATTATAGTGACGTATGAAGAAAAACATACCTAGGCCTAATTTAAATCAGCAATTATAATTTATTTACTTCTAATCATTTCAATATGAATATAATACTGTAATATTTATTTTTAGGAAATAAAACGCATTCAATTCTGAATTTAAAATTAGTCTTATCAGACTTTCATTACAAATAATAAAAATTACTGTGACATAAAAATAGCATAGCCTAAACACACTAAATTATGCATTTAGAATTTAATCGAATAATTTCCACATTTCATATTCTGGCGTTTTTAAGTTTCTTCCTCTGTAACAAATTATAATTGCATTTTACATTAATTTCAGAATGGCAAAGAAGCTTCAATACGGGACATGGTCACAGGATGCACTAAGTCCTGCTGTTGCTGCATATACGAATGGCGATCATGGAATAAATGAATGTGGCCGAATGTACAATGTGCCTAAGCCTACAATAAAAAGAATGCGAAAAACAAAAACGTAGTTGCTAATGGAGGTGCGAAATCGTTTGGAAGAACCACAGTATTTTCGGCAGAAATTGAAAATGAACTTGAAAATCACATTCTGAAGTTTGAAGAAATAATGTTTGGATTAACTCCAACAGATGTTGGGAAACTTGCTTTTGATATAGCTCAGAAAAATGGACTGCTACATAATTTCAATCAGTAAAAAAATTCTTCTGTACTAACTGCAAGTGAAAATAAATAAAATTGTTTGTGCACAAAATGTATGTGGTACAATTTTGGAACTCAATGGTACAATTTATGAAACCAGTTACCTAATTTGTACTCATTGCAGACATTTAGAAAACTGAAACTAATGAATTTATGTTAACTTCAAATAAACTTTTCTTTTTAGGAAATTCCTCCCAACATACTAGGAATTAAGATGCCGCTATTGAAATAATTCAACAGTTGTCAGTTAAAATTAGAAAAAATGAAATGTGTAAAATGGTACAAATTAGGCAGCTCTCCCCTACATTAATTTGAAGCTGCTTGGTTTCGTTTCAATATAATCAAAAGCAGCTTTATAAGATAAAAGTAAAGGAAACCATTTGAGAAACCATGAAGGCGAATGAAGGTAGAGTTCCGTTGTTTAATGACCTCGACATTAGAATGAAGCGGTGTGACAATGCCATGCTTTGACCTGGTACTCAACTTGAGAAGGGACTAGAAGGTTGTGTGGACCCCGAGGCCATTCTGGAAGTCTGGAACCGAAAAAATTTTCCGCCACCATCCGGAACCTTCCAATATGTAGCCAGCTTAGATTCCCACTATTTTCCCCGGTAAATTCCTTGCATATGACCTACTTTTCTTTCTTTCAGTCGATAATTCGATATGCCCTAATTTTCTGGGGAAATGGAACGAAAATTGGAACGTCTTGGTTTTACAAAAGAAGGCCATTAGAATTCTATGTAAATCAAACTATCTGCAACATATATATATATATATATATATATATATATATATATATGATCTAGTACTTTACACTCGACAAAATATCGACAATTACTCATTAGTGGCAAATATACATGATCATGAAATTAGAAATAGTGAACAAATTAATATTCCATATTGTAGATTACACAAGAGCAACACAAACTTTTTAATTATGGGGATGAAATTATATAATAAGCTCCTAAATCAATATTATAAATTACCAATCAATAGTTTCAAAACTAGATTTTACAATTGAGTAGCTTAATATCAAAGACGGACATCTGTCTTCTCCATAGTTTTGATATAGAGGCAATTTTTTAATTCACAGTGTTCTTTGTAATATTTAACACAATTTATTTTATAAATGTAGTGTTAGAGTTTGCATATGGTTTCACTATAACTGGAAATATCATGAAAAATTGTATATAAAACCACAACTATCTAAATTTCGATTGAGGTCAGATGTCCGTCTTTGATATTAAGCTCCTCAATTGGTTATTAAATAATCCTTTTTATTCTGTTGCTGAGTTTTTCAACACAAATTTGTATGAAATTGTATTTTAATAAATAAGTTTTAATTGCAATTTAGTTAGTTTTCTTCAATTTAAAAGTTTCAGGTTATTTCATGTTTTCATTGTATTACTTAAATGTTACTGTTTCTGTTATTAGTGTTTTTTTAATGTATTTATATGTTTTTTCAATGTATTCTGACGAAGCGTAAAACTGTATGTCTAATGGCCAAATAACTTGAATTGAATTGAACGGTTTCATGGCTTTCCCGAATCAGAGACGTGCAGCGTTGCCTAATAAAGGAATATCGCTATCAAGGAGGACATTGGCGGTCGGACATTTATTTAATTTTGAAATTCAGTAGCTTGCCAGGTATAAAAAGAATGAATTTCTAAGTACGACCGAAAAAAGGAAAACGTAATTTTAGGTAGGGTAAAACCGTTCCCTTTGTACAATTATTATAAAGATACTGATTACAGCGCAGTGTTCGACCTTAATACAATCTTAAATAAGAGTGCTATTGTTTAGAGCGCTTGCATCGCTCAAGACACGTTGTTATAAGAAAACAGAAAACAAACACACATGGTCGAATTGATACACTGTTATGACTCGTCCTCCGTATTAAATGTTGCACAAAAAGCAGGTCATTTCTCGTTCGTGTGAAGAAATATTTCTGTTATATCATGTAGTTGAGTAAAGCAAGTGATATAAGAGAAACAGAAGATTGTGTTTACGTAGGCATGCATTCTATAAAATAATTGATATTAAGAGTAAAGTTTCTTTCTTTTTTGACAGGCAGGTTGAGTCTTGAATCCCTCGACAACCGAAAACGCTCGTTTAACTCGCTATAACAAGGAAACCAGTAAAGATTTTGAGTAGCATCAAGTTTTAAAAGTAATATACACTCATTCCCAACATTTCTCTCGCTTTGACGTCCCATCTAAAGTGAAAAATAAAAAAGTTTATCGCTTATCAATTTTTCAAAGTGTAAATGTCTGTTTTGAACAGATCACTTCGAAGTTACTACTTTTTTTCTGTCTTTTAAAAAAAGATTTAAATTTCGAATTTTGTTTCAATGCTTTCTTTATACATTGACCTATCAATCAGAAAAAATACAGCTCGATTTTCTCTCTTTCCCCCCTCTCTCTATCCCTCTCCCTCCCTCCCTCTCTCTCACCATCTCTCTCCCTTCCTCCCCCTCTCCCCCTTCCACCCTCTCCCCTCCCTCCCCCTCTCCCTCTCTCCCTCTCACCTCCTCTCCCCCTCCCCCTCCCCGCCAGAGTCACCACCGTCGAAAATACATTTTTAGTAACGACTGCTAGATGGAATTACAGTTGTTCCATGCAATTCCATAAGAGTTATAATGTGATTTCTTTTGCAGTCGCTAGATGGCAGCATAGTGAAATTGATAAAAGTGGTTGCCTTGAAAGTCCATTAGGCTCATCAATCTGTTATACGGTATGTGATCAGGGGTAAAAGTAAAGGATCCCAACAAAGAAAAGTGTTCCTGAATGTAAGGGTCCAGAAAAAAAAAAAAAATATATATATATATATATATCGACCGTTGGTTGGTCACCTCGAAATTCAACTCTGCAATTCCTCATTTCCCCCTATCATCTTATCAACGATATTTAAATAATCTTTATGTAGATATTTTCGGTAATAAATTTCTTCTCATTGGTTCCCTCATACAGAAATGAAATTCGTTACTCTGCCAAACTAGCAAAGCCTGGAAAGGTCAAAGTGGCCACATCAGGAAGCACTGTGATCAACCAATCAACCACATTATTAGTAAATAACAAGAGAGTGCAATAAAATTAAAATTTGTTCAAGACTACAAATAGCTATTATTTGATATACAAGGAAATTCAAACACAAACCAGAACTAATCTTAGAATGTAGGCTTTCACGGCCGGCATTCTACAAACCAGAACTATTTTTTCCTTATTCAAAACATTTCATCATCATCATCATCATCTTCCTAACAAGTATTAGGCCAAGTGGCCTGTTACGGTCTCAAACTAGAATTTTCAGTCCATCTCTTCTTTGGACGGCCTAGAGATCTTTTGCCATATGGATAGTAATGAAGCAGTGCTTTTGGAATTCTGCATCGATTCATTCGTTCGAGATGACCCTTCCACTGAAGTTGATATTTGCTGATGAACTGCATAATGGGTTCTATTTGAAGTTCTTGCATTAGGTCCTCATTTTTTTATGATCCCAGCGAGTATATCCAGCTGTTGCTCTCATAAACCTCATCTCACTTGCTGTTATTCTACTGACATCTTTATTCTTCACAGTCCACGCTTCGCTACCATAGCTTAATACTGGCTGTGCTAAGGTTTTATACAAGCCTATTCTTGTGTGTCTTTGTACTAGTGAGGGTTTCATGATTTTATTAATGATCCCCATTGTTTTATTATAGGCCTATTTACATATTTTTTCAGCAATATCTACTTCATCATAAGGTTATAGTGTATAGCCAAGATAAGTGAAGGTATTTACTCTTTCTATTATTTTATTATTCAAACAGATTTTGCTTGGTACAGGGAATTTCCCACAAAATGACATGATTTTCAATTTTTCAATATTAATTTCCATGTTATATTTTTCACTGACCTAATTTAAATTGTGTACTGAATATTGTAAATCATCTTCAGTTGATGCCATGAGAACTAAATCATCAGCGAAAAGTAAAGCATCAAGCTGCAAATTTCGATTAATTGGAATAAATCCATGTCGTGTCTGTCGCCAATCTTGAATGATTCTATTTATATATATAATAAACAGAAGTGGTGAAAGGCCACAGCCTTGTCGTACTCCACTATAAATGGGTCGCCACTGTGAAAGTTTATTGTTGCTTCGAATTGCTATGATGGTTGTTTTATATATATATTGTAAATATTTTGTATAATCTGTTGAGGTACTTGATCATCTGCCAAAATCTGAAGTAATTTATTCCGATTGACTTTATCAAAAGCCTTTTTAAAGTCAATGAATGCCATATGCGTTTCTAAATTAAATTCTCTATGTTTCTCAACCAGTAATTTCAATGCGAAATATCCATCACAACAGGATCTTCCTCGACGAAAACCATTTTGTTCCTCACTGATAATATTGTCGTAATGCTTATTGAGTTTGTTTTTCAAAATATTTGCATAAATTTTATATCCTGCGTTCAATAAACTTATTCCTCTATAATTATCCGTAATTTTCAAATCTCCTCTCTTATGTATAGGAATTACAATAGATTTAGTCCAGCTTTCGGGAAATCCTTGTCCCTCCCAAATCAAATTTAAAAATCTCAAAAATCTTTGTAGAAATTTATGGCTAGCATATTTAAATAATTCACTATTTATTAAATCTTCTCCTGGAGATTTATTGTTTTTCAATTTAGCCAAGACTCTTTGTAGTTCATCCATAGAAATTGACTCCAATAAAGGATTAGTTGAAAATGGAAGCGTGAGAGATTGTGTTGATGTAGACCATAGTTGTTGAAAATACTGTAACCAATTGTCCTGAGAAATAACATTTATTCTTAGATTATCTTTTACTTCACAATTTAATTTCTTAATAATTTTATAAGTCTGTGGTTGAGGCCGAGTGATATCATTTTCTAAGTATGCCACAAAGTTTATCCAATTCTGTCTATGTTTTTTTCGAACTTCTCTCTTTGCGATTGCCCGTTTCTTACGATAATCAATTTGATCTTCTTCTTTCCTGGTTGAGATATACTTACTGAATGCTTGTCTTTTATCTGCAATTATCTTGCTTATGTCATCATCCCACTGTCGCAAGCCTTTCTTTCTAAACCACGCCTTTTTTGTCCCAAACTTTCTTTGGCGGCTTGTGTTAAAATTTGTTTCACATTCAACCATTCATCTTCAACATTATCAAGAAGGGGTAATTGATCTACAAGAATATCCATTCTATTTCGGTAGAGATTAGCAATACTAAAATCTCTAAGTAAACTGACTTTGAAGAGTAAATTATCATTTTTCATATGCGTTTTCTTTCTCAACCATCTTGGTTTTAAACGTACTGAGCTAATTAGTAGATAATGATCTGTTTCTAATTCCTGGCCTCTAAAAACTCGGGCATCCATAACCATGTCTGATAAACGAAAATTACATATGATATAATCGATGATAGATTTTGAATTCCTGGCTTCCCATGTATATTTATGACTTTCTTTATGTTCGAACATTGTATTCATGATTTTGAGTTGATTATACATCACAAAATCAATTAATCTATTACCATTATTATTACATGTTTCTTCACCATGAGTACCTACAAATTGTTCAATTTTTATATTTCCTACTCTAGCATTAAAATCTCCCATGATTAAAAGCATATCTGATTTGTTAACTTTACTGACAATTTTTTGTAAGTTAGTATAAAATTCTTCATTTTCTTCGTCTTTCCCTTCTACTGGAGCATAGATGTCAATAACTGTAAGATAACCTCTTTGCAATTTTAATCGTAATTGAATCAATCGTTCATTCCAGTAATAATAATTATCTACAACATGCCTGAAACGTTTATGTATCATTACCATGATACCAGCTCTGGCCCTACTCTTGCTGTCAACTCCAGAATAGAACTGAAGGTAGTTTTCAGTTTCTTTAGATCCTTTAAATTTCTTTTTAGTTTCCGAAATTACTGCTATTGATATATTCTTTTTGGCTAAAATATTATCTAATTGATCTTCTTTGTGTGAAATGCCCTGTACATTCCAAGTTCCAAATTTTAAAATATTTTCTTTTTTCCATGTCTTGTCCTTGTTCTTGCCTGAGTCGTCATCGTTATAATCCATCCTTGTCATCCGAGGCTTCTGTTGAGACTTGAAAGCAATGTAAAAATGACGCTCAATGGGTTGCTAGCCCAAAGAGGTGCAATTGGTGGGGTTCCCACCTATACAGCATTTCCTCTGCATATGACATTTCAGTTATACCGCTGATACTCGGTCCCCAGAGCCTCGTTCGTTCAAAACGGGTTGCACCACGGGAAGGTGAGGATGGGATTTGGGTAGGAGAGGTTGTAGATTGAATGCACATCACTACCTTTTAGCAACCCCAAAACATTTAAATTACAAAATAAAAGTAAAATAATTTATCAATCTTACCTGTTTCCTAACTATATTTTCAACGTTATACGATCATAAGACTGTATTTTCATTTTGTGTTGCAGAGATTCGGAACAGACGTCTGCAATTTGAGGCACTTCAGCATCTGGTACAGCTGCTTCCAGTTCCAAACAGAGACACTCTCTGGGCGCTACTCAACTTCCTCGTGAATGTCGCAAGGAATTCTGAGGATCACAAAGATGAAACAGGCAATGTCGAATATATCTGATAGTGCTGTGTTACATAATCCATACCACCAATTATTATGAATAATGGGAAAAATACAATACCTGTACCCAAGCCGTTGTAACTATACATCTGGCAGCTTTGCGTAATGTTGGTAGCGAGAAATTGCCACAATAACCACTAGGTACACAACAGCTGACGAGTCGTTCGCATAGCTGACGAGTCGTTCGCATCAATTCCGATCACTATAAGAGTACTGTAGTGCTTCGCCTTTACGCAAAGGATTATCACTCCGTGAGTTATTTTCCGAACGACGCCTTTTTTTTTTTTTTTTGATACATTTCATAACATCACTCTGTGCATTATATATACAGAGTGATTTATATAGAACTGACATATTTCTTTCATTAATTGTTTCAAAACGAATTGTGCTAGCGACAACTTATTATACCTAAAATGTAGAGGAATTTTGGGAGATTATTTACCTCTATAGCAAATGTTGAAAATGTCCTCCATCCTGCATAAGGCACAACTCAACACGTCGTTCCATGTTACTGGCCACTCGTTGGAGGACTCTGTTGTCAATAGCTTGAATCTCCTGTGTGATGTTGTGCTTCAGATCGTCCAATGTCTGGGGACGTATGGCGTAAACTCTGTCTTTTAAGTAGCCCCATAGAAAGAAGTCCAGCGTTGTCAAATCCGGAGATTTCGGTAGCCACAGATTCCTGGAAATTATTCGGTCGTCAAAGAAACTTGCAATTAGTTCCATGGATTCATTTGATGTATGGCATGTAGCGCCATCTTGCTGAAAATATCCTTGACTCAGCTCTACATCGTCCAGTTGCTCAACAAACTCCATGAAAATCAGTCGGTACTCTGCAGTGTTCACAGTCTGGTTAAAAAAAATTGGCCCCATTATTCTCTGTGCGGATATTACGCACCAAACTCCGATTTTAACCAGGTGCATAGGTGCTTCATGGATGACATGTGGATTTTCGATGGCCCAATGGCGTGAGTTCTGTGAGTTCACATAACCGGATAAATGGAACCATGCTTCATCTGTGAACCATGTGATGGACAATATGGCAGGATTTTGCACAATGAACGTCTGAAACCAACGACAATAATTCAATCTTTTATCCTTATCTGGTTCCTGTAGCTGATGAACAACCGTAACCCTATATGGCTTTAGGCCTGCACTTTTCGCAGCTCTCTGACGCATTGAGTAGGTGTACCCTGTCTCCTGCGACAAACGTCTTAATGATTTTTTGGGGACTGCTCCAGTCGTGCTCTTACGTCAACAACAACCGTGGGAAGCCTAGATGAACGATGCTTGCCCTTTTCACTCACCAGAGATCCAGTTGTTTCCAATTTGTTTACCAGTTCCAGTATTGTGTTTCTTTTGGGAGGATTGCGAACACCAAATTCTCTCTGGTATGCCCTTTGAGTAGCTGTAATTGAATTCGTAATCCAGTATTGCTTCACAAGGAAGAGTCGTTGATTTAATGTGTACTACATTTTCACGTTGACACAAAATGTCGAAAACAGCTGCCAACAATAGGAATAAAGCATAAACATCTGCGCATTTAGTGCTGCCAACAATAGGAATAAAACATAAACATCTGCGCATCTAGTGACAAGGAATCGAAACTCCAGAACATTCTGCTTAATTTGGTGCTAAAATTGGGTCAGTGCTGCCAACAATAGGAATAAAACATAAACATCTGCGCATCTAGTGACAAGGAATCGAAACTCCAGAACATTCTGCTTAATTTGGTGCTAAAATTGGGTAATTGAATGAATTTCCAACGGAATAATTAAAGAAAGAAATGTGTCAGTTCTATATAAATCACTCTGTAGTACAACACCACCACCACCATCTAAGTAGGCCTACCTGCATATTTTAAACTTTCTTTTCGAAGTACATAGAACACACTGACCGTAAAGTTCAGTCAACTCACGTGAATTTTGTTGGTACGGTCACACGTCACTACTTTTGCTGCGCAACTTTTCTACTCTTCGAGCAATACAAAGTTTCTACTGCAGCTCCAAAAGTTGCGTGTGTCTTCATTCCTGAGCCAAAAGTAGAGCGCTGCACAACCCTAGAATTGCAAAAGTTGCGACAGGAGGTTGCGAGTCTGTTCACACACAAGGCGCTGCTTTTGCATCCGCAGTTTAGCTGTAGCATTCAATCTCCGTGTTAATTCTTCAATACCTTTTGTGATTATGTTCGCATTGGAGTTTCAGATTATGAAACTCATGCGATAGCTTATTTATCAGCTCTTTTAATTATAAAATTAAGGACAAAACATTAAATTTCAAAAAGCAAAAGATGCTGGTCAAAGAAAAAATAAAAATACAGAACAATTTAAAGTTATGATCTCTGAGAACTACTATGAAGAGAATGAATAAGCCCTAATGTTACGGTATAGGCTACGAACTTTATGCGAGTATTAGAAAGATTATTTATTTTTAACCTCTATTTATTGTATTGGTACCGAAGAGAGTCCATTATTTTTAACATCGTCTTCCGAAATTTGCATTGCACTAGCAATTTCTGCTGAAGTCTTTTACTATTTGTTGTGAGAATTGGCATTTTCAAATTCCACAAGTACTCTCTTGGCTCAAATAGGTCTATTATTTATTTTTCTGTCCTAACTAGTATTCAGAAATTGGCATTATTTTTTATCAGGGGCGTATTTTGCGGGCTACCGGGGCTACCGGCGGTAGCCCAAGGAAATTACATAAGAAAAAGTTTATAATACAACATAATGTAATAATTCTGTACTATTAGTTTTACCATAGTAATTAAAATTAAAGTAATTGTTAGATATATTTTGTGTAATAATAGGGTCAGCGGTAGCCCAAACCCTTTAACCAGTATACGCCTCTATATGTAAATATATTAGAAAAACGCCTATATACTTCAATAATAACCAATGACATCTTCTCATAAGCAGTGTTGGCAACCCTCCTGTTTGAAACTACGCTACGGAAAAAAATATATAAGATCAGCATAATATTATATATTCTGATTGCGTTGTACATTTAGTAACTGTTACAAATATTTATTTTCATCACGTCAAACGTTAAAATATATCCAAACAATAAAAAGTAGTCCACCGATGTGGCTGTGGAGTAACGGTTAGCATGCCTGATCGTAAAACAAACGGGCCCGGGTTCAAATCTTAGTTGGGACAAGTTATAATTATGATTGAGGTTTTTCTGGGGTTTTTCCTCAACCATTAAGAACAAATAAACTCTCGGCTCTGGACCTCGGACTCATTTCACTGGCATTATCACCTCCAACTCATTCAGACGCTAGATAATCAATGCAGTTGATAGAGCGTCGTAAAATAATCAACAAAAAAACAATAAAAAGTATCATTGGCGCATTTGTGTGGCAACATTGTTCGCAGCCGCTACAAAAGTGTCAACAAAACCAACATAAAAAATTCTGCGGCTGCAATCCTAAGAACCTTGTTCATGCGCGCAGCATGATAATGTGTAGCTAGCAGCTGGTTCGGCAGCTGCTGTTTTTCTGGTTGCACCGTTGCTCACACGTCGCTGTACGAGAGTTGCGCAATATATTGTACTGCAGCTCTGCGAAAGTAGCGACGTGTGACCAGCGAATAGGGATATAAAGAATGGACACTTCGCGTCGGTACCTTTGATGTAGCCGGACTGATTTCAATGACCTTCAAGCCAGCTAAAGCGTGAGATTCTGCTTTCTCCTTAGAGTTGGCGCTGACATCACACCAGCTAGCAGTCGACACAGCGGAAATATAACACATATAATTAATACATCTAGGTACATTATGTACTCAAATAAAATAAATTGGATCCTTAAAATAATAAATCCGTCATTAACTGTAATGTCTAGACTCTAGAGTTCCTTTATAATGAGAGATGAGACGTTGACCCCAACAACAATTAAAATATGTAATGATTTGATAGCACTGAAAATGGAAAAACAAAACCCTTATGAGAAGTAAAACCATATACCTGTATTATATTGTATACAAATATTAAACGAATTCGATACTTAATTTTATAATGTATTATATTATTTTATAATATAATTTATTATATCTGAAATATAAAATATTATTATTACAACTAGTTTGTCACTGAGAAATAAGGAAAAGCCGTTAACTTGAATTTATTTGAAGCAAACCGTTACTGGATTATGCAATAAGGTAGGCGATGTTTGGATCCTGTGTCTCAACTCTACTCTCAATTATTATCTTAGCGTAAGCTCGATTACACTAACCTCTAGCGCTTGAAAGTGGAACTAAACGCTGGCGCACAGAGAAACAAAACACAGGAAATTTCGCTCAGTGTCCATTCTTTATAATCCCTATTCGTTGGTGTGACCGTGCCTTTAGAATCACATCCTTTAGCATAGGTATTTTTCGGAACTGTATAGGCCTAGCGATGTTCATGTAACTTTCATTTCTTATAAACAAGATTCTTTCTTGGCACTGCAATGCAATCTCCAATAACACGCAGGAAATTACAAAGACAGTCATAAAGTGAAACATCATACGTACAATACGAAAAAAAAGAAAAAAGATATCAAAAGGAAAACAAATGAGCAACAAGACGCATGTTGTAAGTTATGTAATTGTAAAGGAAGTAACAAAATTGTCAATAAACCATTTTAAACACCCAAAAATCTCAAAAGTTAAAGATGGATAAAGTGAAGTAGCACATTTTGAAATTTCAAAGTGCGCGCACTCAAAATAATATATGATAAACGAAAGGTAATATTAATTACTATAAATGGATATATCTGCTTGTTCAGAGATATTCAGATAATAATTAGTTTTCATTAAAAACAAAAAATCTGTTATTTTGACAGTTCTCACACGACCAGGGAATCCCACTCTTTTTGACTGTCTGATGTTGACTGGGGTTTGAACAAGCATATTCAAGGAATAAAATTCTGGTTGTTTAGCGAATTTTATTATTATTATTATTATTATTATTATTATTATTATTATTATATCATAATCATCATTGTCATAATTTTAAATACAAAAAGAGTAGAACGGAATGTAATGTACAGTAACTGGAGACAAGCTGGGTCAGCTCTCAACATTTCAACTCCAATGGGCTCTCTGTATCCATCTTTTCTTTCTTTTTTAAACAGTAGAGTTGGGTAAACAACATTGCAACTTTAATCATAGTTCAGTAATTGACTTACAAACCTTATTATTATTATTATTATTATTATTATTATTATTATTATTATTATTATTATTATTATTATTATTATTATTATTACTTAAGCCATGAAGGTCGCAAAAACTTATAACTTACTAGGATTTTGTCATATTATCACAGTTTAGTATATACTAGACTGTGATATTATGTTAATATTGTACAGTTCAGGCAACTTATGTGATATAGGTAAATTTTGCAATACAACTCTTCAGAATTTTGATAAACAAATCCAGAATACAGGTAGGTAAGTAGCTAAAAGAACCGTTCAGCAACGTTATGAAAATTCAAGGCTAACTGTACAGAGAAGTCTGTGAAGTACGTAATCACTTCAAGGAAAATACTTCCCTTTTATTCGCTTTTTTCTTTGCAATGGAAAGTAAAATTTTTTAGCCCCAGAAAAATACTCGTCTTCATTCATTCGCTGATTAAACTCATTACCAGTGGCGGCTCTACAATAAGAACTGCAGAGCTGCAGAACCGCCATTTAAATGGACCTGTAAAATTAAAAATGGAAAATGTGCTTTTATGTAATCTAGTTCATTGTTTCATTTATTTTTCCAATTCATTCTCCTTCGATTCGAGATTTTACTGTCTGTAGGAGCCTTGAACTGCTGGAGAATTTTATCTGTAGTGTACTTTTCGGATCTGTGCTCGGCAGTTCCTGAAGCTCAACGTAGGGTAGTCGGCAGCAGAAAACTGGTTTTCTTCACCGTCCCATAAGACTGCATTAGAGCTGCAACCGAAGCAGACCTGTTCGAGTATACAAAAGAACCGTCAACACCCTCATCTCTTTATGACCTGCGTTAGAACACAGGTTTCTAGACTACTGTATATCATTACAGTTCCAGTGTATTATAGTACTGTGGGTGGTGTGATGATTAGTCAGTGTGTCTAAGAAAATATTTTATATTAAAAATGAATGAAATGAAAATCTAATCGACCAAGCCTTTTCAAAATTAAAAGAGAAATTGCACGTTAACTTAAGAAATTAGGACATCCTACACCAAATTTAAACTTGGAAATTTCTGGAAAAAGTCCAAGAAATCATGTAGCCTACTAGTAATTTTAATACCGAAATGTGTAATGGAAACGATTGGTTTTTTGCTGCGATCATGAAAATGCTTTCTCCCCCACCCGTGTATTCTGTTTAGAGGAGAAAGTACATGGACAAAGACCGGAGTAAAGGATTTAGTTAATTTGACTTAAAAAACTATAAGAGCATGAAAATTCGAAAACTCATTTCAAGTCAAACAGATTTGTCACTGTTAACGATATTAAAATATTCTAACACAGCTTGATTCTGCGTATTGGATTAACATTCAGAAACAAGAACGAAATGTTTCTCAAAAGAGATATGGTCTATCTAAAATAAATTAACTGTGTGAAATTCTGTGCCGCATTTGAATTAGCGATTCGAGGACTTGCTGAATCAGGAGATTCAACAAACCGCGGTATATTTCGGGGTTTGACTGATTTTACTTCACATTTAGATTAAACTTCCAAAGATCATTTATAGGGCTCGTCACAATTGAAAGGAACTACGAAAACAATTCAAAATTAATTGCTGGATAGCAATAAAATTATTGGAAATTTCTCTTCACTGCCACCAAGACATGACGCTGAAAGTTTGGTGCAAACTATCTTAACGGAATTTAGGCTTAACGGAAATTCAGTCATAATTGAACCACATGAATTAATTGTGCTGGTTAATGGCGGGGCTAACGTAATGAGTGGGAAACACGGAGAATTTGTATTGTGTTCCACAACATATTTCTTGTCAAGGAATTAAATTTAATAATGCAACAAACATGTTCACAAACCGGTCAAGTTACGATACTTTATTGCAAATCTGTAGGAACTCCCAGCTCTCTGTTTTATAATTCCGTCCGCCGGTACGGGTGTAGGCTAGAAAAGTTGACGTAAATAAATTCGGTAGGAGTTAAAAGCGTTCGAACGATAAAAAGTTCCTGATGGTTGTTCATTCAGGTATCAACATGAGGGGCATATCTCCACTAGGTGACTAGTTGTGCCAGGTGGGAGAGGTGTAGCGCACGGGGTGGGCAGGGCGCACGGATTGTTGGAGTACAACTTCGAGAAGGGACTGTAATCACACGCGTTATCCGATTTAAATGCAATAAACGGCATGCGTTTGCTAAATACACTATTTTTCATGCAGAACTGCCAACCTTTATAACCGCGGGCCGCTACTGCTCATTACATTTTAACTTGATATTTCATAACAATGTCTACTAAGCGAAACAAAGTCTTTCGTCCATGGCTAATTATTCTGAATACATTGTATAGTCATTTTCACTTATTTCTCCTTCCCTTTGGTTCGAAGCTTGACACTGCATACTCACTAATGCTGGAGTAGTTTGCTTATCTATACCCTAAAGTTTAGCGAAAATTTAATTATCTGAATGAGGTGGGTGGAGAGCAATGGTGAATTGTTCAATGATTGAGCATTTTGGACTTTTCCCATTGCTAGTTCTCAAAAAATATACAAATGCAAAATGTTTCGAAGACTGGATCTCTCTTCGTCTTCAGGTGTAAAGGAACCTACTGTGAGGATCGTTACAAACAGCTATCCTGGATCAGTAAGATAGGTTAACTGTTTGTAACGATCCTCATAGTAGGTTCCTTTTCACCTGAAGACGAAGAGAGATCCACTCTTCGAAACGTTGTGTGTTTATATATATGTTTTGACAACTATCAACGGAAAAAAGTCCAAACTGCTCAATTATCGAAAATATAATGATGCTGTTAAATAGTATCTCAACTTTCGGAGTCGTGTCTCTACAGTTTGAGAACCCTACTTTACGTAATTTTTCATAATGCAAGATCAATCAATCAAAGATTAATACATCGATTTTTTATTTTACTTCTTAATTATACGAAAAACAAAGTTTTGAAATTTCAAAATGTATTATGATCATCCTCATCTCTCTAATTACTTGTCTCTTGTCTACGTGTAACTTTTCTCCTACACTATGACATTATTATTTTTTAATTAAATATCTGAGAATTGACTCAAATAAGCAAGAATAAGAAACTCAATTTTCCTTCTTTACAGGAGAATGGGTGACAGGAAGCAAAATGGATTCCAACAATTTGGCAACAGTATTTGCTCCAAATATTCTTCACTGCATAAAGCCTGGCAGCAACAAAGAACTGAGCACAGAGAGAGCAGAAGAAAGGATAGATGTCATCAACGTCATTAGAAGCATGATTGATCACAACAAAGAACTCTTCCAAGTAATTAAACTATTCTAAATAAATAAATAAATAAATAATATATATCATATATTGGGTGTTTCAGACCACCTGTACCAGCCTTTTTTCTCGAAAACTATATGATACTGGTTGTTCATAAAAAAATTTGATGACCAAAGCCTATGTAAAGAATCGATTGGTGGTAGTATACCATTTCCCGTAATAAACTGCAAGTAGGAGTACCTGTGGTCAACTTCGAAATTTCAAATGAGAACATAGGTCATTGAAGGTACCATTGCAAACTACTTTTAAAAAGAAACACCTTTTACCCACAATAGAATTAGGTGGTGTAGTCGACATCATACTTTGACCACCTTTTACACCCGGAAAGATCTGGTATTCAATTTGACAGGAGACTGAGCTGACCTCAGACCGTTCTGGAAGTTTTAGCAATAGGAAAATTCCTGCTGCCACCTGGGATTGAACCCAGGACCTTCCAGTTCGTAGCCAGTGCATGCTGCCGCAAATTTCTAACAACCACTTAGAAATTGAAGTCAAAAGTACAAAAGTGAGGATCAGTCTCATTAGTGATTAAATTTAAACAGACCTATAATTTTGCAAAATGTTTTAATTTTTTATTGACATTTCCCCTTCTCTCCTTCGCCTTTCGCTGTGACTTCTTTTCCTCAAAGATACTACAGCACGTGTAACAATGATCACACATACTTGCTCGTTTCTGGAGCGTAACACTCAAACAATAATTAGCATTGTTTAAGACATCACATTTTTATTATACCATTTTTAACTAAATAACTGCAGTGTAATGAAACCCCACCACAAAAAAACACCAGTAGCTCTAAAAAAGTTATATAATTTATTACAAGTTGTCAAAAAAAATAATAATAATATCAATAAAATGAAGAAGACAAAATATTTTTTGATTATGGTTACTGCAATTCTTCCATACCACAGTCGCTGAAACTATTATCATTGCTGCTGCTGTCCTCTCCCTTATTTATTATAAATTATTCTACAATATGCTTTTCAATTGGACCAGCGATGATCCACATTTTACCAGCAACCTGATACAGTGATGGTAGCAGATGCTTTGCGAAAAACTTCATATGAGTTATTCTCTGCAACGCATCCACCAAAGTCTGCAAATGATGGAACACGGTTCAGATGCTTCTTACCAACCGTTTCTAAGAGAAATATTCCATTCCTCTCTCTTGATTGTTTCACCTCCTTCCATATGTTGTATATGATGGTTTTTCCAACTACCATAAGAGCAACTGTGTACACAATATTCTCTTTTACAGTTTTGCCATCAAGTGCCAACAGATTCTTATATACCCTCATTAGTCATTACTGTACTCTCTTGATCGCGAAACTGTTCCTGCCTGACCGCTTGACATGTTAACTGCAACTCAGAACACAAATGATCCTCCTTCTGCAGTCTTGTTGTTCCTTCTATGCAACCCTTCTCCTGCCACACATTCATTGAATTAGCCATCCCTCATCACTACTTGCACAGAAGACTTGTTTTCGTTCTCTTGCTCCACATCACCTGAGACTGACTTTAGAAGTATTGTTTTATTTTTCAGGTAAAGTCGTAAAATTACTTTCCTAATATCTAATAGGGTGTTTAACATCAAAATTAAATATTTTGTCTGAGCATGTCATAATGATTAACTCTGGAGTTCTATTTCAGCATTGCCATTCTGAGCTATAGTATCTTCGTTGGCTGACACAAAGAAACTTCTTAAGAAGCTGCTTTATATTTAGAGCAAGGAATAATTGAAAACATTGATATGATTTGTTCATTGATGAGAATGATTACTACTGTACGTACTTTCTGTGTTGTAACTGGAAATGAAAATGTAATCATACAATGAATAGTGGAACCATCTTAACGAAATATCACATAATTGAATTATATTCTTCTTGTACAAAAACTTGCCCAGACATGTTCAAACATTTTTAACAAGAGCCAGAACAAGTCACATTGTCACACAATTGTACCTACACCGATTTCACATTTCTGATAATCCTAATCCTAATCATGATGAAGATCTGGAACACATTCCTCTATACTGTCCGTCCATAAACCACAAAAGAAGTAAATTAAAATCATCAGTACAGTACCAGTTGCAGAAGACACAGCCCTGCAGTATATATTGACTACACCCCAACTCTGGCTACTAGCAACAGGCATCTATAATGAACACCGATCAAAATACCCCTCATTTCTCGTGAAAAACAACAACTGAATAGACTACAGCGGACTATAGTGGACTTTATGTTGTCCGCAAGCAGCTGGATACATTAAGAAGATTGATTGATTGATTGATTGATTGATTGATTGATTGATTGATTGATTGATTGATTGATTGATTGATTGGATTATTCTTCCGAATTATTCAAGGACTGGGTTTAAGCCCATTCCGAAACCAAGGAATTTATTGAAATTGTTGCGTCCAGACATACCTCTGTGTTTATGTTGTCAACTGTTCATGATGTCATCACGTGATACAATCTCATTATTTTCTGTCGTGTACCTATTTCTTCCATAATAGTAATGCATCAGCGTCAGGTGAAAAAACCCAAATCCAAAGTAACAGACAACATATTGAATGAGTGAGTGAGTTAGCGAGCAAGCTGTAGTTGTTTCCACTAGTCGGAGAATTACCAAACAATGCTAAGGCCAATTGGCAAGGAATAATAAAATTCAACTTGTGTGAATTTCTGGACATATTGGTGTCATTGTAATGAGGAGACTGTTGTCTTGACAAGGAAGGAACCCTATCCATAATGGACCAGAACCTCAGCTGTTCTGTAAGTGTTGTACTCTTAAGTGATAGATAAAATCTTTGAAAGAGATTTCGGAGGGCTTCTGGTAAAGATCCAGCCATGAGACAGATCAAATTCTTCATTGAGGAACCACGAGCTGTGTAATTAGTCCCTTTAACTTTCTAAGAGGAGTATCAGTATGATGATATTTCCGTGTACCTATCTTACTTTGTCCATGGTACTCACAATAAATGTATGTAGGCTATGTACTATTAGAACAATTTGGTCACTGCTACTTGAAAACATATGGTACCTATGTATAAACATTGGGTATTACTGACTATCCCAAGTGTAAATTTTGTGGTAAGGAAAGCCAGAGGTAGGTCTGTCTTTCATGGATACGTAATTTGTTGTATACACTATCGATCATTACATCTATGGGTACATGCAGGGGCAGTACGATTTGCCTATCTACTGTATTTCATTTTCTCCTCATTACTCATATACTCAAATCCTTCTTCTCCTACTAAACCTCCCTTCTCTCCTGCTCTTTATCCTTTTTCTCTTACCATTCCTCATTGTACCGGTACTCTTCTTCTTAATGTTTCTTTCCGAGTTCAGTGTAACCAAAATCATCTAAACTTAGTTGGTAAAATGAGTAATGAAATATATTTAAAATGTTTTTACTTAAGAGATAACATTGTGAAATTAAAATTCTACATAATGTACTTTTAGGTTCCGGCAGAACTTCTGGATGAAGTTTATCTTCACATGATGGATAGCCATCCTGAAGCTTTGGATCAATTGTTGAGGAAGAGAGGAAATCTCGGGGATGAGTGAGTATTATGCATCGAAAATTATATTTTCACATATTTGTGAATCTTTATTTTTCTATATATTACACTTTCGACACTTACATATCATTTTGATTAGCCTATACATATTGATTACACAACTTTTAACATTATATCACTACGGAATATATAATATATTTCTTTCACGTGGCTGCAAAAGGGTATCTGTCGGATACAGGGGGGAGAGCCATTAATCCTTCCCAATGAAGGCTTTAAGGAACCAACCTGGACAAATACCCAATGTCCCATCCCTACCTTCCCGTGGTGCAGCTGTTAGTAAGCATAATTTTACGAGCTGAACTAAAGGGAGGGGCTACTCATCCATTAGCACTGGTCAGCTTGATGAGTTAATGACTGAATTTGGTATAATTTTCCTCTATCCAATACCTAATACCCTCTTTACCCTTTCCTATCCAGTCCTCTGACTGAACTCTTACTTTCTTCGATCCCGACGGCATTAGAGCATTCGAGGCCTAGGAGTTCATTTCCCTTTCCTTCCTCCTCTTTCTACTTTTCTGTTCCTAGTGCTGGCCTGCTATGGCACTAAAATCGTCCTCCAGTGGCTTAAGGAGGGAAAGCTGGTGATCAACAAGATCTCCCAGCTAGGTCCAATGGACCCATCGACCAACAGCAGGTGTGGTCCTCCAGACATTCTGGGGGTTGTGTGTGAATGAAATAGCCACCAAAACATTAAAATATGGTGTTCACTTAAATCGGCTACAACTTTCCATTTAACCACTCCAATATGAAATGAGTACCATTAAGGTAAAATTATCCGGAGGTAAAATAGTCCCCCAATCAGATCTCCGGGCGGGGACTACTTTAATGGTACAGAATCAACTAAACATCTTAGAATGGAATGCTGGTGGTATAACATCAGCCAAGAAGACTGAACTAGCCAATATACTCTCAGATAATAATATAGATATCTTCCTTATTCAAGGAGCAAACCTTAATGCTGACCAATTAAAATATTTTAATTTTAAAGGTTTTAATATGAAACTGTTACCCAAAGGTAGACAGATCATTAGTGGAATTCTCGCAGGTACATCAAAGAAATTAATTACAAATTTTCAAATCATAAAAGAAATGGATAATCAAGACAAATTAGAACTAATAAAAATTGAAGTATGGAAAAATCAACAACATTTCAAAATCTACAGTGCCTATAACCCACCTAATAATCCCCTTGATCTAACTTTGTTTGATATACAACCTAAAACTATCATAATTGGTGACTTTAACGCCCACTCCCAACTTTGAGGGTACGATAATGTAAACCAACCTGGAAAAATGATCATGGACCTCCTAAATACTACAACCGCAGAACTGGTCTATAGAAAAGAAGATCCCCCTACTTTCATTCATTATTCTGGTTCTGGTACAAATCCAGACTTATTACTAGTAACATCAGATATCCATCACGAAACCACGAAAAAAATAATTGAAGACCCTGGATCTGGCCATAGAGTCATCATTGCTTCTATCCATCTCCACCAAAACCGAAGAAAAGAAACCTACAATAACAAAACAACATGGAACTTTAAGAAAGCGAATTGGAAACTATTTACAACAGAACTCGACGAACACCTCAAGCTCAACACACCACTAATGGAAAATACAAACTCAGATAGATTGAACAAATATTTCTGTGAATCTCTTCTTAAAATTGCAAAAAAGCACATTCCACGAGGCAAACCAAAAAAATACACCCCATTCTGGACAAAAAACCTGAATTTATTGAAACAAGATAGAGATAAAGCAAGAACCAAAGCAGAACATAGCAAAACACCAGAAGATACTAAAGATTGGAGGAAGAAGACTGCCATTCTTAAAAAAGCAATCATAACAGCAAAAAAGAACGGTTTCAATAAATTTATTGAAAATATTAATTACAGAACCGATAGCGCTAAAACATAAATTTCTGAAGAACATTTCCAATACACAGGAAAATACTAGCCAACCTATTATTCATAATAACAAAACACTAACAGATAGTAGAGATATAGCAAACGCATTTAATAAACACTACTCAAACTCTCATAGATTACATCCCAATATCAAAAAAACTAACAAATTTATCAAAAGAGAATTGCATAAAAATAATAAACACAATATTACTAGTACAAAACCTGAAATATTTCATCAAAATTTTACTTCCAAAGAATTAAATTAGCTATATAAAATTTAAAAACCAAGAAATCTCCTGGTCCCGACAACATTCATTCCGAATTTTTTAAACATCTGGGGGAAAAAACCAAGTCTGTACTTTTATCCATTTTCAATTTATCATGGAACACCTCAATTCCTGCAGCTTGGAAAAAAGCAATCATTGTACCAATTCACAAAAAAGGGAAACCTGCTCATGATGTTAATAGTTATCGACCAATAGCACTATTAAGCATGATAGCAAAAACCATAGAGTCCATTATCTCCAACAGATTAACTTGGTTATTTAGAATCCCAAAATCTTTTATCACCAAGACTTTCGACAACTACACTCTACCAATGAACAAGTCATATGCCTCGGCCAAGAAATAAAAGACAGTTTTAACAAGAAAGAAGATACCTTGGCAATATTTATTGACTTTCAGTTAGCATATGACTCTGTTTGGAGAAATAAATTATTACTAAAACTCCAGAAATTAGGAATCTCCAGCAATATGTTCAGATGGATATCTGAATTCCTTAGTCAAAGATTCATTGCCACTAAATTCAATACCTCACTTTCTAGTTACAGACAAACATATCGAGGTCTACCTCAGGGCACTGTCCTCAGCACAACTTTATTCAATATTTATATAAATGACTTACCCTCCCTATTAGAGGAATCAAACATGAAAACTGCACTATTTGCAGATGATATAGTTTTGTGGACTTCCGGATCTTACAGACATAGAGACAAAATTCAAAATTCTGCTCTTAAAGCTCTAAATCAACTACATGAATGGAATACATCAAATTTGATGACACTCAATTTAAGCAAAAGTAACTACCAAATATTTTCACTTGGTAAAAAAGAAAGAGAATTCAATATCCAATACAATGGCCAACACCTTCCTAAGACTTATGAATCCAAATATCTTGGAGTTATTTTCGATAGTAAGTTAACATGGAGCAACCATTTGAAATACATTTCTGAAAAAGCTCGTAAAAGATTCTCCCTTCTAAAAAGACTACCAGGAAAGAAATGGGAATGCTCTAGGAATACTTTGAACACTACATACAAAATGTTTATACAGCCAGTGCTGACATACTGCGGAGAAATTTTAATTACTTCACCTTTCATAAACGACATAGAATATGTTCAAAACCAAGCTCTCAGGCTCATTACTGGGGGAATCAAAACAACTCCAATAGATTCTATGAGATTCCTCACTAATATTAACAGTATCAAAATGACAATAGAAGAAAAAGCACTGATTCAATATGAAAAACTTATCAGATTACCAGGAAACAATTGGCATTCATACAGTCCTCTCTGTAGATTGAAAACTCAAAAAAGTTTCATATCCATTGTTCAAGAATTAAAACAGAAAATCAATATCCCGAATTTAAAAGAAAACTTACAAATTAAACCAAATCCTTTAACTCTATTAAATAGAGAATATAATCTAAATTTAACAGAAGTAATACTGAAATCAGAAGTAAACACTGAAATACTGAAACAATGTCTTTAGAGACAATTAATATTAGGTACCCTCCACAAAACTGGCTTCATTTATACACCGACGGATCCATGATCTCCAGAGAACAAGGTGCCGCTGCAGGTGTTACGTGCTGTCTCTTCTCACTTTATAGATCACTTGGATATGGAACAACAAGTTTTGATGGTGAAATCATTGCAATAAGTGAATGTCTCAGGAATCTTCTATGCCACATCAATAAATTTAGGAATGCAGTTATATTGTCAGACTCCAAAGCAGCTATTCTATCAATCGTCTAAACACACACCTTCATCTCAAACAGCAGAAATAACTAAAATGCTCTCTCAATTAATATCACTCAATAAAAGAATTGTATTCCAATGGATACCATCCCATTGTGGAATCCTGGGAAACGAGAATGCGGATGCTTTAGCAAAGAAGGGCAGCACTGCTACTTACAGACATGTTACTAAATCTACGTATTACTCTGTGAAGAGATTTATTAAATCTACATATTTAGACTTCAACAAACAAAATTTGATAACACAATCCCAAGGGAAAAAATGGAACTCTCTGCATCAAAATCCACAGTTAATTCCCGATTTACCACGAAAATCGTCTGTAGCTGCATTTAGATTGGCAACAGGCCATGATTGTTTGGCTAAACACCTGCATAGAATTGGAATATATCAGTCCCCTAACTGCCCATTGTGCAACTCAAACCAAGAAATGGATTCGGAACACCTCAAAATCTGTGCTTCATTGGCTGGTCAAGATAATATTTTTTTAAAATATTGGAGTGCAAGAGGTCAAATGACTTTATTGTCAAATGCCTGGCATTAGAAAACAACAACAACAACAACATTTCTTTCACGTGTTAAAATTAGGTAACCTTGTTGACTAGCTTCAGCCTGTTCAACAAGGTAACCTAATTTTAACACGTGAAAGAAATATAGTATAATATATTCCGAAACTTATATATCAATGATTAAATTTCCAACTTCTGTACTGTGTTAATATTTAGGATTTACCTTGGCTGACTAGTTTCGAAGAATTGTTCTTCATTGTCCAAAGCTTAGTTTAAAACTTCTGTTACCCTCACATTTTCGTCAATGAGACAAATTATTTTGCAATTACTAAAACTATTATGTAATAATGAAGAAGTAGTAAGAAGATGACTACAGTAGAACTCCGGTAATTTGAACTAATTGAGATCGATGCCTGTTCGAATTAACGAAATGTATGGATAAAGGTCAATTCACATTATACGGAACGTCAACATCACGGACCAGCACCGTCACTATCATGTCCAATGGCAACACATTCACATTTAACAGCAAGTGACCGTCAGTTTGTCAGCCCCATCAAGAATAAAGAAGTATGCTCTCAAACAATGTCGTAGCTCCTATGAGAGACAATCAATTGCACTGTAATTTTTAGATAAATGTCTAAGGAAAGCATAGAAAAAATTTGGAATCAAAATTTTTGGATAGTGAGAGAAAAAATTACTAACTTCGAAGTCACCTGTTCGAAATAGACAGTTGGGTTGATAAGCTACAAACTTCTTTATTTTTCACATTAGATGTGGGTGTCAAAGCTAGAGAAATGTTTAGAAGGAATGGAAATTACTTTAAAAGTGGCTGATATTCAAACTTGTGCCGGTTTGCGAGTTAAATGTGGGGATTTCCATGAAGAACTTTCTTATGCAGAGTGACAACTTTTGTCTGTTAGAACTGCGGATTCTCATAGAAATCATCCCTCTGATTTCAAATTGTTTTTTTTAATGTTTCCACTGCTTAAGGTTTTCGAGTTAATTGTGAGTTTTGAAATGGTTATTAAAATATTCTTGGTATATAAATAACATCTATGCTGATTAAACACTAGTTGGCCTATGATATACTTTGAAATTGAGAAAAACGAAAAGAATTGATTACAGTGAAACCTGTCTAAAGTGGCCATCTGAAGTTACCTTGTAAAATGGCCGTTTTATCAGGTGGCTGCTTGATTAAGGTTGCGGTTTTTATGAATCAGCATGAAAATACTGAATTTCATTCACTTTTTAGTACTGTGCGCATACAACAATTGTGCATATTAATGTCAGCCTCTTCCATTCTTGCATCTAGCCTTTTCAAAACTCGCTTACGGTACCTCAGTTTAAATTAATGGACAACACCTTGATCAAGGGGCTGGACGTGTGATGTCCGCTCTAACCACCCATTACTAGCAAAAAATTGCTTACTTTGAGTTCTTTGGTAATTTGAAGAGCTTTCTCTTGAATTATAGGCCCGCTTACTGGCAATTTCTTTGCCCTCGCACACTTGAACCATTCGTAAACGAAATCATTCACATTACTAAACACAGATTGTCTCTTCCTTTTTTGGCCACCACGCATATTTTTCTCTCATTCTTTTAATATTTCATCTTTATTCTTAATTATACAGTTTATTTGTGTCCTTCCACATTTGAATATTTCTGCAATTTTTCTCGCACATGTTCCCTTCTCACTTTCTTCAATCATTATTCGTCTTGTGTCTAAACTTAACACCACTCTAGATGTATTGTTAGATATGATTTCTCTCTCAAACTACAATTCCTCTGAATCAACTGAATGAAAAGAAGAAAAATTCGTAAAAGCTGGCCCAAATAGAGGAAGATAGAAAGAGGAGAAAAAAAAATAAAAAAATTCCAATGGTTAACTATTGACCTAAAACATACTGTGATATTTTCGATAGAAAAACTCCGTGTTTCAATCCTTTAAAAACGAGTAAGAATTTAAAGCTGTGCAGGGTCGGAGTGGAAAATGACAAAAGAGTCATAAAACAGTAACCAACTAACCCTAAGATATGGAAGGTGTACTGTTGTACACTTAGCTATTGTCCTCGTGACATTGCTTCCTGCCCTCTAACCATTGAAAAAACAGGTCACACAGTATCCGTGAAAAGATTTTTTGTTTGACAGTGACTGTTATAGTCAGGTTCCAATCCAAATAGACCCCGGCCGCTGGCCGGCGCAAGAGGTGGCCGCTAAATAAAGAGAGAATTTGTATTGATCTTATGGAAAATCCAATTGGTTCCAGAGAAAATTGACCTTTTGGTCAGGTGGCCGTTTAAATGAAGTGACCGCAAAGGCAGGTTTCACTGTATTATTATTATTATTATTATTATTATTATTATTATTATTATTATTATTAGTGTAGGTGGAAGAGAAGGCAACAAGCACCTAGTTTATTTGATTTTATCTGACATCGTTATTACTCGTATTATTATTATTATTATTATTATTATTATTATTATTACTATTATTACTATTATTACTATTATTATTATTATTATTATTATTATTATTACTATTATCATACTATAACTTTTGTACTTATATTTATTGTAGACCTGACTGAGTGGAAAAGAAGGCCACAAGTACTTAACGTCACCGAATAAATGCATTCATATTTTCATATTTTTATTGCACATAAATCCTCATATTAATAAATAAATAAATATATTTTTACCTTCCATTTGACAAGCAAATATTCTCATGGGGGCAGATAAAAAGTTATTTTTTTTCTTCCACCATATTAATAATATCAGAGCGATGATTTCTATGAGAATCCACAGTTCTAACAGACAAAAGTTGTCACTCTGCATAAGAAAGTCCGCCACGCAAACTCCCACATTTAACTCGCTGTAACTCGCAAACTGGTACAGATTTCGAGTATCAGCCACTTTTAAAAGTAATTTCCATTCTTTCTAAACATCGCTCTCGCTTTGACACCCCCCCCCCCCATCTAACGTGAAAAATAAAAAAATGATGTCGCTTATCAACTCAATGTTTATTTTGAATGGGTGACTTCGAAGTTAGTAATTTTTTTCTCACTATCCAAAAAATATTTTGATTTCAAATTTTTTCTATGCTTTCCTTAGACAATTATCTATGAATCCTAAAAATTACAGTGCAATTGATTGTCTTTCATAGGAGCTCCGACATGCTAAAGTTTAACAGTGCTGCTAGGGTCTAGGAGAACAAACCATCCCCACATACAGGTTCTGTCACGTCAAAACATTCTCCTCGAGAATCCCAGATGGTCTGTGCCATGGATGGTCCATGACGTTGCCTGTATATGTGAACGCTACCATACAAAACGCGTTTTGCAATATGTTTATGTAACATAACCAGTCCGTGATGTGACGTAGACGTTCTGTATAATGTGAATCAACCTTAATTATTTCTTTCTGACTTTTGTGCAGAAATCAAAAAATAAAAAAGGATAGAAACTCAAATGAAGTAACATAAATGAGCCAGACTCGAAAGATATCTCATAGATCGAGGGAAAAACTACTATACTCATACTTTGGAAAAAAGCTGTCCTCTATTCTCGAATTCATCCTTTAAAGAATTATTACGTACTGAGTTGGTATAGGACTTTGCGTTGCCAATGAGGTGTGTAAGTATGTATGTATGTATGTATGTATGTGTGTATGTATATATATATATATATATATATATATATATATACTAATGTTGGTAACCAGAAGTTGTTCTTTCTTACATTATCCTATCAGTGTTCTATTGACAATGAAGAAATATTTTGTGTGTTCATTTAATTAATTGAGGATCTAACATTCTGAATGTGCTATTGTGCCAAAAACAACTTTCTGAGATATTGATGAAAAACACACTGCGAAATGCATGTTTAGATACCTACAACACCATCTTTTGGCACACGAATGAGTCACTTACGTTGAGCTATGACAAAGACACTTTAGTAAGATATTCTCATATAGATGTTCCTCCCTTAGATTGAATAAAATTAAATTTGAAACACTGGCACTTAGCACATTTAGAATGTTATGTCTTCAATTGTAAAAATTCTGATCGTCAGTTCCGTGTTATAACACACATAGTTGAACGTATGAAAAGGAAATTTATTTAAAAAAAACATTAAACATGGTCAGAAGGCAATCGTTTTTAATCTCTACCATCACTCTGATTTGAAATGGTGTGAGGCTTATGGTTTTCCTCTATAGTAACATCAATTGACGTCATGAAATGTTGGTGAGTTATTGCTGCCTCCTTATGTTGTAATGGTCTTCGTGAGAAGACACTCTATAGTAACATCAATTGACGTCAATAGTAACATCAATTGACGTCATGAAATGTTGGTGAGTTATTGCTGCCTCCTTATGTTGTAATGGTCTTCGTGAGAAGACAATAATGAAATGTGGAATTCCAAATAAATAAGGCCATTCGTTAATCAAGTTTCACCAAAAAAATTCCCAATTTCAGCGTTATTTCTTTTTATTTATTTTATTCGAATTATCCATGTTCTCTGTACAGTCAAACGGGGTGAACAGATTTTAGATATTTTGTTCTATGTCGTTTTTGTAATAGTTCCTTTTACTATTTTTTATAATCCAGTAGTGCAATTCATAAATTAGGATATATTTGAGCATTTGATTACATTTATATATCTCAAATGTGTCTTACTTTTTTTTAGAAATTTGTTGTTTCATGTCACCTCGTTAGTGGGGATGACTTGATATACACATGGAAATCTATTGAAATCTCAAATAACACTGCCATTGGGGTGTGATGAGACAGAGATATTGTTTTTAAAAATATTTTAACGCCACAGAAAAATCCACAAACTTAAAAATCACTTAAGAACTACCTAATATGCAACATTATGAATAAAAACCACATTTATGAACGAATTTAAGATAAAAGAAACACAAATATAAACATAGAAATGTGAAACAAAATGTCAGAAATAAAAAAAATCAAGGACATAATAAAGTTATCATTTCAGCTCTTTCGCTGAACAACCTCTGTTTCTCTTCTTTCGTGCCAAAAGAACAATGTGCCATGTTTTCTTGAGGGAGAAAGAAATGCAAATGAGTGCTGTTTGGATATGTCCTCAGGCTGACAAATACTGATCACCTATTGTGAAAGAAGGCTGGACAGGTTTTCTCCAAAGAGAAACTTATTTTTGTCAGAGTGAAGTCGCTGGAAATATGGCAATGCAGACATGAACCAATCCTCAAATACATGTTGATCAAAGCAATCAGATTTTGTTCAGTTGTGTCGTGTTCCTGGAAGGTCATTTTGGCAGCACGATTTTCAGAGGTGGTCGGCATTGTAGCACACATACAGTGATAGTAAAGTTCCATTAGCACTGCCAGAAGACGACTGAAATAGCTGCTTTGGATGAACTATGTTTTTTACATATTTTAACTTATACCACGCTTGACTACAACTTTTGTGTGACCAGGACCATTCACGAAGTTAGTTCCGTAATAGTTGACAATGTGAGATGGCAGAAATCCTTCAACGCTCTGCTTTAAATTGTCAAAGTAAGCATTAATTTTTCATGGCTCACTCCTGACCTAGCACGATTAATATTTTCACCAAGTCTCTTCATTAGGACACAGAGGCCTGACGGAGGAATGAATCTGTCCACTATACTCCCAGTATGTTATTTCGGAACCTCTTTTCATTTCTACCTCTATTGTCCAGGTAACCTTTTATGTTTTCAGTGGTAAACAGAAATTCCCATATACTTATGACAATGATTCCATCAACCAATTGTTTTTCACCTGAAGTTACGAGTAAGACTCGACCTCTAGGCATCTTAGCGTGTGCTTCATACTCGACATTGTACAGAATCTTCGGTCACGCCATAATTTTCAGCAATGGCCCTTAGGGACTGACCAAGATGTGTACGGATGAATTCCAATGCTTTCATTAAATTCTAAGGATCACAGTTTCGATAAAATTTTGATTCAAATCTTTTCTTATAAACCCTCGACATGTCTCGTTTCACCCCACAGAAATACCTAAAACCAAAATCTACTTTAAATACGAATGTAGGATGCAAACCAAAGAATGTGAATTTAATGGATCGCCAGTAAATACATTTCTATTAAAAAGGTGGTTGCTCAATATAATCATTGTTAGTAAAATATGCAGAAGTTTAACGAATACTTACAATTTGAATACGATGTGTTTCGATGACTTGCCGAACCTGAAACTTGTTTGTAACTGAAGTGATGCCTTCCTCTGACCATACGAACCCATGGTAAAAAAATCGCGAGCTGATTTGAATAATAGTATGCAGATTAGGCAACATTAAACAGAGAAAGGCACGTTTGTCTCAAGTCATCACGCAGTCTCAATTCACCCCATTTGACGGTATGTAAATATCTCCATATTCATTAATAATAAAAATAGTATCACCTATACAAGATAACTTACTGTTCGTGTATATAGAAACTTAAGTAGTAAATAATAATTTAATAAAAAATGCCAATAAAATAATTAAATATTAATAAATCAAAACTTCACAAAATAAAATTTTAACAAACTTAAACTGATAGTTATTACAAAACAACAAATACATTTTTATATCCGTAAAGAAAACTAAGTCATTTGATTTGGGCAACATAACATGCTGAGATATAAAATGCTCAGAAATAACTGAATCATTCGACATGTAATTTCCTCTAAGTACTTACAAAAGTTAATTTCAAATTATAGGGGATAGTACATATATTACAAAATAAATATTTGTTTAAATAATATGTATAATAAATAACATATTTAAACAAAAAATCTATGGAAAACTAGAACTGGCACTAATATTTCCACCTCTTTTATACTACAACAACCAAAGTTGGACCATGAAAACAAAAGATGCATAATGAATAAAAACATAATTAAAGCAACAAAATGTTCATAGATAGATCACAAAAGAAACAAAGAAATCACATAATTAAAATTAACTCCAATTTTAGGTAAAATAAATGAATTAATAATAAAATTAATACCGTACCGTACCAAACAGTGGCATAGGGTAACAAAAAAGTATGGGTAGATGCAAAATATCTAAATCATTCTGAGAACAAAAATATCTTTTCCCTTAAAGTATTAGTGAAGACTGGACCAAATCGTTCTGAATATCTGGAAACATATCTTTAAAAACAGAACTGCTTTCAAGTTTGTCTTTCATGGAAGGTTTCTTCTATTGCCAGTAACTTAAGTCTAGGGTTTCTAAATAACTGTATCGGTACCTATTTATTAATTCTTGGGCTTCTTGATTTCCTCTAAAGGCTAATTTATTTTTGTCATCTGAGGTGCCATGCTACATCAGCAATGTGACAAAACATTCGTCTATTCCATGTCACGTTTTCATTATATCTAACAGCTTCTATGCATGATGTTTCTGCCAGTGTTCTATTGTTTCTTCCCAAAATGTGAAACATTTCTGCATTTTTTTTAATGTTTTCCTCCCTGCATATTTTATAGATTTTACTTCAAAATTTTTTACTGCGGAAATACCAGTATGACTCTAAGGTTCTACACCTGCTCAGAACCACATAGCCAACCGTATTTATAGTAGCAGCTACTTTGACATTTTCTAGTCATATTTCTGTCTTTCTGGGACAAATGTAATTGAGAACGGTCTATTTATTTTAGACTTAAGTTCAGCTTCTGCTCAAATGTTATAGACAACAAAGAATTGCTTTTAAGAAAACCAACAGAATCAGAAGTCACATTTTTCATGCCGATCATCACCTAATATCTTTTCATGCTTCACAGAGATTGATAAAAACTGCAGCACAAGAAACAACATATCTTATCACTGCACTAGACACATCTAGCCATCTGCTTTATGTTCTATGTTTAAGGGAAGAAAGAGATCCTGTGCATGCACATTTTTAAAGCACAGTCAGAACGGGTGCAGTTATGACAGACTGAAACAGACAGGAGAGACAAATCGTGTTCTGTCTATCCCATATGCACCACGGCTGCAGGAGACTTATTCCTGAGGTGTCTAATAGTTATTTATGTAACAAGTGGATAATCTTGATGATTATGGCATGAGTGAATGTTTGTTGCACGAATGATAGTGGGTGCGACAATTTTCCCGAGTGTCATAATAAGATTATCCACAGTTGGATACAACATTTTATGGCATCTTAGCATTATAAATTGTAGGAAATAAATTATGAAATAATTCCGCATCCATAGCTGACATAAGTATTGATATGTTCATATTGATCATATTGATAGTTGCGCCTGGCATTTACATTGAATAAAGAAAAATGGATGACCTTGCAGGTGTTACAAACTGTACTTGTACCTTAGGTATAAAATTTTATGTTACAAATGTTCCTTTATTTTGTTAATATAGTTTCTCTGAACCACAGAAATGTTTTATGTGATTTTACAAAACTAATAAAAAATTGTTAAAGATTGAAAATAAATTATACATTACCTTCTGTTCTGCATTTCATTTCTTGTTACGTGGCACATAGACGCGGTAAGCAAGATAGCCAGATGAGTTGCATGCATTCCCACCCAAGTGTTCCGGTATTACATCATTGCTATTATTGGCATGCGTGCCATTAATAAGCCGATTACACACGATATTGGATGTAGTAACAACCTGTTTATAATGTTGGATGGCATAAAATATATTACGTGGTACTTTGTTAACTTTATCATAAGTTAATCTGTATAGAAATTTAAATATAATATACTGTATAAGAAAATTGTAATAGATACGGTACCTGTTGTATGAATTATTTCGTGACTTTTGAATAGACAGTGACTCTATGGTACCTAGATGCTAATGATGATCACAACAATTACTTATGAATATGATAACAGAGTTGGTGACTGATAATTACATTGATGATGATGATGATGATGATGATGATGATGATGATGATGATGATATTTTGATTTGTATTTCTTGCAGCTTGCTTGATGACCTCGAGAGCAGTGTGATAGAGTGTGGGAGTAGTGAGTCATCATCAGTTCCAAGAATCCCAACACAGATTGCAGGTGAAATGCAGGAGCCTCATCTGGCAGTAACGTTTGGCGAGAGTGAAGATCACTCAAGAGCGGCGAGAAGAGTATGGTCGCGTGAGGAATTTCTACATGAAACAGCTGGAATGGGCGGACCTGACGTGTCCATGAGACCGAGGTCAGTTACATTAAGTTTCCTAATATGGTATGAGACTGCTGACACATATAGGTTACAGTACGCCTGAGCATCAGCCCCAATGGGCCCACTGCACTCAGTAGGGTATTGATGAAGGATTAAATTTTAAATAGGCGATCAGATTGCTTATCAGAGATGGTAGTATCCTGTTATTAAGGTTGGCTATGAAAACTCTTTTGACGTGTATGAGGAGATTCGAGTCAAAGTAAGATTTCCCTCCCCCGAATAGAATCATTTCACACTAATAGAAAACATAAAGCTGCATACATGGCCTGCTCAGATGATACCATTAACAAACCCATTATCTACTTACTCGATATTTTGCTATTATACTTCGAAGACGAAGTTACTAAACTTCAGAACAATCCTTTTTTTTTGGATAACTCCTCCTTCAATGGTCAATTCTATCTATAGATTTACTAGACCATATTTCTTGTTGTTCTTTTTCACAATTTTTCAGTCTCCTTTTCATTCTACTCCCACTTTTAATTGTACCTGCTGGGATCATTTTTCTTTGATCTTAAAATAATTGTTTATTAATTAGTCCCCTTTTTTTGTGCGGCATACTCAAGGAAAAATACATGATAAAATTATGAATGTGCTAAGTAGACGGAAATACAGAGTTACCGGTACTGTATCATGTTCATATGAATCTCTTAAAGCATGTCGAACTTTGCATCACTAATGGTGGACACCATTCTGAAGAAATTATTAAATAGAATTACTACTTTTTCGCCTAAATATCCATATACCGGTATTTAATGATATAACCTATGTGTCTAGACTTTTATGATTATGATGATGACGACCACTCATTTTCTTTCAGACACAAGGACAGAGATCGTGGAAGGGAACGTTCATCAAAGAAACGCTGGAGAGAAGAACCTCTTTCTAGGAGGAAAGCTGATTCAGAAGGAGGTGCAGACTTTCCTAGAACTGGATTCGGCATCACAACATCTGCCTCAGCATCGCAGATCTCATTGTCAAGTAATCAGAAAAGCGCCATCCTGTCACAACAGCTAGATGCATCAGCAAAAACACGGTCTGCCTCTGTTGATGGAGGGCACACTGTGACAGTCCCTGTTGAACAAGGAGATCATATGGGGAGGCTTTTCAAAGTGTTTGATGATGACAACACTGACCAGAGTTCCAGAAGACAATCTTCCCCCCTTGTCTCAGATACTGGAGGTAGTGCCGGGGGCATCATCACTGCCAGTCTCAAGATTCCAGTGCCTAGTGTAACAACTTCCACGTCATTTGCACTGAATTTAGATGACGCGGACATTCCTTACATTGAAGACGCTGGTGGAGGTGGATACACTGTCACAACAGATGGCGGACGTCAACATATGACAATAGGTAGATAGGCAACTTGAAAGAAACCAACTCACAAACTGAACCAATCATATAACTTCCTCCTAAACATTCATCCTGTATACTGACAATAAGTAAACATTAATTTGCAGAAATAGATTGTGTTCGAAATCAAGACAGTGTAAAGAATAGAACACTTCACAGTAATTCAATAGCAGAACACCAAAATTCAAAAATGGAAAAGTTCATCGAAAGATTTAAAATTAATCCCTGATCTACATCGAAAATCCTGTGGCCATGTTCAAGTTGATTATTGGTCATGTTGCCTCAGTAAACATCTTCATCAAATCGGCTTACTGACTTCTCCTAAATACTTGTTATGCACAAAAGAAGAGGATATTGACATGGAATACCTGGCAAATTGCGAATCTCTCGAGAACTTTTTGGACCTCCATTCATTCAAACATTCATTCATAGTTTTCTGCTCAAGGGCAGATCCTTCACTGCAAACCCAGCATTCTCTAATGTTCGCTATTTTTCGTATTCCTCTCAATCTCCATGTATTTTAATTCTGTCTATCATCTGATATCTTCATCTGCTCTGAACATTTTTCCTGTTCACCATTCCTTCCAATGCATCCTTCAGTAGGCAGTTTCTTCTTAGCCAGTGACCCAGCAAATTCCTTTTCCTCTTCCTGATCAGTTTCAGCATTATTCTATCTTCATCCACTTTTTCTAGCACAACTTCATTTCTCATTCTGTACGTTCATTTCACAAGCTTAATTCTTCTCCATGCACACATTTCAAAAACTTCCAGTCATTTCTTTTCACTTCGTCATAATGTCTATATCTCTGCTCCAGCATTACCACACTCCAGCCAAAGCATTTTACTAGTCTCTTCCTTAGTTCTTTCTACAGAGGTCCGCAGAAAATGCTCCTTTGCTTATTAAAAGCTATTTTTGCCATAGTCTCTTCCTTAGTTCTTTTTCCAAAGGTCAGCAGAAAATGCTTCCTTAGCCATTGCTATCCTCCTTTCGACTACCTGGCAGCAGCTCATGTTACTACTTATACTACACCTCAAGAAGAAGTTGCCCACTTGTTCCACTGCCTCATTTCTAATTCGTACATTTACCTGCTTTATTTTTCTTCTGATAATCACTGTCCTTGTTATGTTTGCATTTATCTTCATCCCATACTGCTTACAGTTACCATTTAGTTCCAGTAACATAGCATTTAGTATCAACTCCCCATCTCCCCTTCTGCAAACAACGCCATATCATCAGCATATCTTATGCTCTTTATTATTCTTCCTTCTACTATTACCCCTCCCATGTTCTGAAAACAGTTTTTCACTAAATCCTCTAAGTAGATGTTGAACAGGGTAGGTGATAAGGACATCCTTGTCGTATTCCTCTGCCTATTCTACATCCCTCTGACATTTATTCTCCAATCCTGACTTTGACTCATTTAATATAAAGATTACTTGATAGTCTGCTCAGTTTCAAATCCATTTTCTTCAGGATTTCCATAAATTTATTCCAATCCACTCTGTCAAAAGCCTTTTCCACAAATACTTCATACACTTCTCTAACTTTCTCTAGGTATCTTTCACCGAATTTATGCAGCAGCTCAATTGCATCTCTCATACTTTTTCCCTTCCTGAAGCCAAACTGCTCTTCTTCCATCTTAGAATACAAACATCTTTTCAGTATTCGCAGCAGGAGAGTCTTCACCGAGTGTGATATCAGGCTGATAGTCCTGAACTCGTTACATTTATTGACATTTTTCTTCGATATTCACTGCAACAGTCTCCGCAAAATCTTCAGGCCATTCACCTACGTCCAAATATGGGAACAAGGAGGAAGATAACTTCATTTTTAAATTCTATCATTAGATACACACACATTTATTGATTTCTAATTAATGTTGTTTGTATTAACAGAAATATGTGACATGACAGCTCATGGAGAGCCAAGACAGCCCATCCAACTGCTGGCCTCACATAAGAGCGTGAGCAGTGGTAAATGATCATCCAGCCATTGGGTAATGTGTGGTCAGCACAATGATCCTGGCTAATAATTTGGCTACTCATTGTAACTTCCCAAATTCATCATAATGCTGGATGGGCACTCGTCCCATATACTGGTTGAGATTTCTTGAGAAAACTTTTTCTTCCATGAGGACTTGAACTAGAGTTCATTTGTACACATTCACTTAGTAAAAGAGGGGTTGAATTATGTTCACACCATATATCACTTTTATTACAATGGATTTACAAACATTAGGCTAAAGTGGTTCCGTTCACTTTCCATATATTCGTCCTAGACTAAAATGGCACATCCAGATAACAGATGCTCTCTATAGTTTTGACTCCCTTTTATTTAAAATTTTGCACACTTATTTTCATCTTTTTACACTATTTTATCTGCATAATTAGTGGTATTCAGTATTGCATATTGAACAGTTAGAATTAAACTTTCTTTTTTCAAATTACCTTGTTTTTTTATTAGGAATGGGACAATACCACTTTTTGTCAATATCTGATACTGATACCAAAATTTTGAAACCAATACTCGATACTCGATAGGTACTCAGTTGTTAAAAACATCTTCGTAAATTTTGCAGATGATACACAATGTACTGCACGCTGTTGAATAGTTGGACACAAACGAACTACACACTACAGTATTGACAGTAACACTATAACCTGTTAAAAAAAATCTCGAAGCTGAGAGGGAAGGGTTAGGGAAAGTATAATATGGTATGTCTTTTGTGGTGAATTCTAATTATTTTGAAAACTCTAAGAATAGCACCTTTTTTCTTCGTCTCCTAAGAACTGTTATTGTAGGTAGGTAGGTAGTACGTCTCTTCTCACACCATCGTTTTCACCCCCTTGTATCACTGCTTTCAATTTAATAAATCTTCCTCAACTTGGTGAGGTTGCCAAAGACAAAGAATGTTAAACAGTAACATTCAAGATGTGACATTAAAAATGTCTTACAAGAAGTTTGTTTACAATAAACTAAAAATTACAATACATAATGTTTTACAATAATGAAAATTTGCAGTAAAATAAAAAAACAGATAAAAAATAAAATAGACTGAGAAAATTTAACTGTAATTTGAATTGAAGTAAAAGTGTCACCGTAAAATCTGTAGAAAACCCTTCAAAGCTATCATAGGAATTTCCTTAATTGTTGTCGTTGTTGGGACTCCAAATTTATGACAGAATGAGACGAATTGTAACTAGTTCTACGAATATATTGTTTATTCTTCTTTTACATTTACGGTATTGTTTATATAGTTATTTATAACTTAAGCTGTTTTGGCAAGTTGATAGCTATAAGCTGAAAGGTCGGTACTCTTTCCACACCACCAATTTTTGTTATTCAGTATTCACTAATTGAACCGAATGATATTAGGAAAGGGTAGAGGCGACACATGCATTGTATTGGACAGAGAACAGGTATATTTCTGTCATTAATTGAGGGAACTGTGCATGTCAAGTACAGTGATTTTTGTCTTTTGGAGAGAGGATCTTAACATGATAACTACGTGTTGAAATTCTTGGATATAGAATTGAATATTATTTTAAAAAGCAGAAATTGAAAGTATCGGAAAGATGACGAGGACTTATCCCGAAGTATTAGACATGCTTCGATACTACTGAGTATTGTACGTATCGAGGTATTGCAAACATCAAGGTCCCATCCCTAGTTGTTGTTGTTGTTGTTGTTATTATTATTATTATTATTATTATTATTATTATTATTATTATTATTATTTCGTCATAATTATAATCACCACTGTACATCTGAAAAAAAAAAAAAAAAAAGGAACGGACTTTAGGTACAAATGAAAAATGGAGTTGAATGAAATCAATTCTTATAACATGATTTCAGGTTTTACTAGATGTTGCCTATACATACACAGTACTTCTTCTTATAGTGGTTACAAGTCAATAACATCAAAGTTACAATAAATTTATTTTTAAAAAAGTCATAAAACAATATGTCTCAGCCCTTCCAAATAATGTTCCAAGAACAGCCACTGATATGGGGACTAGGGAAAATTTAAAATTACACGTCTCAGTTAAGTGTACCGGTACTTTGCAATCTGGTGTTATTCTTTAACTTTATTATATAAATTATCTCAATTTTCAATATCAAATCTTCACTTTAATCCATCAACTTCCAATCACATTGAAATTAAATAAGGAAACAATACCCCAGAGCCACTGGTCAAATACCTAAGAGTAACATTTGACCAGAAATTAACTCGGAAACGCCATATAAATACGGTAACAGAAAAGGCATGCAAAAGACTTTATATCTTAAAAAGACTAGCAAGATGTAAATGAGGTGCTCTAGAACAGTGTTAAATACTACATACAAAACACATATTAAATCCATCCTTCAATATTGCAGTGAAACTGTTACACAAGAACCTCGTTTATCCAACCCTAATTAATTTGGATTTCCGGTTTATCCAGATTGATTTTTTATTACTGTATTATTATTTTTGTATTTTTTCATCACGAAAATATGCGCGCCCTTTGAATAATAATGTACATATGAAACTATACAATTGTTATGTTGGCACCACAGGTACCATAGAGATCACTGGTCCCAACGCTTCAAGCTACCGTTACCAAGGTCAGTGTGGATCTGTTCCTTACATAGTTAAGACGCAGTGTATTGTTCTTTTGTTCCCGTGTTTTCAGTGTGCATGAGTGAAATGGCATCGAAGCGAAAGAAAGTGGTTGTTTCGATGGACAAAGGTTGGAGGCACTAAACAGAATAGATAAAGGAGAACTGCTGAAAAACATAGCTGCAGAATATGGTGTAGGGACTTCAAGTCAGACTGAAGAAGAACCTAAAAGAAATGGAAGACTTTTGCTTCAAAATAATGACTAAAGACAATTTGCAGAACTGCGGTACAATAAAGAAAGCAGGAAATGAATCCCTACACGACGCATTACTCTTTTGGTTCAGTGAAAAAAGAGAGCATGGTGTTCCGATATCCAGTCCGATTCTGCAGGAAAAAGCGCTAAGTTTAAACCGATCCTAACTTCACAGCCGATCCTAACTTCACAGCCAGCCAAGGTTGGTTAGAAAGATGGAAACCTCGTCATGGCATACATCAGCTTTTAGTGATGTGTGAAAGTTTTTCGGGGGATAAAGTGATAGCAGAACATTTCAGAAAAGAATTTCAAGAAATTATTTCCTCCAAGAACTTAACCCCATATAAAATTTATAATGCCGATGAATCTGGACTTTTTTTTATTGGATGCTATTCAGTAAGACGTTGCCTTCTAAATTAGATGACTCAGCAAGGGGTTATAAAAGATGTAAAGATCGAAATACAATTATGGCTTGTAGCAATGCATCCGGGAGACTCAAATTTCCTCTCCTGCCGATAGGAAAATCACAAAATCCGCATGCTTTGAAACATGTCAATAGATCCTGCTTACCAGTTGTTTACAAATCACAAAAAAATGCATGAATGGACAGGGTCATTTTTAAAAACTGGTTCCATAATGGTTTTGTACCAGGAGTGAGGAAATATTTGGAGGAAGAGAGTCTTCTGACAAAGGCCATATTGTTTATCGACAATGCACCGTCACATCCGGGAGTGGAACTGCTCATCGGTGGCGACATCAGAGTGAAATTTTTTCCTCCTTACATAACGGCTCTTTTACAACTGATGGATCAAGGTGTACTGGAGATGAAACGTGTATACAGAAGACTGCTAATGGGTAAATTAATTGAAGAAGAAGGAGAAGTTGGTGTGATTTCAGTATTGAAATTGGTAAATATCAAAGATGTGATTTTTATGATTGCATCTTTTTGGGATCACATTACTGAATTATCAATTAAGAAATCATGGAAAACAATATGGCCTGCTGTTTGGGATTCTACCGCTAAAGTTTCTAAAGTTGTCGACACATCCAAATTCCTTGAAATATTTGCAAACATTCCCGGTTGTTCGGATGTAGGCGATAGTGACGTAAATGCCTGGTTGCAGAATGACAGTGATGCTGGTTACGGCATGATGACCAATGACGAAATTATTGCCGCCTGTGTTACAGAGGACAGTGATGGTGAGTTGGAAAACGAAAGTGACGTTTTAGGGGAAAAAGTAATGCCTCATGCTGAGGCAGCAGCACAACTGGAAAAACTAATAATTTATCTAGATTTCTACGTCAGACAGAAACAAATCCAGCCGAACTGATGTTGGTGAAACGTCTACACAATCGTGCTGCTCTCAAACACCACACAAATCTGAAACAAAAGAAACTTACATACTATTTCAGTAAATAGAAATGAGTACAGTACATACTGTATTGAGTTCATGTGCCAAAATAGTGTTTCTTTTTATTCTTGTTAGTGTCAAAATAAAGGTTTATATGGATTAGTAGCTTATATTCATTTATTAGTTTGTTTCCGTATTATCCGGATTTTCGATAATCCGGATTACATCCGGTCCTACCTCCGAATAAACAAGGTTCTTGTGTATTACAGCAAATAAATCAAACTTATACAAAATCAAACGGGTTCAACATCAAGCACATAAGAATCATAACAGGTGCTGTTTTATCCACACCCATCACAGCTCTTCAAGCTTTTACGAATAACCACTCCTTTGGTTAGAAAGAGAAACACGAAGCCTCATACTTTACGAGAAACAAGACAATCCCTAACATTGATTACTGGAGTAATTATAAAACAATCTAAGAAACTTAAAAACACAACAAGGGTTTATACAAAAAGTCCAACAACTACAGAAGACATATGACTTAAATATAGAAGACATGAAAAAACTATCTGCCTCATCTTACCCAATTAATAAGGTGCACATTCAATTCAACATTGAATTAATAGAGGCAACAAAGAAACAAGAAACAAATGTAAACGTATTAAAACAAATAGCACTGGAAACTATTCATACAAGATAGCCAGAAACAGAATGGATATACAGGGTGATTCATTATTACGTGTAAATACTTTATGTGTGTGTAATGTAGAGATGAAACTAAGACTAAAACGTTCTATACAACTTTTTCTCAAAACCTTTAATTCCAGAGTTAACGCCATTTTGCGTGGAACTTGCGCTCCCAAACAAAGAAAGGGTAACACACCAAATGTGAACTAATTATCACTTTCGTACAGTGCATTTGGACTTCAGTACAAAAACAACCAAAGTCACTAAATCCATATCCTCGGCATTCTACTTATCCACGTTTTGTGAACTAAAACCAAACACAGTAAAGAATGTAAAGCAATTTCTTCTAGACTTTACGCATTTGCACAATTCTTAGTGTAATGCATGTTCAAAGTGCTATCCCTCAACTTGAAGACATACCTGTGCTCGCCACCTTAGTGATCTCTGAACGTTACGCAGCCTGTTCATCTCATCACGAACAATTCCACACGCATGTTCAATTCGCTGTTGTAGTACTTCTTCGTTAGGTGCAGCAGAGGCATACACTAACGACTTCAGGCGGCCTCGAAGGTAGAAGTGCAGAGAGTTCATGTCCGGTGATCTGGCTGGCCAAGGAGTTGGTCCAGCGCGGCCTATCCATTGTTCTGGATACGCAGCATTGAAATACGTTGCGGCAGTAATGCGCAGGAGCGCCATTGTGCATAAACCATAAGTTCACTCGCGTTGCAAGAGGGATATCATGTAGCAGACCATGCAATTCGGGTTCCAAGAATACACGGTAGATTTCCCCATTCAACCGCAGAGGTAGAACTCGAGGTCCGAGTAACTGATTCCCCACAATACCACACCAAATGTGTGGGAGAACAGTTACTGCGATATAGGTGCCATCTACTGGAACTCTGGAATTAAAGGTTTTGAGAAAAAGTTGTATAGAACGTTTTAGTCTTAGTTTCACCTCTACAATATACACACAAAGTATTTACACGTAATAATGAATCACCCTGTATATATTTACACTGATGGGTCTCTCATGAAAAATAATTCTATAGTGGGTGCAGGAATTTATAGCAAAATATTTTCTTCATACTTATCTTTGGCACAAATTCAACCCATTTTGATGAAGAACTGGAGGCTATCAATTCTGCTTTAAAACAACACTATGCCATCATTTTACTTCCTTCAACAAAGCTGTTATCGGGTATCATAAGTGATTCTAAATCTGCTATACAAGCAATAGCTGCTAGCAATCGCACAAGTAGTCGACTTTCTGAAATCCATCACTCCATCAAACATCTACAGACTCTTCAGAAAAAAATAACCTTTCAATGAATTCCCTCACATTGCAACATATATGGTAATGAAAAAGCAGACTTTTTGGCCAAAAAGGGCACAACAATCCTGTAGGCTAAACATAACAAATCATCATTCCATTCAGCAAAACTAACTATAGAAAAAACAATTAATCAGAATATCCAAGAACAAATCTTCAGCAAAAGTGCAACTAAACAGTGGAACTGTATACTGGAAGATAAGTGGTAGATTTCTGATGCTCCTCGAATAAAAGCTGTCGCCCTCTTCAGACTGTACACAGGACATGATTGCTTGGCTGTCCATCTACACTGACAGTTCTCCAAATTGTGTGCTCTGCAATGAATCAAATTCTGTGATGGACAGAAGTCACCTCCTACAGTGCAGTGTCCTTGGGAATACATCAGACGTAATTTCACGATACTGAGATGCAAGATGGCAAATGGAAGTTCTCTTATAAGCCACGCACTAGCAACCAACCAACCAAATTATCTCAATCTTATTTTGAGTCATATGATATTTCAATAACCTGTGGCATCTGGCAATATTCATACTTCAGTCTCTCTCTCTCACACACACACTGAACTGAACAAATAGGCCTACTGCACTTTATTCTGAAACATTTAAAAGAAGCACAATCCATTTCAATCGATATGCATCAATTTAAAACTAAACTGAAACGTAAGCTGGTTGGCTTCCACTGCTTCCAGAGTTGAATTCCTTTTTCTAAGATGAGAACACTGGTAACAAAGAATTCACTACTGTTGAGAATAGTACTAGGCAGGAAGGAGTTGAATTCAGACATGGGTTAAAAATGGTCAATAAATTTTGTTTGGAGTCTTCTTATTCAGATACATTATTCATCACGTGCTCAAATTTATAGAACAAGCCTCCCAACTTTATTTCTATTATAAAATGCCACATAAGAATTTTCAATGAACAATGACTTTAAAAATCCATCCACTCCAGATTATTTTAACCCACAAACCTAAAACCTGATAGCAAGAATGATACTCAATCGACCACTAATGAAGACTGTTAATGAGATCTACATGTGATAAAAATTTATCTAAAACGAAGCATGTATAAATTAAAGGCATCCCCTTTACACACCATGAAGGCACACAGAGACATGGAGATCAGAATGCCATGCTTTTATGAATGAGGAGATGTGGTCGGCAACACACTCCACCTGCCTTTTACCCCTAGAAAAGACCCAGTACTCAATTTGGCATGAGGCTTCATGGATCTCAGGGTCATTCTGGAAGTTTTAGCAACAAGAAAAATCCTGCCTCCACATAGGGCCGATCTTCCAGGTCTACATAAAATGTATAACAATACAATGTGCTTTATCACTCTCAGTGGTCAAGTGGTCAACATGCTTGCCAATGGACTCAGCTCTGTATTATGGGTTTAAATGTGACCATTAGCAATCAACTTTTGAATGAAAAATCTTCAGCATAGCTTTCTTTGGAGAGAAATTAAAAATAAGTGCTTGTGTCATAGGTTTATGACATTTAAAGGAACCTTGAGTCAATAAGGAAAAATTACTGGCCAACTGTTCTTTACCATCATGTTACTTGCATCCCAGATGTCAAGGTAGAGCAATGTCTTGATTGAGACTGCAAAACGTCTCGTGAGACTACAGACGTTTTTAATGAAGAAAATAGGATACAAAGTAGAAAAAGTAGGACTTAAAAGATTGCAACATTTAAGAGCATAAGATGAACAGCATAACCATAAATATTTCTATAATACAACCCAATTCCAATTATGTTTCTTTTGTTGAAGGTCTAGTGCGACGTACAGCCTCAGGAGAAGGGACCAACAATTCTGCCAGACGCAGACGTCAGCGTTCAGCTAGTGGCAGTGATTCCTCTCAAGCTTCAACAAGTGTTCAACCACCCGGCAGCATGTACCACCAGCAAGCATGTGATTCTGCACTTGGTTCAACTGCCACTTTCAGTAGTCCCCCTCGTAACACAACACCTTCAATCTGCAGTAGCGATGCTGGGCATTTCAGTTCTCCTCCCTCGTGGGCATCTACTCCACCCACTTCCCCTGATGCATTGGGTACAACTGTGAACTTCATACCTGAAGAACTTACCACCAGAATCCAGCAACATCACTCACAGACTGCTAGAATCTCTATTGCAACTACAAAAGCAGTAACAACACAAGTGACATCAACAACTCAAGCCAGTCTCCAAAAAATAACAAAAGAAGTTGCACCTGTGATTTTACAGAAAGTGACATTCACCTCTACAAGTGAATTACAACAGGTACAAAGAAGTGACACAGCAAGTGACAGACAGCTTGAGACACGTGGTTCTAAGACTACTGTAACACATAAAGTACCACCAACAGTGGAGTTACCAAAAAGTGCCAGCACACCTGCAGTTCACAGTAGTCTCAAGAAATCAGTAGAATCTGAACCAGTGGGAAGTGATAAGAAACTTACAACTAGTATATCGAGTATTGGGGGTGCTGTTATGCGATCCAAAACTGCAGATATCGAGAGAATGCTTAGGATAAAGGGGACAGAGACAAGTAAAGTTAAGAACATACCAGTGCTACAGCCGCAACAAACTCCAGGTCAGGATGATAAGAAGAAATATTCAAAGCGACGTTACACAGATTCTCGGCACCAAACAAGGCACATACCTGACTCAGAGGCTTTGCGTGAAGCTTCTTCTGGAGAGGGGGGAGGGGCAAGTGAAGGTGCTGCCAGTCGACAAAGGAAGACTCAGCAAGGACCAGTATGGAAAAGAAGGGAACTCATAGCCAGTGATCCAAAGGATCATGAAAGCGTGTTGTAAAGTCACTGTAAATACTACAGAAAACTAAGTGGAAATGTTAAAATTAAAGTACAGACATGTGTATCTTGTTTGAATATGTTTTGACGTCATGCAGAGTGATCTGCATTATTTGACTGTACTAGCACTTTATGTCATAAAAAATCATATCCATGTACTGTTAAATATAATGTGTCTAGTCTTGCCTAGTCTCACACAAAAAAATAAAGAAATGAGACAAAATAAGTCCTTTGTCATTTTGCCAGTAACTATGTGTGTTATCTATTCTAAAGTGCTAACAAAGTTCTATGCCTTTATAGGTGAAGCAGATTTATCAATAGGCTAACTGGACTACAGCCTACAGCAGGTATAGCAAGTGCGGGCATTTCACCTTTAAATGAGATGTAAAAGTGACATATAATCTCTTAAGCATATACCTGCATGCAATTCTGTAAATGTAAGAACTCTAGACTCATTGTCAGAGGATAAAAATATGCCAGCACTTGACATCCCCGACCTACAGCCCCAAATTTTAGTGGCAACAATTTTTAAAAACATCAATAAGCTTTAATAAAAAAAAATCTGTAACTTATCACAATAAATATATACATCTGAAGATAGCCCACAACAGGCTCACAGTAGTCAACAAGGTACCGTAACCTAGTATTTAACACATGAAAGCAATAAACTATATACCATATTCCGAAAAAACATAAATACATCTAATTAGAAGAGATATTATAACTAGTGCTGTCAATCGATCAAAATATTTAATCAATTTGAGAAAAGTTTTTAATTTACTGTAATACACAATTATTGTTAAACTTAATTTGTGTTCGGTGATAAGCATAAGTACTGTATTAAATGTTGTATATCTGTATATACTGTATCACTGTATTACAAAACAGTACTATTTCAGTTACTTACTAACATATTTATTATGTAGCCTTACAATTTATTGTGTCAGTTTCTCCGGGGATTTTTGAGACTCATCTAGTTAATATTACTTCAGCCATGATTCAGCATTCACTTGCTCCGAATTAAATGCCGCTCTACATTTAGAAATAATATTTCTTGCATCACTAAACACGAAAAACTTTTTTTCTGTCAAGCACTTTTCCACGATCGTTCAATTTAAATCCAAATGTTTCACTGAGTTTACCTCATATGACAATGGAGTTTTCACAGACCACAGAAATCTGATTTTTTTTCTTTAGCAAACTAAACACACACTTCATGTATAAAGCCAGTAAAGAAACTGCAGTGGTCAAAACTGGCTCCAACTGTAATCGGATTACAAAATTTTGGAAAGAGAAGAAGATAGATACTCTCTCACTTACACACAGTGTAGCCATGGTTAAGGGGTGAGGGGAAAAATTCTAGAAAAATATGTATTTCATATGCTAGGAAGACGAGCTTTTCAACAAGGTGAAAGTTTTCTTGAAAAACCATAAAACTTAATAAGGGTTTCGCACCGTGTTTCAACTTTCAATAGGGGTAGACAGATCACTGTCCTCATAACTCCAGCTCTTTCTGAAGTGTTTCTGCAAAATTTGCCCTGTTCTACCTGCTTTGCAGTTACAAAATAACGGTAGGCCTACTGTTGTGCTTTGAAGTAAGCAGTTTCTGAGAGACGAATGTTGTCGAAGTTTTTAGTCTGAGTTTGCATTAACAAAATAATAATTAATATTAAGTACAACCGATTAATTTTTAATTAACTCGATTATTCGATTAAATATTTTTGATCGATTAATCTTACAACAGAAATTGATCGATTAATCTATTAAATCCCACAACACTAATTATAACTCACACTAATGTTTTCGACTTGGTATGCCATTTTCAGGTCAAATTGGAAACATTTAACAACACATCATTCCACAACTTACAATATTATATGAACATTGCATGCTGTCAATTGAAAACTACTCGAGTACCAAATCTAGAAGCATATACGATATACAAATTTAAGAAACACTGTGTGTATAGATTCACTGTCGCAATTATTAATTAAAAATAAAACATTAAAATTAAACATATGTCTTATATGCAAATATTGCTTTTAGTTAAAAACTTGTTTGAGTATTTTAAAATATATACAAAATGTATGTGGACTCATGTGACAATAAAATAATTGTTAAATTTACAAGATGAAGTAAAATTGCAATCTGTCTGCATTCTTCTTCTGGGTAAATGTGCAAGTAGATTACATAATCTAGGTCTTGTGCTTATAGGGTCATTCCATATCAAATCAACAAGGCGCTCAACCCGACCGACTCAGATTTCTTTCAAAAGTTGAGGGTTTGTTTTACCTGCCGCGCTAACTAAAACTGCCGAGTTTCATATGTCCTGTGCTTTTCGTTTTCTGTCAGTGGCGTTTCAAACATGAAGAAAAATCACATTTTTGTAAGCACGCCGCTTCAATTAAAATTATATATCTCCACAACGTCTCCAGATAAATTTACAAAAATTGAGTGATACATTCTTAATATTTGATAGTTTTTATTGCTTATATTGTTTTCTGCATATATTCAATTACACTAAAAAAACATGGTGAAACAATTTTCATATATTCATATTTAAAAATGCGGGGGTTCTATTTTAAGCAAAAAAATATATAGTACGCCTCAATTAGTGATATAATGAACTGATAAGTTTCAACTTGGAATCATCATAGGTTACAAAGATAAAAATTGTTATGTCACTGCAAGCGTAAGCTAACCGTATAAGTCGCGATAATTATGTCCCACACATTCGTTATATTTAATTATATTTGATCATTTTCTTGAATGTCGCTATGTAATTTAGCATGTAGTCCATAATTCGAATATTTTTAATTATTACCTCAAATAAATTATTGTCACATGGATTTAGTTAAACCTGAAGTTCTGTAAGAAATGCTTACCTTTCATTGCTGAGATGAAATAGCCTGATCATCTATCCAGACAGGATGCTCCATTGTTTCAGCTGTATTTTAAAACTGCTTAGCAAGCATAATACCCATCCTAAACAGCAAGACTATATGAAACTTGTGTTCCAGGCACTGCGGTGGATTTTGGAAATCCAAGAGCAAGCATTTTTTCCTCTTCAGTATAGCTTTTTTCAGTCACATAAACGGTATTAATGTTTGAGAGATGATCCCTTGTCCAGTCGTACAATTCCCTAGGTGTAGTTATTTGTTTATCGGATGGTCTCTGCAAACTAGCATGAGCCGCAAACATTTTTAAGTGTCCCACCTACAACGGCATGTGCTCTTTTGCCATGCGATATGCAAAAATATGCAAGTCTGCTGGAAATCCAAAATCTTCTTCCTGTAATGTGAGGTTCAGGAAATTTTTTTCTATTTTTATATTGAGCAGAGAATCCATCAGAGAAATACATAATTTTTGTGGTGAATTACAGATGTTTGTTTTAATGACTCCATTAGATATTTTTGAAACAGATGTACAGCTGTAGTGTCATGTTTCGGGCAGTGTGAAATTATTACCAGATTTTTAATAGAGACTGTATCGGATGACGATTCGTTATAATATATTACGAAAGTATGACTGAATTTCATCTTGGATTACGAAATAATAGTTTTCAGCGAAGTTGCATAACACAACATGGCTGTAGAAATGATTTCATATCACGTAGAAACTTACTTTGTTCAGGTGATATAAATGAGTGAGTCAGAAAATCACCAAGTTTCTCCAAGAGACAGTCGAAAAATTTGTCTCTGGGTTTCACTATGGTCTCAACCGTTGATCACTCAGTCGTCATCCACTGCTTGTAGGTCACTGATTCACTGAAGTTTTATTCGAAACATTTCTCTAAACCCTCTCTTATTTTGGATGGTTCAGGACATTCTGTACATTTCCTGAACAAGCAATTTATATGAGGAGGATTGCACACCATAGTAGCCAAGAAATGTTGATAAGTTGGAAGGTATAAAGAAACATTTTCTAGAAATCCACGTAGACCTGAAACTTTAATAAATTGCTTCCGGCATGAGTTTTACATTCTGATGAGGACACAAACACAGACAGTATAGTCCCACTAACTCCAGCTAGAATACAATTTCTTGGTCTAAGAGCTGAAAATTTGGAGAATATTACCTTCATTTCAGGGTTAGAATTTTTAAACGCTGCATATAATTCATTTCTGCTCATGTGATTTACTCCCTGATTCTTTAATCATAACAAATATTTCATACCAGGCATCATTCTGCTAATCTCATCAGAACAACAGAATTCTTTAACTTTAACGGCAACAGCCGCGGGCAAGGGTTTTCCAGGTTCCGGATTTGGTGAACACAAAATTCCCTTTTCCTTTGCCAGGACTTTGGCTTTCCAAATTATGTATTCGGAAGCTGAAAGAAACTTTTTTTATATATTATTTACGCTCCAGCTTTTAGGTAGTAGTGTTAAAATGGTGATTTTCTCACTTTTACCTGAATTTTGAAAATTTTCCTGCAACTGAGACAAAATTTCAGAATCAGGACTTGATGAAGGTCCTGGTTCCTCGGCATCTTTAATATCGAAGACTTTATCGTTTAAGACTTCTTCAATATTTTCAAATTTCTGTCTCCTATATATTTCTTTTGTTGTAGCCTTTTTTGTTTAATAAGGAACACACCTTGATCAAAAAGACTTGTATTTAATGAACTTACTTACATTTGCTGTAGAATCGACGTATTCTTCATTACTAGAGTCATTCTGAGGATTCTGCGTAATAGCATCATATTATAATTTTTTATTTCTTTGCGACACATAGCGCACACCTTTTGTTCCTGTTTTAAATCAGAAAATACATTAAGCATCCACGATATAACACTTCTTAAATTTTTCCTCTAATTACAATGCTCTGATTTCTCGAAGGGATTGCAGCAAACATATAACTTAAAACGCGACTCCATTACATCGCACAAAACTACCACATTCTAAAAAAACTAACGAAACTGCACTTGAAACAGATCGCACGTTTTGTATAAATTGAAGACTGTATAAACTGCCACACATGACGGTCTGACAGATCGACAACGCAGATAATAATCAGACAAGTACGAACTCGCACGCATGCAGTGTTGGTGTAAGATAGGTTTAAGTGCTACAAACCAAGACACTGATATATTTTTTTACTGATATTCCTGAAACGTTCCCAAAATGAAACTTATACCAAGGGGAGAATGATCTTACCTCTATAACATATATTTTTCGCGAAATAATTTGTGCCCCGCATTTTTAGATATTCAATGTTAAAATGTGATTCACGTGACCATTCAATAAAGAATTCGATACTTCGATGCAAACCTATCTTTATTGAAAGTATGATTCGTTAGCTTTAAAATAAGCCCAAGTTTAAGATTCTACCTCAATTAGAAGAGAAGTTATGAATTATTTTTGTTGACACAGTATGCAACATTTTTACATTTTTTCTCATATTGACAGAATTGCTGTATGGATATCGTGCATTATTGAGGGCTGAAATTTTACATAATTAATTAACTTAAGCTTCTTTACCATCCCACCAAATTTAATGAAAATCTGAGGTGGTCGGGTTGAAAAGTCCACTTTTTTGTGTTGATTTGACATGGAATGGCCCTATACATATTATGTGGAGCGCATAGCTTGGACGTACCAGTGATGTGAGAATTCTATAAACTCTGAAAAGATAAGAATTTTGTTTGAGAATTTAATCTTGATATGATATAGCTTTATACTAAAGAAAATGCTAAGTCTACTTACATATATTGCCAAAGGAAGGATGTTGAAGAGTGATCTGTTGGTCACGCATTGATCGTCCAAGCTATACATGGAGTGGTTTTCAAAGACAGAACAGATTTTCCAGAAGGAACTAATTACAGTGATTAGTAATCACTAATCCAAATATGTATTCAATCGATATAATTGGTTATTAACATTTGGAATGATTTCATTAAGCAATAGAATTTTTTTATTATAGTACTTGGCAATATAGTACTCCTCAGCGGTATTGGTAATTTTATTGTCGATAATTATTTTTATAACTCTGAGAGTATCGCTGATGCTGGTTAATTCGTGGCTTTCTTCTATTAAATGGGTAGCAAATTTTTATTTGTTCCAATTATTTCGGAAGTCAGCAACATGCTTATTATATCTAGTTTTAAAATTTCTTTCGGTTTAGCCAATATATTTTTCTCACAATTTTTAGAGATGAGTTTTGAGCAGCAGTATTTATAAACTTAACTGTAAAAATTGTAATGCGGGCTTTTTTTTTTTTCAATCTCCCATGGTCTATAAAAGAAAGACAAGTGTAAATAACAAAATTAATTTATTACTAAAAGTTATGTACAAACATGGTTACTTTTCGACGTAATCACCGTGAAGATTGAGGCAGTTGTCATATCTGTGAATGAGCTTTTCAATCCCCTCTTCATAGAATGTTGCCACCAGTGAGTTCAGATAGGCCTTAACGTTGCTTTGAAGCTCCTCATTAGTCTGCTCTCCTAGCTACTTTTTCAGTTCAGGGAAGAGGTGGAAGTCACTTGGTGCGAAGTTGCCGGGTGTTCAAACATTTCACATTGAAATTGCTGAAGAAGCTGTCTGGTTACAGCAGCACTGTGAGGGTAGGTGTTGTCATGAATCAGAAGAACTCCAGAAGTCAGCATGCCTCTTCTTTTGTTTTGAATGGTTCTCTGCAGTCATAGTTAAGTCTGACAATAAACAGCTTCATTAATCGTAGTCCCTGATTCCATAAACTCAACAAGCAACACACCTTTTTGATCCCAAAACATGACAGCCATAACCTTCCTGTTGTTGAAGGTTTGTTTGAACTTTTTCAGTTTGTTTGACGAGTTTGAGTGTTGTTTCGTTTCGGGGCTGACATATTGAATCGAGGTCTCATCTCCAGTCACAATTTATTTAAAAAATCTTCACCTTCAGCCTCATAATGGGTGAGGAACATCAGCACTGATGCCATTCAGCAACCTTTGTGGTCATCAGACAACATCTTTGAAATCCATCGGGTGCACAGTTGTTTTGTAGCATAGATGTTTTATTACTATCATGTAAACAGATGAACTTGTAACTTCAGGAAATTCCACACATGATTCACTTATGGCACACCTCTGTTTTTATCGAACCACTTGTCAACTCGTTGAACAATGTCTTCTGTTGCGACATTGCCTTCTTTAAATTTCCTACACCATCACTCATAAAGTTTTTGCCATATACTTGGTTCATTCTTCGATGAATTTCTACTGAACTATTCCCTTCTGCTTGAAGACACCGAATTACACTACGCAACTCGCACTTGGAGGGAAAATCAATCACAGCAGCCATGTTTATGTGCCTGCAACTCAGCTCAAAATAATGTAACGATGTTGGAAATAGGGGAGATGCCCAGTCGCCCTCCGAGCATCCCCACCTCCTACCACTCAGTTAACTGTTTACTGGAATAATCGGAGGTTGGAAAAAAAAAAAAAGAGCCCTCGTATATTGGACCAAACCAAAAGAAATTTTAAAACTAGCTACAGTAAGCATGTTGCTGACTTTTGAAATAAACAGAATAAATAAATATTTGTTACTCATTTGATAGAAGAAGGCCACGAATTAAGCAGCATCAATGACACACTCTGAGTTCTAAAAGTAATTATCGACAATAAAATTATCAATACCGCTGAGGAGTAGTATATTGCCAAATAATAAAAAAAAAAGTTCCATTGCTTAATGAATTCATTCCAAATGTTAATAACCCATTATATCGATTGAATATATATGTGGATTAGTGATTACTAATCACTGTGATTAGTTCCTTCTGGAAAATTCGTTTTGTCTTTGAAAACCACTCCATGTACAGCCTGGATGATCAATGCGTGACCAACAGATCACTCTTCAACATCCTTCCTTTGGCAACATATGTAAGTGGACTTATCATTTTCTTTCGTATAAAGTTATATCATAACAAGATTAAATTCTTATTTTTTCAGATTTCATAAAATTCTCATGCCATGCGCTCCACATACAAAGTCAGACAATAAAGTAATGAGAGTGGTTTAAAAAACATTTTCAACCAACTACAATGTGAACACCTTCAAAGTAGTTTCCTTGAGACTGCACACACTTATTCCAACTGCCACTGCTGGTAGCAGCTGTGAAACTCACCTTTTGAGACAATGTTTAATGCTTGAGTTACAGCCTATTAGATGTCTTCTGTTGTTTGAAAATGGCGTCCTTTCACAACTGGTTTCACTTTTGGAAATAAGAAAAAGTCGCATGGAGCAAGGGTGCTGCAGTGTTGAAACAGAACAGCAGCCACACTTCTCCATTCATCTTGCTGTTAGCAGGTAAGATTTTTGGAACCATTTTTGTACAAATTTTTCTCATGCCCAGGTGTTTGTTCAGTTGGAATGAAGCAAACCGTTTCCCGATTTATGTTCGATTCTTGTGCAATCATTTTGGCTGTTAATTGCCTATCAGTTTGTACAACTTCACATGTTGTCATCTATCCATGCAGTTGTTAGTCACCCACTCCAGTGTTCTTCAATGTTGCTTCTGCTCTCAACAAACATTTTATGTCATCGGAAATCTTATGCCCTTGACATCACTTAATTTCCGAAAGCCTGCCATATGTTGTCGTGGCATTTTCACCGAGTTTCACACAAAACAAGTTGGAATACCGATGCGCAATATTATGTGATTCCATTCTGTTGACGAGGAGGCAAACACACAACTCCACTAGTCAAGCAGCTACTTTGCATTCTTGGCTTGCAGGGTGGTGCCAGATGGAAATCGGATAGAGGAAGGATAAAGGTCAAACATATATCTGGTAGGAGCTTCAAGATTGCCTCATCAGACAGGAAAAAATCAGTTTCATTACTTTATTGACCGAAATATGTACAAGCACGAGACCTAGGTTATGTAATCTTCTTGCACATTTACCCACAAAAAGAATGCAGACAGATTTCAATTTTACTTCATCTTGTAAATTTAACATTTATTTTATTGTCATATGAGTCCACATACATTTTGTATATATTTTAAAATACTCAAACAAGTTTTTAACTAAAAGCAATATTTGCATAATTTTAATTAATAATTGCCACAGTGAATTATACACACAGTATTTGTTAAATTTGTACCTACATTGTATACGCTTCTAGATTACTCAAATAGTCTTCAATTAATAACATGCAATACTCATATACCATAAGTTGTGGGATGATGTTTTCTTAAATGTTTCCAATTTTACCTCAAAATGACATACCAAGTCGAAAACGTTCGTCACTATCTAATGTGACTTATATCTCTTCTAATTAGATGTATTTATATGTGATAAGTTACAGACAGTTTTTCAAATAAAGCTTATTGATGTTAATCATTAACTAATAGGATCTACTATGCTAATAAAATTTTTAAAGAGTTGTTACCTCCATTATAACAGCTATGTTTGCACAAATATATAATTAATGATTGTCAAGACGATTATAGAATGGAGCCCAAGCACAAGTGCAAATGGTCTGTAGGAAGGGAGATGCAACCTCTCAATATCTCCACTTAAGTTCAGGACTAATTGCTCTGACAAATGTAGCTTTTATTATGGTGAGTTAAGAATTATTTGCATTAAAAAACTAACGAAGACAGACTTCATGCTCTAGTTACTATTAAGTGAGCCAGAATTGTTGAGAACATTGAAATATGGCAATCTAATAAATCAATTTACTAGTCAGAAGTCAAGATGCAAAAAGTGATAATTTAGATAGTATTCTGGCTACAGCATATTGTAAGTCAATATAACTACATGGTACATAGGCCTACATATGTCTATAGTGATAGTTTATTACTTAATCATGTAACTGTAATACACATTTATCTGCATAATGTTTAAATACACAAATAAAATAACTTAAAAATTCTTACAGTTAGAGCTCCACATTTTCTTGATCTTGGCACTAGAATGAGGTTGTGTGGTTAGTACCATACTCTGATCACCTTTTATGCCCAGAAAAGACCCTGTGCTCAATTTGAGAGGAGGTTGAGTGAACCTCAGGATCTTTACTAATTCTAATAAGTATGAAAGGCAAGTAAGAGAATATAATTATGCAAACCTCAATCCAATTCCTTCAATATTATGATCAAGCTGCGGATTTTTATGCACTAAAATCAGTTGAAATAGGCATTCAAAATTCTAAAATAGACATTTAAAAAGGCATCAACAATTTCGAATTCTTAATGGCGAACACGATCATAGCGTAGCATTATACACCAGTTTCTATAGGAATGTCATTATGACAGTAAATAACTAAATATTCCTCCAAATGTTATAATGAGAACTGATGTTTGTTGTCTGTAAGAATGTTCTTAAATTGGGAGAAACTCCTCTCCATTTCACATGAAGTGATGTGGCAATACTTCAGTGATCCAATCTCAGCTGGGGACCAAACCAGTGGGAACGCAGTAATGTCAATGTCATTTCCAATCAGTGCTTCTGCTACCAATAACACTTGTTCCCAACCAGGATTCTTTTCACAATTTTCAAATACTTATTTCTCATTGTTTCTCCCACACTGCCTGTACTTCTTTAAGAATGGTTTCTACTTCATAACTTGCACAGCACTGTGGAGTGGAATACCTCTTGTTTCCAGTTTCGTTATGTAAGAAGGCAGCTTTCTAAAGTTTGCTTTGATGGAAGCAAGATCAGATTTTAGCTTTGGGTTTGCCAAGATAATATTTGCCTCTCATATGCTTGCCGCCTGGTCCTCATCAAAAGTATCAATAACCTACAAAATTAAACAAAATCAGTAACTGCAAGTTATATTAAAATAAAGATATTCAACACTTCCAAATACTAGTTTCTCATAAACTGATTAAGAAGTTAAAACAAATATCAATAGTACAATGTTAAAATTGAAATATACCGTCTATACTTATCTAGTATTATATGATTAATTATAACATAAACGTTTTCGGCACTAATGTGCCATTTTCAAATGTATGAAAATTTGCTTAATTACATGTTCAAATAGGTGCACATGAACTGTGTGAATGAAACATATAATGTGTACCCTGGTGATTTCATGTCACATATAAAACAATCTGTTTGTAGGTAATTAATGATTAAAAATTAAAAACACACACTTATTACTAACATTTAAAATTTGTTTTTCTGCTGCAATTATCCATCAATTTGTGGAACACTGGGGTTGTCTTGACGTATTTTGTGGTCAAATGCAGTTATTCATTTACTTGAAATGTTGTAACCTTACACTAAGATATTCACTATTAAAATATTAAAATTCTTTGTGTTGATTCGTTATTATTGCACCAAGGTTTCTTGTTGTTTGTTCACTTTGACATATCGGAGCACTTCACCATAATCGAATGTGGTGCGTAATATAAGTTACATTGATACCTGGTTATTGTTTTCCTGTGGTTGCTGTGGTTGGATTATTACATATTTATGGTTGTCACCGTCCGATTATCAGTCAAGCCTTTACACTGCGAACATAAAATTTGTTGTTACGTATATGAATATGCTGATGGTTAAATGCATTGAATTAAATTAGTGACTTACGTACAATGGCTGGACATGTTGCGTGCTCGACGTTGGCCAGGCTATGAATGAGAATCGTTCGATGCTCACAGTGGTTCTTATCCTAATGAACATCTGTCAAAGTGAACAAACAACAAGAAACCTTGGTGCAATAATAACGAATCAACACAAAGAATTTTAATATTTTAATAGTAAATATCTTAGTGTAAGGTTACAACATTTCAAGTAAATGAATAACTGCATTTGACCACAAAATACGTCAAGACAACCCCAGTGTTCCACAAATTGATGGATAATTGCAGCAGAAAAACAAATTTTAAATGTTAGTAATAAGTGTGTGTTTTTAATTTTTAATCATTAATTATCTACAAACAGATTGTCTTATATGTGACATGAAATCACCAGGGTACACATTATATGTTTCATTCACACAGTTCATGTGCACCTATTTGAACATGTAATTAGGCAAATTTTCATACATTTGAAAATGGCACATTAGTGCCGAAAACGTTTATGTTATAATTAATCATATAATACTAGATAAGTATAGACGGTATATTTCAATTTTAACATTGTATTACAACCTGCTTATCGGATAAATCATACAACATGAAATTAAATATCAATAGGCTACATTAAGTAATTTTCCTCTTTAATTTTGTCGACATGTTCTGCATAATAGAAGGCAGCTTCTAATCACGTACCCCAACGTGTAACAACTGGCTGTGGTGGCAGAGGCATTATTGGCAAAACTTCTTTAAATGCAGTAATTCAAGACGGTGCTTTTGAAAAAACCTTCTTTACAGTAGAAACGAGGTTCACAAAGGAAAATTTTGATCTTATTTCTTCAGCCAGTCTATGAAGTGCGTGTGCACAGCAAGTCACGTGCAGCATTTTTGGGTACAACACCTTCAGTGTCTATACAGCTTTAATCATATATGGTGCACCATCTGTTAAAAGTACAAGCTCGTTGTCGTCATTGTTCTCCTGTGGCCACAAGTTTCCTAAAAGAAATTAAAAAAATTATAACAATTAAGTTTTGAAACTAAAATTTGTAACAATTCAGGAATGTCTTATTGATTTTTACTCACTCAAAGCTTCCCTAACTGTTCTTACAATCACTGAATGGTTGGTGACCTCAACTTCTTTGAACAATATTAAATGTGGTATCCCTGCATCATTGGAAGAGAGTTTCCCAACAACCACATTAACAATCATTCGCCCACACTTGTTCATAGTTTCATCAATAGATAGCCAGAAGAGTGAATTTCTCACTTCACGTTTGATTTCATCAATGGTCTGTAACATACCACTACATAAGAATAACACAACTAAATAAAAGTAACCTTAAAAGTTAATTATTTTAACATCTAAGTTTTAAATAAATTAAAGTTCAAATTTTACAAACTCACTGAACTATACATTGCACTCAGATAATTTTTTCTTTCAATTTTAAAGATACGATGGAAAGGTATGATGTCACATCACTTAAATAATCCCCTCAACTAACCCACTAACCTTGTCACATACCTCGGCTTAATGTCACTTAACTATCCCCTCATTTAATCCGTCTAACCAATAAAGAACGTATGTGACAATGTTAGTGGGTTAGTTTAATGGATTATTTAAGTGATATAACATCATAACTTTCCATCGTATCTTTAAAATTATCTTTTTTTCTTAATGTGGACTCGTTAAGGATAATCTTGTTGGTGTATTTGTGTAGAAAGTTCCTGAGGTACACATTATCTAGCTTCCTACAAGGAATGTTTGCTTTCACCATAGTTCTGCAAAAGTCCTCATAGAATTCCTTTTTATCATTGTTGGGCAATTTGGACAAGAAAGGCTGTACTACAGTGGTGATCTGTTTACTTTTCATTAAATGCATGTTGGTATCCTTGTGCTGGTCAATATGATATTTCTCCTCGCATTTAACCTAAACACAACATAGAACATTCATTAATTTAAACTGCCATGCATAACACAAATGAGGTGAAAATGTAACGAACACAAAAAAATATACTGAATTTTCTTACTTCTCTGCAGCATGCTTGGCAATTATAACTTTTCCATCTGATGAGAAGTTAGGATTACCATCGATCCATTGTTTCAGAACATAATGCTCTTGATGACTTTTGCTTTGGCATATCTCCACGGTATATTTCATGTATTACAGCAGAAAACTCAACTCCATACTAAACTCACAAAACGGATACACAGTTTAAAACAACCACCCTCCCAGTCAACTACCACCGATTCACGCAGCTTTCGAAATAAATTTTTTCTTATTGGTGATTATAAATTATTCGATTTCTCCATGTTCTGGTGGCAGTAAACCGTTACACATAGAATTATTGATAGTTGTGTGATTATATATATATATATATATTTGCTGCTCATCCTGGTTATGACAGGAGTGCAGCTTCATAAATGAACTACCCCTCAGCACAAAGCAAATAATTAGGAACAGTCAGGGGATCACCTTAATGATTTCGATACTGTATCCAAAAAGATGATGAATTTGGAAAAAAAAATGTATGATATCACTGCCCTCTGCTGGATAAAAAAGAAACAAATTACAGATCCAAAACACAGATTCAATAAATTCAAGTATAATACAGAGTTTCTGAGAATGAATGGTGGAGTTTCACGAGTTCACTGTGAAGCATGTATTATGTGTAATGAATTGAAGGTGCTTATAATTAGTTCAGTAACTCAAATAGTTTCCAAATAACGTTAGTAAATTTCAATATGATTACCATTACCAGTACGACAAATGTCTAAGAGAAATTCAATTTCAGCCCACACTCTGACAAGAACATCTGGAGAAATGCTTGTGATTACTTGTCTGATTCTTCGTTTGAGGTGGCCAAGATTCTCAATTCTTTCACTGTAGACCTCATTCTTGACATAGCCCCAAAGGTACAAGTTCAATGGAGTAAAATCCGGACTTCTAGCGGACCATGGGATGGGTCCATTTCTGCCAATCCATCGGTCTGGAAATCGACTCTTCTTGGACATGGTTTGCGAAATGGGATGGTGCTCCATCTTGTTGAAAGATGATTTGCAACTCCATTTTCATTTGCTCTATTTAAAGAAATAGAAAATTCTGTAGCATGTCTATGTATGCAATGACGTGAAATGGACTTCTGAGATCTCTGAACACAGGAATGTCGGAAATCTGGTAAAATACGCAACAATGACGTAAAAGCAAACTGTTTGAGAATTACAACTGCCTTCAATCCATTACACATAATACATGCTTCACAGTGAACTCATAAAATCCCACCATTCATTCTCTGAAACCCTGCAGACTATATAATATGGATATTTAGGCAACTTTTAGGCATTTATAAGCAAATAGGCATTTACTAGTGAAACAGGAAATTATAGGCATTATAGAATTTGCATTACTCACAATGCCTTAAAATGGATATGTAACCTAAAAGCTTGCGTCTTCAGGTTAAGGATTAAAATAGGCATATTGGCATAAATCCGCAGCTTAATCATGATACACACAAAGAAATGGAATATACACAATATGTGAGCTGAAATAGAAAACGAAAACCATTTTGTTGCAGTGTAGTAATAACAATTATTATTATTATTATTATTATTATTATTATTATTATTATTATTAAATTGAGAAAAATTCGTTCCAGCACAGGGAATCGAATCCGGGACCTCTCAGCGCGCCTACTAAGCTATGCTGGGACACGATACACGGTGCCAGCCAAACTCTTCTCATTCATATCATCAATAGCCTACTACCTGCATTTTTAAGACATACAAGTCACGTATGCAGGAGCGCATGAAGGCTTCTATACACTCAATGAGAAGTTTAGAAGCCTTGGGAACGCATATTTAAATGACTTTATGGCCATTTTCGACAACAGTTTATGAATATTGTTAACGTTTAACATATACATATATATTCATATACGAGGTCTCGCCATCCTCATTGAATACAATGACTGTAAATTAATAACTATAAGGTAATTCTCCAGAAGAACTAGACCAAAGGAGGAACCATTTTTTAACAATTGTGTACTATACTACGAATAATATAGAGTACTGTACTAACAATACTTTCCACAGCATAACCTAGAAATATTCACTTGTACATAGTACCGGTAATGAATGTATCATGCCATAATGGCATGTACTGATGAGATAATGTAATTTAAGTTGCCTCAGAGGTCTAGTGCAAATTTCTTGACAGTGGGTATATGGGGGCCTGGATCCCCCAGCAAGAAAGCATTTTTAATGCCAGTGGAGGTGCAAATTTCTGGGCAGTGGGTGTTTGGGAGCCTGGACCACACCAGCAAGAAAGCATTCTTAGTGCCAGTAAAGGTGCAAATTTCTGGGCAGTAGATGTTTGGGGCCCTGGCCCACACTAACAAAAAAGTATTTTTAGTGCTAGTGGAGATAGACATTGTCAAAGAAGGTCGTACAGTAAAACCTCATTAACCCACGTCCTGATACGCCAGATTTCGCTTAATCCAGACAGGCAAAAAGTTTGGAAAAATTAAAGAACTCTGTTTTAAGACTTATTTTTATACATTAGAACTATGAAATTACAACTGTCTCAAAAGAATATAGACATGTACATACTTCAAACCATCTTCCACACCAAGTGTTTCAAGTGATGCAGAGCCAAGTCTGTCGGACACAGCATCATAATTATGGGTATCATGTATGTATTGCTTTACATTTTACTGTACTGTATAGTGTATTTAGATCTATGTCATTTAAATACACCATATAAACGGAGTTTTAATGCACTTTCTACTGTTCTTTTAGGTTATTTCAGTTAATCCGGACTTTCATTAAACCAATCAACTTACCCCCAATTAGTCCGTATTAAAGAGGTTTTAGTGTACTTCGACAAAATTAACAATCCTTGAAAGAGACTCCAGCTCTGAAAAATAACGGAAAAGAAGAACTCCTCTTATTTAAAAACGCTGTTTTACATTTAAATGGTGATCCATTCACTCATGATATCTCATGCGGACAATATGGCAGCAATACTACATACAAGTGAACAGCTCTAGATTAGTCCATGGAGATTATTTGAAGAAAGTAAACCACGTGTTCAGTACTCTATACTATTCTAGTAAGCAACTGTTAAAGAAAAAGTGGTGTCTCCTTTGGTCTAGTTCTTCTGTAGAATTAATAATAATAATAATAATAATAATAATAATAATAATAATAATAATAATAAATGTATTTATTTACTTATTTACTTATTTATTTATTTATTTATTTATTTATTTATTTATTTATTTTTTATTTTTTATTTATTTATTTATTTAAAAGGGTTTCCTTTGCATATCATCAGTATACCATTATGTGTTGCATTATCTATAATAATATTTCATTTTTAATGGTAATAATGTCATCAAACATTCTTAAGTTTTGTAGTTCGTAATATCCAACACACAGCTGTACTCGGAAAACTACAGACCAGAGAATCAGACCTGTAATAGTTATTTATGGTACTTGTGAGGTAAGTGCATCTTTATTGCGTGAGTGGAAAGATTTAAGCACAAGGCATCAGCCGAGTGCTTAAATTACATGAGCGCAATAAACATCACGCTCACAAGTACCATACGTAATTTTATCCATGACCATAACGAAAAATTATGTTTTATAAAAGAAAATATGTTGAAAATATAATCACATATCATGGCATGGATTTTAGAATCGATATGTGTGCTAGGTAGGTCATGATGTAGGAGGCCATGATTAGTGAAGAATGATATCTAAGGCGTTGGATAAATAACAAATTATAATTAATTATATAATTTTAATATATATTTTTTTCATTTTAAACGTGTATCTTTGTCTTTTTGAAGTTTCAGAGATTATTTAGAAGTGTTACGAGACTAATGTGATTAAAATAACTTCACCTTTTACTTCTGTAAACTTAAGAGGAATATTAAAACTTAATTAATTATCGTGTCTGTTTAGCTCAGTTGGTTAACACGTGTTGTTTTAAAATCCTATAAACCCAACTTCGAAGGTTCAAGTCTCCTTGCATCCCAAAAGATAAATTATTACAGATTAAAAAAAAAAATACATAGCCTTTTAGATATGGATGCAATGCACAAATTACGACGTAGGAGATAGAGAAAAGAGGAGATTGAGTGTAAGTATATTTAAGAAATGGTAATAAAGAAGTAGAGGTAGTGACATCTAGTAACTAATATATTAACTTCTTGAGTAATAGTTGAATGGAAAAATATACGTGTGTACCCGGGTACTAGGAAAATACTAATGAACTGTGAGATAAAGTTCAAACTGTGAGGTAATGTCTTTATCTCACTAGTGAAATAAAGTAATGTTGAATAAAAGCCTACTTTACAAACGCAAAAGTATTTAGTAAAGGCACGTTTTTCGTTATGGTCATGGATAAATTATTTTTATAAGTTATCAAAAAATTACACAAATGAAGATCGACATATTGGCATTATGATGTGAAAGAATCTGAGCCATCTGAACTCTATGTCAGCAATCCTGTAGGTCATGGCCTTCGTGTAATAGTCTATTGTTTATTGTAGTGTGTGTTTTGTTTTATTCTGAACTGCAATTAATTAGTTCTCAAAACTGACGAAAGATGGATTTTGGAAAATAGGAAAATGATGTAAGAAAATTGACATTTCACTGAAAACTACTATTTTTCTGAAAAACTTTGGGTTCCAAGCTTCAAAATGAGGGGTCATTTATTTAAATCCATTCAGCCATTTTCCCGTAATTCCCATTACCAGTTCAAATTATATATATAGAAGATTATTGAACACAAGCTTTTGTAAATAATGATACTGTGGTATGTATTAATTTTTAATAAACATAAACAATGAACTCTGTTCAAGCAATTTTGAACAGTAAAGGACTGAGTAAATTGACTTACCAGAAAAAATTTGGAAATAAAAAGGTAGGGTTTCATTAGGTAGGTAGGTAGGTAGGTAGGTCGGTGGGTGGGTGGATGGACGGACAGACGGATGGACGGACGGACCGACAGAAAGACAGACAGACATACAGACAGACAGACAGATAGATAGAACTTATTTATATACGGTTTTTTCTATAGTGAAATATTGGAGTCATGACTAGGGAGCAGATTTTTATGTGCTAAAAAATTTAAATATATTTATTTTTTATGTGCTAAAAAGTATGAAAATATTTGCTAAAAATAAAAAAATTTTTCTTTTAAATATGACAAAAATACCTTACTTAGCTTGGAAAAAAAAAATGTTACTAGGTGCTCACTCACCACACTTGAGTGCTAGTAGTTGGCCGAGAATTGCAGTGAACAACAAAGGTCATCTCTAAATTCTCCATCATAAATGCATGCCGATTATCTCTGAACAATGACTGTGAAAACGATCTTTCCACATCATAGGACGTCAGACGTGCATATTTAAAGAGAGGAATGTCACAAACACAAACACCGTCAATTTCACCTACAGGCACACCCTCCAATGCTTGAGCAACTTTACACTTTTTTATATCCACTGTTTTTCCCAAATATATTATGGAATTTGTCCCTTAGCACTTGTACTTCTGAACCTGGTAGCGAGTCTAGTTTAATTTTCACGGCACGCACCTCCTTGTTTCAGACAACAGGTTTTTGGATGTTTCGAGTTTTTTTATGGTGTCTCACAAAAAGCTTAGATTTGCTAATAGGAAAGACAAATCTTTTTTTTAAACAACCATCTTTCAGTATATCTTGAAGGATATCGATTGACGAAGCCCGGTAAAAGGAAATCATAACAAGACGTACTGCCTCACTTGATGGACATTAGCGAGAGGCAAGAGATTTGTTTAAATTACAAAAATGTTCATACCCGAGCTCTTATCTGTTGTGTTTCACAAACAAAGCGTGGAATGAAATCATCTTCAGCAACAATAAGCATTCCTGATTATGTGTTGCAAGATCTCCCTTCCTTGTCCATGTTAATTTATTCTCTAATAATAACACTGATATGCTGCCTAGCAGTTCTCAGAACTTGTGGCGAAACTATTACAAAAATGTATCACGGATACACCACACAGTGCTTAGATACACGAAGCAACCAAGAATTTTTAAAAAGATAACGTGCTTCTGAGTGACATAATTGATTTAGTTTTAAAATGTTTAAAAGTTCTTGTAAAAAAATTATTTAAGTAAAAAAACTCCAAGATTTATGTGTTTATAATAGATTTCCTGAAAATATGTATTTACATAATTTTTTTGTGAAAATATGTGCTTTTATGTGAAATAAAATTCGGGTTTTAAACTTGAAACTTCATGTTCGGAATTTTTTACTTGTTAATTGTGTTTTATCACAAGCAAAAAGAATATTTAATTACATAGGAATCCGCTCCTTAGTCATGACATTTCATATTAGACCTAAATGTAAGATTTCAAATTATCTTCAGTTTTGGAACACAAAATTGTGAACACACGTAATATTTTATCATGAGCCTTCACTGTGTACAAATTGATATTATTGCACAATTTGGTGAAGCAAAAATCCGACTGGAGTTAATGAATACACGAGACAGTTCCAAATTGATTGTCTTCTGTGCTCTGTATGGCTAAGCTATAGTGATCCACAGTAGGAATATAAATCAGTGGATAAGAAAGTGTTTCCGTAAAAGCCATGTATTGTGGGTCCCTATCACCACGGTATGGCGCATCCTCAGGTTGCGGATCGAGGAGATGACCTCCAGATTTGAAGGGTAGCTGTGAATATATTGAATAAGCAGTAGCGGACAACCGATGAAGGGTGGTCCTCCAGATTGGGGGTTGGGCGAAGGGCTAACAACCCATCACCGTAAAAAACAGCTTGTTACGAAACCTTCAAATAAGCCTCGGAATGGGACTGATTCTCTGGCACGACCACAGCAAAGGAATAAGGTTTTGAGATTTGGTACTTGGAATGTTACAAGTCTACTGCCCGTGCCTCACTTCCTGAGCTGTTTCTTTGTGGGGCGAGAGGTAGAGGGGGTGAGTGGGACCTGGGTACCGATGTGCCTACTACCCTACATTCAACACATCGGCCTTTTCAGGATTCCTTTCGTCAGCTCTGGAGCAAGATCAGCCATGGACAAGCGAATGTATAGGCTGTCCCCTCACAAAACAAATTATGTCCTACTTATCAATTCCTGTAACTAAACACTAATACCAGTGGTAGACTACAGTCTCTACTGGAGATTATCGACCTAATGGCGATTACACATCCGTAAACTCTTTCCTCTATTGCAGTGTTCCTCAAACATTTTTCCACCGCGAAACCCCTTTTAATCTAAAGTGTAACTGCGGAATGCTTGTAATATTTTATTAGTCTTTAATAGTTAACAGACAAGTGAAAGCTAGTATCTCAATAATTCTGTTCAGTGGGACGAATATATTTGCTTTTTAAGCCTGCAATCTGTTTTTATGGCGGAAAGTTGTAGTTTCATTTATGCTATACTTCTGCATTTTGTCTTTTCAGTATTTTGTTTTAGTGGGCACATACGAAGAGAATCCAATGATGAAAGTGATAAGTATTATGGGTATTTTCCGTTTTAGATGTTTATTAGGCCTAAACATATTGTTACTACGCGTATTATTGGAATATTATTATTACTCATATTCTTGGAATATTATTTTATTATTATTACTATTATTATTATTATTATTATTATTATTATTATTATTATTATTAGGGCCTACTACTATTATCGGTGGTTTCACGTTATTATTTATTCATATTTTCGTAACATTTCCATATATTTTTATAGTATTCACTAAGTATAAAATAGCCACCGGAGCAGCCCAGTTGGCTAAGGCGCTTGCCTATCGATCCAGAGTTGCCCTCGGGCGCGGGTTCGATTCCCTCTTGGGCTGATTACCTGGTTCGATTTTTTCCCCGAGGTTTTCTACAACCGTAAGGCGAATGTCATATAATCTTTGGCGAATCCCCGACCTCATCTCGCCAAATACCATTTCGCTATTATCAATCCCATTGATGCAAAATAACCTAGTAGTTGATACAATGTCATTAAATAACGAAGTAAAAAAAGTATAAAATAAAATTTAAAATCATATAGGGCTCACGGAACCCCGGAACATAATTTGAGAAATGCTGCTCTATGGCAATTCAGCAATTGTCCAAACTGAACGAAGAGTGGCCTAGTGTGTACTTACATCGCCATTGTCATCAGAGATAACAGTGATAGTGGTAACCACAATTCGAGTATCCAGTATTATAAACAGTAAAGATCCCTGCAATGGCATAGGATAATGTTTTCAGCAGATATAATATGCTGCCGTGCCGGTCCGAGCAGACCTAGGGAGCTCTTGGTTCAGGAATGTGAGACATGAGCAGTATATAGAACAGGAGGGCTAACATTAGTAGCAAAAGAACTAGCTAGATATAGAATAGACTTTGTGGGAGTACAAGAGGTTAGGTTAGATGGGAATGGCATAACACAAATAGGAGATTACTTGTATTATGGGGAAGGAAACGATAATCACCAATTAGGAATAGGATTCTTTATTCATAAAAGAATAAAATCAGCAGTAAAAAAGATCAAATTTATCAGTGACATGTTATCATATTCAGTACTTAAGGGTAGATGGTGCAATATCGTAATTATAAATCCTCACGCCCTTACAGAAGAGAAAGACGACCATATAAAGGATAGCTTCTTTGAAGAAATGGAACATACTTTTTGACCAGTTATCCAGATATCACATGAAAATTTTATTGGGGATTTCAGTGCTAAAGTAGGACGGGAGGATATTTTTAAACAAACTATGGGAAAAGACAGCCTACACGTAACTAGTAATGACAATGCAGTTAGATTAGTCAACTTTGCCACATCAAAAAATTTAATTGTCAAAAGTACAACATTCCCCCATAAGAATATACATAAATATACTTCGACTTCTCCAGATGGATTGACACACAATCAAATAGATCACATCTTGATAGTTAAACGGAGACATACTAGTATAGTAGACATTCGAACTTTCAAGGGGGCAGACTGTAATTCTGACCATTATTTAGTAATTGAATTAAGAGAAAGACTATATTATCAGTAAGAGCAACAAGTTAATATTAGTAAATTCAATATTCTGAAATTAAAGGACGAGGAAACTAAGCAACATTATCAGGTCGAAATTTCGAATAGGTTTGTCACTTTAGGAAGTTTCGACAAAGTTGAGAAAGAGTTAGATGTTAATAGCATGTGGGAAAATATCCGAAATAATATCAAAATTGCAGCTGAACAGAGCATAGGTTATTATGAAATTAAGAAAAAGAAACCGTGGTTTGATTAAGATTGTTCCATGGTAGTAGAAAGAAAGAAACAGGCAAAATTGAAATTCTTACAGGATCCAATTGAGGCGAATAGGGATAATTTATTTCAATAAAAGACGGGAAACAAATCGTACACTTAGGCCGGTATTCATAGTCGAGATAAGTCATACTTATATATAAGTCGAACTTATATCTCGTCTCAATTGCAGATTTCGGTCCAAATAAGTCGTGCTTATTATAAGTCGTGCTTATTTTATAAGCTTTACTTTACAAAGTCTGACTTCATGAAGTTGAACTTATTGCAATTCATAGTGACTCAAGTGCGACTTATGTTATGAAATAAGTTAAACTTTATCAAGTCAAAGAAACCCCTGACTTATGTCAGTTTTAACCTGAAAATTGATAACATTTATAAAGAACTGGCCAAGGAAATTATTGAAATGTAGGAAATTTGCGCCCAAAAGCATTACTTCCGAAACATCATGGGTCGCTTTGAATTTTATAATCTTGAATTCAAAAGGAGGTTTCGTTTTTGCAAAAGGTTTTGGAATCAGTACTTCCGAAAGTGGAAAGAACTCTTGCAAAACCGAGATAGCGAGGTTTGCCATTTCTTCTAGATTACTACTTCTTGTTCGCTTGAGATTTTATGCCACGGAAATTTTTAAAATAAGTTTAATGTTGTTAAAATATAGCCATAACCGTAGTCTATAAATATATGAGGTATTTGTCGGCCTAGGTAGCGTAGTTGGAATAGCGCTGGCCTTCTGTGCTCGAGGTTGCGGGTTCGATCCCGGCCTAGGTCGATGGCATTTAAGTGTGTTTAAATGCGACAGGCTCATTTCAGTAATTTACTGGTATGTAAAAGAACTCCTGCGTGATAAAATTCCAGCACATCGGCGGCGCTGCAGTTGCGAGCGTCGTTAAATAAACCATAATTTAATTTATATGAGGTATTCAATATATCAGTGAGGTTAGATTTCTTTAATATACATGAAATTTCAGTATTAGTAAGATTAAACACCCTTATCCAGTCAATTTAAATTAAATTATTAGGTATGTGTTAATAAAATAAATTTAAAACAAAGCCTTCTTGCTGTCATGCTTACTTACAATTGGCTTTAAGAGAACGCGGAAGTTCATTGCCGCTCTCACATAAGCCCGACATCGGTCCCTATCCTGAGCAAGATTAATTCAGTCCCTAGCATCATATCCCAACTCCCTCAAATCCATTTTAATATTATCCTGCCAACTAGGTCTTTTTTCCCCCCAGATCTTCCAACTAACACTCTATACGCATTTCTGGATTCCATACGTGTTACATGCCCTGCCCAGGCGACGCTGATATAACCTCTGCAGTTGCGAGCGTCGTTAACTAAACCATAATTTAAAAATTTTAAATTTTTGTCTTTTTATGAATAAAGAATCCTGTTACAAATTGATGTTAGGCCATTCTCATCTAACCTAACCCCCTGTACTCCCAGAAAGTCTATTCTAGCTGGTTTATTTTATTTTATTATTATTTTTTTTTTGCTACCAATGTCCTGTTCTGTAAAGACTGGTGCCATTCTAAGTACGAAATCCTATAATCATATTCCTTTGCCAAAGAATCAATCCCATTTCGAGGCTTATGTTGGGGTTTCGTAACAAGGTATTGTGTACTGTGATGGGTTTTAGTCCTTCGCCCAACCCTCAAGCTGGAGGACCACCCCTTATCGGCTGTCCACGACTGCTTATTCAATATATTCGCAGCTACCCTTCCCGGTGGTTCATTGCTTCAAACGAGCGTAGAGCTCACCGAACATGCAACCACAGTAACCAATTAAGTTTTCTTACTGTCATAATGAAAGTAAATAAATTGTCAAAGGTAAGCAGTTGTGGAAATATCGGCTTGACACTTTAAAATTTATAGGTACAATAAGAGCCGAGAATTAATGTAGTGGAGAGAATGTTTGAGCTACGGAAGGTAAGATTTCCTTATCTGTCGGTTGGTTTAAAAAACAAACTCGACAATGTCCCAAATATAATTTATTGTTGCCTCTGCAGTGCTTCACAATTAGAGTTCGGAGAAAATGACAACTTACCAGAAGATGATCCAAACGTAATGACTCTTCCATATGAATCTGTGCCTGTTGCATCATCTGCACAGCAGTCTTCGGTTTGGCTTTCAGGGAGAACTGATTAACATAGTGTTTAGGAGGCATGATGATAAAATGTAAATGAATTTCACAATTAGTTTTAATGTATTTCACTGAAGCAAAATATTTATTCTTTTATGTGATTTACCAAAACATTTTAAAATTTAGATGATTTGTAATATCAACAATGAATACTATGAAGTTGTATACAATAACCGATTAAAGTAATTTATCTGGATTTCATTATGGACAAGCGGTATTTGTTTGTGAGCTTCCGATCTCAGTTGCATTATTGACCTGTAAAAATAATAATAAATTCACACTGTTCCTTCAAAACTACATTCCTGCGCTTTCTTGTATGATCCGCTTATGCTGCTGTAGTTGCCATCGATGTTGTTTGAGCTCCAATTGAGTTGGATTAATCAGCAGTAGAGGGGGATACGTCATCGGAAGGATTTGGTGCAATACGTGCTCCCTCTACTTCCTCTGCAAACACAACTGCAATGTATACAATATGTACACTATGTCAACTGGCTAATTATGTCGTGTAGAATTTATTCTTCCTCATTTTATCACTTGTTAGATATAGTTACCTATTACGGACTCGCTTCATGTAAATAGATATGATTTGATAATGTTCTTTATTAACAAATAATAGCTAATAGGCTAAGAAACAAATTAAATGTTCAAGAAAGAATGTTGAATGTAATACTGCTTACCTTCTAGTTCACTCGCAATCATATCGGAGTCAACCGCTCCCGGAACTTGGACCATTGTGAGAGGGATTATTTGTGCTACAGGTGGATCAATGTCCTTAATATTTTTACTAGAAGACGACCTCGTGTAGCCATCACTGTTTGACGTTCACTGGTCAAAACATTCCGTTGGTGACATTTGATGTTCGTCCATAGTAGCCTATCCATAGTTGTTTTCCAAATCTCTGTAATCATTATAACCAAATTACAATAAAATTTCCAACTTCGCGTAAACTTCATAATTTCTTTCTTTATATTATAATATACACTTTTCAAAGAAAATATTGTATTAGGCTTACTTACATGTTCCACAATATGTATCGACGAATTGCATTCTTCTGCAATCTTCTGTTTTAGGCCTAAGGCCTAAGGCCGGTATTCATAGTCTGTGACTTATTTGTTCAATAAGTATGACTTTGTTAAGTTATACTTATTGGAAAATCTTAACTTATATGATTACGGTATTCATAGTCGGCTAATAAGTCGTACTTCGTAAAGTTTCACTGAATAAGTGTAACTTATGTGTATACAAATAAGTCGAACTTATTGGTATGAGAAATTGCAAGGCCATTATCACGACAATGTAAATCAGACAGTCGATTTTCTTTTGTCTCTAAATTTGTATGCATAGTTTCTGTAGGATACAATAAAATAATTGATGTATGTACGGAAAGAAGAAAAGAAAATATTTTAGTTATGTACAGAAAGATGATTGTATTGAAGGAGATTATTCTAAAATATTCAAAGATTGTAGAGAATAAGAAGACCGACGCAGTTTTTTGAAGACAGAAGATTGCAGAAGAATTCAATTCGTCGATATATTATATTGTGGAACATGTAAGTAAGCCTAATACAATATTGTCTTTGAAAAGTGTATATTATAACATAAAGAAAGAAATTATGAAGTTCGTTTATGCGAAGTTGGAAATTTTATTGTAATTTGGTTATAATTATTACAGAGATTTGGAAAACAACTACGGATAGGCTACTACGGACGAACATCAAATGCAACCAACAAAATGCTTTAACCAAAGAACGTCAAATAGTGTTGGCTACACGAGGTGATCTTCTAGTAAAAATATGAAGGACATTGATCCACCTGTAGCACAAATAATCCTCGCACAATAGTCCAAGTTCCGGGAGCGGTTGACTCCGATATGATTGCGAGTGAACTAAAAGGTAGGCCTAAGCAGTGTTACATTCAACATTCTTTCTTGAACATTTAATTTCTTTCTTAGCCTATTAGCTATTGTTTGTTAATAAAGAAAATTGTCAAATCATATTTATTTATATGAAGAGAGTCCGTAATAGGTAACTAAACCTAACAAGTGATAGAATGAGGAAGAATAAATTCTACACAAAATAATTAGCCAGTTGACATACATATTGTTTAAATTGCAGTTGTGTTCGCAGAGGAAGCACCAAATCCTTCCAAGGACGTAACCTCCTCTACTGCTGGACCATCCAACTCAATTGCAGTTGAAACAACAGTGACGGCAACTCCAGCAGCATTAGCAGATCACACAAGAAAGCGCAGGAATGCAGTTGGAAGGAAATTAATTATTTCAGTTAAAAAGAATGAAGGCAAAATTAGAAGTAGAATCTGCGGAAATTGTGTTGCGTGAACAACTTATTGATATTGATCTAGCAAAAAATACAAAAGCTCAAAGATTGGATATTGTTGACATAACTAAGCATAATTATTATAGTATAGTAGAGACTAGGAGCCTACTGTATTTCATTACAGACAAATGGCATGTAAAAGATTTTCGTTATCGCGTCAATATTGTTGTTCAAGTCATTGAAATCGAAACGGCACGCGATTTAACTGCCATTTAGCTCTTTGTCACTTCACTGAGAGTGCCTCGTTGTTGCCGGATCTTAGTTAATGGTAGCAACAATTAGAATATTAAATATTTTTTTCTAGGTTTAGACACCACGGAAACAAACTAGACTTGGCAATGCCGCACATATTTAAAGTGGGTCAGGTGGTTAGAGTAATTATTATTACTTTTTACAAGTCAATAATGCAACTGAGATCAGAAGCTCACAAACAAATGCCGCTTGTCCATAATGAAACTGGGACTGCTATAAAATACATCAATCGGTTATTGTTTAAAACTTAATAGTATTCATTGTTGATATTACAAATTGTCTCAAGTTTAAATGTTTCGGTAAATCACATAAATGAATAAATATTTTATTCGGTGAAATACATGAACACTAATGATGAAATTTATTTACATTTTGTCATCATGCCTCCTAAACACACTGTTAATCAGTTCTTCCTGAAAGCCAAACCGAAGTTTGCTGTACAGGTGATGTAACAGGCACAGGTTCATAAGAAGAATCGTTACATCTGGATCATCATCTTGTAAGTTGTCATTTCTCTCCGAACTCAAATTGTGAAGCACTGCACAGGACATTCTCGAGTTTGTTTCTTAAAACAACCGAGAGAAAAGTAAATCTCACCTTCCAAATCTCAAACTTTGTCTCCGCTACATTAATTCTCGTCTCTTTTGTCGGCTGTATTGTATCTATAAATTTTATAAAGTGTCAAGCCGATATTTCCACAACTTCTTACATTTTACAATTTATTTATTTTTATTATGACAGTAAGAAAACTTAATTGGTTACTGTGGTTGCATGATCAGTGAGCTCTACGCTCGTTTGAAACTCTGAACCACCGGGAATGGTAGCTGCGAATATATTGACTAAGCAGTCGCGGACAGCCGATAAGGGGTAGTCCTCCAGCTTGGGGGTTTGGCAAAGGGCTAACAACCCACAGTAAAAAAGAGCTTGTTACGGAACCCCAACACAAGCCTCGAAATGGGATTGATTCTTTGGCACGACCACAGCAAAAGAATAAGGTTATGAGATTTGGTACTTGGAATGCCACGAGTCTTTATAGAAGAGGAGGGGTAACATTAGTAGCAATATAACTAGCTACGAGTAGATATAGAATAGACTTTGTGGGACTACAGGAGTTAGGTTAGATGAGAATGGCCTATCACCAATAGGAGATTACTTGTACTATGGGGAAGGAAATAATAATCACCATTACTTGTACTATGGGGAAGGAAATAATAATCACCAATTAGGAACAGGACTTTTTATTCATGGAAAGAGATGAGCAGGGCATGTAGCACGTATAGGTGAATCCAGAAATGTGTACAAAGTGTTATTTGGAAGACTTGAGGGGAAAAAGGCCTTTGGGGAGACCGATACATAGATGGGAGGATATTAAAATGGATTTGAAGGAGTTGGGATATGATGATAGGATTGGATTAATCTTGCTTACAATAGGCACCAATGGCGGGCTTATATGAGGGAGCAATGAACCTCCTGGTTCACTGAAAGCCATTTGTAAGTAAGTATGACAGCAAGAAGGCTTTGTTTTCCATTCATTTTATTAATACATAATAATTTAATTTAAAATGACGGGATAAGGGAATTTAATCTTAACAATACTTCAATTTCATGAATATTAAAGAAGCCTAACCTCATCTATATATTGAATACCTCATACAGTATATTACAGACTACAGTTATGGCTATATTTTAAGAATATTAAACTTATTTCAAAGTTTTCCGTGTATAAAATCTCAAGCAAACAAGAAGTACTAGAAGAACTGGCAAACCTCACTATCTCGGTTTTGCTAGAGTTCTTTACATTTTCGAAGTATTGATTCTAAAACCGTCCTTTTGCGAAAACGAAACCTCGTTTTGAATTCAAGATCATTATAAAACTCAAAGCGACCCATTACGTTTCGCAAGTAACGCTTTTAGGCGCAAATTTCCTACATTCCAATAGCTTTCTTCGCCAGTTCTTCATAAACGTTATTAATTTTTAGGTTAAAACTGACATAAGTCAGGGGTTCCCTTGACTTGATAAAGTTTAACTTATTTCATAACATAAGTCGCACTTGAGTCACTATGAATTGCAATAAGTTCAACTTCATGAAGTCAGACTTTGTAAAGTAAAGCTTATAAAATAATCACGACTTATAATAAGTACGACTTATTTGGACCGAAATCTCCAATTGAGACGAGATTTAAGTTCGACTTATATATAAGTATGACTTATCTCGACTATGAATACCGGCCTTAGGAATAAAATGAGAGATTATTTGAAGGAAAAACTGAATGAGGTAGAAACAAATAGTAAAAATAAAAACATTAGAGATTTATATAAGGGCATAAAGGAATTCAAGAATGGATATCAGGCAAGGGTAAACGTGATCAAGGATGAGAATGGTGACTTGCTTGCAGACTCTCATTCAATCCTAAACAGATGGAAAAACTATTTTGGGCAACTACTAAATATACATAGGCCAAATAAAATGATCGGGACGAAATTGAAATACAAACTGCTGAGCCATTTATACCCGAACCCACACTTTTTGAAGTCGAAATAGAGATAGAAAATCTGAAAAATTATGTCTCCAGGTATCGATCAAATTCCAGCAGAATTAATACAAGAGGGTGGAAATGCATTATCTAACGAAATTTATAAGCTTGTACTTGCTATTTGGGAAAAGGAAATTGTACCAGAGCAATGGAAGGCGTCCATAATCGTACCTATCTTTAAGAAGGGGGACAAGACTAACTGTAGTAACTTTCGAGGAATATCACTTTTGCTGACGTCGTACAAAATTTTGTCCAATATTATTTTGAGAAGATTAACTCCATATGTAGATGAAATTATTGGGGATCATCAGTGTAGTTTTAGGCGTAATAGATCAACTATTGATCAGATATTTTATATTCGACAGATAATAGAGAAAAAATGGGAGTATAAGGGACAGTGCATCAGTTATTCATAGATTTAAAAAAGGCATATGACTCGGTTAAGAGAGAAGTTTTATATAATATTCTTATTGAATTTGGTATTCCCAAGAAACTAGTTCGATTAATTAAAATGTGTCTCAGTGAAATGTACAGCAGAGTCCGTTTAGGTCAGTTTCTGTCAGATGCATTTCCAATTCACTGTGGGCTAAAGCAAGGAGATGCACTATTACCTTTACTTTTTAACTTTGCTCTAGAGCAGCATTTCTCAAAGTGTGTTCCCCGGAACCCCGAGGTTCCGTAAGCAACTCTTAGGGGTTCCGCCAATTCCTGATGTGTAATTATTTACTTTTTAATCTCTAAAATATAATATTATAAAACATGAAAAAAAATAAGAACAGAACTATTATTGTTTATTCAGCCATTCTATTGACAATTATCAGGACAACAATGGGTACCGTTTGTTGAAATAATAGTAGGTGCGCTTGAAGTAACTTAAGTGTCTGGAACTAACATATTTTCCAACAATAATGCACATACGTAAATTGTAGGCTCCTACGGAATTCATTGAAAATTCTGTGAAGGGTATTTCGCAGAATTGTTTTTACGTTCCTTCAGGAAAACACAGGAAACTTCTTCTGGAGAGGAAAAACCATTATTTTGAAGTTCAAGGTGAGTTATGTGTTAATTTTGTCTCAAAGTTTATTTAATAATATCAAAAAATGATCAAATGTTTTAAAGAAAAATTGTGCAAGTTTTGTCATCCCTTCTTCAAAATTGTGTAAATAGAGAGCAAGACTGATCATTGTGAACTACGTCATCTTATTTTTAATACAGAGTGATACCGATCCTAACTCTACTTTTTTAAATACAGGGTGACACTGAATCATGGATCGGTGGCTTAAAACAGGATCACTAAAACAATCAACATCCAAGTGTGCCACTACAACTTCACCTATCCCTAAACAAGTACTGTATGTGGGTCTGATGAAGGCGAAATGGAAACACCAGGTTTAGAAAATAGCTGCTCATCGTCTGAAAATGTGAAGGAGACAACATTCAAAACACAACATGAACTTGTAATTAAAAAACGTAAATATGATGAGAGTTACTTAGCATTGGGATCCATGGATGCTGAAAATTGTCCTAAGTGTGTAATATGTGGCAGAATTTTACTTAATATTTCGATGACACCTTCAAAATTACGTCGCCATTTTGAAACAAACCATGCTCAGTTTCATGACGAAAATATTGATTTCTTTGATAGGAAACGTCATGAGTTACAAAATTCACAAACGTTTTTAGCTCAGACATCTTATGTTACAAATGAAGAAGTAACAGAGGCATCTTCCATTGTAAACTACAGAGTGGCTCAGGCAGGTGAAAATAAAAATTAATAAAACTCATCGCGATTGACATGGTTAAGTGCATGATCAAGGAGGCTGAACAGTTACCTTCTGTGACGCTTTCAAATGACAGAGTGGCTCGTCACATTCAAAACATGACACCTTATGTCAAGAAAGAATACAGTAAAACCGTCGGCTCAGATCATGTCAATTTGCACTACAGATAGAAGAGTCAAGTGATGTAGCAGATCTGGCAGTTGTAGTAGTGTTTGTCCGTTACCATTATGAAGATACTATTGAAGAAGATATGCTATTATATAAACTGCTGCCAGCTAATGCAACAAGATCTTAAATTTTTAGACATGTTAGTGAGTAATTACTTGGCAGAAAATCATATATCCTGGGACAATATTGTGTACATATCTGCACGGATGGTGCAAAGGCAATGGTTACGAAAACCACTGGTGCAGTGTCGCACATAAAGTCAGTTGCAAAAAATTGCAAAAGCAGTCATTGTATTTTGCACAGTCAAGCTTTGGCCACATCAAAAATGCCACTTTCCCTCATAAATGTTCTTAATGAAGCAGTAAAAATCGTTAGTTTTATCAAATCCAGATCACTAAATTCAAGACTCTTCAAAATCATTTGTGAGGATTGGTAAGCCTTCATAAATCTCGTCGCCCTGAGTAGCGGATTCGATCCCGGCCCAGGTCGATGGCATTTAAGTGTGCTTAAATGCGACAGGCCCATGTCAATAGATTTAGTGGCATGTGAAAGAACTCCTGCGGGACAAAATTCCGGCACACCGACGACGCTGATATAACCTCGGCAGTTGCAAGCTACGTTAAATAAACCATAATTTTTCATATATTTCTACTTCTCCATACAGAAGTGAGATGGCTTTCTCGAGGAAAAGCTTTAAGTAGACTCTTCGAACTTAGGGCTGAGGTGATAACTTTCTTAATTGATCACCATTTCGAGTTGGACGATCGTTTGAGTGACAAACATGGCTCTTGAGACTTGCCTATTTAGCTCACATTTTTGTCAAAATAACGAAGTAAATGTGTCATTGTAGGGGGAAAATGTTAATATGTTCACTGCAGCAGATAAAATCATGGCTTTCAAGAGAAAATTGTAGTTCTCGATGAGAAGTCTAGCCGGCCGTGAATTTCCCTGCTTTGAAAGATTTCCTTGAAGAGAACGAAGAAACTCTCCTAGAACTTGATGAAATCATTGAAGAAATTGTAAAGCATTTGGAGGATATGCGCCATATTGTAGAGCAGTATTTTCCAGAAAAGGAAAGTGAAAACAATTCTCAAAACTTGTGGATCAAAATTCCATTTCACACCAAAAAAAAAAAACCTTCTTCCCTCGCTTCTGAAGAATACGAAGCGTTACTGGAATTGACGTCTGATTCATCCTTGCAACCTCAGTTTAAGAATCTCCTTATGATGGATTGCTAGCACAGCCTGAGAAGAGAGTATTCAGTGTTATCAAAGAAAGCTATTACAATTCTACTTCATTTTGTAAGTACTTACCTATATGAAACTGGGTTTCCTGTGTATACGTGTATAAAAACTAAATACCGAAACAGACTGCTTACGGAACCAGACATGCGACTTCAGCTTTCCAACAGTAAACCCGATATTAAAGAAATATGCAGGCGTAAACAACAAAAACACTCGTACCACTGATCTATTTCAAATAGGTGTTTTCTGAAAAAAAAAGAAGATTAAGTACCTGAAATTTAGTGTGAATTACAAACAGTGTTAACAATCCAGGTGGACTTAATTTCAGTTATGCTTGTTATATATTTACTGATCTCTATAACAGTAGCAAATTTATTTCAGAAAAAATTATAATTTTTAAATATGAGTATGTATAATGTGTGAGTTCAAAAACATGTTTAATGTTAGTGGTAAAAATAAGCCAGGATTACTAATCTTTGTAATAAAAACAAATACAGTTCAACAACATTATTTATAATTTTTAAATATGTATAACATGTGACATCAATAAAAATATGTAATGTTAGTGGTAAAAATACATTTGGTAATTTAATATTTGTCTGTAATATATATATATATATATATACACACACACATCACTAATATTCCGCTGGGTTCAACAGTTTCATTTTGGATTTAAAAGGGTTCCGTGAGTAGAAAAATTTGAGAAACACTGCTCTAGAGTATGCCATTAGGAAAGTCCAGGATAAAAGAGAGGGTTTGGAATTGAACGCTGCTTGTCTATGCTGATGACATGAATATGTTAGGAGAAAATCCACAAACGATTAGGGAAAATACGGGAATTTTACTTGAAGCAAGTAAAGAGATAGGTTTGGAAGTAAACCCCGAAAAGACAAAGTATATGATTATGTCTTGTGACGAGAATATTGTATGAAATGGAAATATAAAAATTGGAAATTTATCCTTTGAAGAGGTGGAAAAATTTAAATACCTGGGAGCAACAGTAACAAATATAAATGATACTCGGGAGGAAATTAAACATAGAATAAATTGTGGTGGGAATATAATGGTGAAGCAGTGCGCAGCCTCGCCCGTTCTCCTACTACGTGATGACGTCACGCGGGAGCATTGCAGACTCTCTCACAGCTTGCTAGCTTAGCTCAGCTCAGCTCAGTTCCGTAAGGTTTTGGAAGTGGAGTAGGTTAATTGATTATGAATACCAAGAAGCTGTATTAACTAATCCCTTCCCTACTAACGTCTTGTCAGGAACGTGATGCAATCCCAAAGCATAGTCGTCTAGACATGACGTCTTTGTGATTCTGCGACTTTTATTAAGAGTTTTCATTCAAGCTGTCAAATGCAGTTTTTTCAAGCTGTCTATTTAGAGGGTTGTTGTATGTTGTAAAACGATCTTTCGTGAAGAAGAGGAGTTATTTTCCTCTAAATATACGTGAAAGGTTTTCCAGAATTCTGTTTGAATAAAAGTGCATTGAAGTTCTGTCCTGCATTCCAAGTGGAATGAACAAAGTTTAAGAAAGGGAATCAGAATCGAGGTCTTGTAAGAGTTATTGGCAGTAAAGTGACATGACAGAAAAGGTCTGTCTACGAAGCACAACAGTTACTTCACATCCACCACTACCCACGCACCTGACGCCGCAACGAAACAACAGACTATTAATGAATTAATCTCTACACCCGCCCCAGCACGAGACAAGTTCTTCTTTTCCTACATAACACCTTCTGACGTAAAATCAGCACTAAAGCGCATCAAGTCAAAATCACAAGGAGTAGACAATATAAATATAGAACTTCTGAACAAAATTATGGACATAATTCTTCCGACACTAACCCATATATTCAATGCATCTATAATGACTTCACATTACCCAGACATATGGAAAAAGGCTATTGTTCGTCCCCTTCCTAAAATTAAGTTACCTGTAACAGCTAATGACTATAGACCAATTAGTATTCTTCCTGTTCTCTCAAAAGCTTTGGAAAGAATTGTGCACAAACAACTGACAGATTACCTCAATACTCACAATATTCTTGACCCTTACCAATCAGGCTTCAGAACGGGACACAGCACATCGACTGCACTGCTTAAAGTGACTGAGGATATACGTGAAGCTTTAGACAAAGGACAGATCACAATACTAACACTTTTAGACTACTCCAAAGCCTTCGACACTGTAGATGTTGACTTACTAATTGCAAAATTAAGAGTACTGCATTTTTCTGATAATGCGTTAGCGTGGATGGACTCCTATCTTCGTGAACGCCAACAGTGCGTGTCTATTAATAATCGTTATTCCACTTGGCGTACCACGAAGACTGGCGTACCACAAGGCTCTGTCCTAGGACCTTTACTATTTTCTATTTATATTAATGATATTTCTTCTAATCTAACATCCTGCCGACACCATATTTATGCTGACGACATACAAATCTATCTGCATACTCGACCTAACTACATAAATGACGCCATAACTAAAGTTAATGATGACTTGAATTCTATATCCATATGGTCGAAAACCCACGGACTTAATTTAAATGCAAGTAAATCGCAGGCAATCTTAATAGAACATCAAAGATCGAAGTGTGACAAACAAAATTTGCCACCGATAATTGTAAATAATACTACTATTCCATACAGTACGACCGTGAAGAACCTTGGTATTTATATGGATTGTCACCTGGAATGGAATGAACAAGTGAATCACACTTCCAAAAAAATATTTTCCATTATTCACTCATTAAAGCGACTGAAGAACTTTCTTCCTGATAAATTAAAATTAATCCTTGTACAAACACTCGTGATGCCACACTTTGACTACTGCGATATTATATTAAGTAACCTAAATGCAAATTTGAGCAACAGGCTACAACGTGTGCATAATGCGTGCGTCCGTTATATTTGTAATATTCGTAAGTATGATCATGTTTCCCCGTCTTTCCAAACTCTGTCTTGGCTAAGGCTAAGCGATCGACGAGCTCTGCATTCCCTTGTTCTCTTGTTTCAAATTCTGCGCACCGCTACCCCAATATATTTGGCTTCTCGTTTTCAAAATTTATCCGCATATCATCAGCTAAGTACAAGATCTCATTATAACAATTTACTCATTATACCCTACCACAAGACATCTTTATATTCTTCATCCTATACAGTTTCAGTTGCTAGAAATTGGAACTCGCTTCCGAGTGATATAAGGGGTTGTTGGACAATAGCTTCATTTAGGTCAAAATTACATAAATTCTTACTTAACAGATGAATTGCTGATTAATATTTGTTACTTATAATGAAACTAACATCTGTCCATTCTTATTATTATTATCTTTAATTTCTCTAAATAGATTTACAAAACCTCTAATGACAATTACATTAATATTCTCATTATAGAAATAGAAATATATATATTCTCCCTGTAACATAGTCCTAGTAAGCTTATATTAAATTAATTTTCATCATTTTACTAGCTATCTCAAATATTAAATTAATTATAATTCATTGAATTAAATTAGCTCATAAATTAAGTTACTACTTTACCTTATAGATTTATCTAAATTTAAATAAATGTGTAGTGAAGATTATTGCTGGAGAACCTTTTAAGTGTAGTGAAAATATTTGTAATTTAAATTTATGTATTGTATTGATTAAGGCTGGTTGAGTGGAAGAGAAGGCCTTATGGCCTTAACTCTGCCAGCGAAAATAAAACATTATTATTATTATTATTATTATTATTAACATTCACATGGTCAACATAAAGGAAAAAAGGGTAACAATGAAGGGTAATAAACAGTGGTGAAACTGAAGGGCGTAATAGAGTACAATAACGTTATGTTGTGGGTTGACTGTCAGGTCAGCGTCAGAATGAAGTCTTATATCCCTTCTCCATTATGGGAAAATACGTAAAAAAAAAAACTACAGAAATCTTTCTTCAATATAATGTTTATGGTGCTTTTCAGCTTTTCAATGTCTACGTAATTGCATGTAAGACCGTGAAGGGAAGCAAACCCAGGAAGGAAAGGATCTACACAAATCTTCGATTTGACCTGGAAGCAGGCATTTTATAGAGGGTTAACCTTGCGTAACTGAAGTGTTAGTGAAAGGGGAGGGGATGCTTGAGTTACGACGACAATGTTACAAGCAAACTGTTGGGCTTATTCCCCCCCCCTCCCGTCATATACCTACCACCCACAGAAAAAGAAGTCAGCGAGAACCTGCAAAGTTTGTAAATCTCACAAGAAATGTTTTGTACTGGAATCTTTCGAAACTTAATATACTGTTCAAACTGTTACCAAATTATGAGTATAATATCACAATTTGTAGTAAAAGACCCATGTTTATTGCAAACGACCTCCACCTGCCTCTAAATGCCACTTACCAGACACCACCAATTCACTGTCTGCGCGTAGATTTAATAGAGATTCCAGGCAATAAACCCGTCCTTTTAAATCTTACAGCATGAACTTAAAGGTAGCAACAAGCAAAGTTTAGAAAAGAGTCAATAATGAACATTTGTTAAAGGCAGGTGCCGAATTAATTACGTTCATTCTGGTGTACTGCTTTCGTTAGAAGATATCTTAAGTTCATGGACTTAACTCGGTTTGATCCATTCAGGGTGATGGACAGAATACGTTCTGAATCAGACCTTTGATTTCAGACTGGCTTTAAAGAGGCTGAAAATGTGAATTGCAACAAATGTCAAGTGTAGCATGATGAAGTGTCCCTAAAAGAAGGCAAATTAAAAAAAAAACGCATTTTCGATAAAATGTGGACTTAACGCGTTTTGATTCCGAGCTCCTCAAATACGTTCAATAAAGTTTCATCGTCAACATTTTTACATTACTTAAAAAAAAAACACGCACATCAGTTTTTCATTCCAGTGTTTCTGCATATTTCTTTTAGTAAAATGCTCCTGCACACAATTTTAATATCTGAATTTTTTTTTACACAAATTAAGTCCACAATTTCCACATCTGACATTAATTTTGGTAGGCCTATTGTGAACGACTTTCTTGTTAGCAGCTAGTACTTGAAAATATAGACCTTGATTCGCCCTCACTAACCACTTCTGTATTATCTTCCTCACTACCACTTTCTTTCTTCAACTCCGCCGGTAAATCAATTTCCAATAGCACTATAATATCACTTTCACCCAAAACATTAAGGCTGCTATTATCCACAAAACAACTCATGTCTATGTTCTATATCCCTGAATACAACTAGATTTCAATAAACACCAATAAAGAAAGAACAAATTTACCAACTCAAGTTTTACACTGCAAGTAAATGGTAAAGTGGAGAATTGAAACAGTAAACGACTTTAACGGCATTACAAACAGTTACAAAAATGAACAAAAATCACAGAATTCAAGAAAATGTTTAAAAGTGTAGGTCATATGAAATGCCAAGGGTGGGTAAAATCTGTCCACTAACAAATACTTCAAATTATTAGTCTGCTATATTTGAAATCTGAAACAGAACACATGTGTGCATACTTTATCATGTTAGAGACAAATAAAGTAAAGGTGAAAGCTGTCAGATTTCATTAATTCAAAAAAATTAAGAAAATAAAAAGGGTGGGCAATTTTTTCCCAACTGTGATAATGCTAGGGTTAAGCGAGAAAATAATTATTTTATGCCCATTGATTGACGCCTTTTTTGCTCCTCTATTGGCATTCGAGACAATTGAATCCTTCCATTTACTGAAGCCTTTTCTGTCTGGAAGTTGTTAAAATATACCACAGCTTTAACATTTTATGAGACATGTAATCAAGTCCTTTTAGCTTAGAAAGTTTTGAAGAACTATGAGAAAATTATTCCCTTCTGCGGAGCGACTCATATGTGAAAAATTTTAACAATATGATAAACAGGAACATACTAGTTAATAGTTATTATAATGCTGTAATTACTCACGTTTCGTTATTTAGGTCTAATGCACTATCCTCTGATACATGTTCGTCTGAATTGGTTTTGGAAGTGGCCTGAAGAGTACATGAACTATTGGCAATGATGTCATGAATTTCTTTTCTCCTTCTCCGTTTTTCACATCTGTCCAATCTCAGATTATCTGTTGATTTTCGTTTCAAGCAAGACTGCGCCAGAGCTTTTGTGAGTACAGCGTCTACTTTCAGATTACGACTGTTTTTTGGTTCATAATTTAGGAGTTTCTGCTTTAAAGGTACTTCGTAACTTGACTCCTCAAAATGAAGTGAACATATTCGAGCTGAAACAACATTAAGTCTTAAGATTTTTACCCCCTTTCTTTTCCCTCAAAGCAATCTATGTAATAAGTCAAACAATAAGTTTAACATGAAAATATATTTTGCAAATGAGTTGCGAAGCAAATAAAATTTAGTAACATGCGAGAAAACTCATCGTGCTGTAAATTGGCTTCATCCTCCCTTCTACAAGCATGCAACCATTGTTTTGCCAAGTCTTCATTCTTCGGAAACCTATAATATTTTACGTCAGTTCCTTTTGTTTTTCGATTGTAACTCAAACAACCAGATACTGCACATCCAGGCATACTAATAGCATGTGTCACATTAATAGCATTACTGATACAAGAATAACATTCAATATAATATATATAAACAAAGAATTAACACCGTGCACGTACACACAACAGCTGTTTGTTTTGTTCCTCGAGCACTGCGGTGCGAATTAGCGTGCCGCTGCTGCTTCCCAAGTGACGACATGCGCAGTAGAAAACGAGTTTGAGTCAACCGTCTGCTACACCATTATACTCCCACCACGGAATAAATATGGGAAATGCTTATGATTCGGTTGAGAAGCTTTTATCATCCAGTCTGCTGTCAAAAAATCTGAAAGTTAGAATTTATAAAAGTTATATTACCAGTTGTTCTTTATGGTTGTGAAACTTGGATTCTCACTTTGAGAGAGGAACATAGGTTAAAGGTGTTTGAGAATAAGGTGCTTAGGAAAATATTTGGGGCTAAGAGGGATGAAGTTACAGGAGAATGGAGAAAGTTACACAACACAGAACTGCATGCATTGTATTCTTCGCCTGACATAATTTGGAATATTAAATTCAGACGTTTGAGATGGGCAGGGCATGTAGCACATATGGGCGAATCCAGAAATGCATATAGAGTGTTAGTTGGGAGGCCGGAGGGAAAAAGACCTTTGGGGAGACCGAGACGTAGATGGTAGGATAATATTAAAATGAATTTGAGGGAGGTGGGCTATAATGATAGAGACTGGATTGATCTTGCTCAGGATAGGGACCTATGACGGGCTTATGTGAGGGCGGCAATGAACCTCCGGGTTCCTTAAAACCCAGTAAGTAAGTAAGTTTCCGTAAAAGGCAAGTATTTTTCCTTCACAAAAAATACAATAAAAATGGAGTAAAAATTAGTATTTTACCATGGACCACAGGCATTTATTTTTTGCCAAACAAATTGTGACTAGTTTGGAGTGCCTCACACATGCTAGAGTAAATTCCTCCTGCTGATTCCGAATGAAGGAGGTTTCGAAGGTATTATGTTTAATCAAGACAGAGTGTCTCCACACTTTCATCATGAAGTTGTGAACTAACAGATCAGTATTTCCCATGTAAATGGACTGGCAGATCAGACCCTACGGCCTGGCCACCTCATGCCCCTGAAATGAAACTGCAGATGTTATGCCCCACCATACTACTTTACTGGAACTCACTAAAAGGCTACAGCTGCAGTTACATGAGCTATGTTCGACAATGTTTGGACTGAACTGAAATACAGATAGAACATTTGTAAAATGGAATGTATGTAAACTTGAACATATTACCTACAAAATATGTTTACATTTCATTCCAGCTCCTTTCAAATTTTCTAGAATATTGAATTAAATTCTTATAAATACTCTGTATTACTGCTTATAGTTTATTTCCTTGAACTTTTATACAATAGACATACATAAATGAAATCGTTTAATATGCACAGAAATAAGATGAATTTTCGTTTTCTGGGTTATACACAAAAGGCACTTTCTATAAATATGAACTTAAAAAGTCGTTACTTCATTGATATTTATGTGCTAAGTTGATTTATGTAATTAAATTTTCATGAATTTACATAAAGAAATTACTGAATCATTTCTTACATCCTCTTATTTATGAAAATTGATATGAATGTTAAAAAAATGTGAATTCTGTAAATAATTAATCTCTCAGTCAAATTCTTCCAGAAGATACTAAACAATCAATGTCATTTGTAAGTTCATTCTGCGCAATACAAAATAATCACGAAAAAACCATTCTCTTCAGAATTGCAATTCATACATCATCATAAATGTGTTTTCTGCAGAGAAGAAGATTCAACTATGAACTTGCACCATATACGAGTTTTGAACTGTTATGCTGGATCCCAGCCACTTAGTCACTCGTAATGAGTGCACCTCTGCACAAAGTGTGTTCGACATTGTGCCACTGTCACACATCTGTGACACAGTGCGTGAGGGTTGGCTACTAAAGAGAAACTGAGAGGATTCAATCTGGCATCGGAGCTGGAATCCGGTGTGGCATAGTGGATAAAGCGTCAGCAAGCAGAGCTGAAAACCCAGGTTCGAGCCCCGGTGCCAGAGAAAATTTTTCTCCGCTCCACCCATTCTTGATCATATGACAATGCAGAATTCCTGCACGGAAATATCATATGTACCTTGGTACATCACAATAATATGATTAATGCAGATTATTGTGACACCCTAAAAATACTACAGCGAGCAATCCAAAATCGTAGACATGGAATGCTTTCCCATGGTATTGTGCTTCTTCACGACAATACCTGCCCCCACACTGCTGCTACAACTAGAGGTTTGCTGGAACAATTTCGATGGGAACTTTTTGAGCACCCACTCTATAGTACAGACCTTGCTCCTAACCTTTTCACGAAGCTCAAAGAGTTCCTGGGCAACAAACGTTTTGGGTATGATGAGTTAAAGAATGCAGTGAACAACTGGCTTAAAGGACTGGCGGCAGATGACTACAACACAGGAATTCTACAGCTCGTGGACAAATATGACAAATGCTTAAACAATGGAGATATAAAGTAAGCTTCAAATTTGTGACATGTTTTTGGTTAATAAAATATATATATATATATATATATATATATATTTTTTTTAATTTATTAAAGCCAAATGGTTGTTACTTCCTGCATTACCTTCGTATCTCCTCTATGGTATATCTTGGTGTGCTCAGTTTGTATTGTTTAAGCAACTGCATGTATCTTTGCTTTTCTCAGACTAGAAGTTAATGTTACATTGTGCTGTTATCACATTATATTTTAACTACTTCACTATGTCACCCTTCATTGATGCTGTCATTGGTGATTTAACCAACACCACAGAATGTTAAGAAACACTGTCCATTAATATGTTGGAGCTAGGGGCAATGTTTTTTAAAAATTACTTCGGAAACCATTCCATGAATGTTGAAGAATTTCTCTCTTCATAACAGTCCCGTTTTTTTCTTTTGAAGAATTTGAATATCAATAAGCATTAAGGAACAAAGCCATTATAATTCTTTCTCCTTTGCTTTCGAGGTAAAGCGGACTATGATGTCCATCCTTTGGGCAGTGTGTGCACATCATTGATCCATGACCTGATGTCCAGTCATGCGTAATGAACTCATAGTTCAGCCTAGACACTTCCTGCAAATATTTGCATCTCCACGCTATGTCTGCAGAATAGTTCGAGAAGAATATTTTGTAAATTCATACCCAAAGTCCAGGAGAACTGTGTGAAAGGAGGTGTCACTACCCTTGAATAGACTTGCTTGTTTAAGAGTGCTAAGAAGATTTTTAGAGTTGGATAGTAATAATCATATATGTGTCGATAGACTGCGTCTTTCTGGAAGCTGTCAGATCCGTGACTGTCCTCTCATGAAGTGATTTCCTGGAATTTGTGGAAGAGGTATCGATTGTAACATCTCAGGCTCATATTCATGTTCCTCTTCCTTCTTCCTCAGATCTTTTCCAATTTTGTTCAAAGTGGACCAATTCATTTTTAAGGCCACTACTGTTCTATCTCTTGAACTTGTTTACATCTTCAAGAGTATCTTCATTTTATCTTAAACGCTCAATATATTCTCATACTGAGAACACCACTTCACGTGGTTATCTGTGAATTGGAGTGCCTGTTCCAATTTTTTATACTTTTGTTTGCCTTTCTTTGGTATTCACTTTAATCCTCTTACGATTTTGTCCAAACTGCAACATTGTGACGGTGACAATAAGCTATGTATATAGCCCTACAAATTAAAACTAATCAGAATAAAACTATACTGATTTATTGAAATCAAACTACAACTAAACTGAAACTATACAAAACTAACACAAATTATAAACTTGACATTCCATCAATACTATGAAAACTAAGCAAAGGATTTATGTAGCAACACCATCTTCACTTCTCGTGGTGTCAGAAAAATGAGTAATGTATCCAGTATACAATGACTGAAGGATCCGGGAAGTGGGTGGAAGGAAGTTCAAAAATAGATATTACAGAGAGAGCTTTCAGAAGTCACTTCTTTGTTTACAGGAGGTATAGTTTCAAAATGATGGTTATGTATCACAAGTATTGATTTCTTAACTTCGTGTATATAGGCCTTGATTAATATGACATTAGAAAAACGAATGCTTTAGAATCTATATTACATAAACTTTTATTTTCCAAAAACAGATAAAAATCATCTAAGTTACATATTAATAGACTTAAAACTTCACTATCTACAAACATTGTCTAGAATGTAAATGAAAACATTTCCTGATTAATCTGTATTAATATTTGTTTTATAAACATACTTCCTTAAAATTATGGAAGGCGTAAATTTACTCTGTCAAAGAGCTGAAAAAGTTATAAAAAAATATATATGTGAAAAATCATTGCACTAATTACAACACTTCATGAAGTACTTACAAAATGCAAATAATATAAATATCAATATTTTACAGTTATATTTCAGAATTAGAATTCTTCAGAGAAGGATATAACTCTTCCATTATTGTCTTCATAGTATGAATCCACTTTCTACTACTTATTTCACCAACTAGTTTCATGTCACATATACAGTCCTGTAATATTGAAAAATTCAGTCAGTTTTCTATTTCAAGACAATATGAATAATTTTTACAGTTATAAGTTTTGAAATACAGATCCTAAATAATATATAGACTTCAACTTACGAAGTAAAATCCCTTATGATATAATATGAAAAAGAATAATGCCTCATGTGTGATGCTTTATGGTGTCATTTATGAGGTTCCAATCAGTTTTCAGACTGCTCATTAAACATACACTGCAGACTATGAGAAAACATGTGAAACTATGATATGTGTAACCCAAGTCAACCCACACTGTCTTTTATTATTATTATTATTATTATTATTATTATTATTATTATTGCTGCCACTGCCACTGCTACTACTATGCTAAACAGTATTACATATTACAGTAATTTTTATTCTTTAGATAACTTGCTTTGGTACTGAGTGTGCCACTATTCTCAATTTAATTTAGAAACAATACTGAAGTAAATACTAGAGCATTCAAAAAGTCGTTTTTATAGACCAATGACACTGAGGACTAGTTGATAGACATCATTTTACCTTTGGCTTCCCAATATAAGACCGTCAGCCTCTTGCTGCTGAGTCCTTTGCACTTTTCTAGGTGATTTTTATTAGAACCACTCCAACTTCTTTGCATATTATGTAACAATAATGTTGGAAGGCAATGAATCTGAAACAGGTGATCAGCTGGACAATCATGCCCTGTTTCCATTCTGAAATTGGTTACTGTTGTTTTCCTTGGCATCTTGAATATATCAGTTGTCCTTTCTGTGTCTAGTAGTTTTTGTCTTTTAATTGAGTTTCAACAAAGTGTTTTTTATGAAGTGTTGTTTTATGGTGAAGATTCGTTTTGATAGTTCTATTTTATTGACTGGTGGTTTCTTCCTCACTGTGACATCTCTTTTTTGCTACTTTATCTACATATTAATTTCCCATGATTCCTACATAGGCAGGTATCCAATGCAATATAACTTGCTTACTTCCTGCCCTTACTATTTTGATCAGACTTCTTATTTCTTTGATACTATTTATTGTCGTGTTATTGAGGTTTACATACTATTGCAGATATGGAATCCGAATTTTCTGTTGTATTTATGGTTCCCATAAAAGTTTTCCAATGCTGGCTTGATTGCTATTAGTTCTCCATCAAAATTATTTGAGTTTTCGTCTAATGGTGGATATTGTGCAAACTCTGCACAACATATGTATGACTCTGCATCATTTTTATTGTTCATAAGCAAGCCATCTGTACATATTTTTAACCCTTCGTTTTCTGGATACCTTTCATTTATGGTTGCTAAAGCTAATGTTCTTATTTCATATGGTATGTCAGATTTCTTATTTGAACAGTAATGGCAACACTATTATTGTTACAAACTAAACTCATTTAAGAAACTTTTAACGTCATATATTTCAAAGATAGTCTTCTGCCATGTAAACATGTTACCAAATCCTTGAAAGATGGTGCATTTCAATTGTCCCTTCTCTTTTGTACACCTCTTTCATGATTGCTCTAAAGCCCTTAAAAGTCAACTCAACTCTTGCTTGAAACCAAATGTCTCGCAGGGATTCTTTGATTTTCGAGATTAAGTCATGATCACAAGGACTCATATCTGGTCAATTTGCTGGGTATTCAAGTACTTTCCAATTCCACCTTTTTAACAGATTGGTCACTGTGGTAGCTACATGAGAGCGGGCATTACCATGTAACACAAAAGGCCTCTTCTCAATGGACTGTCACCGTTAACAATGCAATGCTAGGTGCAAATGATATTCCAATTAGAGAAGTTACTCTATACGAGGAGGTACAGTATGCCTTTGTAATTGTAAAACACAACAATAATTACTTTCAAAAGATCCTACACTGCATGGTATCTTTGTGGGGGGACTGATTATGGTGTCACCATTCACTTGATTATCAATTGTGGGGTATTATTTTTATTTTCGTTATATTCTTCTTCTAGAAGGAAAGGAACTGGCCACACTACCCTATTATCCCCCAGCTTAGTTGCCTCATGAGTGATGCCTTACTTATGAAGTTCCAACCAGTCTTTGGACTGCTGATAAAACATACAACATACATATTATTCTATAGTATGTAACATATACTTGTTTAGCTCTTCTATTTATTTATTTAAATTATTTTCCTTCATAATTTCTATGGGTATGTTTTTCTCACTTGAACCAAGTGTCATAAAGCCATATCCCAATACTTTTTAAAAATTATTTCTTGAACTGTATTGTATGTAGTTATGTAGACGAATTATAAAATTATTTCGTTAATATAATTTTATCAAAGAATTGTCCATCTGCAATAGAACTGTGCCCCTCTCTGCATTTAATGTTATAAATATTTTATGAAAACAAACTAATTTACAAATACAGTGCATTGATGAGTCGGACTGGTTATTAGAGAGAGAGTCTATCTCTCTCCCTGTCCCTCCCTCTCTCTTTCTGTCGTTCTTAATATTACTGAAAGATTGCGCCAATGTTTGTTACAAGGTTAGGTAGGGTTTGATGAGGGAATACATTAGTCACAAGTAGACCACCCACTGTCAGTGACAAGGTTAGATAGGATTTGGTGAGGGGATATATTAGTGACGTGCTTAGCGCAAAAATGACACAAGTGAATGTCACGTCCATAATCCCTTTCTCTCTCCCTCCCTCCCTCTCTCTCTCTTTCTATCGTTCTTAATATTACCGAAAGACTGCGCCATTGTTTGTTACAAGGTTAGGTAGAGTTTGATGAGGGAATACATTAGTCACAAGTAGACCACCCACTGTCAGTGACAAGGTTAGATAGGATTTGGTGAGGGGATATATTAGTGATGTGCTTAGCGCAAAAATGACACAAGTGAATGTCACGTCCATAATCCCTTTCTCTCTCCCTCCCTCCCTCTCTCTCTCTTTCTATCGTTCTTAATATTACCGAAAGACTGCGCCATTGTTTGTTACAAGGTTAGGTAGAGTTTGATGAGGGAATACATTAGTCACAAGTAGACCACCCACTGTCAGTGACAAGGTTAGATAGGATTTGGTGAGGGGATATATTAGTGATGTGCTTAGCGCAAAAATGACACAAGTGAATGTCACGTCCATAATCCCTTTCTCTCTCCCTCCCTCCCTCTCTCTCTCTTTCTATCGTTCTTAATATTACCGAAAGACTGCGCCATTGTTTGTTACAAGGTTAGGTAGAGTTTGATGAGGGAATACATTAGTCATAAGTAGACCCACTGTCAGTGACAAGGTTAGATAGGATTTGGTGAGGGGATATATTAGTGACATGCTTAGATAAAAAATGACACAAGTGAATGTCACGTCCATAATCCCTTTGATATGACTGACATAATATAAATGTGGGGATAGCAAAGTGTATGACACCGAAGTATGTGACAAGGTTAGTGGGTTAGTTGCGGAGATATTTAAGTGACGTCAGGCCGAGGAAAAGGTTTCAATCACTTAAGTATGTTTTTTTCTCCTTATGTTGTATGGTGATACCTCATTTAATCATGTAACGACGTCTCCTAGCAAATTATCAATATTTTCATTCCTCAAATTAGTGGATTTCAATGATATTCTCTGGACCACATAATATTTCTCCTTCATTTTGCTGTGATAACATGTTATATCTTCGAAAACATGTATTTGCTTTTTTTGTGCATTACAAATTTCCCGTTATACTCCATAAATCTTGCACTTGACTAGTGCAGTGAATTCTTAGGGAATATATCCATGCATTTTACTAGCAACATTTCGATTCTCTTTTGTTTACATGGCTCCAGTCTGCTGTACTGTCTGAATTCTCTATTTGTTCCTAAAATTCTTTCAATAATTTATTATCATAATATACTGCTCTTTTAAATTGACTGAGCATGTTGGGAAAAAAATCAATGGCTTTCTCAAAACACGTCATGAAATGTTTTATATAAAATAATTTTTATCTCGAAAATGAGACAAAAACGAGCAAAATTTTATTAAACCTCTTTGTTTGAAAAATCTCAAAGAATAACCCCTTAAAATTAATGATATTACTTATGGTTCACCCTGTATACAGTAGATAGCTTGGTATAAGATTAATATTTATATTTATTTTATTGTCATTAATAAGCTGCATGTATATAGAGGTGCCAATTTTTCAAGCAGTGTTATCAGTCATCCCATAGTGTGCGTGTGCAACACTCCCTCTTCTAGTAAAGTCAGATAATTAACACGTTACCTATCACTTCTTACATGAAAAAAAAAATACTTTGCAGAATGTTTTGCATCTAGCAGCTGCTTTTCCGCAAATTTCTTCTTAAGACATATTTCTTGTGATATCTGTCAACTTGATCTTTTGGATGTTGAATTCTCACAACACTGAAGACTCTTTCCTTAAGAGAGTCACAATTCTATTAATATACTGAAAAAATAACTTTACTTAATGAATAATTTCAAGAAAAAAATTGTTCCAGGGCCGGGTATCGAACCCGGGACCTTTGCCTGAGCACGCCAACGCTCTACCAATTGAGCTACCTGGCCCTGAAACAGTTTCTTCCTTGAAATTATTCTAGTCTGCTTTACAGGGAGCTATACCTGAAAGCCAGATTTGTATAACTTTACTTAATGTTTTACACTCACTTTCATTTTGAAATCCGCTATTTTGACCCTAATTGCATATATTCTAGATCCATTTATAATGTGTTCAGGAAAAGTTTCGCATTTGTAAACTGCAATTCCTCTTAATTCTATCATGTTCAACTTCATTAATAAATAAATCTGGGATTCTTTGAACTGCATGCTTAAGAAATTCAATCTCAATTTGACATTAATTCTTTACACAGTTTTCTTCTCTTTTCAGAAGAAATACGATAATTTTGCTTTTACGCAATAAGTTGTCTTTTGGCCGTAATGTCGTAACAGTGGGAGCCCACTGGCATAGTTCAGACGGTAGTGCGTTTGCCTGCTGACAGCAGTTATGCTCGGGTTTGGGTTTGATTTCTAGTTAGGCTGATTGGGTTTTTCTGAGGTTTTCTCCAACCATAATATGAATGTCAGATAATCTGTGGCGAATCCTCGGCCTCATCTCGTCAAATGCCATCTCACTTTCACCAATTCCATTGACTCTAAATAACTCAGTAGTTGATACTTACTTACTTACAAATGGATTTACTGAACTCTGAGGTTCATTGCTATCCTCACATAAGCCCGCCATTGGTTCCTATCCTGAGCAAGATTAATCCAGTCTCTACAATCATAACCTACCTCCCTCAAATCCATTTTAATATTATCCTCCCATCTACTTCTTGGCCTCCCAACTAACACTCTATATGCATTTCTGGATTACCCCATACATGCTACATGCTCTGCCCATCTCATATGTCCGGATTTAATTTTCTAATTATGTCAGGCGAAGAATAATATGCATGCAGTTCTACCTACATTGTGTAACTTTCTCCACTGTCCTGTAACTTCATCCCTCTTATAGCCCAAACTATTTTCCTAAGCACCTTATTCTCAAAAACTCTTAACCTCTGTTCCTCTCTCAAAGTGAGAGTCCAAGTTCCACAAACATACAGAATAACCGGTAATATAACTGTTTTATAAATTCTAACTTTCAGCTTTTTTGAGACCAGATTGGATGACAAAAGCTCCTCAACCGAATAATATTAGGCATTTCCCATATTTATTCTGCATTTAATTTCCTCCCGAGTGTCATTTATATTTGTTACTGTTGCTCCAAGATATTTGAATGTTTCCACCTTTTCAAAGGATAAATTTCCAATTTTTATATTTCCATTTTGTACTATGTTCTGGTCACGAGACACAATCATATACTTTGTCTTTTCGGGTGAAATCTGTGGAGCAAACCACAGGTTTATACCAATCGTAATTGAAAGTAGCTGGCATCTATTTGTTGTTTTATACCTTATTAGCATCTCTACCTTTATTGGTTGGTATATTTTATATTTATAATTTCTTAGGTTTGTTATATATTCCTTTATTTTACTTCCAAACCTATCGCTTTACTTGCTTCAAGTAAAATTCCAGTGTTTTCCCTAATAGTTTGCAGATTTTCACCTAACATATTCAAGTCATTCACATAGACAAGCAGCTGTTCAATTCCAAATCCTGTCTGTTATCCTGGACTTTCCTAATAGCATATATATATATATATATATATATATATATATATATATATTTTTATTGGGTTATTTTACGACGCTGTATCAACATCTAGGTTATTTAGTGTCTGAATGATATGAAGGTGATAATGCCGGTGAAATGAGTCCGGGGTCCAGCACCGAAAGTTATCCAGCATTTGCTTGTATTGGGTTGAGGGAAAACCCCGGAAAAAACCTCAACCAGGTAACTTGCCCTGACCGAGATTCGAACCCGGGCCACCTGGTTTCACTGCCAGTCGCGCTGACCATTACTCCACATGTGTGGTCAATGGCATATTTTAGAGCAAAGTTAAAAAGTAAAGGTGATAGTGCATCTCCTTGCTTTAGCCTGCAGTGAACTGGAAAAGCATCATATAAAAATTAACCCAGTACTTGATATAGCATCATTAAATAACGTTACAAAAAACAGTGGGAAGAATCTATAATAATTATGGAAAATCTGTAATAGTTGCCACCTCTGTGTATAATTTATAATACATACTTGGCCATTGGGTATGGATGGTTTTTGAAGTGTTTCTATAGAGCCATAGTAATGCATAAGAAGTAAATTACGTGAATAAAATAATGCCCATCCACATATATATATATATATATATATATATATGTTACTGTAAATGTACGAAGATCGGTAAATCTTAGTATTTACTGGTAAAACCCAACATTTACCTTATAGTGTGGTAAAACCCCGAAATATCTTATTAGATATGTACATTTTGAACTTTTACCAAGAGATGTTGGTAAATCTCAGGATTTACCGATGCGAGCTGGTAAAAGCTAGATCTAAGAATCCAGAACGAAGAATCCCACCTACGTTGTGCAGGTTCAGACAAATTTGCAAGCCTCACTATTTTGTTCGCACTCTGCTCAATGCAGCATAGGTTCAGTTTGTGTCCAGTATCGTGCGCGTACATACGTTAATCTTTGCGAATCATTGTAGTTCGTGTTAGTTTTCTCTTCTCTTTTTAGGGCATCAGAATGAGTGGTGTCATGCGTAACAGATTTTATGAACTTTTAAGTGAATCAGTGAATAAGAAGGAGGACAACAATTTTTACTTAACCAATGAACAATATAATACTCTGTTAAGTGAAGTGAAAGATGCAAAAACTGTTGCCAATAAAAAATCTGCCTATTACAGATGCTTGAAGCGATATGATGTTCTCAACATCGGAGGTGAAGAGAAAGTCATAGCACCAGTATCTGTTGGAAAAGAAGAAATTCTCTCTTACATTTGTTTTGATGAACTGTTTAACGTAATACAGGAGACCCACATTGCTATACGTCATGGCGGACGAACTCGGATGATTATGGAACTGAATCGCAAATACTGGAATGTGGCTGTTGAATCAATCATTACTTATTTGAGGTTATGTGAACCATGTCAGAAGAAACAAAAAAACACTGAAAAGTGGTGTTGTAGTGAAACCCATTCTACACAATGAAATGAATTCACGATGCCAATTGATTTAATCGACATGCAGGGCAACCCAAACAATAAGTCGAAGTTCATATTGGTATACCAGGAACATTTGACAAAATTTGTTCTTCTCCGAGCACTATGTTCGAAAAGGGCTGATGCAGTTGCATTTCATCTTTTGGATATTTTCATCACTATTGGCGCACCTAATATCCTCCATTCTGATAATGGTAGAGAGTTGTGTAACCAAGTCATCCATAGTTTATGTGGCATGTAGAATGATATAAAGGTAGTTCATGGAAAACCGAGGCACAATCAGTCTCAGGGATCAGTCGAACGTGCAAACCAAGACATCGAAAATATGTTATCAACTTGGATGGAAACAAATTAAAATTCAAAATGGTCTGAAGGCTTGAGGTTCGTGCAAGCAATGAAGAATAGGACTTATCATGAAGGTATCAGATGTTCACCATATGAAGCTGTTTGGTGTTCCAATGAAAATGGGAATTGCCAGCTCAGTTGTTCCACGTGATTTAGTAAACAGTGTAAACACTGAAGAAGATTTGGAAAAAATGTTAAAACACAGGAATGACTGACTCAGAAGAAAGGGAAGATAACGGTCAAGGAATTGATGATGGGACAGAAGGAACGCAGCTAGAAAGTATAGTTGGAGCAGGAAACAAAGCTGCAGGTAGTCAGCAAGAAAATGCAGTTAGAGCAGGTGAAGAAGCAGCAGGGTCACAGCATTTGACATTACTTGAAACTGAGACAGCGGACCCACCGGTACCTCCTGATGGCTGTGACGAGACGCTGAGAACTTCCTACAGGGTCGATAAAGTGAAGCGGTTCCGAGAGGCTGCCAAAGAAGGTCTTGAAATGCAAGCGAAGAAAATGAAAACAGCCATTTGTAACAAAATTCCAAAACTTTCAGTTGGACAGAATATGAGAATCAAAGTACCGGATGTAGATCGGGCAAAAATTGATGGAAAATCAATAATAGCAGTGGTCATAAATATTCAAGATGACGAGTTTTATCAACTTGGTACCAAAGCTGGCAAACTGAAGTCATTGTACACTAGGAACCAATTTGCATTGTGCAACGAAAATTTTATCAGCATCAAAGAAGTAGGGAAAGACGAAATTGGTGTACGGAAAGTGGTTAGCAAACTATCATTCGCTGGAGGACGAGGGTTCAAAAAGTGTAATTGTTTAAAAAAGTGTTCAACAAAAAAATGTTTGTGCAAATCATCTTCCATGTTGTGTAATTCTAAATGTCTTAATAGACAACCTTGTAACAAGAATTAATATTCATAATGTTTGTTTTACTTTATTTGTGGACCTAGACTGTTTGAGAGCATGTAAAGGCTTTGTTAATTTTTGTATAGAATACTATAGAAGACGGTGGTTAATATTATAATATTTTTCAATATTTTTAATATAGAATATTGTTCGTTATTATCACATTGGAATCTAAGAATATTTAAATTACTTCAGTTTAAAATAAATATAAATTATTTCAGTCATTCTGAGGTGATTTTTATTTATGTTTTTTTTAAATAGATCCTGAAACAATAAAAAGATGAATTGTAAATAGATATGAAGTGCGAAGATCGGCAAATCTTAGTAAAGATATTTTTATAAATTAATACGATTTTACCACAGCTGATCGGTAAATCCTCAGATTTACCAACATCTCTTGGTAAAAGTTCAAAATGTATACATCTAATAAGATATTTCGGGGTTTTACCGCACTATAACGGTAAATGTTAGGTTATACCGGTAGATTCTAAGATTTAAAGGTCTTCGTAGATTTACAGTAATATATATATATATATATATAAATACTATGGTTCATCAAATTGCGTAACTCAAAAATATACTCGTAACAACATGAAATTAGTCAATTCTTAGGTTCTCATTTCACAGCTACGAAATCCACACACACCCACAGCAACCTGTGTAATGAGGGCCATTTTACACGTTATTTTTATAATTAAATGTTACTACAAAGAATGAGCTGGTTTTATTTCCCTATGAACTTCTTGTTTGACAAAGTACTTAAAAACATCTTACTATGCTGAATCGGGCTTTTACGTGTGAATGTCCCAAAGTGTACTGAAGTGGTGATATATTTTGGAGAGGCATTTAATTGTTTATTTACGAGGCGCATACAGAAAGTAAATTTCCCGATTTTTTCGCCCTTGAAAATAAACGTAATTAGCCGTGTCAGTTCCGCATGCATAACAGATCTATGACGTATCAATCATATGCCAGCTGGACAGGTCCCGCCTGGTGCCAGTAGCATGGCAGCAGTGGTCCGAAATGGAAGCTCTTATTCCTTCTCCCGCCACCTGCGAGGTTCGGTCGGTGATAAAGTTCTTTAATGCACAAAGCATTGCGCCAATTGAAATTCATCGGCAGCTCTGTCAGGTCTATGGGCCAAACATCATGAGTAAGCAGATGGTGCGTCGCTGGTGTAGGCAGTTTTCCGAAGGTCGTCAAAGTGTCCATGATGAAGAGCGCAGTGGGCGACCGTCCCTCATCAATGATGATCGTGTTGAGCTGGTGTGGCAGTGCATCATGGAGAACCGTCGCGTCGCTTCACGATTACGGAGCTGAGCAGCCATTTTCCGCAGATATCGCGATCCTTGTTGCATGAGATTGTCACTAAGCACCTGCTGTTCAAAAAAGTGTGTGCCAGGTGGGTGCCAAAAAACCTGACACCCAAACACAAAATGCATCGTTTAGGAGCAGCACTGACATTTCTGCAACGGTATCACGATGACGGCGACGAGTTCCTCGGCAGGATCGTCACAGGCGATGAGACTTGGGTTTCGCACTTCACTCCGGAAACCAAGCAGCAGTCAATGCATTGGCGGCATAGTGGATCTCCGGTCAGGACGAAATTCAAACAGACGCTGTCGGTACAGAAAGTGATGTGCACGGTGTTCTGGGACAGGAAGGGCATTCTGCTCATTGACTTCCTTCCAAGAGGTGAAACAGTGAACGCTGACTGTTACTGTGAAACGCTGCGAAAATTGCGACGTGCCATTCAAAACAAGAGGCGTGGAATGCTTACTGCAGGTGTTGTGCTCCTCCATGACAATGCTCGTCCACATACGGCTCGGCGCACAGCAGCTGTTTTGACGGAATTTGGCTGGGAGTTGTTTGATCATCCACCCTACAGTCCTGATCTTGCTCCCAGTGATTTTCACGTTTTCTTGCACCTCAAGAAATTCCTGTCCTCCAGTGAGCGTTTTGGCAATGATGAAGAGCTGAAGACGTCTGTTACACGCTGGTTCCATTCACAGGCGGCAGAGTTGTACGACAAAGGGATACGAAAGTTGATCCCACGATATGACAAGTGTCTCAATTCTGATGGTGGCTATGTTGAAAAATAGCTGAAACATTGCTGTACCTGTTGCCAATAAATGTTTTCCTGAAAGTGTGTTCTTTTTTTTTTTTAAATAGGGAAACTTACTTTCTGGATGCGCCTCGTATTTCCTTAATTCCTAATTTGTTTATTTCCGTAATTCCTAATTTGTTTATTTATTTATTTATTTATTCATTCATTCATTTACTTATTCCTTCACTCATTTATGTATTCACCCTATTTATTTCGTTTCTAATGCTGTGCATATATGATGATGATGATTATGATGATGATAATGAAGAGGAGGAGATTAGCAGTAATGTTAACTGGTTGTAGTAAAGATGACTATGGTGTTGATGACAATGAGATACTGCTACTATGTGAAATGAGAGCATTGATTCAATCTAATGATAAATTTATTATACGAGTACTTGTTGATTGGTTAAATACTGAAAATAAATTATAAGGAAGTGTATCTGGAGAAAACCTGTTCTCAAATAGTTCTTGTAATTGTAAATTCGAGTCTTTGGTATAGAAAGCTCAAAATGTTTGGCTAACAGTATGTTAGAGCAGAATTTTCAATCAGATAGAAATTCTTACCTGTTGCTGCTTATCTTGTTCATTAGCAACGCATCTATCTTCAGAAGATTTTTCACCCTCTTTCAGAGTAGACAGTATACTAATGAAACTGTTACTGCCACTTTCATTCTCAATTTCATCACCTTGGTCAGATTTGGATTCTGTTCTTAAACTGTTTCCTATAGCCAACCTTAGAAGTCTTACATTCATTAGAGCAAAATGAACACTACTACAATGCTGCAAATGTGTCTTCTTTTCACTTCCATGTGATATTTTTTGTAATATTGCTGAAATTTCTTTCCTTTGACATTCGTATGGACTATTTCCAAATAGAGTAGTTTGAGATCCATGACTTTCAGTAACAGTCTTACCATTTTCTTCAGAATTATTTGACGTAATTTCAGGTAATACAGACACAGTCTGCATACATTTCAAAAAAGATTTCTCTCCATTTACAGATCCTTGTGATTCAGATGAAGACTTGGTTTTCCCAACTGTCTGTAATAATTCGCAAGAAATCTCATTTTTTAAACATTTATTTTCCTTAGAGTCTCGTAACAAATTAACTATATTATCACTCTGTCCTACATTTCCATTCCTTTCACAACTTCTTAATGTATTACTGGTTGATATTTCAACACTTTCCTCTTCAAAATGTTGTAATCCAATATCTGCTGAGGCTGTACTTTCGTCACTTTCCTTCAGACCTCTTTCTTTTCCACATTTTTCGGTCATACTACCAAAATTCTCACACTTTTGCTCTTTACACGATTGTAATGTAGAATTTGTTACAGAAACAATCTTAACAGTCTTTTGCAATTCTCTATTTACACAAGGAGATGAAACATCTTCCAAGGCAGATTTATGTTCAACATTTTGTTGAAATTTATTTCCTTTGATATCTACTAGATATTTCTTTCTCTTTGTTTCATGTTTACTAGGTATAACAAAAAATACAGGAACATCAGCATTTTGTAAATCTATTTTTTCTTTCGTCTTCAATTTGTTGTCCTCTATGGATATTTTTTCAAAATCTAGTGACAATGGTATTTTTTCAACTTCCATCAACAGTTCATTGCCATCTACATGGTCCTGGGTTGCAATATGTGACAGAATCACATTTTCAGTATGGGTTTGTATTTCTGAGGCGACATAAATGATTTCAGTACTTTCCTGTAAGTGATTTACATTAAATTCTGAAGTAAAGGAGTTATTTTCATTATCTTTTGACAGAATTCTTCCAATATTTAAATGAACTTCTGCTTTGTTTCCTTTTAAATTTTCTTCTACAGCATCTGATATAGGAGATAAATTTTCACTATCTTGAAGTAATTTTCTTTTCCTTTTAATAGCCTTTGATATGTCATCCTGCAACATTTTACCACATATATTATTCATCACAAATTTAACTAAGAGTTACGAAAGCCAAACATCATATCAACATAAGAATTATTCCAAAAGAATATTACTGTCTATTCAAACACAGATATTCCCTTCCCCCAAATATGTAATTTAGAAAATTAAGGGGCATTTCACACTTGTAATATAATATAAGGGTCGAAAGTTGGCTGTCCTTAATAAACAATTGAAGAGTGTGATCCCAAAACTCGAACCCCCTCTAATGCATAACATGGGTCTGAAAGGCTCAGTCATGAAATCAAACGGCTATAGCTTTGCAACTCTGCACGCTAAACAGCTGCCTCCTTGTGACAAGTCGACAAATATAATTAAGATTTAATAGCTAAAATGACATTTTTTTCAGGCTCAAGGTTGTCTGTATATTGTTAGTTTTTTACTAGTACCCTGTTGTTACATTGCATGGGTCTCTGAAGCCCGTACTAATTATTAACTTCTGAGAAACTTCTAAGCTCCCGTAAAAGATTATTTAAATACATTTATATAATATTTCTGCAGAAACTTCATCTGACATTGTTTTGATCATCCTGGTGTCCTCGGAAGTGAAGTAAATAACATTGTGAAGTGAGTGGAAAACCTACCAAACGTAAATATTATCTCAACAAGAGTTGGAGGCATTCATTGGAATATTTGTGTTAGCTGGTGTAGTGAATAATTCTAATGAAGCAATGCGAGAATTATTTTCCTCTTCTAATAGCAATCCCCACTACAGAGCATGCATACCAGTAAATCTTTTGAGACAATTCGTAAAGCATTGTGTTTTGATAACAAGAGGACTTGGGATAAAAGACTTCAAGCAGAGAGTTTGGATGTCTTTCGTTATGTATGAAGCATTTTCATCGAGAATTGCAAGAAGTATGTGCCCAGTGAGTGCACGACTGTAGATAAAACAGCTAGTTCCTGTCAGAGGGCGCTACCCATTTTTACAGTACATGCCAAACAAGCTCGAAAAATATGGAACAAAAATTTTCTGGATCTGTGATGCGAAAAATGCCTACGCTTTCGATGCAATAATATATACAGTAGAACCTCGATTATCCGACACCCTATTAACCGATTAACGGATTATCCAACTGTCTTTCGCGCGCTTTTTTTTTTATTTGCTACAGAAACATATGGAGTACTACTGTACGTTATATTAGTACGTTTTTTTTTTTTTTTCTAGAGAGTGTTATTAGCCTACAAGCCTTTACACTTCCAGTTTGGTCTACTGTTCGTATCGCCAAACTGTACAATTTCTATATAAAATATATTGCATGAGTGTCAAAAGAAAACTTTTCTGATAAGTATCGAAAAATGCATATCATTGAGTGATTTGGGAAAAAAGAAACTGTGGCTCATCTCGCATCAGAATACGAGATTGATGTTACAACTGTGCGCGATTTAATAAAAATTAAGGATAAAGTGTATAGAGTATGTAAATCTATAACATGAGACCTCTACTATTCCTATCTTTTCGCTTACAGCCATTACAAGGAATTTCTTTGCCCCTTAAAAACACGTCCTTGACAAAACCGAACTTAAATTAGTGAACTTCTGATCCACTACCTAGCGTGTTAAACACAAGACCACGGAGGAAATTACGAAACTTCAAGCATTATTCACTTCATTTACGAAAATATTTTACGGTACGGATTATCCAATTTTTTCGATTAATCGTTCAGTCCGTCCCCTTCATTACCACGGATAATAGAGGTTCTACTGTATACTGGGAGGAAGATAGGCATGCCAAATAAATGTGCGTAGTGAGCATAGTATGGTACGAGGTTCATCCAGGAAGTAAGTTCCAATCGCGTACAGAGATGGCATGGCTAGTTGGATGAGAATGTGCATGCGTAGCAGTAGAGATAGGATATGTGGGAATAATTCAGTGCACTTCCAGTATTATGATGGTAGTAGTTATTGCACAATGCTAGGAGAAAATGGCTGCACTGATATTGTCTCCCGCCAACTTCGAGATTTGTACAGTTATCCGATTTCTGCACGCTCAAAAGCAATCTCCAGCAGAAATCCAACGCCAATTGTGCAACATGTATGGACCCGACATTATGAGCGAGAGTATGGTCAGACGATGGTGCAGACAATTCAATGAAGGCTGACCCAATGTACATGACGAAGACTGTAGTGGCCGACCATCCCTGGTGACGCCAAAACTGATGGAAAGTGTGTGGCAAGCAGTTTTGCAGAATTGGCACTTCACAATTTCGGAACTCTCTGGTCAATTCCCCCAGAAGTCTTGCTCACTGCTGCACGAAATCGTCTCCCAGTGGCTTGGTTTCGGAAAGTGTGTGCAAGATGGTTGCCAAAACAGCTGACAGATGAACACAAAACGTAAAGTCTGGCTGCAGCATTGACATTCCTCCAGCGGAATGCAGAGAAAGGTGATGAGTTTCTCGACAATGTTGTCACTGGGAATGAAACTTGGGTGTTGCGTGCCACAGCAGAAACAAAACAACAATCCTTGCATTGGCAGCATAGTGGTTCATCTGTGAGGACCAAATTAAAGTAGACAATCTCTGTCAAAAAATCATGTGCACTGCCTTCTGGGATCGATGTGGTGACGTGACGTGCAAGTTTTTACCGCGAGGGGAGACAGTTAATGCTGAGCGGTATTGTCAGACATTGCAAATCTGAGGAGGACAATCCAGAACAAGAGACCTGGAACAAAGAGTCATTACGATTTTGCACGACAACACACGACCACATACAGTCAATGCCACACGGAATCTGTTGCTTCAGTTTGGATGAGAGATCTTCGACTATCCACCCCGACATCGCGCCAAGTGACTTTTATCACTTCCGACTTATGAAGCGCATTCTGGCTGGAAAACGTTTCCAAAACGATGTTCAGGTACTGATTGCAGTCGCTTCATGGCTCTAGAGGTTAGCGGCAGACACCTATGACAAGGGCATACAAACGATGGTGCACCGTTATGATAAATGCCTCAATGACTGTGGTGACTATGTTGAGAAGTAGCCAGTGAATCTGTAAATAGTGCAATAAATATTTCTTACTTATTGATGCTTTTATCCTTTACCGGCCATTGGAACTTACTTCCTGGATGCACGTCGTAGTATGCTGTGAATGTAAACAGTTAAAATCTTGACAACAGGTTAGAAGTAAAATGAAAAGAGAATCTAACATGTGAATGTTTATATTTAATTCTCCACGGCTACAAATTGAAAATTGACTAGTTTATATTTATAATTAAAAGAATAAAATTTAACATTTATATGCAATGTTAGTTACCATTTTGTATAATTTAAATACAAATAAACATATTAATTCAAATTAACACGGTATTTTACATTACAATTCAAATTAACACCGTATTTCACATTGCAAGTAAGTGCAGGCCTCCTAGGTCCATGTCATGCATTAAAAGGGGGAAAAACAGTCATGCATCAGAGGGTTAAGTCCATATATCCATTGGTCTATAGACTGAGCGAGTTTTCAAGTGATATGCACAATACCACAAACTTTTAGACAAGGATTGGCGTTGTTTTGGAAGAAAACAAGCTTAAAATATGATAGAGATCTCAAACATAATCATACTGTATACAGGGTGTTTAAAAAATACGGGGCATAATTTCAGGTATGTATTTCTCACATGTAGACAATCAAAATAGTTCATTACAACATGTGTCCGGAAATGCTTTATTTCCGAGTTATGGCCTTCACAACATTGAAATTCACCGGAACATTTTTTTTTCCGCAGGTCGTTGCCGTCAAAGGAGACATTAAGAGGGCACTCTGACAGTTCATTCCGAGGTGAAGGTTACATTCAGTGTTGTGTAGGCGTTAGACTGTGTGACATGTATTCAAATAGACTGTGTGACATGTATTCAAATAAAGAGCTGGCAGAGATACACTTCATGTACGGTAAGGCGGACGGCAATGCTGCGCTGGCTCGTCGTTTGTACCAGGAGAGGTACCCACAGCGACAATGTCCAGATCGGAAGACATTTGTACGTCTCCATTACAGTCTGTGCGAGTATGGAAAATTTAACTCTCCTGGTTTGGGAAGGGGATGACCAAGATCTACAACTCCAGAAGTACAGAAGGAGATTCTGGAGGCTGTGAACATGACTCCTTCTATCAGCACACGAAGGGTAGCGTTGCAAGTCAATGTTCCTCATACGACTGTCTGGAGACTGTTCAAAGAGTATCAATTGTATCCTTATCATTTGCAACGTGTACAGGCCCCGTCACCAGCAGAGTTAGGTTCTGTCAGTGGTTCTTGCAGCAGTGTGGTGTAAATCCGAACTTTCCTGCCTTAGTATTATTTACAGATGAAGCACAGTTCACACGAGATGGCATAACAAATTTCCACAGTCAGCATGTATAGGTGTATGAAAACCCACATGCAACTGTTCCATCTCATCACCAGGTGCGGTTCTCCCTCAACATGTGGGCCGGTATCACTGGTGATCGATTAGTTGGACCCCATGTACTTGTAAACAGACTTACGGGGCAGGCGTACACAAACTTCCTAGAAAACACCATACCTCATATTTTAGAAGACACTCCACTGATCAATTGTCAACACATTCACTTCTTGCATGATGGCGCTCCTGCACACTTCAGTCGTACGGCTCGCCGGTACTTGGATCGAAGGTTTCCTGATCGATGGATAGGTAGAGGTGGCCCAATTGCTTGGCCTCCATGCTCACCTGATCTGAACCCTCTCGATTTCTACTTGTGGGGCCATTTAAAATCATTGGTTTATTCGTCTCCGGTGCCTGATTTGGAATCCCTTCGGAATCGAATTGTGGCATGTTCTGAGGACATACGCAATACTCCTGGAGTTTGGGATCGTGTTCGCAGGTCAATGAGACATCGATGTGAGGTCTGTATTCAAGCAGGAGGTGGACATTTTGAACATCTTCTGTAATGACAACGACCTGCGGAAAGAAAAATGTTCCGGTGAATTTCAATGTTGTGAAGGCCATAACTCGGAAATGAAGCATTTCCAGACACATGTTGTAATGAACTATTTTGATTGTCTACATGTGGGAAATACATACCTGAAATTATGCCCCGTATTTTTGAAACAACGTGTATATGTATAAATCACAAAAATGGCCAAATGGACTGAGTGAGTTTTGGGATCACACTATTCAATTACAATAGGTAGTAAAATATGACATAAGATATCTTGTTTTTGTTACACCTATTATTATATTTGTGATGCTGACTGTGAATGTAACAATGTCCTCACGCGCGCGCGCACGCACGCACGCACGCACGCACGCACACACACACACACACACACAGAGTGGAAGATAAATAACCTTACAGATTGAAAGAGACAATAAGGTACACATAAATGAATATAAAACCTATATTACATTATGTGATTAAATGCATGGTTAAACTGAAAATTAAGTTTGAAGTTTCAGCAGTCTGGCAACATCGTCGATATGTCTCTACTCATGAAACAGATGTAAGAGGTCAACAAACTTGGTGAGTCTCCATACATAAGCTGCCAAGCTGTTGCCACATACTCACTTCGTGTAATGGTTTGAATTTAGGAGTTTTTAAAATTAAATTTACACGAAAACCGTGCACACTATTGAAATACACCAGAAGGCTAAATTATTCCTTATTAGATTTTCTATTGATATCGACAAAAATCACGATCCTACTCGCAATAGTTACCAAATAAGAGATTGTTAAACATTTGGGAAAAAACATTTTTTCTGAAAAAACTATGAACTTTCCACCAATATGATATTATAGTTTTTTGTTACATACAACATGAGCTATTCACTCTGGAAATCTGCAAAGCTATTTCACTTCCATCCTGTTAATTCACAGAGGTAATAGATCAAGTCAAGTAAGTTTTATGATATGGCCAATAGTTTTGAGAATACAAACTGCAATATGTTGCAATGCTGCAAACAGTAGCAGTGCTCCTTGATGTCATTGCTCCGTGATGGAGGTGAGTGGAATTCCACTCTGCAAGATTTGTGAGAGGAAAATGTAAACAAGAAGTCTGATCAGATTCCGTACCTTTCGACCTACTGTACATACTGTACATATGTAACACTTAACACATAACTGAACATTATTGTAAACTTAATTTCTTTTCCAAATTAATTTTTAATTCCTTCAAAGATAGTAACTGAAATGGAGACTGAGACTGAGTTAGAATGTGTATTCGTAAGAATGTTATTTTGAGTTTACATAAAATGTAAAGGAATCTTTAATACAGATAATGTTCTTTTATAAGAACGTAAATTCGTTACTATTTTGTAATTACATAAGAAGTAAAGAAATCAACAGATACTGTGAATGTTAAATAAGTTTCATGGTATTAAATTTAGAATTAAAGAGGCTATAGCATAATAAAGGATATTAAAAACCAAACAATTTGTGTAATTAATTCATTGAATACTTTACATTTTCATCTACAATAATTTGATCGAAATGTATCTGATGAAATGATTTTGTTTACATTCTCCTCTCACAAGTCTTGCAGAGTGGAGTTCCGCTCATCTCCACTGCGGAGTAATGACCTCCAGGAGCATTGCTATTGTTTGCAGCATTGCAACACATTATACACATATCAAAAAAAGTTTTACATCACCTGTAGAAGTGATATTTATGCTCCACTTTAAGCAATGTCCAAAAAAACATTTGAAAAAAGAAACAGCTGTAAACAGACGTGCAAGAAATCTCATCTCTCAGCGAATAGCTCAGGGTAAAACAGTTTTATTTCATTCTAAGGAGGTTGAACAATGGTAAGCCGGTCAATTACGAACTTCAACCTTGTGAGGACTGTTTCTCTATGTCAGGAAAGACTGTCTTCAAGGCAAGTAGAGAGACACTTAGCATTGAAGCAGAGTGACGCTTAGGATTGAAGCAGAGTGATGTGATACGAATCTGGAATTGCTTTCGAAACACAGGTAATGTCGACGACATGCCTCATAGTGGTCGTCCACAGCCAACAGAATGTGATGATCGATATCTGTGAATTATTGCCATGAGAAATGCTGAGAATACTGCTGGCATGATTAACAATGACTTTCAAACTGCGACAGGGAGATGTGTATCCAATCAGACTGTACGAAACCGATTACATGGTAGCAGACTGCACTCCAGACATGGTGAGGCCCAATTCTTACACCTAGGCACCATGGACAATGTTACACCTGGGCAAGAAATCATCACCAATGGACTGTACAAAATTGGCAAGAAGTTCTATTCACAGACGAATGCCGAATATGCCACGTGCCAGATAATCATCGAAAACATGTGTCGAGCGAATCAGATAATGCTGTACGATTCAGACACCCCTACAATCAAATGCGGCAGGTCAGTGATGTTTTGGGGTGGCATTATGTGGAGTCGCCGGACACAATTGGTGTTGATTCAAGGAATGCCAAGGGCTCCACAGTATAGGGACATAGTAGCACTGTTTAATCAGTACTTCAGAGAAGGATTCATGTTGATGGACGATAACTCTAGAGTACATCATGCGGCTGCCATCAATTACTTCCATAATCGTGAAAGAACTGTCAGGCTTGAATGGCCCGCATGTTCTCCAGACACGAATCCAATTGAGCATGTCTGAGATCAACTAAAGAGAGCCATTCTTGCACACCCTGACCCCCCATGCAATTTCGAAGACCTATGCAGAGTTGCTGTTGAAGAATGGGACAGAATGGATCAACAGTTGATAAATGTCCTGGTAGTATGCCACAAAGAGTTCAAGCATTAATCAATGCAGGAGGAAGCTCTGCACTCTATTGCAGTTGCTAGGATACACTCTATTGCAGTTGCTAGGATAGAGATTTGGTACTCCAGCCAATACTCAATTTTCATTTGGCCATCCACACCATTGTTATAATTTTGTCAAGAACTGTTAAAAATAAATACATTTTCATTCCTTACCTTTCTTTGGTCTTGTCTTTTATTGAAGGCCTGTTGACAGGTGATGCAAAACTTTTTTTAATGTGTGTATTTCGTATTCTCAAAACTATTGGACATATCAAAAAACTTATTTGACAAAAACTGTTTGCATTAACTTGATCGATTTACTTACTTACTTACGGCTTTTAAGAAACCTGGAGATTCAATGCCGCCCTCACATAAGTCCGCCATCGGTCCCTATCCTGTGCAAGATTAATCCAGTCTCTATCATCATATCTATCTCCCTCAAATCCATTTTAATATTATCCTACCGGCCTCCCTAAAGGTCTTTTTCCCTCCGGGCTCCCAACTAACTCTATATATGCATTTCTGGATTCGCCCCTTACGTGCTACATGCCCTGCTCATCTCAAAAGTCTGGATTTAATGTTCCTAATTATGTCAGGTGAAGAATACAATGCGTGCAATTCTGCATTGTGTAACTTTCTCCATTCTCCTGTAACTTCATCCCTCATAGCCCCAAATATTTTCCTAAGAACCTTATTCTCAAACACCCTTAATCTCTGTTCCTCTCTCAAAGTGAGAGTCCAAGTTTCACAACCATAAAGGACAACTGGTAATATAACTGTTTTATAAATTCTAACTTTCAGACTTTTTGACAGCAGACTAGATGACAAAAGCTTCTCAGCTGAATAATAATAGGCATTTCCCATATTAAATTTATTCTGCGTTTAATTTCATACAGACCATCTAGAAAAATCACTTTTTAGAGATACTGAGATATTTTGTTGAATTTAAATATAAATCCATAGTATCAATTTTGTTCAAATCCAACTGACTCTTGAGTATGGAAGAAAATAATTTCAGTATCAAACAGAAAATTTGTTACCATTGTAATAAGTATGATGTAAATTTTGCAACAGCAAACTGTGTGTTGATCTGTTGTTGCAGAATACAAAATAGAGGAAAAGCAACTAAGCAAGAACTAAAACTCAATATTGAGAGTAGAAATTAAGGGACCATGTCTCAGGTATTTTTTTTAAAGATAGTTGCAACTATTTGTCAGCAGTTGACACCAAAATCTCATTTTTTTTTAATTTCTGGCTTAAACCAGATTGACCAAGTTCCAAAAATGAAGTTCAAATATCTTTATGATTAGCTGAAAATATTCACTGTTGCAGAGTTAGCAGAATGGCTGAGATAAAATATAAACAAAGAAAATAACTCGTCTTCACATCGGCTTCTTGCCTATGTGGATGACGTGAATATGTTAGGAGAAAATCCACAAATGATTAGAGAAAACACAGAAATTTTACTTGAAGCAAGTAAAGTGATACGTTTGGAAGTAAATACCGAAAAAATGAAGTATATTATTATGTCTCGTGACCAGAATGTTGTACAAAATGGAAATATAGAAATTGCAAATTTATCCTTCGAAGAGATGGAAAAATTCAAATATCTTGGAGCAACAGTAACAAATATAAATGACACTCGAGAGGAAATTAAACACAGAATAAATATGAAAAATGCCTGTTATTATTCACTTGAGAAGCTATCAAAAAATCTGAATGTTAGAATTTATAAAACAGTTATATTGCTGATTGTTCTGTATGGTTGTGAAACTTGGACTCTCACTTTGATAGAGGAACAGAGATTAAGAGTGTTTGAGAATAAGTTTCTTAGGAAAATATTTGGGACTAAGAGGGATGAAGTTACAGGAGAATGAAGAAAGTTACACAACACAGAACTGCATTCATTGTATTCTTCACCTGACATAATTAGGAACATTAAATCCAGACATTTGAGATGGGTAGGGCAAATAGCACATATGGGATAATCCAGAAATGGACATAGTGTGTTAGTTGGGAGGCCAGAGGGAAAAAGACCTTTGGGGAGGCCGAGACGTAGATGGGAGGATAATATTAAAATGGATTTGAAGGAGGTGGGATATGGCGATAGAGACTGGATTAATCTTGCACAGGATAGGGACCAATGACGGGCTTATGTGAGGAAGGCAATGAACCTCCGGGTTCCTTAATAGCCATAAGTAAGTAATTATCTTTTTAAATATTTCAATTCGACATTTAAAAAATTTAATTATCTTATTTCCTTCCATTACTTTGGAAGCTACAAAGCAATACTGTATTAAGTCTTAATTAGATGGTTAAAAGAGTAAAATACTGTTTCACCAATATTCTGTATTTCTGAGTTAATAAATTAATTATTCTAATTGTTACATTTCCTGTAATTTTACTTGATTTCTGTATTTTTAATCCTATGAAAATTATATTAATACATAAAACAAAATGCAATTTTCTACATCAAACTTGACTACTTCTGATATATTATCTCCAATGGAAATTTATTTGCTGAATCTGTTGCAATACAGTTATTTAATTAACTGCTGCATTTTGATACAAATACAGACAAACCTCCACACAACCAAAACCAATATAATAATTACAACAATAAATTTTATCCGTCTTTGTGTATTTCCTGTATTTTAAACATGTTTTATCCATTATTACAACAATAGTCAAATTTTGGAAAAACTCTGATAGAATGATGAAAACAATGTAATAAGTTTTTTAATCTACTTTGTTTTCATGTTCAACAGTATTATGCTTTTTACTTGGTATCATCCTAAAGATGTTCCACTGTTATTTTGTTTACTCTCTTTCATATTTCTATTCACCAATATTAGCATTATGTGTAAGGAGTGTGTCGCAATAGAATTCTACATGCTTCAAAGGTTTGTGACCCTTAACAAGATTTGTCATTATGTTCCCGGTGTCATGCACATTCAAGTGTTAGTTGTTAATGATGGCATGTGTAACACGAAAACAAATCAGTTTGGAGACTAAATTAGCTCCATTTAGCGATTTAAACAACTGACTGAAGCAGACTCAATTGGCTACAAAGTATGGTTTTGCACAATCAACACTAGCAACATTCATAAAAAAAAATGCAAGGAAATAGGAACAATGTTGCAAGTGAAAAAATTAATCCTGAATATAAGCATTTAAAAACCACAGAAGATATTGACAACATTGCCTTGAAGTGGTTTAATGTCTCTATTATATCACCAGAACATTTGATTGTGCTCGAAGCAATAAGAAACATGTTTGTTGCTCAAAAACCTCAAAATCAAAAGACAGAGTACAACTAAAAAAAAAAAAAAAAAGCTTGAATGTTCATGAATTTGTACACCTACTTCAAGTAGGGTAATCAAATGACGAGTAAATGTTATTTCATAGTTTGTAATGTCGTTTAAACTTATTTCTACCATAGTTTCCTTCAGAATAAAAATTTGGGCAAAATTTCATAACTCCTCAATACAACAATAAACCTGATATAAAAATACAATTTTCCTAGTTCCCAGAAAATTGTTGTATCGAGGTTAAACTGTATTTGTAGAAATGTCATAAATTTAAAGATTGAATGAAATTTGACAGTTTTACTACTTACAAACTCTTCTGTCATTCCCATATCACTGTGTTCTTGGTTTGTTTTTTTACTTTCTTTATTTTTAGTGATACCGGTATCTGGAGATTCTGTGGTTTTGTCACTAAGTTGATCTACTCCCAACATACACAATTCAATATCTGTTGTATCATTGGTAACTGAATTTATTGCAAGTAAAGCTTTTTCTTCTTCATATGTAAAGCCACACAACAGTGCAGAAGCAGCACGTTTAGGCTTTCCAGCATCACGTCGTTTATTCCGTGGCCTGGTGTTGCGACGAGGAGGTCGTTTTGCTTCATGAAGTTTCAGATGATATTCCAATTTTTTCTACATCGACAAGAAATAACTAATGATAAAACTTAAAATATAATATATTATATACATATACATATATAATAAAAAAGTGGAGAGACAAAAATTGTTTAAGTATTAAGAGATACATACCCTATAAAGAAATATATAGTACAGTTAATACAAGCGAGCTGAAAAAATTAGGCAAATTCTTACTGATAGTAAAGATGAAATGGAAAGAGAAGCTTCAGACCTAATGATTTATTAATCTGATCTAGTTTTGTGTGTTTGTTCTTTTTTCCTTGTTAAATATTATTGTATGGAAAAAAGAAAAAAAAACACACAAAACTAGATCAGATTAATAAATCATTAGGTCTTAACCTTTTTCCTTGTTAAATATTACTGTGTGGATAAATAGGGATCATCTCCAATGCTGTCCAGCTCTAAAATCACTGACAGAATGTGCCAGATACTGGGAAGCGAGAAGCCTCATGCCTCTGTTTAGTTCTTAGTTCTTTAAGGATTTTGTTTAGTTACTTTATTAGATTTAATTTTAAGTTGTATCAAGTTACATTGTTTTAATCTTGAGGTTGTGTTTAGGTCAAAGATAAGTTATCTATATACCTGTTATTCGAATAAATAAATAAATAAATAAATATTAGTAATTGATTAACTAGCGGACTTACTAGTGTTAATTATGTAAGTCTGTGCGGCTTACAGCTGTTTCATCACACCATCCTCAGAGCCTACTAGATCTCGGCGTCATCTCGAGCTTCTATGCCTGTTGTGTGGGTGCGTTTGATTGTTGAAAAGTGTTTAAAAGTGTTGAAAAGTGGAGTCAAATAGTGTGTGTGTACTGAAATTGATCTGTGTTGAGAATTTGATTGGGGTGTGTTTTAGTGTGTTTGTATATTTCGTATTGTTCTAGTGTGTTGAGTTTTTGGTTCTTGGGTTGTATGTGTAGGATTTCCAGGTCCGCATTTATGTTATTGTATGTATGGTTAGCATTGGTTATGTGATCGGCGTATGTAGATGTATTGTGTCCTCTGGTTATTGCTTTAATGTGTTCTTCGTAGCGTGTTTGGAATGATCTGCCTGTCTGTCCAATGTAGAAACTGTCGCAACTATTACATGTGAGTTTGTATATACCTGTGTGGTCGTATTTATTTGTTTGTGTTTTTTGTGTGTTGAGATGTCTTTGTAGTGTGTTTTCTGGTCTGTATGCTATGTTGTATTTCTGCTTTCTGAATGAAGATGCGATCTTATGTGTGCTTTTGTTTTCATATGTTAGTGTGATGTATTTATTGTGTTCTTGTGTTTGTGTTGTGTTTTGCGTGTTTTTGTGTTGGTTAAGTTTTTATTTTGTCTTTCTTATGATGTTGTCTATTATTTTTGGATTGTAACCGTTTTCTTGTGCTATGTATTTGATTGTGTTCACTTCTTCATTGTAGCATTGTTGGCTCATGGGTATGTTGAATAATCTGTGTACCATTGTCCTAAATGCAGCATGCTTGTGTTGTATGGGGTGGTTAGATGTGTTGTGTATGTGTGTGGTGGTGGTGGTGGTTGGTTTTCTATATATTTTGAAGATGTCTTTGTTGTCAATTTTTGTTATGGTGATGTCTAGGAAATTTATGGAGTTGTTGTTTTCAAGTTCCAGTGTGTATTGAAGTTTTGGGTGTAATTTGTTTATGTATTGGTGTAGTTTGTGTATTTGTCTTTTGTTTCCTTTGTATAGTATGAGTATGTCGTCTACGTATCTGTGCCAGTATATTATGTTGTCTGCATATTTGTTGTGTTCATTGTTGAGTATGTATGTTTATTCTATGTTGTGTAAAAATATCTCTGCTAGTATGCTAGATATGGGTGATCCCATTGGCAATCTTTCTGTTTGAGTGTAGTATTTGTTGTTGTGTGTGAAATAGTTTTGCTTTGTTATGATGTCTGTGATTTGGATGATTTCTTTGATGTATTCTTGTGGCATGTTGTTGTCTATGAGCATTTGTTTTAGTATCTGTAATGTGTCTTGTATTGGTATCAGTGGCGGCCGCTGATCATGCTGCAGCGTTGCACAACGACCAAATTTTTCCCGCACATTAAAATTTTGTTTATATTAAAAACTAAACAGATTTTAAGTTTCCTTCTCGTCCAATTTAAATATATACTTTTTTTTTTTTTTTTATATATATCACTTAAGAATTCGAGTATAAAATAATCAGCATTTATAAAATTCATCAAATTGTGAATACTTCAGAAGTGGTCATTGTGCAGCTCAAGCAACAGCCAGATTCGTGTAGCGGCTGGTATTGAAGGTAGGTTCGGTTCAGAGTTCCCATCCCAGCAGTTAACACAGCTGGTCGCGGCAATGCTCTTGCAACAACCGGAAGCAAATAGTTCTTGTATTTGCCCGTAGATTGCAGAAGTGACCATTCCGAATGGACACAGTCGCTGGATGACTCATGACTCGAGACGAAATTTTCAGATTTTTTCCGACTCTTCGTTTCTCACGTGGTTTCTCACTTCCTGACCAATGTGTAGCTAGGTGAGCACGTCGTCCAGTCGTTTTATAATCGTGTGAAATCCATTTAATCCTCTCTTAAATATTTAGTTTTTGTTGGAATTTAAGTAGTTTTATGTGAATTGTGCTGCATAATACAATTTTTTTTATTGGATGTAATATTTTCGTCAAGTTTGTGACATAGATACGTAGGAATATAACGTTACGAATTTTGTAAGTTGTTTAAAAAACAGGAACTTTTCTGGAGTTTAATGAGTTTTATGTGAATTGTGGCAGTTATCACAATTTTTATAGTGCAGTGATGTTTTCTTCAAGTACGTGATATAATGCGTTTACCATTATGAATTTTGTAAATAGTTTACAAAACAAGAACTTCTCTGTATTTTCTGACGAAGAAAAATAAAAAAAATAATGAATATGGTAGACCATTGCCTAATCTAAATATTGTCCAGACAGTTACTACGGGGAAAAGACAGTTCAAGAGAATTTTTAGAAAGAAAATTTACAATAATCATGACTGGCTTTGTGGTTGTGAAGTGAAAAACGCACTGTTTTGTTTTCTGTGTATTTTGTTTGATGGGGAACAGTCGTGGACAAAAACAGGCATTACTGATATTAATCATTTAAGTATCAGCATTGGATTAAAATTTTCATGACCATGTACTGATAAAGGTAACTAATTCTACTCCACTCATCACAGAAAGTGCAACACCTAGACCCAAACTTCACTGGCCACCACTGATTGGTATGTTAGTGTATAAGTTAATGATATCGAAAGATGCTAGTGTTGCACTGTGTGGTATGTGTTGTTGTTTTGTTGACTAGGTCTATAGTGTTTTTTATTGTTGTCTGTTTTCTGAATTTTATGTTGTTTCTGATGATTTAGTCCATGTGTGTGGCTAGTTTGTGTGCTGGTGCCTGTTTGTAGTTGATTAGGGGTCTGATAGGTATGTTTTCTTTATGTATTTTGGGTAGTGCATTGAGTTTAGGTGCTGCTGGTTTGAGTTGTTGTTTCATGTTGTGCGGTATTACGTGTTTGCTTTTGTTGTCCGCTAGTTAATCAATTACTTATATTCAAGTGTTAAAAGTAGTGTACGCAAGATTCAAAATGGAAATAAATATTATTGTGTGGTGTATGAGTATTAAGGTATAGGAGAGTAGTTTGTTTAGATATTACTTTAATGAATGTGTTATGTTTGAAAAGTTTGCATATTAGATTAGTTTTAGTGATAATACTAGTGAATTTCCTGTAGTAGTTTTGCAGGTGTATGTCATAGATGAATATTTAGGCCTGATCATAGCCTGACGCGAAGGGAGTAGCTGGGAAATGTACGACTTGGCATAAGAAACTAAAATTGTAAAGTAAGGTCGCCCTAGGGTTAATATAATTATAATAGATCTGTCTTTCAAAAATAAGATGGATGAAATAAATATTCTATTCTATATGGGCTATTCCATATGAAATCGATCAGTAAAAAACCTCGCATTTTTTTAATACTCTAATTTTTTCCCTATTTATACAAGGTGCTGAGGAGAGTGCATTTTCAAATATATACTATCGAAAGTCAAACGGTTTTCGTACTATTGAGCGACAAATTTAGCGTATTTTATAAAAACAAGCCTCTTTCAGCGCTCAGAACTCTGGAACCATTTACTGCAGAACATTGAATGGAAGCTCATTTTGAAGCTGACATTTAGTAGGTTATGATAAGAAGTAATACTTATTTTAATTGTATACAGAGAGACAGATAATCTGATTTTACTTACTTTTAGGCTTTTTGCCAATTTGTAAAAATGTAAAAAATATTGAGAAAAAACCTTGCATTATTAAGAGGGTTTCGGAATTGTTTGCTTAGTGGCTCGGCAATAAGTTTCGAGGGTATTAAATAAATTATTTTCACACGCCTAGACTTGAATGGCGCAATACCCCACGCACTGGCCAAGAGCTGAAGATAGGCGAGCATCGGGCGTCATTTTACTCCTGTGTTTATGAAAACTTGTGATAAAGCTAGTCCAGCCATGACTGCTAGATGACACATTACGTGTTTGTCTCCTGGCCTTGCTTGTCTCGACCAGTCTCGACTACCTACAGCCAGCTGGTTAGTTCACGCGCGTACTATTTATTTTCTTTATTTGATATGTTCAATACTTTCTTATCAACGGTGCACCAGTAAAAAAATATGTGTTTATTTGTACTTTCAATGCGGAATCTAACCATATATTTAAAAATATTTTTTCGTGGGCAAAGGGTCTTAATGAAGAAAAATCTAAATTTCTCCATTTCCATAAAAAGTAAGAAAAACTATTTACATGTCAATATACTTTAATTTCTCAGCATCAAAATAAACCATGATTTTGATCATTGGGTGAAAGGGTTTCGGAGCCACAACAGTTTAAAGTTGCTAATTTTATGAAAATACGATAAATTTAAATATTTTTAATTTAAACACTATGAAGTTCTGATGCCTAAACTTTGCACAAAGCATTGTATCACAGTTGTCAACGGACAGAAAAAGTTTCATTGTATTTAAAAATTGCAAGGTCAATTTTCTCTATATTTCGGTCGATTTGAGATGGAATAGCCCATCTACATACATAACTCTTTTAGCTTTAATTCTATATATGCACCCTGGGCAAGGTCCTTGAAGGCAAAAAAGCTACAACGCAGCATAAACTACACAAACAGCAAGATACTGGGAAGCATGGGGTTTCTACATTAGAGGTCTGCATGGGCCGAAATTCTTAGGCCCGGCCCGGCCTAAGCTGCACCAGACTCAAAATCCAAGATTAACCTATAATTATCAACCTGAGCCCGACCTGAAGCCTGAAGACTAGCAGATGAAGCAGAGGCCAGAGGCCACAGGGTTCAGAAACAGCTGTGAGAAATATCACTTCAGTAGGAGCAACAGAAATAGTAATCTTCCGGTCTCTCAGGTAAAACAAATAAACAATGCTCTGTGTCCAAGACAGAGTAGAGACGAGACAAATGCAGTTACGAAATATGAAGTCGAACTAAACAATAAATTACGATACCGGTAGTCTATTGTTCTGGATAGGTGTCGAATGGACATCTAGTTGCACATGCATTAAAAACGTCGTATTATTTTTAATCAATAGGGCCTATATAATTCCCGGAAAAAAAAAAAATTGTTTCTTTAAGGCTTGAGCCCAGCCTGAACCCAATAAGCATAAGTGAATTTCAACTCGAGCCCGGCCCATCAGAAATTATGAACATTTTCCAATAATGAGAAACTAACATGATTAATAAATTTGCATTATTCTAGCAGAGATTTAGATTGATTTAGAAAAATGCTTACTTTATCTTATTTACTGTAGTGTATACATAGTATATAAGTAGTACACAAGTACTTAATTTATTTATTGTACTGTAACATTTTTTTCAGAATCTGAAGTAGTACTCAAGAAGGGTTTAAGTTAACACGTTCACTCCAACATTATCATAGAGCACAGTCCAGTCATTTTCTAATGTAGCTCATCTTCCAACATGCTGGGGTATGCAATGGAACTCACTCTTAATTGATCATGGTAGTTTTCAGTAGAGAATGTGTTAAATTCCATTGGATTAGGAATAGTAATTTTGGATTATCAATTACTTTTGAGATTTACATCAAATATGAAGATATGGGTGATAATTCCAAATTAATCTTCATAGCCCAACCATTATGAAAGTCTAAAATCTCATATATTAGATAACATTACAATGACTTCAGATCAATGCTTAGCTTACTATCTGATTGAAATAAGTTTGTGACTAACATTTCTGTTACAGAGAGTAAAGGGATGCAGACTATATTCTTGCAATGTCGAATCCAAAGAAATAATTTTGAAGGGCTGTATAAATAGCTTCAACTTCTCCATCAAAATTTTTTGTATTTTTCTCCACACTCTTATAGAAGAAATAGAATCTACAAGTACCACCAGTTCCAGCTGCTTCCTCAGGATCCATGAGAGAGTCATCTGTGTATATACAATGTCCAATTACTTAATGGATATGTTGTATGTAGAGTTTCTAATGTTAGAATTTTTGCTTCTTGAGGAGTAGTTAAGTGCATTCCATAACTTCTCCTACTCAAATCCCATCCTCACCTTCCCATGGTGCAAACTATTTTTAACAAATGAGACTCTGGGGACCAAGTCACAGCAATATAGCAATATAAAAGTTCCAACAAAAATGGAGGAAATGCCATTTCACCATGCTAATCTACCACAGCGTTTCCCAAATGGCAAATAGGAAATATAGTCAATGGCTATGTGATGACAGTCCTCCTGACTAGGCTGAAGGAACCCGCTGACCAATGGATGATGCAGCTGCCTAGTGAAAACCAGGTGTCCAAAAGAAAAGCTGTAATTTGCTCAAGAAAATATGAAGTTATGTCTCCCAAAGCAAAATATTCTGGAGTTAAAATAGTCCCCCAATTGGATCTCCAGGAGGGGATTGCTTGGGAGGCAAACATATAAGACTTCAAGGTGTGAATATTCTATGAATATTCTACTTTATCTTATGTAAGAAACAAAATTTTGAATAAAATTATTAAGATCAATTTCAAGTAAATCACAATAAATGCCCATTAATATATATATATATATTTTTTTTTTTTTTTTGCTAAAAATTATTATATAATAATTGTCTTATTTATTTTTTTTTATACTTTGTAGGTCTCATTTATTTTGACCTGCTGTTCACATTTTATTATGCTTTTTTCTTTTTTTCTGTATGTTATATATTATGTCTGATTTCTACTTACTTGTTGTTTACATTTTATTATTATTATCTTATTCAGTTTTGTGTGTAAAATTGTAGTGTACTTTGTAAATTTGTAGTGTTTTTTGTAATGCAGTTTGACTCCTGGTTGAGTGTTAGAGAAGGCTGTATGGCCTTAACTCTGCAGGTTAAATAAATTATTATTATTATTATTATTATTATCGTGAGCCATCATGCTGTTCGGTTGTGTGTGCTTGTAGCTCCCGTAACTTGCAGCGTACAGCAGGTGCATCGAAGTGTAATTGGATATGGCGCCTAGTAAAGACGTCTGTCTTTTGTGTAACTTGCCTTTCTTTGGAAGGCAAAAGTTTCTGAAGTGTGCAGGGCCATGTGGTCTTCGCTATCATCTCGACTGCCTAAATATTAGAGAGGCCGAGTATGATATCTACATGCAGAGTGGCAGTTCTACTTTTAAGTGTAACAAGTGTGTGAGTGCAATGAAATCAACGCAGGGGGACAACACGCCAGTGCGTCCTACTGCTCCAGGAGAGAAGAAGGTGATCTCACCTACACATGAGCTTGTTTACAGCAATCTTACCCCCTTGTCTAAGGATGCTCTAGCTGTTCAGATCGAAACAGTGAGACTGAATAGTGTCTCTTTATTGGACATGGTTGGCGACATCTTGATGTATGTCAAGAATTTGCAAAAAGACTTCCATGAACTTATAAATGAGAATTTTGTCCTCAAAGAACAAATGGCAGAATTGTTATCTAAAGGGTGCTGCCCCCCTAAATCCTCTCAAAATAATTCTTCTGAGGGTCAACAATCTGTGCAATCTGTGCAAGCTAAGGGCCCTAAGAAGTCTTACTCTGAACTTACAAATGAAAATTCTGTCCTAAAAGAACAAATGGCAGAATTGTTATCTAAAGGGTGCTGCCCCCCTAAATCATCTCAAAGTATTTCTTCTGAGGGTCAACAATCTGTGCAATCTGTGCAAGCTAAGGGCCCTAAGAAGTCTTATTCTGAACTTACAAATGAAAATTCTGTCCTAAAAGAACAAATGGCAGAACTGTTATCAAAGGGGTGCTGCCCCCCTAAATCATCTCAAAGTATTTCTTCTGAGGGTCAGTCTAATGACCCCATTAAGAAATCATACAGAAAGGTAGTGTCAGTGAACAAAGCTGCTGACAACTCGCATACTTGCAATTCTGATGCATCAGAACAAGGAAGTCTGTGTCTACAACTCCTCTTGTTACAGTTAGACATAACAATCTTGAACTGAATCAGGCCAATGCTTCAACTTCTGCCAACGAATCTGATGGTTTTCAATTAGTTTCTCGTAAAAAATATAAAAAAAGAGAACCCAAAGTTGGAACAATATAGAGGACTCTCTGAAGAATCAACTTCAGCTAAGATCTCTCGCTATAACTAAACTAAAAACTAAATATCAATCATATTCTTCCTTTCACATCACTGTTGATGTGAGAGATTTTGATTCCATTAACAATCCTGAAGTTTGGCCTGCAGGTTGCCTAATTGCACCTTTTTATGGTAAACTAAAGCCTGAGCAGCATTTTGCGCATCCTGCCAATTCGAACTCCGTTGATTCTCAGGGAAATGCCTCTCAGTCTTAGTCTTGCTCGCTCTCACTTTCTATGTTCAGTTCTATTAATCATCTTGAGATTTTCTACCAAAATGTTCGTGGACTTAATACTAAAGTTGATGAAATTTTTCAAAATATAGTGAGTAATAATGATCTCATTATCTGTCTCACTGAAACATGGTTATATGAGTCAGTTATTAATTCAAATTTATTTCCTAATAATTATACTGTGTTTCGTGCAGACAGACTGTTTGAAGACACTGACAAAAAAAGAGGTGGTGGTGTCCTAACAGCGATTAGCAACCAGTTACCTTTCACTAGAAGGCGTTTTGACTTAGAAATTATTAGTGAATGCATTTGGGTTGAAATTCGAATGACTGATGGTTTTAATCTGTTAATTGGTAACCAATATTTCTCTCCTGATACAGATCACATTCACTTAAAATCTTATCTTAATTTTCTTGAAAAAAATCTTGACACTCATAATTTTAGAATAGTAATCCTTGGTGATTTTAATACTCCTGGTATGGACTGGTCAACTGGTTCCAATCTTAATGACACTCATTATTACTCTAAAATTAAGGCTAAGGATTTATATTCCTCGTCCTGCCTTCTTGGATTAAATCAAATTAACTCTACCATTACAGTAAAAATCTTCTTGATTTGGTTTTTACTAATGTCAATAACAGTACAGTTAAACTTGCCGATTACTCTCTAGTTTTAGAGGATATTTATCATCCATCTATCTCTATTTATAATGAAGTAAATTTATCGTTACCGGAACACTGTCAAATCAGTTCTTATTTAAATTATTCTCAAGGTGATTATCTGAATCTTTATTCTATTCTATAAAGTTATGATTGGACTAGCATATATCAGACTACTGATGTAAACACTGCTGCAAATTCCTTGTCTCAAATTATAAGCAATGCTATATCTCTTTGTGTCCCTGTCACCTTTCTTAAAAAATCGCACTATCCTAAATGGTTTTCAAATGAATTACGTCAGCTTATAAAGAAAAAAATAAAGCTCATAAAAATTACAAAAATATAAAACTGATCATCATTATCAAATTTTTTCTAATTTTAGAAAACAAGTCAAAGCCATGATTAAATCCGATAAATCCAAATGGTTACAATCAATTGATGATAACCTAAAGCATGATCCAAATAAATTTTGGAAATATGTAGAAACTTTTCGTAAAACTAATAGCAATCCCACAGAATTAACAATAAATGGCGTTCACATCACAGATGAAAAAGAAATTGCAAATGCATTTGCTAGTCATTTTAAATCTGTTCAACAAAATTGTAACTCTAATTTCATTACTTATAATTCTAATATTACTGAATGTTTGCCCCTGCCTAAAATTACATTCGATGATGTAACTAAAGCTATTAAAAAGATAAAGCCTAATAAATCTAAAGGTACAGATAGCATTCCTAATTTTATAATCAAGGGTTGTTCTAATATTCTCATATCCGTTTTAACTTTTTTATTCAATCTTAGTTTAAAAACAGGAATTTACCCATCACTTTGGAAGGAAGCATCCATTATTCCAGTTTTTAAAAATGGTAATAAAAACATTGTTACTAATTATAGACCCATTTCTATCCTAAACAATTTTTATAAAATTTTTTAAAAAATTATTCACAAACACATTTCATTTTATGTCAAAAATAAGATCAATTCGGCCCAACATGGATTTACAAGAGGGAAATCTACTACTACTAATTTAGTTTCCTATCTGAATCTCGTAATGCCTATAGTTGAAAATCAAGGTCAAATTAACTCAATTTATTTTGATTTTAGCAAAGCATTTGACGTTGTTCCTCACAAAATTTTATTAAATAAATTAAGTAATTTTGGTCTCTCCACTAACTACATTAATTGGTTTGAAAATTATTTAACAGATAGACAGTCTTGTGTTCGACTAGGTAATTCTCTCTCGGTTCCATTTAATAGTTTATGCGGAGTTCCTCAAGGGTCTACATTAGGACCTCTCCTATTTCTATTATTTATAAATGATATAAGTGAAAGAATAAGTTCTAGCTGCCTTTTATTTCGTAAAATTAATAGTTCGGTTGATTGTCAAATTCTTCAAAATGACATTAATTCAATTTCACAATGGTCTGTTGAAAATGGAATGAAAATTAATCAATCCAAAACTTTTGTCATTTCCTTCTCATGGAAAACTATTTCCCTAAAATTTAATTATTCTCTCAGTAATGTCGTAATTACTAAGAAAGATTGTATTAGAGATCTTGGTGTCCTACTTGATTCAAAATTATATTTCCATGATCATGTGCAATATATTTATACCCATTCATTAAGAATGCTTGGTCTAATTAGGTCTATAACTTATTCTTTTTCTACTCCTATGTGTTTATTAATTTTATACTATACATTAGTTAGATCCAAGCTTGAATATGCATCTGTCGTATGGAACTCCATTACTTCCACTGACTCGGCTAAATTGGAGAATATTCAAAGAAAATTTATTTCCTCATGTTCTTATAGATTTTTACCAAATTCCGATTATAACTATCAGATTAATTGCAAATATTTCAATTGCGGTAGTTTGTTCACCAGATGTCAGGATCTTGATTATTTATTTTTTTGTAAAGTCATTAAGGGTGATATAGATTGTGAATCATTCATAAGCAATATCAATCTTCGTATTCCTGCTAAGGGTTTAAGATTTCATAAATTGTTTTATAATAGGAATCCTAAATCTCTCTCTCTCCGGTCTCCAGATGTATTAAATATGCTAATTTGCATGGATTGAACTTGGATCCAATTAATGTGTAGTATATCTTTTGAGTTTTAATGTCAGTATTATTAATTATGCCATTTGTTAGGATATGTATCATACTATTCTTGTCAATTACATATCTTTATAATATTACTCATATTATTCCAGGCTTCATTTATATGATTTCATTAATTCATTTGTAATTCACTCCATTTAATTGCCATTATTTTAACTAACTCACTGATCTAATTTCAATAATTATTTGTGCTATTTATTTGCTGCATTTGGTCAATTGATTAATGTAGACTATTCCATTATTTCAATGATCTCATTGTGCTAATTTTAATAATTATTTGTGCTATTTTACTCTGTTGCATTTGGTCAATGATTGATGTAGGCTACTATATTGATTGTATTTTCATCTCATTGCCATTTCTATCATTCATTCTCATCATCATTTGTTGTTTTGTTCTGTTCTGTATCGTGCTAAACTGTAATTGGCCTTGTGCTGTTGTTTTTGCACGTTAATATTCTAAATAAATAAATAAATAAATAAATAAATAAATAAATAAATAAATAAATAAATTATCATCATCATCATCATCATCATCATTATTATTATTATTATTATATTTCAATACATTACAAGTCATCACTGCTATTGCAGACATTGAACATGAAAAAAATAAGTCTAATAGTTTAGGAGAAATCACTGTACACAAACAGCACACTCAAAACCTCTATCACAGTCTAATACTTACAGTCGCGCAACTCATACGTATATGCCAACATTTGACAGCTGGCGCGACAGTAGCCCTCTAGCGGCAGACAAGTCAAAAGTGTGCACACGACATATGATAACATATCAGAAAACGGGTTTTGCGTAATTTATTTTGTATTTTTATGCTATACAGTAAGTGTATATGGTCCTTATTAATTTTACTTTAGAATCCTAAAAGAATTTCACACGCAGTTAATCTACAAGTTTCATAAGCTAGGAATAAATGTAATTCTTTCTGCTCCTTACAACTGAATCATGACCCTGATTACGTATCATGGTTTGAAATAATATAATTGTTCGTACGTGGACGGTTAATTCAATTCATTCCTAAATATATTTATGAATCATTGGAACTCTATATTATTTTCCTGTGAGAAGAGTCAAAATTAGTAGCTTCAAAATTGTAGGGCATATCTCGTAGGGTACATCGCGTTGTGAACTCCTCTCCCTATTTCCTGAGAAATTAACTATTTTCCATACCGAAAATTGGGATAAACTCGGACGCTGAGGTAAACTTGAAGATAAAGAAAAGGGGAGGATTTAAACCTTAATATGATAGACATTGATTTATGAAGTTCATTCTTTTCCATTTTTTAAGAACCAGTATTTCCTTTATTATTTGAGTCACAAATAGTGCTGATATTATGGTTTAAAATTTTATGGCAAGTTTACCGCATTTTACATTACATTTCCCGTTTTCACACATAAGCTTAATTTTAACTTATCCTACCTATATAATACGTAATTTACACGCACTTACTGTTAATATGACGTAGGTGAGAACAAATAAATGAACACACAATTTTGTTGAAAAAATTGTAACTTCAATTAACTCAGAAAATGTAGGCCTAATTTTATTTTCAGAGCAGAAGTGGTGTAAGTTAAAAATGGGTAATGAGGGTTAAAGTAAACATTCTGTAAAATACAGCGCAAAGTAGCAGTTAATATTGAATTTATTTAAACTATTAGTAGACAGTGAATAGCACAAAGGATATATTAATTGCTACTTTGTGCTGTATTTTACAGAATTTTTACTTTAAACCTCATTACCTAATTTTGACTTACACCACTTCTGCTCTGAACGGCTCAAATAATCACTGGGAATGTAAAATCAACACCAATAACAGTCATGCAAATTATTACAGAAAATATTGTTTTTTATATTAAATTTAAAAAGGCTCTTTTATTTCTTGAGAACTTAATACGTCTGCCACATGAATCCACACCAACACATCAGAAATTTATCGACACAATCTGGATTTATTCAAGAAGTGAATATTTTGCAAAAGGATTACAATACTCCATGAATTCTTGAAAAATTAACACCATTATCCCTATTTGAATGCAATATAACATTCAACTTTTGAAAAATATAAAGAAAAAAAAAACACGAATACAAAAAATATGGAATTACTTGCATTAAAAACTGTAGATACGTTATCCAAAATCAGAATGGTTGCACATTTATACATATGATCTCTGCAAAAAAAAAAATAATATACTGTAACAGGTATTTACTTTGTTTTTATTTAAACTCTCCTTCCTGACATACAGATAGGTACCTGATAACTATAAATGTTTTATAGAACATAATACGTAGGGTACCTACAACGTGGATTATTGGTTATGACTGAGTTATGCTTTTCTCTTGGTCTTTAAGGGAATCTGAAGAACGACAAATTCAGAGATTTAAACTTGTTGTTACTGCAATTTTCGTCACTGCACACATTGCCTTTATTCTGATGCATGATTAAAACGTTATTATAACATCTCGCATCCCTTTAAAGCACGTGCTGGCTGAACGAGACTGTATCAACCCTATGACCAGTGCCTTGCCTGCCGCTTGGGCGCTAGTGTCGCGAATGTTGGCAAAAAAAGTGTTGAAGTTGCGCGACTGTAAGTATTAGACTGTGACCTCTATCTCAATACCAAGGATACTGAAAACGTACATTTCCATGAAATTTCGAAAATTATTTTTGCAGTATCACAACATTTTTTTTCTTACTACTTCGTATAATGAGAAAGTAAGAAATTAATTTCATATTCAAGGAGCATAAACAAAGAACTCTCTCAGTATAATAAATGTATTATTGCAGTGACTAAGAATATTAGGTTTAGCTTTCAAATGACTGAGTTATACCTGAGAAAGAGAGACAAGAAAGACAGACAATGAATGAGAAAAAAACGGAAGGAGAGAACTGTAAAGTGGTAATTCTTTGCAACAATTTTCTATGATAAATAATCTCTTGACAGAATTAATAGAAAAGGGAACAAAAAAGAAAGAGAAGAGACTGAAGGTTATGTAAGTGAGAGGAGAGGGAGTGTAAAAAGCTGGAGAGAAAGATGGGCAGTGAGAATATTGCTTTATCAGAAAACTAACATTTGACTGATCTAACAGCTGGAACAACAAAGAGGGAGGGAGAAAATAAGAGATGGACGACAGAGGACAATAAAAGTGAGTGAAAGAGAAAAAGCAGGGGAATAGGGTACAGGTATATCAAAATTGAAAAACACATCTGAAACCACAAAGCATTGTTTTTCACAAAAATGTTTCAATACACGACATACGAGACACAAACAAACATGCCTGGTTCTTTCAACTTGTTAACCTTTAGTTGGTGTTGCATTTTCCTACCTTTTAACTGGTGTTGGCGGTATGTGATACCGCTCGAGGTAAACATCTCTATTATTAAATTATGAACACTCTAAATAACTTCAGCGGACTGAAAAACTGTTTTTTCAAACACTTTAATGACTTTAAAGTGTTTAAAGTCATTTATAGAAGTATTACACACCACATTAATGACTAAAAAGTCATTTATAGTAGTATTACACACCATATTAAGGGTTTATTTAGTCTTTCACATTTTTCATACAACTTTTGCACACCTTCTTTGCACACTGTAGGCATATTGGTTTCTGGCAACACAAACACAGGAAAAATGGCTTTCTTTTCAATTTTGGAGGGCAGAGATAGCAAGTTTTCTTGACCTCCAGACGCTCTGCAGTAGAATTTTCATTGGCACTTGACCCAGAATCTTGTTGTTTTCTCTTGAAAGAAATTACGTGCTCCATGCAGGAACGTAATTCTGACGAAAGGCTTCTTGACATTTCTAATCTTCTGGTGATATGCGGTATGACCAGAGAATCGGCCAGCTTTCTCATGAAGTCAAAGCGAGTCAGCTTTTCGTTCTTTTTGTAGCTCTGATGCAGTGTATAAGCGTTGACGGTGCTCATGTCCAATAACATATAAAAAACAGCCATAGGCCATCTATTTGTGCGCCGATTTGAACTATATATGGAACATTTATCTATGCTGTCCACTCCTCCTTTTGTCAAATTATATAAAGAAATTATCTCTGGTTTGTTGTTTGTAGGGTCAGTTTCTAAACTATGATGCATTGATGAGATTAGTATAACTGCTTTGCCTTTCTTAGGAACATGTGAAAGTAAAGTGATGTCTTCCTGGAAGGCATATATGTCACCACCTACTAGCCTTGATCTATTAGGCAAGAATGAGTTCGGGATTTCCTTTTTGTTCTTTTTTAGAGTTCCGACGTATGTCATACCTCTTTTCTGTAATTCTTCTACTAGCGGAATTGAAGAGAACCAATTGTCTGCCGTTATGTTTCTATTAGTTCGTTCAATTGTTTTGGCCAGTCTAATTACTGCTTGGGTGGGTATGACCAGATTTTTCTCTTCCGGACTTAGAGTGTCTCCATCTGAGCCTTTTCCTGTGTACAGGTAGGCATTGTAAAAATAACCAGTTCTTGCATCCATCATGCACATTACTTTCAGACCATACCTTGCAGGTTTTTTAGGCATGTACACTATGAACTTGCATTGTCCTCTGAATGGTATAAGCATTTCATCGACTGTTACATAAGCACCTGGATTGTATGATTGCTGACAATTTTCAACAAACAATGAGAACAGTCTTGAAATTGCTGCCGATCGATCAATCTTCTGTCTTTCTTGTCTCGTTTCTGTATTGTCAAATCGAAGGCAACTTAGGACAGTAAGGAACCGTTTCATTGACATAGTAGCGCGGAAAATATCGCGACCAGATCCATCTGTGGAGAATAGGCTTAGTACACTTTCATGAGACGACTTGAAAATTGAAGTGTAAATGATGATGCCTAAAAATGCTTTCATTTCCATATAGTCCATAGCATCCCATTCAGCGCGTCTTTCAGCGATACCAACTCGTGCTTTCTCAAACTTCAAGTTTGTCATTTCGAGGATTTCTCCAATAATTTCATCGGTAAATAATAATTTCCACACATCATTGGGTTCAGGACTTTCACCAATTTTCCTTGCCTGACCATGTATGATAGGCAATTTCACCACCATATTGTGCCTCCTCGTTCTTACATTTGTAGGTGTAGGTTCCTTACACCACTTGAAACAGTTCTTTCCATAAAAGAAACTTCCGTCCACAGGGCCACTATCAGGGGAGTCTGCTTCATCCTCTTGCTCGTCCTCATCGTCTACCTCTTGCTCCGTGTCAGAATCGTGATCTGACTCCTGCACGTAATCTGAATCACCCCCACTGTCCTCCACGGGTTCGCTGTCATTCATAGCGTCAACTGTTTCGTTGATAAATTCTTCAAACCTGTAGTCATCAGCCATCATTGACGTGGGTAGAGGTTTTCCCACCATTTCCTACAATACGATATTCGTAAAATATAGGCCTACACATTGTAAACGAATATTTCATAAAATCATAGCAATAAAATTACATTAACAGAATACTTACGTAAGTAGTGTTGGCGGTATAGGATACCTCGTGATGAAAAAAATAATTCTTTATATACAACTGAACCACTGTCGCACGTGTATGACTGAGCACTATTCGATAAGACTGGCTGAGAAGGTATACGGAAGCACAGCAATAATGGTGATTCATAGCGTCTGCTAGACAAGTTTAAACTTGTCTGCGCGGTATGTCATACCGTCCACACCAACTAAAGGTTAATGGAAAGGATGCAGTAACTCTCTAAATATTGTCTAGTGTGTATTGTAAGAAATTCAAGTCAAAACGTGGCAGATGTGACTGTGTAGGCAAAGAATAGATATAAATAGATATACTTACATACAGTAAAAAAAAAGGCAGTCAACACGAAATTGACTCCATTTTTATTTTCTTCTTGCATGATATGAAATCAATTAAATAGTTGCAATGTTTGCCCCCAGACATTTTCTGAATGAAATATTGGCTTTGAATAGACTAGTTTTACACACAACAGCACTCATGGGCATTCTCATTGACAGCAGTAGGAGATGACTTGCATTATCAAAGGAAAGGGATCTGTACCCCATTTCTAGTAGTCAACAAGTCACAGGTATTGATGTGCATTTCAAAATTATGCACTTCTCAGAGGTTACAATCACAGTTCAATAATGGTGATGTCCACTTCAGTTACGGAGTCCATGTAGTTTCCTATAACATGGTCGAAATTCTCCTATCTGAGGAGATTGTAACCTTCCAAGTCTGTGAAGATGCCTGATAATGAGCGAAAAAGGGGTTGGTATTCCTTAAATTTCTCTTTTTTTTCTCTTCTAGATCTCATTCTAGGTTTAGTTTATACCTCCAAAGTGAACTATAAATAGGTCATAAGTGCATATTTTATACTGCATATTTAGACCATCTTTCAGACTTAAAAATTCTACCTCTATTAATCTATTAAGCAGGGTGTAAGCTAGTAAATAAATAATTGTCGCAAAAATAGAGAGGTGAAAAATTGTATTTGTGCAAATTGCGAAAAGCTTGTGCAACATTTTAAAATAAGACCAGCTTCATGGTCTAGTGGTCATAGCTTCTGGCTATAGTTCATGAGGTCCCGAGTTCGATTCCCGGTTAGAGCACAGGAATTTTTCCTTAAAGGGGATTATTCCTGTGTTCGTCCATGGTCTGGAATTTAGGTTAAGTTTAGAGTTAAGACCTCTCCTGGCACCACATTATCATAATCATCCTATCACATCATCGGGGTAATGTAACTCCGCCTTCCAGGCGCCCCAACCTCAGAAGTGGGTTACAACTAAGCCACGGCCAGGAGAGAAGACCAGAAATGTCGAAAGACAACCTGGTGGCATTGGATTAAAAAAAAAAAAAAAAAACTTACATACAGTATTAAACATATTTCACTTACTTTTGAGGACAATTTTCTGCCACAATCTGGATGGGAGCATTCAAATAGATTTTTCTCATGGAAACGTTTCATGTGTTCAGTGAGATTTCGTTTATACATATACGACCTATAAAAACAGAAAAAGTAAATTATTATTGTATTCAGAACTTAAAAGGATACACTGCACAAATAATACTTCAACTAATAAATTACGAACCTATGCAACACTGTAAAAAGTGTCGTAATATACAATTTTATAATTTAGGCCTAGCTGTTTTATGGGGGTGAGAAGTCGATAAATTACACTTAGGGAGAGCAAAATTAGCAGATTTCTATGGAAATCAGGGGACAAAATGGGTAGTATGTGGCCTCGAGGGTTCACAATTTGCTGATGGTTGTGAACTATTAAAACTCGAGAAACGCCATTTAATCCTACCAAGTCCTACATATGCATGTCCACATCATAGTCCCTGGGTAACGCTAAGCCATGTGAGGGCGCAAAGCGAGTCCTTGATGCTATAATTGAGACTTATCAGCTAAGGGAGTAAACCCTGACAGAAAATCATCGTCCCCTCAGGATTGCTGGGAGGTTAGGCGTAGGGTTGGCGACTCTACCCTGTAAAAAAACTATTGCTATGAAACCCAAAGAATTAGTAAACGGACGGATTAATCGTTGGCAATCTGGCTTGAAAAAGGTAAATGAGTTACGGATTGGTACTTGGAACGTCCTAACATTATACAAACCAGGAGTATTGAAAACGCTGATTGAACAATTGAAAATATGTACTGCGGACATAACAGCAATACAGGAAGTGAGATGGTTAGGTGAAGGAGTCATTGAGAAGAAAGAATGTACGGTCTTCTATAGTTGTAACAAGCATAAACATCAATTTGGTACAGGATTTGTAGTAAATAATAGAGTCAAGCATTATCATGGACTTTAAACCCTTAAGTGATAGAATATGCATCCTTAGAACTAGAGGTAAATTCTTCAATTGTAGCCTAATTAATGTCCATGCTCCGACAGAAGACAAGCAAGATAACGAAAAAGAAAGTTTTCATTATCAATTAGATAAAGCTTACGACTCCTGTCCCAAGAACGACATTAAAATTATACTAGGTGATCTGAACGCACAAGTTGGTAAAGAAAGTGTATACCAAACCATCATTGGGAAACATAGTCTCCACAATGTCAGTAATGACAATGGATGTAGGCTAATAAATTTTGCAGCCTCTAGAGGAATGGTCATAGGAAGTACAATATTTTGTCATAAGAAGATCCACAAAGGTACCTGGAAACACCCTGACGGAGTAACTGTGAATCAGATTGACCATATTCTAATAGATAAGAGACATATATCCAGCTTGATGGATGTTAGATCTTACAGAGGAGTTAATATGGACTCAGATCATTTTATGGTTATATCCAAATTTCGACAAAGAATATAAAATCATAAAAATGTAAATACACACCAAGTTAACAGCAGGAAAATCGTAAAATTCAACATTGAAGAGCTAAAAAAGGAGAAAACTGAAACGTTATACAAGCAGCAAATGGAGGAGCAACTAAGAAATAGGAAGAATGACACGACAGCAAATAATGTGACAATAAATGAACAATGGAATGGAATAAAGAATATAATTACTAGAACAGCTGTAAGTATATTAGGAGAAATTGATAAACCAGAAAGAAATCACTGGTTTGATGAGGAATGTGAATTGGTTACACAAGAGAAGAATTTAGCTTATACCGTAATGCTACAAAGAGGATGCACAAGACAATCTAAAGAAGAATATAGAATTAAAAGGAGAGAGGAGAAAAGAGTTCATAGGACAAAGAAGAGGATATATGAGAACCAGCGTATGGAAAACTCAGAAGACTTCAGAAGGACAAACAATAGTAAGCACTCCGATAGGAAAAACTTTAAACCTAGAATCACTATGTGTAAGGATAATGAAGGGATGATTTTAACAAAAAGGAATGAAATTCTAAAACGATGGACCGAACATTTTAAGGAACTTTTAAACAAGGAACATAATGATCTACAATGTATTATAAATAATAACGATTATAGGAATGATGATCATGATGATATTGATGAACCCACCGAAGAAGAGATAAGAGATGTAATAATTGGATTAAAGAAAAACAAAGCACCAGGAATGGATAGTATCCAATCAGAACTCCTTCAGAGTAGCAGTAATGAATTAATACAAGACATACAGAAATTAAGGACATATGGACACAAGAAATGATTCCTGATGATTGGAGAATTGGAGTTACATGCCCATTGCACAAGAAGGGTGACCAGATGATTTGCTCTAATTATAGAGGAATAACGTTATTAAATACCACTTATAAGATATTCTCCAGAATCTTGCACAACAGGCTATTACCATACACAGAAAGGGCCATAGGAAAATATCAAGCTGGCTTCAGAAGCGGAAAGTCGACAATTGATCAAATTTTTACTTTAAGACAAATTATTTAGAAAACATATGAACAAAATATTGAAACTCATCACTTGTTTGTTGATTTTTCAACGGCATATGACAGCATCAATAGAGCTGAGCTTTATAAGGCGATAGTAGAGCTGAACATTCCGAAGAAGCTGGTGAGACTAGTTAAAACATACGATGAAAGAGTAATGGAACGGAGAAAAATTCTCTCCGGCGCCGGGATTTGAACCCGGGTTTTCAGCTCTACATGCTGATGCTTTATCCACTAAGCCACACCGGATACAACTCCGACGCCGGTTGGAATCGTCTCAGATTAAGCTCCAACTCTTGGGTTCCCTCTAGTGGCCGCCCTCTGCACTACATCATAGATGTCTATGAACGCAGGACCGAAGTCCACACATGTGCTGAGGTGCACTCGATATGAGTGACTAGTTGGCCGGGATCCGACAGAATAAGCGCCATCTTAAATCACGAAGTGATTTACGCATATCATATATATATATATATATATATTTTTTAATGTACCGAAGTACATATGATATTTCCATGCAGATATTCTGCGTCATCATACGATGAAAGAGTAATGGAATGGAGAAAAATTCACTAGTCATTCATATCGAGTGCACCTCAGCACATGTGTGGACTTCGGTCCTGCGTTCATAGACATCCATGACGTAGTGCAGAGGGCAGCCACTAGAGGGAACCCAAGAGTTGGAGCTTAATCTGAGACGATTCCAACTGGCGTCGGAGTTGTATCCGGTGTGGCTTAGTGGATAAATCAGCACGTAGAGCTGAAAACCCGGGTTCAAATCCCGGCGCCGGAGAGAATTTTTCTCCGTTCCATTACTCTTTCATTGTATGATGACGCAGAATATCTGCATGGAAATATCATATGTACTTCGGTACATTAAAAATAATATATAGTTAAAACATGCATGGATGACAGTCAGTGTCAAATAAAGATCCAATCTGAACTATCAGATTTATTTCAAACAACTAAGGGTCTAAGACAGGGCGACTCATTAGCGTTTCTTTTATTTAATATTGCCCTTGCAAAAGTGATAAGGGATGCAGATATACAAACTAGAAGTACAATACTCTACAAATCATCCCAAATAGTGGCCTAGGCTGATGATATAGATATCACTGGTCGATCTGTGGAGAATGTTAAGAGAACATTTACTGCTTTAGAAACAGCAGCCCAAAAAATGGGGCTGAAAATTAACGAACAGAAGACTAAGTACATGATTGTTGGATGTAAAAAACAAAAAAGGGACTTGACAACAACAACCCACTTAAAAATTAATCAATATAAATTTCAGAGGGTCTCTAGTTTTGTATATCTGGGCTCCTTAATCAATGACACTAATGATATTAGTGAAGAAATTGATAGAAGAATTCAAAATGCCAATAAAGCATATTTTGGATTATTGAGGCACTTTAAGTCAAGACTTCTTACAAGGGAAACAAAATGCAATATTTATAATGTTTTCGTAAAACCTGTATTAACATATGGCAGTGAAACGTGGACCCTCTCAAAGACTCATATGTCAAGATTGAGATCTTTTGAAACCAAAATTCTAAGGAAGATATATGGTCCAATATGTGATTAAGGAGAATGGCGAATAAGATACAACTTTGAACTTTACCAACTATATAAGTCCCCTGATGTGGTTACAGTCATTAAAATATCAAGATTAAGATGGGCAGGACATGTGCAAAGGATGGCAGATCATGAGATACCAAGAAAGTTATAGGGAATAAATTTGAAGGAAAAAGGAGTGTAGGACGACCAAGACTGCGATGGATGGATGGAGTGTTAGAGGATCTAAAGAAAGTGGGAATTAAAGGATGGTGGTTGGTTGCCAGGGACAGAGATGCATGGAAGAGAGTTCTAAGGGAGGCCGAGGCTCAAATTGGGCTGTAGCGTCGATGATGATGATGACTATGGAAATCAACTCACTGATTACAAAAAACTGACAACAAAAATGCTTAAAAATTTTAATATGCATAAAAGCCAAAGCTAAATGTAACATATATTCCTAACAGCATCCTTCTTTGGCAAAAGTGACCAGAATTGTTGCTCATTTTGCATTACCCAGGAGACAAGTGTGACTTAAGAGAATGTCACAGACGCGAGCAACGAAGACATATAGCATAAAACCCAGAAAGGAAGCTGTAGCTATTTTTGGGTTGAATAGAGGACATGATTGCCTTGCAGCACATCTTTGCAAGACTGGAATTTACAACACAGAAGAATGTCCACTGTGCAGCATACAAGGCTCATCAATGAACAAAAACATCTGCTTTAGTGCACTAAACTGAAGAAAGAAGCGCAGCAGTACAGAAATTTGACTGCTCTTTACTGGGAGACAAGAAGCAAATGGGTTAAATGTTCCCAAAAGCAGCCATTGGAAAACAACATATTTCTAATAGCATAATCGTACTAATCATAACAAAGTTTATTGAATACAATCCCTTAAAATTTATTTCATTTACACAATACATAGAAAATAAATTTCATTACACACCCATTTCGAAAATGGAGGGGGGAGGTTCACAGAATTCGAAATCAATGCTTCTTCACTGTACGCAATAAGATTACTTTGTAAATTTAATAACTTAAAAAAAAACTGATTTTAGCTAATCTTTTGTACAAAGGACTGGTCTAATCACATCACTGATGATAAATCCGATTTGTTTTTCCTAATTGCACTGGATATTTTTGGCATATTAAAATAGTATCCACTACCGTGTTTCAATGGTACAAGCTTAACAAACCAGACATCTGTATGATTGAGATATAGGTACTTTATGATGCCTTTGTACATTGTGGGTTTAAACAATCAGCACTATTTAAAATCTGGACATACAAACACCGACTTGCACTATCCAGTTATACTATTAGACTAATATTAAAGCTTTGATTCAAAAACTCTCAATAGAAATTCCCGAAATAGTATTAGTTGTTATTATTACTTTGAAAACATCCCTTTTATGCAATAAAATAACGTGCTACTTTTACTAACACTATCCTAGACACAGACAAGGAATGCTGACTGGAGAATGTCTTGAGCAAAATAATAAAAGTAGAGGCTATGGAAGTCATCAAATAAGAACTCATATTACAAAAGTGGGGGACAAAGGCTAATTGGGATTTCCTGGTCTCTGATTGAGTCAAGAATCCTGATAGAACAGATATTTAACGCTTGTTGTGAATTTCAGTGACGTCCAGAGAACCCAATTAGTCAACTCTACTCTCCTCACCTCCACGCTGGGGCCCCTGGGATCTTTTAAGATGTGAATGAGACAGTGTTGTACAGAAAGCAATGGGAAGTTACCGCATTTATCCTTTCCAAGAAAAACTGCAAACATGGCATGACAAAACTTTCCATGTCCAGGAGGGGGACGCCTGGAAAGGACACATTATGAAGCAACCCATCAGAGAGAAGAAAAGAAGATTAGAACGTGGAATGTGAGGACTCTTTTGCAAGCAGATAATTTGGAAAACTTGAAGGAAAAAATGAGAAGAAACAGAGTGGATGTGATGGAAATATCAGAAATGAGGTAGGAAAAATAGTGATAAGTTGGTGAGTGATGAATGTAAGTTGTTTTATTCAAGTGGTGAGTGCAAAGAAAGTCATGGTGTTAGTGTATTATTAGGACCTCGTGTGAAAAATAAAGTGATATCAGTGCATTATTTAGATGACTGGATGATAATGGTGAGACTATAAGGGAAGAAAATAGATTTGGTGCTTTGCTTGTGCAAATTTACATGCCACATAGTGGATTAGAAAATGAAGAAGTGGAAGAAAGCTATGACAAGATAGATAGTTGAGAAGGAGAAGAAGGGAGCATGTGTAATCATAATGGACGACTGAAACGCAGTAGTAGGAGAAGGACAAGATGGAAGAATAGTTGCAAAATATAGACTGGGAAAAAGAAATGACAGAGGAGAATCTTTGGTGAATTTCTTTAAAAGAAATTCAATGATTGTTGGAAATACATTATTCTAACAACATAAATGAAGAAGATAAACATGGACATGCCCAAGGGACGAAAGCAGATATCAAATAGACTATATATTGGTACAGGGAAGATTCTGAAATTGCTTAAAAAATGCAAAGACTTTACCAGGAACGGATATTAATTCAGATCATGTTCTGCTGATAGGCGAAGTAGATATTCGTCTGAAGAAAATAAAAGGAAGACAAGTGACGAAGAAATTTGACATGGAAAAACTGAAGAATGAAGAGAACAGAAGAAAATTTAAAGCATATTTTCAAGAGGAAGCCACTACATTAGAATCCACACCTGAGAATAGTAATGAGTACTGGACTCATCTAAAAAGCTGTATACAGAAAACAGCAGAAGAAACAATAGGATACAGAGAAGAAGTGAGAACAAAGAAACTTTGGGTCATAGGCAAAATGTTGGAGAAGATGGAGGAAAGAAAAAAATGGAAAAACATCAATATGGAAGAAGGCAGAAAAACTATAAGAAAGTAAACAACGAACTAAGAAGAGAAACTGATAAAGCAAAAGAAGACTGGATGAAAGAGAAATGTAAAGAAGTAAAGGATCTAGAGAGAAAAAGAAGATATGACTTATGTATCACGAAGTTAAATGTTTGGACTTCATACATAAGAACAGAAAATCCATGTGGTTGATAGAAGACCAAATAGGAAATTAAATAACAAACAAACAAGGAATACTGAACACATGGACGAAACATGTAGAAGAGTTATATGAGATAGGGAATCGTCCAGATAAGTTAACCATAGAAGACAAAGCAACCATATCAGGAAACGAGAAAGGATTTTCTATTTTAAGATAAGAATTTGAACTAGTGCTTAGGGATATGAAGAATGGGAAAGCAACAGGAATTGATGGAATCCCCATTGAATTAGTGAAATGCTTGGGCGAAGACAAGAAGGAAATTCTACCACTATGCAACGAAATATATGACAACGGCAAATGGCCTGAAGATTTTACAGAGACAGTGTTGCTGCCAATAATGCCAGGAAATGTAAGGAGTTCAGGACTATCAGTCTCATATTCCACTCAGCAAAGATTCTCCTACGAATACTGAATTGACGTTTATATTCTAAGATAGAGGGACAGTTGAAAGAAGAGCAGTTTGGCTACAGAAAAGGAAAAGGTACAAGGGATGCAACTGGATTACTACGAACAATTGATGAAAGATACCTAGAGAAGAATAAAGAAGTGTATATAGTATTTGTGGACCTAGAAAAGGTTTTTGACAGAGTTGATTGGAATAAACTGATGAGGATCCTAAAGAAAATTGGTGTGGATCGGAAAGAGATAAGACTGTTCAGTATTATTTACATGAAATGAGTCAAAAGTCAGGATAGGAGAAGAAATGTCCAAAGAAAGTAAAAGAGGAAGAGAAGTACATCAAGAATGATCTTTATCATCTACCCTGTTCAAAATCTACTTGAAGGATATGAAGAACTGATTTCAGAACATGGGAGGAGTAAAAGTAGGAGGAAGAAGAATAATGTGTATAAGTTTTGCTGATGATATAGCGTCATTAGCAGAAGAGGAGACGATACTAAGGGATATATTACTGGAGCTAAATGACAGCTGTGAGTAGTATGAGATGAAGATAAATGCAAACAAGACGAAGACCATGGTTGTCGGAAGAAAAATAGAGAAGGTAAACTTGCGAATTCTAAATGAGGCAGTAAAGCAAGTGAACAGCTTCAAATACTGTACTTCGGACGTACTATAAGCAGTAACATGAGCTGCAGTCAGGAAGTCAAAAGGAGGACAGTAATGGCAAAGGAAGCTTTTAATAGAAAAAAAAAAGTATCTTCTGCGGACCTCTGGAAAAATAACTAAGGAAGAGACTAGTGAAGTGCTTTGTGTGGAGTGTGGCAATGTATGGGACAGAAACATGAACATTACGACGAAATGAAGAGAAATGAATAGAAGCATTTGAAATGTGGATATAGAGAAGAATGGAGCATGTGAAGTGGACAGATGAATAAGAAATGAAGTAATGGAAAGAGTACGTGAAGAAAGAATAATGCTGAAACTGATCAGAAAGAGAAAAAGGAATTGGTTGGGTCAATGGCTGAGAAGAAACTGCCTACTGAAGGATGCACTGAAGGGAATAGCGAAAGGGAGAAGAGTTTGGGGCAGAAGAAGATATCAGAAGATAGACGATATTAAGATATGTGGATCACATGCAGAGACATAAGGGTTTGCTGTGGAAGACCTGCCCATGGGCAGATCACTTATGTATGTATTACAAAAGTGCAAATATCTTAAACTTAGCCAATGTTGCATGCATTATATTTAGTAAATATCACAAAACTAAAGAAAAAAAAACAGTTTCACCTCCTATAGTGAAGAAATTTTAAGTTACACTGAGATATCGAACTGTAAAAAAAAAAGAAACTGAGACACAACAAACAATTTTAAACATGTTCTGAATTTACATATAAAAATTAACTATAAATAGCCTAGCTGTTAGTTCCTGGAAGTAAATCATATTCTTTGGTATTATTATAGAAATACATTAAATTAAGTATGTATTTAGTACATTTCTGTTACAAAATGGCGCACAGTTAGCTGAATGGCTAGAACATCATCTTTCCATGCTGGTAATGCAGATTCGAAATCCAGCAGAAGGCAGCATAAAGAATTACAGTTTCAGCATGTATTAGACGCTTGGGTGAATGACATAAAGTCAAAGTTCCTGCTATTGGATATAACTTTTTTTTTTAACTTTCGTAATTGATATGTTTAAGAGTTTTATTTCCCACAATTGTTACATTTTACATGCAGAAATTAATTTTTCTTCCATTCTTCCTATCGAAAATACCTACAGGAAGAGAAGAGATGATATTTAAATACCATGAATGTTGTTCCTGCAAACATCTGCCCATAGGACGTACTACTGAACTGTCAGCATCATTCCGATGTACAGCCAGGAATTATAATGGAAAAAATGGTAATAACCAACATATGTATTCTGCTCAGAGTTCCTCCTGATTTAAGTGAACAAAACTGATTGAATAGTTTCAAACATTTCCAAATATGGACAATTAATTTTATTTAAAAAAAGTGATGATAACTTCTATCACTCATAGAAATCTACTATCTGCAAGCCTGACTAAAATGTGCGTACATAGTAGGCATCTTACTACTAAGGACGACATGACAGGGAAAGATTTTTCTCCTCACCTTTCACAGTTATCATAAGGACACAGTAGTAAGTCTCTGTTACTTGGATCTTGATGAATAAGCACGTGTACTTTCAGTTTACATCTTGACATGAAACGTTTCTGGCAAACATCACAAGTGAATTCTGCAACATACAAGATAACAAAACAGACAACATTATGCCAACATCATAGATGTTATGATTAATCACAATTAGAGGGCCAATATTAACATTCTAGCCAACATGAAATGAAATAGGAAAACTGCTGAACTTTTAAATAAAACAGATTTCTTTATGCTTACATTAATATTCTTATAGAATTTCTGATCACTGTTCAAGTGAATAATTTCATGGGTATATATTTTCTTCATTCATGTAAGTAAGATTAATCAGTCATGATTAGGGTTCCTGATTTCAAAACCAAAAATCCAGGACACACTACAAAATTTTGGTGATGTATGAAGAAAATTTTGGACATGGTACAATAAAGACAGGGAGTACACATGTAACAGTAAGTGTAGACATCAGTTATTAAACAGCAGTGGTAGGTCACAGATGTGTCAAAGCAGCGCTCAATATTAAGAATTCTAATTACATAGCAAGAAGAGGAATATACAGTGCTTGACCTTAGAGGTGAACTTAGAGGTATGGGGCTCGACATTGAAGTAAACAGATTAAGAATTGGAGCTTTTAACAGAAATAGAATAAATACTGAGGAAAAAAACAAAAATGTGGAGGAGACGAGGAATTAGTATGGGGATTAGGAGTTATATTAGCAATTCTTTTAATAATCGACAGGGTTGAACTAAACCCCGGTTCTCCAAAAAATCAGTTAAAACATTTCAGATGTTAAATAGTGAGTTGATAAAGGATGAAATAAATGAGTTAAGGAACGAAATTAATGAAATAGAGGTGGCCATGACTGAAGATTAAACAGGAAGTTTGGTGCTCCAGTTATATTTACCTTTTATTCATATTCTTACAAGTGTCTAGTGTGACAATTGTATGAGATCTGCAGTTATACGTGTTAACTTGTGAAATCCATTAACATTTTACTGAGATACTGTTTAATATTCCGTAATGTTATCTTTATCACTCCAAGCATTCTATTTGCATGGTTGCTGTGGTTGCTACCAACAAGATCCTAGATTTCAACTGATTTGGTGAATTATTTTAAAACACTCATGTCAAATGTAAGTACAGACGTCAATATTTCTAAAACAGCATGCCAATTTTGTGGTCAGTATTATAAAGGAATTAAAATACATATCAGTAAAGCACATCCTGAACAATATAGAGAATCTTTAATACCTGTCCAATCGTCTACGAATGATACAAACAAACATGTTGGGCTTTCCCCAAATATATCTCAAAATAAAATGGTGCATCTTCAAACCAGATTTGTCCAAATACTAATAAAAATAATGGAAATTGCATTTATAAAAAAAGAAATGAATAAATGGCTCGATATTTTCAAATTAGATATGATTGACAAAGCATTTGGGGAAAATGTTGAAAACTTTCTTAAATTCTTGGTTGACGCTTTAGATTTACTACCCGGACCAAAAAATCCAATTTCTAAATATTATGAGGCTCGAAAAGGTGGGAGATTTAAAAACAATAACTGCCAATATTCTACTCTAGCAATCCACAACACAGTTAAAAAAAATGACCGCGAAAGAAGAAAAGCTAAATTTGACTATGAACTAATTCAATAAAAATACTTTTATCAGTACAGGAAAGCTGTAAGGAAAATTATTTCCAATGATAAATCGCAGACATTAAAATTGTGAAAAGATGTAGTTGAAGATTTCTTCAAAAACAAGTTTGAAATGTCCAATCCTCACGTAAGAATGTTTTATGAACTATCAAATAATGAAGATTTGGCTCAAAACATTACATTTTCCCAAGATTTAATCTTTTCTGTTATCAAGAGTATAGCAGTACCAACGCTCTACCACTGAGCTACCCGGGAACTCTAACCGACACCGATCCAATTTTTCCCTCTATATCCACAGACCTCAAAGTGGGCTGACAACCGTCAAGCAACCAACTTCGAGTGCACACTAACTCCGTGTGACTTAAATTGTGGTTTTCTGTTAACTAACAGTGACGTGTATTATGCAAATCAAGATTTCAGGTATAACTCCCTGTAAAGTTGATTTGAATAATTTCGAGGGAAAAATTGTTCCGGAGTCGGGTATCGAACCCGGGACCTTTGGTTTAACGTACCAACGCTCTACCACTGAGCTACCCAGGAACTCTAACCGCCCACTTTGAGGTCTGTGGATATAGAGGGAAAAATTGGATCGGTGTCGGTTAGAGTTCCTGGGTAGCTCAGTGGTAGAGCGTTGGTACGTTAAACCAAAGGTCCCAGGTTCGATACCCGGCTCCGGAACAATTTTTCCCTCGAAATTATTCAAATCAACTTTACAGGGAGTTATACCTGAAATCTTGATTTGCATAATACACGTCACTGTTCGTTAACAGAAAACCACAATTTAAGTCACACGGAGTTAGTGTGAACTCGAAGTTGGTTGCTTGACGGTTGTCAGCCCACTTTGAGGTCTGTGGATATAGAGGGAAAAATTGGATCGGTGTCGGTTAGAGTTCCTGGGTAGCTCAGTGGTAGAGCGTTGGTACGTTAAACCAAAGGTCCCGGGTTCGATACCCGGCTCCGGAACAATTTTTCGCTCGAAATTATTCAAATCAACTTTACAGGGAGTTATACCTGAAATCTTGATTTGCATAATACACGTCACTGTTCGTTAACAGAAAACCACAATTTAAGGCACACGGAGTTAGTGTGCACTCGAAGCTGGTTGCTTGATGGTTGTCAGCCCACTTTGAGGTCTGTGGATATAGAGGGAAAAATTGGATCGGTGTCGGTTAGAGTTCCCAGGTAGCTCAGTGGTAGAACGTTGGTACGTTAAACCAAAGGTCCCGGGTTCGATACCCGGCTCCGGAACAATTTTTCCCTCGAAATTATTCAGTATAGCAGTAGATACTAGTCCGGGTCCAGATAGAGTATTAGTGAAGGCAATCAGGGATCCAATTGCAGTTCATGTAATAGCAGAAATAGCTAATAAGATGTTGAAAACTGATACAGTCCCCGAAGTGCTAAAAAATGCTAGAACAATATTAATATTCAAAGGTGGAGACGAGAATGATTTAAGAAACTAGAGGCTGATCACTATCTGCTCTGTCGTTAGAGTTAAAGCATTAGATAGAATTGCCAGAGAATATATAGAATTAAATCACTATCAACGTGGGTTTGTCATGACACCTGGCATCTTTATGAATGTAAACATATTAGATGAAATCCTACGCACAGCAGGTAATAAAAAATCTTCAGCTTGCCTAGTATTTCTTGATGTTAGTAGAGCCTTCGACAACATTGGACATGCTCATCTAATAAATACGATTGATAATTCTGTCTTACCAGAAGCCGCAAAAAGATTGATCAACTTGCTTGTATGAACAAGCAATGGTTATACAAGAAAAATTAGCTTAAACTGTGGTGTAATGCACGGCGACTCTATTTCACCTCTTCTATTCAATTGGGCCATAAACCACTTACTTAATGAATTGACAGAAAGGAATGTCTCTAAAAACTATGGTCCAGTTAACCTCAGACACTGATCCTCTTACATTACTCTGCTTTGCCGATGATATTGTAATTGTTGGGAAAGACAAAGAAACTGCTTCCATTCTTGTTACGAATGCAATATTACTACTGCAAGAAATAGGTTTGAATATCAATACAGAAAAATCAAGCACCATCATTATCAACAATGGAAAATTTGAGCAAGATCAAATTTCAACTGTTGTGGGTCATATTAATAGCATCAGTGTAGCCAAAGAAATTAAATATCTAGGCGCTACATTTAAACAAACACTAACATTCAATGAAAACTAAGTATTGGAAAAACAAAAGATGCACCTCAACAAACTAAAATCAAGTCATTTGCTTCAGCCACAACAAAAATTAGTCATCTAATCAGTTCATCGGGCCAACTTTAATATATACATTTCAAACTGCATCTGTGGATCTGATCCCCAAAAAATTCCTCATTAAAGCTGACAATATGATTAAAAGTGCAGTAAAAGAAATATTACAATTACCAAGTGAAATTCCTAATAGCATGCTGTATACAAGTACCAAATACAAAGGATTGTCAGTGATGCGTGCTACAAGGGAAGCCTATCTGCAGCAACTCAACATCAATGCCAAGCTGTGGTGATACCAATTCACAAGTCTGGTGACAAAAATAATCTTAATAATTACAGACCCAGTCTCTCTAAAGCAGCGGTTCCCAAAGTGTGCTCCGCGGAGCCCTTGGGGTTCCGCAAGTAAGTCTCAGGGGCTCCGACCGCAGATGACAAGAATTTCTGCTTCCATCTAGCCTCTAGTGCGAAAAACGTAAACTACTTCCATCAAGCGAAAAGTACTTTCTCAGAAATTAGTTTGATTTCTTCTTGCTAGATAGAAGCAGCAATAATAATAGATCTACTATAGCCATTAGTCATCAACCAGTGCTCAGTCAAAGGGGGATAATAACAACTGTAACCTTACTTTTGAAGAAAATAGTGCGAATTCTTTGGGATTGAATACAGAATATACTACACATGATCCTGCTTCAGAGTTTACGATGCCTAGTGTAGAAGTACAGAAAAGGATGTAAAAAACGAAAATATTGTGATTCATATTTGGATATGGGATTCACTGAGTTTGCTGAAGGACGTCCACAGTGTGTGATGTGTAACAAAGTTTTGCCCAATAGTTCTATGTTCCCTGCCAAGCTTAGGCAGCATTTCGAATCTCATCCTGACTTCACAAATAAAACTGCAGACTACATCAAAAGAAAATAATATGACGAACTCCATGCAGTTCAGAAAAAAATTTTATCTCGTGTAAAGACAAATAACTATAAAACACTGGGAACGTCGTACTTAGTTAACCATGACCTGGGTCTTACCTTGCCGGAATTCTTACAAAACCACTATTAGTGAAGGTAGTGAAGTGAATGGTGGACGAAAGAACTGCAAACTTAATCTCCAGTGTGCCCTTATCAAATAATACTGTGCGTAATGGGATCCAGGATCTATCAAATGATGTTAAAAATACCATTATTTCCCATATCAGTGAAACGAAATTTTTGCTACAACTTGACGAATCCACGGACGTTGCCGGATTAGCTGTGCTAATGACGTTTGTGCAGTACGAATTTTCAGATTCCTTTCATGACGATATTTTGTTCTGCAAGCCATTGCACACCTCCACAAGAGGTTCTGAATTTTTTTTCCCATATCAGTGAAACGAAATTTTTGCTACAACTTGACGAATCCACGGACGTTGCCGGATTAGCTGTGCTAATGACGTTTGTGCAGTACGAATTTTCAGATTCCTTTCATGACGATATTTTGTTCTGCAAGCCATTGCACACCTCCACAAGAGGTTCTGAATTTTTTTTCCCTGTTAGATGTCTTCATTGAAAACTTGATACCGGTACCATAGTATTATTATGATGTACCGAAGTATATCATAATAATATTATAATATGCGTAAATAATCACTTAGTGATTCAAGACGGCGCTCATCCCGTCAGATCCCGGCCACTTAGTCACTCGTAATGAGTGCACCTCTGTACATAGTGCATTGGACATTGTGCCACTGTCACATATTCTGTGACACAGTATATGAGGGTAAGCTACCAAAGGGAAAACTGAAAGATAGAATTTAAACTGAGGGGATTCGATCTTGCATCGGAACTGGAATCCGGTGTGGCTTAGTGGATAAAGTGTCAGCACATAGAGCTGAAAACCCGGGTTCGAGTCCTGGTGCCGAAGAGAATTTTTCTCTGTTCTATCCATCCTTCATCGATACCATGGAACAATTGCATTAATGTACGCACAGATGGTGCAAAGCCCATGGTAGGTCCTGTTGCTGGCGCTGTTACAAGGATCAAGAAAGTTTAAAAAACTGCACAAGTAGTTACTGCGTACTACACTGACACGCCCTTGCAAGGAAAAAAAAATACCAGCATTATTAAGGCATGTATTAGACAACGTCGTCTAAATTATCAACTTTGTTAAGGCACTACGTTTGCAGTGTAGGCTACTCAAAATTCTGTGTGAAGATAGGGAAGTATACACAAGTCATTGTTATTAATTATTTATTACACATGGTTGTCTCTTGATAAGCGTTGTCTTTAGTTTTGAATGACCAAAAGAGTTTGCGAGCAGATTATTTGCATGATCAGGAATCGTTGTACAAATTATGTTACTTAGCACACATTTTGTAAAAAATAACGAATTCAGCACATCCATACAAGGGAAACAGAAACCTATATTCAATGCTAATGATAAAATTGCCGCATTGAAGAAAAAAATAACGTTCTACATAGAAAAAAGTGTCTCGAATAAGAATCTGACATGTTTCTCACTGACTTCAAACTTTACAGAAGAAAATAACATAACAATGAATAACTCATTCATAGCAATAATAAAAGAGCACCTTGACAATTTTCTTCAAAATATGAATTCATACTTTCCAAGGGAAACTCAAGAATCGATTCAAAACAAATATGAGTGGATTGTAGATCCATTTTCAGTGAAGTCAAAACCATCAGCCCTCACTGCTACAGAATATGAGCTCCTCATAGACATGGTTTCGGATAGCCTGTCAGGCATCATTTAAAAGCAAACCACTTCCCGAATTTTGGCTTTAGTTAGGGGAGAATCTTTCGATATTAAGATCAAAAGCTAAATTGATCTTACTGCCTTTTGGTACTGCATACCTCTTTGAAATGGCCTTGTCGAAGTACACGGCTACAAGAACATGATATCGAACTCGTTTGAATGCAGAAGAAGATATGTGTCTTCAACTGACTGTGACATCGGGCATTGACAAACTCTGTCGCAAGAAACAGGCACATTCTTCACATTAATTCGGGTGTAAATGTAACATTTTAACATTTTTTACATATCTTAACTACCGGTACTACTTATAATTATCATTTTGTACATTTAAATAATATTTTCTCCAGTTATTTTTTACTATTATTTCCTTTATATATTATTATATATATTATTATTATTATTATTATTATTATTATTATTATTATTATTCATACTTTCGTATACATATCGTGTGTATTATGCTTCATAGAACATATACAGATAGAACTAAACACCAAACATTTCTTGAGGCATCTTCTATGCCACATCAATAAATTTAAAAATGCAGTTATATTGTCAAACTCCAAAGCAGCTATTCTATCAATAGTCTCTAAACACACACCATCTCAAACAGCAGAAATAACTAAAATGCTCTCTCAATTATTATCACTCAATAAAAGAATTGTATTCCAATGGATACCATCCCATTGTGGAATCCTGGGAAACGAGAATGCGGATGCTTTAGCAAAGAAGGGCTGCACTGCTACTTACAGATTTGTTACTAAATCTACGTATTACTCTGTGAAAAGATTTATTAAATCTACATACTTAGACTTCAACAAACAAAATTTGATAACACAATCTCAAGGGAAAAAATGGAACTCTCTGCATCAAAATCCACAGTTAATTTCCGATTTACCACGAAAATCGTCTGTAGCTGCATGTAGATTGGCAACAGGCCATGATTGTTTGGCCAAGCACCTGCATAAAATTGGAATATATCAGTCCCCTAACTGCCCATTGTGCAACTCAAACCAAGAAATGGATTCGGAACACCTCAAAATCTGTGCTTCAGTGGCTGGCCATGATAATATCTTTGAAAAATATTGGAGTGCAAGAGGTCAAATGACTTTGTCAAACGCCTGGCATTAGAAAACAACAACAACAACATTTCTTGGGGCTCCATGAGAAACTTTTGCTTCAAAAAGGGCTCCGTGGCTGAAAAAGTTTGGGAACCACTGCTCTAAAGTATTTGAAAAATGTATAAAAACACGGTTAACACAATTTTTAGAAAACAAATACACTACTATATGATAATCAATTTGGTTTCAGAAAAAAATTTGAGCACTGATAATGCTATTATGGCAGTTACTTCAAAAATAATTCAACAATTAGATGTAGGAAATAAATGTCTAGGAATTTTTCTAGACTTACAAACAGCTTTCGATACAGTCAATCACAATATACTTTTGAATAAAATGGATAGATTGGGAATTAATGGAATGGCTTTAAAATTATTTAAATCTTACTTAAGTAACAGAACTCAAGCAACTAAAATAAATGATCACCTTAGTGAATCACGCAACATTGATATATGTGTACCTCGGGGGACGATTTTAGGTCCTGTTTTGTTTTTAATATATATCAACAATTTACTTAAAATTGACATTGAGAAATATTCAGGTACTTTGTATTCTTATGCTGATGATACTGTGGTTATATTTAGCGGTTCGAGTTGGAATGAAACTCAACTATTGGACATAATTAATAAAAAAATGACTCTTTTGCTTAATATAACTCAAGAATTTATTATTACACTTATATTTTGTGTATACAAATACGAAGGGACACATGTAGAAAATTACTATGCATATAAACTATCTCTCTTACTCAGAAATTCCAGGTAGGTGCTATGTAATAGGGCATATTTACTAAGGTTGTTGGACATAATTTAGTCAACCTTTTACACGTCTAATATAATAGGAATTTTTTTATTACTGTAAGGATTCAGTTTTTACAAAAAGAAATATAAAACGATAAATTTACATAACTACTACTACTACCAATGAAAAAAAAAAAAGTTTTGCACAACTAAAGCAGCCTAGACCAAACAAAATATTATCAGTAACCACTAACCAAATAAGTGCTGCTTTCATGAACTTACAAATGAAGGGAATGGAAATGGATGTACATCATAAAAAAAATACGCATGGAACTCTATGAAAAACTTATCATACAATGCTACATCACATCTTTTGCATGCTTATGTGGTTTTCCTTTTGCAGTAAACACATCTTTTAGATTTCTGGCATACACCGCGAGAAAAATGGACTAATTCTACAGAACTGGAACGATTAATTGTAGCTAATGACTGTTTTTATAAGGTCACATCAGTCCCTCCAATTATCCCTGATACTTCTACAGAGGAGGCCCAGGAATATAGTTGTATTTCTACCACGTTTTCATTTTCGCAATCTGTGTTATGAACAATTTCATTGCAATCTACAGACTCCTTATTGACAAAAAGTTCAGCTGGAGCCTCAAGTTGGCAATGGCACAGAGATTGTTACAATCTTCGTCAACCGAAACGTCACCAGTTTCATTACCGTCATTTTCAGGAGGTTGTAGAACCACTCAATATTTCAAACATTTTCTTGAGAAAATACTGTCTCAAGTTCCTCCAGTATTTCGAAAGTGATAAGACTCTTTTTGTGAGATTTGTCGTAATTATCTTTAAAATAAGGGAAAACAAACGTCTTACAAGAAAACATTCTTATGGCGGCAGATAAAAAAGTTCATTTCTTTCACCATGTTAATAATCTCAAAAGAAGTGCTTATACAAATTTTGGCCACTCAACCGCAATTACGAGGGCCATAAAAAAATAAGTTCGCCAGGAGAATTTAACAGAAAGAAAACACGATTTCATTGGAAAAATTTATTGGGACAGAAAAAGCAATTGTAGAGCTATTGGATAAATCGCAATATAGCGAACGCCAGTAGGGGAAGTTATCCCCACCCACATGAAATGTGCATTTAACACAACACTCGCCTATCACGTAGAGTGTCTGATGAGCTAGTAGGGGAAAAGTGGAAGGGGTCGTGGGCGGAGCTTCTATGTTCGCTATATTGCGATTTGCTCGAGCTATTTTTCAACATATTCTCACCAGAATTGAGATATTTGTCATATCATGGGATCGACAGAGACTTGCAAATGGCTATCAAACTCTGGTTCTGATCCCAGGCGGCTGACTTCTATGACACAAAGATATAAAAATTGATCCCATGGTATGACAATTCCAGTTGAGGATATGTTGACAAATAGCGCAACAAATGCTGTATCTGTTCCAATAAATCTTTCCATGCAATTGTGCTTTTTTCTGTAAACGGCCGCAGGGAAAATTACTTTGTGCACGGCCTCGTAATTGCGGTAGAGTCGCCAAAATTTGTATAAGCAATTCTTTTGACATTATTAACATGGTGGAAGAAAAAAAATTAACTTTTTTATCTGCCCTCATCAGAATGTTTGCTTGTTAGTTGTATTAGCGGGATAGTATTTTTCCAAAAAAATTACTTCACGTATCGTAAGTTTTCGTAAATTTTCATAGGAAATATGAAAGTAAAGAAAATCAGTTCACAATAATTATCAATAATAATATTATTAGAAAATTTAGCAAAATGTACGAAAGATTCCCTATGTGCCCATAGGGTCGAAAATGAACCACGTCAAATTTCTTATACTATTACACCTCTACTGAATACAATTCCTGACTCCACCTCATGTAATCATATTGGTTACTGCTTGCCCTATGTTAAAAACAATAACAGAACTAAAATACTTAAAAATGAAGTGTCTATTTACATTTCTTTGTTGACGTGCATTATAACCAAAATGAAGTGTTACACATTTTCAGTTAAAATGCATTGCAGAGAGCTACAACGGAACAATTGTACAAACAAAAGTATTGCCAATATATTATCGAACACATAATGATGGTGTCCAACCGAAAATTTAAACAATTATTAAAAGAACTAATAAAAATATGATGTGGGTCATTGACAATCCTGTGGGCATATATGGGTTAATCTCTTTTGTTTGAAACTTGTTTATATAATTTTTCATTTTAAATTTTATTGTGAGCTATTCTGTGTCGCAGGGCAAACCCAAAATATTGGGTCAGACCAACAAATAATTTAAATTAAATCAGACACTCAATGATTTGCTTCCCTATTACAAGAATTTCATACATCCATCGACACAATTTCTGATAATCTTCAGAGTTTAGAAACATGGAGAACCAGCATTAAGGGATTTCCTGAACCATCTAAATGAGGTCCACACTCAGATCCAGTTTATGATGGAAATAGAACGGATGAATGGTTACCCTTCCTGGATGTAATGATACACAGAAAGTCTGGGACACAGCATCTATAGGAAGCCCACCCAAACAGATAGATACCTACATAAGAACTTGAACCGCCATCCCAGTCAAAAATGGGCGATGATGAAGACATTGATTGAGCGAGCGAAACGAACCTCAGAATCACAACACCTCCGATAAGAAATGGATCACCTTACAACCACACTACGGACAAATGGCTACTCAATACCTGAGATTAAGAGGCCATACATCCCAGGAGAAAACCAGCCATACAGATCAGCAGATGAAGGCACAGTCGTCCTCCCATACCATAGAAATGGGACGGATTGCATCAGCAAGATCTTGAAATGCCACGACATAGAGACAGTCTTTGTGTCAACTAGATTCAGATTATGCTAGGATCAGCCAAGGACAAGCGAGGCAGGTTGGTTACCATAAGAGTGTACAAGAACCAGTGTTCTTGTGGAGCCTTATACATTGGCACAACACATTGGAGCATTAAGATCAGACTGACAAGAGCACTATCGAAACTGCAGGTTGGGACAGATAGATAAGTCGGTGTGGCAGAACATGCATTCCAAGATGGGAATCACGACATACAGTTCAAGGACACAGATATCCTTATCAATATGGTTAATTTTTCCCCCACCCATATCACGAAGCGATTAAAATCCACAAACATACTAATAACTTCAGCAGCAAAGAGGAAGATCTGAAGCTCAACAAATGTTGGCATTCAGTCCTGAAAGTACACAATAAAACCAAATCATCGACAACAACAAAACGACAGTACTATGAATGAAATGCATGGTTCAGCGGGTGCGGACCGCATTGTCAACAGAACATACCACCCTGTTCCCGACTCTACTAGTAAGGACAGACAAACAGTCTCGATATCAGTTGCCACATGTACATCAATGAAAACATTTCGACCAAGGATATCTCACCATTGATGTCTGCCATAGTAGCAGATGAAATGTCTGGTAGAAACAACACCAGCAGAATACGGCATCTCAGCCTGGAAAACCTTCATCATATACAGACCGGCTGTGAAAGCTTATATACTAAGGTAAAATTTATGCCAGCATCAACAGTTATACAATAAATATAAGTAAATATATTTGGTTAAAGTAGTTAAATTTTTATTTTGAATTTATTATTTTATTTTTAGATGAAATTTAATGTTTAGCAAATTTTAGAATGATTAGGGTAAGTTATTCATGACAGTATACCTGTAAAAACCATACAGTGGAAATACGTACTAACCAGAGTGAGTACATGGTTTTCTAAGCACAATACAGCGCTCCAATATATTATTTATATAGCAATGAATATTGAATCATCATCATCATCATCATCATCATCATCATCATAAGCCTTCATGTACGAGGCGCATCCAGAAAGTAAGTTCCCGATTTTTTCCCATTGAAAGTAAACGTAATTAGCCGTGTCAATTGTGCATACGTAACAGATCTATGACGTATCAATCATATGCCAGCCTGGTGCCAGTAGCGTGGCAGCAGTGGTCCGAAATGGAAGCTCTCATTCCTTCTCCCGCCGCCTGCGAGGTTCAGTCGGTGATAAAGTTCTTTAATCCACAAAGCATTGCGCCAATTGAAATTCATCGGCAGCTTTGTCAGGTCTATGGGCCGAACATCATGAGTAAGCAGATGGTGCGTCGCTGGTGTAGGCAGTTTTCCGAAGGTCGTCAAAGTGTCCATGATGAAGAGCGCAGTGGGCGGCCGTCCCTCATCAATGATGATCGTGTTAAGCTGTGCGGCAGTGCATCATGGAGAACAGTCGCGTCGCTTCACGATTACGGAGCTGAGCAGCCATTTTCCGCAGATATCGCGATCCTTGTTGCATGAGATTGTCACTAAGCACCTGCTGTTCAAAAAAGTGTGTGCCAGGTGGGTGCCAAAAAACCTGACACCCAAACACAAAATGCAATGTTTAAAGCAGCACTGACATTTCTGCAACGGTATCACGATGACGGCGACGAGTTCCTCGACAGGGTCGTCACGGGCGATGAGACTTGGATTTCGCACTTCACCCCGGAAACCAAGCAGCAGTCAATGCATTGGCGGCATAGTGGATTTCCGGTCAGGACGAAATTCAAACAGACGCTGTCGGTACAGAAAGTGATGTGCACGGTGTTCTGGGACAGGAAGGGCATTCTACCCATTGACTTCCTTCCAAGAGGTGAAACAGTGAACGCTGACTGTTAGTGTGAAAAACTGCGAAAATTGCGACGTGCCATTCACAACAAGAGGCGTGGAATGCTTACTGCAGGTGTTGTGCTCCTCCACGACAATGCTCGTCCACATACGGCTCAGCGCACAGCAGCTGTTTTGACGGAATTTGGCTGGGAGTTGTTTGATCATCCACCCTACAGTCCTGATCTTGCTCCCTGCGATTTTCACGTTTTCTTGCACCTCAAGAAATTCCTGTCCTCCGGTGAGCGTTTTGACAACAATGAAGAGCTGAAGACGTCTGTCACACGCTGGTTCCATTCACAGGCGGCAGAGTTCTATGACAGAGGGTTACAAAAGTTGATCCCACGATACTACAAGTGTCTCAATTCTGATGGTGGCTATGTTGAAAAATAGCTGAAACATTGCTGTACCTGTTGCCAATAAATGTTTTCCTGAAAGTGTGTGTTCTTTTTTTTTTTAAATAGGGAAACTTACTTTCTGGATGCGCCTCGTATTAGACTCCTGTCGATCTGTTATGGTCTTGTGCCAATATTTTTAGATTGTCCTGAATTTCTTCGTCCTCTTGGAACATAAGATTTGTTTAGGCCATCTAGTACAATCCATCTCATGCTCTTGCCATTTCAGTCTATATTGCTGTAGATAATTAATTAACGATTCGATCAGTTTTAAGTTCTTTGAGGATATCTTCATTTCGACAGCAGTCAAGCAATGAACATCCTGCAGTTCTTTGCATGAATCACATTTTGGCTGTTGTTAACAGTCTCTCATCACATTTTCTTATTCTCCATGCCTTGCTGCCATAAACTATAACTAGATGAATATTGAATATGTTTCATAATATACAGTACAACTTCATTTGTACGTTTTTATGGGGGTCTGAAGAAACAAAACGCATAAGTGACAAAATGTATAATTGATGGCATTTAATAACATCTGAAATAGTTTTTAAAGTCTACAGTAAATATCAATATAACGAAATCCTAGGGACATCTGAAATTACTTTTTTATAGTGAAATTTCTTTATATTAAAATACGTTATTTTTAAAGAAAAAACATGCTTCTTCATTAACCTCTACTTACGCCATAAATTCAACATATTTCGCATGTAGGTATGTGAAATAGAATAAAAAACTAACTTGCATTGTATATGAAGGGAACAAATTTGAAGAAATGTGTAGGAAATGTACTACAAAATTCAAGTTTTATGAAGTACTTGATAGAACAAGATGTGCCATGTTGCTTGGGAAGTCATGTTGTGAGATTAGTGAAATGCGAAAATGTGATTGGAGGTGCCATGTTAAAAGATTAGTGAGCTGTGTTTGGTAGAAGGAAACTAGATGGGGAGAACAAGTAACAACTGAATGAAAAAACTAACACAAAATAAATTCATACATATGTACCATAGTGGACAAACTATATTACCTAGGTCTTTAATGACCACGTGGCCACTGCGTAATTGCAATAGCTATTAATATAATATAAAATATACCCCTATTTGCTAACAAATTGTATACACTATTTAAACTTTTTCTTTAAAAATAGATTCTTTTCAGGAAGGCAGCAACATTTTTAATTTGTTATACTGATTTTTTTCTTTTCATAAAAACGAAATTCGTTAAAATTAAGTTCAAATATTTTAACATTAAATCTTAATGGGAAAAAGGCAGGCAACAGAAAATAATTTCGTAATATTGAATATGTCGTCATATGGGCGCTCATTACAACATTTTACTGTATATGGGGAGAACAAGTTAAGTCAATTTAATACAATTTTCACAAGAAAAATTTATAACTCCAAGTTAAGCCACCTTTGAGTCTATAATAGAGTATTCAAATTTATAATACATATTCTTGAAGAATGTAAGATTATTTACAGAAAATCTTAGCTGCTTAGAGCCAAAGCTGGCTGATATATTACATTTACATTTCAAACTCCAATCCAGAAAATGTTACATTGATTTACCTTGTTCTTTCTGTGTGAGCTCCATTTAATATGTGATTATTTCACAAAAAATCAGTTATTTTGGACTGCTTGCTACTAAGGAACAATCATATTTTGATAATTGTTCCATAATTTTAATTTGCTGTTACATCATGGTGTGTTACAAAATGTTTCACTGTTTCTAAAGTAACAGCATCATTAAATAACACAAGAGTGGTGAAGGAAAATATGAGCAGCTTCGAATTTTCACCAATTTCAAAGTAGATCACATCTTAACAATGTTCTTATATTTTCACAGCAAACCTAATTTAGAGCAAAACTGATTTAGAACATATAAATGACGTTTCGTTTTTCTTGGGGTTGGGGTTCAAAATAACATGTTATAAGTGTAAAAACGTATAAACGAAAAACATATAACTGTAATAAATTAATATGCAAAATATAGCAATTTTGCTGGGATGTCAGAAAAACAAGTATGTGTGAAACATATAAGCCTAGATCATATATACCCAGATAGATCGGCCTTATAGGCTTTGAAGTTAACAACTTTTGTCAGGTTTACTATGCTGCCATCTAGTTGTTACATAAGAAGTCATGTCATAATTCCCATTTGAATTGCATTAGCAACTGTACTGCCATCTCGTGTTCGTTTACGGCGGACGGGTGGTAATCCTGGTGGTTGTTCTCTTCAAAGTGCTGGTGATTTTAACATAGCGATGAGTTATCTGTTACATATATGATCTAGGATATAAGACAAGTTTTACTGTCCACAAAATTATGGAGGTAAAATGGTTCTGTTGTTAATTAACATACATAGAACTATGCATCCTCTTTCATACCTGGTGGGTGAAAAAGTTTGTTGTGTTGTTGTAACAGTGACCAAAATCTGAAGTTCTTTCCACAATCACATTTATAATTTCGATGACTTCTTTGATGACGTTTAAGTTCTCGTGCACTGGTGAAGCCAACAGTACATTCTTCACAACTGCAAAATTTATACTAGGTTAAACCAGCATAATCTTAAATGTTTTAATATAAAAATACTAGAATAGTGGCAAAGGAAATGGGAGTACCTCACCGAAATCTGCCCTAAATGCCACTTGTCCATCACAAATTCCACCTGAATTTTCTAAGATTTTTTGTTGTTCTTGCTGCTACTTAACGCAGAGTTCTTGGCACTAAAACCATTGACTCTCTTGCTCTCCAATATGCTTGCCACGATTTACATGTGGGTCTCTAGTTCTCATCATCTGGCTAACAGTACATCAATATTCAAAGTATGTGAAAAACTATTCAACACTTTCTGAACCCTAAAACCAATAAAGAAAAATAATTTCACCGAAATATGTTTATGTTAATATCATATAGTAGTGAAACAACGCATCCCATGCTGTCGTGGTCTAAGGTATTCTAGGACTCTCATTACAGAATGCACGTTGGTTTGAGTCCTCATGGGGAAAGAAATTTTCTCATGAAATTTTGGCCAATGTATGAGACCAGTGTCACCCAGTATCGTGATGCACTTGGGGAGGTACAATAGGTAGCGAAATCTGATTACAAAAGTCAGCTATAATATGCTACCCACATGATAACTCCATTCTACTGTAGTTGGATGATTGTTCATCTCTGCTTCGGCATGTGGGCATGAGGCCAGCAGCTGGCTGGTCACTCTGGCCTTGAAAGGGCTGTAGCATTACAATTTTAGTGAAACTTTGCTTTGTTTCCTATGGTATTTGTGGTGGTTACATTATTACTACATAACAAATGACTTGTAAGAAAATATGATAAAAATACTAAATCCAATTAATTACTCAAGGAGATTATGGTAAAAAAAATGCAGGAGTTTTGTACAGAAAATAAACATATCACAATATATGCAGTCAAACCTTTTATTTACTACACTGAACATGGCCAATTTGTGCCTATTTTAAATTATAATAATTGTCTTTCTTTCTCTTGTTATTAATGATACATGAAAAGTTATTTATAGAAAAGACAAGATGTATGCTAATTATACTGTAAGTGACCAATGGTCATTTATTATTGCAAAATTATTCCATGAATTGCTACAGTTCACGTGACAAAAGTGAAATAAATTAAATATATTTTGTACTGGTAATTCAGTATTGTCAGCCCAACAATTTGGTTCGAATTGAGATGTCATACACTCTCAAAGCAAGGGCGTCCACAGGGGGCAGCCAGTGGTAGCAATTGCTACCATTGAGATTTTTATTTTTTTTACGTGTTTTTTTATTTTTCTCTATGTACTGTATTTGGTACATATTTTCTCAAACCCTCCATAAACAATTCAACAAAAGTGAGTGCTTTAAACTATGAGTGCGTGTGCAGGGTAATTTAGATTTCAGAACTGGCTATTTTTCATGTTCAATTTTTTCTCTCTTCATCCATTCGTTTCTCTAACTTTCTAACCATCTTGTTACCACTAAGACTGGATCCTACGGGCACCCTTGTCTCGAAGTCCACGAAAAAATGCAGAACATCTATAAGCTTAGAGTGGACTATTTTAAATCTAAATACAACCTCAACCATAATGGGATCTATGGGTTGCTAATAGGTTCTCATGGAACTATTCCAAAATTCTTTGAGGATTTTAGGAAGACATTTGACTTGTCAACTTCCCTTAGAGATAATATTGCTGTCAGTGTTTTCAAAAAATCATGTCACATATTAATTAATCATTGTTTCAAATAAAATTATGTTCCACTGAATATTTCTATTACAGTCGAACTTCGATAACTCAAAATGCTTGCGGAAACTCCATAAATTATTACTGATGACAAGTATTATCACTTAACTTTCAACAAAGAGAAGTCGAGGTTGTCCATAGACTCTATCTTTGCTTTTCAGGATGAGGATTTTAGCAATTCATAACAAAGTTTGTGAAGAATAATATTAAAGACATGCCATTATGTCCTTGTAGTGGTGTTCACTGTACTATACCATTACAGTACAGATATCTGCCTGTAGTGATTGACAGGAATAGGATCAGTATTAATAGGTTTATTCTTGAGAAGAACACTTTCAAAGGAAAGGAAATACTAATGTACAATGCTTATTAAAGTAATGGTATTTCATCATATTCATTCAATTGGACTGGACGGAGTTACGCAATAACAGACCAACCGAAAATTTGAAAAAAAAAAAAAAAAAAAATTAATTTAACTCTGAAAAAAAATCAAGAATGCGATATCTGAATTTTGCTGCTATTTATAAGTAAAAATTCGTTTATTGCATAAAATTCGTTTATTTATTTTGCTTTGAAATGGCCTAATAATTCAATTGCTGGTCTCTTATCAAAAATCAGTTAGCCCCATTTTGGTATTATTTGTGCTATTTTTTGTAATAGTAGGAATGTTCTAATACTTCTTGCATAAAATGATTTATAAAAAACAGATTTATTTCAATGGCCAATATCTCGAAACAGGTTTGTGGTGCTTGGTCTCTTATTGTGTAACTCCGTCCAATTTTACTTACATATTATGTGTACTCAACTTTCATTTTCACCTTAAAATCGAGTTAAAGAAAATATATTTTCTACAGGGAAGAGAAATATTCCAAATATAAAAAAAAATCGGGTAATAGAACTTCGAGATAAAGACAAAATATTATATGGAAATTATACGTGATTCTGTAAGGAAATTAAAATTACTTCCAGATATCGAAAAATCAAGTTATAGAAGCTCGACTTCAGGCAGTATTGTATTGCTAATATTATTATTGTTTTTTTTATACCAAAATTAATAATTGTGAGTATTCTGAGCCTTAGGACTACCTTCAGTGAAAGGCTGTTTGGCAATAAATACATAATAAATAATTTCTCTCGTCAGTGCTAGTGAAATCCGACTTATATCTTTTGGATTTGCTCCAAATCTGGTGGTAGGTATCTTGACCTGGTCACAGCACTGTTCTGAGAGAACAGGAGGGTAACAACGGCACTTGCCAACAAAATTTATTCTGGTAGGTTTTGGAGATAATTTCACTCACTCTGCTTATTTGCTATTGTAAAGTGGCATTCAAAGATAGTGGAGATGGGATGATCAAATTGCCTTCTCGTGCAAATGGAATATCACAGAAACGAATTTTATTGAAAATAAAACACAGAACAGAGTGAATTAGTTGATACATTAACATCAGTAGCTTGATACACACAATTCCAATCATAATTATATTGACTAGTGTAAAATTCAAGTATATTGTGTATTTAGAAAAGAACTTTGTTGACTATGACTAGGGTAAGATAATTTAACTTCCAAAATTATAAAAAGTGGTGAATGATAGTTATCTTTCAAAACTAGAGAGTGACAAATGTGACATCACTCTCAGATATATTAGTAAAGAATAATAATAAGTTCCTTTATTAACTGTGCAATCATTTGTTGCATCTCTAAGAAACAGAAATAAGAGAATAACTCTTCTGTCTTACTTTTAGCATAGTAATGTACCTATATCATTAGCATAATAACCAGATGACCAATTCATACCAGGAGCATTCAAATCACCAAGAATTAAAATTCTATTATTGTGGGAATCTAGAGTGTTTTCCAGGATATTAAGCTGAGTTTTAAAAAATTTAGAATCTGTATCAGGTGGAAAGTAAAGATTGCCTATTAAAATACTGTAACCATCAGTCATAGAGATCTGAATCCATGCACATTCACTAATAATTTATAGGTCGTCTCCGATATACTAGAGGTACTATTTTATTGTTGACAGCTGTTAAAGCACCACCATCACGAGTTTTATTGGTATCCTCAAATGTTCTATCACCACGAAATATTTTATAATGGTTCGGAAATAAATTATTATACACAACTAACTCCTGTAGCTATGTTTCCATCAGACAGATAATTATATCTTACTTACAAATGGTTTTTAGAGAACACAGAGGTTCATTACTGCCCTCACAGACATCTGCCATCGGTACCTATCCTGAGCAAGATTAATCCAGTCTGTAGCATCATATCCCACCTACCTCAAATTTATTTTAATATTATCTTCCCAATTATGTCTCGGCCTCCCCAAAGATTTTTTCCCCTCAAGTCTCCCACTAACACTCATGTCATTATTACTAACTACATTTGCAAAAAATTCATTGACGTTAGTATTTAAACCTCTGACATTTTGGTAAAATATTTCTAGATGATTACTTGGATTACACATGATATGTTAATAGTGAAAAAACTTAGAGGCATCCTCCTTGGGGTCCACCAGTTCACTAGTAACAGCAGAAACATAATGCTGCTCAGGTTTCACTTTCTCATAGAAGGGCGCAATGGGATACCTAGCTGGCCAGGCTCCGGTGTTATTTATTAAATGGATTCCCTTTTATCGACAGAAATATAGAAAGAGGAATAAGTCTGGTATTTTGTTTTTAATTTTTATACTACCAGCGGCCGTAAATTGAGTTGGGGTCTTGGTGAATTCTCTAACTTTTTTCCATTGACTTTTGTGCTAAATCTTGATACAAATAAGGATTTAGTCTTCACTCTCTATGGTGCCATTTATTGAGTAATGGATCCCAAGACTCCAACAATGTGTTTACGATTGTTTCTCTTTCTTGTCACAGTTACAAAACCATATATATCATTACACACTGTCAGAGTTTTGACCTCATTACTAAGACTATTATGCTGTGTCACAGGAATGTTTACAGCAGATGCTGACTTAGCACATTACTCACTTTAACACTCTCAGACAAAACTTTGCTATAGGATTTCATAACATTACGTACTTTGTTTAGACTGTTGGCCCAGTTTAGTTTCCCGATAATCTGATTTTGGAGGACAATGAACCTTTTCTAATATTTCAGTTATTTGAATTTTTAAAGTCACATTTCTTTCTGAATATTTTTAACATATTCCAAAATATCACTCACTGTATCCAATATGGTGACACTATTTAGTCTAACCAACTCTACTTGGACAGACAGAGGATCCATGGATGGTAGACTTGGCAGCTTGAGTTCACATGAAGGTGAAATAACTTTTTATCTGAAGCAGGATTTCTGCATCTCACAGAAGTATCATCACCATGCAACAACTTCAAAGTAGCCTACTAACATATTATACTTATATGAAGAGTTACCTCCCTCCATGTATATGTCATATTCAGTATCACCCAATTCGAGACAATCCAGATGAAATCTTAGGCCACAAGACCACACACACTTAAAAAATTTCTGCCGGCTGAAGAAGGCGTGCTGCCTTCTTCAGCCGGCAGAGCAAATATCCTTACCCGATGGCATATTGAACAATCAATGAGTATTACGACCAGATGTAATGATGCAACTGTATTCACTGCGTTCACAGGAGAGCTACACAAAAATATGTTTGTACACCATGACGCTGGCAGCAGAATAATGATGATGATGATTATAATTATAATTATAATTATAATTATTATTATTATTATTATTATTATTATTATTATTATTATTATTATTTATAATAGAGGGTCGAGGTCAACCAGTCGACTGCTGGCCTCACGTCTACATTCCTCAGCAGAAGTGAATGATCATCCAAGTATGTGATATCATGTGGTTTGAATTGAATGAATTTAAGGGAAAGAGGAGCACTACGATCCAGCACTGTGACCTTTTAAAATCTATTTTGCTAACCCTCAGCTAGATGCATTCCCAAACCCATACAGACAGACTACACTCACAGCATGGCAGGCTGAAGGTCTGATCATTCAGCCACCACAGGCTCTATGAAGTGGTTAGCACAATGATCTTCCCCGGCAATTACAACTGGTTTTCAAAACCAGATTTATTTATCTATCATAGTTCTCCAATTTCATCACGATTCTGGGTGGTCAATGGTCCTATTTGCTGGTCGAAATTTTACAAGAATATTTCTTCCCCTATGAGGACTCAAACCTGTGAGTGTTTGTAATACTACTGGAAAATTACAGAGGTAATGAGAAAAATCATCTAGTTCCATCTCTTGAATCTACTTGCACAGCATAGTTCTTTGTTCATGCAGAAATATAAGAACATATAATTCTAGCTCAAGTTCATGGTATGAGTCATGGCTTAAGTGTTTGTGGTCAGAAATTAAAGTACGCATTTAAGACCCTAATTGCTGCATCTTACACTATTCTTTCGTGTCCTGAACTCCTGAATGACATGCACTTTTACAGAAAGTTCCTATAGTCGTTAATTCGTGGCAGAAATGGTGTTGTGATGAGGTATGTGTCTTCTTTAATAAATATCAATCTGTATAATATTGCATGCCTCTCTGGTGTTTCCCTATATTGCACCATAAGCAAAATGTATGCCTCCTATTTCTATCCAAGTAAAAACAATATATTTTTCATTAGTCTGAGTGTACCACAAAAAGACCTACCCTTGGTTTCATAAGTAAAGAACCTTAGTTGCAGGGTTGGGTTCAGGAAGCCATAAATCTGACTGACATGCTCCCCCAATTAGTGAAATCATGGAACAAAGATAACGCCAGTAGACCGCCGAGAATGTTGTGTTGTGAATTTTCCATTTTTGAAAGAATATTCCTGCCACTACATTAAAGTTTCATTTGTATCTTAGTAAAAGCATGTTGTGATCTCCAGCAGTACGATAATGAATTTACAATGTTTAATTTCTTTTGGCCACGGACAAATTATAATAATAGTGAAGTGCCTCCACAGCCACAACCAGAACCTTCTCCTGAAAGGACGCTGACTAAGCGTAAGAATTGTAATAAATCGTCAATAGAAAAGGGGGCGAAATTACGAAAAAGTGTACTACGGTACAAAATGTTAAGAACTTAATTAGAAGAATAATTGAAAATAGTGGGGTACTGAAAAAGAGGTATCTTAATCAATTAGTGGAAGAGGCAACATGTCTTAGTTTAAGCAGTATAAAGAGAACATCAAATATTGAAGATCCATCTACATATCACACTTCAGGGAAAAAAAAAAAGAAAAAAAAGGAAGCCATCCATTTGAAAAAAATCTATGATTTTACATGTGATCTGGTGTGACAAACAGTGTACGAGCGCTACAAGAGCGGAATGTCACCGAAAGTAGAGTCCATAATGCATTCTATGTGGGAGAAAACTAGTGGCAATGACTACGAATTTCCTTATGGGAAAAGTACTGTTCGTAGATTAGTATGAAATATGGGGTTTTCACACAAGGCAGTACAAAGAAAACCCACTAGGGGTGAAGTCAGTAACATCATTGCCTGGAGTACTCTTATCTCGAACAGATAAGACAGCTGCATTTTATAAGACTACGATGATAAGTATTTAGATGAAACTTGATACAACAGTCATACATGTCACATGAAAAACTGAACAGACGACTCCGAAAACTGTGTGGTACCGATATCAGATGCAAAGGGTGACAGAATTGTTAATGTGCACTGTGAGGGGCATTTCGGTTTCATCAATGGTGCTCTAGCTGTTCCTCACAAGAAAATGGCAGATGCACCTGCAAATTATCATGGCACAATGAACTCTGCAATTTTCGAAGAATGGTTCGAAAATAGTGTCCTGACAATGCTACAAGAGCTCTGTAATAGTACGTGACAATGCACCTTATCACAGACGAATCCTTAACCAGCAACCTAATTCCTTCTGGAGAAAGCCTGGAATCCTTCAGTACATGGCCAAACACAACATTCCCATTCCCAATCCTGTTCCAATAATACCACAGCTTTTATAGAAACCTACGTTTGCTTAATCCTGTGTTAGAGAGCAAAGTGGTAATCTCATTAAACAACTCATCAACAGATGACTCAGAGGAGGAGAATTACAGTAGATGTGCAGGTAAATGTTACATATTTTATTTTTCATTATATTTACGAGGGGAATCCAGGAAATAACGACCGTTTTGTTGTAATAATTAAAAAAAATATATTTATTTAAAAAAACAAAGTCTCTTACATAACTGAAGCTTCCTTTACTTCTCTACATAATCACCACCTACATTTAAACATTTGTCGTATCTGTTCACTAGCTTTAGAATTCCCGTGTTATACTCCTATGCCGCCAGTTCATTAAGCCAGGTGTTCACTGTCTTCTTCAACTCTTCATCACTTCCAAAACACGTACCACCCAGAAAGTCTTTCAGCTTAGTGAAAAGGTGAAAATCGCTAGGAGCAAGGTCTGGACTATAGGGCGGATGATCAAATATTTCCCAACCGAATTGATCCAGCAATTCTCGAGTTGAAGCAGCAGTGTGCAGGCGGGCACAGATTTTGTGGTAGCCAAGATGTTGCGACACAATTTCACCAAGCAAAGAACGAGAAATGTCAGGAAAGGCAATATGCAATTCGTCGAGTGATGTGCGCCTGTCTTGCAAGATTCTGTCGTTCACTTTAGTCTTCAGGTCTTCTGTGATGAGTGTTGGGCGTCCGGGTCGAGTTTCATCGTGGACATTTGTTCGCCCATTGTTGAACATTTCGCATCATTTTCTCACATTTCTTTCATTCATTACAGTATCACCATACACTTCTTTCAATTGCCGGTAAATTTCTGCAGGTTTCAAATGTCGGGCATTCAAAAATCGAATCACACTCCTCACCTCACAGTCGGCGGGATTATCAATCACATCATTCATTTTGAAGTAACACAAAATGCACAATGGCGACTTGTTGCAACCACTACTCACAACATTATGAGAACACATGTTAAGGAAGCCAGTTGACCTTCAAACAAGGAAGGGGAGTCAGCTGCGCGGCGGGTATGCACGAACGGTCGTTATTTCCTGGATCCCCCTCGTATGTAGAAGGATCAGATGGCTTATTAGATACAGAGCCGGTAATTTTGCCCAGGGACACTCTTTCAGGGTTTGGGGTTCTTTAACACACAGTATATTTACAGCATGGAACTAATAGCTTCACTTCACTTCCAAAGGAAGACATGCTGAGGGTTTTTATGCCCATTTCTTGAGATGGGTTTCATCCCGCATCGCTTCGATCTAATGACAGGCATGCTAACCACTCTATCATGAGCATGAGCATGTGCAGCAGCAGCAATAATAATAGTAATATTATTATCATTATTATTATTATTATTATTATTATTATTATTATTAATTGGCCTCTGGCTGTTGTTCAGCACACAAATATTAATAAATAAATAAATAAATTATTGTTGTTGTTATTATGCAATTGAATTAATTTTTTCATAAATAGAAAGTACATTGAAAAGAATCCAATCAGTTGCAAAAGAAAATACACTGAAACAGTCCAGCCACGAGCAAATGTGGCAACAGCTGAAAGTTTTAGCAAGACAACTTCCCCTAATGGCCTGTTAATCACTGACATCTTTGTAGAAGTGGTTCTTTACTTGTGGAGCCTAGAGTACAAAAAATGCAGTATGGGATTACCTCGGTTTTTATATTCTTACTTCAGACTGTTGGGAAAGGGGATGTACTGCACACAACAATCATTAACAGGCAGCAGTGCTACCTTATGATGAGATCACATGGATACCTTCCATATTCTACAGCAGTGTGGTCCAAATGTTTTTTGTTGAAGGACCAAGTGACACTTTGACAATTAATTCGTGGCTTGGAATGATATAATTTTAAATTGTTACAATTATTAGAAAGTGAAAAAAAAAATATATTATATATTTTATACAGGCAGTATTCACTACCAGCAGGCAAAGCAAGTGAGCCTTAAGTCATCCTCAACATTATGGTTGGTTGATTGGTAGCCAATGCTCTGGTATCATGGCAATGAAGCCATCAGCCGTCTTGCAGTCCAGTATTTTTCTGTGATGTTGAGATGAACAGACAAAGCTTCGCAATTTTCCAGGCGGTACTTATCCATGATTACGTCCTTTCCACATAACACACAATTGGGTGAGAGAGATTACGTCCTTTCCACATAACACACAATTGGGTGAGAGGAAGATGCTGATTCTATATAAATGAGCTGCCAAACAATCATGCCCAGTCAGACGACAGACAGAAGCCTGCCTGCCACTGCTGAATTTTTTGGTTCTTCAGGAATAATGTTTAAATTTGGAGAGGTTCCCATGATTTATCTCTAACTGATTCCTTTATTCTATTCAAAAACGTTTGTTTGTACTGGAATTTTTTATTGAATTTAACAGAAATAAATTATTTTTGAGTAATATGTTTTTGTATTAGGCTGCAGCCTTTCTTAGCCAGTTGATCCATCAATTCATTACTTGCAGTGCACTGAAACCCATTGCAGAACTATTTCCTTGCCTAGTTTTTGGAGCTGCTTGATCAGAGTGCAGCACCGAGAAGTTATGTCAGTTTTCTCTGAACTATTATTAGCTATAGCTTGTATAGCTGCTTTTAAGTCAATGAGGATTACAGCTTTGGAAAATGTATTTATTATTTGAAGTAGATTGGTTATAAGAGTGAATACAGCTTCAACTTCTCCATCAAAGTTTGTGAAGCCCTTCCCGACTGCTTTATAGAACGAGAAAAATTTACAAGTTCCTCCAGCTCCTGCACCATCAAAATTGTTTTGTAAAGCTCCATCACTGTAAATGTGTAGCCAGATTTCACAAGGATATTTGCTATTAATTGTTTCTAATGTTAATTGTTTTGCTTCATTTGAATTTGTATCATTTGTAACAATTGGTTCCAATAAATTGTTTTTAGTTTGAATATTTATGTATTCCAAGGGATTTTGTCAGATCTGTAGCATTTCAATATTAGTTTGGGGAATGAAATGCATTTGTAATCTTTTAACTTTCTGCATAAGTCCTTCTTGTGTTTTTAATTTAGTAGGCAAGATTTTGCCATATATTGTGGGGTCCCTATCACCACAGCATGGCGTGTCCTCAGATTGCGGATAGAGGAGACGGCTCCAGACATGGAGGATACCTGCAAATATAATAAGCTGTCGTGGACAGCCGATAAGGGGTAGGCCTCCAACCTGGGAGTTGGGCGAAGGGCTAACAATCCATCACCATAAAAAACAATAAGCCTCGGAATAGGACTGATTCTCCGTTACAATCACAGCAAAGGAATAAGGTTATGAGATTCGGTATTTGGAACGTAACTAGTCTTTATAGTATACGAGGGGTAACATTAGTAAAAAAAAAGAACTAGCTAGATATAGAATAGACTTCGTGGAAGTATAAGACGTTAGGTTAGATGGGAACAGCATAACATAAATAGGAGATTACTCGTATAATGGAGAAGGAAATAAAAATCACCAATTAGGAACAGGATTCTTTGTTCATAAAAGAATAAAATCAGCAGTAAAAAAGGTCGAATTTATCAGTGATAGGTTATCGTATTTAGTACTTGAAGGTAGATGGTATAACATAGTAGCAAATGCTCAAGCACCTATAGAAGAGAAAGACGACAATATAAAGGATAGCTTCTATGACGAATTGCAACACACTTTTGATCTAGATATCACATGGAAGTTTTATTGGGGGATTTCAACGCTAAAGTAGGACGAGAGGATATTTTTAAACCAACTATTGGAAAAGAGAGTCTACACGTAACTAGTAATGACAATGGACTTAGGTTAGTCAACTTTGCCACATCAAAAAACTTAATTGTCAAAAGTACAATATTCCCCCATAAGGATATACATAAATATACTTGGACTTCTCCAGACGGAATGACACACAACCAAATAGATCATATCTTGATAGATAAACGAAGACATACTAGTGTAGTAGACATTCGAACTTTCAGAGGGGCAGACTATAATTCTGACCATTATTTGGTAATTGGAGAATTAAGAGAAAGACTATCAATAGCCAAGCGAGTAGAGCAACAAGTTAATATGAGTAGATTCAATATCCTGAAGTTAAAGGACGAGGAAACTAAGCAATATTATCAGGTTGAAATTTCAAATAGGTTTGCCACTTTAGGAAGCTCCGACGAAGTTGAGAAAGAGTTAGACGTGAATAGCATGTGGGAGAATATGCGAGATAATATCAAAATTGCAGCTGAGCAGAGCATAGGTTATTATGAAACTAAGAAAAAGAAACCATGGTTTGATGAAGATTGTTTCATTGTAGTAGATAAAAGGAAAAGGCAAAACTGAAATTCTTACAGGATCCAATTGAGAAGAATAGAGATAATTATTTCAATGAAAGACGGGAAGCAAGTCGTACACTTTGCAATAAAAAGAGAGATTACTTGAAGGAAAAACTGAATAAGGTAGAAACAAATAGTGAGAATAAAAACATTCGAGATTTATATAAGGGTATAAAGGAATTTAAAAATGGATATCAGGCAAGGGTAAACGTGATCAAGGATGAGAATGGTGACTTGCTTGCAGGCTCTCATTCAATCCTGAACAGACGGAAAAACTATTTTGGACAACTACTAAACATACACAGGCCAAATAGAAAGAATAGGACGAAATTCAAATACAAACTGCTAAACCATTTATACCCGAACCCACACTTTCTGAGGTCGAAATTTCGATAGAAAATCTGAAAAAATACAAGTCTCCAGGTATTGATCAAATTCCAACAGAATTAATATAAGGTGCATTATCTAGCAAAATTTATAAGCTTATACTTGCTATTTCGGAAAAGGAAACTATACCAGAACAATGAAAGCAGTCCATAATCATACCTATTTTTAAGAAGGGGGACAAGACTAACTGTAGTAACTTTCAAGGTATATCACTTTTGTTGACATTCTACAAAATTTTGTCGAATATCCTTTTGAGAAGATTAACTCCATATGTAGATGAAATTATTGGGGATCATCAGTGTGGTTTTAGGCATAATAGATCGACTACTGATCAGATTTTTTGTATTCAACAGACATTGGAGAAAAAATGGGAGTACATCAGTTATTCATAGATTTCAAAAAGGCATATGACTCGGTTAAGAGAGAAGTTTTATATAATATCCTTATTAAATTTGGTATTCCCAAGAAACTAGTTCGATTAATTAAAATGTGTCTTAGTGAAACTTACAGCAGAGTCCATACAGGCTAGTTTCTACCTGATGCTTTTCCAATTCACTGCGGGCTAATGCAAGGAAATGCACTATCACTTTTGCTTTTTAACTTCGCTCTAGAATATGCCATTAGGAAAGTTCAGGATAACAGAGAGGGTTTGAAATTGAAAGGGTTACATCAGCTTCTTGTCTATGTGGATGACGTGAATATGTTAGGAGAAAATCCACAAATGATTAGGGAAAACAAGGAAATTCTACTTGAAGCAAGTAGAGAGATAGGTTTGGAAGTAAATCTCCGAAAAGACAAAGTATATGATTATGTCTCGTGACGAAATTGTACGAAATGGGACTATAACAATTGGAAATTTATCCTTCGAAGAGGTGGAAAAATTCAAATATCTTGGAGCAACAGTAACAAATACAAATGACACTCGGAAGAAATTAAACGCAGAATAAATATGGGAAATGCTTGTTATTATTCGGTTGAGAAGCTTTTGTCATCTAGCCTGCTGTCAAAAAATCTGAAAGTTAGAATTTATAAAACAGTTATATTACCAGTTGTACTGTATGGTTGTGAAACTTAGACTATCACTTTGAGAGAGGAACTGAGATTAAAGGTATTTGAGAATAAGGTTCTTAGGAAAATATTTGGGGCAAAGAGAGATGAAGTTACAGGACAATGGAGAAAGTTACACAACACAGAACTGCATGCATTGTGTTCTTCACCTGACATAATTAGGAACATTAAATCCAGATGTTTGAGATGGGCAGAGCATGTAGCACATATGGGCGAATCCAGAAATGCATATAGTGTGTTAGTTGGGAGACGGGAGGGGAAAAGATCTTTGGAGAGGCCGAGACATAGGTGGGAGGATAATATTAAAATGGATTTGAGGGAGATGGGATATGATGGTAGAGGCTGGATTAATCTTGCTCAGGATACGGACCGATGGCGGGCTTATATGAGGGCAGCAATGAACCCAAGGGTTCCTTAAAAGCCATTTGTAAGTATTATTATTATTATTATTATTATTATTATTATTATTATTATCATTACTGTATTATTACTACTACAATAATAATAATAATAATAATAATAATAATAATAATAATAATCTTCCATCCATGTCAGACCACGTGATCCGTTACGGTCCCATGTCATCTCTTAGCCGGGCATCCAATAGGTCTTTTTCCCCTAGGGTGATACGGCAAGATCTCCTTAGGAATTTTTTGCCTTGATGATGATGATGATGATGATGATGATGATGATGCACAACAGAGAAAAATAAAAATATGTTTATTCAGCAGTTAACATTCCAGTAGTTTTAGTGCAGGATGTAAGGTTGGTTATTAGAACTAATCATAAAAGAAATTATCGCAAAAACATTATGCTTTATTCGACAAACAAAACTATTTTTGTCACTTTATTCGAAATTTAGAAGAAAAAAAAAAAAAAGGATCACCATAAAAAAACAACTCTGATTGTGGCAAGGATCACTTAGTCCAATTGTTGGCAAGGATCACTTAGTCCAATTGTTGGCAAGGATCACTTAGTCCAATGAAGTCGTAGTGAAGTTTGAAAAAAAAAATCTTAGCAAAATCCACTCAACAGAAATTAAATTTATATACAAGAAAGAACAAAATCATATGAAATTGAAAAAAATTTACATTCTTTCTCAACCATAAAAAAAATGAAAAATGTAAAACAAGTTATCTTACACAAAATATAGTTTTTTTTATTATTATTATTATTATTACTTACCGGAAAGGTGGAACACCAGTATGTTGGAAAATATGTGTCCGTAACTGATTATGCTTGACGAAATCCTTATCACAGTACTCGCACACAAATGGATGCTTTCTTTTGTGAGCACGATAATGATGTCGCTTCAAATTCTGCTCACTGCTCAGTTCCATAAAACATCCTGGATAAGAACATCTGAAAGTTCCAAACAAAACAGTTAATTTTTATATGGAAGTTACATCATCAACCAAAATGTCTAAATGGTAAATTGATCAGTGGTTTCTATGGTTGCTTCCAATGATATAGTAACTAAGATCTTTCTGAAAGCTGCTAGTTTGATATTGCAGAATTTTACTTCTGACTTGGGACCCCTGTATAGTGTTGAATACTCCGAAGGATACACAAGGATGATAACTAGCAGAGTGAATTCCAGAATGCGTAATAAATGAAACCATCATGTTCAGAAATGTGTATGTATATATATATCACATATTACAGTGATTTCAGTGATCTAACGCTTCTCTTTAAGTTCAAGTATCACAAATTCAAACCCAACTGAGAGTGATGCATTTTAAGGGGTGATAAAAAAATCTTTCATATTTAGAGATCCTCTATCATAAATTTATAGCACATGACAGAAACCTGGGTCACCAAGACAAAATTATAGTCAAATATTTATTGATCCAACACATGTTTCTGCAGGCCAACTAGTTTGAGGGACAGACGTTTCTACAAGACAATTTTTTGGGAACTATGAAGGTCTCTGCTGCACCAAATAAGAAACAAATTAGAAAGAGTTGAATATAATAGGCCTGCAAATGTTACAGTGTTTAAGATTACTAAAGGTGAGTTAGGCAGACAACATATCTTAATAGTTTCATGATACTTGCAAGCATAAGTCATAACTCCCTTCTCCAACTTCTTAAATTGGTTATTTAACAATGCTGTATCAAATGCGAGATTATCTAGCATTGGTTAAACTGGTTATTGGGAGATAAGACTGAGGATTTCCTCAAATTCACATTACAGTTGGGGAAAACCTCGGAGAAAATCCAACCAGGCAATTATTCCAAGCAAAATTCGAATCCAATTTAACTGAGCGAATGGAAGATAAATGACCTCATTTCTACAATCATTTACTGAACTGTAACAATTTTGTTTGCTGAATTTTCACTTACATTACATAAGTTTGCATTAAATATAAGTGCCGATATGCACCAAACTAATGGAGCTGTGAGTATTTCATGTGGTAAATGTCAAATATATTCTCTCACCAGCTAACTTACAAAAGGAAATCACTTTATTTTGATATAGATTTATATATGCCATAAAACTGGCATGGGAACATCTGTTTGATGCCTCAGATTTTCATTGCCCTTAAAAAATATAATCTAATGGACAATAAAGTGATTAATGAACTATAAAAGACAAAATTAAATTATGGTATATGCAAAAGAATTTATTTCTATAAAATGTACAAAATCCTGAACTTGAGAAAAATATTGCAAATAATTACATAAATATGGCAATACAAGATTTTCTAGTTCTCCATTGGGGTCAAATGACAGCAATTCTAAATAACATTCCTATGAATCTCGATTTGATCCACAGCAAAGACATGGAAATTTAACTCTCTTTCATAAAGCTAAGACATGTTTTCTTTATCTTATATTTGTATTTGTCTTGTTTTATCTTTGTAAGTATTAGCTTGCGCCATGTCAACCACATGAAGAGAGAGTATCGCTACTTTTGAGTGTCTACAATGATTACAAATTTAAAATGATAAGATATAAATGGATTGTGAACTCTTTTAAAACATACAAATTACCTCAACAGTTGTAGTTACTCATGTTATTCTTCTTGCAGCTGAAACTTACTTGAAATATGTTTTGTATGATGACTTGTTGTGGATGTTGGTTTTGTGACGACGAAGATGCCATGAGTGAAAATATTCCTTTCCACAGTCAGCAACGTCACATTTATGAAGACGCTGAAGAGAATACAGAAAATTAAACAATAACCTACTGATACCAATTAATAGTAACACTTTCATCTGATCATATCCAATATCTGGCACTAAAACACAAAAGATAAGCTTCCTCTAAAATCAAGAGCAAAATATATTTAAACATTATTAATTGTTCACTGCCAATTTGTGATGGCTGTTCAAATTAGTTGGGTGGGTCATTCCATGAAAATGATACATTTTCACGAAAAAGAGAAAAATCTCACGAATCTTTGCTTGTTATATGTCATTTTTTTTCGTTATGATCCGAACTTTTTGAATCTGACAACACTGATTGTGCAACAACACGTATGTGGGAGAAAAATCACAAGAAAGTCTGTGGTTTAAAAGCGCGAAATTATCTACTAGAAATCATGTATTTGAATGCACATTTAAGGCAAATAAATCATTACTTGTATATGTTAAATTCAATTAATAATGAACTGCTGACCTTTGTTAATAACACTAGGGAACAACTGTTCTGCGGTAAAAGAGAAAATTGGTTATTTGTATGAAAACCAATGCCCTGAGTTCGAAAATAACTTTGTTTTTTATGTATCACGTCTGGTTTTGTCGCAATTTCATTTTTTCGAAATGTATCGCTGCGCAGTATTCACTATACGTTAAGCCGAGGTGCCCCCTTGCTGATGGCACTAAATATCCACAACTAAATTAATATTTCTGCTCTAATATTTCTTCCAGAATATGTGTCCTGTGTAACGATCCAGCAGAAATGAATGAAGATCACTTGAAGACCTGTGAAGCATTAAGATCAGAAGAAACTACAGTTCAAAAGTATTGGAAAGCACGACTGCTAATTGCTTCATTGCCGGATGCAAGGCACTAGACAACAACAACAACATATTTCTTCCAGAATGATGTTTCATCATCCCATGCCCTATCACCCTATCCCCTTTCTCATTTTCCCGGGAAGTTGTTTACAGAAAACCCTAACAATTATACAGTTCTTAAATCTCGTCGGTTGAGCAGTTGGCTTACTTCTGTGAACACGTGTGAATTTTATTACAGTGGTGTCCCTAGAATCGTAGTGCAAAAGCGTGATTTTAAAACCTGAATATGGCGAGTACATCAGGATTGCGTAGGAGACAGTGTGTACAAAATCCTCAGAAGTTTTGCTATATTTGTGCGTGTTATATGTTCGAAAAGTACGTAAAATAGATTCGTTTGTAAAGAAGCTATATTTTGCGTACTTCAAAGTAAAAGTTGTTGACATGGATAAATCATTTGCACCTCATAGTGTGTGTAACACTTGTGTGAAGGATTGCATTACTGGTATGTAGGAAAACGGAAAGCAATGTCATTTGCTATACCAATGGTATGGCGTGACCAGAGGAATCACTATGACGACTGTTATTTTTATATGTGTAATGTTACTGGTTGCAAGGAAAGCAAGAAATCAATTAAGTATCCAAATCTTCAATCAGCTTTAAGGCCTGTTCCTCATGGGCCCGACTTACCTGTACCTACACCACCAGCAAACTTGGGTGACAGTGAATCTGAAAGCAGTTCCCCGAATACAGATACTGAGATGTCTTCTGATTCATACGAATTTGACAATTCACCGAAAAAAATTTACCCAACCCGAGCTAAATGATTTGGTAAGGTAATTAGGATTCACCAAAAAGAAAAGTGAATTACTAGGCTCTAAACTGCATGAGATGAACATGTTGACACCTGGAGTTGCATTTTCGTGGTATAGGAATCGTGAAAAACCTTTCCGGGAATAATATACACAGGAAGATAGGCTGGTATATTGTACAGATGTGAGAAATCTACTAAAACAGTTGGGAGAGGAGGTATATGAGCCCAAAAGGTGGAGGTTTTTTATTGATTCTTCGAAAAGAAGCCTTAAAGTAGTATTGCTTCATAACGGCAATAAATTAGCGTCCATACCACTTGCACATTCTACAGTCCTATCGGAATAATATGAAACATTAAGGTTGGTTCTTGAAAAAATTAAATATCATTAACATGAGTAGCAAATATGCAGTGACCTGAACTTTGTTGGTTTACTATTGGGACAACAGGTAGGATGCACAAAATTTCCGTGCTTCCTATGCAAGTGGGACAGCAGCGCCAGGGACAAACATTGGAATATTGTATACTGGCTTCAAAGAAAGCAACTAACGCCAAGAGACAAAAATATTAACAATGTTAAGTCTCGTTACTCATAAGAAAATTATACTCCCGCCGATACATATAAAACTGGGAGTTATGAAACAGTTTGTCAAGGCATTAGACAAAAATCTTCCATACTCATACAGTAAGCTTACTTATGTACGAAGTTTACTCTTTTGTCACACGCTAAAATCAGGGAGGGAATATTTGATGGCCCACAAATTCGAAAGCTGATGATGGACCACAATTTCATCAGTACAATGAACGAACCAGAAGAAAGTTCATGGAATGTATTCAAAGAAGTTGTGAAGAAATTTCTTGTTAACGTGAAGGATCCAGGGTACAAAGAAACTGTAGGAAACATGTTAGACATGTTCAAAGTGCTCAGTTATAACATGAACTTAAAGCTTCACTTTCTAATGGCTCATATAGATTACTTTCCTGCATATTTAGGAGGCCTCAGCAAAGAGCAAGGTGAAAGGTTCCACAGAATCTGAAAGAGATAGAGCAATGCTACCAGGGACGTTGGGATGTAAACATGATGGCTGATTACTGTTAGAGTATTGCACGTGATGACTCTTACAGAGAATACTCGAGGACTTCACACACACTAAGATTCCATGGAAAGAGAAAAAGAGAAACCGAGGACATCTAGCATACATTCAGAAGGTAAGCCATCTGCTCTTATAATTTCGTTTAGTAAGATGTTTTCCTTGTATACAAGCCTAATGTTTCTATGAATTCTTAAATGTTTCTTTTATTGTTATACAACTTAGAAAAAAATAGATGGACGTGTTAATGAATCAGATACATAAAATAATTATATGGTTTCAATGAACACGCTGTAACTTATAATTTTATTTTGTGGCAAAATAATGTTTTGCTAAATTGCCAAAAAACCTGATGTGATACGGCAAAACAAAATACATTTTTGAATTCAGCACACCGAAATTAGGTTGAGAGTTTGTGTGTCATGCTCAAATGGACATTTGTTTATATTTCTTCAAAACCATTTCATTTTTTAATGTTTCATAAATGTAAAAGTGAGACACGTCACATAACAATCAACTTCTTATATGGACAACATTTTGATTTATGTACAAATTCTACAAGAAACACACGTGACACATGAACAAAAATGTTATGTTCGTGTGTCACTAAAGTTCATCCTAAAATCCAGTTACAATTTTTGTTGTTATTGGAAGTCTTTACACCTAAACATAATTAGTAGTGGGATTTCAAATACTTATTGAGATAATTTTGAGTGTGTGTGTATACACGCACCAGTGTTTTTTTTTTCAATATACATATACTGTAGGTTAAACACTCTTGAAAATATGTGTTCCATAATTGTTGTAAGGAAGGAAAGAAACTGGCCACACTACCCCATTATCTCCTGGCCTAGTTGCCTCATAAGTGGTGCCTTCCTGGTATCATTTGTGAGGTTCACACCTGTCTTCGGACAGTTGACTGAACAACAATTGTAAAAATATAGTGTGTAGACCTAAAATTCGTAAAAAACATTTAATTTGTGCCTAAAGTTCGTAAAAATATTTTTGTTTAATTCCTTGAATTAAAAACTTACAAAAATTGGTTTATGTTAATTTATTTCATATCAAAAAACAAGCTTATACAGCATATTTTTATGGTAAGTAGATAGCCACCATACTAGTCCTGTGTATAAACAAATTGGTGTAATTATTTGCACATCAGGTAAATGGTACTAAATTTCTGGTATTAATTCAAAATCGTTTTATTTAATACGAGGGGGATCCAGGAAATAACGACCGTTCGTGCATACCCGCCGCGCAGCTGACTCCCCTTCCTTGTTTGAAGGTCAACTGGCATCCTTAACATGTGTTCTCATAATGTTGTGAATACTGGTTGCAACAAGTCGCCATTGTGCATTTTGTGTTACTTCAAAATGAACGACGTGATCGATAATCCCGCTGACTGTGAGGTGAGGAGTGTGATTCGATTTTTGAATGCCCGACATTTGAAACCTGCAGAAATTTACCGGCAATTGAAAGAAGTGTATGGTGATACTGTAATGAATGAAAGAAATGTGAGAAAATGGTGCGAAATGTTCAACAATGGGCGAACAAATGTCCACGATGAAACTCGACCTGGACGCCCATCACTCATCACAGAAGACCTGAAGACTAAAGTGAACGACAGAATCTTGCAAGACAGGCGCACATCACTCGACGAATTGCATATTGCCTTTCCTGACATTTCTCGTTCTTTGCTTGGTGAAATTGTGTCGCAACATCTTGGCTACCACAAAATCTGTGCACGATGGGTTCCACGGCAACTGAGTGACCAACACAAAACTCAGAGAATGGCCTCAGCATTGACATTCTTGATGCGATATCACACAGATGGAGACGCCTTTCTTGATCAAATTGTGACTGGTGATGAGACCTGGGTGTCTCACAACACCCCAGAGACCAAGCGCCAATCACGTCAGTGGCATCATCCCTCATCACCCAAGAAACCGAGAAAATTCAAACAGACTCTCTCAACACAAAAAGTCATGGCTACTGTCTTTTGGGATCGCAAAGGTGTTCTTTTGCTGGATTTCATGCCAAAAGGCACTACGATCAATGCAAATCGTTATTGTGAGACTTTACGAAAACTACGGCGAGCCATCCAAAACAAGAGGCGAGGAATGCTTTCGAGAGGAGTTGTGCTTCTTCACGACAACGCCCGCCCACACACTGCTGCTTCAACTCGAGAATTGCTGGATCAATTCGGTTGGGAAATCTTTGATCATCCACCCTATAGTCCAGACCTTGCTCCTAGCGATTTTCACCTTTTCACTAAGCTGAAAGACTTTCTGGGTGGTACGCGTTTTGGAAGTGATGAAGAGTTGAAGAAGACAGTGAACACCTGGCTTAATGAACTGGCGGCATAGGAGTATAACACGGGAATTCTAAAGCTAGTGAACAGATACGACAAATGTTTAAATGTAGGTGGTGATTATGTAGAGAAGTAAAGGAAGCTTCAGTTATGTAACAGACTTTGTTTTTTCAAATAAATATATATTTTTTTTAATTATTACAACAAAACGGTCGTTATTTCCTGGATCCCCCTCGTAACATTAATTAACTTAGCCTAGGTATCATTTAGCAATTCTAAAAGATAGGCCTTTTTTAATCTATATTAGTTGTTCTATTGATATCATAAATATTAAATATTTATACATTTTGGACATTTTTGATAGTATTTTCAAGAATTTAAGTTGAGCTGATTACTTGGTTAGGTTTTTTCCGAGGTTTTCTCCAACCAGAAGGCAAATGTCACGTAATCAATAGTGAATTCTCGGCCTCATCTCGCCAAATACCATGTCACTATCACCAATCTCACTGACGCTAAATAACCTAGTCACTGATACAGTGTCGTTAAATGACCAAGTAAAAAAAAAAAAAAAAAAAAAAAAGACATCAAATATACAGGGAAAGTTACAAAAGTTTGTGGTGGCGAAGAATTTAAAGTGTCTGTGATGTTCAAGGAAGGGAAGTACTACAAATGGTTGACATATTGGTGTATTCGTCACATAACATTACACAGGAAATATCACCACATATGGTTGTAAACAACCGTGGATATTTTAAATTTAAAAGTGTATTTTAGTGTAATCTAGTATTGTTTTGTATAATAAGAACTGTGGGGTGAAGAAGGGATAGTGACGCGAAACATACAGCCTCTCCTATCCAAATGCCATCCTCACCTTCCCGTGGTCCACCCTGTTTCTACCAACGAGGAAATGGCGACCGAGTCACAGCGGTATAACTGTTTCATCAAATGCAGAGGAAATGCTGCATTACAAGCCTGTCCAGAGGCTAAAAGTGGCAGCCCCACTACTGGACTACCTAACGATAAGGCTAGTAACCTATCTTAGGGAAAATTACATTACTTTCAAGCCTCAAACAAGCAGTATAAGGATAGATAATTTGATGACAACCCAGAGCAAGTCAACGGTTAAACGAAATTGGAAAAAACAAAATATGTTCACATACGCTACTTGGAATGTTAGAGGGATCAATCATAAAGAAGAAGAACTAGATGAAATATTGAATAAAAAGCAGATTAAAATAGCAGCAATAACAGAAACAAAAAAGAAACTAAAAGGTACAACTGAAACAAAAAACTACATAATCATATATAATGGTGTTAATAAGAAGACAAGAGCACAGGCCGGAGTAATGATTTGGATTCATAAATCAATAAAAAACAAAATAAACAATTATACATACTGGAATGAAAGAATATTAGAAGTACAACTCCAGATAGGAAGAGGCAAACTAACTTTCTTTAGTCTTTATGCTCCAGAGGAAGGAAGAGTTGAAGAAACTGAATTGTTTTATGCCCAGTTGCAAGAAATTTTGAATAAAGTAAATAAAAATAATTACATATTATTAGCCGGAGATTTAAACGGTAGAATAGGCAACATCGAAATAAAAAATACCATAGGAAAATTTGGAGAACCTACCATAAACAATAATGGAGAAAAAGTAAGAGATTTTGTATTATACAATGAAATGAAAATCATGAATTCATTTTACAACCATAAAGATATTCATATGTATACATGGTCAGCACGTGGCTCAAAATCTATCATAGATTATTTTATAGCAAATAGAAAATTATCCGAATTATTTTTAGATGTCAAGGTCTTCAGAGGAAGTGACATTGGATCAGATCATTACCTTGTATTAGCAAAAGTGAGATATACACCAAGATGGCTACATTTAACAAAGATAAATGCCCCCAAAAAAGAATTAATGCGTTACAAAATTAGATTAATCCATGACGACAGTGTACGCTGGCTTTATCAAAAAAGACTTGAACAAAAAATGTTAGAAATACCTGAAGATGAAGACATTCACAAAGAATGGGAAAATATTAAAACTCAAATATCACAGGCAGCCACGGAGAGCATCGGAAAATATAAGGCTTTCACACAAAAGAAAAAATTAAGATCTTGGGATGATGAAATTAAGGAGATCATAAAAAATAAAAATATAGCTTATAGAAAATACCTTCAAACAAAATCCGTTAATGATGAAATAGATTATAAACATAAAAGGGCGATAGCTAACAGAGAAATTAGAAAACGACACAGGCAATCATGGAAAGAGTTTATATCTTTTTTAGAAACTGACATTTATAAAATGAAACCCAATACATATAAAATTTTAAAATACATGAACAGAGACATAAAGGAATCCGCCAAGATAAACCCTTGCCCCAAAATAGAAACATTCCTAGACTTTTACAAAAACTTATGGAACAATCCTACTTTTGATTCAAAATTCTGGGACACAAAAAACCCAGATGAACAATGCATTACAAAAGAAGAACTACAAGAAGCATTAAAGAAGACGAAAAATAGTAAATCACCTGGAGAAGATAACCTAAATTCAGAATTGTATAAATATGCAGGAGATCTATTTCAAGAAAGATTACTAAGATTTCTAAACAGAATATATCTGACTGCCACTTTACCGGAAGAATGGAAAAATAGTGTAATTATTCCCATATATAAAACAGGAGATAAACAGAATGTTGAAAACTATAGAGGGATTAGTATCCTCAACACATGTTATAAGATATTTAGTAGGATTTTAAATGAAAAATTAAAAAAACATGCTGAAACTTTCCTTCTGGAGTGTCAAAATGGCTTTAGAAAAGGAAGATCATGTGTAGATCCATTATTTAGTATCAAACTATTGTTGGAAAAAAGAAGAGAATTTAATTTAGAAACCCATATAGCTTTTATTGATTTTGTGAAAGCTTTTGATAAAGTCCGAAGAGACCTTTTATTCGACATATTACAAGAAAAAAATATTCCAAATTTGCTATTCCAAAATATAATAGAAATCTACACGGACAGCAAAATAAGTGTCAAAATAAATAACTGTATATCCGAAAGAAAATTAGTTAATAATGGAGTTCGACAAGGTTGTCCACTATCACCAACTTTATTTAATATTTATATAAATGAAATTATTTTAAAATGGAACCAAATCTACACATCAGGAATCAAAATAACCAGTGCTCTAACATTAAATACCTTACTCTATGCCGATGATCAAGTCATAATTTCCAATTCAGAGGATAATTTACAAAGAGGATTGTATACATTAAATGAAATATTAAAAGATTTTGGGATGGAAATTTCAGCACAAAAATCAAAAGTAATGGCATTTTTAGGACAAGACCCAGTGAGAAGTAAGATAATACACAATAACCAATGCCTCGAACAAGTGCAAAATTTCAATTATCTGGGTTGTGAAATATCTTATCAAAATGAAAAAGATGTGAACAAGAAAATTACCAAATTTACACAAATTCTAGGAATAATAAACAATACATTAAAAGCTAAATTAGTACAAAAATCTACAAGAATAAAAATATATAATACACTAGCATTACCCACCCTTCTATACGGAAGCGAGATTTGGACATTAAAGAAAAAAGACATGAACAGAATCAAAGCAACGGAAATGAAATTTTTCAGGAGAACAGCAGGATATACTCTTTTAGACCGAAAAAGGAATGAAGAAATTTTAGAACAATTAGAAGTAGAATCAGTAGAAGAAAAAATCACCAGATACAAATTCAATTGGCTAGATCATGTAAGAAGAATGGAAAATTCAAGAATCCCAAAAATTATGATGCAATATAAACCTAGAGGACATCGTCGACCAGGAAGACCGTTAAGAAGACTGCTAGATGGGGCCGAAACAGGTCTACAGAGGCCTAATTCGTGAAGGATGATGATGATGATAAATAAGAACTGTAGGCAGAGTGTATAAGCCTTTCACAAGAAGTGATGTATTATAAAGCATTTAAAACAATTAGTAACCAACATGACAGAAATGTTCATGTGTCACAGCAAATTTTCAATATTTTATTTCTTAATGGCACTGTTATTTTTTTTAAGTTTGTGATTTAGCAGTTACATGTACTACACAAAAGTCTTAATTGTTTGGAAAACAACTGAATGCATTCATGTAATTTGGCACAATAATATGAACATTTTCCATTTTGGTAATAAATCAAGTGGCAAGAAAATATTTGCGTGTCACATCACATAATAGTTTATATTTTTACATTATTAATTATTCCTTTCCATTAAGAATTTTTGTTTATATTCAGAAATGCTTATGATAAAAGACAGTAATATAATGTCTTTTTCACGAACTATTAAGTATTTATGTAATCTTCATCTTACGATGTTTGGTGACGTATGCACGTCCGTTGATGTGACATATTAATGAATTTAAATACTATTATAGTCACAATCATCCCATGGTATGAAAGAAAAATTTCACAACACATTTGTGTTTACATTTGTAAAAGTTTCTTTTAACCCATAAGCAGTGCTGACTAGATCAGACGCTATGGACAGTATTCTATAACAGAGTCGCCAGTATGAAAGGATAATTCCAAGCCTTTGGCGTGAGACGAACTCGATAGCTCAGTGGTAGAGCGGCTGACCAGAGAACAGGAAGTCGCAGGTTCGATTCCCGCTCGAGGTTGTGAAATTTTTCTTTCATACCATGGCATAATTGTGACTATAATAGTATTTAAATTCATTAAGTATTTAATTAAATATCCTGCAAAGATAATAGTTAGTTACTTCAAAAATGTTACATGTGTCATTATGGAATGACCCAGGTATCAATAATCTTACAGTAACAAATTGATTAAGATCATACCTTGCCTTTATGAATATTAATATGGTTTGCTAGCTTAGAAGGCCTCTTAAATGCCTTTTTACAGTCTTCATATGGACAAATATGTACTTGTTTTTCTAAAATATTATCTTTGTCTGACTCATATTGTGATAATTTTTCGTGATAATCCAAGTCTTCACATGACGCTTCTCCTGATTCAGAGTCAAAACCCATAGTTGCTGTTGTTGACGCCCTTACAAACTCTGAAATCATAAGTTTATCCCTTTAAGCTATACAACAATTCATTATACTTGTAGACTACTTATTCAATATTCTTTCCACAAGTCAAAAATGGCAATAATGTAAAAATAGAACATAGCAGAATGCGAAAATGGCCAACCACAAACTGGAACAATGCAAGAATGCTGACCAATCTAAAATACATTACCATCACTTTTCTCGCAAAATTTAGGTCTATAATGAAGTTCTTCAGAAAAGTCTGTAATAGATGAGATCCTGACAATGAAAGCTCGAAAGAAAACAATACAGGTGGCATAATACAGGTTATAAGTGAACAGTTCTACTAAACAATCAATTCTGTCTAGAATCCATACGATGACTTGAGCCATTGCTGTGCAAATGCAACACCATAAATTCAATGCTTATGAGAAAAAATTAAAAGCCTGGTTAACAGGTGCTCTCTTCCTCCCCGACCTCACTTTTACACTCCTTCAACCTCCAGATGTATCTCTTTTCTTCCTTCTGTCTTGTCTCTGTTAACTACTACATTTTACAGTAGCGTGCAAATTAATCCGAACACGACATATTTTTACATTTTCTGTCATTGTTGGCCTCACAGCTGCTCATACCACTTTAATTGACATCTGTAGTATGTGTAATTCCATTGTTGAAGGTCTGTCATTATTTTTTTTATATGTGACATTCTACCTGTCGTTTTGTACTTATAAGCATTTCAATTGTGTTGAAGACTTAATACTGCAATCCTGTGTACATTCTGTCGTCTTCACAAATGGATACAACTCCACGAAAATGGTCTAAAATTATAACATTACCAGAGCATTCTTCTATGACACAGAGGCAAATTGCTGCAGAATGTCACATCGGTTTGGCTACTGTTAATTCGATCATAAAACGATACAGGGAGACTGGATCCATCACACCCCAGAAAAAAGGAAACTGTGGCCGGAAAAGGAAGACTTCACCTGCAGATGATCGTTTGTCAGGAAAAGTAAATTAAATCCTAGACTAACTGCTGTCGACTTAACCCGCGAGTTAATGGCTACCACTGGGGCGAATATTAACGTCACAACAGTGCGGCGTAGGCTTTTGGAAGCTGGATGAAGGGCTCGTAAGCCTATTAAGAAGCAACTGCTAACCCCTGTTATGTGCAAAAAACGCTTAATGTGGGCAAAATTACATCAACACTGGACAGTGAATGACTGGAAGAATGTACTTTTTTCCGATGAGTCTCATTTCGAGGTCCACGGCCACCATGTTTATGTATGGAAAGGATCCGAAAAAGTAACAGCAGCTCATCTCCAACAAGCACCCAAATACCCCCCTAAAGTAATGTTTTGGGGTTGTTTTACACATGAAGGGCCTGGAGCATTAATACCTATCAAGGGAATGATGAATTCTGACAAATATATTCACTTATTGGAAACCAGAATCGTACCCCAGCTGCAAAAATCATTTCCGGATGGCAGAGGTGTGTTCCAATAAGACTTGGCACCATGCTATATGTCTCGAAAAACTACAGAATTCTTCAACAAGAAGAATATTCAGGTACTCCCCTGGCCAGGCAACTCACCCGACATCAACCCCATTGAGAACTTGTGGTCAATTTGCAAAAGAAGAATGCAAAAAATGGATTGTTCTACAAAGGAGAAGATGATTTCTGCCCTCATTGGTGTATGGTTTCGCGATGAAGAAATGAAGAATATTTGTGGGAAATTAGTGGAATCCATGCCAAATCGTCTCAGAGCTGTTATTAGGAACAAGGGAGGCCACATAGATTACTGAGGTATGTCTTAGATCCTTTTTTTATCCCGTTTGAGTGTTTTTGCATAAGTAATTACGTTGTTCGGATTAATTTGCATGCTACTGTATTTTACTGACACTGTTATTATTATACTGTAAACGTATTTGACACTGAGGCCAGTAACTTTCGAACCAGAAACACTGCCCATACATACTCCGAAACAGGAGTCAAATACTTATACTAAGAGGGAATTGAAATAATGATCAAGTATTCCCATTACCTGTCTTGTAAGCAGGGTTGACAGAAATATAGTTTTATTTTTTCAAAATATTGGGAAGCAAGAAGGATGATGACTTCATTGTTAAATCCAGAGCATTAGATACACACACACACACACACATTTAAAAAAATAAAATAAAAAAAACAGTTCTTTTTTGTTTTAAACTGTTTTCATACCAGTTTTAAACAGTGTCATGAAATTGTGTGCTTCCAAAACATGTTGTTGTCGTTAACTAATACCGAATTCTTGACAATAAAACCATTAACTCTCTTGCTCTCCAATATTTCTCAGATAGAATGGGTTTAGAGCAGACCCATGCACAATATCATCACAATCTAGTATATATAGTCACGAAGCTTGGGAAGATTTTTTACATTTCTCGCGATAGTTGCTAGCTGCTTGGAGCGCTGTGAGTACTAAGAACAATAGACTGTGCCACTGCCATCATGATCTAATATAGGCCGTAAGGCAGACCATGTGACTCGCTTAACCCGATCACAAAGGGTGGCGTTTCAACTATATAAATTATTTGGAATACACAAAGAGCAACATACATTTCTCTAAAATGTAGTGTAATTGCACTAATAAAATTTAAAACAATGATTATGAGACACTTCAGACATAATTCATATGCGAGTTACGGTGTAATATTATTTTTGGTGTGAAAATTACGATGTTAGTATGTGTAATACCTGTCTTTATTTCGATTAAATATTGCGAAATTATTGTAAATTCATTTATGCACGATTCAATTATTTTCAGTTGCACCGCACAGATATTTAGATATGTTGAAATTATAGGTTATGTTTACTATACCAGTTGCCCCTTTCTGTCTAATTTTAGTGGTCTCCAATGCCATGCCATTACATATGAAGGCATTATTACAAAAACAGCCCTAGTCATTTTTAATTAAATTGAGTTAAGGACACGTTTGCTATCACTTCAAATGTTTATAGCCTCCAAAAATGACACATGTCAGGTGCAATAACCACAAGGATAAACACCAGTTCTACAGAAACAGCTGACATGTGTTGTCCTATTTATTTTTATTGTTCTCCTGGAAAGTAGTAATTTTGACAAGGGTTGTTTTTGTAATAATGTCTTCATATGTATGTTATGTCATATGGAAATTATAGGTTATGTTTACTATATTTAACTTATATTCGTATATTCGCAATTATAGTTTATAATTAAACATAAACATAATGTCATGTATGATACGCCGCACATTCAATTTGTCTGTATTTTAATACTACAATTGAATAATGAATTATTGTATTTATCTACTACCTAAGAGATGATGTAACACAATCGTATGTACACTAATTTCATAGGAGTAGTATGGTAAATTTCCTGTCTACAATTAAGGAAGGTAGATGTGTTAAATTAAAATAACAATATAAATTATTTTTTAATAAACCTCAAAATAAACTCTTAAAATGTTGATGCGAACAGATTATGTTAACAAATAAAATTCTCTTCACATTAAAATAACACAGTTTTGTAATTATTTCTGCAACATATTATGCAGCAAGAAGTAAACGAAACTTATGGACACATTACAGTAAATAAAACTTAGCAATGATATGCAATAAAGTTATAATATAATATTTCACTGAGCTCCATACACTGAAATAGAAAACCCAAACATACATTACAGCCTGGTCTAGATCGAAAAGGCATTGACTGTGCCGTATTTCGTATTGTTGTGAAAAGTTGTGTAAACTGTGAAATGTTCATTATCGGTTGTAATAACTGTAAATGGCTAAAATACAATAATATGAATAATGATATGGGACAAGGAGACGTTTGTAGCACTATAAATTGTAAGAAAAAGAGGTCAGAGTTATCCTTCTTCCATAATATCCAGGAAGGTGAGTTTATAAATATAATATAAACTTGATGAAAATAATATATAAACCTTATATATTTCATATTTCAATAGTGGAAGGAAGGTGTTAATTTTTTCAAAAGAACACGATATCGAAAGTAAATACATTTTATCATCTGCTAGGAAAGGGTCTGTGATGAGGCGATAGTAACAATCCTGGTGGTTAGCAACTATCTATGGATGCATATTTAGTAAGTATTGAGCTTCGTGACTGTATATACTAGACGTGATATCATTCTATAGGCAAAGAGTAGCAAGAGTGCCCGCGTGGCAAGTTGTCGGGCTGCTTCTTGTGACATCAGCTGCTGTGAGATTAGTGGAGCTACAGTGTTAACCACTATATCAATTACTTAGAAATGTACAGAGAAAGAACATGTCTCAATAAGTCCAAGCGATAAGCAGAGAACTATCACGAAGTGTGAATTTAAAGGAAGTGCAATGTTTAATATGAACGAAAATGTTAAAACAGTTAAAGAAATTCAATCTCAAGAGACATTACTATGTATATCATAGCCAATAATGTGATGGCTATGTAGGTGAATAGCAAATTAAATTAATAAATGAACTCAAAGAAACACTGCTATCAAAAGAAGTTAAATTAAGTTAAATTAAATAATTGATTAAATGGCGATCTTACTCGTGTTAATTATGTTAGCATGTGCGGCTTACAGCTGTTTCGGTGCTATTCGACACGATCCTCAGAGCCTACTAGATCTCGGCACTATCTCAACTTCGTTGCCTGTTGTGTGGGTGCATTCATGTGATGAAGAGTTGTATCAAATAGTGTGTGTGTAGGCAGCGAAGTTGAGATAGCGCCGAGATCTAGTAGGCTATGAGGATGGTGTCAAATAGCACCGAAACAGCTGTAAGCCACACATGCTTAAATAATTAACATGAGTAAGATCGCCATTTAATCAATTTATTTATATTCAAAAGTTAAAAGTAGTGTAAGAAAGATTCAATATGGATAAGTTAAATTAATTCTTTGGGGGACATTTCGTCACAGCATTTATGAGTAAAATTACCACAAAAGAAGTGATATTGAGAATATTATCATCATCACCGTCATTAGCATCTTTCAGCATATCTATTACATTTTAAATAGGTATTGTATCTTTTGCATTTTAGAGTGGACACTAAGAAATATATATATATATATATATATATATATATATATATATACAGCAAGCCAGCTTATCAGCCTAATTGCCGAATTAGTTTATATTTAGCAAGGCCTCTCAAAAATAATGATGGAGCATCATTAACAAATGCTTAATAATGTCTGCAGAAGAATGCTACCCTATCCTAATGAAAATATATCAATCTGTTGGCATGTCACAAAAATTTTTTTAAATTGTTAACTGCCTCCCATTGGAGGTAGCCCAGAAGGACTCAGTATACTCTCCTACATGAATTTACAATATTAAATGTTTACATAAATTTGTTGGCAAAAATTAAAATAAACATATATGAATTATAAAGTGAAGAAAAAGAAATTAAACAGAGTGAATATGATGACTTAGAATTTGGCAAGAGCGTTTCAAAACTGAAGTTATGACGTCAGTAGTAAGTGTCTGTGGTAGTTCAAAAGTCCTCCTGAAGCTTTCAAAGAACTTGGGAATCACACCACGAGCTCCAATAAGAAGACCAATCACCTCAATGTTTTCAAGCTGGTATTTTGCTTTGAAGTAATTAACTGTTTGCAGATAAATGTTGATCTTTTCTTGATCGACATCCTCCGGCTGGCTACTCCCCATTTCAATCCTTATGGTAGGATTAATTATATAACCTTTCTTGGTAGTCTGAGACTACGCTATGATGTCAATACGTCTAGAGGAGCCATTAGTAGCAAGGCAAAAGACTTCCACTTCTACTGTCCAAGACTTTTTTTTCAAAGCAGTTGCAATTAAGGATCGAACATGATGATGTCTGGCATTTCGGAGGAGTAAACCTGTTACACTGACCTTGGACGTGAGCAAGGGTTTCAGTCTCCGGGAAGCCATGTCTGCACCAGGATCCATCCAAAGAGCGACCAGTACTCCTCTAACTGCTGCTAAATTGGCGTTCATTTTGAGGCAGGTTACCCATTCAGATGTAGATAGTCCAGACTTATTAAAAATCCAGGCATTGGCTTTAGGTACTTGGCTGTACAGTTCTACATCTCTGCCTCTTCCAGGCATTACTTTCCAAGATTCGAATTCTGTATTTCTTAATTCCTCTCTTAATTTCCTAGTCACAGATTTACGAAGTTCAACTGGACAAGGGAGACTTAGATGTTGACAGGAAGAATTAAGTTCTGACATCAAAGGTCGCATACTATTTACATAAGGATTTTCATTTAATATTAAAGTGATGCAGATGTTGCAGTGTTGCAAGAACGCTTCCCATGATGCTCTGACTAGTCCCAAACCTCTGTATTTTTTGCTTGCATATAACATACTAGTAGGTGTATCAGATGGCAACATAAGCATTTGTTTAACAGAACTACGTATTAACTTGTCAATATCTTCTAAGAATGTTCCTGGTAACTGATGGATAGGAGCTATTTGTAATGGGTAGATCAATTTAGGCCATATATACTAGTTAACAATGTTGAGCTTTTGATCTGGGAGAAGCATGGAGGTGGATACTAAATTTTCCAAGTCATTTTTCAGACTTAACATAAATGCCTCCTGATCAAATTTTATTTCCTCATTGAATGATACACCCAAATATTTTATCGTTTCATCTTGTTTGATCCCTCTTATGGAACAATCTTCATATAGAATCAGATCCTCTTCACGTAACTTTCCTTTTACAATATTAATGCAAGTTGGTTTATTAGAATTAATGTGTAATCCAATGCCTTCTAAAAGCTCCATCATTAATACTAGGTCCTGGGCAGCTGACATATCTTTCCCTATGACTACTAAATCATCAGCAAAGGCAGCCATAGTTAGATTGTCTAAATTTTCAGAAACCTCAAAACCAAATTTATCACTGACTTGTTTCTCCGTAAGTTCTTTGAGAATAAAATCTATTGACATATTAAAAATTAATGGGGATAAAGGTAATCCTTGGAAAACTCCTTTTTGTAATACAATTGGATCAGAGATCTGATTGGAACTGTGAATCCGAGTGAAGTTCCCCACTACTAAAGATTGAACTAATTCTCGTAAAGATACTGGAATAGGTAGGGATTTCAGACAATTAGTTACATGTTCTAATCCAATAGAATCAAAGGCCTGTCGCACATCCAACATAACTATTGAGACATCCTTCTTCTCCTGCTTAGCTTTCTTGAGGCACCCATTAACTAGTGAAATATTAATAAACGTTCCTGGTTGCGATACAAATCCCCTTTGGTTTTCATTTAAGTTAACAAATTGTCTCAGTGTAGAATCAAGAACTCTTTCAATCAATCTTCGAATTACTGAACAAATAGAGATTGGCCGCCAGTTATTGGAATCACTCTTCTCACCCTTGCCTTTGTAAATTAATATAGTTTTTGCTTCGTGCATTTTATCTGGAACAATTTTCCATCTTAGCATTATGTCCAATATAAGAGATATTATTGGAGAGCATTCAGTTAATTACAAAGTCCGAATTAGAACCTTATCGGGTCCAGGAGCTGAATCAGTTCTCATCTTGTTCAGACACTTTTGCATAACTTCTATAGAAATTTTAAACTTCTGTTGTAACTCATCATTAGGTAGACTAGAATGAAATGTGACATAATTGTCAAGTGTACAATTATTTGGAATTCCCCATTTATTCTCCATAGCATTTTTAAAATCTTGTATTGGTATCTGACAGCGTTCGTTATTATTGGTATTGTTATTATTCAATATTGATCGAACACACCGTTTGCGTTCATTAAAATACTGATATTGCAAAAGTTCATATTTATATTTTTCGTTTCTTTTTTTCCTGTCTCTTTTTGACTGTTTTTGAGGATTACTGCTATCATGATAGCGCCTATCATTAGTGTTAAAAATGTTTTTTTTTTTTTTTCTCATTTCATAAAAACGGACAGAAGAATGCTTAGGACCCGGTAGTTTATGATTAATTTCTGTAAGGGCTTCCACAAAATCATTATAAATTGTATTGAACTCACCAGGACATGGATCCTTTTCCAACAGAGCTTCAAATTTCTCAGTAAATAACTGAATTTCTTGCCGAACTTGATCCAGACGTACTGCATCAGTATTTCGGATTAAAGATCTGTCAATTATCATAGTGGTGGATTGATCTGAAATGCTAGATTGGTCTTCAGAAGATCGATGTCAATCAAAAATACGTTCCCTATGCTTCTCGAGATGAGATTTTGTAATATGTGTACTTAATCTCGCATACAATTTGCCACAATATGAACAAGGTGTAGTGGTTTTATGAGACTTTATCTGAGAATTTTCAATCATCTCATTATCACCTATTTGTGACTCATTAATAATAGTACTCACTGACGTATTTGCTGCTAAATTCATACTCATAATAGTAGTCCTACATTATAATAAATAACACCACAATAAAACAAATGGTTACCATATGCAAATAAGAAGTCCAAGAAACCAAATACCAAAATTCCGTTTTCACTTTTCTTCACACATTAAATCAGATAAAAGGTCACTAACATTTGCACAAGTGCAATATGTAATAATTGGTATGAAAATTACAATAAAATAACAGTAAGTTATGCTTTTCCACTAAAAACGAAGATAAATATCAAGCTCAATGTATATTGTAATATTGTTGTCGTCATGGCCAACTGTAAGAAGCAGAAATATGTTTTACGAAAGAAATGTTTCATGAGCTTGTATATTCTTGAAATGTATTGTAATATTATTTTTATTAAAAATTTAGCATTAAAAACGCGTCACTGGTTTGTTCATATTTGCAAGTTAGTGATAATAAAACACTGTGGGTCATAAAATTCAATGAGTACAATGCATGTCACTGATGCAACAAGCTTATATCATCCGAGAGCTGAGCTGTGGACTCACCTTGCTAGCGGGGCAAGAGCACGCTCATACGGGCAAAGTGTGCACGAGTCTGGTTTAGAGAACTGAAGATGATTCTGATCCATTTTTTCCTGAAGAGTGCACAATGGGCAAAGTGGTGAAGAAAAAATTCCAATTTTGTTCAAGTGTTCTGACAAGCAGTCATGTCCTGTAAGTAATCGAACGGATGCAACTGTACTTTTCCTTGAATAGCCTACTCGGGAATTATATTTTGTTGTACACTGAGGCTCTCCCATTTTTTATTATTTGAAATTTCGTAGAAATGGTCAACATTATACCGGTATCTTGATACCTTGAGATAACTAATCTTTTAACTTTTGAAAATTATACAGTTGGCATCGGGTTTTTAAAATAGGACTATAAATCATGTTTTATACATAAGGTAGCACCAGATGGGTATTGTATAAATTATGGATATTCACGATTTTTTTAAGAAAAATTCGGGAAACCAGCATTTTAAACATTTTTAATTTTTTACGCTGTTTTTTAAACTAAATAATGTTATCACAAAATGAATGTCCTACTAACTAAAAAATAAATCAATAAATTTCATGAAACAATGCTGACAGTGAGTTTCATAAAGAAGAATAATTTTCAAATTTACCTCAGATTGCTTATAAAATCTAGTATAAACAGGCAGGCAGGCGGACGGGCGGGCAGGCAGGCACATGGACGGGCAGGCAGATGGGCTGGTGTGCAAGTGGGCAGGCGGGCGAGCGGGCGGGTGGGCAGGCAGCCAAATAGATCTATTAACAGTGAAAAATCATTTTTTACAACATTATAAAATGCTTGACAGTTCAGTTTTGAATAGGTACAAACTTGCAATTCTGATTTCATTGAAACAGTGGAGAAAGCATTTGTTCCTGCTCTTTGACCATTTGTGGTTCGATGTTAGATTCAGAGGGATTATTCCACATGGGCACAAGCCAATTATACAGATTTTCTCATCATCAGAATTTCACTTCACTAAATATTTAGACATTATACTTAAAACACCTATTACTTTGGATTTACTGTTTATTACTTGGACCACACAACAGAAACAAAAAGACACAACAAAGACACATTTCCAATCAAAGTGAATATCCGAATTTCTGCTTCCTCATGACATCAACATCGAGTATCAATTAGTGAGTGAGTGATTATAATCGAGTGATTTACTCGTACCATACTTTTCTATGCTTTTCAATACACTCAACAACAAAACATTTAATGAAGTAGAAGTAGTGTTTGGTGGTGTAATGAAAAGACTCAGTAGTACAACAGAAAAAATTGGTACCCTATGGTGTATTGTTTTCATTTTGAAATTTTAAGCTAAGTTTATAAAAAAGTAAAAAAAAAAAAAAAAAAAAAAAAACTAGAATATTTCATAAAAGTATTTTAAAATTATTTTCAGTGGGTTTCTTTTCTTATAAATATAATAAAATCTTCTTTAGACAGTGGGTCTATATGCAGATACCAGCATTCAAATTGTTTGCTCTGTACATCCTACAAAAATTCCTTATTAATAATAATGTTTGTTTGTAAAAAGTCAAAGTTTGGCTGCATAAAGTCAGGAGCACCACTGTAAAATCATAAACTGTAAATATTATAAAATCTTGAAGAGAATGCAAACATGATTTTACATTGTAAATAATTAGGATAAAATAAAACCAGAAAATGAGAGAAATAACTTATATGAAATATCTTTAAAAAAAAAAAAAAACATGTTTCAAACATATAATAGGGAAAGGAACTGGCCATCCTACCCCATTATCTCCTGGCTTAGTTGTTGGTATCACCTGTGAGGTTCAGACCTGTCTCCAGACAGTTGACTAAACAACAAGAAACATATACGAGGCGCATCCAGAAAGTAAGTTTCCCTATTTAAAAAAAAAAAGAACACACACTTTCAGGAAAACATTTATTGGCAACAGGTACAGCAATGTTTCAGCTATTTTTCAACATAGCCACCATCAGAATTGAGACACTTGTCGTATCGTGGGATCAACTTTTGTATCCATCTGTCGTAGAACTCTGCCGCCTGTGAATGAAACCAGCATGTGACAGAAGTCTTCAGCTCTTCATCGTTGCCAAAACGCTCACCGGAGGACAGGAATTTCTTGAGGTGCAAGAAAACGTGAAAATCGCAGGGAGCAAGATCAGGACTGTAGGGTGGATGATCAAACAACTCCCAGCCAAATTCCGTCAAAACAGCTGCTGTGTGCCAAGCCGTATGTGGACGAGCATTGTCATGGAGGAGCACAGCACCTGCAGTAAGCATTCAATGCCTCTTGTTTTGAATGGCACGTCGCAATTTTCGCAGTGTTTCACAGTAACGGTCAGCGTTCACTGTTTCACCTCTTGGAAGGAAGTCAATGAGCAGAATGCCCTTCCTGTCCCAGAACACCGTGCACATCACTTTCCGTACCGACAGCGTCTGTTTGAATTTCGTCCTGACCGGAGATCCACTATGCCGCCAATGCATTGACTGCTGCTTGGTTTCCGGGGTGAAGTGCGGAATCCAAGTCTCATCGCCCGTGATGATCCTGTCGAGGAACTCGTCGCCGTCATCGTGATACCGTTGCAGGTTTTTCGGCACCCACCTGGCACACACTTTTTTGAACAGCAGGTGCTTCGCGACAATCTCATGCAACAAGGATCGCGATATCTGCGGAAAATGGCTGCTCAGCTCCGTAATCGTGAAGTGACGCGACAGTTCTCCATGATGCACTGCCGCACCAGCTCAACACGATCATCATTGATGAGGGACGGTCGCCCACTGCGCTCTTCATCATAGACACTTTGATGACCTTCGGAAAACTGCCTACACCAGCGACGCACCATCTGCTTACTCATGATGTTCGGCCCATAGACCTGACAGAGCTGCCGATGAATTTCAATTGGCGCAATGCTTTGTGCATTAAAGAACTTTATCACCGACCGAACCTCGCAGGTGGCGGGAGAAGGAATAAGAGCTTCCATTTCAGACCACTGCTGCCACGCTTCTGGCACCAGGCTGGCATATGATTGATACGTCATAGATCTGTTACGCATGCGCAATTGACACGGCTAATTACGTTTATAAGATGAAAGAGTAATATATAAGTAATATATATAATTATGTTTACTTTCAAGGGGAAAAAATCGGAAAACTTACTTTCTGGATGCGCCTCGTAGTTTCAAACGTTGTTTTAACCAACAGATATTGTTTTAAACAATTTTGAACACATTTTTTAAAACTTTTCGTTTTGAAAATGCCAACTAGGATTATAAAAATTTTAAATTATGGTTTATTTAACAATGCTCGCAACTGCAGAGATTATATCAGCATCCCTGATGTGCTGGAATTTTGTCCTGCAGGAGTTCTTTTACATGCCAGTAATTCTACTGACATAAGCCTGTCGCACTTAAACACATCTAAGTGACACAGACCTGGGTAGGGATCTAAAATGCAACCCGAGCAAAGAAGGCCAGCATTATATCGACTACGCTACCCAGGCTGACTCCATCAGGCTTATAAGTCACAGTCGACATACATGTCCACACCTGTGGAGTAACGGCTAGCGCGTCTGGCTGCAAAACCAAGTGGCCCAGGTTTGAATCCCAGTCAGGGCAAGTTATCTGATTGAGGTTTTCCCTCAACCCAATATGAGCAAATGCTGGATAACTATCAGTGTTGGACCCCGGACTCATTTCACCGGCATTATCACCTTCACTTCATTCAGATGCTAAATAACCTGAGATGTTGATACAGCGTCATAAAATAACTCACTAAAAAAAAAAACCGACATACCTACGCTAAAATGACATGTCAAGCTATGATTTGGTTAAAATAGTAAAATAAGTAGTGGGGTGAAATACCAGGCACAGACTTGATAGCTAGAATCGAAAGCATGTTACACTACACTACAATGGAGGCAACCAGCACAAGTTGTGACAGTTACAGACGAGACAATAGAGATTACAGGTATAGGTCAAGACTAGTGATTTTGTATGTGAACATTACAAAATTTAGTGAACTGACAGCAAGACTTGGATTCTACACTTGTTCTTTTCCGATAATCTACCTTGCGCAACCTGATACTAAACACTAAGTTAAAAGTAAACTAGGACAGCATTCCTATAGAACCCGTACTTACATACATCTTGCACTCACAAGAACAGTAGCCTCACCATCCGTCATGCACTTTCGCCGGTTTTGAAGGGATTGATTTTGGATTAACTTTGTATGCACCAGATGTAGGATGAATTCACTATATGTTACAGGAGAGGTAAAATCTACTTAATCCTTTCTGTTCTCGGTCAGGGCATTGTATTTGAATGCAATAATGATAAGTTATTTAATTTGTGCTACAAACTGTCTACTGATTCTGAACAAAGAATGTACGGTATGCACCCTGGACTAAATAACTGAAAACTGAAGGGTACATAAGTATGATATCCATGTTCTAAAGAACTGCAACCAAACCTGTGCAAGCACATCATGACGACGAGGCTGCTGTTCTTGTGGGTGCAAAAAGTATGGAAGTATGGGACACATGTTCTATAGGATTGCCCCCATCTAATCTTATCACCGATAATGGGACTACTTGTCAGCAGCAGGGCCATTCCATTTAAAATGAGCCTTTGAGAAAAAATAAGAAATAAATATTTTATACATATAAGTATAATTTGTTGTAGTAAATGAGTGATATTTTATGAATCAACAGCAAATAAAGTAGTTCCGAAATTAAAATATTAATTCTCTGAGGTGCAAAGTATGATCTGTCAGTTGTTATATTACAGTCGTGAAAATTGCGCAAGTTGATATCACTGTTAATTCACCTGGAAACATCGTCGTTATCCAAATTGGATTTCATTGAACACTGTGCGAAGTTATGTGAAAGAAAACAACTACAAGTAATTTTCAAGGTAAGTAGGTTTTATGATATTTAACAGAGTAACTTATGTTTCAGTGTCACACCCATGACAAAAAAATTTAAACAGTTTATTTATTGGCCAAATTAATGGTTGCACATTATAAAAGCCCCTATTTTCTTTTACTTCTTTGTGAACTGTTAATAATTTAGGACTGTTAATAATTTTATGACAGTCTTTTAGTCATTTTCTAAAAAAAAATTAACGTTATTTTGTGTCACACCCGTTACACTATGTGTACATGTATATAACTTCTATCGTTATCTTTATAGCAGGAGTTGCACACTTTTAAAATTTACAGAAACTATCATTACAATGATAAGGTGTTTTTGCCTAATGAATTTATATGTAAAAAAAAATGTAAATTATATTTTACGGTAATGCAATCTGTGAGAATTTTTTTTTCCTCTGCTAATAATAACAGGTAAATATATATTTTAAAGTGCTTTTCTGTTACCATTATCTTAAATGGCCATTTAGATTGGATTAAACATTGTAATTGAAGAGTTAAACATTTATACAATATGTTTAAATGAACAGTAGGTACAATAACAGCCAGCCAAACATTATAAAAGGTAGTCTATATAGAACATGTCAGTCTAGTCTATTAATTCTGATCACAAAAAATACTGATAGGCCTAATGATATAAGCATAGGCTACTGAATATTACAGATATATTAATTTGAGTGCGCTCCTAGTATAATGGCAGTTGACATTGGATACAAGTCAACATATATACAGTAAAACCCCGATTATCCGTCACCCTATTAACCGATTGGTGGATTATCCGTCTGTCTTTCTCGCTCGCAGAAAAAATACGAGGTACTGTACATTATATTAGTACGAATTTTTTCTACAGAATTATTTTTATAAACCTTTACCCTTACGCATTATGGCCTACTCTTCGAGTGGCCGTACTGTTTATCTTCTAGGCAAAATGTCTTCAAGTGTCAAAAGAAAACATGTTGTACTACAGAAAAAAAGTGCAAGTAAATGAGTGGTTTGGGAAAAGAGAAAATATGGTTCATCTCACATTACAATACAAGATATGAATTACAACTGTAAGCGATTTAGGCTAATGAAAATTAAAATATATAAACTGTATAAAATTTGTAAGTCTACAGCATGAGACCTCTACTATTCCTATCTTTCCACAGACAGTCGTCATAAGTTTTCTTGGCCATTAAAAACCCGTCGTTGAAAACCAGACATTAAGTACAATAAATAATGTTTTAATAACTGACTTATCGAAAAATCAAACATGAATTGTAAAAAAACAAAAAACAGACAAATTAGTGAACTTCTGATCCACTACCTAGCGTATTAAAAGAGAAGACCATGGAGGAAATTACGAAAATATTATGTACTTAATTTATGAAAACTTTTTATGGTACGGATTATCCGATTTTTCGATTAACCGTTCACTCCACCCCCTTCATTACCACGGATAATAGAGGTTCTACTGTATGCCTAACTTGGAGTCAGGCCACAAAGGGAAACACTGAAGGAGGAGAGTTCTATCCGATGCTGTGGATTGAATTCGGCATAGCTCAGTGGTCAGAGCACTTTGTACGTAGAACCAAGGACCCAGGTTCGATCCCTGGCACTGGAGCGAATTTTTCTCCTAAAATATTAAGTGTCAATATTACAGATAAATTCTGTAGACAAATTAATATATCTATAATATTTCTTGTTGCCAAACTTTCAGAACGGCCCCGAGGTTCACTCAGCCTCCTATAAAATTGAGTACCGGGTCTTTCCCGGGGGTAAAAGGCGGTCAGAGCGTGGTGCCGACCACACCACCTCATTCTAGTGCCGAGGTCATGGAAAGCATGGGGCTCTACCTCCATGCCCCCCAAGTGCCTTATGGCATGTTACAGGGATACCTTTACCTTTACCTTTTATAATATTCTCTCAGCTAGCAGTGCATAATAACTGCGGATTCCCGGCCAACAAGTCACTCAGCTGAGTGCGCTCCTAGTATAATGGCAGTTGACATTGGATACACGTCAACATATATATGCCTAACTTGGAGCCAGGCCACAAAGGGAAACATCGAAGGAGGAGAGTTCTATCCAGTGCTGTGGATTGAATTCGGCATAGCTCAGTGGTCGGAGTGCTTGGTATGTAGAACCAAGGACCAGGGTTCGATCCCTGGCGCCAGAGCGAATTTTTCTCCTAAAATATTAATAGGCTACTGAGTTATGCTTAACGTACAATTATGCTAATTTAAAATTTGTTTTAATTTTAAGATATAAATAATAGTGCTTTCTTTTTCAGATGGACAAAATTACGTAAGCAGTCTTATGACTTTTTAAAAAGTGCAACAAAGGATTAATTCAGAACTGATGTAACTTAATACTTCTCCCTGAGGCAGAAATAGAAGAAAAACATTTCTTGAATGAAAGGTGGAAGAATATTCGTCCTATACCTGGATTACAATCAAAACATTACTATTCCTCCTCAAGCAAAGAGAGCATTTTTGTGCTAGCCGAACAGCAGTATCGACACTTAAATAATTCAAATTATTCAAGTACTAATTCTCAGATGTTTATTCTGCCTCAGAGAATGAAGAACTGCTAGTATCAGAAATAACATCTCCAAGCCAGGAACCTATGACTTTGCCTGTAACAATGGACTCAATGAAGCCAGGATCTTGCGTCTTGATAAAGTTTACCAGTGACAGTAAGAAAAATTCAACCACATACTGTATGTGTATGCAACCATTTGCCAAAACCCAGTTGAGGCAAAATAAATGATGAAGTTAAGTGATGTGTATGAATGTAGTTAGCAGGCTAATTCAAGTAGTAAAATCTTCAGACCTAATGAAAAAGAAATTTCCTACATCAGCTATGGTCAAATATCTGCTGTATTACCACCTCCTACTTCTAAAACATTCTGGAATTCGGGTGTTGTATGAATTTTCTTGCCAGTTAAATATTTATGAAAGAGGATAAATAATTGTGACTAGCTATTTTTGTAACAATAAAGTACTTGTATTAAGATGGTATAGAGAAATACTAAAAAAATGTAATATTGGTTTTAAGAGTTTATGTATTTTTAATAGTTTCAATACGTAAGTAGGCCTATATGTTCCAGTTTCTGTAAAATGTCTTTAGTGGGATTATTCTTTTTCATTTGGAAACCTATTAACCATCCATAGACAAAAATATTGCATGCTGTCACACCCATGACAATCCTTGTCACACCCGTGACAGGAGGAAAATTCAGAAATTATTTAATAAAATATGTCTTTCAAATGTAGCCAATAAGTAATTATATCAAATTAACTATGTAGAATAACACTAAAGTATTTTTAAATTTAAATTCCAATAAAAATTGCAGAAATATTAACTTGTTTGGTAGAGTATCCTATGCTGTGTCCCAAAACTGTCACATCCGTGACAGAGCTTTGTTGCTGAATAAGTAAAATAACTATCTCATATCATACATTCAAACTCTGGCTGGAAACTTCCAGCAATTGAAATAATACCACTGAGCAATTTATTAATTTTTTGTAGATTTAATTTTAAAAAATTAGCAATCTGTACTACTGTGCTAGAAGTGCAGATGTCACACCCGTGACAATGGAATTGCCCAGCAGTAACATGGGTGCAGTGGTGAAAGACATAATGTATGTATGTATCTAATGCCTACCCACTTCACTTTGCGTGATTCAGGTTCCATATACTGCGGATAAACGGCAAGAATTGCGTATCACTTCGGCAGGCCACATTATGCATGATGTGTATCTGTGAAGAGTTATGTCGTGTACTAGGGTGAGTGTATGTTAAGTGTTCGTGTAAGTGTAGTGTAGAGAATGGATGAGGATGATGATGAAGGTAAGGAAGGGACTAGGGGAAATCCGATGCCAGCACATAGTCTTCTCCTGTCGAATAGCACCAAGGAGGCTGCCAGGCTTAACGTCCCCATCATATGCCTTCCTTCATATTCATTGCAAAGAGATTTGGGATTTAATTTCGAGATAATCGATAAAGCAGTACATCACTCGGAATACGCATTCCTCGTAGGAATGATTGATGACAGAGGAGCAGAGACAACCTCATATGCAACTGCAGGTTACAGTGTACAATAACAGCTCCAAGTCGTTATACAGGAGAAGAAACTTTCATCCTGCTACGCAGCACACACAGCAGAAAGAATTTAAGTATTGAAAATAACTTAAAAATTATAGCACACCACTTAGACACGGTGTGACCAATACAAAAGCACATATGGAGCTAAGAGGCGGTACCAGAGGTGTATGGGCATCCCCTAACGGGCCTGTGGACCCTTCAAAATATATGAATTGTAAGAAACGTCTAAAAAATTTACCAAACTCAAACAAAAATATTGCCTAATATTATCTCCTTATTCAACATTCGGTTAAGCACGAATGTGAACTCTGGACCAGATCAGTATAGCTACTGTGTTCTCGGAAAAACTCAGTAGGCCCTAATTATAGAGTAATCTCATGGGACGATTTGTCTGCTGACCTTGAGGCTCCTTAAAATGAATCTGCGGCTTCCAAATAAACTCTAAGATTCTTGAAGGACAAGCTCCAGTGGCTGGGAAATCACGACAGGCTGAAGACCTGTAGTTCAATAGTGTCCTCAAGAGCTTCTCGATCTTGCCAGTGACTAGCTTCTCATGAAAAACGGAGTTTTCAAAACTCATTGCAGTAAAAAAAAAATACTAACCACACAAAAATAAAACAGGTTGGAAACATTGCTGCTTCCAAGTGTAGAGCAGGAAACTGTGTCATCGTCATCCATCAGTGCAGATGAAGTCATTCATGGATTTTAAAACATGGTTCATTTCCAGAGGCGTCTTTTGTTATAACGACTCTTAGTAAGCATAACCAACCAATTGCCAAAAAACCTGGTATTCCTATCTTTTATATTTTATCTTAATCTTAATTTGTTAATCTGTTTCAGAACATGGATTGCACCCTTTCCCTCTTACTTCAAAATGCCAACCTTGTGCACACAAAATAAATTATTGGCACTGAAAAGTGCCTTTTTGTAAATATAATGATGCGCATTCGACAAACGCATACAAATCTGCTCTTTTTAGTATTTTAAAACATAATTTGGTAGGTACAATCCGTGTTCTAAAATTTTCCCCCGCATATATGGTGAATAGCGAGAACGAAGATTCCATAAACTTTAAAATGTACTGGTAGCCTAAATAGGTTATACATTAATAGCAAAGGCATCCATTTACTTCTACACTTAAATACATCTAACCTAATTAACGTGGTCTTCAGAAAGCTACACTTCGTTTCGTTTTTTGTTAATTCATAGTTCATTGGAAATTCAAGTATAACTAGGACTACAATTTTTATATATTAGCATATCTGTTTTCACTTTTTACGTTGAAAGTTTTCTTTCTGTTTGAAATTCATAAAATTGGTCCAATCGATTGTAATACACACTTACCACCACAGATCACGAACAGATATGCAGCTATGCAGCTCCCGCTCAATGCTAAAACCGTTGCGTAAGCGATTATGATAGTGACCACAGTCTAATATATACAGTCGCGCAACTTCAATACTTTTTTTGCCAACATTCACGACACTAGCGCTCAAGCTGCAGGCAAGGCACTGGTCATAGGGTTGATACAGCCGGCACGTGCTTTAAAGGTATGCGAGATGTTATAATAACGTTTTAATCATGCGTCGGAATAAAAGCGGCTACACACGACTCAATCTGCAGGGTCCGATTTGCAGGGCGGTTGGGTCGGACGAATTGGTTCTGCTCTCCACACGACCCAACTTGCAGTAGGCTGATCCGCTAAGTTGTGAAAAGATATATCATGGCTCGTTCACTTTCCAAGTTTCAAAAAGTTGGAATTTCATTGAGTTTGTTGTTACATAACGATGAACAGGTACTATATGAAGAAAATTTTTTCCGATTAAAAAAATATTTAGGCATATATATATATATATATATATATATATATATATATTTTTTTTTCAAGATTAAAAATGTTGAGAGTTCACTGTGCAGTGATGAAGCGTTTCCCTCATAATTTAAAAACTTGTTAACTTTTCATGTTCTCTCTTTTTTCATTTTATTGCTGAAACTCATGTTTACAATATCATGCTCTTTCAACTACAGTCCTTAATAAACAATAGTTTTTTTTTTTATTTTGTGTAATAGAAAATACTGATGTTTGACCACTTTTAAAATGAATTTATTTTTTATCAAACAATCTATTAACGGTAGAGAAGTGATCTTGCATCATATTGTAGATATGACGTGCATAAATACACACAACAAAAATTCCTTCACAGAATGTTAGATAGTTTTTGAGTTATGAGGGAAACGCATCATCACTGCACACTGAACTGAATTAAAAAAAAAAAAGTAAATCATTTTTTAACCGTAAAAATTTATATATATATATATATTTTTTTTTTCACAGAGAAGGATAGTTGTCTATGCGGATGACGTGAATTTGTTAGGAGAAAATCCACAAACGATTAGGGAAAACACTGAAATTTTACTTGAAGCAAGTAAAGAGATAGGTTTGGAAGTAAATCCCGAAAAGACAAAGTATATGATTATGACTCGTGACCAGAATATTGTACGAAATGCAAATATAAATATTGGAAATTTATCTTTTGAAGAGGCGGAAAAATTCAAATACCTGGGAGCAAAAGTAACAAATATAAATGATACTCGGGAGGAAATTAAACACAGAATAAATATGCGAAATGCCTGTTATTATTCGGTTGAGAAGCATTTATCATCCAGTCTGCTGTCAAAAATCTGAAAGTTAGAATTTAGAAAACAGTTATATTACCAGTTGTTCTTTATGGTTGTGAAACGTGGACTCTTACTTTGAGAGAGGGACATAGGTTAAGGGTGTTTGAGAATAAAGTGTTTAGCAAAATATTTGGGGCTAAGAGGGATGAAGTTACAGGAGAATGGAGAAAGTTACACAACTGCATGCATTGTATTCTTCACCTGACATAATTAGGAACATTAAATCCAGACGTTTGAGATGGGCAGGGCATGTAGCACGTATGGGCGAATCCAGAAATTAACTTAGAAAGCATGCTGTAAATATTCAGATTGTCAATGTTAATACAGATAATACAATATAATATTTGTTTTTTCAGTCTTATGACAAAGCAATTATTAAAACAATGACTTATATTTCATAACATGTAGTCATTGAGTTTTATACAAATAAGTTACGAACGTTTTCGCCCATTCAGGCATCTTCAGGTTCAGTGTACAATATCTCATTATTAAAGTTTAATAATGAGATATTGTACACTGAACCTGAAGATGCCTGAATGGGCGAAAACGTTCGTAACTTATTTGTATAAAACTCAATGACTACATGTTATGAAATATAAGTCATTGTTTTAATAATTGATTTGTCATAAGACTGAATAAAACAAATATTATATTGCATTATCTGAATCCAAAAATGCATATAGAGTGTTAGTTGGGAGGCCGGAGAGAAAAAGGCCTTTGGGGAGGCCGAGACGTAGATGGGAAGATAATATTAAAATGGATTTGAGGGAGGTGGGATTTGATGATAGAGACGATTTATCTTGCTCAGGATAGGGACCAATGGCGGGTTTAAGTGAGGGCGGCAATGAACCTCCGGATTCCTTAAAAGCCAGTAAGTAAGTAAGTAAGCAGAAGGACAGTGTTTTATACATATTAATTTTCATTATTGTACAAGATACGGTAATGGAGGAAAAAAAATGTTTAATATTTCCAAAATTTTACTGCTGTAAGCTGTACCTAACCTCTTAAAAATAAGAAAACATTTAAACTCTTCTCATATTTTCGACAAAACATAGGTGTGCATATTGATAACGTTGATCCTATTGTGTTGGCATGCTGTGCACTACATAATTTGTATTTTTCGAGAAGAATTTATAAAGCCTGATTACGCATATCTCTGTTCAGATAATTTGCGTTTGAAATGTCCCATAAAAAAGGCATATCTTTATACAGTTCAAAAACATCCTTCCAGACTTTTCTCCTTTTCCTTCATTTCACGTGGCACTCACTGTCACTGCCCTCAGTTCTTCATAAACGCCACTTCTGCAAGCTGCAGCTGACAACAAATCGGACCGATCGTGCTACACACGACCCAACTTGCAGGGTGTTGGAGTGGGGGAGTCGGCAGATTGGGTGGCTGCCCGAACCAACCACCCGACAAGAGGTTTGTTGTCCCTCCAAGCCTACACACCACCCGATCGGCAGGGTCCCTGCAAATCGGACCCTGCAGATTGGGTCGTGTGTAGCCGCTTTAAAGGCAATGTGTGCAATGACGAAAATTCCCAAAACAACAAGTATAAATCTCCGAATTTGTCGTTATTCAGATTCCCTAAAGACCAAGAGAAAATCATAACTCAGTCATAACCTATAATACACGCTGTAGGTAGCCTACGTATTGTGTTCTATAAAGCATTTATTAGTTATCAGTTACCTATTTGTATGTCAGGAAGGAGAGTTTAAATAAAAACAAAGTAAATACCTGTTACAGTATATTATTTTTTTTTTTTGCAGAGATCATGTGTAAATGTGTAACCATTCCGATTTTTGGATAATGTATCTAGAGTTTTTAATGCAAGTAATTCCATAATTTTTGTATTCGTGTTTTTTTCTTTATATTTTTCAAAAGTTGAATATTATATTGCTTTCAAGTAGGGATTATGGTGTTAATTTTTTTAAGAATTCGTGGCATATTATAATCCTTTTGCAAAATATTCACGTCTTGAATAAATCCAGACTGTGTCGATAAATTTCTGATGTGTTGATGTAGATTCATGTGGCAGACGTATTAAGTTCTCAAGAAATAAAAGAGCCTTTTTAATTTTAATATAAAAAGCAAACTTTTCTGTAATAATTTGCATGACTGTTATTGGTGTTGATTTTACATTACCAGTGATTATTTGAGCCGTTCAGAGCAGAAGTGGTATAAGTCAAAATTACGTAATGAGGTTTAAAGTAAAAATTCTGTAAAATACAGCGCAAAGTAGCAATTAATATATCCTTCGTGCTATTCACTGACTACTAATAGTTTAAATAATTTCAATATTAACTGCTACTTTGCGCTGCATTTTACAGAATGTTCACTTTAACTCTCATTACCCATTTTTGACTTACACCACTTCTCCTCTGAAAATAAAATTAGGCCTACATTTTCTGAGTTAATTGAAGTTACAATTTTTTCAACAAAAATGTGTGTATCCATTTGTTCTCACCTACGTCATAATAACAGTAATTGCATGTAAATTACGTATTATATAGGTAGGGTAAGTTAAAATTAAGCTTATGTGTGAAAACTGGAAATGTAATGTAAAATGCGGTAAACTTGCCATAAAAATTTAAACCATAATATCAGCACTATTAGCGACTCAAAATAATAAAAAAAGAAATGAAAAATAATGAACTTCATAAATCAATGTCTGTCAAATTAAGGTTTAAATCTTCCCCTTTTTTATTTTTAAGTTTACCTCAGCGGCCGAGTTTACCCCAATTTGCAGTATGGAAAATAGTTAATTTCTCAGGAAATAGGGAGAGGAATTCACCACGCGATGTACCCTACGAGATATGCCCTACAATTTTGAATCTTCTCACAGGAAATATAGAGTTCCAATGGTTTATAAATATATTTAGGAATGAATTGAATTAACCGTCCACGTACAAACAATTATATTATTTCGAACCATGATACGTGATCAGGGCCAAGATTCAGTTGTAAGGAGCAGAAAGAATTACGTTTATTCCCAGCTTCTGAAACTTGTAGATTAACTGAGTGTGAAATTCTTCCAGGATTCTAAAGTAGAATTAGTAAGAACCATATACACTTATTGCATAGCATAAAAATATAAAATAAATTACGCAAAACCCGTTTTCTGATGTGTTATCATATGTCGTGTGCACACTGTTAACTTGCCTGCCGCTAGAGGGCTACTGTCGCGCCAGCTGTCAAATGTTGGCATATTTTATACGTATGAGTTGCGTGACTGTATCCAAGTCCCCACACTGCCAGCTGCGCAGAAGATACAACTGGACCCAAATTTGAAGCGATCGCTCCCCGCCATCCTGAGGCGGATGGAAAGCAATGCTGATAGAACGCAATCGTAAAACAAACTAAGATTTATTACTAGATAACATAAAAACAACCAAACATGAGCCTAAGAGTAACAAGGATAAAGACGAATAGAAATAGTAAAACGAAATTACCTACAGTCTTGTGGTATAACGTCAAATAATCAAAGATATTAATCCTGCATCTGTCAGTCAATAATCTTCGTCGTCTTTGTGACTTGGGCGTATTTATATTTACATAATTCATCATATCCGTAGGATGGGCTTCCTGAAATATATTTCAATAACCGAGTGAGAACATTAACCTAATCTTGTACATTGTGTGCATCTTGCGGTCGTGAAAAATAGCGGACGAAAAGTAATGCTGATAGAACCATAAAAAACAACCAAATATAAGCCAAAAGAGTAACAAGGATAAAAACAAATACAAACAGTGAAACGTAATCACCTGCATTCCGGTAGTAGTCTACAACAGCAAATAATTCAAGAAACTGGAACTGTCAGTCAGTAATCGTCATCTTTGTGAACAACAAATATTAAGCTGTTATGCTAAAACTGTCAATTAAAAATTCTTGTCTTCGTGATTAGGCCTATTCATATTTACACAATTCATCAAATCTGTACCGATGGAGTTCCTGAAATATTTAATTAATCGAGTTAGGACATTAACTTAATCTTGCGCACTGTGTGCATTTTGCTTAGGCCTAATAATAAATTTTTCAATAAACAAGGAAATGCATCAACTTTTATTATTAAATCGAATATGTGCAAGAATGTCAAAATATTGTAACTAGGCCATATCTAGATAGTATGAAAATACTTAACCAGATTTATTTTGCACTCACCTATTGATTCATAAATAAAATTTATTTAGAGAGATGCTTCTAACTATCTTCTTTTGCAAAGCAATACTGGTGGTGAATTGATGGTATAAATTTATCGCGTTTAACAGCAGATAACCATTTACTGAGAAGCTCAGGCTTTTGCAATGGAAACCTAAAAAGAAAGTTTGCGCTTACTCCTACAAACCATTCTCTTCTATTATCACATTAAATATGTACTAATGTTCTCAGTCATTTTACAATATCCTAATACAATATATGCAACTAACTTACTTGTGAAAAGAAATTTCCGAGTCCTTCTTACGTCGATTCGTACAGTTGTATGCGGCACAACTATGCACCATGATTCCACTTACGGAATTTATATAGGAGTACTATGAAAATAAATGATAAAAGAACACTATTTGTACAGTTGTATGCAGCACAAGAGCACACGATGGTTTCACTTAAACAAAGAAATATTATTAAAATACTGTATAAACACTATTTGTATAGGCCCCATATGTAGCACAGTAGTAGGCCTACACTGTGATTTTACGTATATCACAGGAGAACGATTAATTTAAACTATATAAACAATATATATATATATATATATATATATATATATATATATATATATATAAACAATATATATATACATATATATACACTATTGATTAAACTAATACGCACTTACTCCTAATATATTCAATAATACTGACTAACCTTCTATGTTATTTCAAATTAGGCGGACTCGTGATGTAAACATATTGTAGTCACATGGCACTCACCCTCAAGATGGAGATGCGCGAAAGTGTTCAATTTTTGGTCGAGGAACAGCGCTCGTAGTGAGTCTAGGTTAAACTATAAAACGTCTTTGACTGTATCTATTAGACTGTGATAGTGACTGTTCACTGTAATCTGTCACCAGTCACCAGTAGCCTAGATCATAAATACCACAGTCTAATACTTACAGTCACGCAACTCATACGTATAAAATATGCCAACATTTGACAGCTGGCGCGACAGTAGCCCTCTAGCGGCAGGCAAGTTAACAGTGTGCACACGACATATGATAACACATCAGAAAACGGGTTTTGCGTAATTTATTTTATATTTTTATGCTATACAGTACGTGTATATGTTCTTATTAATTTTAATTTAGAATTCTAGAAGAATTTCACACGCAGTTAATCTACAAGTTTCAGAAGCTGAGAATAAACGTAATTCTTTCTGCTCCTTACAACTGAATCTTGGCCCTGATCACGTATCATGCTTTGAAATAATATAATTGTTCGTAAATGGACGGTTAATTCAATTCATTCCTAAATATATTTATGAATCATTGGAACTCTATATTTACTGTGAGAAGAGTAAAAATTAGTAGCTTCAAAATTGTAGGCCTTATCTCGTAGGGTACAACTCGTGGTGAACTCATCTCCCTATTTCCTGAGAAACTAGTTTCCATACCACAAATTGGGGTAAACTCGGCCGCTGAGGTAAACTTGAAAATAAAAAAGGGGAGGATTTAAACCTTAATATGACATTGATTTATGAAGTTCATTATTTTTCCATTTCTTCAGAACCGGTATTTCCTTTATTTTGAGTCACAAATAGTGCAGATATTATGGTTTAAATGTTTATGGCAAGTTTACCGCATTTTACATTACATTTCCAGTTTTCACACATACGCTTAATTTTAACTTATCCTACCTATATAATACGTAATTAACTTGCATTTACTGTTAATATGACGTAGGTGAGAACAAATAAATGAACACACATTTTTGTTGAAAAAATTGTAACTTCAATATTAACTCCGAAAATGTAGGCCTAATTTTATTTTCAGAGCAGAAGTAGTGTAAGTCAAAAATGGGTAATGAGGGTTAAAGTAAACATTCTGTAACATTCTGCTCTGAACGGCTCAAATAATCACTGGTAATGTAAAATCAACACCAATAACAGTTAACAGTCATGCAAATTATTACAGAAAAGACTGCTTTTTATATTAAATTTAAAAAGGCTCTTTTATTTCTTGAGAACTTAATACGTCTGCCACATGAATCTACACCAACACATCAGAAATTTTATCGACACAGTCCTGATTTATTCAAGAAGTGAATATTTCGCAAAAGGATTACAATACTCCATGAATTCTTGAAAAATTAACATCATGATCCCTATTTGAATGCAATATAACATTGAACTTCTGAATAATATAAAGAAAAAAAAACACGAATACAAAAATTAAGGAATTACTTGCATTAAAAACTCTAGATACATTATCCAAAATCGGAATGGTTACACATTTACACATATGATCTCTGCAAAAAAATAATATACTGTAACAAGTATCTACTTTGACATACAAATAGGTAACTTATAACTAATAAAAAATGTTTTATAGAACAGAATATGTAGCCTACCTACAACGTGGATTATTGGTTATGACCAGGGAACGGATTTATATGGACTAAAAATATATGAAATATGTAAATATATATGTAGTTATTTTTACCAAAATATGGAATTAAATATGGATTTTTACCAAAATATGGAATTAAATATGGACTTAAAATTATAAAAAAATGACTATGTACGTTAAATATTGGTACATTTTAATCAAACTAAACAAAAAATATAATGGACGTACCTTATCTTCCAATGTAGTTTCAACAAAACACAATTTTTATTGTCTGTTACCATAACAATAGGTTACAAACATTTCTTTCAAGTGCTGAAAAGTGAATCTTCTTCTATTGTCTCTGAGGATAGATTTATACTGACTAAAAGAGCGTTCGACGTCACAAGAAGTAACTGGTACATAATTCAATTTCACAATGTCTGCTGGGGATAAGTCCAAGTTAATCTTCACTGTTGATTCACCACTCATCACAGCAACAACCTTTTGTAGTTCTTCATATCCAGGGTTTTTTGAAAGTACAGTGTCCACCTTAGCTCTTACTGCATCTGCAACTTTACCTCTACCACGATTCAGTTGTTCCACAGTACTATTTATAATTTCAAAACTTTCAGATAGTGAAAGGTGCCTATTTTGGAGACTTTTGAGCGTTTTTATGATGCATGAAAATGTATGCTGAATGTGAGCTAAGTCATTCTTCACACTTATGTCACAGGTAACTGTTTTCGCAGTATCAATTGAGACTGCATCTTCAGAGTCCAATGCAAGGAGAACATTGTTAATAGAGTCTATATGTTCGGCATAATATTCAACTGCTTCTAGCCATGTACCCCATCTAGTTAAAATTGGCTTTGGTGGCAATGGAATTTCAGGGTACATTTCTTTCAACACGTTAACTCTACTGGGAGCTTTGAGAAATACTTTTTTCACTGATGAAATCAACAAATCTACTTTAGGGAAATTGTCTCTGACCACTTCTGCCACACGATGAAATGCATGCGCCACACAAGTAAAATGAGTCAATTTAGGATATACAACAGATAATGCTTGTCCAGCTTTGGCCATATAAGGGGCAGCATCGCTAATAAAGAATAACACATTATCGTACATAATACCCTTTGGCCACAGGATACCCATAGCTTCGTTGAACAGTTTAACTATAGTTTTGTTATTGCACTTTTCTAGAACATCACAATGTAAAAGAATTCGTTCAGAATATTGTTCACTTAACAAACCGATAACTACATTACCAACAAGTCTACCTTCTTTGTCGGGAGTCTCATCAATGGAAACCCAAATTGAACTATCTTTAATTTCATCTCTTATCTTCTGTATTGTCTCATCGTAGATGGATGGAGCATACGTCTTCCTAAGTGTTGACTCATCCGGGATTGTATGTTGAGTATATTTTTCAAGGAATTCCCTGAAGACCTTATTCTTTAGTTTGTAGAGAGGAATATCAGCAGAGATGAGAGAACGGCACAGGTCGATGTTAAACTCAGATCTTACATTCGATGTTGTTGGTTGTGTTAAAAACAATTGTCTCTGCTTGGAATTTAGTTGTTTGTTGGCCTGATGTTTACTAGTTGTAATGTGTTGTTGCACCAGGAACTTTTGTGTAGATGATACTGCACACTGACACAAATTACAAAATAATATTTTATTGTCAGTTGATAAACCATCTTCTTTAAATTCTGAAATGTAACTTGTTAGTTTTGATTTTAAATTGACTGAATGACGTACTTTTGGCATATTTACCGTCTTTATAGTATGATTTACAAAACTGAACCTATGTGTACTCTGACTGGCATTTAACTGTTGAGCTGCACAACTGAAGTCTGTTAAAAATTTTAAATTAAATTAATACAGTTTTGTAACTTACTTTCCCATTGTTGATAGGACTGCTAATTTTCAAATAACTCTGATGTTAAAGGGATTACTGAACGTGTGTTTAAATCTCTATTGTTGAAATGTATTTTTAAAAGTTAATGGAATTTTGTTTTGTTTTATTGTTAAACCTAATATAATATGGACTGTTTTATATGAAATATGGAAAATATATGGAAATTAACGAAAATATGTACTAAACTCTAAAATATGGAAAAATATGGAAAATAAAAGTAGGATTTTTCAACCCTACACATTGTGAAACATAAAGATAATGCAAAATATAAATTATATTAGCTTTATAAGTAAATATGTATTTACATATAAATCCTTTCCCTGGTTATGACTGATTTATTATTTTCTCTTGGTCTTTAGGGAATCTGAAGAACGACAAATTCGGAGATTTAAACTTGTTGTTACTGCAATTTTCGTCATTGCATACATTGTCTTTGTTCCGACGCATCATTAAAACCTTTATAACATCTCGCATCCCTTTAAATCACTTTAGGTACCGGTAACTTATATATTTAAAGACAGTATTGAGAACTTCAGTTTTGTAGTGGTTTTTAGTGGTCCTAATATGTTATGATGTCATTTTGATATTTTCATAAAGTCATTCGGTTTATATAATTCACTGTATTAATAATACCATAAGCAACATATCACATCAGGTTATCATGCTACTTAAAACAGAAGATATTTAAATTTATGTAGCTTCTTAAGTAATTGAATAACAAGTTAATCAGTAGGTAGTTTAACTTAATTCCAATTGAAAAACGAAATTTATTGCATGTTATCACCTATCACATAATTTATATATGGCTTATTTATAATATAGTAATAATACATAAGAAAAAAGCAGTAGGCCTAGGCCTAATTATAACATGACATCAAAATGTTCACAAATCAATTGTTAGTTTCATTTCTAATTATTTTAATAGACATGAACATAATATGAAATATACAGTATATTCCCTTCAGCTAATTTCTTATATGTTAGAAAATAAACACACTGCATATTTCAATAATTAGTTACGTTCTGTCATTGAAATCCTACATTGATATAATTTTGATACAAATGCAGATATATATCAACATTATCAACTTGTAACATCATTGCGTAATTAAAATAAAGTGGAATTTTTACATAAATTGTGACTACATTATAATGTGTTAAAATATTTGTGTATCAGTAGTAATATTTTATACAACACAGTTACAGTTAAGTCAGGTCATCATTATATTCTATATTATGGAGGTTGTGTTGCATCTAAAGCTACACCACACAAGATAACAAGTCAGGTTTAAAAAAAAATAACAATTTTAGGCTTAATAATTATGGTGTAAAGCCTGGTTCAGACGGTGCGTGTTTCTGTGATGGATTCCAAGGTGGCTAGCAGGCTGGGTTCCGTGGTGGCTACGGTGCTGGGTTCCGTGGTGGCTGCGGTGAGGGTTTTCGTTCACACGGGGCGAGCTGCCTTGCATGCTGGATCCAAAGAGTTTGAAGTATTACAAACTCTTTGGCTGGATCCCAGTTTGGAAGTTGGAGATGCTGGCGTGGTACGATTTGTAAACATCAAATATGGAAGCTGTATGTGAAGCTGTACGAAGAAGACGTTTAGCAGCCTTTGCTGTTTTGCTAGCTTTGAACGCTGAGGAGACGGATCAAATTAAAAAGAGTAGAATGTGGAGCAGAAAATGGTTAGTGCGTAGAAATACGTGCCAAGATGTCTTAACAATGCTGTTTGTATAGCATATAAACATGTTTCTTCTCTGTACGCCTCAATTAAAGTTCTGACTTGATCTCTGGTCCAACCGTAGGAATTCATGATCAAAATTTTCGACTTGCTCTCTTAAGAGGAGAGGATAGTATTTTTCAAAACTTTTTTCCTATTTGTGTAAATTATTAATTTTTTGTATTTAGAGAGCTCATAGCTGTGGCAACTCAACCAAATAAAAATAAAAAAAATTATTTGGGGGCCCAAATTTGAAAAAAAAAAATATATACCCAATTCAGGATTGTACTAAAACCGATATATCTAAACCGTTTTTAAAGATAGATTCAAACAGTTTTTGCAATGTATTTGCAAAAGCATGTTCTACAAACTGTCTGTAACAGAATTTTGATATTAGTCCGTACGTTGGTAAAATAAACAATAAAAATTTAATAACAATTTTCTGTTTTCCTTTCTTGCAAACAAATGGACGTATTTTTAAAATGAAATCAATTAACAAAATTCTGTTACAGAGAAAAGTTTCCTAATAGTCTAAAGAATGTGTGTTCTAAATATCATGCATGTATCTTTACTAGTTCAGAAATTATATTCATTTTGTCTGGCAATGTAGCAAAAAAAAATGAAGTTACTGGAAACCAATAAAAGCGGGCGTGTGATTTAAAAATCCATAGCGCAGGAAGTTTAAAAATGACGTCTCAACATCCGATAAGGGCACAAATACCCACAAAATGTTATGTAATGTATTCCACACATATCAAAGGGTATTTTAAAGAAAAAAACAAACAATTTTTTTAAATTTTAATTTACCGGAAACAACAATAAAAGTGGGCGAGTCATTTAAAAATCCATAATGTAGGAAGTTTAAAACTGGCGATCCACACATATCACAGAGTATTTTAAAGAATTTTATTTTATTTATTATTTTTTTTTTTAATTTAGTAATTTTCATCAAAAATACCATCCTCTCCCCTTAAAATATTAGCTTCTGCAACCTTCCCGAGGTTGATCCACACTGTTGTTTTCTCGCTCCCAAGGTCCCAGAACAGTCTAACACTCATGATAAATAAGAAACTAACCATAAGTGGAAAACAACTAAAATTCTACATTAACAATAGTAAATGTTGCAACAAAGCAATTAAACAAGAAGTTTAAAACAACTAAAGTTCTATATTTGATTATTCTATCCTTAGAAACTAAGAAATATATAAAAATAAAAAGATTTAGTTGGAGAACAACTATTTTGGTAGCACTGAACCAGCACAGAAGCACGCAGGAAAAATAGCAAGGAACCTACCCTCGAAATCCAGCAAGCCAGCCATCCACGGAGCCACCAGAGCGCATTATTAACGGTGAGTGACCACGCAGGCGACCCATCCGCGCAGCCACATTGGAATCCATCACAGAAACACGCACCGTCTGAACCGGGCTTAAGTTACTGGTACTGCTTAATTTTCAGTGAAGTAAAGTTATAATATATACTTTTGAAAATATCCAAGTTTAACATGAATAATAAACAATGCTACATTTACTGCAGTGAATGAAACTTATTTTATGTTAATTTAATCTCTTCCTTCACTGGTTCACCAACAAATCATGGAAGTACTGATGGATAAGGTGGTTTCGCCTGACATTATTTTCTGCTACATTTGGGTGGTTGTTAACTGCTTGAGGGAAGTTATGCACAGCGTTAATGGCATCCAACTGGTCATCAGTAGCAGGAGGTATATTTTCATTCTCATTGCAAGCTATATTGTGTAAAATAGCTGTTGCCGCAATTACACTTTGAATTCTGTCCAATTTCAGTCTGAATCCAGTTGCTAAAACAGGAAATTTTCTTTTCTATACCCCATAGCTCTCTCTACTGGACTTCTAGTCCTTATGATGGCCTCCTGAAAAAGTTGTTCCTCTGGCGTGTGTGTAATTGTCAGTGGTGTAATGAGATAATTTTGTACAGCATATCCACTATCTCCAACTAGAATGGCTGCACCAAATTCTCCATCTTTAAATCGCCACTTAATTATTGAAGAATTAAAAATATGTGAGTCATGAGATGAGCCTGGCCACCTAGCCACAATGTCTCGAATCAACAAGGAAGAATCAGACACAGTTTGCATATTAATTGAAAAAAAAAAATCCTCTCGATTTCTGAAGATTTCTGCATCTCCTCCACCTGGTGACTGTATTTTCACATGTGTTCAGTCAATTGCACTTATATAGTTATGAAAACGCTAAATCGTATACAATCCGTTCTTAACCCCTGCCGTTCCTTTAGGTGTTGTTGGCATGTTGATATAACGCTGTGACAAATCGACGGCTTAATGTCAAAGAACACTAACTCCAAAATCACAACTTTACAGGAGAGGCAAAAAACAGTTTAATTGTGTACATTTTCTTATGTTACTGCTTTAATTTAAGAGATATGTTGATAAAATTTAAACCATGTATATAGAATATAACCTTAAAGACAATACAATACATATTTTCTAGAAATATTTAATATTGTCTTAAAAATTAACACATTTTGGAGATAGTGTTCTTTGTTACTAACACGAAGCGTTTAATTTAGTAGATAGTGTTAAAATAAATGCCAAAATATTGAATTTAAACACTCTAGTAAAAAATTATAGATCTATTTGACAATGAAAATTAATAAATTTAACTTACTGTGGAGAGCTGCAATTACCATATTTCTTCTTCTTTATAAAGGAACATTATCTAATCTCAAAACATATCAGCATTATTATAAAAGTGGCAGTTAATATTATTTATAAAGCATAAGAGCAAAATATTATCAATATTAGATTAATTTATACTATTATCTGAAATAATAATTTTAACAGTGCATTTATAAAATAATAAAAGAGCAAAGTTATCTTCAATTTACATTGCATTTTAGAAGAACAGTGTTTTTAAATAGTTGCTAATGTTACGCTACTTTAATTTACCACAGCTGATGAGGAGTTTCGATGAAAAAGTTATTTAACGAATGATCAATTTATTTTAAAAAAATAGGAAAGCCTACAAATTCAGTTGATTTAAAAGTTTGCCTGCACGTAATAAAACGAAAATACACACTTAACTCAGAATTTATAACTTAAATGACATTGAATAAAATTATAATCTGAATAGGATTATATTTGATTTGATTCAGTATTTGTTTTGAATAGTATCAATATCCATACCTCTCTATAAAAATTTAAAATTCTTCTTGATTTTATAATCACTCATTACTCTTCATTTTGAGTATTTTCTTCTACGATTTCCGGTTCTTCATTTTTAAAGTGTTGTAAAAGAAATGGTAATTTCCTGGTATAATGCTTTGGTTTAAGCTGAAGATTATCCAGCCTAAATCCACGTGTAATCTTCCTCTCTACCTTTAATTTATGGAATTCGTCATCATAGTCGTATTTAAAAAAAAAAAAAATTCGTGTTCACTGTCACATTTCCGATACTGGAACCATACTATATCCAGCTATCTACAATGTTTCCATTAGTGTAAACTTTCTTGTTCTTTCTTAATGTCTTCTGAATTTCTCTTACATCATTACATTACTCTGTTCCACTTCTATTTTTGATACAGCTCTAACTATAGTATACCTCTCTGATGGATCAAATATTTCTGTACATTTTCTGTATATTTTGCAATTTGCGCGTGTACTGTGTCCATTTGTGAATGTCTTAGTTAAAAAGAAAGTTCAATTTGAGGTACGTCCAAAATATTCACAGCGTAGAGGAGCATGGTTGATATAAGTACATTCCGGTCTTGTCCTCCACAGATATTGGACATGAAACAGAAACTTTTACCATTTTACAATTTTTTCATTTGAGCAAAGAGACATGATGGTACCTCTGCAGCTCCCCTTTCTGCAATTTTCTCGTTCCATAAAAAATTTTCTGCTGTTCTGTTGGCTACATCATACATGGTCAAATTATATACAGGTAATCTACGTTTATAAAACACTCCTCCGTCTCTATCTTCTTATGTTCAGACATGTGATCATATTTATAACATCGCATTGATCCTTTCTGGAATTATGAAAAGTATATTAAAATTATTTTTGAAAATATGACGACAATGTGAAAGGTTTTCTGCTTGGACATCGGCATTCCTGAACCCCCCCCCCCCCACATTTAGGCCCATCATTGCTCCGGACGCACTGCAGCTTTAGGTTTATTGTGCTACCTATGTTTTTATAATTTAATACCGATTCATCAGCCCTGTTACCTTAATTAAGGTATACAGTCCAGATGTAGAACTCGGTTCAAAATCTGAATTTTTCTTTATACAATTCATACATTTTTTTGTAAATTTAAATCACAAGACAGATATTCTCTTGCAGTGTCGTTTCTTGTTGAGCAGTACTCTTGAAAATGAAGCTGTATGGTTCACTATATATTCACGAGTATCTTCAGATTTCTTTACTCCGTGTTCATGCTTTCCTCTTCGATCAGTATCCACTATGTTATTGTCACTTTTTTCAAAATATGTTCTATTATTGTGTTGGATATGTCAAAGATGGCGATAAAAAAACCCCTGCATATCCATATCTTTTCTTTGTTTTTCACCAGACAAAAAATGATGTTTTGCCTTCTAGATTCATCTTTTTTGGATTTGGATTTCCTTCATTTTTGTAAGCCCCATAAAAAATTGCCGCTTCAAGTTATTATTCTCAATATTCCAATATTGTTTATGAATTTCATGTTTGGCTTTAGCACTAAATGAGAGGTTGCATTTTAAGAGGGCATTTTGTACAATCTTTGTCTAGAACTTTTTTTAACAGCAATTTCTTTCCACTATTTACGGACTTGTGGGCTTTCCCTGTTATCCAGCGTTGGACATGGACTACTAACAGCTATGCTCTTATTAGCTTCATCACACATTCCATGCGAAATTTTAGATGTCGCTGGAGCCATCTTCACCATTAACCTGCCCTAGTATTCGAAATGAGTATTTCTTAGCTCTAATAAAAGAGTATCAAATTATCAGAGCAATCCTGTGCTGCGTTTCTTACAAACTGGATTGATTTAAGAATGTTTGTTCTATTAATTAAAAAATTATCAGTTCTCTAACAATGAACAGTAGGGTGAATGTATTACATTCTTGGTTGTATGTTCTGAGGCAGTGTCAACAATAAAATCTTGGAAAAGTTAAATAATTTAGAGACAAAGAACACTACCTCGACTTAGTGTTCTTCTAGTCTATATTTTGTTACTGTCAAAGAAAACTAAGTCTAGATAGTGTTGACACTCAGCATCTATCTAAATTAACACAACACTATCTACAAAAAAAAAAATAAAACTATTATTTGTAGAGACATATTACTTTCACACTATATAAAGGTTACTTTATACAACATGATACTATAAATAACTCAAAAAGTTGATTTTTGGAGTTAGTGTCCTTTGACACTAAGCCGTCGAAATGTTCTATAGCTGTAGAAACTTTTGCAAGGACTGAGAGAACAGAGACTGGAATTAGAATACAGAGAGTGGACTGAGAGGACAGAGAATGATCTGAGAGTACAGAGAGTGAACTGAGAGAAGATAGTGGACTGAGAGGACAGAGAGGAGGTTGGGAGGATAGATAGAGCACTGTGGGATAGGGAGTAAGCTAAGAGAACAGAGGGAACAGAGACTGAACTGAGTGACAAGAAGGTGGAGAGCGAGGATGGTGAGTAGACTGAGAGACCAGAGAGTGAACTGAGAGGACAGAGAGTAGACGGAGGGGACAGAGCAACGAGTTAGATACTATAGAGAGGCTGAAGACCTCTGATAAGCGCTCCCTGCGGAGGCCAACAGTACTATGGATCGTTCCCTAAAAAACATGGCGGTCTATAGCACCGCCAGCCTCCGCAAGGAGTGCTTATCAAAGGTACACTGCAACGAGTTTGTACATGTATTATATTCTTCAGATACATGAATATTTAACTTAAACATTTCGCTATAGGTTTTGTAAAAAGCTGATTTATAAATGAAAAAGTAATAATTAAGACTTTAAAATTTCCAAAAATGTCTCATTCCCTCGGATTTAAATGAAATGTACCGTAAATCATAATATTCGTTGCTGGATAATTAAACCCTCTCAATACAGGTATCATTGCCGCAGAGAATTATAAGATAAGACGGATGAGTTTAAGCGAAATATCTCTATTAATAAGTTTGACCATCAAGAGTTTAGTATTTATTGTGTTTATAGGGCCTACTCCAATTTTCTTTTTATTAATGCGTAGGGCTCTTTTTGTTAACAAAGAGGAAAGTTAGCACTTGCATCACACACAATTTGTCATTATTGTTCAAAATAATGACAAATTGTGTGTGATGAAAAAGCCTCTGCCTAGTTGCGAGACACGTGTGAGAACGTTTGTTTCAAATTATATTAGACTACACAATGTCTCCATCACGCGACAATATTTGTTTCAAATTATATTAGACTACATGATGTCTCCATCATGCGAAAAGAAGTGTACCTAGCTGTGGCTCCTGTTGTTTCTGATAACAATGTTAATCGTAAGTATCTTATCGTTTCAATAAATGTGGTGAGTTATGATCATGAGTAACTTTCTATTATTGTCATTCTTTAATTATTATGTTGCATGCTAAGAGGTTATTTGTAGTTTTAATAATTGCAGTGTTCAAAAGTTCTCTGTGTTAATTCCAATGTCAAATGAATTTTTCTCAATAACTTAATTACTGGATTTTTTTTTTAATTTTCGCCACTACCTTTCCTCTATTTTACTCCTACTAGTTACATACGTCGTCTCTCTTGAAATCACCTGGTGAGCACTGAATTACATAATTTCATATTAGGTTAGAAGAGCTGTAAGGTAATTAAATTTGTGACGAAGTCAAAAAGTTATTTATTTTTCTTCTGCCGATTAAATTCATCCGTCTTTAGGTGCTTTGCTTTGGTTGCATCGAGTATAGCTTGTCATTTAATATCTGGGCTATATTTAGTGAAACTAATAAACATAGGTCTACAGCTGTTATAAAACGTAAAGTTTTGTGTGTATTTTACTTTTTACTTATTAACATAGTCTTAATATGTAGCTCAGTTCACAGTCATTTCCTACAACATCCGAGCCACGCCCCTTTGTTTTGACTAACCGAAACATGGCGGACCAATGTTCAATTGTCTTCAACTTTCTGAGGTCTTTGTCCTCTCTATAGTATCTAGCTCGTTGGGACAGAGAGTAGACTGAGAGGAAAGGAAGTGGGCTGAGAGGACAGAAAGTGGACAGAGATTACAGAGAGTGAATTGAGAGTACAGAAACTAGACTGGGGGCAGAGAATGGAATGAAGGGACAGAGTGGATGGAGACGACAGGGAGAGGACTCAGACAACAGTGTGTAGCCTGAGAGGATAGGGAGTGGACTGAGAGGATAGGGAATGAACAAGAGGAATGGGAATGAGCTAAGAGAACAGAGAGTGAACTGAGAGAAAAGAGAGTGGACACAGAGAATTTTGAGTATATTGAGAGAACAGAGAGTGGACTGAGAGGACAGAGAAGGGGCAGAGATTACAGAGAGTGAATTGAGAGTACATTGTGTGGATTGAAAGGACGGAAAGTGATAAAAGAAAACTGAGAGGATGGAGTGGGCTGAGGAGAAAAAGAGTGAACTGAGAAGACGCAGATTGGACCGAGAGGAGAGAGAGAGAGAGAGAGAGAGAGAGAGAGGACTGAGGTAGTAGAAAAGGGAAAGGAAACAGAGTGGACCGATATCAAAGAGAGAGTACCGATACTGAAATTACAGTGAGTGAGCACAGAGACGACTCAGAGGAAAGAATTCTGACTCGCAGTTTCCCCAGTTCACTCTCAGTCTTCTCTCTATCCTCCCAGTCCACTCTCTGTCCTCTCAGTTCACTACTCTCTGTACACTCAATCCACTCTCAGTTTTTCACCCCACTTTGTTCTCTCAGTCCATTCTCTGTCCTCTCAGTTCACTCTCTGTACACTCAATCCACTCTCAGTTTTTCACCCCACTCTGTTCTCTCAGTCCACTCTCTGTCACCTCAGTCTACTCTCTGTCCCTTCCCTGTTCTCTCAGATCACTCTCTGTTCACTCTATGTCCTATCAGTCCATTCTTTGTCTTCTCAGTCCACTCTCTGTCTTCACTCTGTCCTCTGAGTCCACACTCTGTGCTCTCAGTACACTCTCTGTCCTCTAAGTCAACTCTATCCTCTCTTTCCACTTTCTCTCTTCTCTCAGTTCACTCTCTGGTCCCTCTCTTTTCTTTTAGTTCCCTCGCTATCCCCACAGTGCTCCATCTATCCTCTCAGTCTACTCTCTTTCCTTTCAGACCACTTTCTGTTCTCTCAGTCCACTGCCTGTCCTTTCATTCCACTCTCTGTAGGCCTACTCACAGTCCACTTTCTGTACTCTCAGTCCACTCTCTGTATTTTAGTCCACTCTCTGTACACTCAGTTCACTCTGTCATTTTTGTGCCTTCTCTGCCCTCTGCCTTCCCTCTGTCCACTCTATCTCGTCTCAAAGTTCAGTTCATGAAGGAAAGAGAAGAGTGAGAATAAAACAGACTGAGAAGACAGTGATGACTGAAATTTAGTGGAAGGGGTTCAATATGTAAGGTTTTTTTAGATTTAGATTTTCCAGCAAATCCTTCATAACCACATTAATGAATTTCAATTTTGAGGGGCTCGAACTAAGGAGATAACACGCTCACTAGGTTCAAACTACAGTCCGATATTAAACGTAGGGGGTTCATTACGTATACAAGTTTAGATTTTTCTTGCAATTCTTTATTCCTACAATAAGCAATTATACATTTTCAGGACTCGAACTCAGAAAGTAATTCCGTCATTGGGTTTAAACTACAGACTGTAATTTGGCGGAGGTCGAGCAGTGTGTATACAAGCTTTTAGATTTTTCCTGGAAATTTTTATGCCTCTAATAAACAATTATAGCCTACACTTTCGGTATTCGAACTCAGGAAATATTGGCGTCACTTTGTCCGAACAAGAGACTTTAATTTGGCGGATGATGTGCATTGTCTATACAAGTTTTTAGATTTTTCCTGCAATTTTTTATGTCTCTAATAAAGAATTATAAATTTTCGGAGCTCAAACCCAGGATATAAAGCCGTCACTGAATCCAAATTACATACTGTAAAGCTACGGTTTGGCTAAGACGATCTTCGGCGAACGAACATCGCCGACGATTGAAATCGCCAGCGGTCATCGTCAGAGAGTGGTTTCTTTACCGGCGAACTTCGTAGATGAATAGTAAATTGTTTTATATAGTTGACCATGTCTGATCAGCTGATATGTTAAGGACAATATTATAACGTTATAATACAAGTTTTGCCTTGAAAAAAAAAGTACAGATCTTTGAAGTAGTTAATGTCATGTTTAGAAATAGATATACAGAGGGGTCTTTTAATTCACTGATATTAAGACATCTTGAAAATGATCCCACCAATTTTAAGGAATATTTCAGACTTTCTCCCGAACAATTTCATTTTGTTTTAAGTTCAATTGAAAATTATATTGTAAAATTACCCACAACATTTATTCCCAAACTAATAAGCTCAGCTGAAAGATAAGCATAACTTTGAGGTAAAAACCAAAGATATAAACACTTTATTTTTACTGTTTACAATGTTATTTTTTAATTTAGGAGCATTTATTTAGGAAATAATGTTACAAATTAAAAAAATGTGAGGAGGTTGTTGCACTTCTCTCCTTTGCTCGGAATTCCACTTCACTTACTATTTCACACTGAAACTTTTGCTTCAGTAGCTAAATCTGCCGCATCGTGTGTGTCTCCTTCAATTATGAATCTCTTTACTCAATTGTATTAACAGTTCTGGTTGTTACAAAATATAGATTTGTTATTGTTTACGTTGGTTCTTCTTTTTGGCTCATGTCGAACAGGGATTTGTGTTTAATCAATTAATATCTCGTCTTCATTAGTGGAAAAATTGCACAAAGATTTCTGTTTTACCGCCATTATGGTATGTATAATGTATAAATTACATGTTATTAAATTATTTAATTCATGACCTACTGTAATTTTATAATTGGTTTCTCGGCGATCATCGCCAGGTTTTTGCCTCCAAGGCAAACGCCGACGATGTTCGTCGAGCCCAGCGACGTTCGTTGACGTTCATCGCCGTAAAGAAACAAGGCACATTCAAATCAACGAAACAGAATCCCAGCGAAGATCGCCAGCGATGATCGTCGGCGAAGATCGCCGTAGCCAAACTGTAGCTTAATTTCGCGGAAGTGGAGCATTGCGTGTACATATTTTTGGACTTTTCCTGTAATTTTTATACCTATAATGATGAATTATATATTTTCGGGGCTCGAATTCGGCCTTAATTGGTTCCTATGTTTGCGGTTCCATAGATGAACCTTTCCTACCTACTACAAACATAATCTTTGTAATAAGACAGCAGTATTTTACACTCTTTGTGCGTTTTGTACTCTCTGCTCGACCTACATTAGGTTTTTATCGAGAGGAAGATTGGCATAAGTAAAAGTTTTCGTTATTTTATTTTATTATTTTTTATTGGGTTATTTTACGACGCTGTATCAACATCTAGGTTATTTAGCGTCTGAATGAAATGAAGGTGATAATGCCGGTGAAATGAGTCCGGGGTCCAGAACCGAAAGTTATCCAGCATTTGCTCGTATTGGGCTGAGGGAAAACCCCGGAAAAAACCTCAACCAGGTAACTTGCCCCGACCGGGATTCGAACCCGGGCCACCTGGTTTCGCGGCCAGACGCGCTGACCGTTACTCCACAGGTGTGGACAGCAGTTTTCGTTACAGTGGAGGCAAATGAGTTAAGGTTGGTAGCGCAAAAAGCGCTAGAAATATGTTGGCACTCCTTCAGATGTTACAGCATAGCGGGACAAATACTGCAGTAGAGCCCAAATATTTTTCCCGCTGAGAACCTTTAAAATCCGTCAAATCTAGCGGAAATTCCGCTACGTTGGCGACACTGCTAGTGCGGGAGCATAAGTAGCGCCTTGTGTGTGAACCAACGAGTTAGAAAGAGAAAGATCCTTTCTAACTCGTTGGTGTGAACCGTTGCTAACGAGATTACACAAGCTGGCGCATAGAGCTTAAAAACGAGTCTGAAGTGGTTTCCTCGTAATGCCAATTCCGCCGCTCGGAGCGCTGTTCTGCCCTATATATTCATAGCAGAACACTTAAAAGACATTGACATTTGGGACATTTAAAGAACTCACCATTGCTTATTAAATGCTTCGTACAATATTTTATGGACAATAGACGTAATTTGAAAACTTCTACTCCTCAATTATATTACAATAAAAGGCTGTCATTCTTGATATTAAAACATATTACATATAAACTGAGGGACTGTCTGCTCTGTACTTCAGTTCATACACCAAACATTTCCGGAAATAAATTAACTTGACATCTTACATATACGCACTATAGCCTACCCTTTTCACCTAATATTATTTAATATTTTTATTAAATAAGATATTGCAACTAATTAAGGTACTGCATTATCTTTAATTTCCTTGAATTCATAATTAAGCATTTGCAAGAAGGCGTAACGTTTCCCTCTCTTTTTAAAAAAAATACGAACGTCACGATAATTGAGAAGTATAATTATTACGCGATTTTTTCTTGCAGTGGTGAAAACATTTCTATAGGCCTACTGATTAATCTATTGAGCATAGTAATAGTAAACGCTGTAGTATTCTTTTCTGAAGCCAAGATTTTCGCAAGAACTGAAGTGCGACACATGTAAAGATGAGGAAATGTCCCTTTTTCTTTTGGGAAAACTTGTGAAGCACTACTGGACAATATTGCCAAAGATATTTCCAGTAAATACGAAGTGATTAGGAAACTTAATCAGAAGCCCCTAAATAGAAAAGTGCTGAAAGTGCAATAAACTGGGTCATGTCTTAATTACATATAGAACACTGGAACTGACTATCTACAAGGACCCTCGTGTTATAAATATTATGATTATTTCAGATTGTGATACAGTTATAAGCGTACATTCCTAAAATTTAAAAGTAACAATGAGGATGCCCTATGTTATAGGAAAGTTTTAAACGTGTACATTTAACTTTTTTATGAATGATTTCCTGATCAAGATTTTCATTAACTATGTGCCAAACTTTTGAAGTGAAGAGTGCAGTAAGAAACTGTTGGACATCTGATCAGTATTTGAATCATGTGCTGGTTACAGTACATTAGATGTCTTCTTGAATATACCTGATGAGGTATGTATATGAAGTTTGTATCGTCAGTATTCAAGTAGCCTACTTATGTATGTAATTTTTATTATCTGTACAGAAAAAAATTTAGCTTATGTGATAGTATGAAGTAATCTCTCACGAAATAACAAGGAAGAGAAAGGTGCTTAAATTTAAATATTGAAAACAGGATAATAAGAGGAAAATAATTTTTACTTCCTTTCAATTATTAATGAAACCTGGCCAATCACCATTCGCAGTTGATTTCTATGGTTACAGGTCTATTCTTCATATTCTGTAGCTTTCAAATAATTTCTAAAATAAATATTACGCCTACTTAGCTCTTGTAAAACGAAATTTTCACTTTCACTTTCAACGGAACACTCACTTATATTCAGTTCTTGTATCTTGCAGTAAATTATCCATTTGTGATCATCTTTCCAATATAACCTCCCATTGAAACGACCACTTAAAATCATGAGCTAGAATTTATTATTTTAAAAACATTTCCACATACATACTGTTATAATTGTTATGAACCACAATACAAAAGACAACACTGTGAAATTGGATTAATTTACCAAGATCAACATCAATACCGGTACTGTCTTCGCGCTACGAGTTGGCGCGGGGAGTAGATAGGCGGGACGGGGGAACTTTACGCTACACTCTGACCTGAAAACTTCGTCCACTTACTTGGCTACACGGGAACGGAGTCAGACATAAAAGATTCCGCATCTTCGGTGCTGTCGCTATGACTATCATTATCACATTTTTCAAAATTTCTGGAGTATGATCTGTCCATGATAATCGGCTGTTTATGTTCCAGCCGTGTATATTAATTCGAATCTCTCAACAAAGCCATTAGCCCCACCGCCCCCCTCCTGATGAACAATAATGAGTGTTCTGGACATATTTACGGCGTCAAAACTCCCGTAACATTTTTATCGTGTCAGAACGTGGGAAACGTTAAATTGGTAGGCCTATCTATCCGCATTTCGTCCAGATACAAAATCGGTTCTTCCACTTTCCTAAGCTTTCTTATTTGCTGTAGATATCTTCACGTATTCTAATTTACAGTGTTTTCCTCAATTTTTTTTATGCTCACTTCTTCCACCTGAAATCCTTTTTCTTCAGTATTCGTCTTAATGTTGTCTTTCATTTCAAATCAATTTTCTCTTGTAAAAGGGAAGACGTTTGTTGCAGCTTGGTACTATTTTTTTACTTGTTATTTAACACTGTAATAACTACTAGCTTCTTCAGTGTTGATTGAATTGATGATGGCGAGATGGTATTTGGCGAAATGAAACCAAGGATTCGCCATAGATTACCTGACATTCGCCTTCCGCTTGGGAAAACCTCGGAAAAAACACAACCAGGTAGTCAGCGCAAACGGGAATCGAACTCACTCCCGAGCAGATCAGCAGGCAAACGCGCTACCTCCTGAGCTACGCCGGTGGCCCTCTTTCTTTTTCAAATAAAAATTCTCAATTATATCTTTTTTGTCAATCTCCCGTCGAAGTCATCTACATTTGCGTTTCGGTAGTCTGGACGTTTACATTTTTTTTTCTCCCTCAGGTGTCAACAACGCACTTTCTTCTGTGCAGTCTTTCATTTCATTCCTTATACGCTGTATTGTTCTTGTGGATAGATTAGAGTACTTTTCTACCTTTGCTGTAGGTTTCGTAAGAGGAATGCAAAGGCACTGTTGTTGTTTTTCTTCATCACAGAATTATTTTGCACTTCTAATAATATTCCTTTCTTCGCTATAGATTGTCAATCCTTGTTTCCTCTTTGTCGACATATTTACAATAAACAAAAAACTGCTATAAACCTAAATAACAGTATACAATAACATAAATTCTATGAACTATATTATTATCAACACTATTAACACAAAAAGCAAAGGATAACTAAAGCAATACAAGATTTGTGATATACTGAAAACAATTGTCTTGTTGAAACTAATAAAACACTACAATAAAAACGCCACTATTATTTTCACAAAGTCGCAAATAGACAGTAGACACGTGTAGTAGATGTTTGTGGAACAGGAATATTGCAGTGAACAGCGCGGTGCGCATGCGCGACTGTTTCCCCTCCGCCCCGTCTAAGTACTTCAGCCGCCTTCTCCTGGCGTGACAACAGTAGTATAAAATCACATATAGGCCTAGGCTATATTATTTCATTACTTTATGGTCTTAATTAGAAGAATTAATTTTGAAGAATTTACAAATATGCTGAAATAATTTATGACACCTCTTATAGAAATGTAAAAATATGTATGTACATTTTGAAACAATGGGTATAGCACCACTTGAAAATGTTGAGCACTTTAACAGTAACTTGTAAATTGTTCCATCACGTTGTCTATAGTGTTCATTTAATGTAGCACTTTTAGAATGAACGTGGTTCACATACATAAGAAGAAATGACGATTGAATAAGTCGAAGACATACAGTTTTCTTTAATTTTTAGCAAATGATGAAGTTGAATATATACTGTTACTTCATATCCTAACATAAGTAGAGTTGCCACCATAGATGTAACACCTCCGTAACACCTGAAATGAATATAAAATAAATTAATGTATTGGTAATGATACAAGAATAAAAAGAAATTAGGCTAGACATAACCTCACAAAATTACAAACACATGCTAAAACAAAAAAAAAAAAAACAAAAAAAAAACTTTACGTATTCGTATATAATAAAACTAGATATTCTAGATATAATTTGATTCACACGATAACCACCTCAGCCTATTTCGCAGCAGCCATTAGTTACCAGTTTGAGGTGCATTACCTAATCTCATACTAACCTTGTTAAGTGCTCTTACCTAATTCACTGATAATTACGTAACAATACACAGGTCTAAAATACAGACAAATACACATTAATTACCTAATAAGTACGGCATGAAGGTAATTCATTACTTTTGTCGGTATTTTCTAAAAGAGAAAGGGAAAACAGTAACAACATTATCTTGAATGTTTACATCACGTCGTTCACATTTTCATTAGGCCTATATCAGTAATGCTTAGTAAGTGAAACAATGCATGAAATCATTTTACATTTCGGGTCACATCATTCGAGAGTCGGAAAATGCAATTCGCCACTTTTAACATAGCATTGCTTGTTATATGAGAGAACTTTAACATTTACCTTAACCTATAAATATACGACCTGTTGGTACAGAGTTCTTCACATAGCAAAACACAGACAATTTTCAAATATAACTTAGCTGAACAAACTTCAAATAACATTGTAATATGCTTGGCATATTTGTAATATTCGTACTCAATGAGTACTGCGCAATTAATCGAACTATTTTCACGATGCACAATGCTTTGTAATGGTACTATTCATCATTTCATAGGGCAGAGAGGCGAACCTAGCGGCAGAAATTGTCATGACTCACAGAGACCTACTCTCGATCGTGCTATGCGCCAGCTTGTGTAATCACCAACGAGCTAGATACTATAGAGAGGACAAAGACCTCAGAAAGTTGAAGACAATTGAACATTGGTCCGCCATGTTTCGGTTAGTCAAAACAAAGGGGCGTGGCTCGGATGTTGTAGGAAATGACTGTGAACTGAGCTACATATTAAGACTATGTTAATAAGTAAAAAGTAAAATACACACAAAACTTTACGTTTTATAACAGCTGTAGACCTATGTTTTATTAGTTTCACTAAATATAGCCCAGATATTAAATGACAAGCTATACTCGATGCAACCAAAGCAAAGCACCTAAAGACGGATGAATTTAATCGGCAGAAGAAAAATAAATAATTTTTTGACTTCGTCACAAATTTAATTACCTTACAGCTCTTCTAACCTAATATGAAATTATGTAATTCAGTGCTCACCAGGTGATTTCAAGAGAGACGACGTATGTAACTATTGGAGTAAAAGAGAGGAAAGGTAGTGGCGAAAATTAAAAAAAAAAAAATATCCAGTAATTAAGTTATTGAGAAAAATTCATTTGACATTGGAATTAACACAGAGAACTTTTGAAAACTGCAATTATTAAAACTACAAATAACCTCTTAGCATGCAACATAATAATTAAAGAATGACAATAATAGAAAGTTACTCGTGATCATAACTCACCACATTTATTGAAACGATAAGATACTTACGATTAACATTGTTATCAGAAACAACAGGAGCCACAGCTAGGTACACTTCTTTTCGCGTGATGGAGACATCGTGTGTCTAATATAATTTGAAACAAATATTGTCGCGTGATGGAGACATTGTGTAGTCTAATATAATTTGAAACAAACGTTCTCACACGTGTCTCGCAACTAGGCAGAGGCTTTTGCATCACACACAATTTGTCATTATTTTGAACAATAATGACAAATTGTGTGTGATGCAAGTGCTAACTTTCCTCTTTGTTAACAAAAAGAGCCCTGCGCATTAATAAAAAGAAAATTGGAGTAGGCCCTATAAACACAATAAATACTAAACTCTTGATGGTACAAACTTATTAATAGAGATATTTCGCTTATGCTCAGTCCGTCTTATCTTATAATTCTCTGGGGCAATGGTACCTGTATTGAGAGGGTTTAATTATCCAGCAACGAATATTATGATTTACGGTACACTTCATTTAAATCCGAGGGAATGAGACATTTTTGGAAATTTTAGTCTTAATTATTACTTTTTCATTTATAAATCAGCTTTTTACAAAACCTATAGCGAAATGTTTAAGTTAAATATTCATGTATCTGAAGAATATAATACATGTACAAACTCGTTGCAGTGTACCTTTGATAAGCACTCCTTGCGGAGGATGGCGGTACTATAGACGCCATGTTTTTTAGGGAACGATCCATAGTACTGTTGGCCTCCGCAGGGAGCGCTTATCAGAGGTCTTCAGCCTCTCTATAGTATCTAGCTCGTTGGTAATCACGTAAGCAACGGTGTGAACAGACTCGCAACATCCAGTTGCAACTTTTGCAACGCTCGAGTTGCGCAGCACGAAAAGTAGCTGCAGTACAAAAGTTGCGCAGGAAAAGTAGGTACGTTTGACCGTACCTTGGCTTCTTTTTTTTTTAAGTAGCAGCTGACTGGTAAGGATTCTGCTGTGACAGATCCGGAAGGTAGAAAACCTAACCTATTAAGTAGAATGTTTTCATTATTTCCAACATTTTCACAGTCAGTTAGATACAGCGGAGCAAATGCCTTTAGTAAGTCCATGATAAATAAACTTTGGACTACAAAATTATGTTAAATAATTAAGAAAAGTGTTCCCGGAAACTATAATCCCCTTATGTTGGATCCACTGGAATTCCATTAATCATGTAACTGCATTGTGTTCTAAATTGTTCATGCTGCTCAGCATAGTTATCTTACATTTATTCTTAAATTATTTCTTTGTACTAATTTTAAGACACGCTTTCAAATAATTTACAAATGTGGGAATTGCCATAATTATTCAAAATAGTCTTATTTGCAAGTGTATGTGATTATTTAACAAAATACTTGAATAATGTGCATTTATTTCAGGCAGCATATGTAACTACCAAACAATTTAAGCCTTGTAATGTTTGAAAATATTGAAGGCTAACAGTACTAGAAAATATACTTCTATGAATATCGTATAATAAAAACAAGTAATCAGATTTTAGCGAACACACTTGCTCAGTTTTTATTTAGGGCACACACACACACAATCTTCAAAATATAAACAATATAATATCAGGACTGGCTGGACAGAAACCTGAATACAAATTCTAACGTCACGTTGTTGACATGTAACATCGGTTAGCACAAGTAAACACTAAGAGATAGTTAAAACCGAATAATTATTCATCTTGATTACATAACTTTTAACATTATATCACTTCGGAATACTATGTAGTTTATTGCTTTCGCGTGTTAAATACTAGTCAACAAGGTACCGGTACTGTACCTAGTACTTAACAGGTGAAAACAATAAACTACATATTCCGAATTATTATTATTATTATTATTATTATTATTATTATTATTATTATTATGGGAGGATAATATTAAAATGGATTTGAGGGAGGTGGGATATGATGATAGAGACTGGATTAATCTTGCACAGGATAGGGACCGATGGCGGGCTTATGTGAGGGCGGCAATGAACCTTCAGGTTCCTTAAAAGCCATTTGTAAGTAAGTAAGTAAGTATTATTATTATTATTATTATTATTATTATTATTATTATTATTACTATTATTATTATTATTATCATTATTATTATTAAATTACTTTATTAAGATCTTGCAAAATATTTGAAGAGGCCCCACTTAAGCAACAGTCATGTAATTTAAGTAAAAAAGGTTGAGTTCACTAATAAGCAGGGTGCGAATTAAGATTTCTGATGGGGTGGGGGATGTAATCCTGATAGATAAGACCATACATAAAATTATTATTATTATTATTATTATTATTATTATTATTATTATTATTATTATTATTATGCTCATTCAATATGGCTCAATGCTTGGTCGCACTGAGTTGCTTGTCTTGCATCTTGATTATGCGAATAATTATATCCATGAGCAGGCTTAAGATAAGATGTGTAATTCTTAAGTTATTGATTGTTGTCAGCTTGCCGGTGATGATAATACATCAATATTATTTTATTTGCTTACTTTATACTGTACTTTATGAGGTATACTCGTATTAAAACAATTAGCTCATGTTTTGTGAAGAGGATAGAAGTTATCCCTGGAAGGGATGTTAATATGAATTTATAAGAGGGGGATATCTTACCAACAGCGGATCCATTCCCATCCCCCGTTAATTCGCACCCTGCTAATAATTCCTTAATAAGGGGATGAATTTTTAGACTAAAAAGTAAAGGGCCAGCCAGATCCCCTTGTTGGCAACCTGATTGAGACATGATTGTATCAGAACCAAAAAGTAATGTAGAATGGTGTCAACATCTTAAGGATCTGGTTTCTGTATTTGCAGATGATTCTGGTAAATGTATTCTATCTTCATTAATCTACCTATGCAATTTTCTGTTACATGACAACTTAGATCATGGGATTTGTCCTTATTTTATGGAGCTTTCCTCATTGCGATCAATAAGACCTATTGCCATTGAGAACACTTTCCGAAGATTGATATCCAAAATGGCTTGTGTTAGTATTAAAGAAGAAATTAGTGCATATTTTAGACCGAATCATTTTGGTTTCTTCTCTCCCCGCACGCCACCTGTTTCTCGTGCGTGCCCTCCCTTCTGCCGGACGCGTGTTCGACTCCCAAGGCAGTGAGAACTTTCCAGTGCGGTTGCCACAATATGCTCATTTTGTTGTTTATGTAACTATTGTTAAAATAACGTCCTAGTAAACGAGTTAATTTTAATAGTAGTAATAATAATAATAATAGTAATAATAATAATAATAATAATAATAATAATAATAATAATAATCTTAAATGTCTTGTAAAATATGACATTGTATCACATAGAATTTACTTAAAACTAATAAAATTCATGTCAGTTAAAGTTCTATAAAAGTGCTCATAGCCCTATATTACATTGCATTATATAATGTATATTGTATAATCACTTTAGTAAATAGATCTACAAGTATGAACAAAGATAAGAGAGGAAAGTTATGCCTGATGCAAAACGGTCATGCCATGTCAATTCATCCAAAAAATTCTGAAAATGTCACCCTATGTCAGGAATTTTTATAAAATCGTGTTGAATTGTGCTACAAGCATATATTTGGATAGTTTTAAATTTTGAATGGATTTTGCAGATTAGTTGCAGAGTAGTGACTATTGGAAGTTAGACTTAGGATTGAAAATTGTTACATGTTAACACACAAAAAATGTTCTGTGCATTCTACTGTTTTTGAGCTAGACATTTGATCTTTTGAAATGAAACTGGGTCATTCCACGAAAATGCGACATTTTCACGAAAAATAAAAATCTCACGAATCTCTGCTTGTTATATGTCATTTTTTTCGTTATGATCCGAATTTTTTAAATCTGATAACACTCGTTGTGTAACAACACGTGTGTGGGAGAAAAAGCGCCAAGAAGTCTGTGGTTTAAGAGCGCGAAATTATCTACTAGAAATCACATATTTGAATGCACATTTAAGCCAAATAAATCATTACTTCTGTATGTTAAATGCAATTAATAATGAAGTGCGGACCTTTGTTAATAATTACAATGCATAGAAACCGAAATACAATGATTAGTTCGTGCTTGATTGCAATTATTACAAGGAAAGGTTGAGAGTTCGTGTGTCACGCTCAAATGGACATTTGTTTATATTTCTTCAAAATCATTTAATTTTTTCATGTTTCATAAATGTAAAAGTGAGAAACATCACATAACAATCAACTTCTTATATGGACAACATTTTGATTTATGTACGTATTCTACAAGAAAAACACGTGACACACGTAACACAATGACGGTGACACACGAACAAAAATATTATGTTCGTGTGTCACTAAAGTTTATCCTAAAATCCAGTTATAAATTTTGTTGTTATTGGAAGTCTTTACGTCTAAACATAATTAGTAGTGGTATTTCAAATACTTATTGTTGGTGTAGATAATTGTGTGTGCGTGCATACGCATCTGTGCGTTTTTTTTTCAATATACATAAACTGTAAGTTAAACACTCTTGAAAATATGTGTTCCATAACACTGTTATAAGGGGGAAAGGAACTGGCCACGCTATCCCATTATCTCCTGGCCTAGTTGCCTCATAAGTGGTGCCTTCTTGGTATCACTTGTGAGGTTCACACCTGTCTTTGGACAGACTAAACAACAACTGTTGTAAAAATATAGTGTGTAGGCCTAAAATTCCATGTATGGTGGGTCCCTATCACCACGGCATGGCGCGTCCTCAGGTTGCGGATAGAGGAGACGGCCTCCAGATATGGAGGGTAGCTGCGAATATATTGAATAAGCAGTCGTGGACAGCCGATAAGGGGTGGTCTTCCAGCTTGGGGGTTGGGCGAAGGGCTAACAACCCATCACCGTAAAAAACAGCTTGTTATGAATCCCTACAATAAGCCTCGGAATAGGACTGATTCTCTGGCACGACCACAGCAAAGGAATAAGGTTTTGAGATTTGGCACTTGGAACGTAACTAGTCTTTATAGAACAGGAGGGGTAACATTAGTAGCAAAAGAACTAGCTAGATATAGAATAGACTTTGTGGGAGTACAAGAGGTTAGGTTAGATGGGAATGGCATATCACAAATAGGAGATTACTTGTTGTATTATGGGGAAGGAAACAATAATCACCAATTAGGAACAGGATTCTTTGTTCATAAAAGAATAAAATCAGCAGTAAAAAAAGGTCGAATTTATCAGTGACAGGTTATCATATTTAGTACTTAAGGGTAGATGGTGCGACATCATAGTTATAAATGCTCACTCCCCTACAGAAGAGAAAGACGACCATATAAAGGATAGCTTCTATGAGGAATTGGAACATACTTTTGATCAGTTCCCTAGATTTCACATGAAAATTTTATTGGGGGATTTCAATGCTAAAGTAGGATGGGAGGATATTTTTAGACCAACTATTGGAAAAGAGAACCTGCACGCAATTAGTAATGACAATGGAGTTAGATTAGTCAACTTTGCCACATCGAAAAATTTAATTGTCAAAAGTACAACATTCCCCCATAAGGATATACATAAATATACTTGGACTTCTCCAGATGGATTGACACACAACCAAATAGATCACATCTTGATAGATAAAAGGAGACATACTAGTTTAGTAGATATTCGAACTTTCAGGGGTGCAGACTGTAATTCTGACCATTATTTGGTGATTGGAGAATTAAGAGAAAGATTATCAGTAGCCAAGCGAGTAGAGCAACAAGTTAATATTACTAAATTCAATATTTTGAAATTAAAGGACGAGGAAGCTAAGCAAATTTATCAGGTCGAAATTTCGAATAGGTTTGCCACTTTAGAAAGTTCCGACGAAGTTGAGAAAGAATTAGATGTTAATAGCGTGTGGGAAAATATCAGATATAGTATCAAAATTGCAGCTGAGCAGAGCATAGGTTATTATGAAAATAAGAAAAAGAAACCGTGGTTTGATGAATATTGTTGCATGGTAGTAGAAAGAAGGAAACAGGCAAAATTGAAATTCTTACAGGATCCAGTTGAGGAGAAGAGAGATAATTATTTCAATGAAAGACGGGAAGCAAGTCGTACACTTAGGAATAAAAAGAGAGGTTACTTGAAGGAAAAACAGAATGAGGTAGAAACAAATAGTAAGGATAAAAACATTCGAGATTTATATAAGGGTATAAAGGAATTTAAGAACGGATATCAGCCAAGGGTAAACGTGATCAAGGATGAGAATGGTGACTTGCTTGCAGACTCTCCATCAATCCTAAACAGATGGAAAAAGTATTTTGCGCAACTACTAAATGTACATAGGCCAAATAGAAATGATCGGGACGAAATTGAAATACAAACTGCTGAGCCATTTATACCCGAACCCACGCTTTCAGAAGTCGAAATTGCGATAGAAAATCTGAAAAAGTACAAGTCTCCAGGTATCGATCAAATTCCAGCAGAATTAATACAAGAGGGTGGAAATGCATTATATAGTAAAATTTATAAACTTGTACTTGCTATTTGGGAAAAGGAAATTGTACCAGAACAATGGAAGGAGTCCATAATTGTACCTATTTTTAAAAAGGGGGACAAAACCAACTGTGGTAACTTTCGAGGAATATCACTTTTGTTGACGTCGTACAAAATTTTGTCCAATATTCTTTTGAGAAGATTAACTCCGTACGTAGATGAAATTATTGGGGATCATCAGTGCGGTTTTCGGCGTAATAGATCGACTATTGATCAGATTTTTTGTATTTGACAGATAATGGAGAAAAAATGGGAGTATAAGGGTACAGTACATCAGTTATTTATAGATTTCAAAAAGGCATATGACTCAGTTAAGAGGGAAGTATTATGTGATATTCTTATTGAATTTGGTATTCCCAAGAAACTAGTTCGATTAATTAAAATGTGTCTGAGTGAAACATACAGCAGAGTCCGTATAGGTCAGTTTCTATCTGATCCTTTTCCAATTCACTGTGGGCTAAAGCAGGGAGATGCACTATCACCTTTACTTTTTAACTTCGCTCTAGAATATGCCATTAGGAAAGTTCAGGATAACAGGCAGGGTTTGGAATTGAACGGGTTACATCGGCTTCTTGTCTATGCAGATGACGTGAATATGTTAGGAGAAAATACACAAACGGTTAGGGAAAACACGGAAATTTTACTTGAAGCAAGTAAAGCGATCGGTTTGGAAGTAAATCCCGAAAAGACAAAGTATATGATTATGTCTCGTGACCAGAATATTGTACGAAATGGAAATATAAAAATTGGAGATTTGTCCTTCGAAGAGGTGGAAAAATTCAAATACCTTGGAGCAACAGTAACAAATATAAATGACACTCGGGAGGAAATTAAATGCAGAATAAATATGGGAAATGCGTGTTATTATTCGGTTGAGACGCTCTTATCATCCAGTCTGCTGTCCAAAAATCTGAAAGTTAGAATTTATAAAACAGTTATATTACCGGTTCTTCTGTATGGTTGTGAAACTTGGACTCTCACGTCGAGAGAGGAACATAGGTTAAGGGTGTTTGAGAATAAGATGCTTAGGAAAATATTTGGGGCTAAGCGGGATGAAGTTACAGGACAATGGAGAAAGTTACACAACACAGAACTGCACGCATTGTATTCTCCACCTGACATAATTAGGAACTTAAAATCCAGACGTTTGAGATGGGCAGGGCATGTGGCACGTATGGGCGAATCCAGAAATGCATGTAGTGTTAATTGGGAGACCGGAGGGAAAAATACCTTTAGGGAGGCCGAGACGTAGATGGGAGGATAATATTAAAATGGATTCGAGGGAGGTGGGGTATGATGATAGAGACTGGATTAATCTTGCACAGGATAGGGACTGATGGTGGGCTTATGTGAGGGCGGCAATGAACCTTTGGGTTCCTTAAAAGCCATTTGTAAGTAAGTAAGTAAGGCCTAAAATTAGCATAAGACAATTTATGCCTAAAGTTCGTATAAAATATTTATTATTTTTTTAATTCCTTGAATTAAAAACTTAAAAAAATTGGTTTATGTTAATTTATTTCATATTAAAAACAAGCTTATGCAGTACATTTATATCGTAAACAGGTAGCCACCATACTAGGCCTGAGTATAAATAAATTGGTGTAATTATTTGCACATTAGGTAAATGGTACTAAATTTCTGATATTAATTTAAAATCGTTTTATTTAATAACATTAATTAATTTACCCTAGGTATCATTTAAGAATTCTAAAAGTTAGGCCATTTTAAATTTATGTTAGTTTTCTATTGATATAAATATTAATATATTTTGAACATTTTTTGATAGTATTTTCAAGAATTTAAGATGGGCTGATTACTTGGTTGGGTTTTTTCCGAGGTTTTCTCCAACCATAAGGCGAATGTCAGGTAACCTATGGCGAATTCTCGGCCTCATCTCGCCAAATACCATTTTGCTATCACCAATCCTATTGACACTAAATAACCTAGTGATTGATACAGTGTCGTTAAATGACCAAGTAAAAAAAAAAAGACGTCAAATATAGGCTACATATGAAGTTACAAAATCTTGTGGTGGCGAAGAATTTAAAGTGTCTGTGATGTCCAAGGAAGGAAAGTACTACAAATGGTTGACATATTGGTATATTCGTCACATGACATTACACAGGAAATATCACCACATATCAAGGTCTGTGGACGGTCGGTCGCTATCGCTCTCTAGGTCCCTTCATAACAGCCTTTAAAGAGAAAGTGAAGGCGCTGTAAATCTGTGACGTCACCACGGGAACACACTCCACTGTCATCCCCTTGGCTTGCGCTGCCTTTATTAGTAATTACTGGAATTTTCAAAACGCGGAGTGTGTTTTTGAGTTTGGTATAGACTTTGCTAATGTGCTATTTATAATAGGCCTATATTGTTACTATTATAGAATGCAAAATGCCAAATTGTGTGGTGAGCGAGTGTCAGAATTATAGCAGTGAAACTAAAGGCTCGAGTGTTATTTATCATACGTTTCCCTCTGATCCAAAGCTGCGAAAGATTTGGAGATTAAGTGTTACCGAAAGGATAAATTTAATCTTGAAACTGCGCGTAGATGTTCCGAACATTTCACGTCTGATTTCTATGAGCGTGATTTGAATACCGAGCTTTTAAACATACCAGCAAAGAAAAGAATGAAATTAAATGCCCAACCGTCTCTGATTTTACGAGTGTGCAATGTGAAAAACAGTGAGATAAAGAGTGCTAGAAGTAAACGTGTAGAAGAGAGAACTTGCAGAAAAAGATTTTGTTTGAGGTAAGTGAACAATAATTAGATGCAAAGACAATAGTGCGTCGGGACGTTCCATTGGATGTGTTATATTTCATCTGTTCATTAGAAAATGAGGAACTGAATCTCAAAAAAAAAAAAAGAAAATGAAGAAGTAAGTAAGGAAAATGAAAATCTTAAATTAGACATTGAAAAGTTAGAGTCTAAATTAGAAACATAATTTGACAAAGAAAGTGTTTAAATCACTTAGTAAATGGAAAAGTAAAACATTAGCTAAAGTGTTCACTCCAGGGCAAATAAAAATGCAAAGGAAGCAAAGATGGGAAGAACAAGACATGATCCCTGCATTAGCCGTACAATCATTTGAGATCACAGGTGGGAATTGCTCTACCAAGCGTTGCTACCCTGCAGCGTTGGACAAAAAAATTGCCCTTTTCTCCTGGTATTCTTACACCGTTACTGAAAATTTTAAAAGAACAGGGGTTGTCTTTGAGTCAAATGGATAAGTTATCAATGTTACTGTTTGATGAGATGAATGTCAATGGTGTCATTTGTTAGGATCGTGAGGGTCCTCACAGAAATGCTTAAATTGTAATGATCCGAGGATTGGCAAGTGAGTGGAAGCAGCCCATCTATTATGCTTTCGATAAAACAATGAACAGAGAGCTACTCGAAATTATATCAGAAATTGAAGCGACAGGTTTCAGTGCAATTGCAACTATTTCTGATCTGGGTGGCGACAATGGAAGACTGTGGAATAAGTTACAAATAAATGTAAATCAAACATGCTTTTCAAATCCTGCTTGAGACAAAAAATATTTGGGTTTTTGCAGATTTGCCCCACCTGATTAAGTTGTTAAGGAACCATTTTATTAACAGTGGGTTTCAATTGAATGGCAAATGGCAATGTAGTAGAAAAAAATGTAATTGGATGGATTATTAAATCCAATTCTTCGGAGTTGCAACTTTTCCCGAAATTACATTGGGGTCACATTACTGTGCAAGAGAATAATAGCCAAAGAGTTGCACCTGCCATGGAATTTTTTTCACATTACACTGCTGCTCTGATTAAATATTTGATACCCGAATGTGAAGAAGTACATGAATTTTTTCAACTCATAAATGACTTCACAGATGTAATGAACTCGGGAATTCCGAAAGGTCCTATACACAATAAACTGAAATGTGTCTTCGGGATTAATCACAAGGAACAAGTAGAGATATTAGATAGAATGGAGGAAACAATAAAAGAACTGAGAGTCAGAAGCAAAAATACTCTTCTACCTTTTCAGAATGGCTTCCTTAACTAAAGTAAGAGTTTGAAAGTGTTATATGTCTATAGCAATTTAAAAGAAAAAGGAATTGATTAGGCCTATATAATGACTAGGAAACTCAATCAGGACTCCCTTCAAAACCTGTTTTTCTAAATTCGTGGGATAGGACTTTTTATAATAACCCTCTGCCCGTCGAAGTGAAAAATCGCTTGCGCCTATTAATGTTAGGATGTCGCCTTCCCCACCCTACAAGTGCCCCAGTAGAAGATTCAGGTGAAGTAATAATAACAAAGCAAGTTTTTCAAGATCTCGTGGACATTTCTCATGAAAGCGTGAACGAAATCCCAGAGGAAATAAACCTATTAGAGGTAGATATTGATGATAGAATTGACATTACAGGTCTAATGAAAAGGAAAGAAATAAAAACACTCAGATATGTTGCTGGTTATATTCCTAGAAAATGTAATAACAAAAGTGCAGTTTTGGATGCTAATTCCAGTCAACAAACTCCAGGATGGATAGAGAGCGTTTCATTTGGTGGGCTGGTTTATCTTTCTTCTCAGTGGATGGCAACAATTTTATTGAAGAGTGTAAAGTTATATTTAGAAAATTTCATAAAAAATCAGTCAAAAGAAAAAAGAATGTAAGAGGCTGTTTATTTAGACTTTTGAGGAAAAAGCTTCCAAATGAAGATCCGGAATTATTGAAGTTATTTAGTAGAGCACGGACATCTTTTAGAATTTGTTACCTAAATAGAAGGAAACAGGACATCGCGTCCTTCACAAGATAAGGTGAGTCAGTTTAAATTTTGTGAAACATTCTTAAAATAAACTGTTCTATTTGTAAAATCAGTGTTAAAATTGGGATACTTTCATTCCCTGCTGGTATTGAAATCCCTCCTCAACCACTTCACTGAAATGGGTTAATTTACGAAGTATTTATTTAGCGCTCCTGTATAAAATTAATTATTATTAATTAGTTTTAATGCACACTCTACTCCAGTGTTATTAAGGGAACTTTAATACATTTTGCATGCGTAATGTAAATTCTGTCGTTCACATGTGTAGTTTTTATTTATTGAATAGTACTTTAATATAGGCCCAACTAATATTTTGATTAATTGATGAACTAGTGGACTTACTCGTGTTAAATATGTAATATTTGTCCGGCCGGACAAATATTACATATTTAACACGAGTAAGTCCACTAGTTCATCAATTAATTATATACAAGTGTTAAAAGTGGTGTACGCCAGTTTCAAAATGGATACTATTTTGAGGCTCGGAAACAGAAATTGAAGTGTAAAATAAACTAAATATATTGTACAATGCATATTCGTTAATAACTTTCTTTAAAATTGGATTGAAATATTCTACAAAGGTTAGAGATACAAAAGCAAGTACAATGAAGCATTCATAATAGTTTTTATATTGCTAAGAATTTGGAAAGTAAACCATCACTGAATTAAAAAAAAAAAGAGATATTGTAGTGGGAGTTATAACCCTAAGCCTTTATTCCCCCAGTGCACATGTGGCCCTAACAAATATATAAATATAGATGTTTAAATCACTTGGTTATCGCTAGAAAGTGCAAGCCGAGGATTGAAAATGAGTAGGCCTACAGTATAGTGTTCCTGTGGTGACGTCACAGATTTACAACCGTCTTGACTGTCCCTTTAAATGCTGTTATGAAGGGACCTGTGAGAGTGACAGCGACCGACCGTCCATGGACCTTGACCACATATGGTTGTAAACAACCGTGGATATTTCAATTTAAAAGTGTATTTAGTGTAATCTAGTGCTGTTTTGTTTAATAAGAACTGTAGACATAGTGTATAGTCTTCCACAAGAAGTGATGTATTTATAGTGCATTTAAAACAATTAGTAACCAACATGACAGAAATGTTCGTGTGTCACGTTCGTGTGTCACAACACATTTGCAATATTTTGTTTCTTAATGGCATTGTTAATTTTTTTTAAAGTTCGTGATTTAGCAGTTACATGTACTACACAAGTGTCTTAATTGTTTGGAAAACAATTGAATGCATTTATGTCATTTGGCACTATAGTATGAACATTTTCCATTTTGGTAATAAATCTAGTGGCAAGAAAATGTTCGTGTGTCACACCATACAATATTTAATATTTTTTGCATTATTAATTATTCCTTTTCATTAAGAATTTTTGTTTATATTTGGGAATACTTACGTTAAAAGACAGTAATGTCTTTTTCATGAATTACTAAGTATTTAATTAAATATCCTGTGAAGATCATAGTTAGGTACTTAAAAAATGTTACGTGTGTCACTATGGAATGACGCAACTGTAAAATGACCGTCTTCTGAATTAGATATGTAGTTTGCTAATTTGAGTTCGCGGTTTATGTAGTCAGCCCTCTGTACGTAAAATTTAATTGCGAAAGTTCACAATTTTTTTCTTTCATATTGCCACACCTTCAAATACCATGAAACGTCTATGGAAGAATAATTATGGGCTCATAAGGTTTCCACAGGAAAAAAATTGTTTCAGAAAAATAATGAGTAGTATTGGAATAGCATGTTTTCAGTAGAAGGGAAAATGTTAGTTACTATCGTCATAGTTTCATGTCTGTTGTCATTCTCTTTAAGCAAATTTGAAGATCATTGAATCAGTTGGCAGGACAGCCACTTTCGCTCTGATATTTGTGTACAAGTCAAGGAGTTGGCAAGATTGCCAATTTATCTCTCATATTATTTAGAAGCCAATATGTCAGATGATAGGTGTAAATATATGAAGATTTTCTCATGAAATTTCGGCCAGTGTATGGGACTGGCACCCACCCAGCATTGTGATGCACTTGGGGAGCTACGATAGGTAGCGAAATCTGGTTATGAAAGCCAACTATAACAGCTGGGGGGATCATCGTGCTAACCACATGATACCGCCATCATAGTTGGATGATCGTCCACCTCTGCTTCGGCATGTGGACGTGAGGTCAGCAGATGGCTGGTTAGTCATGATCCTTCATGGGCCATCGTGCCTCATATTATATATATATAAAAATATATATATATATATAAATATATATATATATATATATATGATGTGAAAATTTAATATAACACATTGTAAGTAGGCCTATACAGTATATACACATCAAAAGAAGTTTGGAACCAAACAGACTTTAAGAGCCTTTTCATGTTCCAGTATTAATTAAGTCTGAATAAGGAAACCCGGTGACTACTTTAACCATATATAATAAAATATTAAACAAAAATTACTTTTAACTTTTTTTATTGAGGCATAAATAAACAAAAGAGAAACATAGTACTGTAAGGAGAATAAACTGTCAGTTCAATTGCATGCAATTGGCAATATGGACATTAAAAAAAAAAACGTTTTAGTAATGCGTCATGCCTCCTCTGGTTCTGACAAGTGTCTGGATGTGTCTTGGCATGCTCTCAATCAGGTTATTGAGGCTCTGCTGATCTAGATGATCCCATTCCTGGATCACATCCTCTCTGAGCTCGTGGAGGGTTTGAACAGGTGATTGACGATGGTGAATGGCATTCTTTAGCTGGTCCCAAGCATATTCTATGGGATTTATATCCAGTGAGTAAGCAAGCCATTGCATACGGGTTATTCCAGCAGCCTGAATTCGTTCATTTACATACCTTCCGCGATGTGGCTGGGCATTGTCATCTTGAAAAATAGAATCTTCACCAAAATGTTCTCTATAGGAGATGACAAGACTTAGAGAATCTCTCTCCAATATTTCACTCCAGTCATATTGCCTGTCATAGGCACTAGGGGTGTTTGTAAGCCATGCATTATGCCTGCTCAAAACATGATACTTCCACCTCCCTGCCTGTAGTATTCTACGGGATGGTGGGTGGGTACTGCATAACCAGGTGTTCTCTAGATTCGAACTCTTCTGAATCAGGTCTCAGACAAATCCTTATCTCATCTGTGAATAGCACAGAACCCCACCTCTCTTGCTTCCATCTCTGATGCTCTCTTGCCTATCGAAAATGAGCTGTGCGACGATGGCGGTTGAGTGGAGGTATACACCATGGTTGCCTTGCATGCATGTTCAACCCGTGAAGACAATTTATATTGGTTTGGGTGCTTATGTGCTTCCCAGTGGTCCGAAGGAAAGCACTTCGTAGGTCTGAAATATTCGTTTTTGGCTCCTTATGAACTAGACATCCCAAATATCTATCTTCAGCTTGAGTGGTTACCTTCGGATGACCTTCTCAGAGTCTGTCTGCTACTCCATTTGTATCCAAATAACGCTTCCAGGTCTTTCCACAGCACTATGGCTAACACCAACATGCAGAGCAATCTGCCTATGTATTAGCCCTTCTTCACATAAGGTGATAATGCACACACGATAATTTACTGCTATGTGTTCAGGCATACTAAACTTGTTGTCAGAATGCCTTCAATATCTTTTATTTTAAGGGAAAAACTGTTTAATATTGTATCGTAGAATCAAATTATGCAATGTTATACATAATCCTGCAAAACAATAGTTTATTTATTAAAATTCGTACCATAGCAACATGATTAACTTCAATAGAGTGGAAAGGTATCTATACAATCAGTGGGATAACACAGATTTGTTTTAAAGGAAGAAAATTATATAAGACACTCTTGGTTCCAAACTTTTTTGACTCTCTGAAAACCTATATTTTACAACATATAACAATACATGGTTATTCTGTTAGTAAATACAGAATCACAACTTGTTTGCTCACTTCTAGGTAAATAAGATTGAAGGTAGCAGTTGCCCTTGCATTCTGAGAAACTTTCTTGGGATAGAATGCAGTGGTGGTTTGAAGGTATTGATACACGAAAAACGGGAACTTATGATCTGTCGTAGTCATATCCAGTCCATACCTCTAGATGACTCCGTTATTTGTTCAAAACACACAAATATCTATGCCAATTCGCATTCCATTGAAGGTTATGTTGTGACATTTTCAACATTCACAAGCATCTAATTAATTCAGCCCTATGTAAAATAATGTTGGAAGAAGCAAAGGCATTAAGAGACAGTGGACTAGCTGTGACTCCTGGCGAGAAACTCTGTCTAATGCGTAGAAAACACTTGTGTGAAGTTCGTAGCCCACACTCAACTCAAAACATAACATCGTCTTCTTCTGGTGAAGAAATTTTTTAGTCTACTGATTACTTCAGTTAGACATCTCCCCTATACAATTGCACTCAGTTCCTGGCACAGCTGATCATCAGCAGCACAAACACTTCAAACTAAGATCAGTAGGATTTATGATATTGAATTAGCAACCAAACCAGAACTAGAGACAAAGAAGAGAATGTGCAAGAGAAAGCACAACATTTTGATGAGTTAATGGGGCAAATTAAAAATAAAATTAAACATGTCAACATCCGTAAAGGAATCCAACTACTTACACTAGTACCACTGTCGTGGCCTAGAAATAAAGTTAGTGAAATGTTTGACATTTCTGAGTATATGATATGCCAGGCACCTGCACTTGTGACTGAGAAAGGTATTCTAGCATTGCCCGAACCAAGGAAAGGGAAGAAGTTGTCAGAAGAGACGACCAAGAAAGTGATTGATTTTTACTTGGATGATCAATCAATCTTCTTAATGTATCCAGCTGTTTGCTGACAATATAAAATCCACTATAGTCCACTGTAGTTGATTCAGTTGTTGTTTTTCACGAGAAATGAGGGATGTTTTGATCGGTGTTCATAGATACCTGTTGCTAGTAGCCAGAGTTGGGATGTAGTCAATATATATTGCAGGGCTGTTACTTGGATGATGACAATTCAAGAATAATTCCTAGAATGAAAGACAAAATAAGCATAAGTAAAAGTGTTTATAAGCAAAAACGGTTTGTTTAAAGTAATCTGTCAGAGTTTCTTTCTTTGTTCAAGACAACATTCCCTCACAACAAAATAGATTTATCTAAATTTGCAATCCTCAGACCTAAAGAGAGTATGCTTGCATGATCCTCAGGTACATATGCTGTCTGTGTGTACAATCCACCAGAATGTTCAGTTGCTTCTGGAAAGTATTCATATAAAAGAAACAACAAATCCCAGATGACTTTGATCGTGATGAACCAATTCAGTACAGATAATGGCTAACAACAGATAGAGTAAATATGATTGTTGAAAATAAGCACTTTCTCTGAATTTTGTGATTTACTAATACAGAAAATTGAGAAATTCATTCCACATTCATTTATAGAAAAATAACAGTCTTCTTACTTGAAAATGTTAAAAGGGAGGTTGGATAATGAATCAGCCATCATTTATTGGATTTCAGTGAAAACTACAATTTTGTAATTCAAGACGAGGCCCAAGTATCTCATTGGAACACAGATAGTTGTACACTTCATGCTGCAGTGGTATATTACAAGAAAGATGAAAGACTTTATTCAAAATGCTTGTGCCTAATTTCTGATGACATGGATCATGATGTATCTTTCGTTTACCAAACTCAAAAGATCATAATCAATTTCTTGAAAACAGAGCTCTTTCTCTCTCTTTCACATGTTAAAATTGTAGAAAACTTCTTAGATGGTTGTGCTGCTCAGTATAAGAACTGCAAGAATTTCATTAATATATGTAGGCCTAATCATGAAGCAGACTTTTGTATGAAATGTAAATGGTCATTTTTTGCTACTAGCCATGGAAAATCTTTTGGGATGGAACTGGGGGTACTTTGAAAATGATGGTTACCCAAAGCCAGTTTACAAAGACCATTTAATAACCACTGTATCACAAGTGTTCAACTTTTGTAAGGAGAATCTCAAGGTGATTACTGTGTTTTTTGTAACAAAACAGGAAATGGTTCATGTCCGAAATGATCTCACTGAACGGTTTGAAAATGCAAAAACCATTCCTGAGACATTCTGTATGCATCAATTTGTGTCTCTGTCTACATATGAAATTGGAGCAAAGCGATTAAGTCCTGATATGGACTACAGTGTGATACTTGACATATTTAAATCTGTTGTGAATCACATTTTAAGGTAAATTCGTATATTGCTCGTGTATATGAACCTTTGTGGTATGTAGGTTTTATTGAAAAAGTTAATTGTGAAGAAAGCGATGCTACAGTAAAATTCATGCATCCACATGGGTCCTCTCCGTCATTTTATTGGCCTGAAAATGACAGTTGTGAAGTTCAATTTTCAAACATTTTGTGCCAAATTGATGTCAGCACAGCGACAGGAAGGATCTGTGCTTTAAACCAAGATTCTTACAAGAGAATTGAAGCCAAACTGTCTCAGTCAGGGGAGGCTTTTGGGGCAGTGCCAGTGTGCCATGGCACCACCAATGAAAGAAACACAAAATAATATCCTAGAAAGGAGTTGTAGTTGTTTATTTCTACACATTTTATTCGTATTTCATCTGAATGAACGTACGCACAGATCGGGATGCACTCTTCCAGTGTTTTTCCGAATGTTGGAGTCAGTTTGGTGTGGTATTGTCTACGTCCATATAACACTATACAAAAGGCTACTGAGCCGATTTCAGTTTGACTTAGTAGTTAACATTCTGCCCATTAGAGCGCAGTAATGCAGAAATTTCGCTAGATGACAGGGTTATTGGAGAAGTTAGACAGGGAACCATCAAGCTCAGACTTGCACGAAAACACAAGTTAAAGTTCCGCTCCAAATCTTAATGCAATGTTACCAATACAAAACTAATGCATACAACTTGGACTTTAATATGTAAATTGTTATCCATTTAACTATATTGAATGCAGAGATAGTCAGTCAGTCATGGTTCTTTTTAGAAAGATAAATATTTTTTTCATATCATGTAACACTATTTGTTAATTTTGTGTAATATTTGTTTTATTTTACAGTAACTAAATATCGCTACACTGTTGCTAGTATTGATGCTTTTGTTAACAATACATGAGATCTGTGCAGGACATGAATAAGTGTTATTCAGGCTGCTGCCTTGGATATCGGTCTGTTTAAATAAAATGCAAACGTGTTCATTTATTATCTATATCATTGTTTATTTCGTGTGTTTTTGCTAGTAATTTTACTAGTTATAAAAGTTATTTGTATTTGACTTAACAATACTGAGAAAGTTTTGCATTATCTGTATTTGTAGATTTCGTTATTAGTTTCGGAAATGTTATTGTAACTGTTACTAGGTGCATTATTAACTGCACACCTGTAAAATAGCTGGTTTAATTAATGTTTTATTTAACATAATATAAACGTGAGCTGTGATTATCGCCTTTCACTAGGGTAATTTGCGTGCAACTTTTTTTTTTTTTTTTTTGGCACTACCACCAGACTGCCTCACCAGCTGCCACTGGTCTCAGTTGTAAAAAGAAGTTACATTTTGTTCACATTTTGAGAAATGTACCTTACACTTCTATATTTCTTTGCAAAAAGGTAAGTTATCATTTCCCCATTATAAATTTTTTTCTACAGATATATCACTATGTTCTCATTACTATACATCATTTTCATCATTTTCTAAGGTGTGACACTTTGGAAAAAAAAAAAGTTAATTTCTAATAAACGCAAAAAATAATCCTAAAAAGGGAAAAGGATCATAGTAATTTAAATGTGCGATTTTTATAGTCTCTAATATAGATCTCAGTTACAGAACAAGTTTAACAAAAATCCAATGATTACATTGGAAACTGTGGTATTATTTGTAATCTTTTCAACTCCTGTCATGATACTACATCCATAATAATATTACTATTTTCTGTTTCAATGACTTCACGGATTTCAATACAATTTTAAAGGAAGCCATTCACTGAGGTATGTAACACATATGCAAAGTCTCAGCAAAATTGGAAACAATGGGTGACATGATGAATTGACATGAAATGACCCAAAACATACAATAGATAGGCGTAATGGATTTTTTTAAAGGCAGCTTACTGACTTAAATCACTAGGTCTACGATAACTTATGTTGATAGTTATTCTTAATATTGTTTTTTTTTTAATATCCAAACTTATTATCCTGTATAAATAAATGTTTTTATATGTTTCTTTTTCTGTTTTCGCAGGATCAATAAATATGTCTGCCAGAAGTCTCTCTAAACTAAACAAAGATGAAGTGCAAGCTCTTTTTAATTCTGTAGACACAATATTAACAGACTGTGACGGTAAAATTTTTTCTTAAGAATTAAACAAATACTTTGTAATACTTGTGCATTTTCTTTTCTTTTTCGTCTTGCATGACCAGATCTCAGTGCCAGTAATAACAGTATTGGTGATAATGGGAAACATGCACTATATTTTTTTTAACTTGGGAGGAAAAAGGATTATTGTTTAATCAAAACACTTCCACAACACACTTGAAAACAGGCGTGACATCACAGCACACATTAAGCTCTATGCAGACCCTGTCAACCATGTTTAGTGTATGTTCGCTTTTTGGTTGTACTGTTGACTGCATTCACTTGTTAATTATTCTTGTATGAAAACTTAAATTGATGGTTAATAAGGATTCGGGAAAGCGCAATCTGATAATCTAGGTACCATAAGTATACAGGGTGAATACTAAATGCCATCTTCGAAGACCGGAGCATCGTAGAGGATATTGTGACGATGAAATTCGAGATAAAAAGTCATAGTATGATGATTAGTTATGAAGATAATAGAGGCAATACCCAGAAGTCAAATGGGGTAATAGTAATTACTTTTGATCCATAGCGCATAGTAATTGGAGTTAAACATCAAGAACACAACAATGATGTGATGTGTGCGACATGTACCTGTCCCTGAAATGGTCGGATTTCTTGACTTCAGCATAAGAATTGCGAGGAAAATAGCTGTAGCTGATTTGTCTTCAAGTACTGTACTGTGAGTTCTCTGTATAGTGTCCCAGTTCAAACTGATGTTACAATATATGTCAGTTTCACATTGTGAAGTAAGGTAAGCACGTGATGTTTACCTTGTGCATGTCAAGCAGGCACCAGTTTTCAAAACGTGCCGCGAGACCTACTCATCTGGCATTGAACTAAATCCTAGAAAACCTGTGTGGACGATGCTTGGAGTGACGAAAGTGTAATTTGGAAGTATGGGATATTCGACGAGGACATGTGGAAGCTTAAACCCGTGTATGCATAAGCATTTCCCACGGAAATAATACTTGCCCCACTAGACATTTAGAAAAAATTGCAAGATAAAGTATTGGTTCCTATCTTATTTATGCATATTTTTATGTGGTCTATTATGCCCTGGTCTTCGAAGATGGCATTTACTATTAACCCTGTATTTATTGATGGTAGCTTCATAGAAAAGAATGACTCTTTGTCAGCCGAAATGCAGCATCAAGGCCACAAGGTAAGCATTGTAATTCTGTTCATTATTATAATGTGAGACAATTGTAACAATTGTTTGTTTCTAATTGTAAACAGTTATGATCGAGAAAATTATGGGGCGACAATGTTGTAGGATATGTCCAAGTTAATCATGAAAACAACAAATGTACTGCAAAGTGTAGAACGTGTCCTGAGCAGAGATAACGAGAGTGATGTATTTCTGCACAATGATTCAATACAACAAACATGAACATGAGCTTTTTGTGCACCTTTTCAGTAGTAAATGGTATCACAGTAAGTTTCACTTAATTCGTTAAAATACTGTTGTGTTAACATGCAGTGATTTCGACCAGTGAAATATAACATTTTTGTGTGAATATGACATTTGTGATTTTTCTTCACATTTTAATTATAAAAATAAGATTGCACCACATATCCCATTAAATGAATACAGTTTCGAGGGTAAACTAAATATATGTATGTTTTCCATTGCAAGAAATAATATATAGATCTATGTCTATTTTCATATTTAAAGTTTTGGATGTTTATAACATTGAGTAGTGTTTGTATGGTATGTTAAACAATTCAACACAAGGTTGAAGCACTTATCACCTTGATTTGATGTTCTGCATGGCTGCTTGTTAAAATGTTTTTGGTATAGTTTAAGAAGAGTACTCTCTTTAATGCCATGTTTTGTATTCTTTACCTAAACTAGCGTTGCCAACCAGTTGGAAGTAAAACATGAGTCTTGAGATGTGAAATATATATATTTATAAAAAGGTAGTGATTAAATTCACGATATAGCTTTTATGAAATTGGGTTAATTTCCACCAGAAGTCCAGTAGTCTCTTCATTTTGTCTTTCCTCCCCCCAACCCATTTACACTGATGATTTTAGTAATGTGTTCCTTACCATTCAATCCAAAAATTGTAGCCTTTTTTATAGTCAGTCATTTTATCTAACCTGGTAACTATTTTTAATTCTTGTACAATTTCTTTTAAAGTGAAACATTTAAGCAGAACCCTAATGGATAAAATTGTCTCATTTTATTTTAATACAATGAAGTCACTTGTACCATGGAAACAAAAGTGGAGGCATTTTTTTCACATGGTTCTTCTTGCTCTATTCTGTATTTAATGTGCCTCAATGTTTTCCACACGATAGTGATGGAAATATTAGGTATATGGGTTATATAGATATACATAATATATAAAATAAAATACATTACAATACAATGATAAAGAAAGAACATACTGTATTTTATTACTTCAATTCGAGTATAAACAATACTCTTAATCATTGGGATTTCCTTAAGTCCGTTGTTGCTTTTTTTATTATAATCTGCTGAAGAGAATACTATAATTCTTAATATACAAGGTGATTCATCAGGAATAGTAAATATTTTAGAGGCTGGTGGTTTAGACTATTCTGAATAAAAAAGTTTAGAATTATAAACGTATGCCCAATGGGTATGGAGATACAGCTGTTTAAATGTTGTGTATAACAAGCCTTGCAAATGGTATGAACTAGCCAACCTATTATTCATAATAACAAAACACTAACAGATAGTAGAGATATAGCAAACGCATTTAATAAACACTACTCAAACTCTCACAGATTACATCCCAATATAAAAAAACTGACAAATTTATCAAAAGAGAATTACATAAAAATAATAAAAACAATATTACTAGTACAAAACCTGAAATATTTCATCAAAATTTTACTTCCAAAGAATTAAATATAGCTATACAAAATTTAAAAACCAAGAAATCTCCTGGCCCCGACAACATTCATTCCGAATTTTTTAAACATCTGGGGGTAAAAGCTAAGTCTGTACTTTTATCCATTTTCAATTTATCATGGAACACCTCAATTCCTGCAGCTTGGAAAAAAGCAATCATTGTACCAATTCACAAAAAAGGGAAACCTGCTCATGATGTTAATAGTTATCGACCAATAGCACTGTTAAGCATGATAACAAAAAACATGGAGTCTATGATCTCCAACAGATTAACAAGCCGGCTTTCAACAACTACACTCTACCAATGAACAAGTCATATGCCTTGGCCAAGAAATAAAAGATAGTTTTAACAAGAAAGAAGATACCTTGGCAATATTTATTGACTTTCAGTTAGCATATGACTCTGTTTGGAGAAATAAATTATTACTAAAACTCCAGAAATTAGGTATCTCCAGCAATATGTTCAGATAGATATTAGAATTCCTTAGTCAAAGATTCATTGCCACTAAATTCAATAACTCACTTTCTAGTTACAGACAAACATATCGAGGTCTACCTCAGGGCGCTGTCCTCAGCACAACTTTATTCAATATTTATATAAATGACTTACCCTCCCTATTAGAGGAATCAAACATGAAAACAGCACTATTTGCAGATGATATAGTTTTGTGGACTTCTGGATCTTACAGACATAGAGACAAAATTCAAAATTCTGCTCTTAAAGCTCTAAATCAACTACATGAATGGAATACATCAAATTTGATGACACTCAATTTAAGCAAAAGTAACTACCAAATATTTTCACTTGGTAAAAAAGAAAGAGAATTCAATATCCAATACAATGGCCAACACCTTCCTAGGACTTATGAATCCAAATATCTTGGAGTTATTTTCGATAGTAAGTTAACATGGAGCAACCACTTGAAATACACTTCTGAAAAAGCTCGTAAACGATTCTCCCTTCTAAAAAGACTAGCAGGAAAGAAATGGGGATGCTCTAGGAATACTTTGAACACTACGTACAAAATGTTTATACAGCCAGTGCTGACATACTGCGGAGAAATTTTAATTACTTCATCTTTCATAAACGACATAGAATATGTTAAAAACCAAGCTCTCAGACTCATTACTGGTGGAATCAAAACAACTCCAATAGATTCTATGAGATTCCTCACTAATATTAACAGCATCAAAATGACAATAGAAGAAAAAGCACTGATTCAATATGAAAAACTTATTAGATTACCAGGAAACAATTGGCATTCATACAGTCCTCTCTGTAGATTGAAAACTCAAAAAAGTTTCATATCCATTGTTCAAGAATTAAAACAGAAAATCAATATCCCGAATTTAAAAGAAAACCTACAAATTAAACCAAACCCTTTAACTCTATTAAATATAAAATATAATCTAAATTTAACAGAAGAAATACTAAAATCAGAAGTAAACACTGAAATACTAAAACAGTTGTCTTTAGAGACAATTAATATTAGGTACCCTCCACAAAACTGGCTTCATTTATACACTGACGGATCCTTGCTCTCCAGAGAACAAGGTGCCGGTGCAGGTGTTACGTGCTGTCTCTTCTCACTTTATAAATCTCTTGGGTATGGAACAACAAGTTTTGATGGAGAAATCATTGCAATAAGTGAAAGTCTCAGGAATCTTCTATGCCACATCAATAAATTAAAAAATGCAGTTATATTGTCAGACTCCAAAGCAGCTATTCTATCAATAGTCTCTAAACACACACCTTCATCTCAAACAGCAGAAATAACTAAAATGCTCTCTCAATTATTATCACTCAATAAAAGCATTGTATTTCAATGGATACCATCCCATTGTGGAATCCTGGGAAACGAGAATGCGGATGCTATAGCAAAGAAGGGCAGCACTGCTACTTAGAGACCTGTTACTAAATCTACGTATTACTCTGTGAAGGGATTTATTAAATCTACATACTTAGACTTCAACAAACAAAATTTGATAACACAATCTCAAGGGAAAAAATGGAACTCTCTGCATCAAAATCCACAGTTAATTCCCGATTTACCACGAAAATCGTCTGTAGCTGCATTTAGATTGGCAACAGGCCATGATTGTTTGGCCAAACACCTGCATAGAATTGGAATATATCAGTCCCCTAACTGCCCATTGTGCAACTCAAACCAAGAAATGGATTCGGAACACCTCAAAATCTGTGCTTCAGTGGCTGGCCATAATAATATATTTGAAAAATATTGGAGTGCAAGAGGTCAAATGACTTTATTGTCAAATGCCTGGCATTAGAAAACAACAACAACAAATGGTATGAAGGAACAACAAATAATTACATACTATTGACTACCTTTCCAAGGAATAGTATGTATCGTTCTTCTGAGGTCCTCTGATGGCAGCATAACGGAGCCCCTCTACATTTAAGCCATCAGGTGACATCATCTAAATCTCATATTCCCCAAATGATGTATCAACCATGGCAATCACGTGCATTGGCCAACAAAGTCCCCAGACCTTACTCCTGTCGATTTTTGTCTGTGTGGGTAGATGAAAGATGAAGTACACAAAACAAAGTAAACACAAGGGTCGTTCACATTATAGACAACAAGAGAACTTAGAAGAGGAACACTTACTGTTGTTAACAGAATGTAAAAGTGCATTGAACTGTTGAAATGTATTTACGCCAAGTAAATAAATAATAACTATAACCATTAAGTTTTTGTTGTTCCTTATTGCCACTTGTAATGCTTGTTATCTTTTTATGCATAATATGCATTGACAATTGGGCACATGTTTATATGAAAGTTTTTATCTAGAATAGTCCATACTACTATCCTCTAAAATATTTACTATTCCTCCTGAATCACTCTGTATATAAAAAATTAAAATTGTGAACATGCACTCCACAGTGCTATTCTAAGACATACGAATTAAAATTGAGAATATAACAGCACACTGAATATTCTTTACTGATACTCTTCTAAGAGTATAATACTCTAGTCGTGCTGTTTGAGTGAACTTTTTTTAAATTAAAATTTTATTTATTATTTGGGGAGGGGGGCAGGGTATTTTCCTTTTGTTAAGCATTGAGCTAATGGATTATGTATTACATAAAATTAAAGAATATCGTGACCTGCTGGGTTAATATCTGGTAATCTTGCAGGCTAAGTTACAGGAAAATTCTATTGATAACCAGGGTCGCCAGATTCTCTCATAAATCCAGGAATGGTGATAATACTGCGTACCTTAATGTGACTACACATTTGAATTAATTAAATTTGTAATACAACTGATTTTATTCGTTTCATGTGTTTCAATTTATCACATAGGACCTAAACTTTTAATTTTGCTACATTTTTACTAGATTATTAAATTTCCTTTTAATTATTGATAAACTGTGAAAAGAATGTCACATTACAGCCTGATATAAACAGAAAAAAATGCATGATACAGTGTTTAAATTCCATCAGTAATAAATTAACTTCCAAAGAGAGTAAAAAATATGTGTAGTTTTATTGAAAACAACTTTCTGAATTTACAGGTTGCCATTGACAAGATAAAAAGGGTTTTAATAAAAAAAGTTACAATGTAGCAAATCAGAATACAAACTCAGAGCTGCTGTATACAGCATTTAAGAGATGCTGTTATTTGTAGATCTATAAGAATGAATGGTGGACACATACAACATGTAGGATGACATGGCAATGGGTGGTGATGCAGAAAATCCCATTGTAATATGCCAGTGCCAGAATTAAAAAAATTGTGTAGAAAATGTGAGCAATTAAAGTTACCTCTTACTTTTGAAAAATCCTATATATCTCTGGATACCAATTTTGTAACAAATTCTTGGCAGATCATGTTGAAGTTGGTCAAGATGGCAAGCATACCTCGATAAGTTTCTGTACTCATTCTAGATATTTTGGTATGTTCGAATCATCTTCATTTATGAAAAGACCCTCTCCGCTGAAGCATAATGTCTAGAAAGACGTAGACATAATTCAATCAACTTCTGGACTTGCACATGGAAACCATTTTCTCAGAGAAAATTGAGATGATTTCAAAATAAGAAATGTTATCAAATAATCTGTTTTCATACAGTTCAAGTTCATCTACAACAAGTGATTAACATTTTCTTCAAAATGTTCTCTTTGTGGAGCAGATTTAAGCAATATGTATACATTCCATGCATTTGTATCTTGAGAATAAATATTCCCAGCACTGATTTACTCGACAGAATTTTCATAAAATCACAAGATTACATTGAGAACAGGAGAACTTGGACCATTATCTTCGAGAGAGAAAAGTAAAAACATGACAGCCAGTAGCATACGCAGAATTTTGTCATTATTAAAATTGTTTACAACTTACATTATCGGTATTTTAAATTTTGTGTATTATTATGTTATTATATTACAGTATATTTATTAATATTATTACATATTTATATTAAAAATATAAACTGTCAAATGCACAAAACGTTAAACAAACATTTCACAATAAAATCAGAACTCTAACGAATGGATGAATACCACTCTTAAAATGAGTTTAAAATCGACAATGCATTATATTTAACATCTGCACTGCGGAACTATCAAAACGATCTTTTCAATATGTTTCACAAGTTAAATTTCATATTGATCAGCTTCATTTTATTACAAGGTCGGTACTAGGTGGTAGGTCTCTATACAGGGTGATTCAGACCACCCGTAACATTTATTTCGGAAACTAGTACATTAAAAGTTTCGAGAAAAAAAGTATTTATTACTAAACCACATGTGAACTTTCACTTGAGCTTAATTTCATCAATCAGCTCTAACAGGAAGTAGGGTCAGTGGCGTATCACTTTAAAATTTCAAATGGGAGTCTGGGTGAAATAGGGTACCATTTGATAGCTTCAAAACAAACAACTTTCATAGGAAACGTTTTTATTAATTCTTATTCTTTCAATGAGAAAACATACAAAAAGATAACGTCATCAATATTAAGAAATGTTAAAAGACCAAAGTGTAAACAAGACAATTAATGTTGACATTTTACTGAAAGACTGGACAATTCCATTAATTTTTATAAATGTTCAAACTGTCTGCATTCTGAGCAGCACACATCCGTACTCTTCTTCTAACACTGTCAGTGACTCGTAACACTTCGGCGTGGTCAAGTGACTGGCAGGTCTCCCGGATTCCCTGTTTTATGTCATCTCTTATTGTGGGACAGTCTTGATAAACAATGTTTTTAAATCGTCCCCAAAAATAGACTTAATTGTCAGGTAAAATCCGTCACTTTCATCGCTGTATTCTTTGCATCGATGAAGCAATATTCAAGAGCAATGGCGATGTCAATATCCATAATGGTCGCTACTGTACTGGTCTCAAGTCAGTCCTCTCTGGCTGAGAGAAATGGACAACTAGCATAGGTGAGGTGTCAATGTCTGGTGTGGCATCTTCGGACACCAAATGATTGAACCTTATTTCTTTAAAGTTGTTCTTAATAGTGTCATGTATGCTGACTTCCTGAAGAACATCCTCAACCAACTCTTGGAGGACGTACCACTGGCAACACGAGTAGTAATGTGGCTTCAGCAGGATGGTTGCCCAGCTCATTTCTCTTTGGTGGCACGTGATACAGCCCATCAGCTCTTCACTGGGCGATGGATTGGGAGATGCGGTTCTGTGGCATGGCCAGCACTATCTCCTGACTTGAACCCTTTGGATTTCTATTCTTGGGGATGGTTAAAAAACATCGTTTATCAAGATTGTCCCACAATAAGAGATGACATAAAACAGCGAATCCGGGAGACCTGCCAGTCACTTTACCACGCCGAAGTGTTAGGAGTCACTGACAGTATTAGAAGAAGAGTTACGGGTGTGTGCTGCTCAGAATGGCAGACAGTTTGAACATTTATAAAAATTAATGGAATTGCCCAGCCTTTCAGTAAAATGTCAACATTAATTGTCTTGTTTACATTTTCGTCTTTTAACATTTCTTAATATTGATGGCATTATGTTTTTATACATTTTCTCATTGAAAGAGTAGGAATTGGTAAAAACGTTTCCTATGAAAGTTGTTTCTTTTGAAGAGCTGTATCAACTGGTACCTTATTTGACTCCAACTCCCATTTGAAATTTTAAAGTGATACGCCACTGACCCTACTTCCTGTTATAGCTGATTAATGAAATCAAGCTCAAGTGAAAGTAAATATTTTTTATGGAAAATTTTAATGCACTAGATTCCGAAATAAATGACTTGCGTGTGGTCCGAATCACCCATTGATTTTTCGAATGTTTTCTCATTGAAAGAATAGGAATTAATAAAAACGTTTCCTATGAAAGTTGTTTGTTTTGAAGAGCTCTATCAAATGGTACCCTATTTGACCCAGACTCCCATTTGAAATTTTAAAGCGATACGCCACTGACCCTTCTTCTTGTTAGAGCTGATTGATAAAATTAAGCTCAAGTGAAAGTTCACATGTGGTTTAGTAATAAATATTTTTTTCTCGAAAATTTTATGCATTAGTTTCCGAAATAAATGTTACGGGTGGTCTGAATCACCCTGTATAATAATAATAATAATAATAATAATAATAATAATAATAATTGTTATAATTCGAACTTGCCACAGCACCAAGCACAGGGATTATATTGAGGAAAGGGTAGGAGGACTATGTCTTATATCTATGTAGATTTTATTACTCTCACAGGGAAAAATTAGAGAAGGTAAAACGATTATGGATATAAAAAATACACAAATCTAAATATGTAATTTTTTTAGTTCAAGGGGAGGGGGTTCAAACCCAGTAACCCTCCTCTTTGCATATGCCCCTGACAACATACTGCTTACAAAATTGTTTTAAGATATCGAATGAGTTAAACATGAATGCAACACTGATTCAAATAATGAAACATTATGTAGATATTAAGACTGCCTCTAAAATATAGCCAAAAGTTAACAGACGGATTTGAAGTTAAAAAAAAATATATATATATATAATAGGGATGTTGCCATTCTCCCAATCTGTTTATTATTATAAGAAATAGATGAGAAAATGATAAATACCAGAAACCCCTTTATTCATTTCGTTTTGCATATGATCAAGTAAACATTTTTCAGCAGTATGAAGAAAGTGAATACATAAGATGGAAATTAAATGAAAAATACAACAATTAGGGTCTGTCGATTATAAAATAATGAAGCAAATTACGAGGGGGATCCAGGAAATAACGACCATTTTGTTGTAATAATTAAAAAAAAAAATATTTATTTGAAAAAACAAAGTCTGTTACATAATTGAAGCTTCCTTTACTTCTCTACATAATCACCACCTACATTTAAACATTTGTCGTATCTGTTCACTAGCTTTAGAATTCCCGTGTTATACTCCTCTGCCGCCAGTTCATTAAGCCAGGTGTTCACTGTCTTCTTCAACTCTTCATCACTTCCAAAACGCGTACCACCCAGAAAGTCTTTCAGCTTAGTGAAAAGGTGAAAATCGCTAGGAGCAAGGTCTGGACTATAGGGCGAATGATCAAAGATTTCCCAACCGAATTGAACCAGCAATTCTCGAGTTGAAGCAGCAGTGTGCGGGCGGGCGTTGTCGTGAAGAAGCACAACTCCTCTCGAAAGCATTCCTCGCCTCTTGTTTTGGATGGTTCACCGTAGTTTTCGTAAAGTCTCACAATAATGATTTGCATTGATCGTAGTGCCTTTTGGCATGAAATCCAGCAAAAGAACACCTTTGCGATCCCAAAAGACAGTAGCCATGACTTTTTGTGTTGAGAGTGTGTGTTTGAATTTTCTCGGTTTCTTGGGTGATGAGGGATGATGCCACTGACGTGATTGGCGCTTGGTCTCTGGGGTGTTGTGAGACACCCAGGTCTCATCACCAGTCACAATTTGATCAAGAAAGGCGTCTCCATCTGTGTGATATCGCATCAAGAATGTCAATGCTGAGGCCATTCTCTGAGTTTTGTGTTGGTCACTCAGTTGCCGTGGAACCCATCGTGCACAGATTTTGTGGTAGCCAAGATGTTGCGACACAATTTCACCAAGCAAAGAACGAGAAATGTCAGGAAAGGCAATATGCAATTCGTCGAGTGATGTGCGCTTCTCTTGCAAGATTCTGTCGTTCACTTTAGTCTTCAGGTCTTCTGTGATGAGTGATGGGCGTCCAGGTCGAGTTTCATCGTGGACATTTGTTCGCCCATTGTTGAACATTTCGCACCATTTTCTCACATTTCTTTCATTCATTACAGTATCACCATACACTTCTTTCAATTGCCGGTAAATTTCTGCAGGTTTCAAATGTCGGGCATTCAAAAATCGAATCACACTCCTCACCTCACAGTTGGTGGGATTATCAATCACGTCGTTCATTTTGAAGTAACACAAAATGCACAATGGCGACTTGTTGCAACCAGTACCCACAACATTATGAGAACACATGTTAAGGAAGCCAGTTGACCTTCAAACAAGGAAGGGGAGTCAGCTGCGCAGCGGGTATGCGCGAATGGTCGTTATTTCCTGGATCCCCCTCGTAACATTTGTGTATTAACGCAAAAGCGAACAAAATCATTTTAAATAATGAAGAATGTATAAACACAGTAAAGTAACTAATTAATTTTTTTATGTTTTTATTTTTTTTTTATTTTAGTAGGTTATTTTACGACACTTTATCAACATCTTAGGTTATTTAGCGTCTGAATGAGATGAAGATGATAATGTCGGTGAAATGAGTCGGGGTCCAGCACCGAAAGTTACCCAGCTTTTTGATGTTAAAAAGAAATTAGAATTGAATACAAGATATTGAAATAAGGAAGTAACACATAATCATAAATCCAGAAGTGCTTTAAATTCAAATTTGTAGAGCAAAACAATACTGATAACTAAAAATATAAACATACAAATATATAATACCACAATAAAATAAAAAGATATACTCACATACAGTATGTATTAAAAATTTTACAAATGCAGTTGTGCTGAAAATAAACTGGAGAATTTTCCTGGAAAGATGAAATCATAAATTAAATTAATATAGGAAAAAACAGTATGTTCGGAGAAAACAGTTATATTAGAAGAAACAGGAAACAATAAAGGAGTAGAACAGGTTATTTATTACTGGTGAAGGTAAATGTTTCTAACATACAAAAATTAACTAATAAGTATACCTATAATTCATTTTCCAATTGCATACCTCCTAGACACAAACCAAAAACCTAGTTCAAGCTAATATTTAAAAAAGATTTGACACATTAAAAAATGAACAGTCAGAGTTTATGCAAAGCAATAAGAAATGCTGTAAAGTAATTGGCAAGAAAGAGTGGGAGCTAAATTTAACAGTAATTGAAGTACTGATAACTAATAAATTGTATTGATAATGTTCTGAAATGAGTTTCAGCTGCACTTTGCAGTATTTGTGTTGAATGAGGGAGGGATGAGCAAAAGGGTGGTTATAAGTCAACTTTGGATGGGTGCTAGTCCACCAGGACTGTCTCAGGAGTGCAAATTGATGTAGACACAGGCATAGGGATTTTCGCTTCACAAAAACTTCCAGAATGACTGTGAAGCTTTCAGCTTCCTTATAGTATCAGAGATCTGTAAGGAAGAAATTCCTTCTTCCTGACTTGCTTGGACCTTCATAACTTGACATAAGGCATTCATTTTTTGCTCTCATTAGATTTCAGATGTAATGCAGTACATACATTTTATCTTTCCACACTAGCGAGAATAGAGTGGAAGTGCCAGTGCACAGCACAGCTGTCCACATGCAGCCTGCAGAGCGCTCGATTGAGTCTATAACACACGAGATAAACCGCAGAAAGGACAGTTTTTTACAATTTGAAATTGTGAAAGTGCTAAAAAAATGCTTACCTTTTCATATGTTAAAAATGTTCTCCATTTGCTGCAAGGCAGGCGTTGTTGCATCTAAATACATTTTTATTCGCACGTTGCAGCTCTGTTTTCCGAAATGTTGGCTATTTCTTCCTGTTTTTAGTAATTTTGTAGCATTATGTACTGATATATGACTGACCCGCACTTGTGCTAACTTTGTGAGAGACTTCTATGGCAATTGTTCTAATTGAACACTGATATCATCCAACTTTTCCTCTGTTAGAACATGATGCCTTCGTCTTCTTTTCTTGCCTAATACTGATCCCAGCCACTGACGTAGTTCAGTCGGCTGAGGTGCTTGCCTGCTGATCTGGAATTGAGCTCAGGCGTGAGTTTGATTCTCACTTAGACTGATTACATGGTTGGATTTTTTCAGAGGTTTTTCCCAACCATAAGGCGAATGTCAGGTAATCTGTGGCGAATCCTCGGCCTCATCTCGTCAAATACCATCTTGCTATCACCAATCCCATCAACACTAAAAACCTCGTAGCTGATACAACGTCGTTAAATAACCAAGTAAGCAGTTTTTAATTTATTCACTATTTTATGCACTGTACTCCTTTCATGTGGATCAATTCCAGGAAAATGATACTGAGCAGGTGATTGATTCTTTTCTTTTTCAAATTAAGGCAAATGAAAATTCTTTACTCTGTATTAAATTTTTGAACAAAGACTCAAGCAATAGACACAAACAAAGAAATAATGAAACTCAACATTGCACACAATGAGTCAGCAAGAAGCAGAAACCAGAGAGCTTTACAGGAGATTAAGCAAGGGAAGGTGCGGTTAGCTTTCAGAGAAGACGTCAGGATGTGACAAGGATGAGAGGTAAAGAGATTATGTTTTCGTCATCACAGGGCAGTATTTTATCGTGGATGGGTAGAATTAAGAGCCAAAAAAGTTACAATCTTAGAAGTTGGTGCATGAGCGGCATGAAATAAATAAAATATCAGAAAGGAATTGCAATAAAGTAGTTTGGTGATTTAATGTTGTAAATCGTGTTTAGTGTGATGAAAGTGTGTTTAGGAGAACTTGAGTACCATAGAAATCAGTTAGGAAGTTACAGAACTGAAAAGGATGTTAGGAAATTTAAAACAGTGGCAAGTTAATTAATATAGATATCGGTAGAAGTAAAGAAGTAAATTAAATCTTAGAAAATTATGTAGGGAAGTTCTGAAAGATGATATCAGTGATGGTAGTTACAATTTTTAAATAGTTTATTATGAGTGTTGCTTGAGGTTAAGGAATGGATGATCAAACTAAAGTGAACTTGATACTCATGTCAATATTAGCAATATTGTTATAATGATGTATATTAGAAAGACTATGATTTCTATGAGTAAAACCATGTGAAGTGTTAAATAGGAAATGTTAGTATAATGATTTTAAATAGGCAAATAAAATTTAAGTATGAAATTTTGAAAGAGTAATAATGATCAATACAGTATATTATCGTAAAGTAGAACGAGTAAGATGGGATGTAGAAAGACCGTGATTATATACAAATTTATGTAATAAGAATGGAATGCTAGAGGAATGTAAGTGAAGTGTGGAACTAACAGATGGTAGATATTTAAGATCAATAAAGACAAATTGACTGTTTGGAGTTCAGTTAATAGCGGGAGTAGAAGAGTTATTAGTTAAACAGACTGTTGAGATTGCATACTAATTGTAGGTACAATGCTATAGAAAGTTATGGTGTAACCCGTATACAGAAATGTGGTGATACACCATAACTAGTATAAATGTTGATGACAACACAAACACTGCACACAAAAACAGATGTACTGCTCTGACATTCAACTCATTACTGCACACAACGGACAATTTCAAATTGTAAAAAAACTGTCTTTCCACAGTTTATCTAGCATGTTTAGACTCATAACTGAGCTCTCTGTGGGTCACGTGTGGGCAGCTGTGCTGTGCACACTACTTCTATTAGTGTGGAAAGATAAAATATATGCACTGTATTTTAAAAAAAAACTCATTACTCATTATACCGGTACCTATACAGTTAAATTAAAATTGCCAACAATGTGTAGCCAATTGTAATTGTTTATCAAGTTAAAAAATGTGTAAATCAAACTCGTAATATTTTAATTAGGCCTAAAGATTAAATTTAAATGTTTAAAATGACACTTTTAATGAAATATTTTGAGATAAAAGTATTTGAAACAGTGGAAGACCCGATCATGTCAAGCTAAACTAAACACACATAAATTCCTTTATTAGGACATCTGACTGCCTTTGCAGCTGACCATAAAGGTCAGGAATAAAATGTAACAATAATTATTGCATAATCATCAGTTTAAATTAAAATAATAAAAAGAAAATTACTATGTAATTCATATACTTCTAATTTGGCTCTTCTAAGGGATGATGTAATAGTGGACTGTACCCTGTGATGAACCTCTGATTGAGGTGATAGTTGATATGTATATCGTGGGCTTACAAGGAAAAGGTATTAAGCCCAAAAAGATAGTATTGAGTTAAATCAACTTGAAAGTTTGAATATTTATGAAAGGTATGGTTTTGCATTTAAACTCATTTACTCCTTCTTGTTAAATAATACATGTATTAAGCTACATATTAGCATATTTTGCAGATTGCATTGGTTTTAACATAGCTAGGGCTGAATTGAATGAAACTATATATTCACAGATTTTGAACTTTATGATATACAGAGTGCGTTAAATGATCGATCTTTTTAGAGGCTAAATCACAAGCTTCCTAAGAGTCATCTCCAGAATTATCACTTATCATGTTCACTGTCATCGACAGCAGGTACTGGAACCTTGTCAACTGCAGTGTTGCATATTGGCAGACTGTCGTACTTGCCATGAAACTCTTCAGGAATGATACTTGCTCGACAGACTTTTAGAAGATTATTCTTCTTTGCTGAGCTTATTGGCAATGAATTTGAGTATTTTGCTAGCTGTTGTTTTGGACAAACAAATGGTCGTCCCTCTCCATGAATTTTGATTGCTCTATATTCATCAGAATCCACACTTATATTGCAGAAACCAAGATGTTTCTTTCGTGTAACTGAAAGACTTTACTTTGAACCAATTAACAACATCACCATTCTCATCTTTGGATTTCTTTTTCACCAACATTTTTGCCAAAGTTTACGAATATAATTTTTTTCTGAAAACACTGTATACCAGAAGCAAGGCAATTTTGACGGCTTCTAAACACAAAGGAGGAGGAATCATAAAAACAGTGACCCTCGTCAAGATTCTTACGATTCCTCCTCCATCATGGAGTGCTGCTGATGACTCAATGGAGAATGAATTCTTCTGCCGTCCACTATGTTGAACAAGCCTCCTTTTGCCGCTCTTCAGAAATGGCTTCAGTGCACTTAAATCCATACAAGTTACAATTTAGAGGTTTTAGGAATTTTAGCATCTTGTGATTTTTTTATTTTATATGTCAAGCTATCCCTACGTTAAATTTTTTCACATAGCGTTTCCATTTGTTGGAGTCCTTTCACTCCATCTACTTTCACTTTCTTGAGTTGGTTCCCCAGGTGCCGCACATTTTTCATTGTCTTCTGAATACTCAGAGCCAGGATGGTAATGAGAATCTAAACCTGAAAAATCACTTCCGAAAGCATTATAAATTTTCTCCAACACATCTCGTTCACTTATGACTGATGAGGTTCCTGCTGGTATTTTTTCTCCAACACATCTCGTTCACTTATGACTGATGAGGTTCCTGCTGGTAAATGATCATTTTATTTATTGCATCCTGAATAATAATTTTTGTTATAATAAATTAAATCATGTTTATTCTAGATGTTATGTATTATTTAATTTATTTTGCCTATCTGCAATTCCACACACTTCAAAACGAGTAATTCTATACTTTTGGTTATACCCTTCTCACAGTTCTATTGTGAGATCATATCAAATTTAATTTATTAATCAAACATTTTTAATAAGAGATGGAATATCCACAGTAAAATTTTTAATATTTACTACCTTGTTGTCATTAGGTGGTCTACATTTAGAATTTATTGTTTTGGTATTGTTCTTAATGTTATAATATGTTATTTAAATAGTTTTAATAATGAACCTACTGGCTTCCAAAACAAGATTAACCCATATATGCCCAGAATAATTTTTTGTTTTCAAATTTAATAAAATTGAATTCCTGAGTGCATTAGCATTTATGAACGTGGAATTTTCAGAAATTTTTGTTATCGCATTTCTAGTTCCTGAGATATGATGTGTTGCGAAAACGCATCACCGAGCACATAGGGTATCAATTGCTCACATTGTGTTTTTAATATTATGAATTAATTAAACAAGGCGACATATTTTGACCTAATCTATTTTATTACCATGCACAGAATATATTTTACATGATCTGAGACATTATTTCTCAAAATGAAATTCTTGAAAATATTTAACACTGGAAGCAACAAGATGAAAAGTTTTCATTTTATCTCATTATTTTTGAAAAAAAAAAAAAAATTCTTGGAAATATTTAACATTGAAAGCATCAACATGAAAAATTAACATTTTACATCATTAGAGACATTATTTTTGAAAATTAATTTCCTTGCAAGCAACACCTTGAAAAGTTTATATTATTTACATCGTTAGAAACATTATTTCTGAAAATCAAATTCTTGGAAGCATTTATCATGCAAAGCAACGTCACATTTTAGACATCGTTTAGTTGTCTGAGATTTACAAACAGCACACCTTGTTTTCTTTTGCTGAGTGACTATAATATGGCCCCTTTCATCAAATCGAACACTTGGTGCTACTCTGCTGTTGACAGTAGTCACAGTTAGACTAGGTCTTGAGTTCGGTGTTCCATATTGTCTCTGATAGCCCATTGCAATACTTCTACGAAATGACAGAAGATCCATGTCTTCCATATGACTGACTCTATAGAGAAGTGACACTGACATCTAACTCACAAAAAGAAAGACCACCACCACTTTTTGGGACGTATATTTTTTCGATAGGTACTCACATTTTGATCCATGAGATCAGTCCCATCCATATTTATATTGTAATTTGTGATGGCTGCTAGTTGAGAAATTGTCACATTCTTTTTCTGAGAGCTGGAATATCTTTGAACGTTACTCACTGGCATTACACTGTCACAGTTTGACACAACAGTCACGACAGAATTGTCATTCCAGCGACATATCAGTAATTTAGAACCTTCATCGTACTTCATATCAAAGGAACCTCTCTGTTTTCTTCATATCAGCCAGGTTTGTTAGTGGAAACTTCTGTCCCTGCAAGGCCCATACATATTTCTGTGTATCTATCTACAACGTTCAGTGCATTTCACTAAATGAGGAAAATGAAAATTATGCATACAGTAGGCAACACTGTGAGAGAATAAATCCAGTATTGACGAGGCTATGATACTTTATTTTGGAAGACATGGACTAAAACATTTTATGCGAGGAAAGCCAATTAGGTTTGGCTACAAAGTTCACTTTCTCACATAAGTTCATCTAGAAAGGGCCTCACCTTAGACAAGCTATTGCTCTTGTCAAGTTGTGTGTTGCCAGGTAGATGAAGGTTTCTCATTATTTCATCATATCTATTGCGTCTTATAGCTCTGACTATTGATTCATTTCTTGTGTCACTGCTCTCTTCCCAGTATATTCGATAGCGTGGGACTTCAGTATATCTACTTAGCTACAAAAAGAATCCCAAGGAATGTTTTGAAATTATTTTGGGAAATACTAAATTTATCCCTGCCTTTCTGCACCGCATACGCAACACTTTGGTTTACAATATCAAGTACAATATTTTCATGGAAAAATAATTGAAAAATATCAATTGGCAATAAGTTCTTTTCATGTTGGGATTCGACTCACAATTTTCAATTTCCTCATTTACTTTTGTTTTCAGTTAACAGTAACTTGGTAAATCACTCTTTTTCCATTTTCTTACAATAGTCCCTTTATCTCCTGACAGGCTCTGATATTTCACATATTTCTGCACCTTCTGTCAGCTATTCATTCTGTGCCTGATTTTATATTATTGTATATTTTTCCATATACTGAGGACCACTATCCCTTCAGCCCTCAATTGATGACAATTTAGATTATTTATGTTTCCGTTGAAGTCCTCGTCAGCACTGTCTTCATCGATATCACTTCTAGCTTCCGGTGGAGATATGAAAACATCTATAAAATCTGCCTGAATTTTTCGTTCTCTTCCATGATTGTCATTATTTCATGTGCACTCAGGCCCCTTGAATATAAAACATGAATAGAATAACTATTTCATGCGAAAAATCTAATTCCATAAGTAAATATATATAATTATTTCACTAATCTCAGAAAGACAGTTTTGATATTCCATGTGCCCGGTGTTGCAAAAACGCAACACCAACATTCAGGCATACATTACAGAAGTAATGTTTCATGCAATGTCCAGCTACTTTTACAAGAGTCTTTAGATTCTAATATATACAAGAAAAGATATAATAAAATTATAAAAATAAACAAAAATTACATTCCTTTATGACAGTCTGCAGACATTTCAGCACTTGTAATAATCACTTCTTTTCTTCTCAAGTATTGCGCCATCAATGAATCAGTTACCAAATATTTTCAATAAACCAGGTCTACCAACATCATTATAATAGATAATAAGTGCCATAAACTTAACAAATACTAAAAATCATATTTCACACACGTTTAATAGCAAAGAAGTAAAATGTTGCGAAAACGCATCACCGGGATAATATGGGTTAAAAGAATCATTAAGTACAGCATAAAATAGCAACTTCACCTCAAAATTTTAAAGTAATTACAGTATTTATTTGTTTTGGCTATCATGTATATTTGAAGAAGAATCACTTACTAGCAATCTGCAAAGCTAGGCCCATCTACAATAATTTCCTACCTCTTGTCATATAATTGTTAATGTTTATGACAAAAACATGTAATCGATTTTATTTTTTTATTTTAGTGGGTTATTTTACGACGCCGTATCAACATCTAGGTTATTTGCGTCTGAATGAGATGAAGGTGATAATGCCGGTGAAATGAGTCCGGGGTCCAGCACCAGAAGTTACCCAGCATTTGCTCGTATTGGGTTGAGGGAAAACCCCGGAAAAAACCTCAACCAGGTAACTTGCCCCAACCAGGATTCGAACCCGGGCCACCTGGTTTTGCGGCCAGACACGCTGACCGTTACTCCACAGGTGTGGGGAGCATAGATCACTGTGTACTTGATCAGGTTATGAGCTAAAATCATTCTGCCTATACAGATATTCTGAAAGTGATATTGAGGTGTACAGGCAAAAGGTATTAAGTGCACTTAATATTCTTTTCCTGTCAACATTTTGTTTGTAATGGACTTAATAATTTGTGAAGGTTTGATTACTAAGGAACTATAAGAGTTAAGACCTAATTCGTTTTCCCAGTAGACAGAGCACAATTTGTTGTACCTATTACCATTAATAACTAATTTTTCTCATTTTTGGACTTAACATCTTTTCCTTGTAAGCCCATGATATCTGTTACCAGCCAGTATATCACTTGATGGTATGTGTCGGAGGAAAAAATTGTTTGTATACATCTGATTAGTAGAACAACCCACATTATGCTTTATATTTTTGATAGTTATGCTTTATCATTTTTTAAAATTATGCTTTATTTTAAATTTTTTAAACATAATTAATACGTAATAATGTCTTTTATATCAATAAACTTAAGTCAGATACTGTTTATGTAGGCCTATATCATCAAACTGAATTTTTTTTGTCACTAATGTTAGTTTGCAGGATAGGTATTAAGTTTATAAAAGAATACACTGTAAGCAATTTAGTCATGAAATGAATGAAAATCTAGTCATCCTTGTCACTCGCACTTTCCAGATGAACAACATCCTCTTGAAGTTGATTTTGATTAATTGCAAGTTGTGAGACTGTAGATTTTCTTCTGTCAGACATGATCGTTTAGAATTTAAAATCCAATTGAGAGTAGAAAAGCTTCTCTCAACTGAAGCAGATAATGGAGAAACCATAATTGCCGTCATTGCCAGCTTACCTAAGATAGATATCTTGGTGAAATGTTCCTGCCAGTAGGATAAGGCAGACGTTGAAGACAAATTTTCTCCATGTACCATTGCTACTAGGCCTATGTTGATATTTCTTCCACTGGAACGTCAATGGCAGAGAAACGTTTCAGTTCACCTGAAGTAAAAATCGAAGAAATCTTCTTAGGAACAGCTAATGTTGGATCTAAATTCTGAACTTCTTTTCAGAAATTTAGAGCAGGATGACGTTTTTTCATATATCCTGCTAATGTTTTACACGTTGCACCTGAACTTTGAACCATTTGAAGAACTGTTGCATCTTGATTATCTGATTCCAAAACCTGTATTTGATTGCAGAGTCCATCAGAAATTTTAAATATAGCTCTGAGTTGAAGTCCAAGTTTTTTTATTTTCAACCAGTCGCTTTGTTACAGTAGCATTGTCTTCACCATCTTCCAAATCAGTCCAATGTTTGACTGCATTGAAATTGATGCAATGATATTTTCCTGCCTTCAGCCATGTCCCCCAGCGAGTTATTACAGGAACTGGAGGTAGAACAAATGTTCCTGTTTCTTTTAGGCAGTCCAGCAATCTCTCCCTTCTGGCCGGAGTTTTCACTAAAGCAGCCTTAACAGCTGCAATGAATTCATCAGCAATTTTTAGTGAAAATCTAATCTTTTTAGCACAAAGATGCAATATGTGAGCACAACATGTAGAATGTAAAAGGTGAGGTGCAACTCCAGCCAGTCGCCTCCCAGCAGAAAGCATATGAGGAGCATCGTTTCAAAACATATTAAGTCCCCTAGTGGACGAAATTAAATTTATTTTCTATTTATTTATCTTTCATGCTGTGAAGTCTGATGGTTCCAAGTCGTCATATTTGTAAACTGTGAAACCAGTACTTAAAAATGTTTTTGTGTATTGTTTTGAAAACTTCTCCGGTTTACCAGTAATCCAGTTTTTCGTTGTTCGTGTAAAAAAATTGTAAGTTGCACATAATACGTTTTGAAACGATGCTCCTCATATATGGTGCACTGTCTGATATTAAAACAATAAAATTGCTTCTGTGAACACCAATAAGATCTAGTATATCAAGTATTAGATTTACCATAACATCGGCATTACAGTGTTCAACAATTTTGGTTTTCATTCACAACACCCAGTGGAGCAACAAGAATATTCACCACTAGATAGACAGAATTTCCCTCACATTTTGACTTAGTTTCCTGGAAGTCGTCTTCAGCACACTTTGCAAGTTACCTTCTTAGAGTGGTTTCACTGCATACATGTAGCTGTTGCTATCCACTGACGAAATCGTTGGTTACGAAAGAAATGTGATGGAATACCAGCTTCCACAAGATTTTCATATTATTCTTGGATTTTTCCATATGCTGCCATACTTGAGGTGTCATACTGACACGTATGCTGCTAGGACCACCTGAAGTTGAACCCTGTCCATCACTCTTTTTCTGGGATCTATGCTTAAAACTTTCCACATGTTTCTGCACAATGGATTTTTTTTCGAAATTAATACACTCTGAACATAAGGTACACAAAAGTTTTCTCTTTTCAGCCACAAAATTGTCTGTACGAAACTCACAAACCCTTCGTATCACAGTTATAAATGTTTTTGGCATGCTGATATCAAAATAATTTGAACCCTTCTGATTCAGAGTGTGAACTGGTCATAAAACCGTTAAACTTGTGTAATGTTATTTTATTTGTTGTCCTGTTCCGCACAGAACTACAAATATAACTGTAGTTAAGAATTTAAAATATAACTTAAATTCTGAAGTTTGAAATTTCCATTGTTGAATAACTAGCTTTTCATTGTTAATGTGAATATTTTTAATATTAATTGTTTGTCACAAATTGTTATAAATAGTGCATTGAAGCAGGCAGTTCATTTTCCAAGAATTATGCTCTATTTTAAATATTATGCTTTTACAGTGTGCTTTATTTTAAAAAATTATGCATTATTGTGCTTCTAACATTTGTTTCATCGAGACAGTTTGATAACAAAAATCATGTTTGGGGTAGCAACCATATGTCTAAAGTGTTGTTATGCTTTTTTTGGGTTGCACTACTAATTAGTCTTTATGTATTTAGTCACCGATGTATGCAATGAAAGGAGGAAAGGAACTGGCCAACCTACCCCATTGTCTCCTGGCCTTGTTGCCTTCTTCGTGCCACTTGTGAGGTCCAGACTCTCTTCGGACAACAACAACCTTCTGATGTTGCGAATTTCTTAACATGTCTCCTTTTGAACAATAACCTAAGACATGTCCGAGTGTTTCAATTTCTTCACAACCTGGAAAGTGACAACATAGTGTTTGTAGTTCTTCCTGGCACGGATCTGACTGCAGCAGCATTACAGATCAAATTAAATTGCATTTATCCATTCTGAAGAGGAAAGTCTTTTCCTTTTAAACATCCATTAAGTCATTTTAGAGTATCAATTAATGATAAATATAACACTAACATTGTAGCCTCAGAGATAAGAACTTTAATAATGAAAAGTGTCGTCCATATTTGTATAACTTGGGTCAGAGGGCATACTGGGATAGTTGGAAATGAGAGAGCCGATGAATTGGCAAAGATGGCAGCCAACTCTGATGTGCCACTGTTGTACAATTTATGTCCGATATCATATATCATATATCAAAAAGTAGCCAAAGAACATTATATGCAAGAATGGAACGAAAGATGGGTCAATAGAGATAAGGGAATTCTTACAAAAGAGCTGTATTTTCCGACAGTCTATGATCGTAATAAATGTAAAGTAATAACGACAAATTTCGTACTGACACAGTTTTTGACTGGGCATGGAAAATTAGGAGAATACTTAAATAGATTCCATATTAAAGACGATGCAACTTGCATTTGTGGGGAGGAATCTCAAGATGTCAAACATGTATTATATGATTGTCCAGTCTTTTGCCATGAAAGATACGAGCTTGAGTTGTTACTGAACACTTTAAATTATACATTTACCAAACCGTTAACCAATATACTTACCAACTCCAAATCATATAAGCATTTCATGTCCTTCTTGAATAGAATATTCGTGAAACTGTAAAATGTTAAATTAATCCCGGGGAAAAAAACATCGTATTAGTTCTAATCAACTATAATGAAACTGTAAGTCTTCAATTTCGCATACTATAATATTGTATTATTGGTTTTAATTTTTATTTCAATTAGGCATTTGATTTCTAATTTTGAGCCATTTCTTGTAATACCTGATTATTGCCACTTGTTGCTACTAAATAATGTATTTAATTCGTAAATTTTAAGCCATCTCTTAGTATAGCTATTTATTGCTTCTAAAATAACATGTTTAATAGCTATTATATATATATATATATATATATATATATATATATATATATATATATATATTTTTTTCTTCCTATAACCATTAGATATAAATATAGAGACATGCCTTGAGGCTTTGTGATACGATCCATTCTTTCATTAAGGTGCATTCTTGTACGTAATTCATGTGAATTGTAACCTTGACCACAATTTTGTATTATAATTTATTATTGTTTATTGCTTATAAAATATGTATCTTGATACCAACTATAACCCTAATATATCTCAGGGTGAAATAGGGTTTATTAAATTGGATAATACAAAAAAAAAAAGTCATTTTAGAGTCATCCTGACACACCAGTATTCCTTCTCACTTATGTGCAAGTATGCTCCAAGCATTAAAACCGTTTTGCCATAAATATTTTATAATTTGGCATCTTGAATGTGGGGTGGAATCTTTACAATATATATATTATTCGCAGATTAGATTTCACTATCAAAGTCTCGATAACTGTGAAGAATTTCATTATCTGTGTGCTGTAAGTTCTTGGGACCCAATCCTTTCACATTTCTTGCTACATAAATCAAATCATAGCATGTGGAATATCTACAATTTCTTTCACAGTTAATCTTATAAGTCTATCAGTATCTTTCAGAAATGCGACAGGGCTCTTGTGCAATGACATAGTCTGTAAATTATATACAATTCCTGGCCACAAAAATTTATCAATTATATTAGGTTTTTGGTCAGGTTTTAATAATATGGAGATTGATAAATAATTTAAATCACTTTGCAACTTTCGAATATTTCTATTTGTATTTAGAATGTGATTCCCAGGTACTTTATAACTTCACCATTCCTTAAAAATACTATAGTTTCTCCAGAAGGCAATGTTAAAAATCCTTCTTGAATGTTCTCATTGCCAATATTTATGATTTTACTTTTAGATGGATTAACCTTCAATCTGTGTAAACTGTTAATAGCTAGATTTATTAGTTCCAGAGTGGACTCAGCATTATTTCCAATAACAGTTATGTCTTCTGCAAAAATTAAAGCAGAAATATTTTCCAATTCATTATTAAATTTAAAACCAAATTCTTGTGTTACTTTCTGCTCTGTTAATTTTTTTATTGCATCTACGAGAGCTATTCAGAAATAAACTTCCGATTGGCTACAAAAAAAAAAAAAACACAAGCAATGTTACAAACTATTTATTGCCTGGAAAACGTTCCCGGATAGTGACACTATTTTTCAACATAGTCGCGATATAAATTCAAGCACTTGTCATAACGTGAAACTAGCTTCTGTATTCCTTCTGCATAAAAGGACGCCACCTGTGTACTCAGCAGGTTTTCACTCCGTCCATGAGCTCTTCATTATTGAAGTGCTGAGTGACTAACCAGTTCTTCATCTTGGGAAAGAGGTGGTAGTTGCTCGGAGCCAAGTCTGGACTATAGGGGGGATGTTCGAAAGTTTCCCATGTGTACTTGTCCAATAAAGCCTTTGTAAGAGCAGCAGTATGAGGCCTCACATTGTCATGGAGAAGAATGACACCCTTGGAGAACAATCTGCGTCGTTTGTTTTGGATTGCTCTCTGAAGCTTCTTTAGCATTTCACAATAAATATCTGCTGTTATTATGGTCCCAGGCACCATAAACTCTGTCAACAATACTCCTTTTTGATCCCAAAAAACTGTAGCCATCATCTTTCGGTTCGAAAAAGTTTGTTTGAATGTTTTTGGCTTGTTCGGGGATTGGATGTGCATCCACTGCTTTGACTGTTCTTTGGTCTCAGCATTCACGAACTGTACCATTGTCTCAGCTCCTGTCACGAATCTGTCCAGAAATTGATCACCATCATTGAGGTAACGCTGAAGGAACATTAAGGCTGAGGTCATTCTTTGAGCTTTATGCTGGTCAGTGAGATTTTTCGGCACTCATCGTGCACAAAATTTGTGGAAACCTAACCTTGCCATAACAATTTCATAGAGACTTGCCCTTGAAATTTGTGGGAAATTTTCAGAGAGTTCAGAAATTTTGAAACGATGTCTTTCAATTTGTTGAACAAGTTCATCAATCACAATTGAATGTCGTCCTTGACCTCCCTCATTGTGCACATCTTCATGCTCATTCTTAAATTTTTTGCATCAGTCCCGTATAGCACTGTCATTCATAATGTTGCCATAAACATGACACAATCGACGGTGAATTTCAGCAGTGTTAACTCCTGCGTGAAGAAATCGAATAACTGAACGGACATCACAACTCGCGGGATGAGTAATAATTGCGTCCATTATCAACAGCTGTTTCTCACAGGCTACTGAACAGAAATGAGTGCGTGATGCATGGGAGCATTATTACATCTTTACTCATGACTAATGCGCAAGTGCCATCTTCCTGCAATGATTTAGCAATTCACAATTGACAATTGGAAGTTGATTTCTGAACAGCCCTCGTATAATTCATATTTGGAGACTAATATAACAAATTTGCCAAAATTAAAACAACATTGCTTAGATATATTGAACATTTACCAGAGTCCCAGAAGAAATAAAAATTAAATAAGAATTTCAAGAAGCTCGAAAAAAAATAGATAAAATTCTCATAAAATATAATAGCAATTTAGGAATTAATTTCAGAATTATCCAGATTAACAGTGGAATAACAATTTGTGAAGAGAGACTTGCTTGAACTTCACTGTGAACTCAGGAGCCAAGAGCATGTTTAGCTTGTAATATTGGTACTTTATAGTAATATATAACAACACAGAGATTATAAAATAGATACGAGGTGAAAACAACTTGGTCAGTTGATGGATTGGGCATGAATTGAGTAGATCTATCTACTTTCAATAGGGCTGGCAATGCTACTTATTACCTAAAGAATGTTGAAATTTGTAAGATTAGAGTAGTTTGGTTATAGTAGTCTAAATTCATTACAGATGCAAAAGTGTTGAGTCTCTAATACACTGAAATGATTTATTACAGTTAAAATTTGGAAATTTTAAATGGAATAATAATTTTAACATCCATAACTCATATCAGTTATTGAAATATATCTAAAATACAACTCGGTAACATTATTAATTTTGCTTTGCACAAATCTCCAGTAGGAATACCAGAACAAACACTTAAAATGTATTACTTAATACCTTGTATACTTTAGCTAACCTATTGAATTTTAAGTGGTAAAAATTAATTGTCGGTACTTCATCAACTAGAATAATAAAATTCAGATTCAGTTGCATAAGAACAATGCTACATTAACTCTTATTCCAATAAGATTCTGATTAATTTCATCACAATACTTGATTTTATGAAATTAAAAATAAGTTAATAAATATGAAGAAAATCAATGAATAAACAGAAATATAAACGAAAATATCCTAAAGAGAAAGAGTAAATACAAGATAGTAACAAAATTCGTCACAGACAATCTATGTGCAAAACTTGTTATACCAATTTATTAAAATTAGATATTAAAAAAAAAAAAAAAAACAGAATAAAATAAAATAAATTAGTAAGATAAAATTAATGAACTCAAATTAGATCTATATGATAAATTAAGATTAATCTAAATTTATTCAAACTTTTTCATGCTGTTCTTAACTGTAGCAATATTACTTATATTCATTTTATGGACAAGTAGACCTAATGTTAAGAATCTCATCTTAGTATTTAAATAAACATATCTGTTTTCTGATAATATTAATACACATTTCCTTTTTCTTTCATTTCTTTTTTTTCACCAATTCGTTCTCTCAGCTACTTCTTTCTTCTTTTTGTGTCATAGTACAAGTGTATGAATGTTAATTAAACATGTGTAGTGGGAAAGTCGGTTTCAGAACTTTCAAACTTTCTTTGTAGGTGTTTTGTGGTTGCATATGAAGGCACTTCCTGGATCTCCAGAAGTCTTGAACCAGTTTCGTGAAATGGGAAAGCGTGTGTTCTACATCACTAATAACAATGTCATCACTAGGGAAGACTTTCTTGTAAAGTGTGATAAATTAGGTTTCAAGTCAACCAAAGTTAGTGAATTTATTATTCTAGCCCTCCTTAACACTAATTATTTAAATTGTTGGGTGCATATCTTAAAATTTTGCAAATTCTATGCTTCTGCATGCTTATAAATAACTTATTTGTTTGTGAGCTATGAGTGTGAATAAAACAAAATCTTTTTATTTTATGGCTCTTAGTTTAGTCTTAGGATAGGATACAAATAGAGATGGATTAGATTAGCCTTGAATACATAGTCTTATTGTGTTTATTTCTGTAACTAAGGGCGGAACTAATTGAACAGTTTTAAAATCTTAATTATTTTCAGAAAGTGACTCACAATTCCTTTGCTAGAATGTATGTCAAATAATTTATTTATATCTTCTGAGCTTAATTGTACTATTATTATTATTAAATATCCGCGGAAAAGAACCCTAATTCACCAATTCACTAATTGTACTATTACATGCACTGATTACATGCCTAGCTACAAATAAGGCTTGGGGACACTGTTCATGGTTGAAATGTGTGCACTCAACTGTAATGACCAGCCATCACTGAAAACCATCAAATTATGTTCGGCTTACTAATTTACTTTCAAGTTACTAGTCTTTCAAAATTGAAATATTTTCACTGGCTAGTCTCTCTGTGTTTATGTTAAGAGATATATAATTAAATCCTAAAAACATTTCTTCAAATTTTAGCTCATGGAAGTACAGTATCTCAGATTTATATTTAGCTGTGCTTAACTGACACGTCAGTTGTCTACTCTTCCTAAATAGACAAAAAATCAGTTTCGTTTATAGCATTACAATTTTCTTTATTCGATTAAATTGTTCTGAATGTATCTTTAGATAGTACATAATGGATTTCTAGATGTTCTTCATGAAAGATTCTTCCATGATCAGAAAATTTGAAGTTTCTAGATAATTGCCCTTATTTGACATTTTGCCCTCTGAAAGCTAATTTTTGCCTTCCAAAATAATAAATCACATCAGTCAGTCAGTCAGTTGGTTGGTCAGTCAGTCAGTCAATAAATCAATCAACTATTCTTGGATTTCGCATAACATTTGCATTGTATTTGGGTTGTTTTTGACATGCGTCGTCCTAGCACATGAAACTTCTCAGAATTTTTATGTGAATTTTAGTTCCAGCATGTTTTGTAGCCTTAGTATCAAAGATTTTTTTGTAGTCGTTAGTCCTCCTATTCATTAAATATCAATGATAGGAGTAAAGGATACGTTTCTGTATACACACAGATGCTGTATTTATCGTACCAAATTTTTCGTGATAAATCTAAAGACGAATATACTTTTGTTTGAAGTATTAATAATATGACTGAATAGTTTAATAGAAATAAAACGGAATCAGAATTGTCACAGTTATATATGTCCAGAGATAAGCTAGAATGGTTAGTACTAGCTTTATTGACTTTATCACATCGAAGTTACTTAAAAAGAAAACATGACGTTAATGAATTCGTTTATAACCACTAACACAAGATATAACTCACTACGAAAGCTGAAATGCACATTATAAGAAAAAGTCACTAAACAAAATAGGCTATGTAACTTATTAGTGAAATAGAAATGCACACTTTTCATCTTCTTGATTGATCTGAGCATGCACTCTGCATTGGATAAACATATGCTTACTGGCTACATATAGGGTTGGGAATTGACTTCGAACACTCCTCTTCCACCTATCTTTCCGAATGAACTAAAAAGCTGGGGAGACAGGCTTGTACCAGTACAACTACTGTCTCCAAAGCAACTGGATTAGCTTTGTCTTACAAGGGAGGGATTTCAGTAGGGCACAATGGATTTGGCTGAAAGTGTTAATGTAGACTGACTTGAGGTTCCTGAAAACTATGGTGAAGGTCTCTCGTTTCGGAATTACATATTTTGAAAATACAGCAATTTTAAAAATCTATATTGCATGTCGTTCTTGTATGCAGCTTACCCATAACCTACTCACAGAGAGCACTAGAGGCAAGGTAACTACTTTCTTTCATCTCTGTTAGAAATCTACAAGTGGAATATGTTCACATTTAAGACGAAATGGATAATATTTAGGGTAAACTCACCTGTTATGTTCACACATGATAATGCGGGTTCACCAAGAAATGCTCAGGACACAGCATCATCTTTTCATAATACAGGCATCTTATTATGGCTGCTTCTTACACTTATTGACACGACAGACACTATTTTCCACATGCAACAGTGTTTGAAGTACATTTTTGAAGGAATTTATTTTTCTTCTGTATTGTATACTAATTTTTGTCAAGCATGTACTAACATGTCTTGTAGAAGAGGAGAGCAGAACTGATGATAAACAACTGAATGCAAATGTGAACATATTCCACATCTAGATTTCCAACGGGGATGGAAGAAAGTAGTTTCCTTGTCTGTAGTGCTCTCTGCAAGTAGGTTGTGAGTAGGGGGTGGATGCTGATGAAAAGTCATCTTCTTATTTTTCACATTAGGACAATGCCTATTAATATAGAAATACGTTCCATGTTAACATCAACGTAAAAAAAAAAATAATTTCTTACATTGCATTTTTTTTTAAATTTTTTGGCGTTTTTGAATAGGTCATTTTTATATTTTTTCGGCATTTTTTGGTCATTTTTAATACTTTGAAAAACTTTTAGATCATTTGGAATGCACTTTACTTTCTTCTTTACCGATAGGTCTGTTAAATCATTTTCTAAACAAATAGGTCAGTAGTAATTATCTACTGAATACGTGAATAACAGTGAAGTTTGAATTTTATAGTTTGGAACAGACTCATTCCACTGAAGGCTTCACTTCACACAACGGAAGTAATATAAAATGCTTGACAACAGCTTAGTTTAAGTGAGGGCTTTGAACGCTGCTGTTCTTTTGTCAGTACAAGGGTGACCATGTCTTTAGAATTTATGTTTGGAAGGGGGGAAACTTTCATCATATCCTGGACAGGACATGATTCTGAAGAGATGTTCACTGTAGTAGACAGTATTTTTAACACAAAGATTGCAAGAATGCATGCTGCGCCCACAATTTGTTTTGTCATTCACACTCCCTCATCTGGAAGATCTGGTAACAAAAGTGAAGCGCGGAAGGAGGAGGAGACAGAGAAAGAAGGTACTGACATGGACCACCTCAATTGAAACACATTGTAAACCCTCATTAAAATCTATAGTTTTTCCTTAAAACCTTCATTTTGTTGCATGCTCTTTTCCTTTATCTTAGATAAATTCCAGGAAATTGCCCCTCCTCTCTTCGAGATTTGCAGGCAGTCATTGAAACAAGGTGACTAATTTTTAAGAATTGTGGTACGAATACGGTGAATAATATTTAAATATAATTTTCTTTTAATTTCATATCATTTTTTCATTACTTTAAGAGAATTTTAATGATTATTTTAAGTAGTTTTTTAGGTCATCAACATCCGCCCCCTATTTATGAGCAAGCTGCGCACAAGAATGATATGCAATCCAGATTTTTAAAATTGCTGTATTTTCACAAATATGCAATTCCGAAACTAGAGACCTTGACCATCGTTTTCAGGAACCTTAAATTAGTCTACATTAACACTTTCAGCCAAATTCATTGTGCCCTAATGAAAACCCTCCCTTGGTAGTGGCGTTAAACACTCCAAAAAATTTAAACTCTCATTCAGAATTTTCTTTCTTATTTCGCTACACGAAATGATTTTACAGTCTACTCTGTATTCCTTGACTCTTTGCCACTGGACACAATACAAATAATAAAATGCTAAATATAAGCAATAAAGACTCAAGTGAGAGAACTGATTGTTACACAAAGTAGCTTCTAAATTGCAGGGATTATTCAGTATCTGTGAAATAATATGAGAATTACCAATTAGTAAACAGAAAGATGCTTGGTAGGATGCTGTTAAAAAAGTCACCAGGAACCTAACAACCTCAAATACAAAACCTGCATGATACCTTCATAATGAACCATTCTGTTAATAGCTAGTAATTTTATTTTCATAATATTTTATTAGCCAGTGATCCCTTTACAAAACATTACTCAGATGCACTCAACTATTATATTTTCATATATTAATTCAAAGTGTTTTCCTTAGGATGAAGTTCTTACTACATCATATCTTACTGCATGCTATTTGCAAGATATTGGCTTCAAGAAAAAAGTATACATTGTTGGTACAAGTGGAATTTCAAGAGAACTCAATCTCGTTGGCATAAGGAATATTGGAGTTGGGGTAAGGATATTTCATTCCAGTACAGAAAAACATACCTCATAAAAATGTTGTTTTAATGATTCACATGTGAATAAATGTAATATGATACATTTTTTTTTGGGTGTTAACAGTGTTCTTTCACATATAGGGAATATAGGCCTAGGCCTGAGTTTATGGAGGCAAATTGGTTGTGAAAAACAGCATAATATGATTAACATAAAGCGCATCTTATAAGACGTTCTGAATAGATCGTCCATTTTTTCCTTGAAAATTGTAAGTATGATACCAATATATAGACAACAGATTAAATTTTACATTGGATGGATACACTTAAGTGCGCAGTTTGACACTGAGAGATCATGACTAGGTAAAATTTAATTAGGTATTGTACCTTTTAGAAAAAAAATGACCAGCTGCCATGTGCTAAGTCCCCTTCAGAAGTCTTTGATTGATTCCATGAGAGCCTAGGTTTACATGTGAATGAATTTCCTATGCACAAATCCGCTCTGTTTTTCATTTGTTGTGTTTGTTTGTTGCTTTTCTGTCTGTTTATAGATGATGTGTTATAGTTATTATTTACAAACTGCCCTCCATTGAGGGTAGTCCTTACAGATTCAGTATACTCTAAAAAAATATACATATGTAAACATAAGTAATGAATAATAAAAGAAGAAACAAAGAAAAGGACATCAAAAATTACAATTGCAATAATGTGACATCATGTGATTACTGGGTAATTAGGAATTTACAGGATTTTTTTAAACACTGTTATCACACTGTCATCCCTAAAAAATGTAGGTAAAGCAAATTGCTGTCGAAATTCTTCGAGAAAAGCTGGGATAGTCCCTTGAGCACCTATGAGGAAGCCAAATACCTCAATGTGGATTAAGGAATATTTCAGCTTGAAATAGTTAATTGTAGGCTCATAGATCGACTTCTTCTCAAGGTGGACTTTGGCTGACTGATGACATTCATATTTCAGGATGTATCGTTGGGTCCACAATGATGCCCTGTTTAGTGTCAGCATTGTATGTTAAAATGTCTACTAATCTCGTTAACCCAAAAATATACTCACGGAGTAAATTAGGTACAAAATAAACATTCTTTTCCTAGTTGTGTGAACCATGCACTGCCCGAAGTGGACTTAGACAAATTCACACTACAGAAGATTGGTTATTTTTTGTGTCTAAGGCTGTATACCATCACCACCAACCACTCCCACCATCAATTTGACCTATTCTATGTATTGTGAGACTATGAACCAATATTGAAGGTAAATGATGATGATGTACATATAATTGGGTGACAATTAATGCTTAGTTGTATTTTTATCATAGCTTGAAGAGGAATGGTTAACAATATGTTATTTGATATTTTAGGTTTTCAAGGTGACCATGTCCAGAAGTAGACTTTGGATATTCCATCCTGTGCTGGAACGTAACATCTCCAATGTCTCGACACTAGATACAGGTTCCATCATCAGGTCCAGTTTAGAGTAGCCAAACATAACAGGCTCAACAGATTAGGTGATTCTTCAAATCGTACTAATTTTCTCTGAGAATGGAACCTGCATGTACAGTAGTTCTGAAACGTTGGAGATTGTTAATCTCAAGGACATGATGAAATATCCAAAAGTGTACTTCTAAATATGTTAAATACCTCAATTGCAAAATGATTAATTCGTTGCATAACCCATAAAATAAAATTCTGTTTAAAACTACAAAAGTTGTTGTCCCACTATGATTAGAGTGACCAGATTCACATCAATAAAAAAGAGGACACAAAGCTTCAAAAAGAAGGCCAGTGTTCGAAAAAAAGAAGACAAAAATTATGTATACCTAGATTTAGGCTTAGGCCTACATTATACTTTAAATTACGTCAATATCTATTTTATTACAAAATATTTACAGTACAGATTCAGGCTTATATCATACTTAAAAGTATGTTAATATCTATTTTATTACAAAATAATTATGAAAAAAAAACTTAATCATAATGATTTTACAGTTAGCTACATATGAAAGTCAAGGGAACTATATTATTAAAGGAACAGATAATATCTATTTAGATTCACATTCACACCTCGATCTCTCGATTTACTATCTACCTCTGAGCAACGACCATAACAAGAAAGAGCAAAAAGAGTTATGATCGTTGACAAAGAGTATATTCCGTCAATGCTGCTACTACTTACTTGCCAGATTACTTGAAAAAGACTTCAAATCAGATAATTTCAAAATATCAGGCATACAAGTTACGAAAAGGAGGACATTTCTTGATTTTTTTTAAAAACCCGCTTGGACCCCGGACAAAGGCCTGAAAAGGAGGACATGTCCGGACAAAAGAGAACGTCTGGTCACCCTAATTATGATATGATAATGATAATATGACTATCATGGAATAACGGTGCAGTAAGAAAGACCAAAACTCTGAGAAAATCTGTCCATTGTTGCTTTATTCGCCACAAATCTTACAATATATGCTGGGAATTTGTCTAGGACTTTGCAGCGAGTGAATAATCCTGTGTAATGTTTCTGTTTATGTTTATAGTTAAAATTACTACTTCCCCTATTCTTAAAATAATGTGAAAAATTTTAAGAGTTGACAAAGTACAATATGGTTATACTTTTGAATTACGAATAGCAATACAGTAGGACCTGGGTTATACATAACCCAGTTACACATAGTCCTGATTTGTACGTAATTATTCACAGGTCCTGCCAAAATTACATTTAATTACATATAATTAATTCAGAATTGTAGAATGTAATTCACTTTTGTAAATAGTACCTTTAAAAAATCGAGTTGGAATTACCGTATACGTATTTAGTTCGCTTTGATATGTAATATGGGTATTTTATCTTAAAATCTTTAATAAAAAACACAGAGAATTTAATATGGAAACACACATTGCCTTCATAGACTTCAAAAATCTTTTGATAAAGTTAATCACCATATCTTGTTAAACATACTATTAAATGATAATATACCATACTGCATTGGCCAAAACATATTTCACTTATACAAAGAAACTTAAATTGCAGTAAAAACTGGAGATACTTTATACCTTGGAAGGAAATAAATTCAGGTGGTAGACAAGGTTGTAGACTTCACTTTTGTTCAATATCTATGTAAATGCTATCATCATAGAATTTAAACTGACACAATATAAATATAAGTAAACAAAATAGAAAAGAACTCTGGCTGTTTGATATACTCACATCACCGAAGAGGGAGAAAACAATGTCAGAGGCAAGTAGATTTGTCAGATTATGATCCTTTCTGCAAATTCCATGGAGTCGTCGATGTAGACTTTGTATTTATCTGCATACTGTGATAGCATAAATAGAAATGGGCCTGAATTAAGGCATTTTGCTACAACTCAAAATACTGTAATGAACAGCTTTTTTTAAAATAAAGACATACACAAATATACATGAGCCACAAGAGGATACAGATCAATAATTTACTATGTAACTGTTAATAAAAAGTTAACAAATTTAGTAAAAGATGTAAGAGTACATAGAGGAAGCGATATAAGTTCAGACCATTTTCTTGTTCTTGCCAAAATAGCAATATTAGCTAGATGGAGGAAGGAATATAGAAGACGACAGAACAAAAATGAAGAAGTGTATAAAATATATTTATTACAAGATGAATCCATAAAAAAATCTATATCAACAAAGGCTACAACAATATCTACAAAAATAATCTACATCAACAAAGGCTACAACAATATCTACAAATTACAACAGAAGAAAATGTAAATAATGAATGGAATAATATAATGAAATGCATAAAACAAGCTGCAACTCAAGCTTTCGCAAAAAGAATAAATTTAGGAAGAGAAGACTAAGGATTTGGAATGAGGAAATAGAAGCTACAATAAAAGAAAAACAACAAAGCATATAAACAACATCTACAAAAGAACACAGAAGAAGCCACATTAAGATACAGAGAGAAGCGGAACCATGCTAAAGAAATAATAAGACAAGCACATCAAGTACCCTAGGAACACAACACAAACACAAAAAATACATCACACTAACATACGAAAACAAAAACACACAAGATTGCAACCTCATTCAAGAAATTAAATTACAACATCGCATACAGAACAAATAATACTCTACAAAAACATCTCAACACACAAACAAATACAACCACACAGGCATATACAAACTCAAACGTAACACCTGCAACAACTTCTACTTAGGACAGACAGGAAGATCATTTCAAATACGTTACAAAGAACACATCAAAGTCGTAACAAAATTACAAAACACATCCACATATGCAGAACACGTCACAAATGCTAACCACACCTACAAAGACATCAACACAGACATGGAAATTCTACACATCCAACCAAAAAGCCAGAAACGAAACACACTAGAACAATACAAAATATACAGACACACAAAAACACATCCAAATAAAATTCTCAACACACAACTCAATTTCAGAACACATACACTCTTTGACTCCACATTACATTACACACAAACACATCCCCACAGGAAACAAAACAAAAGGCACGAAGACCAGCAACAACCAGTTCTGAAGAAGGCCCATACAAGGTCGAAACATGTTAACCAGGTATGATAGAATTTAACACGAGAAAGACATATAATACACATTCCGAAGTGATACAATGTTAAAAGTTGTGTAATCAAGATGTATAAAAAATAGAACAAGACAAGAAACAAAGCTAAGTTTTATAAAATAATGGCCACACCTTTCTAACCTATGGAAGTGAATCATGGACTTTTTACCAAGAAAGAACAACAAGGGATACAAACTGTAGAGATGAAATTTTTAAAAAAAGTTGCTCATTACTGGATGAAATACGAAATGAAGATGTAAGAACAGAATTGAACTTATTTTCCGTTAAATGATTGCATACAAGAAAACTAACAACAATGGATACAACATATTGGAAGAATGAAAAACGATAGAATAGTAAAACATATACTATAATATAAAGCAGATGGAGATGAGAAGTGGGAAGACCATGAAAAAGATGGTTGGAGTGAAGCCAGAATAGGCTGCAAGCCTAATTCCTGATAGTGACACGGCCTACTTGATGAAAGGCCACCGTACTGAATATGGCAACGCCGCTACAATGCATTTGTGGGGGCCGACATCTGTCACATTATAGTCTGCTTGAATATAAAATCTTTTAAAATTCTATCATGAAATAAAAGTAGATTCTCAAATTTTGTTGGACATGTATTCATAAAACATTAACCATGTTGTATCAGTGAGCAAATTAAAGACGATTCCAGCATATAGCCTACTTAATATCTCACAAAAATTAAAGAAATAATTCAGTTTTTAATGCCACGTAGGCACGATATTACGCTTCATTATTATTGTCCGAAATAATTTTGTTATGAGCTTTACAAACAATGATAATAATAATAATAATAATAATAATAATAATAATAATAATAATACAAAATTGAGGTAACACAAGTCATTTTTCTTGCAGGTCTGCAGACTGAACTTAAAAACATAACATTAATTAATTTAAAAAAAAGCGTTGTCCGTAATTCTTACATTTTTATTTAATAGGGTTCGGAAACTCATTCAATCCAGAACAGATGGAAAAACTATTTTGGGCAACTACTAAAAAGGTACATAGGCCAAATAGAAATTATTGGGACGAAATTCAAATACAATCTGCTGAGTCATTTATACTCGAACTCACACTTTCTAAAGTCGAAATTGCAATAAAAAACCTGAAAAAGTACAAGTCTTCAGCTATAGATCAAATTCCAGCAGAATTAATACAAGAGGGTGGTAGCGCATTATCTAGCGAAATTTATATGCTTGTATTTGCTATTTTGGAAAAAGAAATTGTACCAGAATAATGAAAGGAGTCCATAATTGTACCTATCTTTATAAAAGGGAAAAGACTTACTGCAGTAACTTTCTAGGAATATCACTCTTGTTGACTTCATACAAAATTTTGTCCAATATTCTTTTTAGAAGATTAACTCTTTACTTAGATCAAATTATTGGGGATCATCAGTGCGGTTTTAGGTGTAATATGTCGACTATAATTGACAACATTTTTTTGTATTCAACAGATATTGGAGAAGAAATGGGAGTATAAGGGTACAGTACATCAATTATTCATAGATTTCAAAAAGGCATACGACTCGGTTAAGAGAGAAGTTTTATATAATATTCTTATTGAATTTGGTATTCCAAAGAAACTAGTTCGATTAATTAAAATGTGTCTCAGTGAAATGTACAGTAGAGTCGGTATAGGCCAGTCTCTATCGGATGCTTTTCCAATTCACTACAGGCTAAAGCAAAGAGATGCACTATCACCTTTACGTTTTAACTTTGCTCCAGATTATGCCATTAGAAAAGTCCAGGATAACAGAGAGGGTTTAGAATTGAACGGGTTACATAAACTGCTTCCTTATGCGGATGACGTGAATATGTTAGAAGAAAATCCACAAACTATTAGAGAAAACACGGAAATTTTACTTGAAGTAAAGAGATAGGTTTGAAAGTAAATCCCGAAAAGACAAAGTATATGATTATGTCTCGTGACCAGATATTACACGAAATGAAAATATAAAAATTGGAAATTTATCCTTCGAAGAGGTGGAAAAATTCAAATATCTTGGAGCAGCAATAACAAATATAAATGACACTCAGGAGAAAATTAAATGCAGAATAAATATGGGAAATTCCTGTTATTATTCGGTTGATTGAGTAGCTTTTGTAATCAGTATGCTCTCAAAATTCTGAAAGTTAGAATTTATATTTTAGGTTTTTACTGGTTGCTCTATACAGTTGTGAAACTTGGACTCTCATTTTGAGAGAGGAACAGAGATTAAGGATGTTTGAGAATAAGGTGCTTAGAAAATTATTTGAGGATAATAGAGATGAAGTTACAAGAGAATGGAGAAAGTTACACAACGTAGAACTGCACTTCATTGTATTTTTCATATAACATAATTAGGAATATTAAATCCATACGTTTGAGATGTGCAGGGCATGTAGTACATATGGACGAATCCAGAAATGCATATAGAGTGTCAATTGGGAGGCCGGAGGGAAAAAGACTTTGGGGAGGCTGAGACATAGATGGGAGGATAATATAAAATGGATTTGAGGGAGGTGGGATGTGATTGTAGAGACTGGATTAATCTTGCACAGGATAGGGACCGATGGCGGGCTTATGTGAGGGCGGCAATGAACCTCCGGGTTCCTTAAAAGCCATTTGTAAGTAAGTGAGAAAGAAAGTAAGAGTTCTGCAATATATCATGAAATTGTACACAATGTTTCTAATTTTCCCTCTTTGTCAGAGCAACTAGTACTTGCAAAATCATTTTAAATTTTGCAGTAGGCCTAACTGTTGAGTAGTATGTTACGACAGATAAAATTTGTTTACAAATATCGAACACTGGTTTCCCACAAGGGCAGACATCTGAAACGAGTGTACTAAGATTGTCATCCTCATGTGATCCTTGTTCCACCAATTTAAACTACACCTACCTTTCGTTAAAATATCAACATGTCTGAAATGACAAAGAATTATGTATGTGAAATTATCTCTACATACATAGCTACTTCAAGTAAAGATTAATATTACTGATGACAGTGATATCTTCTGTAAGCAATATTCCAATCTGTCACAAATCTGAGCCCCCATGTAGCGTTGCCACAATTACAGCGCAGTGGCCTTCCAATCAAATAGGCCGTGGATAGTGGAGGAGGAGGAGGAGGAGGAGGAGGAGGAGGAGGAGGAGGAGGAGGAGGAGGAGGACATTGTTCATCACAATGACATACTTACAAGCCATAGGCAGAACTTGGTTTATAGCTATTTCGTGAAATTGGAGACTTTCATGTCATCATGATAGTTGCCCATCTTCTGTTTTGATCAGAACATTAGCAGAGCATTTTTTACAAAGCCATTTTCTCCTCCTGCAAAAGCTATAATCAGTCTTTGTCCTTTTTATCAATAGATTGTGATCCCTGCTTCGATATGAGATTGCCAACATGAACCAACTGTGGTGAGCATTTAAATAGTCTCATTTAAATATTATATTATGTCTCTATTCTGTTGACGATTTTTTTAATTGCTCGGATGTAATTAGCATACAAGGAAACAATTTCGGGTTTTTTAATAAGAGGTTTATTCTTAACACACATTTCTCCTATTTGAAGGAGAATGAGTTTCCTCAGGCACTCCCTACTACATTTTAAACTTCCACTGTTCTGTAAATTAGCATTCAGTGCTGCCAGAGTTGGCACAGTTTTCTTTATAGTATAATAATCGTGTCTTTTCTTTCTAACAACTACCTTAGCAAAGTAATCAGTCTCCACTTTATTCTATATCTCTTCCTCTTTGAGGTTAAAAATTTGATCTAAACAGTGATTCCTTTAATATTCTCTTCACTCAGCTGATACAAACTCTCGAAGCTCCACTCGTCAATTGTATAAATATTCTAGATTAAACCCTATTTATTACTGCAAGTATTTCGTAACATTATAAATAATTGCCATAGCATCACTTTTCAGTGCTTTGCCAGCAACACTAGGCTTATGATTCATTCTCACACTTTAATTGAGATTGAATTACAAATAAGGAAGTATTAAGTATATAAAAAGAGATAATATATTTTCAGAACTTTGGATTCAAAAGAGTTGAAAGAAAGTTTTAAACAAATGGAAGGAAACTAGACACTACAAAAAAAATGATTTAAGATGAAGATGGTCAAAGGAAATTTTCTATTTATTGCCTAGAGGTTTACTAATAGGAAATGAAAAACTTAGCTTAAACCTGCAATTTATAAATACTTAGAATCATAAAATACAGTACTGTGTAAAAGGTACTTGATGCGAGCAACTCTATAATAGAAATCTCACCATATTTGTGCAGTAAGTGGTCTGTGGCGCAGGTTCTTTTTATCTTGTATACCTATATATATAAGATAAATTGACATTTTTCAGATGACTTAGTACTTTTAGCCTCTACATAAGATGACCTACGTAATTTGTAATAAATAGCAGCTAGATATTCAATGAAAATTTCTATCGATAAATCTAAAGTTATGGCTTTTTACGGAAAAGAACCAATACTAAGCAAAATTTGTATCAGTAATGAAATATTAGAATAAATGAATTCAGTTATCTTGGTTATAAAATATAATTTATTGTAGAATCAGATATACCAGACAAAATTCTTAAATTTAATTTATTTTTTTAAATTTTATTGGGTTATTTTACGACGCTATATCAACATCTCAGGTTATTTAGCGTCTGAATGATATGAAGGTGACAATACCGGTGAAATAAATCCGGGATCCAGCACCGAAAGTTACCCAGCATTTGCTTGTATTGGGTTGAGGGAAAACCCTGGAAAAAATCTCAACCAGGTAACTTGCCCCAACCGGGATTCGAACCCAGGCCACCTAGTTTCGCAGCCAGACGCGCTCTTAAATTTAATAAATCTATGGATTTCATCAACAGCCGTCATTAGTCCAAAGATATACACGCCTCCAACTCTATAAACCTTGGCGAGACCTGTTCTATGTTATGGCAGTGAGGCTTGGACTCTTCAAAGACATGATGAAAATCGAATTACTACCAGTGAAATGAAGTTCATGAGCTGTACAGCAGGTTATATGAAATGGATATATTTAGTTGGTTATTTAACGACGCTGTATCAACTACTATTTAGTGTCGATGAAATTGGTGATACCGGTAGTGAGATGGTATTTGACGAGATGAGGCCGAAGATTCGTCATAGATTACCTGACATTCGCCTTACGGTTGGGGAAAACCTTGAAGAAAACTCAGGCAGGTAATCAGCCCAAGCAGGAATCAAACCCATGCCCGAGTGCAACTCCTCTGGATTGACAAGCAAGTGCTTTAGCCAACTGAGCTATGCCGGTGCCCTATACGAAATGGAACAGGAAAAGAAATGAAGATGTTTTGAACACACTCCAAATGATACCTGTTCTAGATCACATATGTACATCATATCAAACCAATTGGCTCCAACATGTAAAACGAATATCAAACAATAGAATACTCAAAGCAATCCTGAATTGTAATCTAACAGGAAAAGGGTCATTAGAACATCCTAAGAAATGGTGGAATGAAAACTTTGGTAGACCATAACAGTTCAATGGATTACAACCTGCAAGGATGATGATGATGATACAGTAGCACTCAAAAGTATTTTGTAGTTAACGTTTTATGTTGTCAGTACTGTTTGCAAGCAGTTACAACAACGCAAAGCACACAGCTGTGTCATTCAATGAGTAGCGTTATGTTGCTGTGGTTATGTATCTAGGAAACAGACAAGTTCATAGAATACAATATAAATGTATATTCCATTAGCTCATAAGTATTTTTTGGTTTGATTTGGTGGCATGGTATATATTAAATATTGGTGTTTAGGTATTTAGACAGTGCTTGTTTATTTGTACAGACCATTGCAAGCATGCCAAAACAAAAGAAATACTCTGTGGATGTGAGACAAGCTGTTTTAAACATTTTGAAGAAGGGAAAATCGCAGTCTAACATTGCTAAAGATTTTGGTATATCACAACTCAAGTGTGTGGAGTCAATGGCAAAAACAAGAAGGGTCAGTAGACAATAAGGCAAGGACTGGTTGTCCTCGAAAAACAACAGTGTGGGCGGACAGAATGATTTGTAAGCAAGTGGTTGCTGATTCACGAAAATCGACTGGACAAATTAGGGATGATCTAGAGCAGCATCATGAACTGAACCTACAATTCTCTACTGCGAAACGTCGCCTAGTAGCTGGTGATTTAAATGGTAGACGACCATCACGAAAACCACTCATAAATCCAAAAAATAGGAAGGCCAGGTTAGAGTTTGCAAAAATGTTTCAAACACGGAACACTGCAGATTGGTATAAGGTGTTATGGAGTGGTGAGAGTAAATTTAATTTATTTTCTTCTTATACTGTGCAGTATGTATGTCGATCAAAAAACCAAAGAGGCAACAAAAAATACCAGGTAGGCCTACCGAACATTAAGCACTGTGGTGTGGGGATGTTTTTCTAGAAGTGGAGTTGGCCCTCTAGCTCAAATAGAAGGGAATATGGTTCGTTTCATATAAAAGAATATGGCTCCACATGGGAGGACGAATATGCCACGTAATTGTATTTTTCAGCAGGACAGTGATCCAAAACACACTTCCAGCCATTTAAAAAATTCTTCGCAGATTAAAAAATCAAACTTTTGGGTTGGCAAAGCCAGAGTCCGGATCTTAATCCTATTGAACATCTCTGGATGAATTGGATCGGTGTGTTCATTGCAGAAGTTACTCAAATAAGGATCAGTTCTTTGCTGCCTTATTGGAAGAATGGTCATAACTTCCACTCGAGCAATTGCAAAATCTTGTCGATTCAATGTCAAACAGATGTGCTGCTATGATCAAGGCTCGGGGGTATGCAACGAAATACTGATTTTTTTCTCAGAATCCAGACTATTTTTGTTTTATTCTTACATACTTGAACTTACAAATTAATTTTGATCCAGAAGAATTTTCAGTTATTTTTTATTCCGTTTAAACTAAATATATTTTCGTACTAAATGGATTAGAAATACATACTTTTGAATTATTTACTGGCATTTTTTCTATTCAATACCTATCTTTATGTAATTGTAACATATGCTTTCTACAAAACACCTTTGAGTGTTACTGTACGTACTAAAGTTTCATTTTAATTTCATATGATTTGCAAAGACTTTGAATATATTTTAATCATTTCCCACGATACTTAAGGTAAGCTTGGGATACAGGGGACATAAACCATGTGACTGTAAAGATTGCTGCCTCTTCACATCAGTGATCTCAAAGTTACCGTACTTATAAGACAGCAAACTCCCACAGCCCAGGCGAATACAGAGCTGGCATACTCCATCTTTACATGCTAGCTTATCTTCTTTCTCATGGGAATGTTCCAAGCATTTGAAAACAGTTGCAGGCTACTCAGTATCTATCTAGCAATCATGTGTGACAGTAAAAGAAAGAGCTACCAGTACTTGCTAGGAGATAAAGTTAGATTTATAAAATAAGTTTAGGCAAATCCCAATAAAACAAAAACTGAAAGTGCAAGAGGTTTGTATAAACATGTATAATATAAAAAAAATTGATGATTAAGTATCTTGAAGTCTGAGTTCATAATTTAAAAAAAAATTTCGTAGTCAATATATGTAATAATAATAATAATAATAATAATAATAATAATAATAATAATAATAATAATAATAAAGCCGTAAATCCCCAGTGGGGCAAGGCCTCCTGCTTGGGCAGGGGTGGCTCAAGTCTTGACCATCAGAAGAGCGACCTGATGGTGTAGTGAACATATATTAAACATTACAATTAGACAAGTTAAAAGAATCCTTAAGTACTCCCAGCTCTTTATGCTCTGTTAAACTTCTTCCTAGTCATTAAAAAATTATGTTATATTCAAACCTTATTTATGCATAATTCTGAGTTGTGCGTAATTAAAATCATACCTCTTTACTTTCGCACAACCCAGGTTTCACTGTACATATGATCACATTGGATTTGAGTATTGACCTAAGTGAGGGAGAAAGCAATGGTGAATTATTTAAAAGAGGTTAAGATTGGACTTTTTCCGTTGCTGGCGATCACATTTCGAAGATTGACTCTATTTTTGTCTTTAGGTGATACAAAATGGATTAAGAAGGAGTTCCTACTCTTTGGGGCCATTACAAATAGCTAAATCTGCTTGAGTGACCCAATTTGTAACAGCCCCAACCAGTAGGAACCTCTTCTTACTTCATTTTCTGATCACCTGAAGATGAAGATGAAATCAATTTTCGATATGTTATAATTTTATTATTTTATCACCAGGAATGATACAGTTCACTCTTCATCTTTTTTGGATCTCAGTGTTTGTGATTTTTGTGACCTGGAATAATATCCTTAAATCTTTTTTTTTATGTAGCCAGATCCTTTAGTTAATGATGTGGCAACATTGGTGATGAAGGATTTCAAACTTGATCCAGAAGTTGGAGCAGTTATAGTTGGATTCGATGAGCATTTTAGCTACCCAAAAATACTGAAAGCAGCAAGTTACTTAAATCACCCAGATTGCCTCTTCATTGCAACGAACACGGATGAAAGAGGCCCTAGTCGCATCAATGACTGTGTTATTCCTGGTGAGTTTACAGGCAGTCTATTCAATAATTATAAATATTTTTTTTTTATGGAATTATGTATGCAGATTACAGTGAATACAGTACAGCCATCTAGCATAGCTCGCAATAAACTACAACTCAAGAGACAGAAGACATTGAGGTCATCCAAAGAAGAGTTGGATAAATGGTGTGGGAACAGAGGAAAAACAAATTCTTGAGGATGATGGTGAAAACTGTAATTAGGCTTTAGATTATACACCTTTACATTTCCTTGTGAACAACACAAATTCTTGTTGTACAGAACAGATTTACTTCAGATCGTGGCAACAGTTACTTCTCCTCTGTGTTACAAAACCTTTAAAACAAAATATCCTGTATAAACTTTCCTGTGTTAATTGGAACTATGCTGATAATTTATCTTAGTTAATGACTAGTTTCGGCGTAGAAATCGGAAGATGGCTAAAATCAAGCCAAAAACTAGTCATTACCAACAATAAATTAGCAGCATAGTTTCAAGTAAAACAGGAAAGTTGTTTATATAACAAATTTACCGAATCTTTAGTGATAAAATTGTTAAAAATGTGTAATTAAGATGCATGATTAACACAATATCACGTAGGTATTTATGTAATGATAGTTAGATCATAAAACTTTAATGATCCAACAAAGACATATGTTTCTTATAATATGTAGGCCTACATAGTTTCATTATTGGTTTTTTTTTATTTATTCTTCTTTTTTTTTCTGACTTTCTGGTTTAGACACTTTTGTTTTCATTCACTGTTCTAACCATCTTGTTTGTGGTCTTCCCTGATCTCTTCATGCTATTGGTCTGTACGATCGAGCTGCCTTTGGATAACGAGAATTTTACTTTCTTTCAATGCTGCTATTGGCTTATTGAGGCCAATATATTTTTTCTTGTCTGTCAGGGTCCCTGTATTCAACAATGGACGAATTGGAGATAGATTTACTAAACAATTTATAATACATTGCATTTCAAAAGTCACTCACATTTTCTGCTACAGCTAAATGGAAATGTTTTTCGAAAAATGCTCAGACACATGAAACAGTAGTATATTTTAAAAGACACTTTTTCACAAAAAAACAATCATTGTTGTGGAGTTGTGACGTCATCGGAAATATTTTTAAATGACACCCTGCATTTTTGTGTGCACCATCTGAAAGATTTTACTATTCTCCATGGTTATACAAGCTATCAATTATTTTATACAACAAACGTTGCTATGGTAACAAAATAAGTAGTTGGATTTCCTGGTGTTATGGAAGCAGTTTATTCGTAAAAACTAACAGAAAATAACGATGTTATTAAGTGAAAGTGAGAGAATTGAGATTTTAATGATGATTGGATATGGTGTTAGGAAATGTACACAAGATGAAGTATGTGCACTTTTCAATAAAACACACCCAGATCAATCTCCTATTTATCAATCTACTGTGAGTAGAATACAAAACAAATTCAATGAAAATGGACATGTGAGAGATGTCCAAAGATCCGATAGACCATTATCAACTACTGAAGAATTGGAGCTAGACAGTTTGATAACAGTGAAAGATAATTCACATTCTTCACTTACTGAATTACAATCTACATTTGATGTATCGAGAACAACCATCCGGAGACTGTTGCGTCGTAATAAATATCATCCTTATAAAGCACAGCCCTTGCAGGAGCTAATGGAAGATGACAGAGACGGAAGATTACAATTCTGTGAGGCAGTGACCAACCTCTGCGATAGAGACCCCAATTTCGTATCAAACTTGCTTTTCTCTGATGAATCTACATTTTGTCTGAATGAAGAAGTGAATGGACAAAATTGCAGGTACTGGTCAGAATCTAACCCACGCTGGATGGTAGAAACTCACACGCAATTTCCCCAGAAGGTAAAATGTATGATCAGGAATTCTAGGATGCAGAGTTGTGGGGCCCCTACTTTCTAGATGATACACTTAATGGGGACCGGTATTTAGAATTTTTGCGTGAAGAGTTAATACTAGCCCTTGCCGTTTTTCACCCAAACCTCCAGGATTCAGATTTACCTAATGATTTCATCTGGTATCAGCAAGATGGGGCTCCTCCTCGATTATGCTGCTCCTGTATGGCAATATCTGAATGACGTGTTTCCTAACAGATGGGGACGAAAAGGATTTGTAGAGTGGCCTGCAAGATCACCGGATCTTTCCCCTCTTGATTACTTTCTATGAGATTATTTGAAATGTAAGGTATTTGCTACGAAGCCTGCTGATATTAATGAGTTGAAAAGAAGAATATGAGTGGAGTGTAAAAAATACCACCAGCAATCATTGAAAATGTTAAACAGGAATTTGTTCTGCATCTTTCACATCACCAGATCGTAAATGGGCAAAATTTTGAACATTTAATTAATTGAACATTTGCCTGCCTAAAGTTTTCCGTGGTTTTCCTAAGTCACTAAGACAAATGTCGGGATGAGCCCTGAAAGAAATGGCCACGGATCTGCATTCACATCCCCATGACCCCAGTAATTACTCTAAATTTAATAATTATTTTACATCTATGCCCTGTTGTCTATCTCATCCTAATTGAGTCACCATAGAGCCAGTTGGTTGGTCTCTATATTGACATGATTCAACAAGACTAAAGTCATAATTCAATCGATCCCCTACCTAAAAGCCAATTGGCTAGTCTCTTATATTGAGACGACACATCCTGCCTAAGGTATTTCCGTGCTTTTCCTAAGGTGTTAAGACAAATATCGGGATGAGCCCTAAGAGAAATGGGCCACGGACCTATGTGCCCTTCCCTCAAGTTCCCCAATTTCTAACAAAATGACGTAAATACTCTGGTTTAGAATCTGTAAAATACCCATTACATGGGCGAGGTCACTCATCTAGTCGCATTGCGGAAGGACAGAGAACCTTTCAATTTACAGATTTAGAATTCGCGGCATCTCTTCTGATGGCCTTCACCTGCCTTGTCATCAAACAACAGACGACTGAGTCTTCTCATCTCCATTTGCATTGCGAAATGGCAAAGCTCTTTTCAAAGTGCAAGGTTACTCCTGCCATCCGAACAGCAAACAAATGAGTCTTCTCGACTCCACCTGCACTGCGGAATGACAAAGTTCCTTTCAATGTGCAGACTTACACCTACTGCCATTCCTTCCTCGTTCTGTCCTGTGATCACTTTGATCACATTTCCCTCCCCTCGCATATGTGGTACCTAAGATGTTACGTCTAGAGCTCCTTTAGTGGAGCAGTGTAACCTGGAGTGAGACAAGTGGCCAACAGGCTTGGAGCTCATATATTCAGTTTCTTTCAGCTGTGAACCCTTTGCGAGAACGCGTTTTGCGTACCTTTAAAATTTCTCCTCCCACTTCTCTTCTCTCAATTCAATTGCTTCTGTAACACATTTATTTTGTTACCATAGCAACATTTGTTGTATAAAACAATTGATAACTTGTTTAACTATGGAGATTAATAAAATCTTTCAGATGGTATACAGAAAAATACAGGGTATCATTTAAAAATGTTTCTGATGACGTCACAACTTGCACAGCAATGATATCAAGAATGGTTTGTTTTTGTGAAAATTTGTCTTTTCAAATATATTACTGTTTGCAGTTTCTGAGCGTTTTTCGAAAAAACATTTTCATTTAGCTGTAGCAGAAAATATGCGTAACTTTTGAAACACACTGTATAGTAATATGATGATTAATAGGAAAATTGTGGAACAATGGTAAGAGAAATAGAAAAATACTGAGAAAACCTGCCACAATATATTTTCTTTTGTACAAAAAATTGCACATTACTCGCATAGAGATTTGAAACTGGGTCTGTAGCTTAGAAAGTTTATGTTCCTTTCGTGCTGCTTTTTCCTGTTTATTGATATTTATAATCTAGTACAGCAGTTCCCAACCTTTTTCGACTCACGAACCCCTTCCACAACGATCCGACTTGAGTGAACCACTGACTTTTAAATGTACATACAGTAGACATGCATAAAATTTAATTCCAAGCAAAAGGTTTAACCTTAAATTAACTTAACCCTTAACGGTTAAAACCTATATTTACTCTAGTTACGGCTTAAAAGTACCACAACGTGTAGGCCTAGTTGCAATAATAAATACAAGTTTTCATTATAATTACTCACCTCTTCCTTGGAATTCAGTGAGAAGGTTGCACCTGCTTTCCATGGCACAGAGTTTTGAAGTCAGGAACCACAGAAGTTAAATAAAGTCTCAAATCACTTTCAGCACAAAGTCTGTTTCTGTATTTATTTTTTTAATAAGCATGTGAAGAAAACGACTTTTCGCACAAATTTGTAGATGAAAAAGATAATAAAGCTGTTATTCGCTAACACTGGGAACTCCTTTAAACTGAACCAAAAACCAATTAATGACAAAGATTTATAACTTTTCTGTAACTGAAAATCAGTGGAAATTTCAATAAGCTGCTCTTTTTCATCTACGCTTAATGTAAATTCTAGAATTGTTGACTCTTCGAAGGGATTGCGAATCCAGTTGTTGTTATTGGACATATCATGGAAATATTCTCTGAAGGTTTTTCCAAGTCCTTTCAAATGTTCTTTAACCATGTTCTTGACATTTCCGTTCAAAGAAAGATGATTTTCCACCAGGAAGTCGTGAAGGGTATCAAAGCACTCGTTTGATTGCTATTGAAACATGTTTCCCAAAAATTAAGTTTTTTAATGAATGATTCGATACGGTCTTGCACAATATAAACGTTTATTTGAATATACATTTTCTTGAACCCTATTTTATCCGAAAGTACATTAGGGTTATAGTTATAGCCTGAGTTTATATTATTATAATGAGAATTCATTTGACGTGGGTAACCCAGTCTTGCTACTTAAAATTAACACTTACATATACTACAATAATTTGAATTATTTACAAGTTCTTAAATTAATTACATCTTACATATTACATTGACGTGGGTAACCCAGTCTTGCTACTTAAAATTAACACTTATATATACTACAATAATTTGAATTATTTACAAGTTCTTAAATATATTACATATAGACTTACATTGACGTGGGTACAATTGTCTTTAGAGACAATTAATATTAGGTACCCTCAACAAAACTGGCTTCATTTATACACCGACGGATCCTTGATCTCCAGGCAACAAGGTGCCGGTGCAGGTGTCACGTGCTGTCTCTTCTCACGTTATAGATCTCTTGGATATGGAACAACAAGTTTTATGGTGAAATCATTACAATACATGAATGTCTCAGGAATCTTCTATGCCACATCAATAAATTTAGGAATGCAGTTATATTGTCAGACTCCAAAGCAGCTATTCTATCAATAGTCTCTAAACACACACCTTCATCTCAAACAGCAGAAATAACTAAAATGCTCTCTCAATTATTATCACTCAATAAAAGAATTGTATTCCAATGGATACCATCTCATTGTGGAATCCTGGGAAACGAGAATGCGGATGCTTTAGCAAAGAAGGGCAGCACTGCTACTTACAGACCTGTTACTAAATCTACGTATTACTCTGTGAAGAGATTTATTAAATCTACATACTTAGACTTCAACAAACAAAATTTGATAACTCAATCCCAAGGGAAAAAATGGAACTTTCTGCATCAAAATCCACAGTTAATTCCCGATTTATCACGAAAATCGTCTGTAGCTGCATTTAGATTGGCAACAGGCCATGATTGTTCGGCCAAACACCTGCATAGAATTGGAATATATCAGTCCCCTAACTGCCCATTGTGCAACTCAAACCAAGAAATGGATTCGGAACACCTCAAAATCTGTGCTTCAGTGGCTAGTCATGATAATATCTTTGAAAAATATTGGAGTGCAAGAGGTCAAATGACTTTATTGTCAAACGCCTGGCATTAGAAAACAACAACAACAACATTGACGTGGGTAACCCAGTCTTGCTACTTACAATTAACAATTATATATACTATATATATATATATATATATATATACATACAGAGTGTTGTATTTCCCACATGTAGACAATCAAAATAGTTCATTACAACATGTGTCTGGAAATGCTTCATTTCCGAGTTATGGCCTTCACAACATTGAAATTCACCGGAACGTTTCTCTTTCCGCAGGTCGTTGTCATTACAGAAGATGTTCAAAATGTCCACCTCCTGCTTGAATACAGACCTCACATCGATGTCTCATTGAGCTGCGAACACGATCCCAAACTCCAGGAGTATTGCGTATGTCCTCAGAACATGCCACAATTCGATTCCGAAGAGATTCCAAATCAGGCACCGGAGACGAATAAACCAATGATTTTAAATGGCCCCACAAGTAGAAATTGAGAGGGTTCAGATCAGGTGAGCGTGGAGGCCAAGCAATTGGGCCACCTCTACCTATCCATCGATCAGGAAACTTTTGATCCAAGTACCGGCGAGCCATACGACTTAAGTGTGCAGGAGCGCCATCATGCAAGAAGTGAATGTGTTGACGATTGATCAGTTAAGTGTCTTCTAAAACATGAGGTATGGTGTTTTCCAGGAAGTTTGTGTACGCCTGCCCCGTAAGTCAGTTTACAAGTACATGGGGTCCAACTAATCGATCACCAATGATACTGGCCCATATGTTGAGGGAGAACCGCACCTGGTGATGAGATGGAACAGTTGCACGTGGGTTTTCATATGCCCATACATGCTGATTGTGGAAATTTGTTATGCCATCTCGTGTGAACTGTGCTTCATCTGTAAATAATACTAAGGCAGGAAAGTTCGGATTTACACCACACTGCTGCAAGAACCACTGACAGAACCTAACTCTGCTGGTGACAGGGCCTGAGGAACATTGACTTGCAACGCTACCCTTCGTGTGCTGATAGAAGAAGTCATGTTCACAGCCTCCAGAATCTCCTCCTGTACTTCTGGAGTTGTAGATCTTGGTCGTCCCCTTCCCAAACCAGGAGAGTTAAATTTTCCATACTCGCACAGACGGTAATGGAGACGTACAAATGTCTTCCGATCTGGACATTGTCGCTGTGGGTACCTCTCCTGGTACAAATGACGAGCCAGCGCAGCATTGCCGTCCGCCTTACCATACATGAAGTGTATCTCTGCCAGCTCTTGATTTGAATATATGTCGCACAGTCTAACGCCTACACAACACTGAATGTAATCTTCGCCTCGGAATGAACTGTCAGAGTGCCCTCTTAATGTCTCCTTTGACGGCAACGACCTGTGGAAAGAAAAACGATCCGGTGAATTTCAATGTTGTGAAGGCCATAACTCGGAAATAAAGCATTTCTGGACACATGTTGTAATGAACTATTTTGATTGTCTACATGTGAGAAATACATACCTGAAATTATGCCCCGTATTTTTGAAACACCCTGTATATAAACGTTTATATTTGACCCCTGGAGAAATAAGTTAACTGTTAATTTTTGAGAAAATATCTGCCAAATAAGCTGAAGTCTGAAGCCAGATTTCATCTTCCATGCACTTTGCTTGGTGAAAGGCATGACTGGTGAGAAAAACATAAACTTCGTCTTTAAGCTCATACAGTCTGGAAATAGTTATACCTCGAGATAGACATCTAACTTCAGTGTGAGACAATAAACACTTATAAATGCTTTCCATTTCCTCACAAAGCACTGCAAAGATGCGGGAATTTGTAGGGTGAGTCTTAATAAAATTAATTATTTTCACTGCATCGTCCAGCACATATTTCAATCCATCGGACATGCGTTTAGAAACAAGAGCCTGTCTATGAATGTAACAATGTGTCCAAGAAGCTACCGATTTCACCTTGGCAACAAACCCAGCATAGCACCCTGTCGTAGATTTTGCATCATCTGAACAAATGCTACACAGTGAGTCCAGTCTATTGAATTTTCGCGAAAGTATTCGCCAGTTAATTTATATATATCTCCTCTCGTAGTTCTCTCTTTTAAGGGTTTGCAGAATAGTAGCTCCTCTTCTACAGACTCCCCATTAATATAACAGACGAAAAGTAACAAAATGGCTAAACTGGCAACATCAGTCGATTCGTCAAGTTGAATTGCAAAAGAAGGACTGGCACGAACTCTTTCCAAAATGTCATTTTCGACATAATTTGCCATGTCTTTAATCCGGTGGTTGATCGTATTGCCGGACAATGGTACCATATTGACTTTTTTTGTGAAAGATTCTCCAAGCATGCACTGTACATCATTTATACATGGCCACACTAAATCTTCAGCTATCGAATGAGGTTTTCCAGTTTTAGCAATTCTGTAGCTAATGCGGTAAGACGCTTCAAGAGCATTCTCATTGTCACTGTTTGCAGCAGATACAAAAGTAATTAAATCATTTTTCCACTTGTTAGCTTTTCGTGTAAAAAAATCAGCAGATTTGTTTACGTGGCTGGGGTGTTTAGTTTCTAAATGGCATTTAAGTAGAGAAGGTTTCAGACTACTGTTAGCAAGAATGTCGCCACAAACAACACACTGTGGTCTTGGACAGTCCTTGTCACCTATATATGAAAATCTAAACCTATTATAATTATCATTGTACTTTCTTTTATTTACATATGTTCACTTTTGTCGGATTGACACACATCACTAGAAGCTGAATGACCTGTTGACACAACACTAACTTGCGATTTTGTTAAACCCTGTTTCCCTTTCAAACTTCCACTTTTCAACCAGTTATCCATTTTAGTGTGAATGGAAACGATTCTGATACACAACTGATAACTTACTGCATTTGCCACAAGGAAAGAAGAAGTAGACTATTGTTGAAAATACAAAATTAAATATAAGTTTGTTGAAATTCCACATTAACATCTAAAATCAAAGGCCTGACTGCCATGTAACTGTTCCTTAGTCGGGTTGTTCATTCATTCATTCATTTATTTTATTCCATAGATCTTACATGAGCAATGAAGCTTTAAGATGTGGAACATGTCAACATTTTACAATATTACAATTACAATTTTTACAAATTTTTATAGTTTTACAATTTAGTAATTTTCTACAATTTTTACAATTTTGTACAATTTTTTTACATTTTTTTACATTTTTTACATTTTTTTACATTTTTTTACATTTTGGCGAGATGTAGTGAGATGAGATGAGGTCCGAGGATTCGCCAAAATATTACCCGGCATTTGCCTTTTCGGTGGGGGAAACCTCGGAAAAACCCAACCAGGTAATCAAATCAAAGGGGGTAATCAAATCAAAGGGGTTGATGTCAAGGACTCGCCATAGACCATCCGGCTTCAGTCCCACGGCTGGGGAAAACCTCCGAAGAAACCAAAGTCCAAAGGGGGGTCCAACAATGTTGTTAGTATTGTTAGAACACAAAGAAGCTGGCAGACTAAATTTCCATTGTAGCGAAATCAAATGCATTCCTAACGTTGTTACGTAACCAGAGCGGGTAGAAGAGAAAGGGACGTTACTTCCTCTAGTTCAGTGGTTCGTCGCCGAGTGGCGCTAGCCCTGTTTTCAATGCCCAGTTTCAGGATCGCTATTCAAGTGAATGCAAAAGGTTTTTAAAAATAACCCATTAGATAAGAATGTATTGTAGAGTACTTAGTTACAATATTTTACTTCTTTAAAAATGTAATATTACTACATTAACAAATTGTGAGTTATATAACACAACCCTGAATAGTAAATATAATAATTAACCGAAAATTGGAACATTGTGCCGGCTTCAGCCAGAAATACGTAAAAAAAAGTACAGCATCGCAAAACTGAACATTTTTATGGCATTATAAAGTACGCATTGACATGAAATTATAGTTTTTATACACAAGAAAGAATGTAATATAATAAAGGAGATACTTTATTTTCACCAATAGTTTTTATCTACTATTTAGTCATTAGTTGCAGTTGTATCTGGTTTATACATAATTCAGGGGAACAAAAAATATTACGTGCAACTTAGACTCATAAATTAAGCTTCGATATTATATCTATGCTAATGTAAGTTTTGATCTTTTGAAATACCTAGGTTATTTTATGTTTTGTAAAATTAAAACAATTTGGTAGCACTGTATTAAGTAGTTGTATGCTACTTATTGGAGAATAGTAAATTAACGACTTTTCCATGAGATCTATTACTTTCTCATATGCTCGATTAGAAATCTCTTATGATGTGGAAACGTAACAAACAAATGTAATAAACTTGTAAACCAGATTAAGTTCTAGCCTAGATGCAAAGTAGAATTATACTGTACTTTTGTTGCCGAAATAACTTTTACGTTAATTATGACTAAAGTGCTATTATTAAAAATGAAATAATTAATAATTAAACATGCATATTTAATGAAGTAGAAGCTAGGTGCTTGGATTCAATTAGGAGTTCACAATTAGCACTTTAATACAGCACATTTTTTAACCAGCACATAGATTTAAAAATGTTCAGATGTAGAAAGTCTATGGTAATCATCACAAGATAATCATTTTCTAATTCCAAAATGTCGCTCTAGAGGATCCTAGTTAATTTTTTTCTGTCAGAATATTTAAATCTGCTATCCTACAAGAATTAATATATTTCGCTAGTGCTCTGAATTGTCACTCTAAATAATTCAAGGATTCTTTCTTAGGCAAACATGTTCTTTGTATTGTCAATTACGTGTCATATATTTTCTAAAATCGTGTAATGCTAGAATTCTTTGTACAGGGCAGACGAGGGAGTCTTTGAGTTCAGCGTATCTGCAAGGTCGTTCATTCACCTTTGAATTCTTTTGTATTTTCACTTTCCTCAAGCCCATCATAGTTTATGACTCTAAAAAATGTATCGATTTTGAAAAACTCACACTAAACACTGAAATGCTGGTCTGGAGTTCATTCACTGGAAGGAATTACGGTCAATGTAACTAGACATAATTTTGGGCATTCAGATGTGGAATAATGGCACATAAATGCATACAAGTGCGTGATTAGCTGAGGTGTTCTTCTGATTTTCGCATGTCACATCCAATTATTTTTTACTCGGATATTTAACGATGCTGTATCAACTGCTGGATTATTTAGCGTCAATGCAATTGGTCATAGCCAGATGGTATTTGGTAAGGGTATTTTGTTATGAGGAAGGATTGATGTCCTCTTCGTTGGATATTTTCTCTTCTTTTCTTTTTTTAAGATATCGAGGCAAGTTTGGGAAAATATGTGTTATGGCATACGGTTTTGGTCGCCAGTTCTTGCGTGGAAGTCCTACCTCTTTACTGGCAATAATAAATTTATCGGCTCTTACAATCAAAAGTCGCCCTCGGTAGCGCAGTTGGTATAGCGCTGGCTTTCTATGCTCGAGGTTGCGGGTTCGATCCCGGCCGAGATCGATAGCATTTAAGTGTGTTTAAATGCGACAGGCTCAAGTCAGTAGATTTACTGGCATCAAAATTCCGACACACCGGCGAAGCTGATATAACCTCTGCAGTTGCGAGCGTCGTTAAATAAATCATAGTTTTAAAAAAATCACAATCAAAACCGCAGAAAAATGGATATCACAGAATATATAAGAACGAGCATACAGTTTTCTGTGTTCGTGGAATTGCTCTACACCACTTCTGAAAAATAGTCTAGTCTATGGATGGATAAAAGAAACGTCTCTTCCTTACAGATTATACAGTATAATTGGATTTACGTCAAGAACAAAACAATTAGGCTTATTACTACTCGCTCACATAAACGGCACATTAAAAATCACCCGAACACCACAAGAAATATCTTCTTAATTCCATAGCAGAACGAGTTCTACCTGCTCTGTCCATAGTATTAAGAGGAAAACTCCAATCTTAGAACGATTGCCGCGTCAATGTTTCGCTCAGTTGCCGTGGCGACACTAGGGGGTTTAAAAGTCCCATTAGACCCTTGCCGAGTTACCACACTTTCTATTCTGAACGCTCTGACGTAACTGTAAATCAGGCATTCGCGGTAAATATTAATTTATTGTGGAACTAATGTGATAAATTCCTGCTGTTACACATATGTAACAAGGGACTTTATAGGGTTAATTTAATTAAAAAAAAATAATAATGTTATTATAATATATTATAGCCTATATAATAATAATAATAATAATAATAATAATAATAATATAATATATAATAATTGTCATATTATTATTATTATTATTATTATTATTATTATTATTATTATTATTATTATTATTATTATTATTATTATGACAATGCCGCAGAAATGAAGGAACGAATAATAGGCCTAACCTCGAAACCCGCCATTACAGAAAAGTTTTGGCGAACCCCTTGAAATATTTTTCGAACCCCCTGGGGGTTCGCAAACCACAGGTTGGAAAACGATGTTCTAGTACATGAAAGAAAGTCAATATTTTTCATTCTTTGTGAATGGTTTTTACTTTCTCGCTATACAATGTATGAAAGGAAAACTTTGAGATCCTGCAAAACGCAGATTTTGATATTTTCGCAAAAACAGATTTATACGTTTTTCAGTGGCGAAGTTAGTTGTAATTTACTGGGGAGTCTGAGGCTTACCTTAGATCTTTATGTAGACTAACTCCTTACGACGCTCTTTCCTCTTTGCAAATATCTACATCAACAACATGATCCCTGAAACTGATTCTTAGAAAGTTAATTCAATAGAGATTTCTCTATTGCAAGTGTACTCAAGTTGCTTAGTCTAGTGTTTTTCATGAAGTTCCTTAAGAATGTTTTGGTATGTTTTAATGTGCTCATACTTCTTTCACTGGAACATGTTGTCATAGGAAATATGAGGACTAAACGAATTAGACATGTCTCTTCATAAACCTTATCAAGACCATTATCCGAAATATATGACAATAGCATTTGTAGTGGTAGATGTTTGGTTTCATCAGAGTACACGTTCACAAGTTCATTAACTGTAATTGTTCACTCTCAAAAAGTCTCCAAAACTTATTTCTATCTGAATCACTATGTTCACTATAGTATCAATTATGGCCTATAAGTGTTGGTACTGGAAACGATTGTGATGCCATATCACTGTTCAATGTTATGGTGAGGTTGATATTTGTTTACTATATCTTCACTTTGTAGATTTTTCATATTTCATAATATATGGTTTGTTTTATTTCATTGTTGCAAATACGAGTATTTACATTAGATGTACATTTAGCTTGCAGTATTTATAATAAATGATCTGTGAAGCAAAATGTATTGTTATACGAGCACAGCAAGAAGACGAATGTTCGGTCCTCCAATCTCTTAACCAGTCCACCATTAACGGATTCCGCATTCTATTATTCATCATATCAACAATATGCGTAAGAACTTCTTTCAAGTCCTTGAAATGGGTCGCAGTTGTTGCTGTTGCTCTGGAGTGGAAGTTCTATTTTGTTACGCATGCTTGCCAGTGAAACCTGCATCTGTCAGGACTTGTTCTCTTTGATAACTTGCTGAAATACGTACGGACTGCAATGAAGAAATGCACCTTCTTTATTGATTTTGACCCATACAAGAGAACCAAATTTAGTTTATGTCCTTAATAATGAATGAACATTGCAAGTGGATACTCTTGTCTCATGATGCTTTGCACACCTCCTGCAGAACTCGCCATTACAGAAGCTCCATCATAAATCTGACAAATTAAATTCCTATCTACACCCCACTCTCTTTACATGCTCAAAATAACAGTTAATAGTCTGTTGGTACTTTTATCTTTCGAGACATCATAAAACCCCACAAACTTCTCTCTAACGTACAGCTAACACAATAGTGGAATGTTATGTTCATTTGGGACTGACAAGTGTGTGATCTGCCTGAACAGATACGAATTCACAAGTTAAAAGTTCTTTTCGTTTTTCTTCATTTACAACATGAGTTTATTTTGGATAGCACTGGAAGTTCCTTTAAATCCTGAAGTTGATTCCAAATTCTCTAATGAACTGTTCCTCTTGCCCAAGTAATTCAATATAATTGCCTTTATTCACAGAGTCATTACTCTCGCCATGCCCGCGAAAGGAAAGTTCTTGTTTGTCTGTGATGTATTACACCATTAAATTAATCTTCCAGTCACTAGTATATTGCGAGTTACTAACTCATTATGCTTTACAGCTGAAAGGCGTGCCGCTTCTGATAAAGCATGATTAATTCTGCATTTTCCAAGAAAATGAAAATGCTCACTATTCGATATATGTCTTTTCGAAATTTGATGTTTACACGCTCTTCTATGAACATTTTTAATGCAACTTTTGCCACCCTCACAACTTTCACTATCTCATCCAAATGCACACATAACAATATACTTTGCAGTTCATTACACTTGCTCACTTGCTACAACCCAAGGGTTCTCCCTGTTCCACTTTGACTAGAAAGTTCTTGTTTGTCTTCCATCCCTCTGTACAATATTCAGATGTGGTGTAGGTCTCTTACCTTTCAGAGCACATTTTTCCTCTAAGACAATGAATGATACAGGTGTTTTCAATAGCTGAACAACCAAATCATTAATTTCACTCAGTCGTATTAAATCACAAGAGAGAGAGAGTGCGGAAAGATAAACTGTGTATTGTAATTCACAGCCATTCACAAGAAACTGAAGTAGAGTTTAGACTCTGAAAATGTTTGCAGCAGGTGCAGTAACATTGAATAATAGAGGGAAGCGTTGGAGCAGTTGCTTGGCAACACATAGTAAGCTCCTCCCTCTTCACTGCATGTGCTAGTCTGGCATTCTCCAGACTCACACGTCTTGGAAATAACGAATGAATTGAGTCATTCAGGAGCATACAAACACCTGATTTTCGACTATTTAATACGTAATATTTACATCCCACATACAGTATATAACACAACTTATATTATAATGTATTTAGTTTGGGAAGTCTGAGACTCTTAGATACCCTTTCAGCTTCGTCACTGAGTTTTTAGCATACTGGTACTTGATAGGTACCGGTACTGAAAAAGTGGTTTCAGGCACATCATCTGTCTGTCTGTCCTTGGCTAGGTTTGAATCCGTGAATCTCTGATTCCACGACCAGCATTATAACCACAAGACCATCGAGGATGACTCATACAAGGTATAAGCACAGTCTAGTATATACAGTCACGAAACTTGAGTTTATGAGGGTACTAGGTACAATACTGTGCAGGTACTATTTCGCATTGTCTGTAATGAGGCAATAGTAGCGATCCTAGTGGTTAGCAACTATCTATGGATGCATATTTACTACGTATTGAACTTCGTGACTGTATATACTAGACTGTGGTATAAGTCAAATACCTTTTATGTGCAATCCAGAAAATGAAAATGCATCTTCTTATTTGCATGCACGTTAAATAATTTCATTTATGTATAGTTTTTTAATAGTTCAAAAAAATAAACAATACTATAACATAACGTAATAAAAAACTATATTGTTATGAAGTGTATAAAGAGAGTATGTAATTTGTGTATGTGTGCGTGTGTTTTTGTTTATATAAGCGTGCTTTCTTGTTTTCATTGAGTATGTGCTAAGTGCGTGTATTGTTATGGTGTGCGTGCAGATATTCATGTGCGATCGTGAATTTTGTGTGTACTATGAGCACGTCTTTTTGTATGGTTTTTACATATGTGCATGTGTTCTTTAATGTTCGTAAAATTTCATAATTGAGCAGCCGAACAATAAATATATTTGCAGGCTTTGTAAGCATATGTTTGACTTAAGATTTATTGTTTCATTGCGAAAGAATTGTAGTACCTTCATGTAAATATCCTTCGGAGTCACTTCTCACTAAAGAGAAAGAGGTCAGACCTGGAAGACTTTTAAGGGGATAAATGACTGTTGAACAGGTGCCTGCTATTTCAGTTTTCTTGTCCCAGGATTCCATCATTCCTAGAGTATCGTTATATCATATTACGGTCTTCAAATAGTCTCTGTAATAAAAAAAAATATATGTTATATAAATAAATAATTCACACTTACTACACAGAATGTTAACAAATGAATCCCATGGATATGTATTTGGTTTCCTGAATAGAACACTGCAGTAGTTTCTTTTTGCTATTCTACTGGTAACAATAATGAATATGAATTATAGGGAATTGGTGAGATCATGATAATAGAAACGGGATTATGCCAAGAAAACCTGTTTCAACATCATATCGTCTTTGAACCACCACAAATTCTGTTACGGATGATGGAATTTGAACTCGGAGCTCCAGCATTGGCAGGCTGGAAATCTAGTCATTTTGATAGTGGTACTCCAACAACACTTTATATTAATTAATGTTGTTTTACTTTTTCAGGCACAGGCAGCATGGTTGCAGCAATAGAGACTTGTGCTGGTCGGAAACCATTTTTAATTGGGAAGCCAAGTTCATACACAATTGACGCAATAAGAAAGCGATATAATATTGATCCTAAGAAAACTTTGATGATTGGAGACAGGTAACTCCACCCATAGGAGTTTTACCTCTTTTACGGAGAATTTTCAGTGGATAAATAATTTACTATTTTTATCTGTGTAAACACATTTCCTCAAAAATATTGGACAGACTGTATTTATACTAATGATTATTTTTACAATTGATTTAACTATGAAATGCACTGAAATATTTCAGCAGCTTATTAAAATTACATACGTATATGCAAACTTCAGAAATGTGAACATGTTGTGTAAATAATAATAATAATACAGGGAGAGTGACGGAGGATGAGGGAGAGAGTGGGAGATGGAGAGAGAGAGGAGAGGAGGGGAGGGGAGGAGAGAGAGAAAGAGAGGGAGGGCCTGCATGATGGTAGTGATAAAGGAGAAGTGTTGCAATGGTATCCAATGCCATATGAACGTGCTGGAATCTGAACTTAGGTCGATGTTCCAGCTGTTTTGCTTACAATATGTCTAGGTTAAACTGTTGCATTCTTATTTCCCTGCATAGAAACAGTAAAGTTGATAAGAAAAGCACTAAAGCAACATAACAATGACTAAACGCGAAAATATATCTTTATTGAAAAATATAAGGGATGAAATGATTTAGCAGGTCAAAAGTATGTGAAGAAACAGAGAAAATAGTGCTTAATGATAGAGTATGAAATATTAATGGTGGTGATAGAGTAGTGGCAGTGCAAAATGTTGGAAAGACGTTATATACCAATAAATTTTGTTGCATTTGTAATAACAATCAATATAAAGGACCAAAACAAATATGAATTGTGTTATTAGAAGAAAAATATGCAGTTGTTTCTCTAAAGCAGCCAGATTTGTATAATAAATGTCACTGTTCGTTAATAGAAAACCATAAATTTAAGTCACAGAAAGTGTGCACTCAATGCTGGGTCTCTGACATCTTGTCAGCCCACTTGAGGTATGTGGATGTAAAGGGAATAATTGAGTCTGAGCCTGGTAGAGTTCTTGGATAGCTCAGCCGATAGACCATTGGCGCTCACAGCCAAAGGTCGCGGGTTCAATATCTGGACCTGGAACAATTTTTCCCTTGAAATTATTCATATTTCATACTCACTTAAGTAATCTTTATTCCAGGTGTAACACAGACATTCTTATGGGCACCCGATGTGGTTTCAAAACTCTTCTGGTTCTATCTGGTGTTAATACCTTGGAAGACATCATGTACTGGAAGCAGTCCGACAAAAAAGAAGATCACGATTTGGTGCCTGATTATTATATAGACAAACTAGGAGATCTATTGTCACTGTTATCATAGGAAAAAAATGTGATTTTCGTCCTACAGTATTAATACGTTATATCTGAACAAGAAAAAATTATAGTGGGATGTTTTAATAAAATTAATTCATCCTCTCTGTTTGTTTGTTTATAGTATCTCCTATTTTACATTTCTTTGTCAGGTTATCATATTTCACTTGATATACAAACTCCATGGACACAGTGCTTCTTCCGTAACAGGAGTCAGTATGATGCTAGGTCGCCACCTAAGACAATACAGAGCCTTACACAATCATTGGCCAAATACCAGAACTTTTAAATAAGAGAGAAATGACTGGTGATTTTTTGCTTACATCCTTCCATTCAGAAAGGGGATTATTTTATGTGTTGTAAATATACAACAGAACCTCAGCTTTACTTTCACAGAAGACATGTTACAAATTCTTATCATCCTTAACAATCTATCACTTTTGCCAGCGTAGAAACCAATTTTCCTTTTTGCACTGTCAGTAAATGTTTACAGTACGAGTGTTAGAAAGATTTAGGTGCTGTTAATGATCTAGTGACACAGACTAAAAACTGGTATGCAAAGAGACTTTTACTTCCTATAGTCTGGTAAGATAAGTTTTGCTGCATTGTCTCTGAGATTATGTTGCCCATTTATCGCTAGCAGCCAACATATTACACGAAAAATGATCGTGAATTGTTCTGTTCTTTCCCAGTGTACTTGGTACCATTCCACCCTGCATTCTTCTTTCGTCCTTAACACTATTTCCCGTTTCAAAATCTGTAAGTCGGTACAGCACAGAGATTGGCAGGAAGTAAGGAGATTCGACTCTGAGAAGAGGCAAGGAATCTTTCTCTTTACCATAGTTTCCAGAATAACTCTTTGACAAATTAGAACCGAAGACTGTTCTCCTAAAGATAAGTGGCCAAAATGTGATAGTGTTCTTCTAATACAGAGGCTGTGGTAACACAAGAATTCTCTCCTACTTCTGATGAGCCTTTATGGCCAAAATTCCAAATACCTGTACCTTCTTATCCTGCTCTTTCTCCCCAGCCCCTTGTTCTTCTCAATCTTCTCCCTCTTCCTGCTTAACTTCCTCTTTGTTTTTTTGACGTGAAACATCTATGTTCGAGGTACAAAGGAGACAAATTGTAACATTTTGACATGAAAAGTTTACTCTGACTTCACTCATGGTATCATCGAAACAGAACAGTAAAATTAGTTTTTTTTAGTAGACATTATGTAAATAATATTTCCGTCTGTGGCCTATCTATTTCAAAGTATTTTATTGTAATTTATTTCGCTCTACTTCGAGCATCTTCAGGTCTTAACTTTGAACATGAAACAGGTTAATAATTTAATACACAAATAACACGAAAATAATTACATTAGGCATATTTCATATGTTTGGGAGTCAAAATTACAATATGTAATGTCAAAAAAATTAATCTAAACATGTACAAGTTAAAATCAAGGTTAAAATGTCTGGAAATGTTTGTTTACGAATATGTAATACAAGGTTGTTTCCAATCTCTGATAATGAATATGAATGACGTCATGTGCATCAGGAATCACACCGACAGCTGAATTGTGGCGAGAGGTGACAGACCAATAGTGAGTGATTTCATAATCAGAGTGCATAGTGTATCACAGTAGCAATGCCCAAGAAAATCGAGCCTTTTTGGGAAGGGTACATAACAACTCTTTCTGATGCCAAGTACAGTTACGTAAAAATCATAGGAGCCTGCAAAACACGTGGTTTCATTATTTCCAAAAAAGGCATCTTGTGTGTATCTAATTAGTCTGGCAAAACTCAGATGGGAGTAATTTCAGAGTCGAAATAGCAAGCAAATCCACCTCCCGTCACAAGTCGCCGCACTCCACGAGATGATACAAATTAATTCCATTCGAACTTTACCAATCTTATTAAGTACACAGAAGATGTCTTTCTTGGAAATAACGAAGCCTCATTTATTGCAGGCTTCTTTTATTTTCACTTAACTGTACTGGTTATTGGAAAGGGTCGTAATGTATCCCTCCCAAAAAGTTTAGATTTTTTTGGGAATTTCTGCTGTAAGTTGCTGTGCACTCTATGAGATCACTCACTACTGGTCTGTCACCTCGCGCCACAGTTCATCTGTCGTGTGACTCCTGCCGCACATGACGTCATTCAAATTCGTTATCAGAGATCGGAAACAACCTTGTAGTTTTAAATGGATGTTCATAAGTAAATATTTCCAGACATTTTAACTTTGATTTTAACTTATACATTTTCAGATCAATTTTTTTTTTGACATTACATATTGTAATCTTGACTTCCAAACATGGGCAATATGTCATATGAAATATCCTAATGTAATTATTTTCATGTTATTTGTGTATTAAATTATTAACCTGTTTCATGTTCAAACTTAAGACCTGAAGATGCTCAAAGTAGAGTGAAAACGTTTGTCACTATAAATACGTTACAATAAAATACTTTGAAATAGATAGCCACAGACAGAAATATTATTTACACAAGTGTAAAATTTGTACCTTGTGGTTTTCCACACTGTCCTTCTCGCTCCAATCTCTATTTAATGTGCCTCGAGATTTTCCACACAATTGTCATGGAAATATTGGGTATATTGATTATGTATATATATGGATATCAAATAATACAGTCCACACCTGTGGAGTAACGGTCAGCGCATCTGGCCACGAAACCAGGTGGCCCGGGTTCGAATCCCGGTCGGGGCAAGTTACCTGGTTGAGGTTTTTTCCGGGGTTTTCTCTCAACCCAATACGAGCAAATGCTGGGTAACTTTCGGTGGTGGACCCCGGACTCATTTCACCGGCATTATCACCTTCATTTTATTCAAACGCTAAATAACCTAAATGTTGAAAAAGCGTCGTAAAATAACCCATTAAAATAAAAAAAATAAAAAAAAAAAACAAATAATACACCACAGTATTAAAGAACGTACATACTGTACTTTATTACTTCAATTCGAGTATAGCTGTCTCACACAATCATCGAGATTTTCTTAAATCCCCTGTCTTTCTTTTTTTTTTTTTTTTACTATATTCAATTTTATTCGCTTCTTCTTTTTCATTCTTCTCTTGGCTCTCGAGCTCCTCGTCCCCTTGCTTTGTTCTTCTTCTCCTTCCCCTACTCATTCTTCTAGTTTTCCTTTTCTAACTTCTCGTTCTTTTTCTCCACTACCTTGTATGCCTTTTCATTGTTCTCCAATTCCTCCATCTCTTACAAGGAAATCGTCCCAGATCATGGAGCTTGAATTTGATGAAAATGCATATTTAAGCTAATTTTCGTTCATTAAGAAACGTGGTGCTATCACTTTTTCCTCGTTTACGAAATATATTGACTTGAAAATTGTTGCTACTTATGCTGCTTCTTGCGTACACTCGGATCCTCATAGCTCCGTGACACCATATCACAGCTCCTGCATTAATGCTCTAGTTTATTTTCTTTTTCTCTTAAATCACATTAATAGTCTATTTTATTTTTCTCTTAACTCACATTAATAGAATGCTCTTGCTGAAACACAAATTCAATTTTAATTTTAAATGTGTATTAAGTTTGTGATTCACTTTAAATATGATAGTGCAGATTCGAAATGAAGTGGTCGGAACAAAGAGATATTGAACAGTACAGTAGGCTGTTTTTTTATACTTTTCTTTAACATATACACCATTTCCAACATGCAACATTATTGCAATAACGTTATCAAAATTTCTCACATGTTTCTTCATCACATATCCACACCTCTGTCACGCGTATATTAGCATGTCTTTGAGGACAGGTGAATAAAACTGTTGATACACAACAGAATGCAATGTCATTATGAAGTCCCTGTCGTGTAATGTGTCTGGAATCTTTTTACAGATAATTTTATGTTTTAAATGTTCGTCTAGCCTTCAAATTACAATTTTATATTGCCTAAAAAAATACACATCTATGGGTTGCACATATCTTGTATCTTTTGGAGGGATCATTTGTGTTTTAATTGTCTTACCATGTAAAGTATGATTTACTCCTTCAAAAGTAAATATAGTGTCATCTATCTGACCACTCCAGGAATCCAGAAGTGTAGTGTCTTTTTTAACATCTGGGAGAAAAAATATCTTAACTATCTTCTTACGTGATTTTTTTTTTTTTTTGTCAGTTTACCAGAACTACTTGCATCGACCATGACATTAAATGACTTATCTTTGTTTATATTTTAGGTCAAAATTCCCCTTTCGGTTCTTGAAAGCATCGTATGTACAGTCGTGTTCCTAGACTTCCAGCTGCATACTTAAGGAGCCTGGTTGGTTACTGAGCTGGTCACTGGGCAGAAAGTTGGGGTGATCAGAACGAAGCTTGTTTGCACCTGCCAATCAATGTAACTGAACTTACTCTGCTTCTTCCAAATTGTCATTAAAAAACAATAACAATTTGTGAAAGTGCCAGGATGGATTGTATTAGTCTTCAGGATTTCCTAAACATACCTTAGATATTTGGGCACTTTCAGTGCAGAAGGAAATAATTCCACTTTTCTGGAAAGCGTCTTCTGTCATAATAAAACCCTTTCATTAAATCCCATATAGTTTCCTGATGCAAATAGAACATTGATAAAATAATATGTATTAATTGCCAAAAGGTCAGTCTGATAATTACACTGTTCTAAAATCGTTACTTTCTATAAAACATCAATTATTCATTTACAAAGTTATTTATTATTGGTATCCATTTCATACCACCTCATTGTAGTGCCGAGATCAAGACAGCATGAGGCTCTACCTCCATAACCCCCCCCCCCCCCAAGTGCCTTTATGCCATGTGAAAGGGCTGTTTTTTTCCTCTCTTGTACGGAAGAGGGACCCGAAGGCTTACACTGCAGCCTGAAGCTTATTGTGCTGAGGCTACCTTTACCTTTATTAGTATCCATTTCAACTTCTACTTCATCTCACAATAAGATATGGACTTCGATGGTCGGGTTGAGTGTGATTCCAAACGTTGTAAACATTGATTATCCTACCGAAAAACTGTTTTTAGAATTTATATCAGTGCATTATTAAATTTTATACATAAAAATCATAATATTTCGGATCATATATTCACAAACACAAAACCAAACGCATGAACACAATATATTTTTTTGAACCCAAGTGTTTAACGAGCACTGCATTCAACCATAGTACTAATATCGGCCCTACAATTTATAACAAATTAACTCTTAGAAGCCGGAAAACTTATATCACTATTGCACTCAAATGCCTAACAATCAGGGGTTCGTATACCTGCATGTTCGGGTAAATTCGTGTTGAGTTCGTTAGCCGAGCTGTTTAAGTCACACAAGATATGAGGGGCTCACAACCAGAGTGGACCAAGTCTACCAGTGGTCAGTTTGTGGATTAATACAATCTCGGATGAAGAAAACTTAGATTTATTCATTGCCATAACAAACAAAGTCCATAACTCATTTGTTACTCCACAGGGGGCAGCATTTCCTATGGAAGGTGAATGTTGCTAAGCGTGAGCCAGGAACTTTAAGACTCAATATCTCAGAACTATTCCAGATGGACTTGGTCCACTCTGGTTGTGAACCCCTCATATGTCTGGCCAGCATATCCTGCCTAAGATCGCAGGTTCGCATCCCGGCCACTACAGTCAATTGAGCCTGAGGTAAATGATGGGGAGGGCCATGTAAAATAAATCGGTGTAATGGTATGCATGGAAGCTGACGGGGTTTCAGTTGACTGCAGTTGAAATGATCTTGCTCCGTAAAACAAAATTACAAAAAAAAAAAAAAAAAAAATTATTCTTTTAATCAAGTGCAATGTCCTTAATGTTATATAAAATTAAAGAATATCAACGTATTTTATATGTAACATACAATTTATAATATATTATATTACGTCATGACCATAATACTAGCTGGCCACTATAATGGATGCACAGCTTCTAAGGGTTAATAAACGAATGCGTACATCTATTTACGTCCAACAGTTTGAAATTTAAAAATGTATGTAAACAATTTGTATATGTAATGATTAATTTTGAGATATTATTATATTGTTGCATGTACATTTATCATGTATGGAATCCTCCCCTGAGCATGAGAACACTCTCTTTTAGGGGAATGCTACAATGTTGTAAATTTACAATTTCTTTGTATTGCATTTTTCTGGCAATAAACAGTATTATTATTATTATTATTATTATTATTATTATTATTATTATTATTATTATTTGAAATTCAACTTTCACAATCCATTATATGTGTTGAAATGGATAGCAGTAGGCATTTAGCGCATGGAAAGTTCTATGGACTCACAGGATGCATGTGCAGTAATGGCATTTAGGTTGCTGGTAGCTGGAAAAATGAGAGGATCCATTCTACCAGCTACCAGTGGGCTAACACAATCGATCGAAAAGTCTTCGTCTTGCATATCTTCATTGCTTAACGTTTGGACATTCTTTCCAGTCAGGCTACCAACTACCAGCTAGCTCTGTCTTGTACGTACCCTATGGATATGGATGGTGTATGAATGAATGAAAGATGCCATAGATAGCACTACTACTGTATTAATGTGAGTTAAGAGAAAAAATTGACTATAGTATTAATGTGAGAGCTGTGATACGGTATCGCGGAGGTATGAGGATCCGAGTACATGCTGGAAGCAGTAGAAGTAGCAACGATTTTAAAGTCAATATATTTTGTAAACGAGGAAAAAGTGAAATGAACGACTATCACCATGCTTCTTAATGAACGAAAATTAGCTTAAATATGCATTTTCATTAAATTCAAGCTCCAGGACCTCAGACAGTTCCCTTGTTAATTTTCCTTTCTCACATCACCGTAAATTCTTTCCCATTTTCATTTTCTTTCTCCAGCTCTTCATATTCATTGTTCTCCTTTTCTTTTTTCTCATTTTCCTGCTGGTAGTTCACTCTATTTTTTTCCTCCGCGTTCTATATAACCATTTCTTCCTTCTCTTCCACGTTCTCCTCTTCCTCATCTTACTTACTCCTTTCTTCTTCTCCTCCTCTCACCATTTTTCTTTTTGTCATTTTCCTTTCTCTCAATCCTTGTTCCCATTCTCCTTCTCGTCGTTTTTCTCATACTCCTCCTCCTCTTCTTTCTGTATCTACTATTTTTAAACTTTTTCTATCTGCCATTCTCTGTTTCCATCTGCATCTCTCTCTCCTTCTGTCTCCTCTTTCCCCCTGTCTTCCCTCCGTCTTCTCTCACAAGATAAAATTGCAAACAGGAAGTGCTACATTTTCAATGGAACCTGCACGTTTTGGAGAGTAGATTCCAACACACTTTGGTTGTAAGCACAGACGATGAGCCATAAAAAATGGCTTCTTGTTACGTTCCTCGACTATTTCCTACACCAAATATAAAGTGGTTTGCCCATGAAAAGCTTCTTTGCTTCAGCCAGCTAGACTGCTACAATTTCACGTGGCGTTACAATCATCAAATACCAAGATTAATCATTGTCATACGCAAGGAAAAAATATTTAATTATGATACTAAAATACCAATAAGATAAAAAAAATAGTAGTTTAAAATATAATTTTAGAAAAAGTCTCCTCCTTCAGTTATTTTGGTTGTGAAATTAGTAGTGAAAAAGATAGACACGGATAAGAAATTAATAAGTATCAAACAATATGCGAAACTATACATAACACTTTAAGAAAGTGCTACTCTATGGATGTGAAAACTGGGTACCTATGCAGAAAACAATGACCAAACTACAGTGCTGCGAAATGAAGTTTCTGAGAAAAACTAAAGGATGTACGAGAAAGGACATGCTTAAAAATGATGACATCAGAAAAGAACTACAAGTTGAAGAAACTAATTCAAGAATGCAGAGGTATAGATGCAAGTGGATACATGTCGAGAGGATGGAAGATACCAGACTTCTGAAGCAACTTTCCATTATGCCCTCAGAGGAAGAAGTGTTGGAAGGTCAAGAAGAAGATAGACACTATGAAGGCGGAACAGACAACAGCCTAAACCATGAAGAGAAGAAGAAGAAGAAATACCCTATCACTATGGCTGGGTCGATACCACAATTTCTTGATACTCAATACTGATACCTAATTAAAGCTTTGATACACCATACTCAATACAACAAAAGTTGTGTGTTAAGTGTTTATTTGAGAATTACTTTATTACAGTTTTTTCGCCCTCTCGGTTAAGTCCCGTACTGAAAATAGCACAGTTACAATTGTTTGCAGTACTGGGTTATGTGCACTTAATAACTCTTTACTAATACACTATCTCTCTAAATTAAATCCCACTTTAATAACTTTTTTTATTCAAATACTGTTTTACCCTAGGCAATGTTGATGGCTCATATGATGCACAAGGTACCCAGGTTTTATTCCATTAGAGTAACTTGATGTGAGCACTTTGTGTGATGTGACAAATATCAATGTGATAATGCAACTCCTGTCTGACTCTGGATAACATGTCTGATGTCACTAAAGCTGCAGCTTCTTCAATATTTATTCGGAGTTCCTGCACACAGACTCTGTCCTTCATCTAACCTCACAAGAAAAAAATCACATGGGGTTAAATCAGGGTATCGTAGAGGGCATTTCATGAAAGCACTGTCGATGTTTACCGCTTGTCCTATCTGACATTCTAGAAGTGCACAACTGAGATAGTCACAAACTTCACAGTGATAGTGGGGAGGTGCTCCATCTTACTGGTACAGGTAATCATTAGAATCTTCATTTAGTTGCGGCATTAACCAGGACTGGAGCATATTGAGATAGGACATGTCACTGTGGCCTCCACAGTAAAAAGGAAAAAAGGCTCTCCAGTTTGTCATGTGACATGGCACAAAACACATTCAGCTTTGATGAATAACGTTGATGTTCAATGACAGTGTGTGGATTCTCAGTATCCCAAATTCGGCAATTGTGACAAAATTCACCCTTCCACTTACGTGGAATATTGCTGTCTTCCTCCCCAAACTCTTGAAAACTCCAGGCAAAGCGATATCTATCTTCGTTATTGGGTATGAGAGCTTGTGACAAAGTTGCAGTTTATATGGCTTCATATGCAAACGTTTCTGTAGTACCTTTCACACTTCTGGTGCAGTATTCCCAGCTCATGAGAGGCTTTTCACAAAGACTACTGTACAAGCTCAACAAATTTATTGGAAACTGCAGGACCTCCAGTCTTTTTCTGTGGGCGCAAACAACCAATCATGACAAATTGGTAATACCATTTTGTTATCGACTTCCTGGTTGTGCCTTCTTTCCATAGTTAGTTCGAAAAATGTATTCCACTTGCGTAGTATAACCATTTTTATAGAATTGCAGGATGCAAAAAGATTTTTCAGCACCATTAAACGCCATTGTACTGTTGCAGTCAACTAGGTCTAGGAAAATTAAAAAGCTTAACTTAAAAGTTAATGCAAAGTGAAAAAATTCAACACAAGAAAGGTGCTTTCTATGAGATGTCACTAATGAGTTGGCAACTTTGTAGACTGCTTTTGCATTGGTTGTGTCCTAAAATGCTTCATAATTACAGTATGTTATGCATTGGATACATGTCAGTTTCAGTTGTGTGACACAGACAAGTTACATGAGGTCTTAGGATCGCAATCCCTTATTTCCATTTTTGGCCTTTTTTTTTCTTTCACTCGAGGCCTAAGGGATCACTTCCTCTCTTTCTTATACTTTCCTATATCTTTCTCCTATTTTTAGTGCTGGTCTGCTACAGCACTTCAAACTGTTCTATGGCTGGAGGAGGGTATGATTGGTGATCATCACGATCTCCCAGGTAGGTCCAGTGGACCCGTTGACCAACAGCAGGTGCAGTCCTCCAGACATTCTGGGGGTTATGTGTGGATGAAGTAGCCACCAAAATGTTAAAACATGAGTCCACTTCAATCAGCTACAAGTTGCCATTTTGTATATATTGGAGTGTGAGAGGGACAATAATGGTTTTGCTGCCAATCATCCAGCATTAAACAATAACATATTCTTTCACTGATTCACCTACATTTAAACACCTTTCTTGCATATATCTGAATTTTCATATTCAGAGTTTGATATATACAAGAAATTTTTACATATACAAGTCAATAATAGTACATTATGCAACGAGCCTATAATGATAGTAATTAAGACGCGAGGATGTTTATGAAACGAGCGCGAGTTTAATAATTTTCATATGAGCGTCTTAATTACCATTATAGGCAAGTTTCATACGACTTTTTATGCTCGACCATATTTCTAACTTCAAATTATTCATAAGTATTCATGTAATTCTTATGTGACTGGGGAGCAAACTGACCTTGTGAAATCTCGTAAATTGTGAGATGTGCGCAGACGCGAAAGTGTTGATTTTTTCCGGGCAACGAATGTCGACGACCTTGATATAAATTCGAGAGTAAGATAAACGTTAAACTTGATATAACCTTGAAATTGAATTCGACATTGAAAAACGAGGTGACAAATTGAATTTATTTGAATATTATTTACAATTAACGCTAATTATTATAGTAACAGAATATAACCTTCTGCGACAGTATTGGATTTCCAGCCTGCGTGACTTTTTCTAGTTGTCTTTCGATTGCATATCCGAGAATAATCGAAAACCTGAACTTTAATGAATAGGTGTACTTTAATGACATGCATTAAAGGACTGCTACCAGGTGTATAATTACTACATTTCGGCATGGTTGAGCATAAAAGAATATAAATGTATTGGTAATATAAAATTACTGAACTGAACTAAAAACAATTAAAAAGTAGGAGTAGAGATAATTTGATTTTAGGACTCACATACTACACAGTAGAACCTCTATTATCCGTGGTAATGAAGGAGGTGGACTGAATGGCTAATTGAAAAAATCGGATAATCCATAACATAAAATTAAGTGCATAATACTCGTACTGTACATACAGTTTCGAAATATCCTCTGTGGTGTTGTGTTTAACATGCTAGATAGTGAATCAGAAGTTCAATAATTTAAGTTCTGGTTGTTAACGATGAATTTTTAAGGGCCAATCCTTGTGAAGGCTATCTGCGGAAAGATAGGAATAGTACAGGTCTCGTATTGTGGATTTACATACTTTAAACACTTTGTCCTTTTTTATTAAATTGAGCACAGTTGTAATACCAATCCCATATTCTGATGCGTAGGGTTACCATCCGTCCAGCAAAAGGAGGACATGTCCTCTTCTTTAATCATTTTATCCTGTCCGGCAGGCATTTAAAAAAAATTTGAAATGTCCGGCATTTCGCATTTCAACTAGAATTAGTATGAATACTGAATAATGTGCGATATTATGCATAAAATATTTAAACAAATGGTGAAAACCTATGAAAGAATTTAACTGCTTTCAATGGTTGAAGCTGGAATACATAAAAAAAAACATAGAATATGATGGATGACCAATTGACATGCATTGAATTCTTACATTCTAAAAATGTCACTATTTATGATTCTAAGCTATTTTATCAATTTAATTCTGCAATATAGAAAGATACGCCAATCAAGTTAATTTGGATAAAGATTTAAGTTTAGATAAACAAAGGTGCAAATTCTTCAATTCCAATAGTTCTGCGAGCACTGAAACTTTCTCAGAACTCTTAAAAATATATCAGTTCTATTTATTTATCAAAGTCACAATGGAAGTGCTAAGAGAGTATTTTCCCTAAATCTGCTCAATGGACAAAAGAATGAAATGGCATGCTAACGGAGACAGTCAGAGGTATCATCATGGTGAAGTATAATTTCAAGGACATGTCCTGTGAACAGTTCCATAGTTATTTGTTACAAGATATAAATTTGTCTCTTCAGGCTCTTGTGCACAAAGTGGGCTCCACCGATAAGTAGGGTACAGATGTAATACTGATCCAGCAACTAGTGAGAAAACTGACTAAGGTGAGCCATTGTTTTTATCTTTAATTTTGTTTACACCAATTTTTAAAAAGTCCTCCTTTTTTCAGCAATGTCCTCGTATTTTAGATTCCATGTCTTCCTATAGAATTTCTTCTCATGGTGCGAGACGAGTTTCGGTTTCCCTTTTCCCAAAGCGCTCAATTATTTACACTTGTCACTAGATGCGGTCCACTTCATACAACACGATTCAGGGTAAAACCATATTTGACAAAAATAGGGACTTGGGATGTTCTTGAAATCACTGTTTCACAAACACGTTTTCTTTTGACACTTGTGAAAAACATTTCGCATAGAAGTTCCACAGTACGGCCACAGGAACAGTAGGACAAGGATGGAATAGTGTATAAGTTTGCTATAAATTGTGCTGCGAAATTCTTGGTGTCATTTCTTTGAAAGCATATATTTTACACGTTCGGAAAAACACCCACAAGTAACTCTTCCTATTGGCAGGAGTGGCAGCAATATTGTGTAATGGTAAAGGCTTGTAATAACACGTTTCTTTCTGCAGCAAAAGAAAAAAAAAGAGAGAGCAAAAGAAAGACAGTCGGATAATCTGCCGATCAGTTAATAGGGTGACGGATAATCAGGGGTCTACTGTAGTCTGCAATATTAGCCACTCACCTGTGCCACTGATGGATTGCAACTGATGAATAGTCCGAAACCTAATGTCGGCACTGTTCTAAAGTAATTCTTACAATACCTAACCCTTTACATCTATAAACTAGGTGAATTGTAATCCATTATTATATAGTTTATTTAACGACGCTCGCAACTGCCGAGGTTATATCAGTGTCGCCAGTGTGCCGGAATTTTGCCCCACAGAAGTTCTTTTACATGCCAGTAAATCTACTGACATGAACCTTCGTATTTAACCACATTTAAAGACGCTACCAAGGCCGATAATTCTAATCTACTAGTTGGTGTGGCTTTCATCACAATATCGCATTTCGCATTCAAGACATTCCTTTGTTGCCAACAATAAGGGGACCGAAGTTATAATAATAATAATAATAATAATAATAATAATAATAATAATAATAATAATAATAATAATTTATTTAATGTGGCAGAGCTAAGGCCAGTTAGCCTTCTCTTCCGCCCGATCAGACTTCAATTCTGATTGAATACAATAGGCTTACAGTAGTGATTACATTCATATCTAGATCATACAACGACATGAAAGTGAATAATGAAAGTTAAATAAGTAATGTTAGCGGGACAATAATAAACATTGATAAAAAATAGTAACAGTAATAAGAATAATGGTAATAATAATAGTAATAATAATAATAATAATGAGATAATTTAAATATTTATCCTCTAATAATAACCATTAAACATTGAGAAACTTGAAACAACTATTATTGTTAACGAGAATTGTTTGAAAAATATTTCCTTAGTCTATTCTTAAATTGGTTTGATGTCTGACAGTCTCTGACATTACTCGATAGGAAATTCCAAAGTCGAGGAACAGCCACAGTGAAAGAAGATAAGTAGGAGGATGTTCAGTGGGAGGGAATGGATAATATTGAGGAGTGTTGTGATTGTGTGTCTAGATTATGGTGGTGGATAAATTTTGAAAATGAGACGCGAAATAGACAGAAATGAAGAAATGCAATAAATAAAAGAGGAGGGAAAGACAGTGGATTTTCCTATGATCTTCTAGATGGAGCCAGGAAAATTTCGAGGGATGATGTTACGTGATCAGCTCAGCGAATATTGCAGACGAAATGTATGCACATATTATGACCACATTGCAGTCTCTGCGCCAAAGAAATGCTTAGGTCAGTAAACAGAATATCACATTAATCAAAGTGGGGCATCACGAGTGTTTGCACTAAAATCTTTTTCAGGGGAAAAGGGTACAAAGTTCTTCAATCGCCTAAACGAGTGGATTAGTGAGAATACTTTTTTGCAAGTTTCTGCAACTTGAATGTTTCAATTTAAACTTTTATTTATAGGGATGATAGTGGGGGTAAAAACAAACATCTTTTGTAAGTGACAAAACTTTGGCAGATGCGCCGTTTACTATGTACGTAAGTGTTAGTATAATCCATAAGGAACGAGACTAATTGTCGTTTTAGAGGTGGTGTTCAAACTACCGTCCATTGAAGGCATTGCACAACTGGTACTTCGTACTATGAAATATCTGCAATACTCAAAAAGATCAACAATGTTTCGAATAACATGTGCAACTTCAACAACGTGAGCAACTAAGTCTCCTGCCTTATCGATCGGTGTCTCATACACAAGATGTTTATGTCTCTCCACAAAAAGAAATTCACTGGGGTTAGGTCCGGTGATCGGCCCACCTCTGCCAATCCAACAATCGGGGAATGTAGCATTTAAGTGGTTCATGTCAGTAAGCTCGTTTAGAGTGTACTTAACCATCTGTACTGTACAGTACACTACAACAAATGGAAACCATCATGTTGTACTTCCATAAACACAAATGTTTCAACATTGCAGGTATGCTGAGGCACGAGCATGAATAGTAGAATGCAAACATACTTAGGTGTCGTAGCAAGTCTTCGTTGACACTGTGATGACCCTTTTAACTTGTTGCAGACACAGCAGTACAAACAGAACTAACCAGTGTGTGTTGTGACGGAAGTCAAGCCATATACTCTTCAGGCCATCTAGCGGCAAAACAGTGCATCTGCTAAAGTTTTGTCACTTAAAACAGATGTTTGTTTTTACCTCCTCTATCATCCCCGAAACGTTGTAAACGTTATTTTTAACACCCTGTATGTATGTATATATATATATATATATATATATATATATATATACAGTCGGCCTCAGTAACGTACTTGGTATAGTGCTGGCCTTGTATGCTCGAGGTTGCAGGTTCGATCCCGACCCAGGTCGATGGCATTTGTGTTTAAATGCGACAGGCTCATGTCAGTAGATTTACTGGCATGTAAAAGAACTCCTGTGGGACAAAATTCCGGCACACCGGCAACGCTGATATAACCTCTGCAGTTGCTAGTGTCGTTAAATAAACCATAATTTGAATATATATACACCTAAGTTTTTTACTGTTTCATTGAAAAGAATTTCGGTGCCATTCATTTTAATTAGAGACAGATTTGGTATAGAAATAGTGCTTAATAAACGTGAATGACCCACAATTATTGACTGTGACTTTTCTAGATTTAGTTTATGTCCAAATTTGGTCAAGATCATAATTAATTTTAGTTATATTGATACTAACTATAGGAGGACTCAGGTTATTATTCATCCTAGAGATATTTTGCTGTAAGAATGCCATAGCAATGTTTCCTCGAATATGATACAGTTTTCTGGATATGTGGTAGATGTAAGAAAAAACAATAAAAAAGTGAAGGTAGGCTTAGGTTGGTGGAGGTTAGGGATATGGAAATTGAGAAACAGAAGAGGTAACACAGAGAAGGATATTTGCCGCCTTTGCGGCAATGGAAGAAGATACATTCCATATAATATTAGCATGTCAAGAAACAGACAATAGAAGGAAAAATTGGACAGATAAAAATCTTTCGCGTTTTCATAGATATCTAAAAAATATGTAGTACCATTACAATTAATATATGAGAGTTGAAAAATGTAGGTAAATTCTTACTGATTGTAGAGATAAAATGGGAAGAAAAGGTTAAGATCTAGTGATTAAATTGTTTTTTTTTTCCCCCTTATTAGATAGTATTGTGTGGTTTATGAGTATTAAGGTATAGGAGAGTGGTTTTTTAGATAGTATTTGAATGAATGTGTTATGTTTGAAAATTTTTCTTAGTAAATTAGTTTTATTGATATTATTAACGTGAGTTTCCTGTATGTAGAACCAAGGACCCGGGTTCGATCCCTGGCACCAGACCGAATTTTTCTCCTCAAATATTAATTGTCAATATTACAGATATTATTCTGTAGGACAAATTAATAAATCTATAATATGATGAAAATAGCCACGAGACATATGACTTGGCATACGAAACTAAAATTGTAGAGTAAGGCAGACTTGGGAAATATATTTGTTACAGGTCTGTCTTACAGAAATAAGACTGATTAAATAAGTAAAAATGATAGGGATTAATAGTAAATTACGAAGAAGCAGTGAAATGATGGCATGAAAAATTGAACTACCTGGAAAAACATGCCACAACACTATTTTAGTTTATAAATTCCACTTGGGTCCATTGGAGTTTTAATTTGGGTGCTGGAATGAAAAACAATGCACCAGCTTCTTGGCTAATTATAATTATTGATCTGAAACACATTGTACTGACCAGTCAAAGCTCTTAAATTTGTTCACCTTAAAAAAGAACACTGATATGGGAAACCAGTCAGATGTTATGAGGAACTCCTGCAATGATACTACACAAAGCCATAAAGACATTTTAATACACTACCAATGATTGATTCAAACAATAAGAATGCTTGTCATCATTTTATTGTATGGTGGGCGAACTACTGATATTGAAAACTTACAATGTGTTCTGAAATTTAAAACTGTTTCAATATCAATCTACTTGGTGTTATTTACATTGAACACGTCACTGAAACAACAATATCCACAGTTAATTTTACTAACGTATGAACTTATAACTTTAAAATTGCTGGTATATAAAATTAAAACACAATAACAAATGCAGAGGTGATTCATTATAAAGTACAATATCATCTTGAACATTAAAAATTAAGGAAGACACCAAAGCTAATACTGTGTGCTCGATAGTAAAACAATTATGTCTGATATATATGCAAAGATTTCATGTTCGAATTTAGGATTACGTACAGGATTTCAGAAGTCTCAGTTTTTACTCGTGTCAGAAAAATAAGATAACTGGAAAATACACTGAGACAAACTTCATTTAGGTATCATAACCATTGTGCCACCATAACTGAAGAACGTCAGAGCCCAGATCACATATAACAGACTGATCAGCCTTATGAGCTTTGAAGGCAACAACTTTTATCAATTTCACTATGCTGTCATCAGGCGACTGCAGAAGAAGTCACATTATAAATCTCATTTGAACTGCATGAAGCAACTGTACTTCTATGTAGCAGTAGTTATCAATAGACAGTGGTGATCCTGATGGCTGTTCTCTTCCACATATTACCATTTTTAACATGGGGATGGCCAATCTGTTATATATGTGATCAGGAGTCAGGGCTAACACTATAAATTTCTGCGGTTGCTTATTCCTTGGAATGTTTGCTGTAGCATCCTATGAAATCGGTATCATATATACAGCAGTTAATGTTTTCTGCATCACTGACAAATACGCTTGTGAACAAACAGTGAAATGATAGTCTTATAAAGAGGCATAACCCGAGAAAATCTCAACCCACACCACTTTCATCCACCAAAATTTAACCTGGACCTACCAGCATTTGTCCTGAGCCTCTGACATGAAAAAGAAAGGTAGCTTTCACACCGAAGTTGCATGCCACATGTGACGTGCGACATAGATACATGCTGCATACTTACTTCCTTAAAAATGGCTTTTAAGAAACCCAGAGGTTTATTGTCACTCTCACATAGGCCTAAACCCGCAATCAGTCTCTATCCTGAGCAAGATTAATCCAGTTTCTACCATCATATCTCATCTCCCTCAAATCGATTTTAATATTATCCTCCCATCTACGTCTCAGCCTCCCCAAAGGTCTTTTTCCCTCTAGCCTTCCAACTATATGCATTTCTGGATTCGCCCATACATGCTACATGCCCTGCCCATCTCAAACATCTGGAGTTAATGTTCGTAATTATGTCAGGTGAAGAATACAATGCATGCAGTTCTGCATTGTATAACTTTCTCCATTCTCTTGTAACTTCATTCCCTTAGCTCCAAATATTTTCCTAAGCACCTTATTCTCAAACACCCTTAACCTCTATTCCTCTCTCAAAGTGAGAGAAAAACCGGTAATATAATTGTTCTATAAATTCTGACTTTCAGCTTTTTCGAAGGCAGTCTGAATGACAATAGCTTCTCAACCGAATAACAGGCATTTCCCTTTTATTCTGTGTTTAATTTTCTCTCGAATGCCATTTATATTTGTTACTGTTGCTCCAAGATATTAGAATTTTTCCATCGCTTCAAAGAATAAATTTCCAGTTTTTATATTTCAATTTCGAGAAGAACAAAATGGATTCCGGAAAGGTAGATCATGTGCTGATGGATACTTTACTCTAAAAATGATAAGAGAAAAACAAGGAGCGTTTAATAAAGAGACACATTTGGCTTTTATCGATTTTAAAAAGGCTTTTGATAAAGTTAATAGAAAAAATTTATTTGAAATTCTGAAAGAAGATCATGTTCCAAACCAATTAATAAATGCAACCTATAATTTATATCGTGAAAATTTTATTTCAGTATGTAGGCCAACTGGAAACAATCAAACTGTGTGGAAATCAATTAATCAAGGTGTTCGACAAGGTTGTAGCTTATCCTCATTACTATTTATTATATATATGGATCACATGATTAGAAACTGGAAAAGAACAAAACATGGTAATTTGAACATCAGTAGAAATTTACAGTTAGAAAAAATGTTATGTTTTATTTAACAATGCTCGCAACTGCCGAGGTTATATCAGCGTCGCCGGTGTGCCAGAATTTTGTCCTGCAGGAGTTCTTTTACATACCAGTAAATCTACTGACATGAGCCTGTCGCATTTTAAGCACACTTAAATGCCATCGACTGGCCCGGGATCGAACCAGCAACCTTGGGCATAGAAGGCCAGCACTATACCAACTCCGCCAACCAGGCCGACTTTACAGTTAGATATATTACTGTTTGCAGATGATGTAATATCATTAGCAGATTCTGAAGATGACCTTCAACTTTATCTCTTCCAATTACAACTCATTTCTGAGGAATACGGGATGGAAATTTCAATTAATATAACTAAAGTAATGGGATTCATCGGAAAACAACATCTCTGCAGCAAAATTTGCCTTTATAATAAACCTATAGAACAGGTCTCATGTTTTAAATATTTGAATTATCATTTGGGCTATGAACAAGAAAAAGTTATTTCTACAAAACTGAATTAGCTACTTTAACTGTGCAATGAATACCATTAATAACATTTTCAAACCTTCCCTTGTCCAAAAACACACAAGAATTAAAGCCTATAAAACACCGGTGAGACCTGTTCTCATGTATGCAAGTGAAGCTTTGACCATACGTAAATGTGATGAACAATGAATCACTGCCAATGGAATGAAGTTTTTAAGAAGAACTGCTGGCTATACAAGATTAGACAAGAAGAAAAATTTGGATATTTTGAAAGAATTAAATATTGAGAGAAAATTCAAAATTATAGACAGAAATGGAAATCTCATATACTCAGGATGCCTAGAACAAGCATACCACGCCAAGCACTAATTTACTGCCCATTAGGAACAAGATCTTTGGGCCATCCGCTGAAACGATGGAGTGAGACCATAACAGGCTAGGGTTGCCAGATCTCTGAGCGCTGCCCGGAGAAATTGTGTTCGAAATGTTAATAATTAGCAATGTTGTAGTGAAAATTCACTGTTCATCATATAACTTGAAAAGTGAGTGTCGGTGTCAGGCTTACAATGACGCAAGCATGTAACTTTAAAAGTGAGCGTCTGTGATGTTTAGTACGCTTCTCTTTTCGCATATCAGACACTAGTCTCTCACACAACGCCAACAATCACCAACAATGAAAGATGACGTAAATAGATCATTGAAACAGATAATTTTGATATGATAATAATATATTTCAGAAATATGATTTCAATCAACTATTTTCAATTAACTTTTGCCATTGTAGCAATATTTTAACCAAATCTGAATGCACAACAATGGAATAATTCCAAATTTAAAGCTCAATATTCACTTCCTTGATCCTTCACAAGTCAGTTCTTACAGCTTTATAGTGCAGTGCAGTATGTTATGCGAAGTGCGGAAGTTTGTGCGAGTTTTATTTTGGTACTGTGTTGCGTTCACTTTGAATCCAGCAAAAGATACTTTAGTTCTTTTCGTGATGAATGGTTGACGAATGATAAGTATTTTTTTGTACGACTGGCTAGAAAAAAGGAGAGGATGAACTTTCTTGCTTGTGTAAAGTGTGCAAGGTTTCATTTACAGTAAAGTATAATGGCGTTAAAGCTGTTAATAAGCATTTGGAATCAGAGAGGCACAAAGAACATTGCAGAATACAAAGTAGGAATAATTCTATTCTGAAATTTATGCCCCAACGATATTCAATTGAACATGATAAAGTTACAGCAGCTGAGTTGACTTCAACATTTCATGGTGTAAAACATCACCACTCCTACAGTTCACAAGATTGTGGAAATAAGCTTTACTCTTGTGTTTTCAATGACTCTTCAGTAGCGAAAAAAAAAAAAAAGTTGTGTACGAACCAAAAGTGAAGCCCTAGTTACAAGAGTTCTTTTACCATTCTCACAGGAACAGCTTCTGAACGATTTAAAAAATACCCCATTCTAAATTGGTTCATATGCGTCAAATAAAGGTAACAAGAAGCATTTCCCATTAGTGGTGACACATTTTTCTGTAAAACATGGAAAATATAGCGATATTCTAGACTTCTATGAAGACAGTAATGAGAGTGCTGAGGATATTTCAAATAAAATTATATCAATTGTTGCAGAAAATGGTAAGTAACATTGTAGCTTATTCGGCTGACAATGCAGCTATTAACTATGGTAAATACAATTCAGTGTTCAGAAAAATGAAAGACAAAAATCCTAATATAGTAAAGGCTAATAATTGTTGTTGCCATGTACTGCATAATTGTGCCAAATTTGGTTTTAAATTCCGTAAGTATGATGTTGAAGCATTAGTCTTGAATATATATTCCGACTTCTCGTCGTCATGTAAGAATCCCGAGGAACTTAGGTATTTCTGTGAATTTGCTCAACAGGACTATTTTCAGATTTTGCGTCATATTCCAGTTCGATGGTTGTCCCTTCAATTAGCTGTTGAACGCCTTATTAAAATGTGGAGCACTTTGAAAATGTATTATTTGACAAAAGGTGAAGAAGAAACGCATCCTTTAATTTGGAAATTTGTATATTCACAAGAAGATGAAGTAAATGAACATTCATTGTCAGTGGCAGAATGTTTTCTGTATTTTGTTAATTGTACACTTCCAATTTTCTGTGAGGCGATTAAAATATTAGAATATGAAAATAGACTTTCAATGGAAGTGCACAAAATCATGTTGGGAGTAAAATCTCAAGTAGAAAGTCGTAAAAAGGACTCATTTTTCGGTTTTGAAGTGAATATGTCGCTTGTAAGTCTCACAGAGGCCGAAAAACAAACTGTAATGAAAGACTTCACCACTGTGTATGACAGATTGTTGCAGTATCTAGCCAAGTGGTACAATTTTAGTGACAATAACATATTCTCAGTTATATCTGTTCTTGATCTATCTAGCCCATTACTGTTCTCATTTAATGACTCAGTTCGCGTAGCAAAGAAATTGCAAATGACTTTCGAGTTCAACAGAAATGAACTCTACAATGAGTGGTCAATTTTAAAGGAAGTGATAACAATAATGATGCAAGACAAAGATAAAAATCAGTGTTGCAAACTTTAGGTATCTTTATCCGAAAAAGCTATGGCCCCTAAAATAATAATTCGACATGTGCTAGCAATTCCAGTAAATAATGCGTATGTGGAAAGGGTGTTCAGTGTCATGAACTGTTTGTGGACAAATGACAGGAACTGAATGTCAACAGAACTATAGTGAGAGCGGAAATTTGTATTAAAATGAACTTGAGTGTAAGCTGTCAGGAATTTTACAAAATAGCCTTGGAAAACAAGAGACTTCTAGAATCTGCAAGGAGCTCCAAGAAATACAAATTTTAAGGTAGACCTACGTCTATTCCTAATACAGTAAAGATTTGATTATTGCTGAATTTTTAACAGTTTTACATCTTTTTTATGTGAGGCTCTGAAAAAATTAACTAATATGCATTCAAGAGAGCATATTTTTCTGTGCCATGCCTAAAAATTTCACTATGATTGGATTTTATTTAACGAAGAAATAAATTGCTAACGTCTGCAAATCTGGCATTAAAAAAAGGAAGGAAACTTGTTCCCCCCCCCCCTTTTCCAAGATTTCAAATATTAATTAATTCATCAAATGAAATCAGATATTGTTTAATTTTTAACCGATCCTTTAACTTGCAATACAAAATTATTTTTAATAATAATAATAATAATAATAATAATAATAATAATAATAATATGCCCAATAATAGTAATAATAATTAATTTTATAGGCATCGTAAACATCCGGGTTTGGCGATAGTTCAACCTGGCAACCCTATAACAGGCCACCAGGCTTAATACGTGATAGGAAGAAAAAGATATTTCCATTTCGTACTATGTTCTGGTTACGAGACATAATCATATACTTTTGTCTTTTCGGGATTTACTTCCAAACTTCAAACCTATCTCTTTACTTGCTTCAAGTAAAATTCTCGTGTTTTCTCTAATAGTTTTTGGATTTTCTCCCAACATATTCAAGTCATCTGCATAGACACTGCATGCTACTCTTTTTTAAAACTTGCGTAAAAAAGTAAAAGTATTCATACTGAAGTAAAGTGGCAATAACACAGCTTGCAGAACGCAAAATGCAACTCACCATAAAAATCTGGACTTATTTTATACTATGCTACTCGAGATTGCACATCCACTCTGGTGTCGTTTCACTGAAGTTACATGCTGTGTCTCACTAGTGTCTAGAGTCGACAGCAATTCGGAATTCGGTAGTCTGCTAGCATTTGCGTCGAGAGAGACAGAGAGAGTAAGACAGCATACAACATTGTCACATCGTACTTCACACGAACGCGCAATACAAATAGCGCAGGAGAGAATTTAAATTATCAAAAGACAATAATGACCTTAGCCGTTGATTACTGTAAGCATGACACCAAAGAAATCCTCTTTCCTTCACTAACAATATTCTTTGCACAGTTCTCAGTCCCACATCACATGCTTCTGCAGTCGTTTCTTGCGTGTTGGCAACACTGCAGCCAGCATCATGATGGCTGGCAGCATTCTGCTGGTCGCGCGCGCGCGTGCGCACACACACACGCTTACACGGTAAATGTTACTTTTACTTATTCAATGTATAGAAACACTCATACGTGAACAAACGAACTCGAGAAGCACTTGCTACAGACTGATTCTGATTGGTTCTACTGTACAAGCTTGTGATGTCACATACCAGAAATGCCGTCAACTCTAGTCTCTGCACAGATTTCAGCGCATGTTCACTTGTTACCAAGTCATTACCTGTGTGTCCACGATAATATAGGCATGAACAAGATAAAGCCTAGAACAAAGTCGCCAAACAATTTTCCCCTTCATGTCAGTGAAATTTATTTTGTCATTCCCTTTGAGTGTATTTAGAATTTCTTAATAATATTCCCTGAATGCCAGCAGGTGACACATGGAGGGGGCTGGTCTAGGGATGAGGGGGGTTGCCTGTTCGAAACCTGAATATGCAGAGAACCTTAGTGTAGTCAGCTGGTGTAGGTTTGGGAACGCATCTAGCTTGAGGGTTGGCACAATAGATAATGAAAGGTCGCAATGCTGGGTTATAGTACTCCTTTCCCGAAAATTTCATTTCATTCTAAAGGGCCTTAATTTCTTCTCTGATAGTTTGTGCTGTATCCCTTTCTCTAGGGTAATTGGGACATATGCTTTCTATATATAAAATGTTGGTGTACTCGATTTCATCAACTACAAAAGCTGGAAAGAAGCAACTTCCAAGAGCTTAGGGATGTTGCTGCACTCTTTGCCGAACCTTTTACATCTGGTGGGTTTCTAATATTATATTTTGTCTTACAAACCAAATATTTTGTCTTGGAGGATACATAAAGCCTACCTCTTCGTCGAACCCTAAGTAAAATGGTCGAATTTCTCCTTCCACTAATACACTCAGGGACAAAAAAAACCGGACACTTCTATATTTGCTTGTATTTTGTTGCCAATTATTTCAAAATGAAACAAAACCCATTTAAACAAAATGTTTCATTTAGCACCTTATACGACAACATTTGAAAAAAAAAATCTCTGATGAGAAAATTTACAAAAAATTACAAAGGGCGTATAACTATGGCATCATTTGGTCTAACTGTTTTTTCATTTTATGGTGCCTTAAACATTAAAAACTCTTTTTAGTAACGGGTATTACCCCCTCTGGCTTGAATAACTGCATCCACACGTCTTGGCATGCTCTCAATTTGGTTAGCAATGTCTTCTTGAGGAATAAGTTCCCATTCTTCGCCAAGTGCTCGCCTCAACTCTTGTAATGATTCTGGTCTCGGTCATCTATTCTTAACACGCCGTCCCAGCATGTCCCACACGTGTTCAATTGGGTTCATGTCTGGACTCCTTGCTGGTCATGGAAGAACATGGATTCCCACTTCTTGGAGATAATCTCCGACTGCATGGGCAATATGCGGCCGTGTATAATCATGCATTAAAACAAAATTATCGCCTACAAATTGGCCAAATGGCACAACATGATCAGCCAAACATTCATTTATATACCTATTAGCTGTTAGTCTTCCATTTTCAACAAAAACCAACTCTGTACGAGCATCCATACACACTCCTGCCCAAACCATCACTCCACCACCTCCATACGGCACATTTTCGGAAATGCAACACTGTGAAAATCGTTCTCCCCTCCTTCTCCAAACTCTTTCACGTCCATCAGGTGAGCACAGATTGAAACGGGACTCATTGGTGAACAGAACACAGCTCCACTGTCCATTTCTCCAATCCCTGTGATCATTTGCAAAACACAGTCGTTCAACTCGATGCATCCTGAGAAGTCTGGGACCAGTTGCAGGTCTACTTGATATCAACCTCCTTCTAACTGTTTTGGCCGAAATTGGGCGTCCATGCATGTTAACAAATTGCTGGGCTACACTAGTAGCTGGCAGGTTGCGCTCCCTAAGAACCCTCAACACCATATACCTGTCGTCATTTGGATTTGTAGCTCTTGGACGACCCAAACCTGGTCTTCTGGTATATTCTAGGGTCTCTCTATACCGTTTTATGGCATCATGGGTTGTGTTTCTAGCCATATTCATAACATTTGCAGGTTATTTACAAGAAGTCGTCGCTGAACGATTCACATTATTTCCAGTTTAGTTGAATCAACTCATCTAGTGAACGATATAAATCTTTAAAATACTAGGTGTCTCTCTCCCTTGTTACTTGTGGGCCATCCCAAACCCCGACCTCTACCCCTAAGAGCGCCGGTCCTTATATACCCGTCAGTCAAGGCCTTCTGACAAATAAAAGCAATTGACAATAGATATCTCAGTCATGACAACCTCATAAAATATCTTATCAATTGAATAATCGATCTTGCTACGTACAACATAATTATATTATATTATTATATTATTACCCATTTCAGCGAGTACTGACGACCACTGCAAAATACGATAATTTGGTCCAGGGAGTATTCTCTTTTGGCACAAGGATGATTTATGTAACATGTTTCTAAATTATTAGTCTTTTAAATACCGGTACATTCTTTAATAAATCACTGAAAAACAAATGTGAATATAGGAAGTGGAGTGAGTACGAAATTATTATTTCTTGGCGCATCATTTTTACGTAAATAACGAAAAATAAAAAGGGATTATTAGAAAGTAAGTACACTGCGTTTGTCAAATGCGCATCACCATGCTTTCGAAAAGGCACTTTTAAGTGCCCGACACCCCGCTTTTTTTCATCATGTGCTACATGTCGGATCATCATCGGGGCTTGCAGCCCCGATACCCCGCTTTTTTCATCATGTGCTACATGTCGGATCATCATCGGGGCTTGCAGCCCCGACACCCCGCTTTTTTCATCATGTGCTACAAGTCAGATCATCATCGGGGGTTGCAGCCCCGATACCCCGCTTTTTTCATCATGTGCTACATGTCGGATCATCATCGGGGCTTGCAGCCCCGATACCCCGCTTTTTTCATCATGTGCTACACGTCAGATCATCATCGGGGCTTGCAGCCCCGATATCCCGCTTTCTACGTCATGTGTTACACGTCGGATCATCATCGGGGCTTGCAGCCCCGATACCCCGCTTTTTACATCATGTGCTACACATCGGATCATCATCGGGGCTTGGAGCCCCGATACCCTGCTTTTTACATCATGTGCTACACATCGGATCATCATCGGGGCTTGGAGCCCCGATACCCTGCTTTTTACATCATGTGCTACACGTAGGATCATCATCAGGGCTTGCAGCCCCAATACCCCGCTTGCTACGTGCAAAACAATTATATTATATTATTACCCATTTCAGCGAGTACTGACGACCACTGCAAAATACGATAATTTGGTCCAGGGAGCATTCTCTTATGGCACAAGGATGATTTATGTAACATGTTTCTAAATGCTACGTACAACATTATTTTATTATATTATTATTACCCATTTCAGCGAGTACTGACGTCCACTGCAAAATACGACAGTTTGGTCCAGGGAGCATTCTCTTTTGGCACAAGGATGATTTATGTAACATGTTTCTAAATTATTAGTCTTTTAAATACCGGTACATTCTTTAATAAATCACTGAAAAACAAATGTGAATACATAGGATGTGGAGTGAGTACGAAATTATTATTATTTTTTATTTTTTGGCGCATCATTTTTACGTAAATAACGACAAATAAAAACTAACATGCCACATAACATTATTTTAAGAAATACAAGAAACAAGCATGAACAATATTCACCATTCTTAATGATCGGGGGATAGAAAAAAAACCGTATGGAATAAAAATTACATACAAATGTGCGTGTAATAAACAATAAGCAAACCTTCTTCGATTAATAATTCCAAAACAACGTGAATATAGCGTGGATTGTGTAGGAAAATAATTTCTTATAAGTTGCTCCCAATGTGCATCATTGTTAACTTATGAAAACAAATGAAAATTAACATGGCATATAAACACTATTTGAAGAAAGATAGGAGATATTAAGTAATATTCATCGTTCTTAATGATCTTCGGATGGAAAATAACAATGAAATATGTATAAAATAGAAATTACATGCAGGTGAGCATATAAAAAACAGTAAGTAGAATTATTTATTTGATTAATAAGCTTAAATTACTCCAGGTTTAGTGCGTTGTGTAACAATAGACAATGGAATCGTTCACAGAAGTGAACTATAAATGATGTGAATCGTTCAGTGCATCCATCTTGTTGTGTAACAATACCCTAGAAGTGAACTATAAACGATGTGAATCGTTCAGCGACGACTTCTTACAAATAACCCATTTGCAATGTAACGTACACTACGTCCATCATCGTAAAGGGCTACAGCTCGAGCCACATCTTCAGGTCGCATCTTGTTTTAAGACAAATGTTACAACCCCACTTAAACTCAGAAAATGTAAAAATAGAGAAATAACGAATGATAACGATAATGAAGCACAAAATGGTTGAGACAAAATTGTTATAGCTGAGACTCTGAAAGCAAAATTGGAATATTTGGTTGTAATGGCTTGTTTATAAAACAAAAAACAATCAACAATGTATACACGTCTCCATAACAACAGATGGCTACCATAATATTGTATGAGAAGATAATGTTTTGCAAAATACCAGCAAATATTAAAGTGTCCGGTTTTTTTTTGTCCCTGAGAGTATATCAACAAAAGCAATTTCTGAATCTTTCCCCGCTTGTTTGCTACTAGAATCATAATCTAACTGCTCCAAACAAACCTCCCATTCAGAGCTATCACTATCAATTACTTCGTCTTCCTGAAACATTTCTTTTAGTAGTCAACTAATTCTCTTTTCTTGCTCTTCCTAAAACATAAACAATGAAACAAAGAAAACTTCTTGAAAGTCTCCCTTTCCATTCTGCAAAAATTCTAGAACTTCTGAAGACGTAACTGCAGCTGTTGGGGAACTACAAATGCACTGTGAATATCCACATTATCTCTCAAGTATGGATGAATCTGCAGTCTCGATCCTGTCCTCTTCTTCCTCTTCCTTCTTTTTCTAGCAATCACAGAACAAATTAAACCAATAGCTTTGACATCCTGATGGCAACTGAGACTGTTCACAAGGAGCACGCTACGTGAAGGGAAAAATGCGAATACAAAATTCTGAGCTGCACCAACTGATCAGCAGCGTGAATCCACATCGCATGTTGCACATGGCATGAAACTTTGGTGTGAAAACTGCCTAATGCTGTTAACAACTATTCGTGCCTCAACTTTGGAATATGTAGCAATGTATATGTTCTCCCTTTGTTGACACAATCTGTTAAAGTTATACAAAAACTCTCCAAAAATTAGTGTACTGGAATCTTAATGTGAATTCAGGCTTTATCAGATAATTTATGTTATTTAGTATTCCTCAATGAATTATTTCTGAAAATGCTAATAATGTTAAAACAGATTTATGTTTTGGTAGCCATTTCACGTAGAACATACATTTTCTTTTTCTAAAAATAGAGCACTTTATAATTACGAAATATATACCTAATAACGAAATATAATACTTATGAGATGTACTTTCCATTAATTTTTTTTTGCCGTTTTGTAGGTGCACATTATTTTTGTTACCTCTAAAATAAAGATATTTTATATATAAATAGAATTAGAAATGTTTTCTTAAATGTATAACTACATATAATTTACACATTCATTATGGAAGACTTAATATATCTGTATTATTCTTCAAAAGATCTCTCACAATAAAAGTTGTACCGGTATTGAGCTAGAACTCATTCTGACATAAGGGTGTGATGTCTGGGTAATTTAAGAGACGAAACAGGTTAGCATCAGTAAAACATTATCATCATGTATATATCCACGAGGCATACAATAGGTTACACAGTATGGGATCACAAAAGGAATGAAAAAATAATGAACTGAAGATAAACCTGTAATAAAATACCTGTACATAGGAACACAAACCATGTCAATAAAATTAGTAACAGCTTTTGGCGCTGTCCAAGAGGCAGAGAATCAATTAGCTGACCAGCTAGACAATGGATCAAAACCATTACATACCACGTGATTTAACACTCGCCTGGTGGATGATTACATTATTAGTGTTGTTGTTATTCAACTTGGGAAGACGCAACAGGTTCTATTATATCCTAGAAGAGATGATATTTCAAAGTGATCATGAATCTGTTCTCAGTCTATAAAAGATTAAATTTACTACAGTGAAGAATGCTGGCAATGAAAATCATTTTTACATCAGAATAAGTCAGCGAAATACCAATCAGAAGAGTTGAATTTTTTTTACGATTGATAAGAGTCACACATCACTATGCTGTCTTAGACATCACCAACACTACATCATGTAGAGGTTGATCTATACTGCATCAGAATGATGTTGACGCTGATGTATTGGTAATATTATTTGTAGTGATGGTGATTAATGGAGATATGGTAGCAGGAAAAACAATATCCCATAAAAATCTGTTCCATCTTCACATTTGTTCATCACACATTACACTCTAACCCACAAGGATTTAACATGGGTTTGTGGAAAATGTCTATTCCTTCAAGAATTTGGATTCAAGTAAGAATGATGAAGTAATTAAGACTGAAATTTTAACATGGATCATAACATGCTGTGTGCAATTGTTTGGAAGGTTTGTATTTTCAGCAGTGAAAATATAACGATTATATAGCTCTTTTATGTTTTGATTATCAATAGAAGTGGCAGTGCTCGTGTAATGTTTTGGTTATTATCTATAGATACACAAGACGGATCAGATTAAGTAATTGCCTACTCTGTACAGTTTCACCTAAAGTTTAGTGAACACAATCTGTCCTGTATATAAAATGAAGGAAGCAATTTCGTATCGAATTTAACATAATAAACTAATGTAACCTAGTATACCAGTAATGAGTATAATTGATTTGTAATAATATACGATAGTTACCTTACTTAAAATCCATTATTGCAGCCACTCTATGCGAAGTCACCTGATGAGATATTATCATTATTGCTGCAGCTACTATTGTCATTAGCATTAGCATTATGCACTGTTTCAGATTCGCTCCTGAAGTCAACACCCACATAAATTATTATTATTTCTAGTTCTTCTTCAATAAGTATGTCCTTATGCCAATTGCTATTATCAACATTTTTAACATTCACACATGCAAGAGACCAATCATATGGTGTTACTTCGTTGTGTCCTCTCTTAAGAGACTTAGGCTCAGGCTTCCCATATTTTCTGTTTTTCCATATCCCATACCAGTTCAATCAGCAACAGATCAAGTGATAAGGTGGTAGTCTGAGAACTATAAATTCATTGTTCCGAAGAATTCCATCTGCCCTATATATGTGGGTGGAGGTTTTAAGATTTTTGCAATTTCTAATAGTTCTGCTTTTGTCAAATCTTCTGCAAAGTGTATGTCATTTTTCTGAAGCCAGTCTGAATTTCAATTTTGCAGTTACTGTTGGATGGGGCCCTATTTTCTTGAATGGTGTGGTGGGAAGCAGTGTTGAAAACCACAATGGAGCCTTCGGGAAGACATGGAATTAATTTTGTCTGCAACCATTTATTGTAATTATTACCATTCATCTCATCATGATAATTTGCAGATTTTGTCTTCGAATCATAAATTAGTTATGCACCTTTAACAAAGCCCATATTGCCCCCTGTATGCACTATTATCAGCATCTCTCCACGCTAAAATGTAGGCCTATATATCCATGTTTCATCAATGGATAACAGATTTTTTGGGCCTGTTTTCATTTTGACTCAATGCTCTTGAGTATGCCATATGGCATTCTATGAGCACTAAATGGTTCTAAATTTGGTAAATTTGAATCCAAATCATTTATGATATTCCTAAATGTACTGTACTCTCTCTTGAAATTTTCTTATTGTTTTGCAAGTTTTCGAAAAGCTGGAATTTCCTTCTTCATTTGATATGGTTCCTGAAATTTTTTTTAATCGAAAACTTATTGAAATCATCGAGACTAATTTTACATCTTTGTTTGCTATTTTCTCGTCATTGAAATTTTCGATCCTGTTCTGCGTGCTTTCTCAACATCCTTAAGAATGTTATAAATATAATATTTACCTTTTTTAAACATATATTGCTGCTCCTTCAGTTTTCCTTTCTAGCAGAATGCACAGACAGTTTATCTTCTCAAATCCACAGAACTGGATTATACTGTACATATTAATTAATTAATTCATTCATTCAGTGTTCTGCCCAAGGGCAGGTCTTCCACTACAAACCCAGCTTTCTCCAATCTTTTCTATTTTCTGCCTTTCTCTTTGTTTCCTCATGTGATCCATATATCTTAATGTCATCTTATCATCTGATATCTTCTTATGCCCCAAACTCTTCTCCCATTCATCATTCCTTCCAGTGCATCCTTCAGTAGGCAGTTTCTTCTCAGCCAGTGTGACCCAACCAATTCCTTTTCCTCTTTCTGATCGGTTTCAGCATCATTGTTTCTTCACCCACTCTTTCCAACATAGCTTCATTTCTTATTCTGTCTGTCCACTTCACACGTTCCATTCTTCTCTATATCCACATTTCAAATGCTTCTATTCGCTTCTCTTCATTTTCTCGTAATGTCCATGTTTCTGCATCATACAATGCCACACTCCATACAAAGTACTTCACTAGTTATCTTCCTTAGTTCTTTTTCCAGAGGTCAGTAGAAGATGCTCTTTTTTCTATTAAAAGTTTCCTTGGCCATTGTTTTCCTCCTTTTGACTTCCTGGCAGCAGCTCATGTTACTGCTTATAGTACACCCCAAGTATTTGAAGCTCTTGCTCTACTGCCTCATTTAGAATTCCCAAGTTTACTTTCTTTATTTTTCTTCCTATGGCTATTGTCTTCGTCTTATTTACATTTATCTTCATCCATACTGCTCACAGCTGTCATTTAGCTCCAGTAGCATATTCCTTAGTATCATCTCCTCTTCTGCTAACAACGCCATATTATTAGCAAATATTACGTACTTTATTCTTCTTCCTCCTACTATCACTCCTCCCATGTTCTGAAAACAGTTCTTTACCAAATCCTCCAAGTAGATATTGAACAGGGTAGGTGATAAAGGGCATCCTTGACGTACTACTCTCCCAATTTCACTTTCTTCTGACATTTCTTCTCCTATCCTGACTTTGACTCGTGGTTTCATATAAAGATTAATGGACAGTTTTTTTCTTTCCAATCCACACCTATTTTCTTTAGGATCCCCATCAGTTTATTCCAATCCACTCTGTCAAAAGCCTTTTCTAGGTCCACAAATACTACATACAATTCTTTATTCTTCTCTAGGTATAGTTTGCCAATTGTTCATAGCAGTTCAATTGCATCTCTCGTACCTTTCCTCTTCCTGAAGCCAAACTGCTCTTTATCCAACTATCTGCTTACAATCCGATGTGTCATGAAATGAGGAGAACCCTCCGTCATTGAAACTCTTCACTCATACTGTTGTTACAAGCCTAACTTGAAGTTCTAATGCTTATTTTTGCTTGTCCCATACAGTACAACCATCCTTCCAACTTTCTGGACCAACTGGAGTAGTTCCAAAGTCTCCACCGGTAATCAAAATGTAAAAGGACTATACCAGAAGTTTTATGAGTATCATATGAAAGAGAGCACAATATTTTATACACTTCCTAAAAAATGACAATACATTGATTTTTTTAACATAGAGATTACATTTTTTTTTTCATTTTAATAGTATATCAAGCAAATAGATTGACACTTATAGGATTATATATTCCCTTTCTGTTAAAATAGTTTTATTTAGGTTTTTGAAACTGTTATAAACTTGACTAGTGTGCAGCAGCAGCAGCAGCAACAGCAGTAGGCTAATCATATAATCAGTACTTATGCAATCAAATCCTACCATCTCTTTTTTAAATACTACCTAACTGGAGAATATAAAACATATCATATAAAATAACAATACAAATAAAAAATCTAAATTATGTAAACTGAACTAAGAATAAAAGACTTGAGAATAAATACAAATCTCAAAATGTCACTAGAATGTTTTCTGTGCTTATCTTCTATATGATAAAAACCTGTAGGTGTACTCTACAGTCCTCGCCAAGCTCTGAAGGCCTCATTCATGGCTGAACCAAAACATAATAAATCAGACGTTCATGCTTTTTCCTACAACAAACATCTTAACACAGGTACAGTATACAAGTTGTAACAACGTCGTATTTGATATGCTACAGCCATTAATACGCAGCCACCTGCATAAGCATTTACAGCAAGATAAGCTGACCTCTCTTCTCGGGCTAAGACCGTCTAAGTTTGACGAGAATGTTATCTGTACTACTAGTATTATTAGGTTCCACAGTATTAACTTTCAAAGTGTGGTCTTCCTTTCCCAGAGCAGCTATCACTTACAAAGAAGTCTACTTGTAGAATATCAGAGTGATTGAAGTAGACTGGAGTTATCAGCTTTCACTATATTACCATTATAATTTATACACATTTAGGCATTTCAACTGTTTAGAATTAATTTAAACTTTAGAATATTAACAACAACAACATTACTTCTACGATATTCTAGGACTGCATACAATTATCACATATTTTCGTATTGCTACGTCATCTATTTACATGGAAAGCTTACACTACTTAAACACACTACTCTCTAAGGCAGTGGTATCTAATCTATATGCCATAGCGTGCTTTCCACAATTGTTTGGAAAATTGAGTTTTGTGACATTTCATTTCAATGCATGAAGTTAATCTTCTCAACATGTCAAAAGTTCCTTCATTTAAAATATGAAATAAATCAAATAGCAGTATAAAATCATTGTTCTAAAGCAAATTTAAATTGAACAATGGTTCCGGTTGTAATTAAGCAATTTTTGTAATCTATAGTGTGATCTGTTTGTCTTGAAATTATGAGCTATAATTAAACATTGAAAAGCAGTTTTATAAATAACATCATTTTCTCCACTGATATAATTTGTTACCATACTATAGGCCAGGGCTGGGTAGCAAGAGCGGATTTTACTCTCATGGGGAGCCATATGATTTTTCTTCATCCCCTTTCTTCCCTGCCGAACACTGCGCAGCACTGATTCAGTGATGAATGAATATTAAGCATCCCCGTTCAGAGTCTGGATCCACTCCCGATGCCCAGCCCTGCTATAGGCCTATGTTCTGTCTTTCTGAATGCTACAACACATTCTTTTAACTTCAAGTCAAAACATAGTAAACGTCTTGTATATTTTGGAAGACAGTTACTCACATTACATCTCTTAACTATGCTTTTAAACTGAAACACATTTGCAGTCAGTCCTTATTTTACATATCACTCTTTTCACCATTCCATTTTTAATTCTTGTAGTAATATGAGAATAAACGTAAACGATAACAAGATGTACATTGTGAAAATTACATTCAATCAAAATAAGTACAAATACTCATTCACAACTGTTATATTATAAGTGAGTCTGATTATACAGTCAGCCTTTCTTCTAGTTGGAAACTTACAAATATATCACCAACTATATATGATCACTCTTCTTCCTTTCTTTGTACTTTCTAGTATCATTCTTTATTTTTGTCTAAAAAAAAATTGTGCCTCTTTATGGCCTTGTTAAGCAATAAGAAATTTTATTTTAAAATAATTTCAAGAGAAAAAAAGTATTAGACTACATTAATTGTACGAGGGATAGGAAAACTTTCTTCTGTGTGCCATCAGAAAGTATATTTTATGCATATAACTATAGGAACAATAAAGAAGTGATTATATCGAATTTGAAATAATATCTACATTATTTTATTAAACAATGGTAAGTAAAAATTATTTCTGCAAATAAATGGAATCTCTCAGCTTTAAATTAATTTATGTTGTTCTCGATTAAAAACGATACAATTTTTACCTGGCAACAGGTCACAAAAAATAATCTCGCAGGCCATAAATGGCTCACAGGCCTGTGTTTCGCAATCCCTGAATTAGACCATTTGAATATGATATCCTTTCATTAATTTTATTAGACAACAAAATATTAAAAAATGTTGAATATTTAACTCTCTCTATTACTGTTAATCATTCTGTAGGTAAATAACATATACAACTACAAATGAAAATCATTCTGTAGATAAATGATATATACAACTATAAATGAACAATAAGTGATAGTCCTAATACTGAATTATAGTTTTTCGTACGATTCTTATATCATTTCCATTCATTTCATAGATACGCATATTTTTTAATCTGCAAAATATACGGTAGTAGTTTAAATACGAATAATGCATCTAGTTTACGTGCAACTATTGTGGTCAACAACATAATAAATGCTTCATGTCAAGCAAATGGTATATTTAAATAACATTCAAGCATTCCAACTAAAACCAGAAAATGGAAGGAATTTAAACCCTGATAGATAATATATTGATATGGCAAAATGTGTTCCTTCTATAAGATACAACTAATAGTTCATATCAGAACTAAGGCACTTCTTTTCTGAAATTAAACTAATGTCTAGAGAGGCCGCAATGTAAAATTAAAAGTAGATTAATAACAACACGCATAAAATTTGTTATACATGTTCAGAAAACTCGGACTTTATATATACATCAAGCATATCGCACCCCTAGAACAACATTGCCACAACTAAAAAATTGACTGTTTTGAGTTACGTCTATTTTCTGGTTCGTGGAATAGTCCTCTATCACAAACTTAAACCGTCATATTTCTAACTTGCTTCAATCAGAGGCTACGTGAGATAAATCGGTGTTAAAAGCTTTATTAATATCACGAATCAAAACTTTAAAATGCGATTATCTCAAAAGTGACTTTTTTGAGTTGTGGCAGTGTTGTTCTAGGGTTGCGATATATCATATGTGTTTTGAAGCAAGAACCGAACTCTCTTTCATTCAGCAATCCCAAGCTATTCATAACAAACTGTTTTTCTTCTCCAATGATCTGTAAATGGCTAACAGTCAAAAAGATGCATTAAACATAAATTTAAAAAACTTGAAGTATTAACAACTAAGAAGTACAAACAAAGAGTACAAGAGGAAAACAAAGTCACAGTTCTTTTAAGGATATTTCATCTTCTAATAATAATAATAATAGTTTTATTTTCCCTGGCAGAGTTAAGGCCATCAGGCCTTCTCTTCCACTCAACCAGGATAAAATCACATACAAGAACATACATACCGGTATACAAATATTAACTTAAAAATAATAATAAACATAATTAAGTAAAAAAGAGAGATTGAATACATATGCACAATCAGTATTAACTTTAAAATAACAATAATAAAAAAAATATATATATAATAAAAAAATACACTGAATACATAATCACAAACAGGAATATACATCTAGTATACAGTATTAACTTAAAAAAAAAAGAATTAATACGTATGAATATAATCTCACAACTAAAGGAATAGTAGAATTAGTATGATCAGCACAGCACGTGTTACATTGAGACAATCACAATTACCTAGATATAAGTGTTAATGGAAAAATAAAGTAATGACTGTGTAAAATAATAATAATAATAATAATAATAATAATAATAATAGTAATAATAATAATAATAATAATAAATAAAAATGATACCTAAAAACTAATTCTTTGCATTTAAAATATATCTAAACAACCTAATTTTAAACACCTGAGGACTAAGACTACCCCAGATTTCGAGCGGCAGCGAATTCCATGAGCGGGCCATGGCTATTGAGAAAGAACTTGAGTACAGAGATGTCTGATGACGTGGTATTGATAGCAACAGATTGTGCTGTGAACGTGTATTTCGATTATGATGTGAAGCTAGGAGAGTAAACCGAGAGGCAAGGTAGTTGGGTGTGGAATCATGTATAATTCGATATAGCAGGCAGGCAAAGAGAATGTACTAAACGTCTATCTTGCAAGCGGAGCCAGGAGAGTTGTAGAAAATATTCCGATATATGATCATGTCGGCGGATATTGGAAATAAATCGGACGCAGACATTATGTACACATTGAAGTTTTTGAGAAAGTTCAGCACTTAGGTCGCTATATAAAACATCACAATAGCCAAAGTGAGGCATTACAAGAGTCTGTACTAGAATTTGTTTGAGTTTAGTAGGAAGAAAATTTTTCAGGCGTTTCAAAGAATGCATGATAGAAAAAACTTTTCTACAGATATATCTGATTTGCGTATTTCAGTTCATATTACAGTCGAAATAGATGCCGAGGTTTTTTACAGTTGCACTGAAAGGAATTATTTTGTTGTTGAGAGAGACAGGCTGAAGGGTGTTCATATTAATGGAGGACAAAAGCCTTTGCTGCCCCAAGAGAATGGTTTGGGTTTTATCTGGATTGATATTTAGCCCAAATTTCCTTGCCCAATTATTAATTGACAAAAGATCGTCATTGAGGCTCGACAAACGTTCATTAACAGTATCAGGCCGAGAGTGTATATATACTTGAAGGTCGTCCGCATACAAATGATATTGGCAGTGCTCCAGAACTGAAGAAATGTCATTAATATATAGAGTGAAAAGCAGAGGACCTAGTACAGACCCCTGAGGGACACCTGCTCTCATGTGCCGCCAAGAAGAAGAACGATTAATTATCATGATATACACATTGCTGGCGGTCGCGAAGGTAGGAGTCCATCCATGTGACTGCACTCTCAGAAAGATGCATCTGTCTTAGCTTTGAAATCAATATGTCAATGTCGACAGTGTCAAAAGCTTGGCTGAAGTCAATTAGTGTCAATACAGTAATTTCACGTCTGTCTATAGCTTCACGAATGTCTTCAGAGATCTTGAGTAGAGCAGTAGTCGTACTATGGTGATTTCTAAAACCTGATTGACAGGTGTCCAATAGATTGTGTGTACCAAGGTAAGCAGTCAGCTGTTTGTAAACAATGCGTTCTAGGGCCTTTGATAGTGTGGGAAGAATGCTGATTGGTCTATGGTCATTTGCAGTCATTGGTTTGGCGGTTTTAGGGAGTGGATGAACGAGGGCGTATTTCCATTGTTGTGGGTAGGTAGAGGTGATGAGGGAAGCGTTGAAAATGTGAGACAAGGTAGGGAGAATTATATCTAAAATCAAATTTAACATCAAAATATTAATGCGATCTGTGCCTTGAGATTTAGTTTTAATCCTTTGTAATGCTATTTTCACGTCTAGATCAGTGTCATTAGTGAAATAAAATTTGCCGCGGTCTGGGATAGGAGAGGTTGAAAGTTCATCGATGACTTGTTGTTTCAGGTCAATATTGGGATGTGAAGTGGAAGCGGATGTAAAATGGTCATTAAGTACATCTAGGGGAATGCTGATGGGATCCGTTGGCATCTTATTCTGTCCTATTCCCATTTGTCGTAAGTTGTTCCATAGTTCACGTGCATTTGTGGACGGCTCGATTAGGCTATGGGTGTGTCGGAGTTTGGAGTTACGTATCATTGTGTGGTTTGATTTCTAAATTGCTTATATATTTGCCAGTTTTCATCAGTTTTATTGCGTTTAAATTTACGAAAGGCTTCATCTCTTCTACTCATGTGATCACGAATTGATTCTGTGAGCCATGGTGCATGACAGCGCTTCAGACGCTTTGTTTTTGTAGGTGCATGTTTATCGTACAACTGCAATACTAAAGAATTGAAAGTGTCGATTTTTTCATCTACGGTGCGTAAGTTCCAGATAGAACTCCAGGGAAGCTGAATGGCGTCGGCTGTGAGCTTTGTGACATCTATATTTTTTAAGGCTCTATACGTTAAAATTTTAGAGGTTTTTTTTCGGGCACTGCAATGAGTATTCAGCAAAGATTAAATCATGTGCAGATAAACCAGGAACAGGTAACTGTCTATGTTTCAGTATTCTCTGTGGCTGCGATGTTACAATTAAGTCTAGAAGAGTATCTGATGTGCTGGTATGGTGTGTAGGTTGGAGGGGGAGAACAGACATATTACAAGAATGGAACATATTTTTAAGCTGTGTGGCAGAGGTAGAGTTAATAATGAGGTCAGTGTTGAGGTCACCCATAAGAATGACGTGTTCATAGGAAGGTAGAATGTCGATAAGAGCATTTTCAAGATCACAGAGATAACCGATTTTAGGGGCTTTATATATAACACATATCAGACATCTCTGTACGCTAGTTTGAATTTCAATAAAAAGGAATTCTGGACTACCACAGTATTCAGAAGCAGACTGGCATATAACCCTAGGTTGCAGTTCATTTCTAATGTAAGCGGCTACACCTCCACCTCCCTTGCCTACTCTGTCATTTCGAACAAGAGTGTAGCCATCTAACTTCACAAGGGACGACGGTAAGGTTGGCTTCAGCCAGGATTCACTTACTAAAATGACATTAATTTGAAGGGGTGCGAAGATTGAATGGAATTTATGGAAATGACAAAGGATACTCTGACTATTGACGTGAGAGATTTTTAGAGAGGTTGGAAGAGCTGTGAATGACCGTCTCAGCAGGTCCGAGGTTGTTGGGTGTGGGGAAAGTAACGGGTCGCTAGAGCTGGCAGTGTGGTCTAAAGAACTGCTATGTGGGAGGGGAAAGTCAGAGAAGGGATTGCTTGCATCAGGGGTAGTCGGAACATTCCAGTTAACTAAGGCAATGTTGCCAATATAAAAACTAAGAAACAAAGTAACTAAAAGTAGCTGGTTAGTTAGGAAACAACGACTAGTATCTAAAATTAAATTAAAAATTAAAAATTCTTAAAATGCACTTAAATCTAGCATTAATAGTCTAAGAAGATGAAGTAAATTTATCAGTTCTAGTAAGGAATAATACAGAACTAGACCTTGTGTCACGTGTACTCCCGACATCTACATGTTGAGGTCACAGCTGCGGGTCACATGTCTCTTGGTTCCACCGATATTCACTATGATTGTTCCATCTAATGTCCACACGTTGTTCAGTCCGAACTTCATAATTGCCTCCTTCAGGATGTTGTGTCGCATTGCCGTTAGATCTTCTCTCAGCGTCACACCACTGCCTTTGAGCCTCTTCTTATTACTAAACATTTCACTCCTCTTGCGGTATGACACAAACTTAGCAATAATAGACCATGGTCTATTATTGCTAATGTCTCGCCTGCCCACTCGATGGCTTCTGTCAATGTCGTGAGGTTGGACGTCCACACCTATTCTTTGTGCCACCTCCATAACGATCTTGTCAGTGTCCTCTGTCGCTTCCTCCGCCACGCCAAATATTCTCAAGCACTGTCGACGCTGATATTGCTCGAGATCGTCGATTTTGTTCTCAAGCGCCTCAATTTTCTTATCACGAGTCTCTAATGTTGACTTGAGATCACTAATAACTTTGTTGTTGTCCTCAATCGTCTTTTGCAGCTCCGCTACAACTGCGTTGGTAACACTTTCCCTGATGAGGTTGGTAAGGACTTGCAGCATTGCAGCGTCTTGCAAAGATTCCTTCACCACGCGCTTGACACTTTCCTCCAAATCATCAATTTTCATGCTTTTTTTCTGCGACATTATGATTAAGATAACACCGTAACAGCAGAACACAAAATAATGAATGAAAATATAATACTACTAACACTCAGAACACCTACTGTAGAGTTGTAACACGGGAGCGTTCGTGATGCGTCTATTCACTATCCGCCATGACACTTGCCTCTAAGTCTGTATGCAAAATTTATTGCTGTTCCTAATGAAGTAGGAAAGGATGACTGTATCCGTGGTGATAATTCTCCTTTACCAGTTTCGATAAGAAAAACACTAAAGTTTTCAGTGATATATTGAATTAGATGATGACAGCACCCTCATGAGCATTGTGACTGTGACTGTTTTACCCGTGTACTCTTCAAATTTACTGAAATGGTAAAATTTATCAAATTACACCACACATTTTTTTCACTGATTAAATTTCTAACTTATTTACTGTGTTAATCTTCAGGATTTACCTTACTTGACTAGGCTTTGGACAAGAAGCACAAGACTTCGAATCTAGTCAAGCAAGGTAAATCCTAAAGATTAACATAGTAAAGAAGTTAGAAATTTAATCAGTGATATATGTGTGTTAAAAGTGTATATGGAAAAATGAAGAATCACGAAGACAAATTTTTTGTATGAAAAGCAAGAAATATTTATGTGCAATTCTCCCTTGATTATATGAAAATTAATTTAATATTTCTTATCTTAGTATTAAAATGAAGTTTAAAATCTTCAGTTTAGAAAGCATTAGAATAGAAGTTACAATGAATCTGTAACAAATGTTTCTTTTCGAATTTACCATCATTTTTACCATTATGGGAAAAGTACCTTCAACAGAATGATAATGTAATAGAAACTGAAAATCCTTTTGCATACAATATGGTCAAGTAGAAAATAATATAATCAGTATTAAAATAGCAAACAAGATCAATATGTTATGTATACGTTTCTTTAGTGAATTACAGAAAAATCTGAAAAAGATATACAGCATTTTGAATATTAAGATCTGTTGTAAATGTAATTTTAAAATTTATGATTTTTAAATCACCCACAACAACAGATTCACTGTATGTCTTATTTTAGTATGCTAGAATACTCTACTATTTATTAAATAATAAAACTGTATTAGGCCTTTATTAAAATTCTCCAAGGTTCATATCACAAAGTTTAAAAACATTGTTTCAGTCTAAATTCAAGGAATCAGATTTTGTTACAAGAGACCTTATTGAAAATGGATATTTGAAGTATTTATACAATTTACCATTGTTTCTAGGAACATAAAATACTAACTACATAATTTCACAGCATATACCTGGTGGGTTTGATATAATACATAATAATCTAATAATTATAACTGCCAAACTATGTTAACACAATAGAACAGAATGTAACATTATTATTACTATTAAAATGGTAAGTGGAACAAATCTTATTTGCTATACATATGTGAATCATGAAAATATATTATAAAATTAGTGACGTACATAATATTACGTATATTTACGCGGCAGTTGCTGTTAGGCAAAGATAAATATCCCAATTGTCCCTACTTAAGGTGCAGAAGGAAGAGAGAGGTAGAGCTCCCATACTTTATAGCTTCAGCATGAGGTGATGGTCAGCAATGAGCATATGTTTTGTTCACCTTCATTTCTAAAAGTAACTTCGGTCTCCATTCTGAGAGGAGGCTGAGGGTCCATTCTTAAAGGTGAGGCAAACTTATCTCCACTAGGATCATACACATAACCTGCCAGTCTATAACCCAGTCACTCTACCAATGAGCCAACTCTGCTACACTAAATATCTTCCTATGTGCTTTATAAACTTTCTTTAAATTAATTCAATGTCTTACTATTTAAATGGTTATACATTTTGCTGATTGTCAATGTTTGTAATAGAAACATACAATATAATAACATCTTTAAGTTTTCTGGACAGAGACTTGCAAAATGTTGTCTTTCTGTAGTGAGGATGGACAGAACTTGACTGCTGTATGGTAATGTAAATATCAAAGATTAATATGATATATGAATATATTTATTGATCCAACGCATTCAAAGAAATTTCCTGTTTGTTCACAGTTATATATTTGAATTCAGCATAATGCTACAATCAAGAAGATCAAAAGCATTAACTAGGTAATGGGCAAAGTAATAAATTCACTGTCACTTTTTTGCCAATTCTAGTAAGCAGACTTTGACATTAAAATGTCCCCAAAATAGGGTGGTTGTATAAAATTCCACAATACTCGCATTTTTAATTCATCTGTACCGCTATTCCATAATTTTATAAATACATTTTGATGTTTCCAAGCTTTCACTTCTGCTTAGTGGACACATGTAAGTATGTGATGAAATCCTAGTAATTCACGAAAGATTTAGTGAAATCCTTTTATCCGATATTCAAGGCTTCTGTTGAACTGTCCTAAATCAAGAATAATATAAGGACTACTTGCTGAAATCCAACTTCAAGGATGACTGTTTCTCCACTGTCAGTGTAATGTTGTGTGCTGTCTTAGACGCAAACCCAGTCCATCAATTAATGTCATGTCGAGAAAAAGGCCCTGACACGAATTAATGCTCTTCAAGAGCTGTAAGCACCACAGAGCACTAATAGCAACAGTCTCAGATGGGACTAAACTTTGTTGACAAGGTAACTGAATCATACACAGAAGTTGAAGCGGATGTAGTACAGAAATTTAAAGAATGTTTATAAGGTACCATATTTGCTAGTATAATTTGCGCATTCTATTTATTATTTAACAATTATTTTGGATTTTATTCTCACTCTGCGTATTTTACGCTCTAATATTAAGTTTTGCTTTCCATAAGTATTGATTTCATTGTTTTTAATAGGAAGTTGGGCAGTTGGCATCACAACATGAAGTTGCAACAAGAGTGCATCGATCAACTATTAATTAATTATGATCTCATTAATTACAAACTATTGAACAGATTATGGTATATACAACGCATTCATTATGATTACAATAAATTTATTATTGTCAAATTAAGGTTATGAAAACTATTTATTATTACAAAATAGAAACTGAATATATTAGACCTACACCTAATATCACGTACCGGTATATGATTTATTCAAAATTTTCAGGAGAGACATAAAAATGGTTTATTATTCATACATTCTATCTATTTGAACCACTGAAAAACACAATAATCAGTAAGAATATTACATTCTTACTGATTAATGTGCTTTTCAGCAGTTCAAATAGAGTGTATAAATAATAAACAGTTTTTATGTCTCTCCTGAAAATTTTGGAAAAATCACATAGGTGGTATTAGATCTAGGCCATCAATATTCTTGATCAAGCTAAAGAAACTACAATCAAACTTCGAACAAGACCTACATTAATACGTGTTTTTTACACACTCAAATTTTTAGTGGCCAAAAAAAGTAAAACAATTGTGCAAATTACACGAGCAAATACGATATTCGTTCAAGTATAACTATTTGGTCAGTCACTGACATTTATAGATATGGAAGATTAAGTTCCACTCCACATAATAGAATGGTTAGCATGATGACTAGCAGAGTTCAATTTTGAAGTGGCGAGACATCACTGGTAAATTCTGAGGCCTCTCATTCAGAAACAAAGTTTTTTCGTGTGCTATGTATCTGTAATATAGGCTTCCTAGAGATGTTTTCCTTCCGAACGAAGTCATGTTATGGCTTTCTATCATTTTCAAAATTCACTGTCCTACTCCAAGTTTGAATCTGCGAACATCAGAACTAATGGTAAACATGGTGACAACTCTACTACTGAAGACAGCATACAGACATACTCGTATTTGTTTACCATGAAGTGCAGAAGCTGTAAAGTATGAAAAGAAGTGATGGGGGGGATGTTACACTCTGTATATCTACAATTTACATTGTATCACTGTACATATACCAGTAATCACTGTAAAAAAATTATATCACAATAAAACTTGCATAAAACAAATTACATTCATATAAAAAGCAATAACAAGGAATACAATTGCAAATTTTAATTATATTCTCTATCTGAGAATGCATATAAATAACGCACTTAATGATAAAAAAACTTACTCAAGCACTTATATGCACAGAATATAAGAGCAAAATGAATGCCTTTGCACTAAAGATACGGTAATTGATGATGGTATTTGAAACAAAAATATCCAATACAATTTTTTTATTTATCCAAAGGTTTAGAAGAAAATTTACAATTTTTAAAGCACCCACATTTTCAGATATTATACTCGTATAAAAAGCAAATGATTGGGATTTTGAATACTTTTCTTAGACGTGTCTACTGTCATGCCATCTGCTGTTTTTGAGTAACATTCATGCTCCTGTTTAAATAATGCTCGTTTCTATCTTAACAGTTATAAAGTTTTTCTAAACCAGGTCAAAAAATATGAAAACATTAATCTTTTGGTTGTTGAGATTAAATGTGAAAACAGATACCTAATGTATTAAAGCTTTTCGTTTCAAATTCCTATCGCCCCTTAAAGCAAGACACTCAATGCTTTTACTTCCTGTGTATATGTATACTCACACACATACATGTTTACACACACATAAAGTATTTCTGATTTATATTTAAGTGTATTTTTAACTTAGGAAGCAAAACATTATATTATATGACGATACTGACATTTGAACTTTAATATAAAATATAGATGATTCTTTCAAGTTTGTCACATCCATAACCAACAAATTAAAAAACCACTATTTTAGAATAGTAAAGAACTGGTTAAAACAAGTAGATTTTATTGAATTGGACTGTCTAGAAATAACAAACTAGGTAGTAATGCATAGGGAATATAAAATTCCTATGGCATTTCCGCAGATTTTCGTCTATTCACGAGTAATGATGACATTCCCTTCAATGCACTTTTAGGCTGGCTAATAATATCCTCCATACTACTGGTATACAGGCTGTCAATGCAAGATTTAACCAAATGAATGAACTTAAAATACATTTCAGTCAGTGTCTTAAAAAAAAGGCTCATTTTGGAACTTGAACACAGAATCCTGTACTGAAATTCTTTCAATACTGCTCTTTTTGTATAGGAACTCTTGAAATTTATGCTCACTAGTATGGTCAAGTAATAAACGAACTAATTATTATTATTTTAAGTAAATTATATAAAAAAGACCCTTTACTTTAATATATACAATATACTGGTACTTCATGACAATAGGTAGAATAGAGTTTATACTAATAGTGGTGGTGTTGTTGCATTATTATGTTGGTTTGTTACATTGTTGTTATTCTTATATTGCTTCTATTGTATTTTACATTGCTGTTGTTTTACTACTGCTAATATACACAAGATGTACAAGATTTCATACTAAAATAACCTGCAAAATAATGGAACAAAATAGTTTATTTTTCTTTTAAAATGTGTAGAAATTCTTCAAGTTTTATTTTCTGCCTCAGCAAGTCTCAATGTGAGCACCATATGTAGCTCCGCAGACAATAAGACAATATCTTATTTCCTTACAAATGCTGAATTATGTCAGGCATTGTGATCAATGATCCTCTCTTTCGGACGATGCAGGTTACATTTTTTACACATTCCCATTTGAAGAAATGTGTGTGGGTGGTGATAATACACGATTATGCACCAACATGCACCACATTCACTTTCAGGTAACACAAATGTAATTTGCGTGAATTTCATATTCTATTATAGCATGCTGACTTGCCATGGCATAGAAGTGCCCCCTAAGTGGTCAAGAGGGGATGTGGTCGGTGGAGTTGTCTGACAATTTTCCCAGCTAGGTCACATGGACCAGCTAACTAGCAACAGGTGTGGTTCTCCAAACAGTTTGGGGGGTGTGTGAAGGTGATATAATCGCCATAATATAAAAATATCGTGCCTCATTACAACTATTGTATTTTTTCCTACATCACTCTTGATTCCAAGGAAAAGTGCAGTTGCATCCTTTCAATCACTCACAGAGCATGACTGTATGTTAAAACATTTGAAAAAAATAGGAATTTTTTCTTCACCACTTTGTCCATTGTGCAGTTTCCAGGAAGAAATGCATCAGAATCATCTTCAGCAATGTCCAGCCCTTTCCTCTAAACCCAATGTATCTGAGAAATATTGGAGAGCAAGAAAGTTAATGGCTGTATTGCCAAGAACTCAGAATTAGTCAACAGCATTCTACTGTAACAATTAATGCTGTCACTGATATGGAATGTAGCTTCATCTGTGAAAATTAAATGTTCTAAGCAGTCCTGTCATTAGAAATTTATTTAATTTAGCATGTAATTCGCAAATTCGACACTTTCGGAATGAACTTTGATTTTTATCTAATGTTTGAATTGAATCTTGGATGCATACAAACCTATCCTTCTCTCACTTCCTACAAACCCTGACATCACACCCACGGATATGTAGGGATAAATGAAAGACACTGTTTACTCAAAGAAAATATGTGACCTGCATCACTTGAAAGAGAGAATCACCAATGTGATAACAACTCTCAAGCCGGACATGATTTAGTATACTTGGAGGGAAATTAAGTATTGTCTTGATTTCTTCTGATTTCTCAGACCGACATTTTCTGTGGTAGGAAACAAAACTTTGATAGTTTCTACACATTTTGTTGGTTGAGTATGCAATACTGGGCACCTTTATTTCATGACTCCATATTACTGTGATATTATACCATAATCAAGACCGTATTTACACATCGGCCCAGGCCCAGGCCAGCAAATTAGTAAGAGCAGCAGTATTTTGAGAAAAGAAAAGAAATCAAGTGGAACATAAATTTTAACATGCTACTGCGCCTGCTTTAGATAATAGCACATGTTAAATTGTTGTCACATGCCACTTTTTTACAGTTTGACTGCTATATGTCTACGATTTGCTCAAGTTAATTGATGGGGGGCACAAAATTTCTTCAGGCTCATGAGTGTAATACTACCTAAATACAGGACTGGCCATAGTGATCATGATATTATTATTATTATTATTATTATTATTATTATTATTGTTATTATTACTACTATTATTATATCCGAAGACTTGAAGTAAATAAGAATCTAAGTGCCATTTTCATATTTTCTATAAAAATGGACTATTATTTACCTTGAAGCTATTGGCATATAGGTCTAAACATTTCACGATCTATGAAGACCTAATAAAACAATAAAGAATGATATATAGACTTTGATCTTTATTTATGTTACAGGGCTAGGTACATAAATTTTTATTCCAGTAAAAATACAATTTTCACAAATTTGACCCTTACACTTTTATTTACTTCCAAGTCTTCATCTGCATCTCATTCTTACAGAAATATATTCTGCGTCTTTTACAGATTTCGGTAATAACACACTGTAATCATACTGACTCGCAATGTAGTAGATTTTAAGCAGTGGGATTCTTTTGAAGTTTATAAAGGTGCCTATGGTTGAAATTATTACGGGTAGGTAGTACAGGCACTCTAATGACTTTCCACATCCATATAATTTCTTTATTACAATATTTTATACACCAATATCAGAATCTATTGGTCATTAGAGTCTGAATAACTTTAATTCTCATGATTACAATATATTTTGCGCAGAAGATTGGTGTATATCTGTAAATACTATCTTTCTTAATACATTCTGAATTTCTTACATTCTAGACGACATTTTTCTGTCAATTGGTGTATTTTATACTAGTTAAAGTAATGGTAAGCAAGCCCGACTTTGAAACAAGCAGGCCCGGGTTCAAATCCTGGTTGGGACAAGTTACCTGGTTGAGGTTTTTTCCAGGGTTTTCCCTCAACCCATGAGCAAATGCTGGGTAACATTCGGTGCTGGACCCTGGACTCATTTTCCTGACATCATTCAGACACTAGATAACCATAGATGTTGATATAGTGTTGTAAAAAAAAAAGTAGAGCTCTGCTAGTGATTTGTGTTCCTTGTGCTTTGCAGTATCTTGTATAGCTATCTTCCATTTAATTTCTTAAGATGTATTTTCGACATTTATTGATTGATTTTGTTATATCATTGTTCTCATTGTCACCATCACCATCAACACCAATAATAATAATAGTAGTAGTAGTAGTAGTAGTAGTAGTAGTAGTAGTAGTAGTAGTAGTAGTAGTAATAATAATAATAATAATAATAATAATAATAATAATAACAACAATAATAAATTAATTGCACCAATAGTTTACATTGCACCCATAGTTAAACATTAATAATTAAGGATATAATTGTGTTTAGAAACCATTTGTGATGTAAAGAATATTGCATAACATACTTTTCCTATGGCACACTAATTAATTTTGTGCGAGATCATGCGTATTTGCTTGTTCTCCGCACAGAACCAATACACGGTAAGTGTGAAATACCACATTCAGTATTCCCAACGTAACACACATAACAATTTCCCTCTTCTTACCGCTTAAGCGCACATTCATTTTACTGCTTTAGGCTTTTAACATATTATTTGTAGAGACGTTTAACATAGTAATAATTATAAATTGGAAACTTACCATTTCACCTAAATTGCAATGTTAATTATTGTTTTTAAATATTTGCAAAAATTAAGTAAAGTCTACTACTCCACGAAACTTATTGCATTCCTGATACAAGTAACATTAAGGAAGCTGTGAAAAAATCAACAAGATTCCAGATGCCGATGTTATTACTGCAATATGTTATATAAATAATATTGTTGAAATATTAAAATGAAAAATAAATCATTACATAACCTTACCGTTTGTTTTAAGTTCGCATTTATAGACTGGGGGGAAAAAAAGACAGACGTATATCACAGCCTGCTGGAGTATAGTAAACACAGAAAACATTTTATAGCAATAATGTTGAAGAAAGATATTTTGGTTTTCCGAAGTTGCTGTCATTAAACAGAAACCAACATGGAGATTTCATTGCAACTAATTAGAAATTCGTCTTTCAGGTATGTAATAAATGATCTTCGCACAAAATAATGTACGATACACGAGCAGTATGTTTGTTTTCATGTTCTTGGAAATTAAAAAAGCTCAACTACGTTTCGCTTTTTCAATCTTTTCCTCGAACATGAAAACCTCAACATACCGCTCTTGTAACGTATCTTACTATTTAATACACCCAACAACAATGAATAACTAAAATTTAAAAGTTCACATGCGTTAGAAAATAATTAAGGAGGTGAGTAATTTTTTTAATGAAATCCTCAAATGTGATAAAGAGTACCTCAGAATCTCACATTAACCACGACTAGTTTGATACCAACTGCTCTGAAAATGTAGTTTGAAGAAACTGATAATTAATTGAAAGAAAACAATTTCAAAAATGTTCTTTGCATACCAAAATGCGTATTCAACTACGACGATGACAATAATTAAGAGTAAAGGAAATGATTGAATGTGGTGCAAGGGAAACAAAAATATCCCACGAAAAGTTATTTCGAACACTTTGTCTACCACTTGCTGATATACAAAGCTAGGTCTCTGGTGTAGTGTGTTGACTCTCCTAGTTCAGTTAATTGTGTCATATTACTATTACAGTATTATTATTATTATTATTATTATTATTGTATTATATTTATTAACATTCCATGGTATTCGTACATGCTTCACAGCTAGAATATGGAACAAGTCAAAAAACTTAATACTACTATAAAGTCTTAATTTATAGTCACAGTCTAGTTGAAATATATACAGAAGAAATCTACGATATAGTCTACTATACAACAAGAAGTATTAGTATCAATTTCATTAAGAGTTGTTGAATATCATGAATTCACATACAGAATAGAAGGCGTGAGAAATTAGGTACTTCTTTAATTTGGCCCTAAATAATCTTATGTTTTGAGTTTCATTTTTTATATCCATAGGGAGGCTATTAAAATTGTTTACTGTCATATAACGCACTTCTTTTTGATAGCACGATAAACTTGCCGATGGAGTAATAAAGTCATTTTTTGAAGCATATTTATGCTATGAACTGTTGAATTAGTTACAAAGTTTTCACGATTACATATGAGAAAGATTTATTAATGAAAAAATATACTGAAAAAAAAAATATATATATATTTGTAGTTTTTTAAAAATAATCCTACACGATTCGCTAGATTTGGCACCTACTATTATTCTAATTACTCTTTTTTGTAGTAGGAATATACTGTTACTATCTGTGGAATTTCCCCAGAATATTATTCGAAAACTCATTATCAAGGGGAAGCACGCAAATATATTGTTTTTAAGGTATTGATATTTACTATCTTTTGCATAGACTAATAGCAAAACATGCTGAATTTAGTTTGGGGGTAATTTCTTTAATATGATTTTTCCAATTTAACACATTATCGATTTTTAAACCAAGAAATTTGGCTGTTGTTGTTGTTTCTATTAGGGACCTATTGTTAATTATTGTGCTTGTAATTTGCGAGGTTGAATTTGGACAGGATTTAAAATGAATTATGTTAGTTTTGTTACAATTTAATACTAATGTGTTGACTGAGAACCAGTCACATATTTTGAGGAGAATTTCCTTTGGTGAAGATTGGAATGTGTTCGAGTTATTGGCTGTAATTATTATACTTGTGTCATCTGCGAATAAAATAGGATGATCCCTACATCTTTTATTGGGGGGGGGGGGGTAAGATCATTTATGAACACTAGAAAAAATAGAGGACCTAATATTGATCATTGAGAAATTCTATTATTAATAGTTCCCCAAGTCGAGGTAGATTTCATAGTCGTATTTATTTCGACTTTCTGTTTCCTATCTATGAGGTATGAGTGAAACCACTGTTGTGCAACGCCTTTAATTCCATAATAATATAATTTGTCTAGCAACATTTTATGATTTATACAGTCAAATGCTTTAGATAAATTACAGAAAATCCCTCCAGCTTGTACTTTTATATTAACTGCCTACAGAATTTTGTCAGTTACACTAAATGTTGCATTTTCCATGCCTTTATTTTTCCTAAATCCAAACTGTTTTGGCACTAAAATGTTGTATATTTCTAGATGATAATATAATCTTTTTCAAAGATTTTGGAGAAGATTGGTAGAAGTGATATGGGTCTGTAATTTTCTGGAGACGTTGTTTCTCCCATTTTGAAGATAGGAATAACCACTGAATACTTTAAATTCTCGGGGAATATATCATTGAACATTGAATAGTTACATAAATAACTTAGTGGCCTAGTTATAATATATGAACTCGCTTTTAATATTTTGCTTGTTATTTCATCATACCCTGAGGAGCTTTTTCACTTTAGATTTTTAATAATTTCAATTATTTCTTGTTTGTTTGTTGGAAATATTTGAATATTTGGGAATTTTGTCGGAAAATATTGTGTTGAAGAGTCTAAACATTATCTTGGAAGATGTTGAGGTTATCAGTTATTGTAAGAAAACATTTGTCAAATATATTTGCAATTTCATTTGGGTCTGACGTTTTATATTGTTAGATATAAGGATATAGTTTGTTACTTTACTTTTTGATCGTCCACTTTCCTTTTTAATCATGTTCTAAGTTGTTTTGATTTTATTATCAGAGTTTTGTATTGTTATATTAAAGTGTAATTCTTTAGCTTTTTGGATCACTTTGTGTAATATTTTTTAATAATTTTTATAGTGTTGTTTTAAGTTTGTATCATTATTATTTCTGCTCTGTATGTATAAAGATCTCTTGGTTTTGCATAACATTTTAATACCTAGTGCAATCTATCTATTGTTGCATTTTTATACTTTACAGAAAAATTGGATTAAAAGATATTTAGAAATGTTTTATGGAACTCGTTGAATTTACTGTTCATATCACTTTGACTATATACTGATTCCAATGTTTCATTTTTAAGATTTATTTCAAAATTATTTAATGATTTCCTGTTTATATTTCTGAATCTCACTTTAGTTGTTTTTTGATGTGTTAATATTTATATTTAGGAGTTGAGCATCATGATCCGAAAGACCATTGATTATTGGGGTTGTTTGTGATATAGTACCTACCTATTCTTTCTTTTCCGATAAATATGTTGTCTATTGCAGTAGCTGAATCTCCTTGTATTCTGGTCGGAAAATTTACTGTGTAAATTAAATTGAAAGATGCTAGCAATGAATTTAGTTGATCTTTCCTATTGCTTTCTGTTAGATAATCGACATTGATGTCTTTGCAAATAATGCATTCATGTTTCAGTTTCTGTAAGTATTCCAGTGTCTTTTCCAATAAATGAATAAAATTTTCATAGTCTCCAGATGGCGCTCTATATAGACATATCACAATAAAATGTTATGTTTAATTTTCTAATTCAACAATTATTATTATTATTATTATTATTATTATTATTATTACTTTCATATCACGTATTATTATTATTATTATTACTATTATTGTATTTGTTTTTTTTAGTAGGTTATTTTACGATGCTATATCAACATCTTAGGTTATTTAGCGTCTGAATGAAATGAAGGTGATAATGCTGGCGAACTGAGTCTGGGGTCCAGCACCAATAGTTACCCAGCAATTGCTCATATTGGGTTGAGGGAAAAACCACGGAAAAAATCTCAACCAGGTAACTTGGCCCAACCAGGATCGAACCCGGGTTGTATTTGTTGTTGAATATAAGTTTCATTCTTCCTAAATATTACATACATACCAGTAATTAAAAGATTCAATTAGTCATTCAATTTTCATTTCAACAATTCCTTTTCTTTCATTTGGTTTTCTTACTTTTTCCTCACCTTTCTCATTTTTTCACAATTCTTCGATCTCATGTACAGTAGATTATTATAATGTAATGGAATTTAAACATAACAGGTATTTAAGTGAACAAGTTAAAATAGCTAATAAAATTTTCATATCGGAAAATACACATAACACACATCTGATGTCAATTTTATGGCTACTGGCGTCTCCTCACCACAGGAAGCCAGAGTTCGATCTGAGCTGTGAGATATGTGGTGGAGAAAGAGGTTGTGGGGTAAGTTTTTTCCAAGTATTTTCATTCTCCCTGCCATTTTACTCAACCACTGCTTCATTATAGCCATGTAATAATCTGAACAGCTTCTGTAGTTAAAAAAAAGTCAAGTAAGGAACTGCAATTTAACAATACTTTCAAGATACAACGAAATGTTCAATAACAAACTTTAATTTAACAACACTTTAATATTACAGAGTCAATGGAAAGGCGATTTTGTAATAGCAAAATAAGAATAAGGAAAATTGAAATACTCAGAAAAGGTCTATTCACTGCCACTTTGTCCACTACAATTGTCACAGAATTTGTTGAAAATTAAACCCAATTCATATAGCAGGAAGCTACAAACTAAGTCTTTATCTCGGAATCTTAAGTAAACCTGGGAAAGTACTTCTGCAGCTTCCAAATTATTTTCTATCTATGTGATAATTTAATTCATATAATTATGCTAACAACAAACAGCGTCTGAAGTTGAGTGTGTCATTAAAAGAAAACACAACAGTAACATAAAATTTATGATAGTATACATACAACTTCAACCATCGTTAATTTTCTAAAATTTCATTGCGAGGAAAGAAAAAAAAAAAAAAGAGAGGAAGAAGACTACTCTCGTCTGATTATTGCATTTATGTATGTAATTTTACACAATTTTTAAACAAAAGTTTTGTTTTCAATTTTTTTTAATGTCTTAAATTCCTAGCATTAAGAGAAGGCATATTAACATCTTCTAATGTCTTTTAATGTCCTACTTACATTTTACATGAAATTTTTCACGTAGAATTCCAACAAGATCACGTACATTTTAAAGTTGGTAAATATTTTTACTTCATTCTTACTTCGAAAGGAATTTCACTTAATAATTAATTACGTTTCATTATCTTCTCTTTCACTACTCTGCTACTCCATTGCTTTCTTTTAACTTAATTTTTTCCCTTCCACAAGTCTCTTATTACGTCAATGGATAAAATGTGGAATTGAGCAGTCCTTAATATAACTACAAGCATCTTATAATTATGAAGTTTTGTACTTGGGGTTGTGACACTGTAAATCTAACAATGCGAGGAAATACACTATAATGAGCAAGGGTATGGAACTAGTTTCTTGAGGAATAAAGAGAATGTGGGTTTATATACAATATCATTAACATTCTACTGCTATTTGGCATCTGACACATAACCATTCTGTTTCATTTTATCCATAACTTGAGTATCAAGTTTAGGATCAGAAAGTAATTCATGCCCACCATTCACCCACTGCTCAGCAAATAGAACATCTGCTATTATCCAACCTTCCCGGTTCATTCTGGGTGATGTGACTAAACATTCAGCTTCTGGAAATAGCTGAGCAACAAGCCTAAAAAAGAATAAAAGATCTGGTAAGTAATCTAATATTTCAACAGTTCAAAATATACTTCAATACATTTTACATTAACAGATAAAGTGAAAACAGAAGGTATTATTTATGTACTGTATATCTTGGAATAAGCAAATTCCTTCTGCCTGACCAAAGGCATCATGCAATGCAATGAGCAAGTAAAGCAAAGTTTATTTCTGAAATTGAGAGGAAGATATGTTCTCAAGACTAAAGATATGTACGAAAAAGCTTTAACAATCGTACTAGAAGTTAATTCTTAGCACAACATCACGAAATTGCTCTTCTCTACTCTCAAGGGACAGTTGTTTATAGATTATACAGGGTAATGACAAGGACAATAAACACAGATACCGGTAATCAAAATCAAGAATAATACAAAATACACTGAATAATGGTGCAGTAATAAAATCCAGAATCATAAATTTACTACATTACACAAAAATGTATGTACTTACAAATAGTTTATAGAGAACCCAGAGGTACATTGCCGTCCTCATATAACCCCGCCATCGATCCCTATCCTGAGCAAGATTAACCCAGTCCCTGCTGTATATCCCACTTCTCTCAAATCCATTTTAATATTATCCTCCCATCTATGTTTTGACCCCCCCCCCCCCCAAAGCTTTTTTTCTCTTTCGCCTCTCAACTAACATGCATTTCTGGATTCTCCCATACGTGCTACAAGTCCTGCCCATTCAAACGTCTGGATGTAAAGGTAAAGGTATCCCCGTAAAATGCCATGAAGGCACTTGGGGGGCATGGAGGTAGAGCCCCATGCTTTTCATGACCTCGGCACTAGAATGAGGTGGTGTAGTCGGCACCACGCTCTGACAGCCTTTTACCCCCGGGAAATAATGGATGTAATATTTCTAATTATATTGGGTGAAGAATACAATGTGTGTAGTTATGCGTACAAAAATGTACACTAATCTTAAAAAAAAGTAACATACAGTATCTGATTTGAATTAGTAACTCGAAAAAAATTAATTAGTCATTTTCTATGGTTTTTCCATTCATTTTTTTTATGTATATTTGGATGTAACTTACTCGGTATGAGTTCATCAGACAATAAAGAATTATTTTACTGTCCCAAGTAATTGATATCTTCATTCGAAGCATTCCGTCGCTGTCTAGAGGTTTAGAGGTACTAACTTTTTCCCCATTTTACAATGGTAGATTTTGAAGACAATATTGTTTTCTACATAAGTTTGTAACACTTGACATAAATGAATAAATCTGTCAAGTGACAAACACAGTACGTATTACTTTTTCATGTTTCAAGCTACAAGGAATTAAGGGGCATCAGAGTGAAAAGAAAGTTGTTTGAACAAAAAGAGAACAAGGTTCTGCTGATATGCGTTATCATTATCGGAGACAAAGAAAGCTCTATTCACAACGAGAGAGAGAGGGGGGGGAGGGAGGGAGAAAGAGAGAGAGAAATTATGGTTAATCAAGCCACATAATCCGACCTTGGATAATCGCGAGTTAACTGTAATATACTCAGAAGTATCGAGAAAGCAACATTCTGTACCATACCTGCGTGAAGTAAGGCATTATAAAATGAGCGAAGTTTTGAGTCTTCATGGGAAAAGAAATGTTCTCATGAAATTTCGGCTAGTTTAAGGGATTGGTGCCTACCCAGCATCGTGATAAATTTGGAGAGCTACAGAGGCATATAGGCCATAGGCACTGACTATACAGAAAGAAGTAGGCGTGTGCCCCTACGAAGTCAACGAATGCCCTCAAGAAACTCACGACTGCAGAAGTTGCCCCAAACATCATAAAATTATTTAACATAAAATATGTAAAGTTATTCTGTGTAAAAAGAATGCGAATTTCCTAATGATTATTTCACACAGTCTCGGTTATATGCACTCTGGGTATGTTTTATTATAATTCACAATGATTTCATCATTACACTTGGCTCTACAAAGATTTCTAAATAAACAAATACATAATATTAAACATTTTCGTCTTCTCATATCCTATTCTCCTACCTTACATATTCTAATAGTATATGAAATATTTTGTAGCCATTTACGAAGTATTATTCTTTCAAATTAATTTCATGTTCAAAAACTACACTCCGTGTCAGACCAGCAAGTTACCGTGCATTTGGAATAGAGAACTATGTTGCTTATTAAATAATAGCTCTTGGAAGAAATGTTTAAAGGACCTTTATATATTGCAACTCAGCAAGTACAGAACTGTAAGCTTTAAACCATCACTCCATCTTGATTGACAGTTACCGCTTGTCGCTGGGCTCGTGCAAACATATTACTATCCTGTTTGAAAGTGTCAATTGCCAATCTATCCGCTGTTGTAGTTTGTGTAAATATTGCGTATTTTTCGTATACAATTAGTTTTTAGTTTAGTTTAGTTTAGTTCATCTTCAAATCGCTGTGTAAGAATAAGTCATGTAGTGCCTTCAGTAAGTTTACTATTTGTATATATGTATCCATTGTTGTAGTTTTGTGTAAATATTGCGTGTCTTTTTGTATACAATTAGTTTTAGTCTAGATCATATATAAAACAGATCAGCCAAGCTTATATTAAATTTGGACGCAACTGGAAAATAACGGACGCTATGCGTCGCTAGTGTCGAGAAATGAGCTTGCGATAACAAACACTAGATGGCAGAGTACCTGAAAAGTTGTTGTTGTTGTTTTCTAATGCCAGGCGTTTGACAATAAAGTCATTTGACCTCTTGCACTCCAATATTTTTCAAAGATATTATCATGACCAGCCACTGAAGCACAGATTTTGAGGTGTTCCGAATCCAATTCTTGGTTTGAGTTGTACAATGGACAGTTAGGGGACTGATATATTCCAATTCTATGCAGGTGTTTGGCCAAACAATCATGGCCTGTTGCCAAACTAAATGCAGCTACAGACGATTTTCGTGGTAAATCGGGAATTAACTGTGGATTTTGATGCAGATAGTTTCATTTTTTCCCTTGGGATTGAGTTATCAAATTTTGTTTGTTGAAGTCTAAGTATGTAGATTTAATAAATCTCTTCACAGAGTAATACATAGATTTAGTAACAGGTCTGTAAGTAGCAGTGCTGCCCTTCTTTGCTAAAGCATCCGCATTCTCGTTTCCCAGGATTCCACAATGGGATGGTATCCATTGGAATACAATTCTTTTATTGAGTGATATTAATTGAGAGAGCATTTTAGTTATTTCTGCTGTTTGAGATGAAGGTGTGTGTTTAGAGACGATTGATAGAATAGCTGCTTTGGAGTCTGACAATATAACTGCATTCCTAAATTTATTGATGTGGCATAGAAGATTCCTGACACATTCATTTATTGCAATGATTTCACCATCAAAACTTGTTGCTCCATATCCAAGTGATCTATAAAGTGAGAAGAGACAGCACGCTGCACCGGCACCTTGTTCTCTGGAGATCATGGATCCGTCGGTGTATAAATGAAGCCAGTTTTGTGGGGGGTACCTAATATTGTCTCTAAAGACAATTGTTTCAGTATTTCAGTGTTTACTTCTGATTTCAGTATTTCTTCTGTTAAATTTAGATTATATTCTATATTTAATAGAGTTAAAGGGTTTGGTTTAATTTGTAAGTTTTCTTTTAAATTCGGGATATTGATTTTCTGTTTTAATTCTTGAACAATGGATATGAAACTTTTTTGAGTTTTCAATCTACAGAGAGAACTGTATGAATGCCAATTGTTTCCTGGTAATTTGATAAGTTTTTCATATTGAATCAGTGCCTTTTCTTCTATTGTCATTTTGATGCTGTTAATATTAGTGAGGAATCTCATAGAATCTATTGGCGTTGTTTTGATTCCACCAGTAATGAGTCTGAGAGCTTGGTTTTGAACATATTCTATGTCGTTTATGAAAGGTGAAGTAATTAAAATTTCTCCACACTGGCTGTATAAACATTTTGTATGTAGTGTTCAAAGTATTCCTAGAGTACATAGAGTAATACCACAGTCTACTATATAGTAGACTGTGGTAATACGACTGTGGGATGACTTTTTTACGTCATGCCACCTCCAAATTTCTTTCTCATTGTAATGTGAGGTCATGTTACAATAAGACTTTGATGTGTCGCTAACTTGTGGCATACAGAAGCTTGTTTTACCCAAATTCATCAACACACATAGATGACATTTTGGTACATGGCTGATATAATGTTGTTTGCGTTCAATATATAATCTGTCATCATTTGATGTACGATATCTAATTGTTTTTAAATTTCAGTATACAATACCTCCCTAGCAACAATTATCACAAAATACTAAAAAGAGCAGATTTGTCTGCATTTGTTGAATGCATATCATGATGCTCACGAAAAGGCACTAATTTATTTTGTGTGAACAAGATTACAATTTTTGAATATGAAGGAAAAGCAGGTATCCCTCTTCTGAAATTTATCCGAAAGGGGAAGAATTACAACTCCCTCCCCCCAAACATGTTTCCTCTTTTCTAGGCCTACATGTTTTCATTTTATAGGTGTATTATATGATGCGATATGGAAGCAGATAAATAATAACTGTATGTTTCTCGTCCATATTAAATTCAACGTGTTCATAACGTAGACCTGATATATTGCTTCATGTAGGCTACACAGCTGGCAGTGTTTTTTTACGAATAAGCGGTCGTACTAATCATTTTCTTTTCATCTGAACTATTGCTAGAATATGCGTTTGTGCTTGTATTTGCTCTGTATGTTGTTAAATAACTACTGAACATCGTCTTTGGTTAACAAATTGTTCTAGTATTCGTTTCATATCAGTCTTACGGTATTGAATTATGTCCATAACGTGGGCGAGATAATATCAGGCTGCAAAATTCGCTCTGAATGCATTTTTTTACACTATTTTCTAATTTTCAACAGATTTACGATACCCTGTGTGGTTTCTCTGCCAATGCAGAGTTAATTGCAATATACGGTAATTCTGTTATTTTCCTGACACTTTTATATATCCGTTCTCATAAACGTACTGATTTAGATTCTTTACCCTACTGTAGGTATTTTGCTCTTTACAAATCATCGTTAGTCAAATGAAATAGCCTATAATAGTTGTTTGTAACGAATTAGTAGACAACCTCAATCCCTCCTGACCGCTTCCCTTACGAATTTCTTTCTCACTTTAATCAAATTTACTTTATACTGGTCCTTAAATTACTGAAACTAGTGCTGAGGTAGTTACGGTGATTTCTGAAGTGAAAATCGTCCAATTTATAAGGGTGAAATCAAAAATAATTTTTGTAGCCTTTCCTTGTCCTTAATTGGAAATTTGAGTAACTTCATATGACGACCATATTTCTTCCTTCTTCTGCGGTTAACATAATCGCAGATGGACATTTCTAAATGAAGTTTGTTACACAGATACCTTCGAGACAATATTGACACTTGAAGTTCTTTATATAGTTCATCTATAAGAGTTAAACTAGCGCTGAGGTAGTTTCCTTCATACTCAGCTTATTCACCTTGCATACATGAGTCTGTAACAGGTTAGGTTTGGTCAGTGCTGTCATGGTAATTTTTTTCTTGGCCATACACCCCACCCCTTGTTTTCTCCCTTGAAATATATTTTACTCTCCTCTCTCTATCTCTCCAATTGTCATTTAATTATTTTTTTTTAACATTAAAGAAGAAGTAAAGAAATTGTTTTGCTTTACAATTTAATTGTACAAGTTTGATTTAAAGAATACACCATGTAGCACCACCATTGATGCACACTTGTCTCGATGAATCTTGGAGTGTATATTTGCAGCACTTCTTGTTTTTCAACCATTATTTTATATACTTCTGGATTCCATTGCTGAAGAGGTGGATAATTTTTGTTTATGAACATCAAACAAAATAGGCCTACTGGTAGGTACAGTAGGAACAGGAAGAGATGATCTAAGATCTGTATACATCTCCACATACAAAACTTAGGCACCCATATGCCGTATGGCTCCTTATAGACAAAATTTTCATTTCCCCATACGATTAATTAAAAAAAATTGTAGGTTCCATACGATATATGGCCTCGTGTGGCCTCCATGACAGCACTGGGGTCAGTTAGTTTAGGCACTTTTACACCTTGCATATACAATCAACTGCATCTCCACAAAAAAATTCCTTATAAATTGAACGGTTTTCACTTCAGAAATCACAGGAACCGCTTCACCCAGGTAAGTAGTTAGCAGTTAATCATTTCAAAGCTCTTGTTATATTATGAAATAGCATCACACAATGCTGCCAAAATAAATGTTCCCAGTGTTAAAATTACAGAGTGTAAATTTCGCTTAGGACAGTTTTTGCTCTGGAAAATTAAAGGAAACAAACAGTATATCAAACCAGCAGCTGAGACACAAAGCACCTGAAATTCGAAAGTGGTTAAAATTTTTTATATTTCGTTCTTTCTTATTTACCAGCAACAGAAGTACCGGTATCAGATTTTTTGCAGAGCTAATATCAGAGGCCCCTCCTATTAGAGAATGTTTTGAATATTATTATATTCTGGAAAACTACATTGGCACATCAACCTCCCCTCCCCCCGCCTGAATTCTGGGCTGAAGCACAAAAATTTCGAAATGTACAAACTACAGATGCGGCAGAATATTACCACAATGGTCTTCAGCAAGAATTTTGTAAGACATATCCAAATATCTTCATGGTCATTATATGTATTAAAATAAAACATATACTACATGTTGTTGTTGTTTTCTAATGCCAGGCGTGTGACAATAAAGTCATTTGACCTCTTGCACTCCAATATTTTTCAAAGATATTATCATGACTAGCCACTGAAGCACAGATTTTGAGGTGTGAAGTAAGCTTACCTACTAAAAATGAGAGAAATAGAAATGGGAAGGACAATAAAAAAAGTGGAATGGACAAACACTAAGAAACTATTCATCTTGAATCAGTATGAACAATAGGACACTTTTTTTTTTTTGGTGCTAGTGGTATAGAATATGAAATTAAGTTGCATCAATAAGTTTTTCGAGTTTAGCATTACTTTAAGTATTTATTGTCCCCCTGTTGGAAAGATGGAATTACTTTGTTTGAAACTTGATGAAATTTTATTGTACCTTAACTCAATTTATTAAGGTACAATAAAATTCAAAATAATAACTGCAGACCATTTTAAAATAAATCTGTTGGATGTAAATTATTTCTTAATTTATTAGGACCATAAAGGTATTGTTACAAGCGATAGATTGAATCATTTTTATCTTAATAATTTAATGTAGGATGATTATTTCGGGAATTGTTATGCTCTAAATTGTGAGGATATTTTAATACTTTTTTAAAATATAAATTTGGAATATGTTTCCAGTTAGTAAAGAGTAATTCAGAGAGACAGAGGTCTCAAGCATATTTATTGACACGTGCCAGAATTATTAAATATGAAAAAAAGAGTTCTTGCACTAACATACTGTTTATAAAGTAACCAAATCTTAAGAAATACAGTATATGTACTGGTATTCTATATAAAGGCATAGGAGTGAATATAAATCTGTTTTAAGGAATTCCTATTTAATATTCCTGCTATAGGAACATGACAAAATAAATACAACGCAGCATGGAAGCTAATTCAACTCTTATCGAGTATTGTTGATGAGATGTGTTATGAAGATAGACTGAATCATTCAATATAAATGTATAAATAGGACGAATAATAATAGATTAATTTCAATGTATGTAGTATCAAAACTGAAAGTGGTAACTAGTCTATGAATGATGTCTTAACAAGTATAAATAAAATGGACTCTTGACAATAGACACACATTTGGCTTCAGTAATAACTAGGACTTCAAGGAATTTATGGTAGCTCACCTGTCAGGCAAAACTCTGAATAGTCAGCATTGTCGAACTATAGAAGCGCGATTAAAAAGTATTTTTTTCCCCACCCATTACATATGATTGCTTTTTTCAAGTCCCGGTAATAACATTATTAAATTAATTATCCCACATATTTGGGTGGTGCCTTTCTTTGTTTCTGACATAATTTATGAGAGTTTCTCTTTTACACTTCAATAGAGAAATACAACTTTCAGTGGACAATGAACGTGTAACTCTAATGGAACTCTAAGAACCACAGCATTAATGTTTTCTTCTTTTCTTTCATGCCCTTTAGTTTTTGTTGCAGATAACATCATGCTATTGGATAATTATACATGCACCTTTCTAATAAAATTGGCATATATTTCACTGGTCTCAGAAGTAAAATTAAATGTATAATAGCTTCTCGGTGAAAAATATTTACTGAAAATTATTGTAGGATTTGAATAGAAATGCCATTTCTCAGGCAAGGTTATTCGTGGATGACTGTATAATATATAGAAAAAATTAGTGATAAATCTTATATCACCGCCTTGCAAAACTAGCTTGACGTTATTGAAAACTGGACTACAACAAATAAAATTAAAATCAATGTGAGCAAATGTAAATCAATATGTATCCTTCTGTAAAACACAAAATTAAATTCGTCTCATATACCAATTAAATGGATCACCAGTGCCACAAGTAAACACTTAGGTACTGTATATATTTTATTAAATCTACATACTTAGACTTCAACAAACAAAATTTGATAACTCAATCCCAAGGGAAAAAATGGAACTCTCTGCATCAAAATCCACAGTTAATTCCCGATTTACCACGAAAATTGTCTGTAGCTGCATTTAGATTGGCAACAGGCCATGATTGTTTGGCCAAACACCTGCATAGAATTGGAATATATCAGCCCCCTAACTGCCCATTGTGCAACTCAAACCAAGAAATGGATTCGGAACATCTCAAAATCTGTGCTTCAGTGGCTAGTCATGATAATATCTTTGAAAAATATTGGAGCGCATGAGGTCAAATGACTTTATTGTCAAACGCCTGGCATTAGAAAACAACAGCAACAACATATTTTAGTAACAAACTGGTTGAAATAAGTCACTAATATTACAAGGATAGCCTGGAAAACACTACATTTCTTTATGCGTATTCTTAAGAAAGCTAACCGAAAGTCAAAAGAATTAATGTACATAACCCATAATGGTAGGCACATCTGACCGTGAAATGAATGGGCCCGGGTTCAAATCCTGATTGGGGCAAGTTACCTGGTTGAGGTTTTTTCCGAGGTTTTCCCCAATTGTAAAGCGAATGTCATGTAATCTATGGCGAATCCTCAACCTCATCTCGCCAAATATCATTTCACTATCACCAATCCCATCGAGGCTAAATAACCTAGTAGTTGATACAACATCGTTAAATAATCAATTTAAAAAAAGACGTCAGATAAGCAGAGGAAGTTACAAAAGCTTGTGGTGGCGAAGAATTTAAAGCGTCTGTGTTGTTAAAAAAAGGGAAGTACTACAAATGGCAGAAAAAGTGGATAGCCTATATTGATGTATTTGTTATGTGACATTACACAGGAGATATCACCACATATAGTTGTAAACAACCGTGGATATTTTAAATCTGAAAGTGTACTTTAGTGTAATCAAGTGTTGCTTTGTATAATAAGAATTGTAGGCACAGTGTATACGGTAAATCTCTATATGCATTTGAAAAGATTAGTAATCAACTTGACAGAAATGTTCGTGTGTCACAATATAATTTGTAATATTTTATTTGTTAATGGCACTGTTATTTTTATTAAAGTATGCGATTTAGCAGTTACATGTACTACACAAATGTCTTAACTGTTTCGAAAACAACTAAATGCATTTATGACATTTGGCACAATAATATGAACATTTTCCATTTTGGTAATAAATTAAGTGGCAAGAAAATGTTCATGTGTCACACCATATAATATTTCATATTTTTTACATTATTAATTATTCCTTTTCATTATGATTTTCTGTTTATATTTTGGAATGCTTACGTTAAAAAACAGTGATGTGTCTTTCATGAACTCCTAAGTATTTGATTAAATATCCTGTGAAGATCATAGTTACTTCGAAAATGTTACGTGTGTGACTATGGAATGACCCATCAGTATTGTTAGTATTGTTACAAATTACAAAACCTGAAACTGTTAGAATGGGATCAGGAGTAGTGACAAAAAAAATGTAATGTTGTAGGCCTACATCAACATGACTATTTTAATCCAGTTTCTAATAGTTTTTAACGTTTGAAGGCCTTTTGAGGTAAACAGTATTGAACATGTGAGGGAAGGGCTATTTCTTGGTAATGGATTAGACCTGTATATTTTATAATATTATTAACTATATATTGTTAAAGTACCTAGTAAATATCGTAATATGTATATTATATAATACTGTAAACGAGACAATATCACAGGCTGCAAACTAGATTATTCTTGTTTTTGTATAATTATACGAACATGTATGAAATAAACAAAACTACCATTGGTTAGGTTAGGATAGGATTACTTATACACCGTGTTCCGCTTATAAGTATAATAAAAGAAATAGTTATAATTTCATAACAATGCATGCAAATGGGTTAAGATTGGTACCATTGTAAAGAGGAAATTGGGAAGTTTTAATCCATTGTTGTTACTTATTTTTAGAAGACTCACGCATGCGCAGATCATTAAATAAGAGAATTCGTATCGTATCTTTAGTCAGTCAGCATGTGGACGCCACAGCAGAAAGCCTTTTGTGTGCTGTCATTAGCAGAACATAGATCCATAATTCGTGTACAGCGCTTCTTTGCTGAAAAGACAGTCACTGCAAACACGTACCTGGATATGTTGCAACTGTATGCTGTGCCACAACTCCCAGATGGAGCAATTTTCCAGCAAGATGGGGCTCCACCACACTTTGCCAACATGGTTCGCACATTCTTAGACGAACAATTCCCTGCAAGATGGATCGGAAGAGGATCACCGTACATCACATGGCCTGCCAGATCACCAGATCTAACACCACCTGATTTTTTCCTGTGGGGGTTTGTTAAGGACCAGGTCTACAGGACGCCAGTACGTGATTTGGCAGACTTACAAGAAAGAATTTATGCTGCTGTCAACAATGTTACACCACAGATGCTTCATAACACTTGGGTCGAGGTTGAATACCGGTTGGATATTTCCCGTGCCACCAATGGAAGCCATGTTGAGGTTTATGGAACATAAGGTAACAAAAATTCCCAGTTTTCATTCTTTGTAGCAGTTGGTTTCAACTATATACTTGTATTAATTCAGAAGTTATAGCTATTTCTTTTGTTATACTTATAAGCGGAACACTCTGTATATTGTAATCAGGCTATATGCACAAATTTTCCAATATACTACTATCATAACTAAATAGGTAATGTTAACATTAATTTTCATACGTTTTTGTGGTGCAAGTTAAAATAATTCAAAGTAAAGTATAACAAAACTCCGACAACATTATAATTATGAACGTCAAATTCTCTTATTTTATTTATTTTTCAGTGTTTAGTCCCTTATTTCCCATTGTTCTTTGGATTTATCATTAGTGAAATATCAATTAACGGATAAATTATGATATACACTCAGTTGATAATATAAATGATATTCACGACAAATATATAAAAACAGAAGAGATAACGAATCATAATTTAGCCAATCGATAACTTTATAACATGGTCTACATATTCTAGGTACATTGGCTTTGCGCGAGACTCTGTATTGTATTCTATTCAATACAAAGGCGTACTTTATCTTATCTCTTCGCTTTGCCCACGTGACAACTATAATTAGCTGCCTCGTTCCGAACTTGCCAAGGTCATATAGGCCAATAATATTTATCCATGGTCATCAGTTGTCGACAGTACATACCGTTGCTTACGAGATTATCTCATAAGCAAGAAATAATCGATTTAGACCGACCAGACTGGTTCAGAGTTCGTGTCTCGTGATGGTGTTGGTCACTGTGCCATCTGTTGACGATTATTGAACTACATCAAGCCGGCCTCGACTGCAAACTTTAAAGCCTATATAAGAGAGCTATCTGTTAGTATATATGATCTAGGGTTTTAGTTTAGTTCATCTTCAAATCGCTGTGTAAGAATAAGTTAGTGTAGTGACTTCAATTAGTTTGCTCTTTCTTGTCATACTGAAACAATGGAGAAGTCGCCAGAATGCTTCCAAAGATTGTGAACCCGGAAAAGAATATTGAGTTCCGACGAAAGAACAATGGTGTTAAAGGTGTATTTGTACTTTCGTACCACATTTTTATTCAGTGTAACTGAAGCTGCTAAACATACCGCATCAACCACAAAATTTTCTTACAAACTGGTGCTAACAATAAGAAAGGAATTTGAATTGAAGGGGAAACTTTCAACACCCGTGAAAAAGAAAAGCCAGGCATTCAAAAGACTCAATGACTCAGGCTGCAATAAGGAGTCTTGTGTATTTTACAGGAAAAACACACTGCCAACATTAAAAAATGTGAAAGCAGCCTTTGATAAAGACACAGACATGCCTAACGTATCAATTTCAATGTTACAAAGGATACTAAAGGATATGGGATTCGAGTTTACTAGAAGAAAGAAGAACTCCATGCTAATTGATAGAGACGACATAATTGCCTGGAGATACAGGTACTTGAGAGCTATTAGAAGTCGCAAGCAAACAATAGGAACATTGTTTACACAGATGAGACCTGAATAAATGCAGGGTGTACGACTTCAAAATCTTGGGTGGAAAGTACAATTGCCTCTGTTTCACAAGCCAGAAAAGAAGATCTGACGACTGGTAATAAGATGCCCTCAGGAAAAAGTAGATATATAATATTAGTCCATGCTGGTAATGAGAATGTTTATTCCAGGAGTTCAATTAGTATATCACGGAAAGAAAGATGGCGACTACCATGATGAAATGACTAGTGTTATGTATGAGAAATATTATGTGGACAAATTGCTTCCAAATCTTCCTGCGAATAGTGTTATTGTGTTGGATAATGTGTCTGTAAATTCGAAGAAGAATAAAAAAATTCCCGTGAAGAGGAACATTAAAGCAGAGATTAGATCGTGGCTCATCTCTAAAGCAATTCCTGTTGGTGAAGACATGCATAAGACAGAGCTACTGGCGATGGTGGTGTCTGTAAAGTCTCGATATGAACCCAAGTACATAATAGATGAAATGGCTTGAGCACATGGACATGAAGTATTGCGACTCCCACTGTACCATTGTGAACTAAATCCAATTGAAGAGGTGCGGAGTCAAGTCAAGAGGAAGGTTGCGCAAGAAAATACCACCTTCAACATAAATAAAGTGCGAGAGCTGCTGGAATCAGGAATCAAAGAAGTAAAGCAACAGCAATGGACTAATTACGTGCGGCATGTACAAGATGCGGAATAGCACTTATGGGAAATGGATGGCCTCCTGGATTTAATCCACGACGATGTAATCATCAATCTTGGTGAATCATCTGAAGAAAGTAACAGCGAGGATGAAGATTTAGGAGTTGCTCCTCTTCCTGATTAATGGTGCGTTACACTAATTTTATTCTTTAATTCAATTAGTTAAATTGTGTGCGTGATGTAAAAAAAAAACATATTTTTAGAATGGATAATATACACAAGGAGCCAGTATGCTCTGCCGTACTTGCCCTTCCCCCACATCCCTGGACAATTACCATTACTGATTGTTTGGCTGTGGTGTGAGGGTTTGTTGTCACATAAAGCCTACAGTAACTTGCTGGTCTGACACGGAGTATAGTATGCATCGAATGTTCAATGAATTAAAACCATTAAAATTTCATTTAACAAGTGACTCTTCTCCTTTAGAGAGCTCTAAAAAGTTCCCATCCATGGGGATAAAACAGACAACACAGGAACAAATATCAGGGTTGTCAGATTTTAGATTTACCAAGGAGAGACATCCCTTTTCCATCATATACAATACTTATGTTCAGACTTCGGGCTGTAAGTTACATCAAATTTCTCTACCGCCTATCTGAAGTGCTTGTGGCAATATTATGCTATGCCACAATAACAAAATGACTTAATCGTAGTTGTGACTATCTCACAGATTTCCCAAAAGTTTACCCACATTTGACAAAGCATTCAAAACTCAGTGTTTATTAATTTATTACAATTACTTATAGAATTTATTGATACCTAAATACCTTGTATGTTGAGCATTTATTTTGTAGCTTTGCATATTACTGGCCCAAACCCATCATTTAACGTACAGGATACATTTTCGGAGCTTATACATACAGTAAAGCCTGATATAGCACAGTCCGATTTACCGTGAATTCGTATTTAAAGCAGGGAAAGTATGTCCCCCAGTAAAAAACATAAAATATACAATACATTTAGTGGAAATCAATCTTAAAGAAATCAATGTAAAAGATAATACTGCTTAGAGCATTTCTGTAGTATGACGTGCTGCATAAACAGGTATATGCATAGCCCTTAGTGAATAATGACCTTTTCTTCAGGGTTGTAAAACTGCATTCCAAGGGATTTTGCAGGCAAAATGGGAAACAATTTGTGCCTTAACAAGTCATGAATGCATTTTGAAATTGACAGGGGGTGCGTTGGTTTCAGAGTGCGTAACTGATGAAGATATCATGAATGTTATAGGGTCATTCCATATCAAATCAACAAGGCACTCAACCCGACCGACTCAGATTTCTTTCAAAATTTGAGGGTTTGTTTGACCTGCCGCGCTAACTAAAACTGCCGAGTTTCATATGTCCTGTGCTTTTCGTTTTCTGTCAGTGGCGTTTCAAACATGAAGAAAAATCACATTTTTGTAAGCACGCCGCTCAATTAAAATTATATATCTCAACAACGTCTCCAGATAAATTTACAAAAATTGGGTGATACATTCTTAATATGTGATAGTTTTTATTACTTATATCGTTTTCTGCATGTATTCAATTACACTAAAAAAACATGGTGAAACAATTTTCATATATTCATATTTAAAAATGCAGGGGTTCTATTTTAATGAAAAAAAAATATATAGTACGCCTCAATTAGTGATATAATGAACTGATAAGTTTCAACTTGGAATCTTCATAGGTTATAAAGATAAAAATTATTATGTCACAGCAAGCGTAAGCTAACCGTATAAGTCGCGATAATTATGTCCCACACATTCGCTGTATTTAATTATATTTGATCATATTCTTGAATGTCGCTATGTAATTTAACATGTAGTACATAATTGGAATTTTTAAAATTATTACCTGAAATAAATTATTGTCACATGGATTTTGTTAAACCTGAAGTTCTGTAAGAAATGCTTACCTTTCATTGCTGAGATGAAATAGCCTGATCATCTTTCCAGACAGGATGATGCATTGTTCAACTGCATTTTAAAACTGCTTGGCAAGTATAATACCCATCCTAAACAGCAGGACTGTATGAAACTTGTGTTCCAGGCACTGCGGTGGATTTTGGAAATCGAAGAGCAAGCATTTTTTCCTCTTCAGTATAGCCTTTTTTAGTCACATAAACGGTATTAATGTTTGGGAGATGATGCCTTGTCCAGTTGTACAATTCCCTAGGTGTAGTTATTTGTTTATCGGATGGTCTCTGCAAACTACCACAAGCAGCAAACCTTTTAAGTGTCCCACCTACAACGTCGCATGCTCTTTTGCCATGCGATATGCAAAAATAATGCAATTCTGTTGGAAATCCAAAATCTTCTTCATGTAATGTGAGGTTCAGGAAATTTTTTTCTATTTTTATGCTGAGCAGAGAATCCATCAGAGAAATACATAATTTTTGTGGTGAATTACAGATGTTTGTTTTAATGACTCCATTAGATATTTTTGAAACAGATGTACAGCTGTAGTGTCATATTTCGGGCAGTGTGAAATTATTGCCAGATTTTTAATAGAGACTGTATCGGATGACGATTCGTTATGATATATTACGAAAGTATGAATGGTTGTCTGCACATTAGTCCTGTGATATGACTGAATTTCATCTTGGATTACGAAATAATAGTTTTCAGCGAAGTCGCATAACACAACCAGCAGGCATGGCTGTAGAAATGATTTCATATCACGTAGAAACTTACTTTGTTCAGATGATATAAATGAGTGAGTCAGTAAATCACCAAGTTTCTCCAAGAGACAGTCGAAAAATTTGTCTGTGGGTTTCATTATAGTCTCAAGCGTTGATCGGTCAGTCGTCATCCACTGCTTGTAGGTCACTGATTCACTGCAGTTTTATACGAAACATTTCTCTAAACCCTCTCTTATTTTGAATGGTTCAGGACATTCTGTACATTTCCTGAACAAGCAATTTATATAAGGAGGATTGCACACCATAGTAGCCAAGAAATGTTAAGTTGGAAAGCATAAAGAAAAATTTTCTTGAAATCCACGTAGACCTGCAACTTTAATAAACTGCTTCCGGCATAAGTTTTACATTCTGATAGGACACAAACACAGACAGTATAGTCCACTAACTCCAGCTAGAATACAATTTCTTGGTCAGGGTTAGAATTTTTAAACACTGCATATAATTAATTTCTGCTCATGTGATTTACTCCCTGATTCTTTAATCACAACAAATATTTCTTACCAGGCATCATTCTGCTTATCTCGTCAGAACAACAGAATTCTTTAACTTTTTCGGCAACAGCCGCGAGCAAGGGTTTTCCAGGTTTCGGATTTGGTGAACACAAAATTCCCTTTCCCTTTGCCAGGACTTTGGCTTTCCGAATTATGTATTCGAAAGCTAAAAGAAACTCTTTTTTATATTATTTACGCTACAGCTTTTAGGTAGTAGTGTTAAAATGGTGATTTTCTCACTTTTACCTGAATTTTGAAAATTTTCCTGCAACTGAGACAAAATTTCAGAATCAGAAAGGTCCTGGTTCCTCGGCATCTTTATATCGAAGACTTTGTCTTTTACAATATTTTCAAATTTCTGTCTCTTATATTTCTCTTGTTGTAGCCTTTCTTGGTTAATAAGGAACACACCTTGGTCAAAAAGACTTGTATTTAATGAACTTACATTTGCTGTAGAGTCGATGTATTCTTCATTACTAGAGTCATTATGAGGATTCTGCGTAATAGTATTAGGCCTATATTATATTTTTATTTCTTTGCGACACATAGCGCACACCTTTTGTTCCTGTTTCAAATCAGGAAATACATTAAGCATCCACGATATAACACTTCTTAAATTTTTCCTCTAATTACTGTGCCTTAATTTCTCGAAGGGATTGCAGCAACGACACTGCACTTGAAACAGATTGCACGTTTTGTATAAATTGAATGACGGCCTGACAGATAGATGACACAGCTTATCAGACAAGTAGGAACTCGTGCGCATGCAGTGTTGGTGTAAGACGGGGTTAAGTGCTACAAACCAATACATTGATATATTTTTTTACTGATATTCCTGAAACGTTTCCAAAATGAAACTTACACCAAGGGGAGAATACTCTTACCTCTATAACATACATTTTTCGCGAAGTAATTTATGTCCCGCATTTATACATATTCAATGTTAAAATGTGTTTCACGTGACTATTCAATAAAGAATTCATTACTTTGATGCAAACCTATTTTTATTGAAATGTATGATCCCTTAGCTTTAAAATAAGCCTAAGTTTAAGATTCTACCTCAATTAGAAGAGAAGTTACGAATTATTTTTGTTGACATAGTATGCGACATTTTTACATTTTTTCTCGTATTGACAGAATTGCTGTACGGATATCGTGCATTATTGAGGGCTAAAGTTTTACATAATTACTTAACTTAAGGTTCTTTACCATCCTACCAAATTTAATGAAAATCTGAGGTGGTCGGGTTGAAAAGTCCACTTTTTTGTGTTGATTTGACATGGAATGCCCCTATACGAAATGAAAATGGTGGTGAAAATGAAAAAACGACGATGAAGATGGTGGTGATGAAAATGTTGTAGAAGAGAAAGACAATATTCCAAGAGTTACTGAAGTGATATCTCATCTAAATAATGTAATGTCTGGGTTGGAAAGGCAAAGTGAACCAAACAGTGTTTGTCTCTTCCATCTTGCTAATATAAAACAATACGCAGAGAAGAAACACAGTGATTTAGTCTGCCAAACAAAACTTACGGACTTTTTTAAGTCAGTGTAAAATCATGATAGTTTATAAACAGTAAAACAATGAAGTGAACTATTGCTAAAAACATTACAATAACAAGTTTTATGGAATAAACTACATAACTGGTGAGTATCTAGTTTATATTACAGTACAGTGTATAGAGTTATAGCGCATTAAATTACCGACTTTACCCATCTCCAGCTAATTTGTCATTTCTTTAACACACGGACTATAATCACTTCTGATATATAGCAGTTCAGCTATAACACGGGGGTAAAGTATGTCCCCCAACAACTGCACTATAACGGGCTTTTACTGTATTTATCACTGGACTTAGCAATTTCAACAAGCTTTTTTCGCCATTCTCGAAATTTAAAAATTGCTTGAACTCTTGACAAGACAAACAGAAATTGATTTTTACCAATAACTTACACTCAACGTTCTGAAATGGGTGCTGGGACATGCAGGGATTCGAGGTAATGACAGAGCAGATAAAGCTGCCGAAGAGGGAACTGAGATCCCCTCCATAGGACCTGAGCCTGTGTTGGGACTATCTCTAAGACCAGTAAAGCAGGTTATCAGAGACTGGGCTCTCAAGAAAGATAAAAACTACTGGAACTCAAGTGAGGTCTACAGATACTCTAAGGTCCTTATAAGAGATTTTGATAGAAGTAGATCAAGTGACTTGTTAAAATTGAGCAAGAAACTGCTCTGCTGGGCAGTTGGATTCCTTACAGGACACTGTGTTCTCAAGAACAACCTGCATAGGATGGAACATAACATCAACTCAACCTTTGCTCGTTGTTCACAGGGAGATGAGTCTGTGGCTCATCTGCTGTGTGACTGCAGTACACTCGCCCATCAAAGAGTTCTCATCTTTGAAAAACATTTTCCAAAGCCTGATGAGCTATCAACTGTCCCAGTCCATAGTTTAATTCAGTTCATCAATAACATCAAACTATTGGAATGATAGGATAGTATGATGAGGAAGCACAATAGATATTTCAGGTCGCAGTGCTAGGAGTATCACAGCCCCCCATTTAAATTAAATTCAATTTAAAAAATACCCTCGTTGTCTAAGCATAATTTATTTCTTTACTTTCTCAAAGCTCTATTCATCAAACTGAAAACTCTTTCTGAAGAGACATTAGAACGGGGTGTGGAAATTAAAAGAAACAATTTCCTCCAACTGAGGAGCTTCGTGTTTGAGGAAAAAAAAAAAAAAAAAAAAAACTGTACCCATTTTTGGTCAGTTTCCACCCTACAAAAATCTTCATTGACACAGTGATACAGAAAGTTTAGTTCCGCCTTAATTATATCATCTGTTTCTTTACTTAGACTATTGTTAAAAAAACTGTTCTTCTCTTTATACCGGTACCATATATTTCTGATAAACATCCAATATCCTTTTTTTTAATGTTTAGAAAGATCATACTCACCACAACGACCAACACTGTCACATTTGCCAAAATATTCGTTTTTTTTTTTTTTTCCATATCTAACCCAAAAAACTAGACAACCCTGATTCTCTAAATTTACACAGTCTTTCCTTTTCTTGCACATTGAGGGAAAGAAAGTTTCAAATGTTGTATGCCGTCACTGTGATTCGAAGGTGTGTCAATGTCACTGTCACTTCCACAAACACAAAAGTAAAGAACTCTGTTTCTGATCTAAGCTAGCAGATAATATTGAGCTCTCACTGCATAAGTCGAAATGAAGTCACATTTTTAAGGTCATGTAGAACAATAAATTCTTCTAGTCCTTCAGTCTTGCACAGCCACATTTATTCTTTCTCCTTGGCACCAACATATTGAAACTGTCATAGATAACTTTACTGTCATGTGAGTAGAAATACAATATGTCATACCAGTTTAAAAGTGTAAATGTACATTATTGATTAATTAAAATTTAATGTAATTATTTAGACGAAAAGGACTGCTAAAGGGTAGCGAAGTTCATTCCATCTAAAACCTCTCCTACCTACAGTAAATCCCATCCTCACCTTCACGTGGTGCAACCTGTTTATAAACAAACAAGGCTTTGGGGACCGAGTCATGGTGGTATAACCATTCCACCTATACTGAGGAAATGCAGTATTAAACAGCAGGTCCAGATGCTGAAAGATGGCAGCCCCATCACTGAAATTACCTCTTTCTGGCTAACAACTAGTTAGAGAGACATTTTATTGCTTTCAAGTCTATCACAAAATATAGCCAGACAGACTCTACCTATGATGACCAGTGCACAACCATGGACAAGAAATGGAAAAAAGAAAATATTATAAAATTCCCTACATGGAATGTAGCCCATAAAGAGGATTAGCTCGATGACATCCTAGCCAAAAAAGAAATTTCAATAACTGCTATATCTGAAATGGAAAGCAATTACAAGGTAATAGAGAAACTCAGAACTACATTCCATTTTATTCAGGGATGAAGAGGAATATTTGAGTGCAAGCAGGAATCATTGTTAATGATTCACAAAATGGTTTAAATCTATTGTAATTCCAATATACATATAAGAAAGACGATCGAAATAACTGTGACAATTATAGAGGGGTAAACAGGAATATTTGAGTGCAAGCAGGAATCATTGTTATTGATTCACAAAATGGTCTAAATCTATTGTAATTCCAATATACATATAAGAAAGGCGATCAAAATAACTGTGACAATTATAGAGGGATAAGCCTATTGAACGCGGGATATAAAATTTTTGCGAATATAATAAAAAATTGTTTTTACGGTTATTATGAACATATTCTGGGAGAAGAACAAAATGGTTTTCGAAAAGGAAGATCATATTGCGATGGATATTTTACTTTGAAAATGTTAATAGAAAAACACAGAGATTACTGGATTATAATTGGTTATACATATACAGCAGGCCTAGTCATTATAAAATTTATTGTTTTTATTTTAACATATTTTTAATTTCACTGGAAGAGTTGTTAATGCATTATCAGCTATAAATATGAATCGGCAACAAGCAAGAACTCAGCCAATTAAAAAACATCAGATCATATGCGGCCTGTGAGGGGTTTGGTAATATACAAAACGGCCCACGACCCAATGAGTTTGACACACCTGGTCTACAGTGTAATAAGTCATGAATATAATTAGGAACATATTCTTTTTTACTGCACATCCACAAACCCTCAAAGCAGCAAATAAAAGTCATCAATACTGGTCACACTAAACTCAGCTCTGAAACTCATACTGACCATGCCTGAATACTAACAACTAGTAGCAGATACCTGAAATGAACACTGATCAAAGTATCCCTCATCTGTTAGAAAAAATTCTAACTGAAGATTACAGTGGACCCTATGTTGTCAATATCCTGCTTGATATCTTAAGAAAATTAAAAACTGAGCAGAGAAATTTAAAGTAGAAAAGGGAAGTTATGCTACTGAATCAATTATAGCACTGAAAATGCTGTGTATAAAATATTATTGTAGAGTTACTTACTCGTACAATGGAATAACAATGCTGTCTAGAAATTGTATTTGCAATGTAGGAATGTAGGCCCTATCGCGATCCATTGCCTCAATAGGAGATGTGCCCATTGTCTTTTCCATATCTCCTTGGGTAAAGAATTCCTTGTATATAAGATCCTAAAATCACAAATAAGATAATTCTGAATATTAAAAACTCTAAGAAAATAAAATGTGTTTCATTCATTAATTCATAGTGTAATGTCCAAGGGCAGTCTTCATTGCAAACCCAGCATTCTCCAGTCTTTCCTATTTTCTGCCTGTAAAATGAGTTATAAACTTTAATTCCAATCAAAATATTTTTACAAATAAGTCATGTTATCTATTAACTAAGACAATACAATACAACTAAATGATTATTTTTTTTCTTTTTTAAGCTTGAAGCATCATCAGAACATTTAATACAATATGAAAGTAAATAATCCTTTGTTTAGTTCAACAAAATTCTGATTACTAAGAGAGATTAAGCTGTCACGATTACCACTGTCTTAAAGCCATTCCTTGAGCTTCATGTAGCCTTCTAGGCAATATGTAAACTTACACACTAAAAGTATGGACAAGTATTTAAAAACATTTGGTCTCCGATGATTTGAAATTCAAAAAATTTTATTGAATATTCTTAAGGATTCAATCCAAATATTACATTATCATTTGTGGTTCTATTGGGTTTGCATTTGTTTGTTTGTTTCGTTTTTTTTTTTACTCAACAATTCCTGTATTTAATCATTTTCGCCTTTCTAATCATTCTGTAGTGCTTTTTTTATTCTGGATCTTTATGGTCACCCTAATTGAGGGCAATTATTTTGTTGAGTATATATGTATGTATGTATGTATGTATATGTAATGGTTGACAGAGTATATGTGCAAAGTTTTGTGATGCTTGAAGACATGAAAAAGGTCGGAGAATAATAACATATCTTGAAATTAATTGTTATGTTGATGAAATACAAACACACATTATGAAGTAATTTTTGTTAAAGTGGTGATCATAAAAAAAAACTATAGCAATCAGTAGTGATTAAACAGCATACAGCATATCACTTCCTGTGGAAATAACTTAAATGCTTTTGTTTTCACATAACCAATGTGCTTCATTCCATTACTTGAGTTGTGACATAAATATAGGGAGATTCAGGATCTCTGCACCAAATTTGGAGGGATGTTAGGCCTTGTATGGTATCATTTTTTTGTCAATCAAAACATTTTCTCCGACATGTTATTTAAGAGGTATCAACCTCTAAAACGCATTACATTGTTTAGAGTGATGGCATTTACAATGTTCAACTGAGTCATCTCCTTTTCCTCACTCCTACTCGTACATCTGTTGCACTAAATTCGCAAGAAAAATTATGAAGCTGACAACGCTGTAATTTGCTTGTTATGATCACATCTGTGCCTACTATATGTTGTTCCTGAGGTCATAACCTATGTTTGAGTTTAGCATACCTACAGTGCATTACCTGAGCCTGAACAGAGCAGCTTACCTTCACAAAATGCCATTGTTCACAAAGAATGTATCCCTCGCAATGCGAAAAGACATGTGGTTCCAGCATGATAAAACACCACTGCACTTCATTCTTGCTGTACAACAACATCTCAACACCTATGGGGAGTGGGGTACCCATTGCGTGACTAGCATGATCGCTCAACTTAACGTCCCTTGATTTTTTCTTTGGGGACATGTGAAAACTGTGGTATACACAATTCCAATTGACACCAGGGAGGAACTGATTGTGTGGATACATGCTGCCTCTCACCAATTTCACCAGAGATCACACATGTTGATGAGAGTTCGACAACCAATGCTATAATGGTGTCATAAATGCAGTGAGGTTCAGGGTGGACACTTTGAATACCTGCTGTAAAATGTATCGAAGTAATTCATTGTGTCATGTCATAACCTAAGACTGAGTGGCTCCTAAATGATTTGTTGGAGAAAATGGGTTGTCTAACAAAAAAGGTCCTCCAAGCGAGACCTATCATCCTTCAAGATTGGTGCAGAGGTTCTGAATCACCATGTATTCAAAACATTTACACATATTAAACATTGATGACTATTTCGATGCATAAGGCAGTACATAATACTAAAAAGGGAACTGTTAATGAATTAATTTCGAAATCTAAAACTGCACATGCTGTTAAAGTCTGTGGAGCAAGAGAATAAAAACAAGTCCTCTGCGCAAATAATGATGGGGAATGGGTGGTTCAATGAAAGTGTGATGGAAAGGTTGCATGGAGGGGACAATTTAAATCATTAATCACAGCGATCCTCACTCTTTGCTTTTTGACTTCAAAGTAGAGGTGGGGTGTGACAGTGTTATACCGTCACAGCTCCAAACTGTGACAGCTTCGGAAAAATGGCTGTGACAGATAATACCGATTTTGTCACAGCGTGATTTTTGTGTTCGAATGATTCTTGGCAATTGTGAATGTTTCTCACCATGATACAATAGATGTTTATGTCTTTCTGCGAAAGACCAGTGCCATAAGTCTTATATCAACAACAACTGAATAGTGCACCTAGTATAACAAACATGCTCTGAGCTGTGTCATCGCGATGTGTGAGTGTGTATTTGTCCAAGAATGTTTATGAATGATTCACCGAATATTATTCACGGAAGAATAAAGTGAGTACATTCGGCAATGTATAAATGTAGCTTGAGTATCAAAGAGTTCCTGACAATCTTTTGAGTGGGATGATAATTAATTAGATCTCAGTTCTGTTGCAATCTTCTGACTTGCAGTTGTCTGCATTCTGGAGCTGTCACATAAGTATAGTCACCATTGCTAAGAGTCACATATTAGTCGGAGATGCAATTTTTTCGGAACTATAGTCACAGTTAGAACCAATGACAAATCTATCACAGATCTTCAAATCACACTCCACCACTACCTCAAAGTAGCCACCAGAAATTTACGGCAGCACACACTGCTTGACTCTGCCCACTGACTTTCTTTCATTGCTCCACAGATTCCTAAGATGAATTATAGATCTCCACAGCAGACAGACAAATATACAAAAATGGCTGCTCATACTAACTGTAAAGGTGTGAAAACTTGATTGAAATGTTGCACTAAGAAACAATGGCACGTACTTGGGGAAAGTAGTTGAATTTCCAATCCATGTAAACGTCTACCTTGTCATATGACACGGGAAATAAGCTCGTGCACTCAACATGCTTTGTCAGTTAAGTGAGCACTATGTACTGCTGTAGCAGCTTTTCTTGATCTTCCTGAGCAGGGATAGAGGGACAGAGGGAAGCAAGCGGGTGATGGGGGTGGAGCCAACAGAGTACAGTACTAGACCTATGAGCATGCTCCGCATCATAATCTCTTATTGAAAAACATAGAACTATTTTCTTCACTCTGTACCGTTGACCAACAACAGTGCAGCAATTATGGTAAAATCACACCATTGTGAAGAAAAAGTAACCCTGTTATCAAAAGCAAGAAAATTATTGCAAAATATCATTAAACATTGTGATGAGGAAAAATTAGATAAATGTTTGCTGGAACCTCTTGATAAGGCATATAAGAAAGCAGAAAAATACTCTGGCAAAAGTATTAGTTCTGTGAAGGAATTTAAGAAGGTTCAATTACAAGCAAAGGAATATCACATTATTCAGGGAAAGACTAAAAATGTAATGCTTAGAAAGTACAGTTGTAATGGTTATTGTTGTTGTTTAGTCAACTGTCCGAAGACAGGTCTGAACCTCACAAGTGATATCAAGAAGGCACTAATCATGAGGCAACTAGGACAGAAGATAATGAGATAGGGTGGCCAGTTCCTTTCCCCCTCTATTGCATACATCGCTCACTAGCTACATATTACACTAATCAGACTTCAGATGCATACAAACAATTATTCTTCCTCTAACACATATCGTCAAGTGAGATGTACTGCCTGATAATAGATGTACATATCAGTCAGAACCTCACTCAGAGGATATTTGTAATGGTTATGTTCGGTAATTTGTATATTTTTTTTTTATCCAATGCCACCAGGTTGTCTTTTCGACATTTCTGGTCTTCTCTCCTGGCTGTGGCTTAATTGTAACCCACTTCTGAGGTTGAGAGTGATATAATGAGTTATTAAATAAGTTATTATCAGGGTGCGGATTTTGATGACATCATCTTTTTTTTTTCTTTACATCTTTTGCAGGTAATTTATATATTGAGAGTGACATAATGAGTTATTCGATAAGTTATTATCAAGGCGCGGATTTTGATGACAGGTAATATTTTTTTTCTTTACATCTTTTGCAGGTAATTTGTATATTGAGAGTGACATAATGAGTTATTAGATAAATTATTATCAAGGCGCAGATTTTGATGACATGTCATCGTTTTTTCTTTACTTCTTTTCAATCAATCAATCAATCAATCAATCAATCAATCAATCAATCAATCAATCAATCAATCAAACTCCTGTATCTCCTCATGAGGAGCATAGGGCATTCACAAAGTGCCTCCATCGGACCCTATTTGTAGCAAACTTCTTCACTTTGCTCCATGTTTTCCCCTCCCTAGCAATTTCCTCCAAAACTGTTCTCTTCCATGTATTTTTTGGCCTTCCTCTTGTTCTACTAACCTGGGGGTTCCAATCCAAAGCCATTCTTTCTACTGCTCCATCTACTTTCCTGATTGTGTGCCCTATCCAATTCCACTTTCGTCTTTTGATTTCTATTGCGATTTCTTTCTGTTTTGTTATCTTCCATAGTTCTGAGTTTGTGATTATATCTGGCCATCTAATTTTTAAAATTCTTCGTAAACATCTATTAACAAATGTTTGCAGTTTATTTTGTACAATTTTACTTGTTTTCCACGTCTCATAGCCTATAATAAGACTGATTTCACATTACTGTTAAAGATTTTAATTTTTGTAGATCTAAATATAATATAAGATTTCCATATTGGGTACAACTGGACAAATGCACTATTTGCATTTTTTATTCGGTTCTTTACATCCTCAAAGGCTCCACCATCCTTGTCAATTATACTACTCAAATATTTAAATTCTTGAACAGTATTAATGTTATTATTATTTATTATAACTTTATGCTCGACCATGCCGAAATGTAGTAATTATACACCTGGTAGCAGACCTTTAATGCATGTCATTAAAGTACACCTACTCATTAAAGGTCAGGTCTTTCAGCCAATGACGACTCAGGTTACAACTGTTCAGCCAATGACAGGTCAGCTTTCTACCGTTATAAAACTGCAAATATCGATTATTCTCGGATATGCAATCGAAAGAGAATTAGCGAAAAGTCATGGAGGCTGGAAATCCAATACTGTCGCAGAAGTTTATATTCTGTTACTATAATAATTAGCGTTAATTGTAAATAATATTCAAATAAATTCAATTTGTCATCTCGTTTTTCAATGTCTAATTTAATTTCAATGTTATCTCTGTAGGTTCTTATGGCCTAGCAAGGTCAATGTGGACATCTGTTCCTCGGAAAAAATCAATACTTTCGCGTCTGCGCACATCTCACAACATACGGAACATTGCTCAATGTCAAATACAAATAAAATTAATAATATCAAGTTAGAAATATGGTCGAGCATAAAAAGTCGTATGAAACTCGCCTATAATGGCAATTAAGAAGCTCGTATGAAAATTATGAAACTCGCGCTCGTTTCATAAATATCCATACTCACTTCTTAATTACCTTCATTATAGGCTCGTTGCATAATATACTATTATCTGTCTTTTTACTATTTAATCTCATTTCTTTAGTTTTCTTTACGTTTATTTTCATATGACCCCCTTTTATTACTTCTAATAAAATATTAACTTTATTCTTACATCTTTTGCAACATCCGTAAATAAATAAATTTTGGATATGAGTTGCTGGTTACAGAAATGTAGAGTTTTTACGTCATTTTTCACTGTTTTAATCTTTTAAGTCTTTTATTTTAATTTTGAGGGCATTTTTGGCCATTTTTTAAATTTTAAGGTGACTTTTTTTATTCATTTAAGCTAAAGGCTTCAATGACAAACTAAAATTTTCCAATATAGGAAAACTCGCAAAATTAGTACTGACACTACCCTATTTAAATGCGGAATGTGAAAGGATTTTCTTGATAGTGTTGTCAAAAGGAAGAAAAAAACAGAATAGGAGATGAAGCTCTCAACTGAGTTGTTATACGCTCTGCCTTCCAAATGAAAGAATTCAACTGCAGCTTCTTTGAAGTCACCAATGTTCATTTTAGTCTCTGTTATTGGGATGCACTATGCTAGACATGGAAGTGGTTTGGTGAGTCATACATTTACCCCCTCTTTTATTGTAGTCAAACATTTAATTATAGCCCAATTAATTATTAATTGTAATTCATACTGTAGGTTGTGGGAAAATTTGTATTCGTGTGGGAAATTTTATACATTTTACAGCAATATTATAGTAGACAGTTTGGAAAGCTGTTAATTTAAGGCAAGATTTTTACTACTTATGTATAGGATTGTTCATTTTTAGGTCATTTCTTTCAGAATTCCTAACATTTTCAGGTCATTTTTAGGGTTTTTTAGGTCATAAAAATCCGCGCCCTGCTTATTATAATGCTGCTATGAGTGGGACTGCTCTTCAGGATTTATTAATGTTATTTATTAAACACAATGTACAACTTTTAGCTATTTTTTATTTGTTCTGTAAGCGTGGCTTGAGATCTTGCAGACTGATGGTGACTGTGGATTATTGGTGGAATGATGATAATGGTGAAGGGAAATGGGAGAACCAAGAGAAAACTCCCTTGTTCCTGCTTTGTTCACGACAAATTCCTCCATGACTCAGATGTGGATCAAACCTGAGTCACCACGGTTGAAGACAAAGAGGCTAACCACTTGACCACGGGTGAGGTGAGCCCCAATAAAACCAAGACAAAGGAATGTCGGGTAGACAAGCTTTTCGAAACACATGGTCATAGAGTCCTTCATTTACCTCCTTATAACTGCGACCTCATTACGATTGACTTGACTTGGGATAAGATGAAACACTACAGCTTATTCGAGCACATAATATAACAGGAGACATTGTTTTGTCTAATTTAGAAATCTTGACTATGAAAGAACTTTCCGCTGTGGTAGCAGAGGATTGAAATGGGTACTACAGACATATCACTGCATTAGAGGAAAAATACTTTCAGAAGTCCGGGCAAATGGATAATGCCATTGACAAAATGGCTAATTTTGGACCAAGTGACAATGATGATAACGATGATATCAGTAATGATAGTGAGTTGGCACTATCGTGACATTTGGCCGCCCATGACCTAATGTACAGACGTAAGTGTAGTAACTACGTGAATGTCGATAACCAACCTGGATGAGAGGAAGTGGTTACACAAGACCATATTTAAATGCCTGCTCATTACAAGTTAGTTAAAGCGCTTTCAGAATAAGAAGGCATATAAGGCGGAGCTAGTTCAGGCCAGTCTATCTCGACTAGCCAGTAACAGTGAAGCGGTGTTGCCTAGTTAAATCGTCGCGAAGTCTCGCTGAAGCATCGCGTATTAATTTATTTCTTGTGCGCACAATATTTATGGATATGAATGAATTTTAAGCTGTACCATTCGATAGAGCTACGAATTCTGAACTCAACAGTACAAGAATGACAATTATATGTCAACTGGTTCGCGTGTTATCGCTTTAAGACTAAACAGATATATCCAACCTACAATATACAGCATATTTTGCTCTGAAGTCCCTCTCTGTAAACGAAGATAGATTCTGTTTATTTTCAAATTCAGACGTGGATTAAAACATCTGTTATACGCAAAAGAATAATTCTACACTCACAGGTGAGGAGTATAATTGTATTTTCAGTATATACTGTTTATGATGCAGTGCGTGTCAGTTTTTCACAAACAAAGAATCTGACTGCAGAGGCGTGTGGTTTAGAAGTAAATGCGTTATCTCGTATTCTCGGACAGGGCAAAGAGACAATTCAAATAGGTGGTATAGCAGTATTTACCTCTCTTGGAAAATAACGCAAAACAAACGTGTTAATTATTTGGACGATTTTCAGAACCGTGTATTACTTCATCGTATAATAATTAAAATAGACTACATTAGTAGTATATGTTAGCAGTGCCATTATAGAACGTGGAAAGTAAGAAGAAAGCTGAGAAAAACCACAGATACGATTTTCATTTTTCATTGGATTATTATACGTGGTATAAGACGAAATATTGCTTAAACGTATGAGATATTTGGTTGATATTGTAAACGTAAACACCCCTGCCTCTTTTTCAATGAGTTATACGAAGAGCATTAAGAACGTTCTTCCTTAAGAGCATAAAAAAACTTTATAAGATAAGCAATTTAATTACATTTCACTTTTAAAATAATTACAGGCATGCTAGAAACGAGAAGATTTTACAATTCCAAAACTCAGTTTCTATTTTAAAAACCTCGCGTTATATATAATATATTACATTTTATACGTTTTTTTAATATACAAATTTACCTTCAATATATTAACGATATTATTGGGTTACGGTTTTCACATTCACTTCTATATAACTGCCTTCACTAGTAGGATATGCCACAGGCCAGAGTAATAGAACATAGAACCCTGGACCTCTAGGTAGGTATAAGCCTGAGGATTAAATTAAATTAGATAGGCTTTATTTAACAAAGTAAAAGAAAGTAATCTTCAATTTCAATATGAGTACTGAATAGACCTACCTATGAACAGATATGCTTACATTCTTATAGCCGGATTCTTATCCAGAATACAGAACCTTGGACCTCTAGATACGTAAAAGTTAGAGAATAAAATTAAATTAGATACACTTAGTTTTACAGAGAAAAATAAAATAATCTACAGTTTCAGTATGAATACTGAATTATGTATGAACACATAATTATTATGCTTACGTTGCATTATAGCCAGATTCGTAACCAGAATATAGAACCCTGGACCCTAAGTAAGGTATAAGCTAGAGAATTAAATTAAATTATATAGGCTTCATTTTGCAGAGGAAAAATAAATTACTTTTCAACTTCAATATCAATACTAAATTACGTTTCTACACACATGTTTACGTTTTATTATCGCTAGATTCATAGGCTGCCTCTACAAACAAACTGTATCTCATCTCTCCTCTGGAGAAATAAACAATAATAAATTGAGAACTGCTGTACAAGGAAGTCTGAACATTTGGGTAAAGTTTCTCGCCCTCAATTATTTCAGGAGGGAATTTCCATATATCAGATAGTGCAATACAATATGCAGCATTCCTTTTTTAAATGAAGACACTCGTCTGACATTAGCAAAGTAAATTTCTACATATCTGTCATTTTATTTCGCAAGTTAGTGACTCCAAGATCTACTGATCTGTGAAGTGAAGAATAATAAAAATTGGGATGAAAATTACTTCAGTAAGAGTAATAATATTTAAACATTACACACAATGAAGGAACGGATCTCGACCCGTCCTCTCGCTTGCAACGAGCAGCGACTGATAGTTTCTGTCCTTATCTGTTGTCTCTGTCTTCTACGTCTCGTACACCGTGCATCGTCTGACAACGCCGTATTGCTGCTAGCACTCGATTGGCATAGGCCATATGCCTTCTTATTCTGAAAGCCCTATAGGACATGCTACAAAATCATGTTTTCCTCTGAAAACTGGAGTGCCATGAGAAGATACCTAAATTCATACTGCCAGTAGTTGAACCAAGTTCCTTTACAGTAGAGGGCTCTGCAGTGAACGGACCAATGTATTCTGAAAAGAGCCACATTACCTGGGGAAGGGACATCCATGTTGTGCCATTACGTTGACCAGGACATGCCACACTGAGCAGTTCGAAAGACAAACTTAGGGAATGTAAGGTTCAAGATAAGTTGTGACAACAGTACTCAAGGCTGGGAATATTGAATTTTTCGATTATCTTTTACTTACGCTTTAATTTCTCAACCTTATAGTTAGTATGGACTTTTATTTATTTATTCATTCGTTTGTTTACGTATTTATTTATTTGTTTGTTTATTTAATTACCTCTTCTTCTTCTTCTACTCATTGTATAGGCCTACAGCCTGTTCTTTCCAGAGATTAGGAGTCTTTCCATCTTTTCTTTGGTTTTCCAGGCGACCTCTTTCCATTTGCTGGTAGAATTTATTTACTGATTTAGTTATATATATATATATATATATATATATATTTCTCTATCAGCTGTGGAGATCTAGCAATGTATGCAGTTTGAGGAGAAATTTCGACATGAGCTCACTAACAGTTCCCCTCCAATGCTAATATGGCCAAGTTCCTCAGCTGTGCTATCAAACATAATATAATGACTACAGACTTTATGTTCACTCTTCACCACTGACAGTATAGATGCACACCAGTGGATTCTCAAAGTCCAAATGGAGTGTATATTTAAGTGTTTATGGTTTCTTCAGATGAAAGTGTATGAGTTCAGATCACAGATATGAAGTGACAATTCAAATGTTTCTGTCTTCTTTGGGAGAGAGTGTGTATGACTCCATTTGATATATATGAATAAGTAACAAAGGAAGTGCATATTCTCATTATGTGTGATTTGCCATTCTAATATTCCAACAATCACTACTGAGCACTTCCACTACTGAACTCCATGACAACAGCAGCAGCAGAGCAAAGATGAATAAGAATAGCAACAATGGTACAAGAGAAAGAAGATAAAGAACAGGAGCATCAGCAGCAAGAGGAAAAATAACAAAAAGTAATAAGCAACATAAACAAGAATAAAAGCAACAGCAGCAACTGTGACAGAAACATCAGTTGAGAAGGAGAGTGAAGGGAGAGATACAAGAGAAGGTTCAGAAGGAAGAACAAGAAGAGATGCATTAAGAAGAACAAAAACAACACCCTCAACAAAACCAGTTTTTTGTGATCTGTACATGAACAATTAGGACTCGATCAATATGAATAAATGCTCTTTTTTTTTTTTTTTAATATGTTTGTAGAGTATAAATAACACACTTACGGCTGTTTTCCTGGCAACTGACCAGTCCTTGGTCTGATCACTAAGGTCACAAGCAGTCATCAAGAGACTGAGAAGAAGATGACGATGGTTTTCATCATCTTTCTCGAATCCTTCCAGCAGCTTCTGTTGTTCCTTCAAGGTTTTGAAGTGTGTTGCCAAGTCCGTTGCTGATGTTTAAATTAAATCAAGAAATTGACAAGATAATTAGGTGCAACGCAAGATTTTATTAATATTGTTTAATTACTACTACTACCACTTGTACTACTACTACTACTACTACTACTACTACTACTACTACTACTACTACTAATAATAATAATAATAATAATAATAAAACTACTATAAATTTCAAAATTTCCAGGACACAAACCGATCAGCCATTACCTCACATTTCAGTCATATTCAGAAACTGTAAAATGATACATGCGGTAGCCAAACAGTTGCTTCCTGTGCTTCAAATAGATTTTTCATTGACAATGATGTTTTTAGTGGAGTTCTTGTGCTAACTCATTCACAGAAATGACTGTTGATGATTTTATCATTTTTAGATGATATAGACACTATCACCTTTAATTTTTAACTTCACTCTAGAATATGCCATTAGGAAAGTTCTGGATAACAGAGAGGGTTTGGAATTGAATGGGTTACATCAGCTTCATGTCTATGCGGATGATGTGAATATGTTAGGAGAAAATCCACAAACAATTAGGGAAAACACGGAAATTTTACTTGAAGCAAGTAAAGAGATAGGTTTGAAAGTAAATCCCTCCCCCAAAAAAAGAATATGGTTATGTCTCGTGACCAGAACATTGTACAAAATGGAAATATAAAAATTGGAAATTTATCCTTCGAAGAGGTGGAAAAATTCAAATATCCTGGAGCAACAGTAACAAATATAAATGACACTTGGGAGGAAATTAAATGCAGAATAAATATGGGAAATGCCTGTTATTATTTGGTTGAGAAGATTTCGTCATTAGTCTGCTGTCAAAAAATCTGAAAGTTAGAATTTATAAAACAATTATATTACCAGTTGTTCTGTACAGTTGTGAAACTTGGAGTGTTTCTTTGAGAGAGGAACAGAGATTAAGGGTGTTTGAGAATAAGGTTCTTAGGAAAATATTTGGGGCTAAGAGGGATGAAGTTACAGGAGAATGGAGAAAGTTACACAACGCACAATTGCACGCATTGTGTTCTTCACCTGACATAATTAGGAACATTAAGTCCAGACGTTTGAGATGGGCACGGCATGTAGCACGTATGGGCGAATCCAGAAATGCATGTAGTGTGTTAGTTGGGAGGCTGAAGGGAAAAAGACTTTGCGGAGGTGGAAACGTATATGGGAGGATAATATTAAAATGGATTTGAGGGAGATGGGATATGACGATAGAGACTGGATTAATCTTGCACAGGATAGGGACCGATGGCAGGCTTATGTGAGGGTGGCAATGAATCTCCGGGTTCCTTAAAAGCCATAAGTAAGTAAGTAAGTAAGTAAGTATGTAAAGGCTATTTGGTATCTCGTGAAACGTGCCTGTGTGACGGGGGAAAAAGAAAGTGCACTGAGAAGCTTTCCTCCTTCACAATGCTTCTACTCATAGCAAGTGAGAGCTCCACCATAAGGTTATTACTAAATGCTGTGGCACACGCAAGCATTTGGTTTCACGAGATAACGAACAACTTATACAGATCTTCAATCTCATGAGCAAACTTGTGAAAATTAGTTGCCTCTTCCAAATGTTCTTTTTCCAAGCTTTCACCAATAGCATTAACCACATTAATTATATTAGTGCTTCTCTTCTTCTTCTTCTTCTTCTTCTTCTTCTTCAGATCAACATATATAGTTATTTACTATAGAGTTCTGTATATTATAAGACTCCAATCCCTGTACATTCTTATATCTATATTAAGTTTGACAGAAAAGGCAATTTAAATGAGCCTGTGTGACTTTAACCAACTCAAGTTCAATATCAAAGATTCTATGAATGATTCATAGTACATCACTAGTTCAGATATTAATAAAATATAAAATTAAATTAAATTATTACTACATTATCGAAATGTATTCTTAACTGCAAAAATATGTGAAAAATAATGCTACTCACCTAAGATCATATCTCTAATCAAATCCACACATTTTGTATAATCTTCTCGAGGCATTCCATCTAGTATGTTACATCCTGGTGTGTTCAGCATGCAAGCTGCTTGGGCAAAATGATGCCTCTGCAATCAAAATTAATTACCTCTGTTACACATCCTTTGAATTTTAATATGAATTTTATCTGGGGAAAAGGAAAGCACGCTGAATGTTTTCCAACTAAAGCTACAATATTTGTGCATATAGCTGTGATCAATTCATAACTCTAAGTAAAATTTCATTTTATTATTAATATCTCTATTATTATTATATATATATATATATATATATATATATATATATATATATATATATTTTTTTTTTGAGCGAACAATTGCAGATTGTATTACTAATTAATTTGATTTGTTTTCAGATGTATCCTATAGTAAACCAAGACTTTATAGAATTCTGCTATGCTTCAGTGTGCAGGAATGAAGACCAGTGGGTAAGAGGTACTAAGCAGAGACAGATGGAAATATAGCTTCAGATGTGGCCATACAGATAATGCTTCTCTGCCTTGCTTCAGAAGTATTGATAAATTTCAAACACAAATATCCCGAGCTTGTGCGGCTAAAACAACTCGTTTGTAAGACTCGTTTTCCATTTCAGAAATACAAAATAACATAACTATAGTAAACCATAGTAAAAGAACTCAGAATAAAATATATAAAAACAGGACAAAATGCACTTCTCTCAACAGAAAAAGATCTCCAAACAGATTGATGCCAATTGGCTCAAGCAGTCATGTGATTTTCTATACTATAGTGTATATAGAACCTCATTCACTTCGTTCTAACACTGTATTATTATAGTATGTTAGATATAAATTAATTTCTGTAACTGGTCATCTATAAGACAGAAATACAAACAGTAATGGAGTTACAAGTACAGTTGATAACTATACTAGCACATTGTTTACGCTTTTAGATACCAGAGGACATCATCAGGTGTTAGACAGCAGAGATATCTGACAGTAGGAATTGTATGTGGACAATACAAGGATTATTAAGAAAATTTTCTTACAAAATGAATCATTCAAATGAAGCAAGAGTCCTTCATATTAATGTGATATTAAAGTACCAGCTTTGTTTCCATTATGAAGAAATACGTAGGTACTTCAGATTTTTTCTGAGAAATCCAGTACATTCGGCCATGTATGAACCCAAAATACCTGAATTCTGAGGCAAGCGCAATAACCAGTAAATCACCAATGATGACAAGATTGTTTCACTATGGTCTGACCACAAACAGTGAACGTATATTAAAAAAAAAAGTATAGTCTAATATTCTGTTGTTGTTATTTTCTAATGCCAGGCATTTGACAATAAAGTCATTTGGCCTTTTGCACTCCAATAGTTTTCAAAGATATTGTCATGGTTAGCCACTGAAGCACAGATTCTGAGGTGTTCCGAATCCATTTCTTGATTTGAATTGCACAATGGGCAGTTAGGGGACTGATATATTCCAATTCTATGCAAGTGTTTGGCCAAACAGTCATGGCCTGTTGCCAATCTAAATGCAGCTACAGACGATTTGCGTGGTAAATCGGGAATTAACTGTGGATTATGATGCAGAGAGTTCCATTTCTTCCCTTGAGACTGTGTTATCAAATTTTGTTTGTTGAAGTCTAAGTATGTATATTTAATAAATCTTTTCACAGAGTAATACGTAGATTTAGTGTGTGTGCGTGTATTTAATGCCCTGGATTTAACAATGAAGTCATCATCCTTCTCGCTTCCCAATATTTTGATGGAAGATCTACAAATGTCCTAAGAGTTTCACAATTAACCAGGTGCTCCATCTCCATGTCCTCTTCTCTGGTGCACAGTAAGCATGTAGGTGAATTCAGTACTCCAATACGATGGAGGTGTTTACTGAGGCAATCATGACCAGTAATCAATCTAAACATGGCCACAGCAGATTTTCGAGGTATATCAGGAATTAGTTTTGGATCTTTGAATGATTCTTTCCATTTTGAATTTTGATGTTTTGCCTGTTCGCTGTTACTTATTCTTTTTACGACTCATTTTATTGATTCATATGGGAACGTGATATTTGTTTTTAAGTTGATTTTAGTTTCTTTCTTTGCTAACATATCTGCTTTCTCGTTACCATTCAGTCCACAGTGGGCCGGGATCCATTGAAAGACCACTTTTTTATTTAGCATTTGAATTTGTTTTACCATGCAATGAATTTCTTTTACTTTTTCCATTTTAGGGGATGTAGTTGAGCTGATGGACTGGATTGCAGCTTTGGAGTCAGACAGGATGATTATGTTTTTGCATTGGTTTAGCCCCTTGGGGGAACCTGTAACCCCTAGAGGACTCAAGTGGTGGATCAGGGAATGCCTCTCAGAAATGAGTGGTAGGAGATAAATGAAATATCTCCCGTGGACCAACAGGTAATTATCTATGCTAGCCTATCATAGCATAGACATGTGTCCCACAGGAGGCAGAGGTGGGAATGGTTGGTGGACTCAAGTAAGCCCTCCCAGCTAGGTCCGAAGGACCTGCTGACCAAAGACAGGTGTGGTCCTCCTTTCATATAAAGGGGGTTGAGAAAGGACAGTACAACTGCCAACTCTTAAAAACATGGTGTCCTTCATGAAAATGGTTAAAATCAGCTAATGAAAATGTTGCATCCCAAAGTAAAACATAGATTTAGTAACAGGTCTGTAAGTAGCAGTGCTGCCCTTCTTTGCTAAAGCATCTGCATTCTCGTTTCCCAGGATTCCACATTGGGATGGTATCCATTGGAATACAATTCTTTTATTGAGTGTTATTGAGAGAGCATTTCAGTTATTTCTGCTGTTTGAGATGAAAGTGTGTGTCTAGAGACTATTGATAGAATAGCTACTTTGGAGTCTGACAATATAACTGCATTCTTAAATTTATTGATGTGGCATGGAAGATTCCTGAGACTTTCACTTATTGCAGTGATTTCTCCATCAAAACTTGTTGTTCCACATCCAAGAGATCTATAAAGTGAGAAGAGACAGCACGTAACATCTGCACCTTGTTCCCTGGAGATCAAGGATCCGTCAGTGTATAAATGAAGCCAGTTTTGTGGAGGGTACCTAATGTTAATTGTCTCTAAAGACAATTGTTTCATTATTTCATTGTTTACTTCTGATTTCAGTATTTCTTCTGTTAAATTTAGATTATACTCTATATTTAATAGAGTTAAAGGGTTTGGTTTAATTTGTAAGTTTTCTTTTAAATTCGGAATGTTGATTTTCTGTTTTAATTCTTGAACCATGGATATCAAACTTTTTTGAGTTTTTAATCTACAGAGAGGACTGTATGAATGCCAACTGTTTCCTGGTAATAGTCTAATATTCTGTATAACTATAAAATGCACTTCAAATTGGAACCTTTGGTCGTTATACAAAAATGGTGCTGTACTCTAGTAGTAATATGCCACTTTCAAGGCCTGTCTGTCAAGTTTCAGCCTTTTTCAACATATGGCACACTAGAGATGTAATTCAAAACCCCGTGGCACACTCATATAATATATAATCTAAACCAATGATTCCTAACTAGGGGGGAATTTTTCTCCATACCATCATCATTCCATAGCATTCCCCAAACAACAGCTGGTGACACACGCATGAGACTGGCCTAGGGACGAGTAGGGTTACCTGCTAGGAACCTGGGTACACAGCGAACCTTAGGACCTGTTCACATGGTGCGGGAATTTCTCGAAATGGGCATTTATTTGAATCGTTTTCATATGGACAGCAGTGTATATTCAGTTCCACTTTTTCCCTATGCAACTTAAATTTCATTATGCACGGGAAAAAATCGAACCGTGTGTACACTGCTGTCTAGACAAAATCAATTTGAATAAATGCCCATTTCGAGAAATTCCCGTACTGTATTAACGGGCTCTTAGTGTGGTCAGCCGGTGTGGATTTGGGAATGTGCCTAGCTTAAGGGTCAGTGCAATAGATGAAATAAGAACGCAGTGATAGATTGTAGTATCCCTTCCCTTAAATTGGAATTAAATAATTCAAGGTTTGTACAATTTTCTAACCTTACTGATTTGGCAAATCTCACTGTGCGTCAGTCATTCTCTTTTCTGCTGATTGCACATTACTGGATGCTGACTTATGCTGCTTTCACTGAAAGTTGACTCTCGTGGTTTAGCTATTTTTACTACTCTTTTCACATTTATTTTTCCAAGCTTGCAACTACAACCTTTACTATTTTCATTTTCTCGTGGCACACCAGCAGATCATTCATGGCTCACTATTGTGCCACAGCACACCAGTTGAAAATGGCTGTTCTAGATGCTCTATCCTCTATACAAGGAGAGGATTATTATTCCTTTACCACAAGAAGGTTCTTTTACAAACACCATCTGCTGTCACCTGTTACTTGGCTGTTCTCTCCTGCAGCTATGAGTAGTCTACCAATATACTGTAACTCATTAAAAATTTCTTTCCTGATATTTTCAGTTCATTTATTGTTATTGTTAAGTTTCTTCAATAGATAACAATCATACATATTCAAATCACAAACCATGACTCGTCATAATGTGATCACCATTTACTATGTGAAATACTAGCAACATAATTATAATATATTATATTTCAAGAGAAAAAAAGGTCACTTTCACTGTTGCTACTGTTGTTTTCCATCACTTGTTATGGCATTACATTGCTCTCATCATTTCATTCCCAATGTTTATTATAATTTCATCTATATATGCAGTCTTTCTTCTACTACCTTTGCTCTAATTCTTTCACATGCCTGCAATAATATTACTGCAGTGCTTCATTATATTAAAAAAACTGACACCAGTGTCTTCTACACCACTCAGCAAAATGCAAAGTTATTTTTTTAATTGGTTATTTTACGATGCTGTATCAACAGTTATGGTTATCTAGCATCTAAATGAGATGAAGGTGATAATGCTAGCAAAATGACTCCAGGGTCCAGCACCAAGAGTTACCCAGCATTTGCTCTTAATGGGTTGAGGGAAACCCCCGAAAAAATCTTCAGCCAGGTAATTACTTGTCCCATCCAGGATTTGAACCTGGGCCCACTCTGCAAAATTATCTGGCCCTATCAGTACAGTAACTTCCAATAACTCATTCACGAACTCCCTACAAAATTTTTATGGCACTTTCTCCAACTTATGGTGCTGTAGGTTGAAAACCTATACATTCTAAAACCACATTTATTAATTTATATTTAAAAAAATAAATAAATAAAATGGAAATCGCCAAACTAATTCAAAGGAAACTAATTCTGATAAGAATTATACCATTTCCATTATGAATATTTTATAGCAAAAGCATGGAAAGCAAGAAGGAAAATATAATGTGTTATTAAATCCTGAGTACCATATACTCTCTCTCCCTCTCTTCTGGTATGAAGAAAAGGACAAGAATTAGATATTGGAATGTAAAGACGATGTGGGAGACTGGGTGACTTACAGAAGTTGTAATGAAGATGAAGCATTGAGAGATAGACTCAGAATAACGTGCAGAATCACAGAAAAAGGAAAACCGTTGGCAAGACCTGCATGGCAGCTTCCTAGCCCATCACATAGGCTTCCAAGCCCACCATAGTCTGCTGCACTGCTCAGCACTGCACTGACTCAACCCACCAGTTAATTGCTTTCCTGCTTGCACGCATTGGTTGTGCTTTTGCTTGGCGTGTGGCATGAGGATATAGTTACCCGCATACCGGTTACATTACAAAATTAAATTATTTTCCACTGCTGTTGAACACAGATTTAAGAACTGTCCCTAGGGTACTTTTTTAATTTCCATCCGACTCTGTTGTTTTAAACTCTCTAGCAGCTATTTCCTCCTTTATTACTTTTTCTCTAGAGAGAGACTGTATTTTAAAATGTATGCTTTCATGGCCAGTGTCTATGATGAAGGTTTTCCGTGCTGTGATTACACTATCAAAGTTCTTTGACAAAGATCTTTTATAAAATATACGACAGTGTAATGGGCTTTTTTTTTTTTTATAAAAGTTTCTTTGAAAAAAGATCTTTTATAAAATATAAGTGCAGCTTGTTATCTTTGATAAAAGATTTCTATACTTTGGAACAAATATGGTGGAACGGAAATATAACTGGACTGTTGAAACCACAAAAATTCTGATATCGGAGTATGAAGGAAATGAAATGTTGTAAATAAATAATTTTTATAACGTCGGAATGTGTATGATTAGAACTTTCTTGTGTTAGTGATACAGTGTTAAAAGTTGTGTAATCAAGATATATAATTTTTATAATATAATATTAATATTATATAATAATAATATTTTATAATAATTTGTATAGCTTTTCAAGTCCTCGCATTGTAGCTCTTTCAATAAGTTCTGATATATACCTCTCTTATCACGTCTTGCAATCCATGGTTTAAGGTTTAACCCACAGGCGTTTCTTTTTCAGCAACATGCATATTGTAATAATTGAACTAATTGTAGCTAAACAAGCATAATACTGATCTTCATACATGGGGTTATAAACTTAACACGTAAATATTAGTATAAACAAATCATAAACTTAACGGGTAAATATTAGTATCAACAAATCCTCGGAAGACGTGTTCACTGTTGTGGAACAAGTGTTAGGAGAGCTTTTGTTCCTAACTTTAGGTTATGTTTGATAAAATCTTTTATAAAAAATTTTATGTAGTGTAATATATCCCAAATCCTATCTTTTATCAAAGATCTTTGATAAAATATTTTATCATATTCTTTGTCAAAGAACTTTGATAGTGTAATAGTAGGCTCAGAGAGACTGCATTTTCTTTGCGATGCACATTATTTGAATTCATCTTGAAAAACAGAAATCAAAAACTAAAACGAAAATGTTTGAAACAGTAGCTGATCATTGATCGAACTGCATACACAAGCACAAGTTCGTGCATATTCAATTCATAGGTAACTGATAGAAGTGGAAACTTGGGTTTGATGCCTTGATACAAGCCCACTGCACAAAACCGCTCAGCAAGCAGTCCACTCCGACTCATGCGGTGATGCTGGATGACATCACGAACTAGTTCTGTGCGACACTGTGAAGCCCAGTGCAGTGCAGTGAGGAAGCAGCCCATGGACTGGGCCATTATGCAGGTCTCTGCTACAGGGAAGCAAAAGTTCTGATAAAGGAACAAAGGAATGAGATCAGTGGCGAGGTTTCATTGAGGCCCTATAATCAATCTTAATGTATCCAGCTGTTTGCTGACAACATAAAGTCCACTTTAGTCCACTGTAGTCTATTCAGTTGTTGTTTTTCACGAGAAATGAGGGGTATTTTGATCGGTGTTCCACAAGAAATTCAAAGACTTATATTATTATTTTCCAAGTTTTGAATGAAAATTTTTTGTTGTAGATATATCTCATTTTCACGACATGGCTATGCCTAAAATATGTTGGCACTGCAGCTCATAAGAATGGAGTGTTGACAGTGGGAGACCTTGCTTAGGAACATATGTTCTGCAATAATTAAAGAAATCCCTTATATTTCCACATTTGGTCTATCTTTAGATAGACTACCACGATTTAAAAACTGTAGAAATTAGCATTAATGAGTTTAAATGAAAAAGACAATCACGTCTATTAGGGTTAAAGTTAAGAAGTAGATGAACAGAAAAATGCAGGACTAGTGAATAATGAGATGCAGTGAATTGCGCGAATACATTTCCCTGATGTCTCTCTGGTTCCATTTTTCGGTATTATGGTTGAAAACATAACATTAAAAGAAGCACAAAAAATTCAGGAAAATAATTTAACAATTATATAAAATGAATTTCACCTTTGGCAACAGGAAGTTTATAATAGCTTTAAAAAATTATAATGTGTTACCTCCATAACAGAACCTTCAGAGCTATAAAGGTCAGCAAGTGCTGTGCCTGACTTTGTTTGAAATGAGTTTGTTGTTCCCCGATGATCCAAATCATGACAGACACAGGACACCATAAATGCGAGGGCTTCCAAGGGTCTGAAAACATTAAAATCTACGATATAAACACTCAATAATGCATTCACAAATGAAATAATATAAAAAAGAAAAATTTCCTTCTGAACTTTGGTGTATTTTTGAAACACTGTGATACTATATTTTTGTGTCACTACTTTCACATAACATTTCATTTTAATACATAGTGTTACTCACAAAAGAAGTTGTGATTTGGCATAAGTTTATATCATTATTATGCAGATTATACAGACCCTGCTTCAAAAAGTCACTAGCTATCTGGTACTGTTTGTATAGCTATGCCTAAAATCTGTTGACACTGAAGCTCATAAGAATGGAATGTTGACAGTGACAGATCTCATTTAGGAACATATTCTATGCAATAATTAAAGAATTCCCCTTATATTTCCACATCTGCTACAAAAAGTTTAGACTTCTTGGATACATTTGTAGTTTCGTCAACAAATATCGTAATAAACTGTGTATCTAGGATTTCCTATTTGAGTTCTTTCATGAGATAAACTATGCAAGGTCTTTTTGAATGTAGAGCTTTGGCCGGAAAAACAGATGATATCATCAAAGTAAGTAAAAATGTCTCACAGGTATTCAGTTTCTAACTGAATCTATGCCTGTAGAACTTGAGGTTTTCCCGGCATTGGATATGGAATAACTATGTTGAAGTGTTGCTTCCAAGCTTTCGATGATTAGCTCTGCCATCTTCTTCAGGGATTGAAGTGCAGTGTGATCATGTCTAGCTGGTATATAAGTGGTCAGTAGGGCCAATCAGGAGCTAGTTCCTAGTCCCGACTGGGACCATAAAACAGGATATATTATGCCATGCCCTTCGTATTCTCTTTTTCCTCAGCAGGTGGTTTGTCAGAGAAGGCCCTTCTGAGGACCAAAATAATTTCTCTGTTGCCGAAGATGTTCTGTTGGAACATCTTGCGCAGGTATCAGATCTCTGAAGAGTCATTCTTTTGTTCCGAAATCCCCCTCTTTCTGTGCAGATGAGTCGACAGGGCCATTTGTTTCTGTGCCAGGTGATGGTGACTGCGTCTGTTCAGGTATAACTTTATGTGTCAGTGTCCTGTATACACTGTGACCCAGTGTGTCATCCGACTTCTTGGAGATAAGAATGTCCAAGAAAGAGAGACAACCATCTTCTTCCACTTCTTTCGTGAACTGGATGTTCGGATGAATGCTATTTAGGTATTCTTGGAATTCCTGAAGTTTTGCTTCTCCATGTGGCCAGATGTCTGATGTGTCATCTACTGTACATAGCAGTAGAAGTGTTGGTTTTAACGCATGTTCTCCAGGGCTCTGTGCTCGAAGTCTTCCATGTACTAACTGGCTATGGCTGGCAACAGGAGCGAGCCAAATAACCAAGATCATATGGTGAGCTGATATTAATTCAAATTCTTTACTTTGCATAACATTTGATCATTATTAATTGTAACATTTTTCAGCAAATTGATTGTCTGGCATTTCTTACAATTCATATAGGCTATGTCTTTCAGGTAGTGGTAAATTAATACTATTCACCACCTGGTCAGTTTGTAATAACTTCCTACATCCAAAAATTTTCACGAGTCAGTCACTACTGGCTTCAGTTGGTTGGTAATAGTCATTCCATGTCAAATCGCACAAAATTATACAAATTTTGACCTTCATATTTCTGATTGCGTTTATATTTTTTTTACCAACTCTATGGGTCTAATAAACCAACAAGTGTATTTTATTTCCTCCTAAGTCCACATGTTTTTAAAATATTGCATGTTAAAATTCGTTAAAAATGTCGCACAATGCAATGTTTAAAGCATCATATTTCTGAGGATATTAATATTAATTTTTTTTTAATGCATTTAAAAGCTTATAGCACTGTCTTATGTTAAATATTTACTAACTAATTTTAATATAATTATTATAAATATTTTTTTTTTATGATTTCATTTTTAAAAGTTAGATATCAATGTGAAATAGCCGTATTAAAAATCTAAAAAAAAAAAAAAAAATGCCTACTAGGTGCACTGAAGTATTCTTAATAATTCCAGAAAAATCACAATGGGATCTCCAATAGTTTAATGGAAATTTAATTACTTACGAAACAATGTGTAGCGGTTGGTGCAGCAACAGTGGACGGGAAGCATTGAAGAATGCTGGGAGGTTTATCGGCACTGGATGATCGAGTGAATGTTGCAACATTACACTCAGTACAGATCAAGTCACTCGAGGAAACACTGCTAATTTACTTATTATGATTCTTAAAATACTTGTACATTATGCTTTTTAAAAGTTTGTTTTCATTTACACTACATTTTAAATTTTCATTTGCCTATCTTCTTTCTCGAAAGAAAATTGTTTTACTAAATCTCCAGCTTTTGATAATGGAATGAAAGAATGTAATTTTAATGTACCAGTTATTGGTTTTAGATTGTTGTATCTGACTTGCAAATTTTCAGTGTGGTTTTTGTGCTTATTCAATGGACAAAATATAAATGACACGTTAGAAATGTTTTTTGTGACCAATCAGTTTTTTTTTTTTTTGGTGTTGTTATAGGATCTTGTATAGGCTGGCTCTCATGGCAAGTCTTTTAACAGTTCCTCCAGTACCATATTATGGATCTTTCACATGCGACGTTGCAAAGTGTCATTCAGCGCTAATTCCATAATCATCTTCAGGTAAGCAATTATTTTTAAAATCCTTTTTGTTTTTGTATTGTGAACTTCATCAATCGGAAAAGTAGAGGATTTTTTTTCATATCGTTGAATTCTTGCTTTAAGAAATTGATTGCTTCGGATTGAAAAAAGTGATAGGAATTGGTGTCATGTTTCATGCTTTCTGAGATGACAACAATACTTTTGTGACAAATTTCTGTATCTTCTTTGAAATATAGTACGAAAGGATGTATTGTGGCTTGGCATTTGTTCCAATGCACACCTTGTACTGAATCTTGTATTACAAATGAATAATTTTCAGAAAAGTCTGCAATAACTATGTAATTTTGAGGTTGTACATTTTCTTTGCATTCCGTCAAAAATAAAATATTGCTGACTTTTGAAGGGATGACGATGCATCTTCTACATGAAAAACTTTACTTGCTAGGGAGCCTTTTACTTTTTGAAACTTTTCACGGGGGTATTGTTTTTGTTGTAGTTTTCTTTTCTTGATAGGGAATTCTATTGACATCAAACTCTTGTTTAATTCCTCAATATTACTGATTTCTAGTGCTGTATCCATATAACTGCTAGAAGAAGAACTGGGATAATCACTTTCTCTGTCCGCATTTTCATTTGATTCATATTTATTAATATCACAAGAACTACCGGCTTCACATTTTTACACCTGACGTATCCGGAAGTTGATAGATTATTTACAGAACGGATCACGTATTCTCACATTCAAAGACTCCTTTAAATTGAGCTTTATCAATAAATCACGACTTACGCGTTTTAGTGTAGTTTTCTTTTTAAAAGCGTGATTAGGAAGGTCAAATGGATTTAAACACTTGTTATATATTATGCAATCTTTACTGTCACACATGTTGCATAGAAGTGACGTCACTCCATGAATCAAATCCTGACTGATTATTTTTCTCTTCTATATTTTGTCTCCTGCCATCTGTTTACTGCCATATCCAGCCTTGCTATCGTTAAACACTTGGCTATATTACAGTATAAACATACAGTACTGTGAGGGGCTTCCCCTCTTAGCTAAGCTGACAATAATAAAATAACTTTAGATAAGATATTTACTGTTCCTTAAGGTATTAATAATTTGATGAATGAATATATTTGTTTTGTAGTATGGTGTATATGCAACGGTGGGTTTCGTAAAACTTTCCGCGGGCAGCCTACAGCCGCAAGCAGTTCATTAGCTGGGAATCGCAAGCGCGTGCATGCCTCTGGAAAATAAATTGTTACAAATGTATGTGTGCAGATCCCACATTTCTAAATGCAGTAGTTTACAGATAATACATCAGGGAACAAGTCTATATTTTTTTTCAGATTTTTAACTTGGCTATTTAATATAGTAATTTTGTTTTGAAAAAGAAATTATTAAAAAATTAGGCCAAATTTTTAATTTATTTTTGATAGGCTAAAAGTAATAAAAAGTGTTGTATTTAGTGTTTCAAATGCGCCAAACCACAAATCTCAATTATATGTAGATACAGGGTTCCAAGTGGGTTTATGTAACAGTGTGCGCATAATTTGCATAATTTCAAATAGTCATAACTACACAAATAATTAATAATTGTGAAAATAAAACAATACGGGTCTCCTTATTTCATGTCTGGAATTCATAAAAAAAAATTCGACCATTTACGAGAAGGTCGTGTTACCATTTACGAGAAGGTCGTGTTTTATTGCTGTGCGATTTGACGTGGAATGACTCTACTGTGGAAAAAAAAAATTGCAAAGAGTGTTCATGTTTCCTATGTGCTAGTTACTAAATCATTAAGTTCAGCCTGAGAAATCAAATGACATTCAGACAGTAGCGGGTAATCTGAGCTACCACTGTTACACCTTGAGGTCCAGGTTCGGTTTCAGGAGGAATGTGTGAGGGTTCATAATCTAAGGTCTCTACTTCAGGTGGTGCAAGAACTGGTACGGGAATAGTCATGTGGTACTACTCTTATAGTTGAGGAAAATTCCTTCCCCATGAGAACTCATATTGCAATTCTAGCATTTGAATACAGTTGAATTAAATGCGTAATTTAAAAGAAAAAAATTCTAAAAGTGATACAAAGAGCACTAAACAGCTGTAGGCTACCTTACAAAGACGAAAATACTGACACTGTAAGTTACTGAAAACTGTTATTTAATGCTATCTTCTATACACCCCAAACCTCTAGCATGCCATAAAGGTAGATGCTCATCTCGACAAAGCCGTAGTTCACCAGGTAACACATAATTAAACCATTTAAATTTGTTGCATTTTGTTTAAGAGTCTAAAATATGTTATAAAATCGAATAGAGAGTTAATTCTAGATACATCAGAGTCTCTGAAGAGTAAAATAATAATAAAATTGATAAATACAAAATCAACCGAAGTGAATATGAACAGGAAAAGCACGTATTATACCGAAACGATATTAACAATCTCAGTAGCGTAAGTCGTAATGGTATTGGCCTCTTGAGTGAGTTAATAGTAGTAGCTGAAGGTTCGAGTCTCCTACAATCTTCTTTTTTTTTTAAATACAAATTTGACATCATATATGTCTCGCAAAGCTATATTAAGTCGCGATATCTCTTAGAATATGCCCAAACTCTAATAAATAATAATCCTCCCTCTCTCTTTCAAGCAATGTACTCCTGTCTGTTAATAAAATGTTCTGTCTCGTCATTACGCTTGAAGATAGCAGAGAGACAACTCTGTCAACAAGGCCCTGGTTCTAGTAGGTTATTCTGCATTGATGGCGGCCAGAGAAATTGGAGTCCCATTTTCAACTGTTAAGGAGTGGGCTAAAGTTCTTATTGAGAATGATGAAGCTGTGAATCGTCCTATTCCTGGTCGGCCGCGCATAAAGAAGATGACGCCATGTTATTGAGAGAAGTTGAGAACTTCCCCTTTAGAACTGCCTTTCAACTCAAGATGGCATCCAACTTTCCAGGTTTTCCACACACCATGAGGAGACGTTTTAGAGAGCGTGTCATACGGTGTCGTTGAGCTGTGAGAAGATAAAATTTGACGATAGAGCATGCCGTGGACCTTCTAGCGTACGTTACTCTCCGACAGGACTTCAATTGAAGAAATGTAATTTTCTCCGACAAGGTAATTGTCTCCAGTAGCAACAATAGTCCTGCCCTAGTTATCGTATGGATAGCCATCGATACGATGAACGCTTCGTGAGATGACTTAACAGATCAGGTTGCGTGAGCGTCGCGTGTTGGGGGTGGATGTCATACGATGAGGCAGGACTTCTGGATAGCATCCACAGTTGGTTTACGGCAGAAGTCTACGAACACATATAGGCAAATGTAATGATTCCTTCTGTCCGAGAACAATATCCAGAAGGAACACTTTTCTTCCAGCAGGATAATCACCTGGTACACACCACCAACTGGATTCAAAGATGGTTTACAAGGAGGCGGTCGACTATTCTCCAAATTACCAAATATGAATCCGATTGAAAATTTGTGGACTACAGTCAAACGGATCCTACGCTCTAACTGGGCAGAACAACCATCTGTTCGGACAGCTGACGAATTGTGGGACAAAGTTCTAGATGCGTGGGAGAAGGTGGCCATGAATTTAACCTGTTCCATAATCTTGTGGACTCCATGCCGCGCAGAATGAGGGCAGTTGTTGACGTAGGTGGTTTGTGGACGAGATACTAGTCCCCACCACAGGTCTTTTTTTGTTAATATATTAACAAATTATTTTGTCTTTTTGTTTATTTAATTATTTATTTATGTTTGATATGCGTCCAGGTTTGTTAGGAAGTGAAACAAGTATTTTTGTTTATGCAGGCCAGGTCTCGCCTATTAATAGCCCACAAGTGATGGGCAATAATATATTTACAAGGCAGGCATAACGAAGTTTATGAACAAATGCCATTTCACATTTAAACTAATAAATTAATTAAAAACTAAAATTAAAAAATATATAATTTTATCGTACCGGGAGGCGAACTCACAACCTCTGCTATGGGTGTCAATCATCCTACCACTGGGCCACACACAGCTCGTAAGGTTGTCTACATTGTAGACGGACGACTTTCAATGAAGAGATACCACAGCAGTGCCTTGAAGTACTGTTTGTTTACACGAGTGAACCACACGAGAGAACTTAGCATTTCTATCAACCAGGAGTCGGCTCATTCTTTTTGCCATTAAGTGTACAATAATAAGTTTGGCTGAGAATATCTACAACATGTACGAAGCATATGGTTTGCCAAGAGGAACATTGCTGTGCATATAAACATAAGAAATCGATTTTCTCCTAAACTTTAGGCAATATCCAAAATGGATTTCACTTTCGAGATTAAGGCACAAATTATTCGCATGTCGTTTCGCTTTCTAACTCATTCTACTTGCGATTCACTACTCACTTATTAATTTACTTAGAAATGTAATTTATTTATATATCTATTTATTGAAAATACAGTACCTCATTTCATTTATTATATTCTACAGTTCTTACATCAGCATTGAAGCTTTAAGATGTGGAATAAGTCAAGAGTTACACAATTTCTTGGCGAGATGACGTAAGGCCGAGTATTCTCCACAGATTACCTGACATTTGCCTTACAGTTGGGGAAAACCTCGGTAATCAACCATACATGAATCTAACCCAAGTCCGAGCACAGCTCAGTATCAACAGACAAGTGAGTCTGCCGACCGAGCTCTACAAGAATGTACAATACAAAAGAAATAGTTGAGCTATACAAAAGAGTATACAATACATAGCAAGCAGTTGAACTATACCAAAACACAATACAAAGCAGATTAATTCAATTTATAAGCCGAGCCATACAAAATTATGCAATATATAGCAAGCAGATTAATTTAGTTTACAAGCATATACAATTCAATCAATTTAGCTATACAAAAATATACAATACATATTAAGCAGATAACTGAATTTACAAGCATAAACAATATATCAGTTGAGCTAATTGTCCTACGCGACTTTGCACAAATCGCATCTAATTATGAAAAGCAATGGAATGGAATGGAATTTTCTGGAGGGGGACACTATGACTCAGCAATGCGACCTTTCACGATCTGCTGTACTAACTCTCAAGCCAGATGCATTCCCAAACCCACACCAGCTGACTACACTAAGGTTAGCTGCGTAGTTCACCACTGTGGAGTAAAGGTTAGCACGTCTGATCGTGAAACGAGCGGGTCCGGGTTCAAATCCTGGTTGGGACACGTTACCTGGTTGGGATTTTTTCTGGGGTTTTGCCTCAACCAATTGAAGCAGAATTGTTGGGTAACTTTCGGTGTTCGCCATCATTAATTCTTTCATCATCCATACCATAGTCCAGGTTAAGTTCGTGGTGTGGCATGCTGATCTTGTACAAGAGTGCAGCCATTCAGCTACACATTCGCAGAATAGGAATGGTAAGCACAATAAGCCTCAGGCTGCAGTGTAAGCCTTCGGATCCCTTTTCAGTAGAAGTGGAAAAAAAAGTTTGCTGCATACTCAAGTTACGAGCAAGCCACTCCACTCGTCCCTAAGCCAGCCCCTCCGTATGTCACCAGCCAGCATTTGGGGAATGCTATGGAATGATGATGAAAATGAGAAATGTTGACGGAATGATGTAGATGCCTAATTGGGAAAAAGAGAAAACTTCAACTGGGATTCTGTCTGCCACAAGTGTCACCACGGATTTTTCAATGAAAAATACCAGGCCTAGCCAGGACTCGAACCCTGACCACTTATCAGGCTGAAAGTCTGACCACTCAGTCACCGCAGGGAACGTATCTAATTATACTAGACTCTGTAAATCTTCCATTGCTGTTTTATATTCCAACTCTTCCACTTCGGATATTCCTTCCTCTTCCATGAACTCAATGTTGTCACAATATTCGTCACTGCTACTGCTGTCACTGCTTGATACCTACTCTTCTATTAGATTAGTTTTCTTCTACTTGTAAACCAAGTTCTTTTACAATTTGTTGTAATGCTACTGACACTGCCTTAGAACCTAAGTATGTCTTAGTTTTTTGTTGGACTATTACCTCCTATGTGTAAAAATTCCGAATAGTATAAATACGTCATTTAGCATATTAAAATTTATCACATCTCTACTGTTTCAGATCCCCAGTTTTTTAAGTCACTCCAAAATTTGACACCATGACCAAGAACAAGAACAACTTCGCCCTCTCATTTATTAGATCATTATACATTATATAAATAATCATAAAGACTATTTCTTTTTTTTTAATTTGGCTTGGGCTGAATTGCCATTGCACTTATAATTTATAATAAAACCCATTAAATTGTAGCTATAAAATATTACTTTTATTTATACAATTACAGCACAAACAAGGAATATTCGTATGAATAAAATTCGACTTACGGTTAAGTGAAATTACTATACAGAGATGGCATGACGAAAACCACTTTTCCCAAAGTTGTATTTTCGTGAAAATCGGGTAATATAATATTTCGTAATCTTCGTTTACCCTAATCATACAACCTTCAACGCAAAGATGGTGCATTTAAAGTCAACAGAAAACGTTTGACTAAGAAATTATATGTGAACAAAACTACTTTTTTCGTTGCGATTTTTCTAGCTTTTATAATCCAAGTGTAAAGTACAACATAGCAGCTATAATAGACTAGCGGTGAAAAATAGGGGAGACTGGCTCATTGTCCAAGTGATTTAAATCTTCAAAGCAAGTTCTCATATTCATCAATTTCCGTTTTTTTTTTTTTAATTGAGGTTTCTTGCCTGGTGAGTGGAATGATGATATTTCTGTGTGCGTCTTTCCGTTATTTAAGGTTCTTGAAATCGAACTGTTGAAGATTCCTGTTGTTTCTGCAACTCGTTCTTCTACTTTGAGTGTTTGTTATGAATCTTTGGAAACATAATTCGACACTATTCACTTATTTTCACCTCTCGCTTCACGAAGTCATAAACATTAGCAATACTTCTTGGTTCTGGCTATGTAATGTTTTCCATTTTAATTAAGAAAATATGGGAGACATACCATACCAGTATATAAAATCATTACGAACGAAAATTGCTTACAGCAAGCTATTGAATCCACTCGGACTGTACTATGGTGTGGTTCATTTGTTTGTTTCATAATAATGATATGAGTGGAAGATGTGAAAATATAAACACGGGGAGCATTATCGCAACTCATTCATACAGGACAATAGTGGATCATTGACTGACACTGTGAGCAAGGTTGTATACCAAAATCTATGCTTTCAACTGAACACTGTATTAGAAGTGTTTAGAAAATGATTATATGGTTTACTTGAAACAATCACATTTTTATCATCTGCAAATAAAATTACGTGAGATAAATTATTTACGATTAAGGCTAAATCATTAATATAAACTAGAAACAGTAATGGACCTAAAATTAACCCCTGTGGAGCTGCATGTTTAATATTTATAAATTCTGAGTAAGTAACTATGTGACTATTTGGTATATTTATTTCCACTTTTTATTTTCATGTGAAGTAGGAAAATAAATATTATTCTTGTTGGTGAACTTACGTGATGTATCCCAGATTTATAAGGTCCAGATTTTTAATTAACAAGTATGCAAAATGAATAGTGCTGAAGGCATGCCTCCAGTTGTGATAAGGAGTGTCCCGGTAGCCTTTCTTTACAAAGAGAATGAACCTGAAAAGCAATATGCAATTAAATTATATAAAAAGACTTAACTATTGTATTAATGAATATCAACAGTAAAATTACTTCATATAAAATGACAATATTACTAAAAATGATGCATATGGCTAAAGCTTAAGATTATTATAATGTAAGACTAGTCCTGAATCATATGAATTCGTTGCAAATACTTTAGGAAATGAGAACTGCATAATTATAACAAATGGTATAAATATGTAATGAACTATATTATCTTATCTTTAATTAAAGTAATTTTACAAAGTGTTACACTTAAAAGTGAAAAACAGTAGGTTCAACATTCGCCACTTTATAGATTGAAGAGTAGCCTACATGTTTGTCAAAATTTCATAACATTCTCTTTCACGGCTTAATGAAAGCTTTTTCTTCCTATTAAGCTGTAAAATTGACGCATCATGAGATATTTTGTATGTCATAAATAATAGCATATATTAAATTGAATAAAAAAAAAAGTTGACTACTACCAGCAAAGTGACACTGAATTCTTACCTCTCTGCTCACAAAAATATAATAGCATAATGTACCTAGCATTATGAATCTATAAATATAAAAACAAAGAATATTTTACATTATACTGTAGTTTATACAGTATAATTTTTCAGTTATCTTTATCTTTTTTTGGAATTATAAGTGTTAAAATGAATGTGATTTAGTTTAATATATTTTGTTTTAATATATGAACTATGTGAAGAAATTGTTTAAAAATTATTATATTATTTTTTGTTACAGAATAACAATACTTTAGAGTACAGGCAATTTCCATTTAATAGCTAATTACTTACAAAAAAAATAAGGATTGTGAAGTAAAAGGTACACCAGACACTTCAATTGCAATTATAATTCATTAGTTCCAACTAGATTCCAACATTAATTCCTATTTGTTATTCCCAACAATTCTTTCCCTAAAAGTGAAAAAAGAGCCTGGCACGTGATGCTAACAACTTCTAGTTTAATGTCAAGGTCAAGAAAGCAGATATCTCTGCCTTCCTACAATCCTTTATATCTTCATGACATATATACAGTGTGAACCGTAAGTAATGTCATTAATTGTGGTGAATGATTCCTTTAGTAAAGGGCAACATAAAAGTCAAATACCATTTTGATGTATTTTGAATAGTTTTTGCAGAAAAATGTGCCTTTTAAAATACATTAATTATGAGATCGTGGAATGCTTGTAATCAGCAGGGAGTGTATATAAGGCTGTACTGCTCTGAACAACCCTCTCACTTGGCTTGTTATGAACAGAGAAGTTGAAGGTCATTGTCACATACATTGTTTTTAAACTCTTAAGAAAAAATACAGATGATATACTGTTTAATTTTTGTGTTTAATCTATGTTACAGAGCAGAGAATGAACACTGCTCACTTCACGTTAAATAAAATCTTGGAAAATTTAAAATAAACTCTACAACGTAATTTTAATTAAATGTTCAGAAAATGCAAACAATAAGATACGTTTATTTCAAAATAAATTTAAAACATATTTCTATTCTCCACATTTCAATTGAAAATTCTAGAGAACATAAAAATAATGATGCTTATGCCACGTTATAAAAATAAAATTTAAAATATTTAAAACTCTAAAGAAAAAAATAAAAATATGATATCCTTATTTTATGTTAAACAAACTAAACTAAAAATGTTACTTTTAAACTGTTCGATTTATTTTTAATTAAATATTCGGTGAACATAGACAACAAGAAAAGCTTATTTTACATTATACAAAACTAATTAATGATTAAAAAAATCTCCGTTTGTCATACTACAGGCATTTTCTTCAGCCAATTAGAAAAGTTCTCTGACACTTTAATTTTTAAAGTAGCAACCGGTAAACTTACATACAAGAAATCAAATTTCCCTTCAAAGAAATTTGTGTGTGTTACATTTACATTTCTCGTTGTCTAATCCATCTCTTGCATTATGCGAGTTGCATCTCTCCAACAGGCAATAACCTTTACAGGGTTGTCAGAATGCATCAAGTTCTAAAATTCCTTTCCAGAACAAAATGTTACATTTGTTCAGATCAAATTTCTGCATATTTAAAGAACAAAACTAAAATTATTTCAACCATAATCATCATGATACACTGCTCTCTTAAATTGACTGTGCATATCAGGAATTAATTCAATAGTTTTCCCAAAATACTCTATGAAATGTTTCATATAAAATAATTTTTTTCTCGAGAAGTAAGTAAAAAACGAGCAAAATTGTATTAAACTTTTTTGTTTGAAATATCTCAAAGAATAATCCCTTGAAATTAATGACATTACTTATGGTTCACTCTGTACATATAGAGAATACTGGTAAGTTTATCTCGAAAATTGGCCTTATTTTTATCCGAAGTAGTAAGTGAAGGCCTAGGGAAAAACCCATATGAGAACATTTTGGTTCTAGTTTTAAGCAAACTTGCAATAGAATTAGCTCAATTACTGAAGTGAATAGAACTATACTAGGGGTAGAAGAAATAGGCGAGTATGGTGAATCCCTCATTCACTACTCCGACTCCTATACCCCTCAGAACCTGTTTGGAGTACGGTCCTGTCCCAAAAAACTTACTCCTCCATTCACACGTTTTGCACTATAGGAAAACTTAAAAGAACAAATAAAATAATAACGTGATTTCTAAAAATAATCCATAGCGCCACAGCCCTTGAAGGACCCAGACCAACCAGCAGGCTGCTGGCCTCACGTTCACATGCTGGAACAGAGGTAGACGATCATCCAACCAGAATGGCGGTATTGTGTAGTTAGCATGATGATCTTTAGTAATTAGAAATACCTGATTTACTGAATATTGTGTTTTGTTTAGTCAACTGTCTGAACACAGGTCTGAAACTCATAAATGACAACAATAAGACATCACTCATGAGATAACTATGCCAGGAGCTGATGGGTTATGGTAGTCAGTTCTCTTTCCCCATTCATCACATAAATCGCTGAATAGTACCATATTACACTAATTAGACTTTAGATGATATTATCATTTTATAATATTTCGCAATTTGTCCATTTCACAAGTAATAATTATTATAATGTAAATGTTAAATGTTATGTTTTATTTAACAACGCTCGCAATCGCAGAGGTTATATCAGCATCGCCGGATGTGCTGGAATTTTGTCCCACAGAAGTTCTTTTACATACCAGTAAATCTACTGACATAAGCCTGTCGCATTTAAGCACACTTAAATGCCATTGACCTGGCCTGGGATCGAACCCGCAACCTTGGGCACAGAAGGCCAGCGCTATACCAATTCGCCAACCAGGTCGACTTATTATAATGTAAAGTAAACCTAATATGAGAAATCAGATATTTAGCATTACATACAAGTATTTTATTTTATGTGTTTTCAGAATATTGTATTGAAATAGTAAATACTAATTAATGTTTATACAGTTATCAACTTTATGATAAAATTAAAAATTAAAGTGAGAAAATTAACATTTTTTTTTACCGTGTGTAGAAAATGTACACGTTGTTATAACATGAATGAGTTTCGTTAATAAAAAAATATTTATGTACTAGAAGCACACTTAAGAATGGCTTAGCTCAACAAAACAAATAACACAGTAAGTATGACTAAAAAAGATCGTTCTGCACATATTCTCTGAACCGATCATAGAGAAACACCACACGTCTTGGCAGTGGCTGTCTGCATTGATGATAGGACACTTTTAATGTCCTCACAATCTTTAAGTTCTTTCAAGAAACAGCAAACTTGATAAATAACGCCTTTAGTATGACTTATGATATCAGGCTCGACTGAGACATGATAGTGATTACTTGGATGATTAGTATTTATTATGAGTGAGTAGTATTTAAAATACTGTTTATTATACACTGTATATTTGCGACCAAGCTGTAACACAGTAGTATCACAGACGAGCACTTGTCAACAACTAAGATTCGAATGCAGCAACAGAAAGGTCTTTTTGTTCAGGTCATAAACTGCTAAAGAAAGCGTGGAGTGGTAGTTTCTGCACAAGACCAAAAACCCGCCTATTTCTTCTGCCTTTACTAAAGAGTCAGCTGACAACTACTCAACTACGTGACAGCAATTCAATCCTCGGCTGATTGTGAAATATTTGTGGTAGAGAAAAAGTCTATGGAGCAGAATTTTGACGAGTACTTTGGTTCTCCCTTTCACTGTCATAGTTTCAGTACCTATTGCCATATTATTATTATAATGCCCTTGAAGAAAAGAAATGCTAGATAAAATGAAATACGAAAATACGATTATAATTAACGAGTGTGAGTTTGATTTTAAGAGAAAGTATAATCCAGTTCTGAAATGGTGACATCCACTCAGAAACCTATTTTCGTCTTCCTTAGGGATGATCCTACTTTTTGAGGTAGAATAGGGGTGTATTATGAAGTTGGCTGTCGTGCTGTGAGGTTGCCTCTCAAGCTATGTTACTACCCGACTGCAAAATATCAGTTAGCTTTCTAGTATTATATTATACTAATATGATTTTGTAATTCTCAATTACTGCTCTTTTATTATTTATTAGGGTGTATCGAAAATTTTTTTTTTTTTTTTTTTTTAATGAAGGTGGCTAGTGCGGAAAAGTTGCGACTTGTGGCAGAAAGACTGCAGGAGAAAGAAAATTAAATTTAATCAATATCTTGTGTCTCCGCATCAATACTGAAGATTCGAATTTATAACGCATTCTTGTAAAAATTATTATGACGACAGTCTGCATACCTATACAGCTACCCCTCGTTAACCAGATCTTTTAAAAGTTAGCAAAGATAGTACAAGAAGAGAAGTATCTGGCACCAGTATCTTCTTGTGAAGTGAGAGAAGAGAGGGATGCTGGCAGTCAGGGTAGAGTCTGCCCAGCAGTCGTATTTGGTAGGCTATGCTGGCCAGGTTTGTATCGCTGTTGTTCCTGTGAATCGTGTATCATATCAATTGTTTGGTAGTCCACGCAATAGTTCTTATGCATCGTGTTGTCATGAGTAGAAAAAATAATTCCGTACTCGACGTACTGGGCTGAGTCCTTTGTTCGATATACCAGGACCGATAAGAGAGTTGCAACTTCCAACCTATAAAGATGTGATAACACTTTTTTTTTGGATCAGAGGGTTAAAGACAAACGAACTAGGTGGAAAACACCTTTCAGTAAAAGACATCGCTCATGTTACTGCCGACAGACTTATCGAGGTTTTTAGAACAGCAGGCCTTCCTACCATCAGCAATCGTAGAGTAGTGGAAAAGATGAAATAGTATCATAGTAAATATTAGAATATTCTGAAATCGCACTAACGAAGTGGGCTAACCTCAAGGGCGCATGAGTAGGCTTTTATTAATAAAGGTCGAAAATTGTTTGATATATGCACTTGTAAGTGCCCGGACCCGGAAAGTCTCTGTGAATGTGAGTTAAGTAGGAAAGTTCCATTGATAGGAGTATCCTTTCTAATGGATCAGAAAAATTAACGAAATATGATTATTGATAATATCAACATTGTAACGACGAAGACACTATTTAAAAGTGAAGAGAGAAAAGCGAAGAGGCCCATTCACCATCGATCTGAAGAAGTGCGACTTGAATTCCGAGGAAGAGAAAAACAGACATCAGTTACAAGCTCTGAGTCTTCGCCTTCGCACCACTCGGAACAGGAGTGAAGGAGTGTGTATTCTGACTTCGAATCGAAGCCTTCTGGTGCTCAGGCTCGCTTGCCTCTACCAAAATTATCTTCAGCAGCCTTCAGATAGGCACCTCGAGGAGAGATGTGGCTCTAATTGCGACAGCTATGCTATAAGCGCGAGAATAATATCTACTAGGAATAGATGATCACGAGAGAAATGAAGATTGTAGATAACATTCAGAAAGAAGAAACACCTAATAATAAGTTCATTCGAACAGTATATTTTAATGGTCGAAAGTACAAGGCACTAATACAGGCGAAAAAGAACAACCGATTATATCGCCGAGAAAAAGAAGAGGAGCATAATATTATAACTTTATTAGAAGAACCACATTCAAAGTATATTCGATATGTCTCCCCTTCCTCTGGACATGGACATCAGATTTGAAGAGCGTTCTTCAATTTTTAAAGGCAAGTAAATTAGATGTATCGCCCCTAGCAGCACTTGGTTCTGATGGAGCCCCTAAAAATACAGGAAGAAAGAACAGATCGATGGTGTGCATCGAAAAGGAAATCGGAATGCCACTTCAACGAATAATTAGTCTTCTCCATGTAAATGAACTTCGACTCCGCTATCTCATGAAACATCTCGCTGGTATCACTACAGGTCCAGAATCACGTTCTGGACATTTCGGAGAAGAGTTACTCCATTGTGAGACAAAATCATGGCGAATTTCAAAGTTATTGAAGTACCCTGGATCAACAAAATTAACGTGGAACGGATCTCCGATCTTAGTAGGCCTACTTACCAGGAGTATCTTCTGGGGATCTACCAAGCCGTTCATTCTGGCCATTGTCCGATAGAGCTTGAAAGGAAGAAACCAGGGCCAATTGTTCAATCTCGATGACTTACAACTGCTTACAGGAATCTCCGCTTGTATGTGAGCTGTAGTAACCCTTCACATAATTTAGTGAGCATAGCTAAGAAATGCCATGCTTCGTAACGAAGTCTGAGTATGCAGCATAAATCAACATTTGACACCGGAGTATACTACTAAGGATGGGTGGAGGGATGGGGCTGGAAGTGCAACCACCTCCTCGTAGTGAGCCCTGGGTTATTTTTGAGTGTAAATTTAAAGAAATAGGCAAAGAGTTGCACTACGAAACAAAATTTGAAAACAGACATAGAGCATTAAGCTCGCAAAACTTTAGAGCTGATGAGGAGACACAGGATATTGTCGAATTACTATTTTCTTTTTTCCTACGTTCTTTCTGCCACAAATAGCAACTTTTCCGCACTAGCCACCTTCATTTTTCAAAAAAAGTTTTTTTTCGATACACCCTATTATTTATTTCATTTCATTAATGCTACATGCATGAAACAAAATAAATCTTACAATTTGAAACTATAAGTCAGGTTTAGGGAACCATGTTTATAACTTAACAAAGCTTCCAAATGATCCCACTTCCTTTTGATCATAATCTGCTAGGAAAAGAGAACTACTTACAATAGTCTATTTCTACCAGTTTACTTGTGTCACGCAAGCGAGTATCATCAGTTTAGAGCTGATCCACAAACATATATTTTTCTTCACAATAATTTCCAGAACAGTCTCAAGTAGGTACCAAAAATCCCCCCCCCTCCCCACTTCTTTTTTTCGAGATTATCTAGCCTGCCATTCTATCTGACTTCATGTCATGAAAACAGATTGTCTTTTTAGAAAGTAAAAGTGATTATTTTATTTAACAATGCTTTTCATAGCAGAGGTTAATAAGCTAAGTATAAATCATATAAGTTGTCATTGTGACTTCCTGGGTATTGCAAATATTACTGTATTTGTAGGTCTATTTTGTTTCAGTTTTTCTACTGTTTTCTGCCTTGCCTGTCAAAAATTTATGTGGTCTCATGAGGTAATGACCCATAGAGATATGCATAAAGCAGGGAAACTTAGTGAAGTGCGGAAAAGTTGGTTGATAGTTTTGCCTGAGTCATTGTAAAAACATGATACAAGACTTCTACATTTACTTCCCTTCTGAAAGAAATCCTTTATCATCCCTTCAATATTCATTGTCCTCGGATCAGTTTGATCTCAAGACACTTGGATTTAGGGCCAAGTTTAGTAACTATTAGGTCACCAAGAATAATTGCATAGGTTATCTGGGGTCAGTGAATTTTTGAAATCGATAAAAAACAGCTCGTAAATTTTACCTGAAGCTCCCTCATTCAGAGACAATTGGTTTTTTACACACTATATATCTTCTAAGGAGCCAAGATAAGGAATATTATCGTCCTTAAAATTTCACTATCTCGGGCTAGATTTTAGATTGCAAACCTCAGATCTAGTAATGTAATGGTAATTACTAGTCCACTGACGTAGACTGGTGGAGTGAAGGAAAAATTCAGAAAAGACTGCACATCAGAGAAACCAGGATTAAGTGGAGACTGCCTGAAATCAGGTCGTTGACAGTAATGTGCTATGAACTCTGTGTGTTGAATAAATGTTGAACACATAACACGTTTGCCAACATAATCACCTTGCCAAAGTTTCACGTTTTATGTTAAACAGGACGTCAAGTTGCAGATCTTGGAACATGAGAAGAGTATAACAGGCCATCTCATCCCATGGCAGAGAGCGAGGCGAGAATCCGAAGTCACTCAAGTTGGGTACGTCATGATTATTGGGGCAGTTCAACAGATGCTCAACATCCTCATCACTCACCTGGGGAGTAACAGCCACACACCAGCGTTCTTACAAAGAGTTATTCTGTATGCAGTAAGTCATTATAATTTACTATAATCAATGGCGAAATATGTAACACTAGATGCAACAACCCAGTAATTTTAGTTATCACAGGAATTTTAATCGGAATCCAATTACATCTCACACAGAATCGTTGTTAACAGATTATCAGCAATAAAATTTGTGACATTGATTGCTGCTACTTAAAAGTTATTAGAAATACCGTACTGTCAAATTCTCTCTTGAAATTGCTAAGTAAAATTGTCGAAAAAATAAACACATAAGTAAACATTAAACGAAACTGCACTTTGGATATAGCAGCACAATTATTTTTGTAGAAATTAGAATAACTTTAAACAGTATTGAGAAGAAAGTATTAAGAAAACTTAAAATTTAACAATTTAGAAGTGAAGTTACTGTGCTTTAATAAGTTAGAGATAAAATTAATACTGGTTGTTACTATCAACCTTTTTCTAGTACTAGAAAGGATATACATCAATTTTCTCTTGCTCGCTAATACTTCCTCTTTGAAATTTGGCAATGAGTTTCCGGATTTCGGGATCTAAAAAGGGGAAATGGTTGAAATTCATAATACATTTGGCAATTACGGCTGTTTACCACATTCATTTTCCATACACACCTTCATGTGATAAATCATGAGCTCATTAATAAGCTGGTTTCTCGCCTGAGCTTCCTGGATCTTCCTGTACACCAGACTGTGCATGATGCTGATTCCACAGTAAATACTGAAAGCCATTGCAACTTCTTCGTCAAAGACATCAAAATAAAGGCCATTCTTCTTATTACACAGTTGAGCCACGCCGATAATTTCGTCATCTTTACGAATGGGGAAGCATAATATATTCCTTAAAAGTAAAAAAAAAAGATCTTCAATTTAGAACAACCATGGTTATTGTTCTGATATAGTAGAAAGGCACTGCTACTTATTAAAACAATTTCTGTATAAATGAAACTTAATTTTCATTGTTTTACTTCTTACTTCCCTCTCAGTCTGTATTCAGTGCAAGTTATTGTCATATACATATGATGCTGGTGCTAAAAACAAGAGAATAGGTTTGTCCAAAAAGCAATTCAGAACGCGTTACGAACTAATACCGAACATCTTTCGACACATGCATCAGTTGAGTACCTTCTCGGAACTATTTCGGGATTTTACATTGTTGGAACATTTCTTTAACTGTTTTTTCACGGTCTTCTGAGTATCTTCTCATATTAAAATTATATTCATCTTCCGAACTTAATTCTTTGTAAGATATATCATTGTCAACTTCCAAATCACTCATGATCAATTACTTAATTTTAACATGCCTAGTCTCGAAGTGTTTTAACCTTAACCTCATATTCAACCATCTGCGCATGCGTCAGGAGTTTAGAATTCCCCAGTTCCTGCTCTTAATCGAGAACCAATTTCACTCATTCCAAAGCAGTTTGGAGCAGGAAATTGGGAGTTCAGAATCGATTCTGAATCAGTTCAAGTCTTGTTGGAAAACACATTGAGTTACTGAGCATGAGAGGCAGTTCAGGATCTATTCTGAACCATGCTGAACAAATCTAATCAATATAACACTGTGCTGTCTTACAGAGTTGCCAATTTCATTATTTCTTCTCAAGATAAGGAAATCCTGGATGTAGCTGGTCTAAATCCAACTAAAAAAATGGACTTCGTTGACCTTGCTATCAGTATCCAATTAATGACTACTTGCACAAAGTCAAGTCCACCTTTACAATGGCATCAAAGAAAGAGAAGATGAAAAATAGGATTTTTAATTCAAAGAAAGTAACTTTTTTTATCTATTTTTATGCGCAGATTCAAAATATGATATTACAATTTCTACTCTGTCTCAAATTTTGATGTGATATGGCAAACTATTCCATCTTCACAGCACACAACAGGTATTTTTTCTATTCTGCATTGGAAATATATCTTAATACAGATTAAGACAGAAATGGAAGCACTTTATACGAATATAGAACAGTTATTTATTCTAGACATCTAATGAAATGCTGTTAAAATGAAAACATTTCCATTTAATGCGAAATTCTTACCTTGTCTTAAAACCAGTTCTCTCATCAATACCCTTATAAAACAATGGATGTGAGTACGCATTACGAATATTCAATACTTCTCCTGTAGTTGCTACATGTCCTGCTATGCCTTGGTTCTTAGCTATGCGCATTTCTTTTAGCGTCTGCAAGAAACGCATAAAGATTAATAAAGTATGCCACAGGTATAACGTAATAAGTTACAGTAAAATATAAAAAAAGTGGAATATAATTTTATGAGCATCTGCGACGAATGTCAGCTCAGCGGCTACCGAGAAAGATTCTAGACTAGACATCACCTGAAAAAGGAAAGAGAGGTCATCCCAGAAGCAATGGAAGAGATGGACTGGGAAGACATAACAGAATGGAAGAAGAAAATAAAAGTAGAATGAACTTTGGACACATGACTTATTTACATTGTATACCTGTTCATAATGATGATACTATAATTTAATGTAGTTAGTACAAAACTTGGTCTTTATATTCTATATACAGATTTGTAACTATCGTCATTTCTACTCATACTAAATCTCATTTTTTGCTACCATTATATTCGATTATCATCGAAATTCAACTAATCATCGTTTTTCTGGATCATATATCGAAATATTCCTGCTAGATGACTAACAATCACATGACCTCGAACATCACGATTCATGGAGCTGAATGTTTCATAATCGTATTACACATGTGGCCAAGCCCATAACTGAGGAATCACAGATGAGACCGTCAAAAGGCAGTCAATGAAGCTAGTAGGTTATTTTTATGCGAGTGATGGTGTAGGTTTATTATACACAAAATTGTTCCAAAGAAAAATAATGTGTGAAAATATTCATTCCTTTGAAGTTAAATTGTCATGGCTATTCATTAATGTAATTAATAAAGATCAACATTCTTATATAATTTTATCTAAGGTTATAACCTTATTTAATTACTTATGGCTTTTAGAGAACCCGGAGGTTCATTGCCACCCTCACATAAGTCTGCCATCGATCCCTATCCTGAGCAAGATTAATCCACTCTCTACTATCATATCCCACCTCCCTCAAATCCATTTTAATATTATCCTCTCATTTATGTCTCAGTCTCCCCAAAGGTCTTTTTCCCTCCGGCCTCCCAACTAACACTCTATAAGCATTTCTCAATTCACTCATATATGCTACATGTCCTGCCCATCTAAAATGTCTGGATTTAATGTTCCTAATTATGTCAGGTGAAGAACAAAATGTGTGTGTGTGTGTTGTGTAACTTTCTCCACTCCTGTAACTTCATCCCTCTTAGCCCCAAATATTTTCCTAAGCACCTTATTCTCAAACACACTTATCCTCTGTTCCTCTCTCAAAGTGAGAGTCCAAGTTTCACAATCATTCAGAACAACAAAGGTTGTAACCATGTAAGAAAAATCCCTAAGTAAGGAGATGAAATTTCGGAATGAAATGTCATACAAAATTTGTTTAAACGGTTCAATTATCATCATTTCACTGAATGTAGTTTTCAGAAGCAAATTAGACAATAATCGAAGTTTTGCTGCAATGAATCTGAAAAGTAGAACAGTTAAATAGAAACAAATATCTCGTAGCTATTCCGTTGTTTATGGAGATCCTAGCATTGCCACTAAAATGGAATGTGAGCAAAGCAATATACACCAACTGACTCTAGGCTTCCATGAGTAAACTGTTGATTGAAAATTATGAAAGGTGAAAGCATATTAAAGACTATTTGAAAGGTACACGTCATGTGAGATTTACAGTATAAACAGATAAAAAACGTTGTTTCTTACCTCACTCGAAGTTTCCCCATCGAAGATCTTAGCTACCAAATGATCATGATCTGAATCCAGTAAAAACAAAGAACATCGTTCAGCATTGGTAAGTTTACGTGCCTCTACCATTATTTCACGTAACAAATCAGCTAAGTCGCCTAAAAATAAAAACAATACCTGTATTTATTAAAATCGTAAGTCCAAATACAAGTAACGAATAGCCAATTCCCAATATTAATGGGTATTTTATATATTTTCGTTTCATTCAATTATGTTCACTTAATAGTTCAATTTATATTCTGCATTAACTCAATTTTTATCTAACTGCATTTACATATTCATCTATATGATTCCATCAGATATTGAAAATGTTCGTAGGGATCTGGAACAATATTACTTACAAAGTGTTTGGACAGTTACAATATTTGGCGGTACAGTATCCAAAACATCTCATAGGTATTTAGTCAAATTTCCAATAGTGAGAACTGAGTTGTTTCTATAGAGACACAATACGCAAAACAGCCAGCACATCAGTTCATTTGTCTCTCTGGAAGTAAGATCCTTTCCTATTCGGTCTTGTCACATTGCTTCACGTTACTTCAAGTCAATCAATCAGAGAGAGAAGAAGAGAAAGGGAGGGAGGGAGAGATAAACATATTCCCTCTCACTCATTCACGTACCAACTCACCTCCCTACCCACCTACCACTTATCCATTCACTCACTTAGGCCTATGCATTCATCCACACTTACATAAAGTCACTCACTCACTTGACTGTCACTTGCACACTCACTCATGTACAGACTTATGCTCGAGCATGTGCAATATGTTATAATTGGAACTTGGAAAATTCAAGTGGCTCAAATTTTGTTTCTGGGTCTGTACCAATCCAGCTGTCTAATTACCTACTTACAGGACCATATTTACTCATGGACCACATGGACCCAGGCCTCAGGCAGCAAAATTTAAGAAAAGAAAAAAAAAACTGAATTTAAATTAAATTTTCGATCTTTTTCTACTTCGCAGATGTTAAATTGCTGCTTCATGCCACTTTTTTTACAGCTTGACTGCTAAATGTCTAAGAATTGCATAAGTTAGTTAGTAGAGGGGAGGGAGCAAAATTTTTTTTGACCCCTGGGGATAGTACAACCTAAATACGGAATTGCCTACATACCTACTTACCTCCTTCCCTATTTATCAATTATCCGTTTATTTGCACTTACTTCAAGTCACTCTTCACTCATTTCATATTTACAAAATCACGCAGAGGGAGTACAAATAAATTTTGTATCATACAAGTAATTAAGGCAAGAATTAGCTAGTTAATTTGATAGATAAATATGTATACAAATACAGGACTATTCTAAATGATTGTTGGGGTTTTAGAAGATCACTAGACATAGTATAATTGAGATAGGAATATGAACCTTTTTTTATTTTATAGAAAAACTCTCAAAGTTCTATTCTTGACTGCTAGATGTGTACATGTTAATTGTTACGATGGAGTTCAGTTCAGTTGTTCTAAAACTCTCAAAGTTCTATTCTTGGTGTGTGTATGCAACAAGATGGCGGCCATGCACGCACACACAAGTATTTATTTATTTATTCATAGTATGAGTCAACCCTGGGCCATAAGCTTGAAACGGTGGAACCAAAAAGGTGTACCAGTATGGCCGTAAAATTACAGATAGTTCATCCCTTTTTCCAGTGTGTTTATCAGCTGTTTTGTGGTCACAAATTGTTTCGTGTTGTTATGAATATTTCAAAAGTGTAGTCAAGTTCAGCAAGTGTTATTTTTTTTATAAATAAGCTAATATTCTGTTCAGCTCAACTATAGAATATGTCCATTGATATGTCCCTCCATGCTTTAACATATGAAGGAGTGCCAACATCCTTCTTGATAAAAGAAAGAATTTGGAAATGAAATGTTCAGTCCATGTCACAACCATAACACTTTTAATAAATATACAGTGAAATGTACATTGATACAATAATCTACTAATAATCCTGTTACCTCCACATCCATTCTAAACTATTTATGTATGACCGAAACCGATAGTAGCAATTGAATATTTAGCAATTGGCGGTATTTCGCAGAGAATTATGGGGCATGGAAGGTATAATTTGACATCATATCTGTCACATCAATTTCAAGCATATTTGCTTAGATTGCTCCTTCCTGTGTTTTTATCTTCTCAGGTATGAGTTATATAATTATATTATTATTTCCAGTTTACTAGACCTTTCCATTATCTACAGTTCATTCAAATATCATATTACAACAATAAAATGATATGTCAGTTCATGTTACAAACAAATAAACAATAATAGAGTTCAAAAAAAAAAAAAAAAACTTTATGATATGAGTAAGAGACACTTTTGTGCGATCAAGTAAATTCCTCCCAAATACTTTTCTTTTTACTTGTTATTCATTAATTATTTTGACAGTACTCTACTTATTTAAAGATGTACATACTACATTGGGAAAAGATTAATTACGTAATTACGAAATTTACCAATAACTTACCCAAATGAGAGAAAATATTCTTGGCAACAGACAACATAGATTGACATTGCAATCTCATTTGTTTCTCTTCCTCATAAGCAAATGTGTTGAGCACAGTCCCCAGGCAATATCTGCATGCAAGTCAATAATATAAGAATTATTTACATGTTTATCATCCATTTTTACTGCTTTTATAGTCCTTAATTTTGAAGAACTTTGCAATCCTGGATCCTATCTTACTATATTATATATACACCAAGTTACAAATGAATCTAATATAGATCTGGGAAATTGTATTCTTGTATACTCGTATTAGTAGACAGTTCTTATTCTTATTATTGGGTTATTTTACAATGCTGTATCAACATCTGAGGTTATTTAGCATCTGAATGAAATGAAGGTGATAATGCCAGTGAAATGAGTCCAGGGTCCAGCACCAATAGTTACCCAGCATTTGCTCGTATTGAGTTGAGGGAAAACCCCGGAAAAAACCTCAACCAGGTAACTTGCCCCAACCGGGATTCGAATCCGGACCACCTGGTTTCGTGGTCAGACATGCTAACCGTTACTCCACAGGTGTGGACTAGCAGCAGTATACAGTATGGGCTCCAACCGGGATTCGAATCCGGACCACCTGGTTTCGTGGTCAGACATGCTAACCGTTACTCCACAGGTGTGGACTAGCAGCAGTATACAGTATGGGCATGGCATAAAATTCAATTGCACAGTAAGCATGACTCTTCATGCTTTTAGTCTGAGCTGCGATAGGAAGCAATCTCTTTTAATAAATTACAGCGAGTTTAAGTGAAAAAATATACTGTGAAACAAAATAAGTTTTATAAAATATTGTGCAGTATGCAACATAGAAAAGACATCATAGAAAATATCATAATTACACAATACCATTTAAACCTATGATTCACAAATTAGTGGCAAGAGAGACACAGAGAGTGAAAAACAGTGAAATTTGGAGTTAGATGTGTGATCAGCATGCGTTAAGTGTTTGGAATAATTTTTTAACGAATAGTAATAACTTTACTATTCTGGTAGATAAGTGCAAATAACTAGAATCTGTATATGCATTTTTTATAAATTAATAGATCAGTAGAAAAAGGGGCCCACTTTTTGCATAATAATGTATTACTTGAAAAGACGCATCTATTGAGTGGAAGGGAGTCCCACAAAACAAACTGGAAGCACTCTAATATTGGGTTTAAAGTTTACATTGACTGGAATAAGGTCCCAAATCCAGGAAATGGAACTTTTTCTGCTCAAACACTGATGCACTCACTCTACTGTTGTTTCTCTTGCCCTCATTTTGTCCCACCATTGTTGATTGCTGCTGACTAGTAGCCAAATAATAAGTAATGACGGGAAATTAAGGAAAGGGATATTTGAATGTATAAATTTGTTCTTCGCATGCTTATTGTGCCAAAATTGTGTTATTGTTAGCTGCAGAGAGAGAGGAATCGGTTTTAAGTTCTGTGTTTGATCATTAAGTTATTTTGTGGTTATTAATAACAATATAGATAGTTGTGACGAAGATTTTGAAATGACGCTCGTACTCTAGGCTGGCCTCAGCAGAGTTAATATCACACAACCCGTAACAATACAAGATGTTGGTGTACTCAGCATTAGTATACACAGCCATCATTAAAGAATCCAATGGATTATAACCACAAATCTGTACAGAAGCATTTATACTAGAGTCTGTAGGAAAGTTGCTCGTATTTACTAATAGCTGCATGAGGCAAAACCATAATCAAACTACGAGTATGTTGAAATTTTGGCTATCTCAATTTCTTAATGGTAGATTTAAAGAAATAAGACATCATTTTCTTCAACGTGACCACAGTTATTTATCCTGTGAGTACCTCTTTGATATCATAGAAATAATGTAGCGGGAAGAGGAAAAGGCTGAGCATTATGAGGAATGGATGGCAATGATTAATAAAAAGTTCAATGTTGTCGATGTAAAAGGATTTATGATCAAAGATAATGCTTCAGCCTTTGATGTCCAATATTTAAATAAAAGTTGTAACAAAGAAAGGTTATAAAATTCAAATCACCAAATATAAGTTGTTTGTATTTAATGAGCAATGTGAAGATAGTGTAGAAGTGTATACTTTCCCTGAGGGAGAGAAATTTCAGTTATTGAAACAGTACTTTTCCTGACACAGGTTTTGAATGAATACCTCCATGAGCATTTAAAAGTAACATGAATGTTAAACTACATTATACCTCGCTTCTATGCATAACAAAATAATGTGTTTACAGGAGGGACTGCAATGAGTCGACTGTAACATCACCTCATTTATCACTTTATTCTATGTAATACATAAAAAACACGAACAAAATTATAGTCTGTTGATTCTTGTAAGTGCATTGCTATTGTGTGTTTTTGGTTCAAAACATTCATTAATTTTCTTTTATAAAAATTTGTTATATGTAATGAAATGAATACAGTATGAAAAAAATGCGTTCAAAAGTTCAGGAAAAATTGCTGTAGACAGACAGATAGATAACATAATTAAAAATACTTTTTCTGTACCAGAGATGCTGAAAATGTGTCCGCAAATCTCGAAATCGATTTCTTGCAGCATCACAAAATTTTTCCTTTATGTTCCACACAATAAGAGAAAAAAAAAACGCAAAGGAAAGAAGAAAAGAATATAACATCAGTTTACAAGCAAAACACATGAAGTCAAATATATTACTTCTGAGAAAAGGCCATATATAATGTACATAATATATGTGCATAAACTTAGAATTGAAAAATAAAATACACATAAAGAGAAACAAATTACTAAAAATAATATTTTGAGGAAACAGTGTCAAGAACTTTCAAACATTTTTTCCTCAGAAGTAATATTTCTGACCTAATGTGTTTTTCTTGTAAACTGACGATAATTCCTTTCATCTATTCCCTTGTATTTATGCATACTTATGAAGCACAGAATGAGTAACACAATGTTCAAATGTAAGTCTGAGAATATTCGTGTTCATATATAGTATGTAAACATATAATGAAAAACTGCTAAGTACTAACTAAAACTTCAATTTAAGCTACTCCAACCTAATGTAGGAAAACTACTATGCTTACAGCAAGAATAGATTACGTCTGTTACTAGTTTATATAGCAAAATGAACTCATAGGATAATGGAAATCTATGCAAAAACAAAAAAAGAAATAAATAGTAAGAAAAATGTCAGTTCATGAAAAACTTTTTATATTTCTGGACATACAGGTATTCTAATTATTGAACTGGTGACTTATACTTCTTTAAAAATAATTTATCTGCCTGTAATATTATATTCCATATGACATACAGAAGCAATTAAGTAATTTAAAAAGCTAACCGAAATAGTTCTGTCACCAGCTGAGTACATGTAGTTTCAGACATCCCTTTGTCATCATAGTCAACAAGGCAGACGACCAGAACTGTGTAGTGCTCTTCAGGATGCAACACAGGGACATTCAAGAAAGTCCTGGGTTCAGGGCTGATAGTTGCACGAAGATTCTTCAAAAGTTCCAAGTCTAGTTCAGAAGGAGTTCCTTCAACTGAACACCGCCGTTTTACTGCTGTGTTCAGAACATTGTCTGATAACTGTAACAGATCCTGAAATCTTATAAAACACCTCCAATATATTTTATGAGTTCTTCTATTTAAAATAAACTTGATTCTACAATTGCTAATGTTACACCATCAATTTTTATTAATACAAATTTGAAATAATACAGTATAAACTTCAGACTGATACAGCTATTGTCCATTTATAATAATAAAGTTACGTCATTTAAAGATAATGGATCAATAAGGGAAAAAATATTCCTTGAAGAACACACCATAATACAAGTAATTAAGTTACCTAAGATGAAATACAGTAATCTATCTCACAACAGGTCAAATGACGCTGAAAACAAAATATGTAACAGGTATGATACCATGAAAATATGAACCCTACACAAAAGAATAATGTAGATATTTTCAACAAATTTTATAATATTATGACAATCTCTGTACTACAGTAATCACAAGGAAATACTCGACTTCTGATGTCTCTAGTAAAGCACGTGGAAGATAAAGGACCAGAGTCCGACATTGCAACTAGCAACCCCTCTCCTCACCTTGATGGTAGACAGATAGCAGGTGCATGAGAGAATGGATGGGTAGGCAGAGATTTTGTGTTCATTATTGATAAGCACCGAAGGAAGGACATACCAGTATGTGGCAATGCCATCTTCAATTCTTGTGTGGCACCTAAAAGGTAAGTGATGTGATAAATCCAGTTCCCAATGACTGAGAGATGAGACCAGGTGAAAGGGAATTCAAAAACAGATATTATGGAGCTGTCAGAAGCCATTTCCTTGGCTATGGGAGGTATAATATATGATTCAGAAACCTTGTATTTTAACAATACCAACAAATATAATAGTTACAAGGTCCAGACGGATAAAAAATAAAATTATTGTAAAAACTATTTTTAGTTTTTTTTTTTTTTTGTTTTACTTGCTTATTAGACTCCCTCACATACAAGACGTCAGCAAAATGTAGAAGAAAAAAATATATATATACATATCTCTGCATACTAGTCGACGATGCATGCAATGGAAGTGGAAAGTAACTGGCCATCCTACACCATTATCTCCTGGTTTAGTTGCCTCATGAAAGATGCTTTATTGTGTCACTTATGAGGTTCAAACCTGACTTCGTATAGTTGACTAAACAACAACATATTAGGAATTGTATTGAGTTTCCGGGCTTGTGTCGCGTTGTTTCAGTTACTAGAGCTAACGTTTTGATCATTCTACTGTGATCGTCCTCAGAGCTGTGCATAAGAATTGTTAGTGTGCAGAGATATTAATTATATAGTGGCTCTTGGGTTTCTGCCCAACGCTGGTTAATTGTATTATTATTATTATTATTATTATTATTATTATTATTATTATTATTATTATTATTACAGATAATAATTCAACCACTGTCGGGCAGGAACTAGAGATGAGCAATGGGCCATCCTTCGGCCCAACTTCCTCTTGGTCTTCCATTACATGGCTAGTGAAGTTGCGTCATCATATTGTGTAGGCTTGTACTGTCCATTGCTCTTAATTCGTGGGCTAAGTAAAGCACACTGCATATCTAAAAGGGGCAGCTTATCGATATAGAGCTGTAAATTCAGTAGTATGGACAGTAACACATAAAAGTTTCCTTCACAGTACTTTAAAGTGAACAAAAGGTACTTACGTGAAATATGCTAAATTATTATTACATAGAACGAAATACCGTATTCACAAATAAAAAAAGTGTCTACATAAAAATTCAGTTTCATGTTGTGTTAATTATAATTAATGTTGTTAATGTTCTGTATTTCCTTTTCAAGCAATGTAAGTTAAAAAGCAACATTATTATTGCGTATAAAATATGTCTTTACTAAGCGTTTGTAAATAAAAAAACAGTGCTGGAGTGATAATGATGTGGAGGCCAATAAGAATAAAAGATGACTATAACGATGAGGAGAAATATTTACTACCACAAGTAACAACTTACTTAACCACAATTTTTCGTTCACAGATACAACGTCCTCTCCACATTAGAACGTACGTCCATTTTATTAGCTGTCTAATGTCTGTAAGTAATAAAATATCTCCTCAAATTTTATAGCTAAACAAACATAGTCAATGGAATTTTGTTTGAGAAAATTTTTCCAGTTATACAATAGACTTCTATGTACTTTCCGTTAGAAAAGATGAAAGTATGTAAAGAAGTATATTCCAGCATTTGAACTACAGCACAAGGAATAAACTCGGATTTAAAGCTACAATTAATCTTAGTGAAATTCAATATTAGTGCAATAAAAAAGATATGTTAAAGGGATATCTATTTCTTTTTCGTTAAAACATTTGGCAACGTCATTTAGTAAATCTCGGACTTCGAGAACAAATGATGTCATTCGCATTGACTTTCGTCACCTTCTGATCTTTCCTCTTGTTTCATTGGAAGATGTAGAAGATAAATTAGATCAAATAGTAGACAGTTGTGAAGATGATATCCAAGATATTTTTGCATACATTGCAACAAATACACTGTCTGCTGGATCGCATCCTATGGCTGCATAACTGCCTGCTTATTCCTCTTTCTTAGCATTGAGTTTCGCGTGGAGCATTATTGTCCAGTTTCGACACTAGAGCACAGCAAGTAACTGACGTTGGTTTGGGTTGTGCTAAGTGTGCAAGTGAATTATAATACTTAACTTGAAATCTTAGAAGTAATTACAGTGTATGTAAGTGATTGTTTATTAATTACATGATTTTTTCTTTAAAATATATTGGAAGTAAGAAATACTCGAGTTAAAATACATTTCATTTAATGTTGTTTTCTAAACAAATTTTTTTGTAGCAGATATGAAACTTGGTTTCTTAATCATAACAATATTAATTATAATATATTTACAATGGTGTAAGTTTGCCTATTACGATCTTAATTAAGCTAATTTCTTTCATTTTAAGTGTAACTTATATGAAGAGCACAGGAAAAGAACGTGCTTTGTCCACTTTTTTTCAAAAATGAGTTATGCATGCTATGAGATGCAGGATTCCATGTAGTTTAAAGTTATTAATCGACCAATGTGATAATGTGAATAGTCGAAGTGCTACAAGAGATTTTAGATTTGGCGTACAGGGAAAGAACGTGCTAAGTCCTCTCACTACAGGGAAATAATGTGCTCTGTCCTCTGTTTCTGTGATTTAATTTTTAGTTTCCTTACGGATTGGCATGCATGTTATAGCAGGAAGAAGGGAATTGGAGTAAAAATAATATTCCATTGTTTTTCATTATTGTTATAATGAGAAAATTCGTTCTTGCTGCATAAACTTTATGTACAAGTATAAATCTTTTTAGTTTGAGAAATTCAGTTTAGAAGTATAAGTGTTGTAAATTTGTCACTTAAATTTTAATATTATTATTAAATAATATTATATTATTGAATGTTGAGTACTTCACCTGAGGATGGAACTCAGAGACCTTCGACTTCTAACAGTGTTAAGAAAAAGAAAGTACGAGGGAGAATGACTGCAGTCATGAAGAAATTAAGGGTTCAATCACATGAAGTAGGAGAAGACTGCAACTGTTAGTTAAAGTGTTTCGAGGAAGTAAGTGCTGAAGAAAGATCAAGTATTATAAGGCAATTTAATGATTTAGAAGACTGGAATCAACAATCATTACATATGACTGGGCTCATTACAATAATTCCAGTTTATCGAAAGCGACCAGTCATTACAGCAATGGAAGGACCACTAAATTGTATCTCCCAGAAGAACTATCAGTGAAAAAGATGTATAAAATGTTCAAGAAAAAATACCAAAATTTAATAATTTCATATGAAACATACAGAATAATGTTCAACACCAAATTCAATATAGCATTTGGATATCCAAGGAGTGATACATGCATGTGATAAGTACACAGCTGAGATGGAAGTGATGAATGCAAGACTGACTGAAAATAATTTAGATGGCAACATGAAGAAACAAGTTTTGGAATAAATTAATAAGATCACCAGTAACAACAAGGTCCATAAACTCAAAGTTGAAATATTTTATACCAGAAAGAGGAATGCTCGTTCAAGAAGTCGGAAGTTTGAAGAAACAGAAGCAATTTTCATGGACTACGAAAAAATGTATGCTTACCGTACATTAGTATCAATGATGTCTATTAGTATTACAGAAGGCAATTATCTGTTTACTCTTTCAATATTCATCAAATTTCAGATGAAACTTCAGTGTTTTGTAGTTGTACTGAAGATAATGGTAGAAAAGGAGCCAATGAAGTCGTATCCTTTTTAAATCACTTTGTGACAGGAATAATGGACAACAAAGTGGATATCTTGAAAATTTTTGTGATTCATGTTCAGGCCAGAGCAAGAATTATATTGTTCTGAAGTATCTTAATTATCTTGTGAACGAATTGAAACTTATGAACAGAATGAAACATTCGTTTATGGAATGTAATAAAATATAGGACTAACTAATACAAAAGCAGTAACAGAACTTCTAATGGGTTGGGTGCGGATCATGGTACAAGCTCGAAGTAAACCTACGCCTTTTGATGTTGTGGTGTTCAATCAAAATATGATGGGAAGTTGGGAGTCATTTCTGCAGAAGAAATATTTATGGAAATACTCATTTCTTACAAGGCCCATCAGAGGGGTAATCATCACAAAAGAACACCCTCACCTCATTCAACATCGTGATATGTGTAATGGAACTAGGATTTCATCGGTGGTGAGAGCTTCACTGCGATTTCGAGAGCAGCAATCTGAAGAATACCCATGTCCTGCTTACAGAGGCAAAACACAAATTATTTTGAATAATTTATTTTATATCTGCTAATAATTTAAATATCGGTAACATTATTTCTAACAAAGAAACTTTTCTGGTAATATCGAAGGAAAAGTATTAGGACCTCCAGATTTTGAAGGAATTTCGTGGACAAGAAGATAGAGTGTTTTACACAAACCTTCCACACTAGACTGGGCTGTGCATTTTGGGACAAAAGTGATTTTTATTGTTATTAGGTCCTGTGCAGTTTGGAACAAAAGTGATCATTGTTATTATTATTATTATTATTATTATTATTATTATTATTATTATTATTATTTTGCTCTGTGCATTTTGAGTCAAAAGTGAGCATTATTATCATTATTATTATTATTATTATTATTATTATTATTATTATTATTATTTGGCTCTGTGCATTTTGAGTCAAAAGTGAGCATTATTATTATTATTATTATTATTATTATTATTATTATTATTATTATTATTTGGCTCTGTGCATTTTGAGTCAAAAGTGAGCATTATTATCATTATTATTATTATTATTATTATTATTATTATTATTATTATTATTATTATTATTATTATTATTATTATTATTATTATTATTAGGCTTTGTGCATTTTGGGACAAAAGTGATTTTTATTATTATTAGTTCATGTGTATTTTGAGCCAAAAGTGATCTTTATTATTATTATACCTTGTGTGTTTTGGGACAGAATTGATTTTGTTTTATTTTTGTGAGGCCCTGCGCATTTTGTGACAAAAGTGATCATTATTATTATTATTATTATTATTATTATTATTATTATTATTATTATTATTATGCCCCACTCCACTTCATTACAGAAAAAGTTAAAAAAGGAAAGAGAAAATGTTTAACGTTATGTTATCATTTAAAGGTTTGTCAATCCCGTGATTTTGAAATTCTGAATTCAATATTTCTATACACACAATACGCACAAACACACATACAAACACGTTTCCGGAAGAAAACAGCTTTACTTGTAATATTTAATCTAAAATTAATTCCTCCGTACATAAGAAGCACGTTTTTTCCCTGTAACTTAGGGCATTACTTTACGTAAATGTCAATAAAACTACAATTTCCAAAAATAAGGATGCAAACTTAAATTCAAATTCATTCAGATAACCTGTTCTTTCATACTGACTTAAGTGTTCATTAATACCTCCGTTAGTGTCCATGGAATTTGGTTTCAAACTTTGAAATTGCTCTCCTGAAAAATTTGATAAAGTGGACAAAGCACGTTCTTTTCCTGTGCTCTTCATATGTTATCCACGGTATTACAGCAACAAGAAGTGGAAAGGATCAGAACACAATATCTAGCAAAACACATAGAATTATAACTTAATTTATCCGATACTTTTGTAACTATTATGTGTTTGCAGTATTTTACTCAGCATTTCTTTTCGGGGGGGGGGGGGGGGGGTTAATGGGCGCATAATTTATCACACTTTGAATAAGCGTTTTTATATATGGTGAAGTTACTTTCTGGCAATACTGAACTTAATAAAACAGTAGGCCTAGTGTCCATATAACATTTCCATGGATTGGAAGAAACTGCTATTTTACAAGCGGGAAGTTACCACCATACTGTCGTTAATTCGAACCGTGATTTCCAGTAATCTCTTAGCTCGGTTACAGGAAGCATATATTTTTTCGTAAATATGTTTAAACTTGTTGACATTTTTTATATCAGTTTCAGACATTTTTATTACGTTAATTTATTTTAATAATAATTTTAGTAAATGCCTAAAGTAAGCATACTTCTATAATTGTATTTATGTGATACAAAACCGTTAATTAGAAGTTGTGTTTGGATGTAGTATAGCTTAGAAGAAAATAAAGTTTTAAGTTCAGTATTAATATTATTACATATTAAACCATGCAGAAGAATCTGGACAACCTGGGCATTGTTTCCATAAGCCCTTGTCTCTTCTAGTACTTAAGGACGTCGTAACAATAGTTATTTTAGGGTACTTTGTTATAATGTTAATAGTGGTGGGTACTACCTGCCACCTAGCAGCAAAATAACTTTTTTCATTACTCGCACATAAGCGCTGATTGAGCAGCCAGTGTAAGCAGCCATAGGATGCGATCCAGAAGGCAGTGGACAAATATATATGTAAGAGACCGTCTAGCAAGAGGCAGAAGAGGGCTACCTCCAAGATTTTCACTCACACTTTGGAATGTCTATGGCTAAGAGACAAACAGAGTGCAGAGTAGTAATAAATTATGTGGAAGGGTGGCACTTCCGTTTTCAAAAAGTCATTATAACACATCAAACATTGGAACATTTTGGAACAAATTGAAAATAGACCGTTCGGAAATACAAACGGCGATTCTATAGTTATTTGCGGGACACGTAAATATCAGATATATTGATGAAAGATGAGTGGAACAGAAATATCACATGTACTTTGGTACATCATAATAATATCAGATATATTGTTAAAAAGATATTCTACATCCTGAAGCAACGGTCACTAGAACAAATTGTGAGTACGGTAGATACCAAACATATTGTAAACATAACATTAACCTGAATAATTTCGAGGGAAAAATTGTTCCGGAGGCGGGTATCGAACCCGGGACCTTTGGTTTAACGTACCAACGCTCTACCACTGAGCTACTCGGGAACTCTAACCGACACCGATCCAATTTTTCCCTCTATATCCACAGATCTCAAAGTGGGCTGACAACAGTCAAGCAACCAACTTCGAGTGCACACTAACTCCGTGTGACTTAAATTGTGGTTTCCTGTTAACGAACAGTGACGTGTATTATGCAAATCAAGATTTTCAAGTATAACTCCCTGTAAATCAGCTTTACAGGGAGTTATACCTGAAAATCTTGATTTGCATAACATTAACCTGTATTTGAGAATCATAAGTTACAAAATTAAATCGTATTCAGTAGAACCACAATGAGAAAGAGAACATTAATAACTATAGACAAATCTTTTGATGAAGAGACGAATATACTTAACATGGAATAATAATAATAATAATAATAATAATAATAATAATAATAATAATAATAATAATTCTAATTATTATTCACAAGGTTTTCATAACATGGACAAGAATAACTATTTTTATGTAATTTGTATGTCCTGATTACGAATATGGCATTGAAAAAGTGCCTACACGTCACATTTTTTCAGAAACTTATATTTTTTAGTTAGCGACTCATATAAAAATGTGTTAAAACCTAGCCACTTTGAAAGAGGTTCTTTTCTTTAACGTAGATCTTTTACACAATTATGTATCATTTCCGTTCTTTTAAGGTACTATTTGAAACATACTTTCACTTTGTGGGTTGAATGAGTGTTATCCTTACCGATGGTTTATTGTTTTATTACCCTTATTATGCAGCTCCACGGAGGGTAGGTCACATCTGGCTATAACTGACTAAGGGAAAGGAGGAAATACGGTCGCTGTTGTATTGTGAGACAAGAAATGAACAATTTAGCGATTAGTTCTGATTGTGGAAGTGTTGTGAGCGGTACTAGTTATTCTGTAATAGTGTTAAATGGATAGCAATCGTCGTTCCTGTAAAAATTTTCCAAATAGTTTCTGCTGTGTTAAATTTGAAATCACAACGTCGATAAATAACAGACAATGTAAAAACGGCATATTTCTTGTATTTTGGCTATAAAGTGAGTGGACAAGACAAAAATTGGGCACCATACGTGTGCTGTGTAACATGTTACGTGAAGTTAACAGAGTGGTTGCGGGGGAAAAATACTAACATGTCTTTTGCTGATCCAATGATTTGACGACAGCCCACCAGTCATCTGGAAGATTGTTACTTCTGCATTATCAAACCACAGGGATTTTCAAGGAAAACTAAAGATAAAATTGTGTATCCTAATTTCCCACCAGTCATAATACCCGTGCCACATTCTCCTGAACTTCCTATCCTTATCTCTCGCCCAGTGTGGAAGATTATGTCATTCCAGAGGAACATGAACTATCAGAATCCTCAGACCACCCTTCAACTTCCGCTGATCCCACCTACATTCCCGAACATCATAGAACATGTTAACATGTTTCGACCTATTTTCGGTCATCTTCGGAACTGGTCGTTGTTGGTCTTGGCACCTCTTGTTTCCTGTGTGGGTGCATTCGTAGTGTAGAGTCAAAGAGTGTATGTGTTTTGAAATTGAGTTGTGTGTTGAGAATATCGTTGGGATGTGTTTTCGTGTGTCTGTATATTTCATATTGTTCTAGTGTCTTGAGTTTCTGGCTTTTTGGTTGGATGTGCAGCATTTCCATGTCTGTGTTGATGTCTCTGTAGGTGTTGCTGGCATTTGTGATGTGTTCTGCATATGTGGAGGTGTTTTGTAATTTTGTTAAGGCTGTGATGTGTTCTTTGTAACGTGTTTGAAATGATCTGCCTGTCTGTCCTATGTAGAAGTTGTTGCAGGTGTTACATTTGAGTTTGTATACGCCTGTGTGGTTGTATTTGTTTGTTTGTGTTGTTCGTGTGTTGAGATGTTTTTGTAGAGTGTTATTTGTTCTGTATGCGATGTTGTAGTTTAATTTCTTGAATGAGGTTGCAATTTTATGTGTGTTTTTGTTTTCGTATGTTAGTGTGATGTATTTTTTGTGTTCTTGTGTTTGTGTTGTATTCTTCTGTTTTTTATGGTTTTGTTTTGTTTTACGTATTATGTTGTCTATTATGTTGGGGTTGTATCCGTTTTCTTGTGCTATTTATTTGATTGTGTTTAGTTCTTCGTTGTAATCCTGTTGGTTCATTGGTATGTTGAATAGTCTGTGTACCATTGTTCGGAATGCAGCTTGTTTGTGTTGTGTGGGGTGGTTGGATGTGTTGTGTATGTGTGCTGTTGTTGTTGTGGGTTTTCTGTATGCTTTGAATATGTGTTTGTTGTCTACTTTTGTTGTTGTGATGTCTAGAAAATTTATGGATTTGTTGTTTTCAATTTCTAATGTGTAGTGTAGTTTTGGGTGTATTTTGTTAATGTGTTGATGTAGGTTTTGGATCTGTCTTTTGTTTCCTTTGTATAGTATTAGTATGTCATCTACGTATCTGTGCCAATATATGATGTTGTCTGCGCGTTTGTTGTTGTCTTTGTTTAGTATGTATGTCTGTTCTATGTGGTGTAAGAATATTTCTGCTACTATGCTGGAAATGGGTGATCCCATGGGTAGGCCTTCGGTTTGTGTGTAATATTTGTTATTGTATGTGAGGTAGTTTTGTTTTGTGATGATGTCTATGGTATGGATGATTTCTTTGATTTGTTCTTGTGGTGTGTTGTTTTTGAGCATTTGTTCTAGTACCTGTAGTGTATCTTTTATGGGTATGTTTGTGTATAGGTTAGTTATGTCGAAAGTTGCTAATGTTGTACTGTGTGGGATATGTTTGTCTTTTATTTTATTTACTATGTCTATGTTGTTTTTTATTGTTGTTTGTTTTTTTAATTTTATGTTGTTCCTTATGGTTTTGTCCATGTATGTGGCTAGTTTGTGTGTTGGTGCTTTTCGATGATTGACTAATGGTCAATAGAACAATATGAAATATACAGACACATGAAAACACACCCCCAACGATATTCTCAACACACAACTCAATTTCAAAACACATACACTCTTTGACTCTACACTACGAATGCACCCACACAGAAAACAAGAGGCGCCAAGAACAACAACGACCAGTTCTGAAGATGACCGAAAATAGGTCGAAACATGTTAACAAGGTACATTAAAATTTAACACAAGAAAGTTCTTATCATACATATTCCGAATATATTTGTACCTAATCTATTTGCATCTTCAGAGACAGTAGAGCAGTACTATTAACCCCGAGCAAAAACAATATTTTCATAGAATTCTACAACAGTTTCAAACAACTATCAAGAGTGTTCTTCCAATTAAATGGCTTGAAGAACACTATTGTAACCAGAGCAGTGGAAAATCAGATCAGTCTACTCAATTGATCTGAGAATAAATTTTCAGGGGGCCACAACCTGCAGTTCTTATCTATCTGATAGCAATCAACAGAATATTATTACACAAAATTTACGAACACTAACGAACAAAATCAGTTGTCAACAAGGAAGAGTTCTGTAACAGCACCTCACCATGACAGTTAAAGAACTACATTCATAATGTAAAAAATCTATAACTAATTGAGCGCATTTTAACAGGTTTTTGTACCTGTTGTGCCCGAAGGATTATGACAAGTATCATACCTTTTGTTATGACCATAAGCACCATATTTTCATTGTGTTTAAAAGTAATGGAATTATACTTTATTCATAACGTATTATAACATTCAATTAAGTAGCTTGTAGAGATACACTTATTAAAAGTTAACAAAGCTTCCTGTTTCAGCACATAGCAACAGATTAAAGCTATGCATTTTAGCGACTCAGCAAGTATCAAAGTCCAGTCCTTGAGGAGACACGAAATGCATGTTAGCATTTCTCATAGTGTCATTCTTACGCAAATCGCTGATCTACGTAATGAAAAACACATAGATTATACATGAATTATTACAATCAACATCTCTCACGAGATGTAAAGAACGTGTTTTATAATTGGTGATTATCTGAATTCAGATTTTCTATTGGTTCAATTAAAACAAAGACGATTCAAACCTTGATTATTATGAGAGTCCCTTAAGCCTATATTGCCCCAAGTGATAACAGGAAATACCGATTTCAATCAGTGGTTAAACAAAGATAGTGTGAGTAATCTTTTAGTGCAATACTCAGTCTTTCGAAGATTTGCGGGCAAAATAGCACCTCTATGTTAAGTGACAAGGGTGCAGTTCGAATAAACTTATAAAATGGACATGAAGCATCTAAACATGGTCATTAGCAGTGGTCATAACAATGCTACTTCCAGAAGAAAGGTAGAAAATGACATCATCTCTGAGTGGCACCATGGTTCGCACTACAGTAAACTGTAAGCATAATTTTCGGTTGTCTGTATTTTACTATAATATATATTAATGTTATTGTCTCAATAAACTCTCTTCAATTTTGTAAAATATTTTGTATAGCCGAACTGAACCGCACGTGAGCACAAGCTTCTGCTCTTTCGGCCTGCAATCCCTATGTAACTGAAATCTAATGTATTAAATAAATAAATTTCAAATTTTAAAATTAATTTTCAATTTTCGTACTTTACATTTAACTATCCCATTTTGATACTTTATAAATAACTGTTCAATTTTTATACTCTTATGTTGTTGTTTAGTCAACTGTCCGAAGAGCCTCACAAGTGATATCAAGAAGGCACCACTTATGAAGCAACTAGGCCAGGAGATAATGGGATAAGATAGCCCCTCCATTGCATACATCACTCACTAGCTACATATTACACTAGTCAGACTTCAGATGCATACAAATAATGGTTCTTCCTATCGTCATGTGAGATGTACTGCCTGATAACATATGTACATATCAGTCAGAACCTGAATCAGAGGACAACTCTATGTTTAATGGTTCTATTTTGATACTTCATATTTAACTGTCAAATTTTAGTACTTTACAAATAAACTTAGTAATAGTGAATATTTAAACTTGTGATTATTTTGAAAGTTTGAGATTACATCTCTGAAGCAGGAATCCCTCCTATCCATAAGCAAGTGTAGTATACAAATCTTGTTGGAGAATTAGGAAGTTACAACGTAGTGTCCAATCCGTTTGGGTTATCTTGGTAAATTTGCTGACATGGCTAAAGGGCACAACATACCTTAAATAAGCATGGCTTCACTGATAATTTGACTGTCGCAGATGCAAGTGAGAACATGTTCTATGTCACTAACCTACAACCAAAAAAATTAAGAGGATCTGTGCTCAGAAATTTTTGATCTGACACAGATATCATTAGCACAGCAATTTTGAGCACTCTCATGTTCATCTACCATCTTAGCTCAGATGGCTTGATGTACAAATCATTTATAGTGGTTTCAGAATAAGATAGGACATGGCCTAAGCCAATTGAGTGCTAGCAACAGTTCGACGTTGTCACACAGTGCACGGTGCACGAGACATGGAAGACAGAGACAACAGATAAGGACAGAACATATCAATTGCAGCCCTCTTGCTGAGCGAGCGGGTCGAGACCTGTTTCTTCATTGCGTGTAATGTTGAAATATAATTACTCTTACTGAAGTAATTCTCATTTCAATTTTTATTACTTCTTCGCTTCATAGATCAGTAGCTCTTGGAGTCACTGACTTGCAAAATAAAGTGACAGATATGTAGAAATTTACTTTGCTAATGTCTGAGAAAGAATGTTTTAATTCTTACTCAGACTTCCTTGTACAGCAAAGCTGAATTTATTATTGTTTATTTCTCCAGAGGAAAGATAAGGTACAGTTTGTTTGTAGGGGCAGCCTAAGAATCTAGCGATACCAAACGAAAACATATCTGCAGATACGTAATTTAGTATTGAAGTTGGAAAGTATTTTATTTTTCCTCCATTAAATGAAGCCTATATAATTTAATTTAATTCTCTAGCTTATACATACCTAGGGGTCCAGGGTTCTACATTCTGGTTACGAATCTGGCTATAATGAAATGTAATCATAATGTGTGTTCATATATAATTCAGTACTCATACTGGAACTGTAGATTATTTTATTTTTCTCTGATAAACTAAGTCTATCTAATTTTATTTTATCATATAATTTTTACATATCTAGAGGTCCAGTGTTCCATATTCTGGCTAAGAATCCGGCTGTAAGAATATAAGCATATCTGTTCATATGTAGGCCTAATTCAGTACTCATATTGAAACTGAAGATTACTTTCTCTTACTTTATTAGATCAAGGCTATCTAATTTAATTTAATCCTCAAGCTTATACCTACCTAGAAGTCCAGGATTCTATAATCTATCACTCTGGCCTGTGGCAATATAAACCTACGAGTGAAGGTAGTTGTACAGAAGCAAATATGAAAACCGTAATCCAATAATATTGTTAATATATTGAAGATAAAATTGTATATTAGAAAAAATCGTATAAAGTGTAATATATATAACGAAAGGTTTTTAAAATAGAAATTGAGTTTTGGAATTATAAAATCTCCTTGTTCCTAGCATGCCTGTATTTATTTTAAAAGTGAAATATAATTAATGTGCTTCATTTTATAAAGTTTTCTAATGCTCTTAAGGAAGAATGTTGTTAATGCTCTTCGTATAACTCATGGAAAAAGAGGCAGGAGTGTTTATGTTTACAATAACATCAAAATATCTCATATGTTTATGCAATATTTCGTCTTATACCATGTATAATATTCCAATGAAAAGTGAAAATCGTACCTATGATTGTTCTCAGCTTTCTTCTTCTTTCCACGTTCTATTATAATGGAACTGCTAACACATACCACTAATGTATTTTAAAATATCGTACTATGAAGTAATACACGATTCTGAAAATTGTACAGATAATTAACATGTTTGTTTTGCGTTATTTTCCAGGAGAGGTAAATTCAAGTAAGTTATACCACCTATTTTAATTTCTCTTTGTCCTGTCCGAGAATATGAGATAACGTATGCACTTCTAAACCACACATCTCTGCTGTCAGATTCTTTGTTCGTGAAGAATGGACACGCACTGAATCATAAGTTAGTCCTTTAAAAAAATTATATACAAAAATACCATACTCTTCGCTTGTGAGTGTTGGACTATCCCTTTGCATATAACAGATGAAACACCAGAGCCAATTGCAATCCCTTCAAGAGACATTGTTACGGTAAGTTACACATCACACAAGAGAAAACAGTCCACATATGAATTTGAAAATAAACAGATTCTATCTTCGTTTACAGAGACGGAATTCAGAGCAAAATATGTTCTATCCTGTAGATTGGATATCTGTGTTTAGTCTTAAAGCGATAACACACGAACCAGTTGACATACAATTGCCATTCTTGTACTGTTGGATTCAGAATTCAGAGCTTTATCGAATGCCATGGCTTAAAATTCATTCCTAGCCATAAGTATTGTGCGCACAAGTAAGAAACTAATACGCGACACTTCAGCAAGACTTCGCGACGATTTAACTAGGCAACACTGCTTCACTGTCACTGGCTAGTCGACATAGACCGGCCTGAACTAGCTCCGCCTTATATGCCTTCTTATTCTGAAAGCGCTTTAGTATCTACTGAGGAGATAGCATAGTGGGCTCATATCAGAGACTTACGTATGTGTGAGTTTGTCTCACTCTTCACTCCTAGTAATCCAAACCAATCCCTCCAGAAGTTTTATGATTTCTTCAAATATGTATAAGTGGATGTTTTGTTACATCTTTAAGAAGAGCAGTTTACTTTCAATGTCTTTCTATCATTATTATTTAATTCTGTATCAAGTCCTAGTCACATACGCTCCAGTACCATACCTAAAGTACTCTGACATATACAAGATTCCAAGGCTAATATGAAACAAATAGTTAAACCATTCACTTCTGTTGTTATTCCACTTCATGTCTTCCAAAATAAATAATTTCGTTAGTGGACAACAACACCTACATGTATGAAGACGACCCAACTTCCAATGAGACCACGCTGAGGAGATATGTTGCCAAGTGTGCTGAAGAAATCAAGTCAAATTGTAAGGGAAATTCTGTTTATCTTGTGGTTGATGAAACAACATATATAAAGAATAGTAAGTTGGTGAGTTGCTTCATTGGGTGTTCTGACCGAAAAATTCCATCTCACAAAAAAAATTGTTCAACATTGCAATGCGAATGAACGTCATCTGCTGTAAGCCTCTGAAAGAAAGTTCAGAATTTAGTTCCAACATTAGTCGAGTCTGAGTAGATTTCTTCCATCTTTATTTCAGGTGAACTGAAACGTTTGTTTACTGTTAATGTTCCACTGGAATAAATATCAACAAATGCAGCAAGAAAATTTATTTTCTGCTTTATCTTTCTGGCAGATACATTCCACTAAGATGCCTACATTAAGTAAGCTGGCAATCATTGCTTCAGTTGAGAGAAACTTTTCTACACTGAGCTGGATTTTGAATTTGACAGAAGAATATTTTGAGGATCACTTAAAACTTGGAATTAAACGGCCTCTTCAGGGTAATACAGATGAAGACACTGAGAGAAATATAGCGTGACTAAAACTTTCGTAAGCAATGTTTTCTTATTACTGCAATGTATAATTGTATAGGCTAAGTGATAAAATGATATTTCAAATAGCATTTGAAGTCAATGTAGAGTATCCACCGCCCACTGAACGAATATTGGTTAAACGAGAGTTGAGCGACTTCCGCCGATTTTGGAATAGACACTGAAGCGGTTAGGTTAGGTTAGGTTAGTTTAGGCTTTTATTATCCCGTCAAGATGAAGGTGAAAGCAATTGAGTGTGGTTTTTTGTTTTCTATGTTGGTAGTTCAAGTGCGTCGATGTCTATTCCAAAATCGGCGGAAATAGCTCAACGCTCGTTTCACCCGAATATTTCACACTTTTATCACTGCCAATGTTGCACTATAAACCAATTTTCGCAAATCTAATGTAAAAGACTGCCTACACAAGCAACAAGTTATAATAAATGTTTAGGATTAGTGTAAAACTGGCCTATGTCTCCTATAGTGGGCAGGACATAAGTAACATTCACAGCATTTTGATTTAGGTTTATAGGTATGAATGAAACTTTTATTCATAAAATTGATAACATTAATAAATAGATAAATAAGCTGTTTAGAATATTTGCGTTCAATTATGTATGTTAAACACAAATTAAAATAAAACATAAAATTTGCGAAAATATAAAGCATAATTAAAAAAAAAAGGCTACAGTATAATTTCGGTTGCTCTACTAAGAACCAATGTTTTTGTTGTGGCATGCATGCATGGGAAATCCTCCATCGCTCCCTCACTTCTCCTGCTACTTTCCATTCAAACCCCTTGTCTTTCTCGTTAGTCACGCCCTTGTGCTGTGACGGTGCACAAAGACAGTAAAAACTGCGCGACATGTAACTGTTATTATAAAGAGTTGTAGTCTGTATTTTTTTTTATGAATTCTGTTCATTTGAAATTTATGAAAGTCATATTAACACATATTCAGATTTTAATATAACAAAAATAGATTTTGCAAGCTTAGTCATTGGAATGAAACATATTGCCGTATTAAAAAAAATTGACTTACTGGAAATCTCATCTGCTGATTAAGTACATTTTCTCCAATTACTTGAACAACGGCTTCTTCTGTTTCTCTTAATAATGGCACCAAGAAAACTGTAGATGATCCAGTCTGTTTCCTTAGCTGTAGAAAAAAATCATTGTATGTAACATGGGATTTCAGAGCATCGAAAAACTGTAATAAGGATGAGTAATTAAATCAGAGTCATGGCATTTCAATATGTTCCACACTATTTCTTGTCATCAAACATTAACCTCTAACATACTCCTTATGGTTTCTTTTACAATAACAAAATACATTGAACTGGTTAAAGCTTGGAGGAAATTCCATGCAGAGAACACAAAGTGAAGTTATATTAGGCCAATGTAATCTTTATGTAAAGTGTAAACCATTCAAGTGTCACTAATGAATGACAAGTTCTATACTGCTCTCAGTAACTTACGTAATTATTAATTTTTATTTGTATTTCTGAAGCACTTTTGTCATATAACGCTGAGCATAATTCTAGAATGCAAGTTACATCACTTGCTACAAGACTGTGTGTTGACGAAGCCATTTTCTGCAGTTAAGGTTATAAACAATGAAACTCTTAAAATCGTATATGTTACGTCACATTTTAATATTTTATAGGCCTCTTTACTTCCTTCCGCCAAGATATTATAGGTGTTGTGTTTATTATCTGAAAACAAAAAAAAAATAAAATTGCATAAATGTGTTAATATCACAAAATGTATGTTCAAAGTTATTACGTGTAATTGTTACTTAACCGGACTTTTCATCCTACATTGCATGACGTCTCACCTACATTTTTATTTACTGTCATGTACATACATATTATTTTATAATTGATAATATTTATATAGACAAAAGATAAGGAAATATAAACACTTGAATAAGATACTAAGATTGCCACTCCCCCATTCCAGGTGTGTTAACAGAAACTCTTGTCATTTATTATTTATGACTTGACAAGATCTTCCTTAAAACTAACATATTATCGTATTTATTTCTCAGAGCAAATGCAGTAAGAAATAACAATAAATACTAGTTTAATTGACAGAGAATATTAAATTTGATAAACACATAACATTATTAAACAAATGAAAAAAGATACACACTCAATTGGTGTTATTATGAGTATTGGCAAGCCTGAATACCCAAGGTTCTTTGAAGCAAAGTGTGCATCTAACAAAATTATGCATAAATGTAATATACTTAACGAAAAATTACGTAATAAAAATGCCATTAGTACTTTGAAAGGATGCATGTTGTGTGAAATAGACACATTAAATTTAAATTACACACATAATTTAGCGACAATATATGAAGAAAACTGACTGCATAGCATTCGCGAAAGTAGTGGCAAAAATAATGCAGGTGTCCGGAAGCATAATTAGCAGGGAACGGATTTATATGGACTAAAAATATATGAAATATGTAAATATATATGTAGTTATTTTTACCAAAATATGGAATTAAATATGGATTTTTACCAAAATATGGAATTAAATATGGACTTAAAATTATAAAAAAATGACTATGTACGTTAAATATTGGTACATTTTAATCAAACTAAACAAAAAATATAATGGACGTACCTTATCTTTCAATGTAGTTTCAACAAAACACAATTTTTATTGTCTGTTACCATAACAATAGGTTACAAACATTTCTTTCAAGTGCTGAAAAGTGAATCTTCTTCTATTGTCTCTGAGGATAGATTTATACTGACTAAAAGAGCGTTCGACGTCACAAGAAGTAACTGGTACATAATTCAATTTCACAATGTCTGCTGGGGATAAGTCCAAGTTAATCTTCACTGTTGATTCACCACTCATCACAGCAACAACCTTTTGTAGTTCTTCATATCCAGGGTTTTTTGAAAGTACAGTGTCCACCTTAGCTCTTACTGCATCTGCAACTTTACCTCTACCACGATTCAGTTGTTCCACAGTACTATTTATAATTTCAAAACTTTCAGATAGTGAAAGGTGCCTATTTTGGAGACTTTTGAGCGTTTTTATGATGCATGAAAATGTATGCTGAATGTGAGCTAAGTCATTCTTCACACTTATGTCACAGGTAACTGTTTTCGCAGTATCAATTGAGACTGCATCTTCAGAGTCCAATGCAAGGAGAACATTGTTAATAGAGTCTATATGTTCGGCATAATATTCAACTGCTTCTAGCCATGTACCCCATCTAGTTAAAATTGGCTTTGGTGGCAATGGAATTTCAGGGTACATTTCTTTCAACACGTTAACTCTACTGGGAGCTTTGAGAAATACTTTTTTCACTGATGAAATCAACAAATCTACTTTAGGGAAATTGTCTCTGACCACTTCTGCCACACGATGAAATGCATGCGCCACACAAGTAAAATGAGTCAATTTAGGATATACAACAGATAATGCTTGTCCAGCTTTGACCATATAAGGGGCAGCATCGCTAATAAAGAATAACACATTATCGTACATAATACCCTTTGGCCACAGGATACCCATAGCTTCGTTGAACAGTTTAACTATAGTTTTGTTATTGCACTTTTCTAGAACATCACAATGTAAAAGAATTCGTTCAGAATATTGTTCACTTAACAAACCGATAACTACATTACCAACAAGTCTACCTTCTTTGTCGGGAGTCTCATCAATGGAAACCCAAATTGAACTATCTTTAATTTCATCTCTTATCTTCTGTATTGTCTCATCGTAGATGGATGGAGCATACGTCTTCCTAAGTGTTGACTCATCCGGGATTGTATGTTGAGTATATTTTTCAAGGAATTCCCTGAAGACCTTATTCTTTAGTTTGTAGAGAGGAATATCAGCAGAGATGAGAGAACGGCACAGGTCGATGTTAAACTCAGATCTTACATTCGATGTTGTTGGTTGTGTTAAAAACAATTGTCTCTGCTTGGAATTTAGTTGTTTGTTGGCCTGATGTTTACTAGTTGTAATGTGTTGTTGCACCAGGAACTTTTGTGTAGATGATACTGCACACTGACACAAATTACAAAATAATATTTTATTGTCAGTTGATAAACCATCTTCTTTAAATTCTGAAATGTAACTTGTTAGTTTTGATTTTAAATTGACTGAATGACGTACTTTTGGCATATTTACCGTCTTTATAGTATGATTTACAAAACTGAACCTATGTGTACTCTGACTGGCATTTAACTGTTGAGCTGCACAACTGAAGTCTGTTAAAAATTTTAAATTAAATTAATACAGTTTTGTAACTTACTTTCCCATTGTTGATAGGACTGCTAATTTTCAAATAACTCTGATGTTAAAGGGATTACTGAACATGTGTTTAAATCTCTATTGTTGAAATGTATTTTTAAAAGTTAATGGAATTTTGTTTTGTTTTATTGTTAAACCTAATATAATATGGACTGTTTTATATGAAATATGGAAAATATATGGAAATTAACGAAAATATGTACTAAACTCTAAAATATGGAAAAATATGGAAAATAAAAGTAGGATTTTTCAACCCTACACATTGTGAAACATAAAGATAATGCAAAATATAAATTATATTAGCTTTATAAGTAAATATGTATTTACATATAAATCCTTTCCCTGATAATTAGTAAGATCCTCTCTTATCACCTACACCACGACCTACACGCTAGCTCTCCTCAGTGGCGTATACTGGTTAAAGGGTTTGGGCTACCACTGACCCTATTATTACACAAAATATATTTTAAAATCCCTATAATAAAATTCCTTACATATTTATGTAAATTCCAGACGTCTTGATTGGGACGAAAATACGTTGATGACTTCGTCATTGAAATTACAGTTGGGCCACTTGCAAACTTTCTGTAGAAATGACTTTTCAATGGACATCAGTGCCAAGCCGGATAAACGTTCTTGTGTATGAGTTGATCTACAGTAGGATTTTATTCTCTTCAACGCAGAAAATGTTCTTTCTACCGATGCTGACGTAGCTGGTATTGTCACAATTAATGTTGCCAATTTAAGGACTTCAGGAATAACTTGGTTCAGCTGGTTTTCATATATAGCAGATAATATTTAATGGATAGGTTTGTTCGAAAAATCAAAGACTTCTGCTGAATATATTACACCTAATTCATTTTTCAAACGTACTTGATCAAAGTGACCGTTATAGGACTGAAATAATTTGTTTAGTGCCTCATTCGGGAAGTTTTCTCTATAAGCAGAAAATTTTTGAGAATCTAGAAGATATGTGAACTGAAGCTTTCCATAATCAGAAAATCTGCCAGTAATTTCCATGTGCATACGATCTAGTATGCTGTAGTACAGCTGCCTGTATTTCAATTCACCATCTCCTTTTCTTCGCTTTAATGGTGGTTCCATCGTATTGGCTGCAGAATTTTCATTTTCCATATTACTCCATATGGACGGAAACCCACTACGTCTGAACTCGGATATAGTATTTCTGGTAATTTGATAGAAGACGGGCACTTGGTTGAATATAGTAGGTATTACCAACTTTTTTATTTCAGAGTTAAATGTTAGTGATCTTTTAGTGACTTTTACATGTTAGTTCTAGGTTTTTTATACTAGGTGTCGTCGTGATTTTCTTTTAATTTGATTGGTTATAGTTGTCATTTGTTGTAGAATTTTCGTTAATTTTGAATGGATAATGACGTTATCATTTGTTCTTGGTTGTTTGACGTGAGTGGTGTTATGTTGTGTCTGATGGATAAAGCTATTGAAAGTTTGTCATTTTATGATTTTTGTGATTTTATTTCGATTTGATTAGTTATAGTTGTAATTTATTCTAGAATTTTGATTAATTTTGAATGGATAATGACGTTGTCAGTTGTTCTTGGTTGTTTGACGTGAGCGGTGTTACATTATAGATTTGTCTGCATTTGTCGAATGCGCATTACCATGCTTACGAAAAGGCACTTTTCAGTGGCAATAATTTATTTTGTGTGCACAAGGTTGGAATTTTGAAGTAAGAGGGAAAGGAAGGAATCCGTGTTCTGAAATTATTTATTAAATTTTGTGTCGATTTTGGTTTACTTCTTTCGCTGGTGAATGAGGATTGTGTTGAATGTGAGAAAACTGTTTTTCTGTGGTTTAAAGGAATTATTTACTTAATATTCTGTAGAAGTTAAGATGTAATAAGTGTTCGAAGAGAATTTCATTTAGCGTAAAGACGTGGTTTATTTATGCAAAGTTGACTGTACGACAAAGTGTTGGTTTAGTTCTTTGTTGCTTGCATGGTTTAAGTTTAGATTGCCTTAAAGCCTGTGTCATTTGTACTGGAAGTGAAGTGGTTGTCGGTGAAGACGTCAATGAGAATTGAATTTTATTTGATAAGGTGATAAATGATTATGTTTTGTGTTTTAGTGATTTTTGGGAGTAAAGTGCGGACGAAAACTGCCAGAAAAGTACTACCAACTATGAAGTTCGAATGCCACGAAACGCCAAAAAAATCAAAGGCGAAAAATTAAATATATTTTCATTTTTTTGGAGGGCTTGTTCTTCTTTAAAAATATGAATATACATCTCATTTTTCATCTTTGATTTTGCGATGTTTGGTGACATCTGGACTTCATAGTTGGCAGAACGCTTTTGGTAGTTTTCGTCAGCCATGTTGGATTTTGCCCGTCTTCTAGCAAATTACCGTATTTTTTTTAACTTTGATACCTCTTGCAAGTAGTATGCTATGTCTAGACTTTTTGTCTGAAGAATATTGTAGAGCACATCTGTATGTGCGTACACTCTAGCATAGACTTTAAGAAGAAATATATTCTGCAACTGTGTGAAAAAATTCAAATAACCTTGAGCCTGCACATTTACAGCAACATCCCAGTTTTCTTCAGAGTCATTACAAATTATATTTTTAAAGAAAGCAGTCCGTTTTTCTCTGTATTCCTTTACTGTAATTACAAGCCGAGATGTAAAATTCAATCTTGTTGGTGCTACTTTTGGGATTTTCTTGTTCATAAATTCCATGAGTTTTCTGATCTTTTAGGAGATGATGAGAAAAATGCAGCTAAACCCGACAGTGTTTTGAAAAAAAATGCGGCATTCTGGAATGGATGAAGTAGTTTGTTGCAAAACTAAGTTGAGAACATGGCTATAACAATGGACAAATAGTGCTTGAGGATATTTTTCTTGAACTTTTGTTTTCAAGCCATTAATATTTCCCGCCATAACTGAAGCACCATCGTATGTCTGTGCAATTAACTTATTGCCGACATTGTATTCTGATGTAACACCTTCCACATGCTGAAACAAAGCAGCAGCAGTTTTGGCCGAACTGATATTTGTGAATCCTATAAACTGTTCTTGAACATTGGCAGTACTGTCGACGTATCTTAAAACAGTGGACAATTGACTCTGATTAGAGCAGTAACTTGTTTCATCAACAACAATGGCCACAAAAGGTTTTATTTTCTTTATCATAACCCCACTTATAGCAAATATTAATCATTCTGAATTGCGGGAGAAGTACCACGAAATACTGTTGAACTCTCAAGATGATTGGCCAGTAAATGGTCAAATTCACTTAAGGAACTTAAATATTCAATATAATTTGCTATATTGTCTGATTCCACACTCTCGTTATGACCCCGAAAAGCCAATTCTTGTTTTCCTAGAAAGCAGACTGCGTTAATAAGATGCAATAAAATCTCCCGATTTTTTTTTTTTTTTCACTAGAGCATTGTGTCGGTTGATATGTAGAGCTTTTTGCTTATCTAGCTGTAAATCAATTCTTGTCTTCCCAAAGTTTGCAAAGTTCATGCTACTACAAATATGAGCTTTTGATTTGTCGTATTCTAGGACTGCCGTTCGAAGGGAGTTCATATTAGAAAACCCCTCTTTTGACCACACATTAGTTTCGCGGCTAAATAACGAACATGGCCAGCAAAATAGTTTAGACAGTTTAGAAGTACCACACAACCAATTCCACTTACCATATGATGTTGAAGTGAAATGGCGTGTGTACTCTCGCTGTTTTTCTTTTACGTCCATGGACAAATTTAACTCAGGAGTTGGTCTTTCCATTTTCACAATTTCAACTTTCTCGTTGTTATGTACGACGGTTAAAAGGCACTTTTAATAAACCTTTTATTACACAGTCATTTTCAACACAAACCTCTCCAGAAACTTGTTCTGCCATATTTTTCACAATATCACTTAATTGGGAAATTAAAAACTTAATAATTCACAATTAATATAACTCTTAGACACTCGAACAAATCACAGATTTAAAATAATGCACTGCAAGAACACAATCACATTCAATTGCTAGCGTACTAAGCGTATTGCTGCTTCGCGCCTGCGAAGAAACCGATCACGAGAGCGGCAACTCACCCGCCTACACTGCACGATGGTAACGAAAGGGAGCGGGGGGGGGACGGGCAGTTGTGCGACGGAACAGCGTGCGCGGTACGGTCACAGGCTACCTCACGTAGCAAGCGATTTCTCCAGCGATGCCGCCATGACAACTTGTTTCTTTTCGAGAGCAGAGAGTGCATATAAATCTAACAATTACTTTAATTTTAATTACTATGGTAACACTAATAATACAAAATTATTACATTATGTTATATTATAAACTTTTTCTTTTGTAATTTCCTTGGGCTACCGCCGGTAGCCCCGGTAGTCCGCAAAATACGCCCCTGGCTCTCCTGGGATCTTTTAAGATGCGAAAGAGAGAGTGGTGTGCGGAAAGCAACGGGAAGCTACCGTATTTGAGGGGCCCGAGATCAAAATGGGCTATGTCATCCAAAGTAAGTTTTAAGAAAAAATGCAAAAATATCCTACATATCATACAAGAAAGATACAAATTCGGGAATGGTTCTAATTGATGAAGACATTAGTAGTAAACATGTCTATCATGTTTATTGAAATCATAATGTGCAAATATTCGTTTTGTAAGAAAATTTAAATTTTGATATCCCATTTTGATGCATTTATTTTGAAACTCATTACTCTAATTTTACTTTACTTGATCTAATTATGCTTTTGAACATGATTTCATTAAAATAAAGATTTCGAAATACTTTTATTTTATTTTTAATAGCACTATTCCCAAAACAGTCGTCGACCTGGTTGGCGAGTTGGTATAGTGCTGACCTTCTATGCCCAAGGTTGCGGGTTCAATCCCAGGCCAGGTCGATGGCATTTAAGTGCGCTTAAATGCGACAGGTTCATGTCAGTAGATTTACTGGCATGTAAAAGAACTCCCGCGGGACAAAATTCCGGCACATCCGGCGACGCTGATATAACCTCTGCAGTTGCGACAGTCGTTAAATAAACCATATCATAACATTCCCAAAACAGTCACAAAAAAACTTCAAGAACTGAAAGTGTTTTACTCTATAATTAGAGTAATTACATGGTTTTACGAAAATTGTAAAAAATCACTCTTCAAACATGTTCACAGGAATCTTTAACAAGGAAAATATCCGAGTGTTTCGCATGGGACTCGCATTCGGGGGGTCCGTTGTTCGATTCCCAGACCAACTAACCTGAATGTTGCTTAGCCAAATGCCGGGTTGGAATTTTTATTGCAATGTTCCATTTTCTCTTCCCCTCCCATGTAGAAAAAAATTAGATTTTCATATCAAATCATTCATCTTTCTCATCTCATTCAATAGCTAGCCGTTCTTTGGTTCCCACCCTTCTGCGTTTTTTTTATATTTTTATTTCAGTAGGTTATTTTACGACGCTTTATCAACATCTTAGGTTATTTAGCGTCTGAATGAGATGAAGGTGATAATGCCGGTGAAATGAGTCCAGGCTCCAACACCGAAAGTTACCCAGCATTTGCTCATATTGGGTTGAGGGAAAACCCCGGAAAAACCTCAACCAGGTAATTTTCCCCGAGCGGAAATCGAACCCGGGCCACCTGGTTTCGCGGCTAGACGCGCTAACCGTTACTCCACAGGTGTGGACCTTCCGCTATATCTCTGTCAGGATTCATTCCTTAAGAGCATTTCCAAGGGCACTCAGACACCTTGGAAGAGCCGTTGGAATGACTCCTATGCTGCTTGGTCACCTTTTCGGTGTGAGTGTAGGAGGCCTCCTTTGGGTGAGCAGATGAGTGGTGACATGCGGCCGGTTGGCTAGTACAATCTCATCCTCATTCATCCCATAAATTCGGGGTGCACAATAGATCTTAGTATGACCGATGTGCAAAGGGTCGTCCTGACCGCCCGTAGCCACCGTGACGTGACCTAACCTAACCTAACCTAACCTGACCTAACAAGGGAAAAGCATGTGCAAAGGCCATTAACGTCCTCTTCTCCATCTTGTTCGTTTGTTGGCACATTCCTGGTCATAAGAATTTGCAGGTTTATCTGCGAATGGTCTTCTCCTTCCCAGAACAATCTAAAATGTTTCTACAACAATCCTTCTACATCCATGATGTATCGATGTATTGATAACCTACAGAAAAATTTTCCTCGTTTGCACAGTCCATATGATAAATATTGTTTGCTCTAAAAGCGTAAACATGCTTGTCCTTTAAATAAGATGAAGAAAATAGATGTTTACATTCTGAGATCTTAAATAGAATGGAACTGGTCGGTTTCACCATGTCTTTTGTAAATTTCTTTCACTTACGGACTGGACATTCTTCATTGCCAACCTTGATTACAGTTGCATGTTTCCCAGTGATAATATGATATCCTTTTGGCAACACAATTACCTCCTATTTTTTAATCTGATTCTCCACTTTTCCGAATATATTGTCGCAGGGTAGAAAACTGTGTCGAGGAAGAGGGAATAGAATCCCGTCATATATCAGGGATGATGGAACCACAGTCTAATACTTACAGTCACGCAACTCATACGTATAAAATATGCCAACATTTGACAGCTGGCGCGACAGTAGCCCTCTAGCGGCAGGCAAGTTAACAGTGTGCACACGACATATGATAACACATCAGAAAACGGGTTTTGCGTAATGTATTTTATATTTTTATGCTATACAGTAAGTGTATATGTTCTTATTAATTTTACTTTAGAATCCTAGAAGAATTTCACACGCAGTTAATCTACAAGTTTCAGAAGCTGGGAATAAACGTAATTCTTTCTGCTCCTTACAACCGAATCTTGGCCCTGATCACGTATCATGCTTTGAAATAATATAATTGTTCGTACGTGTACGGTTAACTCAATTCATTCCTAAATATATTTATGAATCATTGGAACTCTATATTTACTGTGAGAAGAGTCAAAATTAGTAGATTCAAAATTGTAGGCCATATCTCGTAGGGTACATCGCGTGGTGAACTCCTCTCCCTATTTCCTGAGAAATTAACTATTTTCCATACCGAAAATTGGGGTAAACTCGGCCGCTGAGGTAAACTTGAAAATAAAAAAGGGGAGGATTTAAACCTTAATATGACATTGATTTATGAAGTTAATTATTTTTCCATTTCTTAAGAACCAGTATTTCCTTTATTATTTTGAGTCACAAATAGTGCTGATATTATGGTGTAAATTTTTATGGCAAGTTTACCGCATTCTACATTACATTTCCAGTTTTCACACATGAGCTTAATTTTAACTTATCCTTTCTATATAATACGTAATTTACATGCACTTACTGTTATTATGACGTAGGTGAGAACAAATAAATGAACACACAATTTTGTTGAAAAAATTGTAACTTCAATATTAACTCAGAAAATGTAGGCCTAATTTTATTTTCAGAGCAGAAGTGGTGTAAGTCAGAAATGGGTAATGAGGGTTAAAGTAAACATTCTGTAAAATACAGCGCAAAGTAGCAGTTAATATTGAATTTATTTAAACTATTAGTAGTCAGTGAATAGCACGAAGGATATATTAATTGCTACTTTGCGCTGCATTTTACAGAATTTTTACTTTAAACCTCATTACCTAATTTTGACTTACACCACTTCTGTTCTGAACGGCTCAAATAATCACTGGGAATGTAAAATCAACACCAATAACAGTTAACAGTCATGCAAATTATTACAGAAAAGATTGCTTTTTATATTAAATTTAAAAAGGCTCTTTTATTCCTTGAGAACTTAATACGTCTGCAACATGAATCTACACCAACACATCAGAAATTTTATCGACACAGTCCGGATTTATTCAAGAAGTGAATATTTCGCAAAAGGATTACAATACGCCATGAATTCTTGAAAAATTAACACCATGATCCCTACTTGAATGCAATATAACATTCAACTTCTAAAAAATATAAAGAAATAAACACGAATACAAAAATTATGGAATTACTTGCATTAAAAACTCTAGATACATTATCCAAAATCGGAATGGTTACACATTTGCACATATGATCTCTGCAAAAACTAATATATTGTTACAGGTATTTACTTTGACATACAAGTAGGTAACTGATAACTAATAAATGTTTTATAGATCACAATACGTAGGCTACCTACAACGTGGATTATTGGTTATGACTAATTTATGATTTTCTCTTGGTCTTTAGGGAATCTGAAGAACGACAAATTCGGAGATTTAAACATGTTGTTACTACAATTTTCGTCATTGCACACATGGCCTTTATTCCGACGCATGATTAAAACGTTTATAACATCTCGCATACCTTTAAAGCACGTGCTGGCTGAACGAGATTGTATCAACCCTATTACCAGTGCCTTGCCTGCCGCTTGGGCGCTAGTGTTGAGAATGTTGGCAAAAAAAGTGTTGAAGTTGCGCGACTGTAAGTATTAGACTGTGATGGAGCTTCATTGTAGAACCATCAACAGATCATCAATATTATAGTAGCATTTTTGTGACTCTCATCCATTTGAGACCAAAAGAATTTTCTCAATTCCATTCATATCATTACATATTCCTTCAGAATTTCCTTCAGAAGTTTCATGTTCTAGCATGTGTAAGAAAATGCATCATGTCTCAATATTTTGTCCTATCTCTGCTCAACTACTGTTTCATTGTACATGTAATATTGCTTGGTTAGAAGACGTGGAAATTCCAAATTTTGTTGACAATCGTAGATCAAAGTGAGAAGGTCTGGAGACATCTCATTCTTGATTTCATAAAAACTTTTCACTCTTAGCAGATGAATACGTTGAGCAGTCATAGCCTGTAATCTTCTGTCTGACGTAGTATTACCACAGTCTAATACTTACAGTCGCGCAACTTCAACACTTTTTTTGCCAACATTCTCAACACTAGCGCCCAAGCGGCAGGCAAGGCACTGGTAATAGGGTTGATACAATCTCGTTCAGCCAGCACGTGCTTTAAAGGTATGCGAGATGTTATAAACGTTTTAATCATGCGTCGGAATAAAGGCCATGTGTGCAATGACGAAAATTGCAGTAACAACATGTTTAAATCTCCGAATTTGTCGTTCTTCAGATTCCCTAAAGACCAAGAGAAATCATAAATCAGTCATAACCAATAATCCACGTTGCAGGTAGCCTACGTATTGTGATCTATAAAACATTTATTAGTTATCAGTTACCTACTTGTATGTCTAAGTAAATACCTGTAACAATATATTAGTTTTTGCAGAGATCATATGTGCAAATGTGTAACCATTCCGATTTTGGATAATGTATCTAGAGTTTTTAATGCAAGTAATTCCATAATTTTTGTATTCGTGTTTATTTCTTTATATTTTTTAGAAGTTGAATGTTATATTGCATTCAAGTAGGGATCATGGTGTTAATTTTTCAAGAATTCATGGCGTATTGTAATCCTTTTGCGAAATATTCACTTCTTGAATAAATCCGGACTGTGTCGATAAAATTTCTGATGTGTTGGTGTAGATTCATGTTGCAGACGTATTAAGTTCTCAAGGAATAAAAGAGCCTTTTTAAATTTAATATAAAAAGCAATCTTTTCTGTAATAATTTGCATGACTGTTAACTGTTATTGGTGTTGATTTTACATTCCCAGTGATTATTTGAGCCGTTCAGAATAGAAGTGGTGTAAGTCAAAATTAGGTAATGAGGTTTAAAGTAAAAATTCTGTAAAATGCAGCGCAAAGTAGCAATTAATATATCCTTCGTGCTATTCACTGACTACTAATAGTTTAAATAAATTCAATATTAACTGCTACTTTGCGCTGTATTTTACAGAATGTTTACTTTAACCCTCATTACCCATTTCTGACTTACACCACTTCTGCTCTGAAAATAAAATTAGGCCTACATTTTCTGAGTTAATATTGAAGTTACAATTTTTTCAACAAAATTGTGTGTTCATTTATTTGTTCTCACCTACGTCATAATAACAGTAAGTGCATGTAAATTACGTATTATATAGAAAGGATAAGTTAAAATTAAGCTCATGTGTGAAAACTGGAAATGTAATGTAGAATGCGGTAAACTTGCCATACAAATTTACACCATAATATCAGCACTATTTGTGACTCAAAATAATAAAGGAAATACTGGTTCTTAAGAAATGGAAAAATAATTAACTTCATAAATCAATGTCATATTAAGGTTTAAATCCTCCCCTTTTTTATTTTCAAGTTTACCTCAGCGGCCGAGTTTACCCCAATTTTCGGTATGGAAAATAGTTAATTTCTCAGGAAATAGGGAGAGGAGTTCACCACGCGATGTACCCTACGAGATATGGCCTACAATTTTGAATCTACTAATTTTGACTCTTCTCACAGTAAATATAGAGTTCCAATGATTCATAAATATATTTAGGAATGAATTGAGTTAACCGTACACGTACGAACAATTATATTATTTCAAAGCATGATACGTGATCAGGGCCAAGATTCGGTTGTAAGGAGCAGAAAGAATTACGTTTATTCCCAGCTTCTGAAACTTGTAGATTAACTGCGTGTGAAATTCTTCTAGAATTCTAAAGTAAAATTAATAAGAACATATACACTTACTGTATAGCATAAAAATATAAAATACATTACGCAAATCCCGTTTTCTGATGTGTTATCATATGTCGTGTGCACACTGTTAACTTGCCTGCCGCTAGAGGGCTACTGTCGCGCCAGCTGTCAAATGTTGGCATATTTTATACGTATGAGTTGCGTGACTGTAAGTATTAGACTGTGGTATTACCGTAATTAATAAATTAACGCCTATTACATTAGTTTAAATAAATATTTTTCATCGCAATACAGTCCTTGCCTCATAAATTAGAACAGAATTGTAGAGGTATAATTACTGTGTAACTAAGGTCTAAACCATGTTAGTTTTCTGAAAAATCTAGCGGAAAAACTAAAATCACACAAACTTTGGCAAACATAGACCATTCTGTTTCATGTGCTCTGGAAATATAACGTAAAGATATGAAATATAGCCCATTTTGATCTGTTCAAATAACGGCTGGCATATCCCATTTTGATTCATTCATTAATAATAACATATCCCATTTTGATACAAGTACTAATTTTCTCCATGCATTTTACATGTCTAAAATAAACCATTTTGAAACTGCACCTTTCACAGTGTAAAGTCTTCAACCCAAACTTACCAATGACATCAATAACTGATTTTCTGAAAAAAAGTCACATAGCCCATTTTGATCTTGGACGCCTCATTTATTTTTCCTAAGAAAAACTGCAATCTGCATGATGAGTCTTTCCACGGTAAAAACTTCGAACTAAACTATCACCCCATTTGGATGTCCGGGAGGGGGATACTGGTGAAGGACAAGCCAATAGAGAGAAGAAAAGAAGATTGGGAATTTGAAAGTGGGATGTAAGAATTCTTCTATAAGCAGGTAAGTTGGAAAACTTGAAGGAAGAAATGAGAATAAATAGAGTGGATGTGATGGGAATATCAGAAGTGAGGTGAGAAAATATTGGTGAGTTGGTGAGTGATGAATTTATGTTGTTTTATTGACAGACTTAGTAAAGAAATGTTTTCAGAACATGGGAGGATTGACAGTAGGAAGAAGAGGAATAAAGTTCATGAGATTTGCTGATTATATGGCGTTGTTAGCAGAAGATGAGATAATACTAAGGGATATGCTACTGGCGCTAAATGACAGCTGTGAGCAGTAGGTGATGAAATGCAATGAAGATCTTGGCCATAGGAAGAAAAATAAAGAAGGTAAACTTGCAAATTATAAATGAGGCACTTCTATGCCCAAGGTTGCGGGTTCGATTTCGGGTCTGGTCGATGGCATTTAAGTGTGCTTAAATGCGACAGGCTCATGTCAGTATTGAATGGTTTCTTCCTAGGTTTTCCCCAGCCGTAGAACTGAAGCCGGATGGTCTATGGCGAGTCCTCGGCATCAACTCCTTTGATTTGATTACCTGGTTGGGTTTTTCCGAGGTTTTCCCCAACCAAAAGCCAAATGCCGGGTAATCTTTTGGCGAATTCTCGGATCTCACTACATCTCGCCAAAATATTGTAAAAATTGCACAAAATTGTAGAAAATTACTAAATTGTAAAACCTTTGAAAATTTGTAAAAATGGTAATTGTAATATTGTAAAATTTTGACTTGTTCCACATCTTAAAGCTTCATTGCTCATGTAAGATCTATGGAATTAAATGAATGAATGAGTAGATTTACTGGCAAAAGAACTCCTGCGGGACAAAATTCCTGCACATCTGGCGACGCTGATATAACCTCTGCAGTTACGAACGTCGTTAAATAAAACATAACATTTAAATGAGGCAGTGAACAAGTGAACAGCTTCAAATAATTTGGGGTGTAGGCTACTATAAGCAGTAAAATGAGATGCTGCCAGGAAGTCAAAAGGAGGATAGCAATGCCCAAGGAAGCTTTTAATAGAAAAAAGTGCATCTTCTGCGGGCCTCTGGAAAAAGATCTAAGGAAGAGATTAGCGTTGTGTGGAATATGGCATTGTATAGGGCAGAAACATGGACATTACGACGAAGCAAAGAGAAACGTATAGAAGCATTTGAAATGTGAATATGGAGAAGGATGAAACGTGTGTAGTGGACAGACAAAATAAGAAATGAAGCTGTGTTAGAAAGAGTGGGTGAATCAGTAGCGGAAGGTAGGCCTGAAAGTTGAGGAGGCCAAGACATGACCGACGAGAATATAAAAATACAAGGCCTGTGACGTACCTCATTACCAAGCGCAGAATTTATAGGTTTTAAGAAACTAAAATTAGGTTTTCCACTTTATGTTTTAGGATTTTAAATCTTATATTTAGGAATTTATATGATTTTACGGGAAAAAATAAAAATAAACAACATAATGTTAATATAGTATATTATTACAACGGCTTGGTAAAGATTGCCTCCCTTTAGGACACTTTAAATCTTAACCTGCGAATTAGATCTTTTTAGGTCATATTGAATTTAAGAATGTTACTCTTTGCTACATAAAAGAGTAAGAAAAACAGCATTTCGAGAGTAACGAGATAGCAACAAAATTGATTCAAACCTAAGAATCCGGGGCTTGCTCATTACTATTACATAGTCTAATTTTACAGCACATTAACTCCACGATCCTCTTTCTTCGCAAACCGATCAATTAGGCCACACCATACTGAACAACTGCTACTAGAAGAAGCTAGAGACAAATCTGCATTTGTTTCTAAACTCTCGATATATTTAAAATACTGTATAAATAAATATATCTCGTAACACAAAATAATAAAACAACAGGAACACCCACAAACAAGAGAAAAATCTAACAACATAAATGAAAACTCTTACGCAGGGAGAGAAAACTAACACCACGTGACTTAATTTTCTAAAACCAAGAAGAGAGAAAGGGAGAGAGAGAGAACTTTCCATTACAGCCGAAGGCAGCCATGACTATAAGCAGTACAGCAGTACAGTTGTCAGCGGTGGGTAGGACGTCTCCAAATTCGGCTCCCCTCGCGCGTTCTAGTCAAGTTTAAACACTCCTCTAACCAGCGGTGTTGTCATGGTTACCAGGGAGTAGAGTGATGTAGCCAACTCAAAGACGAGCCAACTCCTCTCTCCCGCTGTCGCATAGACAATGCAGGCTGTTAGATGTCGACTATACAGGTTACAGCGCTATCTGTTACTTTACGGTACGAATTATTTGTACTGTATAAAGTATAGCGAGCGGACATCACCAACTGAATGTGGTTGACTTCACACAAATACGTTGTAGTTATATATCTAGACCAAGAGGAGTAGAATACTATTTCCACTCCTCTTGCCTACACCCGAAGATTCTGCAAAGTGAACGACCGGCGGTTGTCGCGAGGATATTGTTATACAATAAGAAGCTTCTTTCAGCAGGAGCATACTAGAAGAGTGATAGATCACTGGCTGTTAAATATTCTTGTATTTGCGCTGTTTTAAAGCTTTCTCCTGAAAGTACTTCAACTATTGTTCAGAAAGTCTTTTATCCTGAATTTTTGTTTAATACATTTTTAATTTTCATTGAGATCTTTTCTTGATCAACCACACTGTTCAATTTATCTTGAACATTCTTAACCAATGCTATAGAAGTTTCCAGAGCTATGCCCCTTTCTTGAAGACGGTCGATGGTTGATGATAAAAAGCCAAACTTTTCCTTAATATAAGACGTAGAAATTCTACATCTGTAGCAAGCAGCTCGTATCCAGGATTTTTATATTTACGGGCATTGCAGAGGATGTAAAATAAATATGACATATCAAAATCCGCGACATGATAATAATGTTTCGTAACATTTGGTTTCACTCCGATCCTTCCATATATTAAGTTTACTCTTGGTAGTCATTCCAGGTTGGAGAGTTCAGTGCGAGGGGCTTGTGGCAGAAGCGTCTAAAGCTGCGCATACACTATACATAATTCATGTTTGTTCATACCATGTTTGATGCTGATTACCCATACACCATCATACAAGTGTGACATACATAAAATATGATAGTCACTCTTGAACCATCAAGGGAAAAGGTACAGCGAAGGAGAGGCTATTGACAAAAAGAACAAGAGGAATGAAAGATTTTGGATTAAAACGGGCTCCAGAAAAGAGCCTGTTTCATGCATCAGTATATTTTGAATAAATTAGGTCTACTGTTGATCTGATTACAAGAACTAACTTTGAATGGACGATGTAGCATATAACAATGGTTGCGCCTTACATTGAGAAACAACACATTGTGATGAGGGCACTATACTGTACATATATCATTCGTCATGCACATTGTGATACTTTGACTACTTATTGCACATTCGAGGACAAAATATGTCACTCCTATCGCTCCGTAAACGATCGGATGCCTAGTGATCGAAACTTGTGAAGCGATCATTGCTACGCTGAAAGAGAATATGAAAGAAAATACAATATATCATCGAAACTATTTTTTATTTAGTTTCAGTTTTCTCTACATCTTAAGTCTATTGATTATCACAAAGAAAATCAACTAGAGATGAGCAAAGTGGTACCGAGTTTTGGGACATTTTCAGAACTATTGAAAGATTCGGGGGGGGGGGGGGTTGAGTTGAAAAGTCAAAGGCGTGCTTGTCTTCATGTAGGGACAGTAGTGGTTGGTATTAAAAGAGTCGCATTGGAATGTGTTCATTCTTGCTTCGAAGAGAATGTCATTTATGGCCTTATCAGCATGTACATATTGTTCAGGAGATGATTAGGTAATTTGAATTTCCTATGCTCTTACTACGATGTATATGTGAGACGAAGTTTTTTAAGACGTTCTCGAGGTCGTTAAAGTACTACAGTGTTGGTTTGTTTATATTCTCCCATTTCCTACTAACTTCCACTTTTTAAATTTATGCCTGTCTGTCGATCGCAAGGAATTTTTCTTCTTTTTTATCAGGCAATACATTTCACTTGACGATATGTGTCAGAGGAAGAACTTATTGTTTGTATACATCTGAAGTCACACTAGTGTAATATGTAGCTAGTCGGCGCTGTATGCAATGGAGAGGGAAAGGATTGATCACCCTATCCCATTATCTCCTGGCCTAGTTGCCTCATAAGTGGTGCCTTCTTGGTATCATTTGTGAGGTTCAGAACTGTCTTCGGACAGTTGACTAAACAACAACAACGTTTTGTATTGGTGATAATTTACTAGCATGAGGATAGTCTGCTTGAAAAATCTAGGTTAATTTCGTGGTAACACTCTTCCTTTAATTGTTTATTTTTGTAACAGTCACTTTTAACTTTACAGAGAGGAAGCATATGTCGATATTTGGAGATAAAATCATATTAATGTTGTTTGTCCGTCATGTTCACGCTACGAAGAATGTACCTCAAGAATGACGGACAACGTCGAACATCTCAATACATGTTCAAACCTGCATGAACGAACACTCGATGTATGACACACAGCGGCTAAAAATCAAATGTTTTGATTTCCATTATACATGACATGAGTCTAGTGTGTAAAACAATGTCATACAGTGCTATACACGGTAATTTGGAATGTCCTACATCAAATATCTCATACATTACCGTGAATGGGCCGCTTAAAGGCATGGCTACGACCTTGACTCGCAAGCTTCAGGGGACTCGGGTGAGTGTATCGATTCGCTATATCTCGGTACGAAACTCGGCTAGCCTAAAAAATAATACGTTGCGCTATATTTGTGTTCTGTGAATACTCTGCGTTTTTTATTGTTAGTTTAATGAAAAGTATATGCGTGTGTGTGTTACATATTAATTTTTGTGTTAAATGGCTCATACTGAGAGAACATTGAAGTCATTGTTTGTAGAATTAAAAGAGGAACAGTTTTCAAGTTGGACGCATGAAACAAAATGTGCTTACAAAGGTAAGAGAGCGACATTACATTTGTATATTAAAATAGCGGATGGAGGAGGACAAAATAAGAATTTAAATTTTCATTGTATAAGAATATCCTTGTTATACTTATATTCTGTTTAAAGTGAAAATGAGTTATCATCTTCTTGTGGGGTCTGTGTCACAAGAAATGTTAATAGAAAACTTGAGAAACGTCTACTCTATAAAAATATATACGGTAAGCAAACTTTTTCGGCCTACCCAGTATTTACACCTTAGCTTCACCACTGAAAACGACTACATGACACAGACATTCGAACCACAGACAAATCTTGCGGGGAGAACGAGGTATCGTGACATGGTGGAGGTGGAAGAGAACATTTTGTAGCAGTTGGTACAACAGTCATCAATGAGCACTCATACTGCTGCCACAACAGTTGGCGTAGGTCAAAGCACCGTGTGGCGTGTACTTCATGACCTGAAACTGTAACCTTCTCATAATCAAGAGATGCAGTATTTCACACCAGCGGACTTTCCACGGAGACCAACATTCTCCTAAAGGTTTTACAGCAGTTTGGGAAAGTGTCCCATTTCATCAGTAGGGTTTTGTTTATAGATGAAGATACCTTCACTTAGGACGATGTATTTAATGTCCACAATGAGCATGTCTGGGATAAGGAGAACAACATGCCACTCACAAGCGTCATGTTCGGTTTGCCCTAAATTGTGGTGTGGACTTACGTGGTGTGTCTAAAAAGTTCGGTGAATGGTGTCATATCTGAATGGCAACTTGGCGCATGTGCTTGCGCATACACATGGTTCTTCAGAGACTTCGGGAGAATCGATACACAGCATGCAATGCATGTGACTGGCAGTGTAAACAGACTGCGACCAGTTGAACGTAGTCAGTGTGAGAGGAAGTGTCACAGCGCAATGGAGCAACGTGTAAACATCAAGTTCTGCTACAAATTGGAGAAGACTGCAACGGAGACACATGGAATGATGGTGCAGGCGTACGGGAGGAAAGCCGTGAGCAGAAAATGTGTTTACGAATGGTTTAAACGCTTCCGTGAAGGGAAGGAAACAATTGAGGATGAGCCACGTTCAGGTCGGCCATCGACAAGCAGAACCCCAGAAATGATCGAGAAAGTGCGACAAATGCTGGCACAAGATCGGTGACTGACTCTAAGATTGATTGCGGAGGAATTGGACATTAGCAAGGACACCATCGTCCGCGATGATTTCGGTAAGCGGAAGATCTGCTCCCGATTTATGCCGCACAAGCTCATAGACGAGCAGAAAGCAAAACGGAATGGAAACTTCTGGTGTTTTTTATTTCCATGTGTGACCAGGATCCATTGCTTCTGAAAACCATCGTCACGGGAGATGAGACCTGGTGCTACCAGTTCGATCCGGAATCAAAACGGCAATCGATGTCATGGTGTTCACCAACTTCCCCGTGACCAAAAAAAGCCGTCCGCAAAAATCCAAGGTGAAAACACTGTTGATCGCCTTCTTCGACAACAACGGCATTATCCACAAGGAATTTGTTCGTGCAGGTCAAACCATTAATGCTGCATTTTACCAGTCCGTTTTGAACCGATTGCTACAGCGTACCCGGCGGGTTCGGCCAGAGTTGCACAGGACTGGAAAATGGATGCTGCTCCATGACAATGCCCCTGCACACTGTGCGATCCGTGTGCGCCAATTCCTGGCTCAGAAGATGGTAACTGTTCTTGAACACCCTCCGAACTCCTCTGATCTGGCTCCTGCGGACTTCTTCCTGTTTCCCCGCTTGAAGGCGGCCATGAAAGGTGAACGTTTTGTAGACGTGAATGCCATCAAAGATCGTGTGACAGCCGTTCTGCGATCGATTCCACAGGAGGCCTTTGCTGATAGTTTCCAGAAGCTGTACGAACGTTGTCAAAAGTGTGTTGTAGCGGATGGCGACTATTTTGAAGGGCAATAAAGGAAATTTGTTTGTATCTTTGTTTTGTTTGTTTTCTGATAGCATTCACCGAACTTTTCCAATTCCTGGCTCAGAAAATGGTAACTGTTCTTGAACACCCTCCGTACTCCCCTGATCTGGATCATGCGGACTTCTTCCTGTTTCCCCGCTTGAAGGCGACCAGATCAGGGGAGTACGGAGGGTGTTCAAGAACAGTTACCATCTTCTGAGCCAGGAATTGGCGCACACGGATCGCACAGTGTGCAGGAGCATTGTCATGGAGCAGCATCCATTTTCCAGTCCTGTGCAACTCTGGCCGAACCCGCCGGGTACGCTGTAGCAATCGGTTCAAAACGGACTGGTAAAATGCAGCATTAATGGTTTGACCTGCACGAACAAATTCCTTGTGGATAATGCCGTTGTTGTCGAAGAAGGCAATCAACAGTGTTTTCACCTTGGATTTTTGCGGACGGCTTTTTTTGGTCACGGGGAAGTTGGTGAACACCATGACATCGATTGCCGTTTTGATTCCGGATCGAACTGGTAGCACCAGGTCTCATCTCCCGTGACGATGGTTTTCAGAAGCAATGGATCCTGGTCACACATGGAAATGAAATCACCAGAAGTTTCCATTCCGTTTTGCTTTCTGCTCGTCTATGAGCTTGTGCGGCACAAATCGGGAGCAGATCTTCCGCTTACCGAAATCATCGCGGACGATGGTGTACTTGCTAATGTCCAATTCCTCCGCAATCAATCTTAGAGTCAGTCGCCGATCTTGTGCCAGCATTTGTCGCACTTTCTCGATCATTTCTGGGGTTCTGCTTGTCGATGGCCGACCTGAACGTGGCTCATCCTCAATTGTTTCCTTCCCTTCACGGAAGCGTTTAAACCATTCGTAAACACATTTTCTGCTCACGGCTTTCCTCCCGTACACCTGCACCAACATTCCATGTGTCTCCGTTGCAGTCTTCTCCAATTTGTAGCAGAACTTGATGTTTACACGTTGCTCCATTGCGCTGTGACACTTCCTCTCACACTGACTACGTTCAACTGGTCGCAGTCTGTTTACACTGCCAGTCACATGCATTGCATGCTGTGTATCGATTCTCCCGAAGTCTCTGAAGAACCATGTGTATGCGCAAGCACATGCGCCAAGTTGCCATTCAGATATGACACCATTCACCGAACTTTTTAGACACACCACGTATTTCCGACTACCTGATTGGCCCCATCATTCTGTAAGTAAGTTTAACAGGACCTGTTACCATGACTTCCTATTGAACATCTTACTAGGACTGTCCGAGAACGTGTATCTCTGTGTATGACAACGTATATGATATGATATATAATATATAATTAACTTATTTGTCGATAAGCATTACTTCCTGCGAGATGGTACTTCACATATTTTATATACAGTGCCATCCTACCTTATTACATCACAATTTATGCAAGTCATAACTTCATTCTCTCTTTCACTCATGTTCCCTTTAAATGTATCTTTGTCACCTCTCGTTCACCAACATATCTATCTATTATTTCCCCACTTCTCCATTACTGACCCCCACAGTTATTCTCCCCTCACTTCACTTGCTATTGATATTCTTGTCTCCCCCTACTATCTAATTTTTCTTTCGATTTTCTGTCACTACTTCCCCATTATACCAACTCCTTAAGTCATGTCCCTTTAAATGTATCTTTGTCACCTCTCGTTCACCAACATATCTATCTATTATTTCCCCACTTCTCTATTACTGACCCCCACAGTTATTTTCTCCCCTCACTTCACTTGCTATTGATATTCTTGTCTCCCCCTACTATCTAATTTTTCTTTCGATTTTCTCTCACTAGGCTACTTCCCCATTATACCAACTCCTTAAGTCACAATGTTTCTTCTTACTATTCACCTCTCTTCCTTCATCACTGCCCCCTGGATCCGTTTCATTCTTCTTCGCCTGCCTTATAGTTATTTTTTCCTGACGCTGAAACTCTCGTACTCGCTTTGGAATCGTCCTCCAAATGCTGACTGCACGAAATCTGAAGAGTTTGCAAAATTCCGCGACATGCTGATACTTCCTCGTCAAATGACGTTACTGGCTTCTCCCGATCGCTTAAGGTTTCTTCTTTCCGCATTCAATGTGTGTGGTGTTGAACTCCATGGAGCGCTTACCTTGCTATTTTAATTAATGTTGCCCAGGCTGATATCATTCTCAATGCTCATCGACACTAATCCCCTAATTTTCTCCTTCAGGACTCTTCTATTTCTCTCCATTTCTTTCGAACTGCCTTAATGGTTCCGAGACATTCTTCTACACTAAAGATCAAATTGTTAATCTTTAATTTGTCTCTACACAGTTTTGCAAATTGACCTCTTCTCCTAGCTTCTTTCAGGAAAGGGACCAAAATCCGTCTTCTACTCCTTACTTCATAACTCCAGTCATTATTCATTCTAATGGAAGTGTTCCATAGCAACCTTCTGTTTCTCACGATCTTAACCTTCGTTATCATGCTCTTAAATTTAAATAGTAAGGTCTACTTGATCTGGATTACTATTTAGATTTCTTCTAAATACCTTCACAATTTGTCTGTCATTCAAATCTATTCCAAAACACTCCCAAAACACTCCCATTATCTTCTCGTATGTTTCACCACTATGTTCGTTCTCCTTTTCTTTTACTCCAAAAATATCAAGTTCTTTCTCTCTTTTCATCCTCTAACTGCTCCCATTTGCTTTTCAAACTTTCATTTTCGTGATGGTTTTCTTCCATCTTCTTCCTCATCTCCTCTATGATCTCCTTCAATGCTAGCCTACTAAATCTTGTTTCATTTAAATATCCACTATTTCACTCCGGCTTCTTTCACATATTACACAGGCCAATGCCTTTGCTGCGCTACTTCCTCTGACTTGCACAAATCAATCTTAATACTCGCCTGCTTGCTTAAGATTTAGTGACATATGGTTTCAGCACGATGGTGCACCTCCACACTTCAGTTGCGTGGCTACTGCGAAATTTGGAGATTGATGGTTAGGAAAACACGGTCCGATATACTGGCCCGAAAAATCATTCGATCTCAATGTCTTGGATTTCATCCTCTGGGAACATGTACAGAGTAGGTTATCAAGTGGAATGTGTTCCACCTAGGACAGCAGCAGTCTGTGATTACCTATCTACGACATTATTAAAGACATTTTTGAGAGAGTGCTGAGTCAATGAGAAGACATTGTTAATTCTGCCTACAAGTAGGACATCGACACTTTAACAATTGAGTGACAGAATAAAATAATGGCCCATCCCAATATATGTTCAAAATTACAGGTTTAAGTGAAACACGTAAAATTTAGGCTATTAATTAACCTAGAGCCTTATACATTTTCGGGTATAAAGATTGATGTAGGCCTATATTGTACACAATATCATGTCAAGAAAAAATGTATAACTTACATATTTATAAACAGAAATTAGTAATATTATAGTTCCGAAAATTTACTGGAATTGGGATGGGCCCTTATTTCATTCAGCCACTTAATTGTTGTAAAAAAACTAATCACAAGTGCAAGATAAAACATCTTATATTAAATAGTTAAGTTAAGAAATTATATTAAAATTGTAGGCGTATATCTATATATAAGAAATTATAAAATATGTAATGTAAGGTTTCAATGATTATACGTATGTATTTTTTTGTCTGTGAACTATAATAAAATATGACAGATATCACTATAATTGTTGTAAAACTGGCAGCCGACAGGAATTGCTAAATAAATTGTATCGTACAATTGTAGAGTAGTTTTCTTGTACTGTGTGATTTCGTTTGTGTAGTGTAATGTTTCAGTGATGTAGACTTATTTGAGTTATACGTTCACACAGTTGACTCGTTCACGCATTCACTTACCTGTTACATAATTACGGAATAATAGGTAGCCTACTGCATGCAATGCATACATGAATATACGAATACAAAGGTAGGCTACTTCTACGAGTTAGCCAATGTCAAAAATGCCAGTTATCAGTGACCTATATGTTGAGACGCGTGGGCAATGAGGAAAGATAACCTATTGAGCGAGGCGATAATACTGCTATTACACATTAAAAAATAGACTTAGCATTTAACATAAAATAAGTGCATGTTACTGAATGAAAATGCATTGTGCACAAGTGTGTGTCCGAAGTGACACCTTTCCGTCATACCCAGAAATACCAGTGACACCATTTCCCTTATACGTTGCATGCCATCTCGTCAGCTTATAATTAATTTCGTTCCATAATGTCTGACAGGAGATGTTAACATTGTCGGCAGAGGTGGAGAGAAGTATAATTGCTATTCAACCAATGGCAGAGGTCTCATTCCACGCTTGTCTTGAAGTAAGGAGGTCTGAAGCGTTTATACCTCCACCCAACTTCAAGATAAGCATGGAATGAGACCTCTGCCATTGGCTGAATAGCAATTATATTTCTCTCCACCTCTGCCGACAATGTTAACATCTCCTGTCAGACATTATGGGACGAAGTGTAGAGTCCTGCGTTTGGTTACTTTGAATACAAGTTAGATGTACGTCGATCATACTATAGGCTATACTTCACTTGGTTCGGAGAGAAAGTTGTGAGACAACAGTTCACGCTGCGGTCACTCCCCGCACGTTCTCGTACTGGTGTTTACATCTGTTTATTCGTGTACATGTATGCGTAAGTCGATGGACTACAGGAATAATAGGTCTACTCTTGTACAAAATACTACTTGGATTTAATAATAATGATACTACTACTACTACTAATGATAATAATAATAATAATAATAATAATAACAATAATAATAATAATAAAACTTAAAATTGTTTAACGACACGTTAAAAGTGTTATGTACTTTTTTTAAATTTTAACACATTTAACGTGTCGTTAAACAATGTTAAGTTTTTTAAAACAAAGTGTTAACGTGAACCAGAATCAATGAATAATAATAATAATAATAATAATAATAATAATAATTTAATAATAATAGTAATAATAATAATAATAATAATAATAATAATAATAATAATAATAACGAAGTGTTTATATAAAAGCAGCTTATATGCAATAAATGCAATTTTTTACCACAGTTAGACAAAACTAAAAATTTTCAGAAGCCAGTCCCTTCATTTTCAAGAACCACCACATTTTGCCCACACATGCAATGAGAAAAACATTCGAGCTAAGACGATACATTTACTGAAATAGATTAAACAAGATTACATAAGCTATCTATGCAATGCAAACACACGCTCTCAGAGACGCTCTGTGCTCTCCACTGAAGCTATGTAGTGACAATATCTTGAGATGTGCAACAAATGTAACAATATTAATCTAAGAAGCACATTCGAATTTCTTGATAAACCGCTTTTGTTAACAATATGTAGGCCTATTAGTCGTAGTGACATAAAAGAAATCGAAGTCTTAAAAAAAATTAACTCAATAAACTCAGGCTAGAGATGGTGGAAATAATTTAAATACCGATATATTGATATTGCAATATATTGCACACTTAATTTCGATAAACGATATATATTGCAGAAAATATATCGGTATATCGAAACGGTTCGATATATCGCTATTCCGTTAGCAAATTAATAGATACTAATACATTTGCAGGTGTACATTTATTACAATAAACTTACTTACATTTTAATAGCCTATTCCTTATTAGCATTGAAATTAACATAACAGTCAAAAGATTAAATGTAAAATTGGAACGAGAAACAATATATTTTCAATACCATAATTATTAAGTAGTTCCTAACCTAAATCAAAATGATGTAGAAGGTAAGATGAGCTTAAATGATACAATGGGAAAGTGTTAAGTGAACTCTATATGGATCAGTATTTGATATTGAAACATTCATTCATTCAATCATTCATTCATAGTGTTCTGCCCAAGGGCAAGTCTTTCACTCCAAACCTAGCATTCTCCTGGCTGTCATATTTTCTGCTTTCCTCTTTATTACATATATATATATATATATATATATATATATATATATATATATATATATATATATATATTCATAGTATTCTGCTCAAGGGCAGATCTTTCACTGCAAACCCAGCATTCTCCAGCTTTTCTTACTTTCTGCCATCATCTTTGTCTCCGCATATGATCCATATATCTTAATGTGAGTCCACACCTGTGGAGTAACGGCTAGCGCGTTTGGCCGCGAAACCAGGTGGCCTGGGTTCGATTCCCGGTCGGGACAAGTTACCTGGTTGAGGTTTTTCCGGGGTTTTCCCTCAACCCAATATGAGCAAATGCTAGGTAACTTTAGGTGCTGGACCCCGGATTCATTTCACCAGCATTATCACCTTCATCTCATTCAGACGCTAAATAACCTGAGATGTTGATAAAGCGTCGTAAAATAACATACTACTATCTTAATGTCGTCTATCATCAGATATCTTCTTCTGCCTCAAACTCTTCTCCCGTTCACCATTCCTTCTAGTGAATCCTTCAGTAGGCAGTTTCTTCTCAGCCAGTGACCCAGCCAATTCCTTTTCCGCTTTCTGATCAGTTTCAGCATTATTCTTTCTTCAATCACTATTCCAACACAGCTTATTTTCTTACTCTGTCCATTTCACACGCTCCATTCTTCTCCATATCCACATTCCAAATGCTTCTATTCGCTTCTTTTCACTTCGTAGTAATGTCCATGATTCTGCCCCATAAAATGCTACACTCCGCACAAAGCACTTCACTAGTCTCTTCCTAGTTCCTTCTTCAGAGGTCCGAAGAAGAAGAAGAAGAAGAAAAAGAAGCAGAAGATGATGATAGAATTTTTATGTACTAAAATACATAATAAGAAAACAATGTGAGTACTAGGTTGTGCATAGAAATCCTAACCGTAAACAAATCTCAAACCGGTATTATATCCTTGTTTCTCTTTCCATTTTAAGACATAGAAATAAAAGTTTTGAAGTCAGACGGTTCCTTTTCAGAGTGGCAGTTGCTCCTGCCTTGGAGAACATTAATACTAAAACAGTAGTAGATAAACCTCCCGTCTCAGTCTCACGTTCGGATACGTTGCATTTTGAATTCGGTAAAGTAAAGTAAAGTAAAGTAAAGTAAAGTAAAGTAAAGTAAAGTAATGTAAAGTAAAGTAAAGTAAAGTAAATCCATGGCGCTACAGCCCATGAAGGGCCAAGACCGACCAGCCGGCTGCTGGCCTCATGTCCACAGGCCGAAGCAGAGGTGGACGATCATCCAAACAGAATGGAAGTATTGTGTGGTTAGCACGATGATCCCCCCCCAGCCGTTATAGCTGGATGGGCACCGGTCCCATACACTGGCCGAAATTTCATGAGAAAATTTCTACCCACATGAGGATTCGAACCAGCGCGCATTCCGTAACGCGAGTCCTAGGCATGATGCCTTAGGGCCCTTACACACGAGCGACTTTTAGCCGCCAAGGTCGACTGCAAAAAAGCAGTCAACCTTAGCGGCTTGTCGCGGGGATGCAGTCGGTAATGTATTTAAATGGAAAACGCCGGTTGCTTTACACACGAGCGCTGACCCCGACGGCAGACCGACTGCAGCCGCTGTCTTGCAGTCGGTCCCCGCGACCGGCAACAGCGTTTTCTGCTTACACACGGACGACTTTTAGCCGCCAAGGTCGGCGACACGCAGTGGTCCAAACGTAAATCTAGCTGGATATAATTAATATATTTTCTCCTATTTAACAGATTATCATGTAACTTTGCAGTAGTTACAAGTAGTGCATTTTTTTTTGTATACAAACTCTGATTACGTTTGTACCCGCTATAGGAGGTGCTTTTAGAAAAAAAAAAACTTTCTCCTATTTAACAGATATTCATTAACCTTCGTACAGTAGTTACAGGCACTATATTTGTTTTGTATACAAACTTTGATAACGATTTTATAAGGGAAACTACCCCTTATGGGGTGCACCTAAAGAAAATGAATAACTTTTCTCCTATGTAACAGATTTTCATAAAACTTTATGCAATAGTTTCGGATAGTATATTTGTTTTGTATACAAACTCTGATTACGTTGGTACAAGAGGAACTATTCCCTAAAGAGGGTGTATTTAGAGAAAAATTAAGAACTGTTCTCCTATTTAACAGATTTTCATGACACTTAACAGTAGTTTGAGGTAGTATATTTGTTTTGTATAGAAACTCTTATTACGTAACCCTTATAAGGGGTGAATTTAGAGGAAATTATATCTTTTCTCCTATCTAACAGATTTTCATTAAAATTTGCACAATAGTGATATATAGTATATTTGTTGTGTATACTAACTCTCATTACATTTGTGTAAAAGAAACTGTCCCATTGTAGGGGCGAATGTAGGTAAAATTAGTAGATTTTCTCATACGAAACAGATTTTCATCAAAAGTGTACAGTAGTTAAGGGTAACATATTTATTTTGTAACAAGAGGCAAAGCTTTCTTAGAAGTTAGTGGAATAGCTTTTTATGACAGTTGACATGTACGCTCTTTTTATTTTGTGGCACGTTTCGGTGTAATAATTGTAATTTCCTTGACAAAATTAGCAGCTCTTTCTTTCCCTGATCATTCAAGCTTATCTGTATAGAGAAGTTACTCCTTGATTTGAGACTGCAGTGGGTTTTTTTAGTTGGTAATCTAACGACCTGTATCAACCACTAGGTAATTTAGCTGTCATGGGATTTATGATAGTGAGATGTTATTTGGCGAGATAAGATTGAGGATTCGGCATAGATTACCTGACATTCGCTTACGGTTGAGGAAATCTCGGAAAAAACTCAACCAGGTAATCAGTTCAAGCGGGAATCGAACCCACGCCCGAGTGCAACTCCGGATAGACAGGTGATCACCTCAACCGACTGACGCCGGTGGCCTGCAGTGTGTTCCTAGCTTTCCTTTTCTCAGAACTTTCAGAAGATTCAGAAAAAAGTTTCCTAGGACTGCACTGTCTGTCACTTTTTTCAACAGATGATCGAATGATAACCCTAACATTCTGAAGTAGTGAAAAAAAATTATCTTCATGGGCACGAAGCTCGTGAAAAAGGCAGTGAAATTGGCCATATGCGCTCATTGAATGAGAATCCGTTGTACCCAGTATTTTCTGTGTTTAACACGTCTTTTTCTAGGACGGAGAAGAAATAATAAAAGTAGTTCTTTCTCGACGTGCATTATTATAATGCGAGTGAATAAGGACACACCTTTTGCAGTTCGACTGCCGCCGGAACCGACGACATACAACGCCCATATCGACTGCAGAGTCGCTCATTTCGACTGCTTCTGCCGTCGAAGAACCCCTCATGTCGGCGGCAGACCGACTGCTTTTTGCAGTCGACCTTGGCGGCTAAAAGTCGCTCGTGTGTAAGGGCCCTTAGACCATGACGCCACGGTGCGGGACTTTTGAATTTGGTACTGCATATTAAATAGTTTGAATTCGCATTCCAGACCAGCCAATCAGAGAAAGGCATTGATTGGATTGGATATTTCAAGGTTGCACAATTATGTAACTGCCACTTTCATTAACGCCATCTCTTAGGGAATTATCGGAGTTAACTAGTGTAGATTTTGTTGTTCATAATAGGCTAATTCAAAAAAAAAAAAAAAAAAAAAAAAAAAAAAAAAAAAAAAAACCTATAAATTTTTGAGAAAACCGATATATTATACGATATATTGAATCAAAATTTCGATATCAATATATCGATATATCGAAACGAAAATATCGGTACTTCGTAAAAACCGATATATCGTTCCCATCTCTAACTCAAGTACCACATAAAACATTTTAGTCGCCATGGCTACATGCTGCCCGGAATTTGTCTATCTCTGATTTTTGCAATAAGTAAAACGCATTAAGATACTTAAGAGTTAATTAAAAGTTTGAATTAACAAATGAAAAATCATAAATGTCAGCACAAACTTAGAAAAAATTACGAGTGCGTACTTTACGTGTACACATTACGAGGAATGACTGGTAATAAGTGTTTCCAATGAAAAATTTGTCCTTCTTTCTGATAAAATACATGTTCTTTCCTAATTAAATGATGACTACCAATTCCTCTATTAGAGCACTGGTGTCGAAGCGCCATTTTTTTTTTTGTTTTCGGATGTTCACTGAACAGCAGACTTGAACTGTGTAGTAGGGTTGGGTACTGCCGATCTATACACCATAATACCAACAATGTTGCGGGACGCTTGGAGGCTTTAGGTAACCAAACGCAGGACTCTACTTACATAACTATAGGCCTACACACTGTAATTCTGCGCCGCCTACTAATGGTGTCTTTGCGTCCTTGTATCTCTGGCACTGGATGCGGTCCTGAAGCTCAGATTTTAGTTTCCTACTAATCATTTGAAACGATCTACATCTACAATATCTGGGAGCATTTCGCATTCATTCTGAATCATTCTGTGTAACATCTAAGAGATGACCGATATGCTAGTAGATGTCACACTCCATCAATATTGTAGGGTTACCAGATGGAAAAAATGAAAAGTAGGTCATTTTATCTGAAAAAGCAGATTTTCCACAATAAAACAAGACAATTCGTTGTGATAATTTGACACGTGACGATCATTTTCAATATTTTTATAATAACATAAATTGCTAATCTTAGTATAAAATTAAAATTGGTACAAAACTGTTAATAATAATAATAATAATAATAATAATAATAATAATAATAATAATAGTAAAAGTAATAATACATTTAATTAACTATTAGCTGTACCAAGTATAACATAAACACTTAAGGTTATATCATCTTTAATTTTCTGATTGTTACTTTTCTGGCGATCCAGTTTATTTGAGTAAGAAATGTTGTTTAAGTATCATTCAGTGAATATTTGTGGAAATTCACACAAGATAAATGTCATAAAATAAATTTCCTAAAGAAGTCCATACATAGACAGTTTCTCTCCTTAGTCCAGGGAGAATTGACGAGAGAGAATTCAAGCCGATTTCTGATTTTCTACAATGCGCGGCCGAACGCAGGATACACCTAAAAAGCAGGACATGTCCGGCGAAATCTGGACGTCTGGCAAGCTCAGCCAGTTGTCAGCGTAATATTGCCTGCTTCAGGTCGCCCAATAGGCTATGCTGTGATTTTTTATGTATTGTCTTTCCCCGCGCCGAGTATGGGCACCAGTTCCGGATCCATGGTGAAACAAAAAAGGACATAATTTCAAATGCTTACTCGTACTGTAACAACGCTATGAACCACAACCGAATGCTAATATTATTAGTAGTTAGGCTATGAACTAATGTAACTTGTGTGACCACGCCAAATGACGCTATGTTCCCCCATTACGGGCATGAGAGCGCCGAAGTTATCGCGAATTATGCAATATTAAGTGATAACAGACACGATGCATTTTGAGTGGACCATAATGAAAAATTTGTTGTGAGCTAGGACTAATGAAGCTTGCAGTTTTAACTGTCTTTTATGTCAATTTATGTAAATCGAACATTTGTATTTAAGAAAAGAGGAAATTAAAATCAACACACACACAAAATAGATCGCATAATGTATAATCTTTGCCCTACATAATGTGAGAAAGATAATTGTCAGGTTTATTCCATTACTCAGAGTTTCAAAAATCAAACATAATAGGAGTTCGAATATTTTATCTTATGTATTAATTTCATTTTATTTGACCCCGCTAAAGATACAGCTGACTTAGTGTCGACTTCCGTCAAGAAAGTGGAGATCTGTTTATAGTCTCGTATTTTCTCACTGTTGACTTAAGCGATTACTTGTATCATGCTCACCATATTATGATCAAGAATTTCAGTTACTTGTGAGTTTTTAGCATTTAACGAAAATTTTCTGAATCTGTGTCGATAGGCTACTTGAAATATGTTCATATGCTTATGGTATTATTATTATTATTATTATTATTGTTATTATTATTACTTACTTACTTATGGCTTTTAAGGAGCCCGCAGGATCATTGCCGCCCTCACATAAGCCCGCCATCGGTCCTATCCTGTGCAAGATTAATCCAGTCTCTATCATCATATCCCACCTCCCTCAAATCCATTTTAATATTATCCTCCCATCTACGTCTCGGCCTCCCCATTATTATTATTATTATTATTATTATTATTATTATTATTATTATTATTATTATTATTATTATAAAAGTGGAACAATATGTAGATGATGCTGAAGTGGACTGCGAAGAAAAGGAGAAAAAGAAGAAAATCAAGAGAACAATGGCTGAATGGCGTCAGAGAGGAGTAGAAGAGAACTTACTGAAGAAGATATTGAAGATAAAAATATATGGAGAAGCAAAATTTCTTTGAGTGAAGGATAACTACTGTATTATAGAAAAACCCTAATATTATATTGTAATTTTTATACTAAGCAACAATGTAATTTTATTCTGACAACAATAACTCTTCACTTTCTACAATTCAATTCTACTCCCGTCAACAATGGGATTTGCTCTCCACACAGTATTCGTTAGTGCACTCCACAGACGACAATGACAATTTACTTGGACTATTACGAACAACAATGAACTGTTAATCTTAACTAATATTCACAAAGCACTATTTACAACACAGAACTGTCAGTTCTCAGTTCACAGCTCGTTTGCCTTGGCTAGTTCTTCTAGCTCAGTCACTCGCGTTCACAGAATCTCGAACCCCAGACCTTCAAAGACGATCTGCTGAACTTCGAACTCAGGTCCCCCAACTGCGGTCCACTGCACTCGAACTCCGGGCTTCAGGCTCCACAGTTACGGACACAACTCAAGTCGCGCTCTGGTCTCGAAGCTGGCTTCACTGCTACACAAGACTAACTCGCTTACTGTCCAAATCTGCCTGTAACAACACTGGCTTACTGACTGACTGATTGATTCACGTTCACTTGCGCGTTGTATTTATAACTAAGCCATAGTTTCTGGAGAGTTCGCGGTCGGTCGATAGATGTCTAGAAGATAACGGCTATCCAGACTTCTCTGGATCTTTCTCCTCACTCCACCCTGCTCCGTAAGCCACAGCACATGCCACAGGAAGCAGAGGCGCGGCCGATCTTGCACTTCCTCCGTCGGTCGTGAGATCGAATCTCGCGTAGCCGTCACAATATTATTATTATTATTATTATTATTATTATTATTATTATTATTATTATTATTATTGTTCAGATTATTTATACTAGACAATGTATTAGGCCTTAATTGTTAAATTGTTACAGGAATGTCTTCCTAATGTATGCAGAATTATTGTATAGGTTACACAAGCACTTTTAATATGGCCTTAGCTCTACATTCAAAAGGACGTCTGAATTAATTACTACGACCAAGACTGTGACAAAATATACGTACTGTACATACAGGTTTATGTCTGTCATGACAGAAAGTGATAAATTATTAACGCGTTGTTCTTAAAGATAAACATCCAAGGCCTTCATTACCTTTTAAAATACATAGTATAAAATATGAAAATTGTAAATGATACACCATCGCAGCTCTTACAACACGAGCAAAAAATTTCTTACTTAATTATCAGATCATCTTGAAGCATTTGAAGTGTTCTTTGTTTAGACAATGAAGTTTCGACGTTATCCTTTCGAAAAGCACACACATCCGCAGTTTTTATAGTATCATGTTGCAAGACCACTTATCAAAGAGAAAAAGACAGCCTCATAACCTTATTAAGTATTTACGTGCAGTTATTGACTGAAATGAACAACGCAAATTGTATCTTAGCAGATACTCATTAACGCAGTTCATTTGCCTGTGACCCATCGTCATGAAATGAGTTCGCTTTTTGGTTCTAGTGGAAACTGAAGTCACTTGACAGCTTAAAATAGGCAAGTAATAGAAAACGATAGTTAAGTTTAAATTGCAGTTGGATTTCTTTATAGTGAAAGTTGAAAGACCCAGCCGAACCTTAGCTGACAATTTCTGTGGTGCATTCTTGTTTAGTGTCTTGGTTTCTTCTGCTATAATCAATCCAATATTGCTCTATTATTGTATCTGTCATTTCATCATATTATATACGAGTAGCTTTTGCAGTTTAAACGGAACGTTAACAATAATTTAACCTGCAATTAGAGATTATCGAAGTCCCAAATAGAGTACGAAAACTAACTAGCTGAAGATAAAACAAAATAGGTATGATATTAATTCATACTTTTTCATTATAGGATCTATGCCTATTTCAACAATTCGTGTCCTAATGGTATTCCTCTTTACTGTGCACTGAAAAAAGAAAAGCTTTATATTTCTGCATTAGGCTATATGGGAAAGGCCCTCACTTCTTATGTTACAAAAAAGCAAAATATTTAACGCTGTAAATAAATGTTACTGTTTAGGCTTAAACAGATGTATGTAATTAATTTTACACAAATTTACCTAGATAGACATTTGTATATTGCAATATAGCTTCTAATAGCCGCATGTTATACCACTTACTGAAATCCACGTGTTACTTATTTAACAAGTAACCAGCAGTACTATGAAAGCAGACCGTTGGAGAAAAATGTTGTTATAATATAAACATTCATCCACGCGTGTCAAAATTTTCACAGTTAGTGGCGACGTGTGAAAAAAAGCATTTCCTTTTTTACTACGAGCAATTCCGGATAGTTTTGTGATCCTGTCTGGCTTTTAAGTTATTTATGGCGGGGAACAATAATTACTGATATTTTGCATTCTATACTGAAAAATAACATTTTATCAAAATAATATTGTCTTTATTTCTATGGATATATCAATTTCTTAAAATAATTGATATAGTTAAAGTGTATAGTGTATATCACAGTGACCTAAAATTATGTAACGAAGTTTTCAATTGTAGAATAAATATTTTCTGAGCTTTTACAGAAAAATATTGTTTTCCTATATTTCCAAAACGGTGAATTTACGAGTTTAGTTGTACAAATATTTTAAGTATAAACTTTTTTTTTAAAGAAGTTTCTATTTGTAGATATAATTGTGTAAGTAATAATTCCTCCGACACGAATGAATTCGGAGACATACCTTGTACACCATTACACTTGTCACTTTATTTTGTAAATAAATAAATAAATAAATAAATAAATAAATAAATAAATAAATAAATAAATAAATAAATAAATAATTGGAAATTGGAATCAAGTTTAATTTTACTTTATTTAGTAAACACATTTTCTGAACAGATGGAAAAACTATTTTGGGCAACTACTAAATATACATAGGCCCAATTGAAAATGATCGGGACGAAATTGAAATACAAACTGCTGAGCCATTTATACCCGAACCCACACTTTCTGTAGTCGAAATTGTGATAGAAAATCTGAAAAATTATAAGTCTGCAGGTATCGATCAAATTCCAGCATAATTAATACAAGAGGGTGGAAGCGCAACCAACCAACCAACCAACCAACCAATCACATGACGTGACGCATAACTTTAGTTATGCAATTTGTTTCAAGTAACACACCTTCTTTAGGTGTTTGCCTTGTCTGAATTTCATAAGAAACATGAGGAGGCCAGCCTCCAAGAATACAAAATCATTTGAACAAAAAAAGTTACATATACACAACAAAAATTATTGGATCAATTGGCTAGTAAAGCTTTTGGACGTCTGTGTGGGCCTATGATGTTATAATTTCCAAGAGCGTTGAGAAGTGGATTTGGATGCTCTTGTAGATATCTGCCGTAGAGATGAGTGATGCGTCGGATTATGATGCTTTGGATGGTTTCGAGACCCAGGTCCTCGTGAAGTTGGGCGATGCGAAGTCCACGTGGTGAGTTGGTAGTCATTCTTGCTGCTCTGTTTTGTACACGTTGGATTTTTAATAGATGAGTCTTGGCAGCAAAAACCCAAGCTTCGCAGCCGTATAAGATGGCGGATCTGATGAGTGAGTTGTAAAATACTTTCTTTATTTTGAGTGAAAGATTAGAGCTACGGTATAGTGGATAAAGTCTGAAAAGTTTAACATGCGCTTTGGCTACAATCGTGTCTATATGCTGTTTAAACATGAGCCTTCTATCTAAATGAATACCCAAATATTTGACGCTAAGTTCATAATTGATGTAGTTTCCGAATACACTGATGCTTTGAGGTAGTTGGACTCGTCTCTTAGAGAATATAACGGCTTGAGTTTTAGCAGTATTAATGTTAGTTCTCCATTTCGTAAACCAATCTTAAAATTGACGAACATAACCTTGAAGAATGCGGATTATAAAAGGAAGACTCTTAGCAGAATAATACACCACAGTGTCATCGGCGAAAAAGGCAGTTTCACAAGATCTGTGCAAAGGAAAATCAGCCGTATACAAAAGATAAAGAATAGGGCCAAGGGCAGAGCCTTGAGGAACTCCAGCTTTGATAGGGGTAATGGGTGAAAGTTCATGTTCAAGGTAAACTTGAAATGAATGAGAAGTAAGATAGTCGGCAATGCAATGCACAAGAGTGTCAGGAAAATAGAACTGAATGAGTTTACAGAGGAGACCATTATGCCACACTCTGTCAAATGCCTCTTTGACATCTAGAAATAAAGCGACTGTATGCTGTTTACGTTGAAATGAGGCTGTAATATGTTCAACAACACGTTGTATTTGAAGCACAGTGGAGTGACCAGGACGAAAACCAAATTGCTGATGAGGAATAAGTAGATGTAGATTGATATGTTCCAGATACGTCGAAGTAAGATACGTTCATATAGTTTACTTATAGTTGACAGTAGGCTAATTGCTCTTAGGGTTTGCGTATAAGTAGGATTTTTACCAGGTTTGGGCAAGGTGATGACTTTAGCATTTTTCCAACTTGTAGGAAAGACTGCCGCTGAGAGGAAAAAGTTAAGTAAAAATGTGAGTAGTGTAACTGCAGTAATTGGAAAGTTTTTTAGATGTAAGGTCGTCACACTATCGAAGCCTGGAGATTTTCTTGAAGGCAGTCCTTTAATGAGTGAGGTTACTTCATGTGGAGTAATATCTTCTATCACAGCAGTAGGTGGTTTTAGAAGATAACGATGAACTCGAAGTTCAGTATCTCTGGTGAAGTTTGGATCTTCAGGATAAACATTTGGCCGAAATCTTGTTTCGAGGAAGTTTGCTATTTACGCTGCCTTTTCACATGGAGTATACACAATCCCATTTGATCCTTGCATGACCATAAGTAGTGGCTGTTTCTGTTTTGTAAATTTCTTTGTAGTTTTCCACAAAGCAGACGGATTTGATGCTTCCTGTATTTCTTTACCAAGTTTATCTTCTGTTAGAAGGTAGAGTTCTTTCTTGATCCTCTTTGCCAAATTTCTACATAACTGTAGATCAAGACTTTCACGATGCAGTTGCCATCGTTTGCGTGCAGCTCGTTTTAGACGAAGGAGTTCTCGTAATGTTTGGTCTTCTTTAAAGGAGTTTGCAGGTGAAGAAATTTTAGTATGTTTGCGATATATCTCACGCAAAGTAGAAGTGTAGACGTTTATAGCCACTTGAGCGTCTTCGACATTAGCAGGTTTTGGAAAGTTTATCATAATAGTGTCATCCTTGTATGCATTCCAGTTTGTGGGTATAAGAGGATAATGAGGCCTGCTGTTAGCTGGAGAGTAGGTTACCGAAAGTTCAAGAAGCACTGGTGAATGGTCTGACTGTAGCTCAGGTAGAGTGTAAGTGACTAGAGGCGGTAGTGGACACTTCAATATGGCAAAATCAATAATGTGTGGAAGCGCATTATCTAACGAAATTTATAAATAATTGATTAAATGGCGATCTTACTCGTGTTAATTGTGTAAGCATGTGCGGCTTACAGCTGTTTCGACGTTTCTTCACACCATCCTCAGAGCCTACTAGATCTCGGCGTCATCTCGAACTTCGCTGCCTGTTTTGTGGGTGCGTTCGATTGTTGAAAAGTGTTGAAATGTGGTGTCAAATAGTGTGTGTGTTCTGAAATTGATCTGTGTGTTGAGAATTTGATCAGGGTGTGTTTTAGTGTGTCTGCATATTTCATATTGTTCTAATGTGTTGAGTTTTTGGGTTGTGTGTGTAGGATTATTGTATGTGTGGTTAGCATTAGTTATGTGTTCGGCATATGTACATGTATTGTGTCCTCCGGTTATTGCTTTAATGTGTTCTTTGCATCGAGTTTGGAATGATCTGCCTGTCTCTCCAATGTAGAAACTGTCGCAACTATTGCATGTGAGTTTGTATACGCCTGTGTGGTTGTATTTATTTGTTTGTGTTGTTTGTGTGTTGAGATGTCTTTGTAGTGTGTTTTCTGTTCTGTATGCTATGTTGTATTTCTGTTTTCTGAATGAGGACGCGATTTTGTGTGTTTTTGTTTTCGTATGTTAGTGTGATGTATTTCTTGTGTTCTTGTGTTTGTGTTGTGTTTTGTGTGTTTTTGTGTTTGTTGAGTTTTTGTTTTGTCTTCCTTATGATGTTGTCTATTATGTTTGGGTTGTAATCATTTTCTTGTGCTATGTGTTTGATTATGTATCACTTTTGTTGACGTCGTACACAATTTTGTCCAATATTCTTTTGAGAAGATTAACTCCGTACGTAGATGAAATTATTGGGGATCATCAGTGCGGTTTTAGGCGTAATAGATCGACTATTGATCAGATTTTTTTGTATTCGACAGCTAATGGAGAAAAAATGGGAGTATAAGGGTACAGAACATCAGTTATTCATAGGTTTAAAAAAGGCATATGACTCGGTTAAGAGGGAAGTATTATATGATATTCTTATTGAATTTGGTATTCTCAAGAAACTAGTTCGATTAATTAAAATGTGTCTCAGTGAAACATACAGCAGAGTCCGTATAGGTTAGTTTCTATCTGATGCTTTTGCAATTCACTGCGGGCTAAAGCAGGGAGATGCACTATCACCTTTACTTTTTAACTTCGGTTTAGAATATGCCATTAGGAAAGTTCAGGATAACACAGAGGGTTTGGAATTGAACGGGTTACATCAGCTTCTTGTCTATGCGGATGACGTGAATATGTTAGGAGAAAATCCACAAAGGATTAGGGAAAACACGAAAATTTTACTTGAAGCAAGTAAAGCGATCGGTTTGGAAGTAAATCCCGAAAAGACAAAGTATATGATTATGTCTCGTGACCAGAATATTGTACGAAATGGAAATATAAAAATTGGAGATTTATCCTTCGAAGGGGTGGAAAAATTCAAATATCTTGGAGCAACAGTAACAAAAATAAATGACACTCGGGAGGAAATTAAAAGCAGAATAAATATGGGAAATGCGGATTTTTATTCGGTTGAGAAGCTTTTATCATCTAGTCTGCTGTCAAAAAATCTGAAAGTTAGAGTTCATGAAACAGTTATATTACCGGTGTTCTGTATGGTTGTGAAACTTGGACTCTCACTCTGAGAAAGGATCATAGGTTAAGGGTGTTTGAGAATAAGGTTTTTAGGAAAATATTTGGGGCTAAGCGGGATAAAGTTACAGGAGAATGGAGAAAGTTACACAACGCAGAACTGCACGCATTGTATTCTTCACCTGACATAATTAGGAACATTAAATCCAGACGTTTGAGATGGACAGGGCATGTAGCACGTATGGGCGAATCAAGAAATGCATATAGAGTGTTAGTTGGGAGACCGGAGGGAAAAAGACCTTTGGGGAGGCCGAGACGTAGATGGGAGGTTAATATTAAAATGGATTTGAGGGAGGTGGGATATGATGATAGAGACTGGATTAATCTTGCACAGGATAGGGACCGATGGCGGGCTTATGTGAGGGAGGCAATGAACCTTCGGGTTCCTTAAAAGCCAATTGTAAGTAAGTAAGTAAGTAAGTAAGTAAGTAAGTAAGTAAGTAAGTAAGTAAGTAAGTAAGTATGTATTTGATTATGTTCACTCCTTCACTGTAGTGTTGTTGGCTCATGGGTATGTTGAGCAGTGGCGTAGCATGAAATTTTGAGCAGGGGAAACTAACTCAAATTGTCTTCCATGTACATATGAGATAACGTATTGGAAAAATATAGTCTTAAAATAAATAGTAGTCAATGTCAAGTCAGCAGGCCGAAGATTGGTTGGAACCTCGTAAGTAATACCAATAAGGCATCACCTCAAATAGTACGTAGTAAAATATAATTTCATGGTTTACACATATCTCTAACAAATAGACACGAATACGTATAATTTAACACTAGCTCACTCTCTGTCATATTTAGAGAAATCACAATATTAACGGTCAATAAATACAGTATTAGTAATTACGTAAGTTATGCGTCTGTCTTGGTTATGTCCTTCATTAATAGAAAGGGAGTCGGTCGTTTGTTTGTTTTTTAAATCACACTTTTGTTCATAAGTCAGTCTTGATAATGGAATTGTCCTAAAAATTCAAGTAAATAATTGTCAGCAACAGTTATTTCACTCATTATTTATTATATCAGCCACAATGCACACTAACACTTCAACTAAACACAACCCATGAAAGGGATAACTCGGAAACTAAATTCTTTTCAATGTTAAAGCTAGCTTCTTGCGAGCCTTGCGACCAGGGTAGTTTTGTTAGAAAGAGATGGAAAATCTGCTGGTAGGGTATACAGAAGAATGAGGGATTGGAAGCTGGTGTGTGCAGGCTTCATGTTTACTGCTGCATCACAAATCATCCTAAGCTGCCGCATCACAATATTTAACGCGTAAATATAAATTGTATTAAAATTAATAAATAATTTTGTTCATAAACTGCAGGTTTGTTATGAAATTATTATTAACTGGGGAAGCTGAGCTTTTTAGCTTACATTGACGCTACGCCACTGATGTTGAGTAATATGTGTACCATTGTTCTGAATGAAGCATGTTTGTGTTGTGTGGGGTGATTAGATGTGTTGTGTATGTGTGTGGTGGTGGTGGTGGTGGTTGGTTTTCTGTATATTTTGAAGGTGTGTTTGTTGTCAACTTTTGTTATGGTGATGTCTAGGAAATTTATGGAGTTATTGTTTTCTAGTTCCAGTGTGTATTGAAGTTTTGGGTGTATTTTGTTTATGTATTGGCATAGTTTGTGTATTTGTCGTTTGTTTCCTTTGTATAATATGAGTATGTCGTCTACGTATCTGTGCCAGTATATTTTGTTGTCTGCATATTTGTTGTGTTCATTGTTGAGTATGTATGTTTGTTCTATGTTGTGTAAAAATATCTCTGCTAGTATGCTGGATATGGGTGATCCCATTGGCAATCCTTCTGTTTGGGTGTAGTATTTGTTGTTATGTGTGAAATAATTTTTCTCTGTTATGATGTCTGTGATTTGGATGATTTCTTCGATGTGTTCTTGTGGCGTGTTGTTGTCTATGAGCATTTGTTTTAGTATCTATAATGTGTCTTGTATCGGTATGTTAATGTATAGGTTAGTGATATCGAAAGATGCTAGTGTTGCACTGTGTGGAATGTGTTGTTGTTTTGTTTTGTTGACTAGATCTATAGTGTTTTTTTATTGTTGTCTGTTTCCTGAATTTTATGTTACTTCTGATGATTTTGTCCATGTGTGTGGCTAATTTGTGTGCTGGTGCCTGTTTGTAGTTGATGAGCCGAGCTCGACGCATCAGTTAACCATCTAATGCACCATCTTGCCGACAGAGTTCACTTCAATAGTATATCATCCAACGAGTTAGATACTATAGAGAGGACAAAGACCTCAGAAAGTTGAAGACAATTGAACATTGGTCCACCATGTTTCGGTTAGTCAAAACAAAGGGGCGTGGCTCGGATGTTGTAGGAAATGACTGTGATGAAGTTAATATTATTGTCAATCGAGTTACATATTAAGATTATGTTAATAAGTAAAAAGTAAAATACACACAAAACTTTACGTTTTATAACAGCTGTAGGCCTATGTTTTATTAGTTTCACTAAATATAGCCCATATATTAAATGACAAGCTATACTCGATGCAACCAAAGCAAAGCACCTAAAGACGGATGAATTTAATCGGCAGAAGAAAAATAAATAATTTGTTGACTTCGTCGCAAATTTAATTACCTTACAGCTAATCTAACCTAATATGAAATTATGTAATTCAGTGCTCATCAGGTGATATCAAGAGAGACGACGTATGTAACTAATAGGAGTAAAATATAGGAAAGGTAGTGGCGAAAAAAAAATCTAGTAATTAGTTATTGAGAAAAATTCATTTGAAATTGGAATTAACACAGAGAACTTTTGAAAACTGAAATTATTAAAACTACAAATAGCCTCTTAGCATGCAACATAATAATTAAAGAATGACACTAATAGAAAGTTACCCATGATCATAACTCATCACATTTATTGAAACGATAAGATACTTACGATTAACATTGTTATCAGAAACAACAGGAGCCAAAGCAAGGTACACTTCTTTTTGCGTGATGAGACATCATGTAGTCTAATATAATTTGAAACAAATATTGTCGCGTGATGGAGACATCGTGTAGTCTAATATAATTTGAAACAAACATTGATCTCACACGTGTCTCGCAACTAAGCAGATGCTTTTGTAGAATAAAACTGTTCTTACATTATTTTGAACAATAATGACAAATTGTGTGTGATGCAAGTGCTAACTTTCCTCTTTGTTAACAAAAAGAGCCCTATGCATTAATAAAAAGAAAATTGGAGTAGGCCCTATAAACACAATAAATACTAAACTCTTGATGGTACAAACTTATTAATACAGATATTTCGCTTATGCTCAGTCCGTCTTATCTTATAATTCTCTGCGGCAATGGTACCTGTATTGAGAGGGTTTAATTATCCAGCAACGAATATTATGATTTACGGTACATTTCATTTAAATCCGAGGGAATGAGACATTTTTGGAAATTTTAAAGTCTTAATTATTACTTTTTCATTTATAAATCAGCTTTTTACAAAACCTATAGCGAAATGTTTAAATTAAATATTGATGTATCTGAAAAATATAATACATGTACCAACTCGTTGCAGTGCACCTTTGATAAGCACTCCTTGCGGAGGCTGGCGGTACTATAGACCGCCATGTTTTTTTAGGGAAGGATCCATAGTACTGTTGGCCTCCGCAGGGAGCGCTTATCAGAGGTCTTCAGCCTCTCTATAGTATCTAACTCGTTGATATCATCCATAGCGCCATTTTTTCCCTCTTACTTTCTCACCTAAATTCCCATTGGCCGGCTAGTATTTTTTAAACAAAAGAGAGAGGGAACCGAGGTTTCTTGGCTATGCTCAGTAGCGGATCAACTTCACTTAGGAACCCGCGCTCGTCTAGTAAGCGTCACTCAGGAACCCGCGCTCGACTAGTAAACGTCACTTAGGAATCCGCGCTCGTCCAGTAAACTTCGCTCAGCAGCCCGTCTTCGACTTTAAACTTCACTTAGGAAGTTACGTTCAACGTGTAAGGTTGCTCCGAGAATCATGATATAATTAACTTTACTTAGGAACGTACGCTCGATGTGGAAGGTTGTTTGGAGAACATCTCGGACAGTTAACTTCATTCCGGGATTCAGTTGTGAAGTATAAGGTTGTATTGGTTTTATCTTGGAGTAGTTAAGTCAAAATTACGAAGTTATTTTGGTATTTCCTTACATTTGTTTACGATATATTTAGTGAATTGGATACGGAGATGATTCGCTAGTGATAATGTCTTGGTTTGTGTATTAGACATTGCGTGAGGTTTTATAGTTGTGGTGAATTACATCAAATTGAAGTTCCAAGGCAGTCTGGCGAAATTGTAGTGATTAATGATCTTCCATGGTTATATCGTAATAGAGTATGTAATGAAACTGCAGTCAAATTGAGGGGCCCGAGATCAAAATGGGCTATGTCATCCAAAGTAAATTTTAAGAAAAATGCAAAAATGTCCTACATATCATACAAGAAAGATACAAATGCGGGAATGGCTCTAATTGATGAAGACGTCAGTAGTAAACATGCCTACCATGTTTATTCAAATCATAATGTCCAAATATTCGTTTTATAAGAAAATTTAAATTTTGATATCCCATTTTGATGTATTTGTTTTGAAACTCATTACTCTAATTTTACATTACTTGATCTAATTATGCTTTTGAACATGATTTCGTTAAAATAAAGTTTTCGAAATACTTTTATTTTATTTTTAATAGCACTATTCCCAAAACAGTCACAAGAAACTTCAAAAACTGAAAGTGTTTTACTTAATAATTAGAGTAATTGCATGGTTTTACGAAATTATAAAAAAACACTCTTCAAACATGTTCTCAGGAATCTTTAACAAGGAAAATATCCGAGCGTTTTGCATGGGACTCGCATTCGCGGGGGTCGGTGGTTCGATTCCCAGACCAACTAACCTGAATGTTGCTTAGCCAAATGCTGGGTTGGAATTTTCATTGCAATGTTCCATTTTCTCTTCCCCTCCCGTGTAGAAAAAGAATTTAGATTTTCATATTAAATCATTCAGCTTTCTCATCTCATTCAATAGCCAACCGTTCTTTGGTTCCCACCCTTCTGCTATATTTTTTATTTTTATTTTAGTAGGTTATTTCACGACGCTTTATCAAGATCTTAGGTTATTTAGCGTCTGAATGAGATGAAGGTGATAATGCCGGTGAAATGAGTCTGGGCTCCAACACCGAAAGTTACCCAGCATTTGCTCATATTGGGTTGAGGGAAAACCCCGGAAAAACCTCAACCAGGTAATTTGCCCCGAGCGGAAATCGAACCCGGACCAGCTGGTTTCGCGGCTAGACGCCCTAACCGTTACACCACAGGTGTGGACCTTCCGCTATATCTCTGTCGGGATTCATTCCTTAAGAGCACTTCCAAGGGCACTCCGACACCTTGGAAAGGCCGTTGGAATGGTTCCTATGCTGCTTGGTCACCTTATCGGTGTGAGGGTAGGAGGCCTCCTTTGGGTGAGCAGATGAGGGGTGACATGCGGCCGGTTGGCTGGTATAACCTCATCCTCATTCATCCTATAAATTCGGGGTGCACAATAAGTCTTAATATGACCGATGTGCAAAGGGTCGTCCAAACCGCCCGTAGCTACCGTGATCTAACCTAACCTAACAAGGGAAAAGCTTGTGCAGAGGCCATTAACGTCCTCTTCTCCTTCTTGTTTGTTTGTTGGCACATTCCTGGTCATACGAATTTGCAGGTTTATCTGCGAATGGTCTTCTCCTTCCCAGAACAATCCAAAATGTTTCTACAAAAATCCTTCTACATCCATGATGTATCGATGTATTGATAACCTACAGAAAAATTTTCCTCGTTTGCACAGTCCATATGATAAATATTGTTTGCTCTCAAAGCGTAAACATGCTTGTTCTTTAAATAAGATGAAGAAAAAATATGTTTAAATTCTGAGATCTTAAATAGAATGGAGCTGGTCGATTTCATCATGTCTTTTGTAAATTTCTTTCACTTACGGACTGGACATTCTCCATTGCCAACCTTGATTACAGTTGCATGTTTCCCAGTGATAATATGATATTCTTTTGGCAACACAATTACCTCTTATCTTTTAATTTGATACTCCACTTTTCCGAATATATTGTCGCAGGGTAGAAAACTGTGTCCAAAGAAGAGGGAATTGAACCCAGTCATATATCAGGGATGATGGAGCTGCAATGTAGAACCATCAACAGATCATCGATATTATAGTAGCATTTTTGTGACTCTCATCCATTTGAGACTAAAAGAATTTTCTCCATTCATATCATTACATATCAGTCTATTCCTTCAGAATTTCCTTTAGAAGTCTCATGTTCTAGGATGTGTAAGAAAAAGCAGTATGTCTCAATATTTCGTCTTATCTCTGCTCAACTACTGTTTCATTGTAGGATTGCTTGGCTTAATATGTTGCTTGGTTCGAAGACGTGGAAATGCCAAATTTTGCTGACAATCATAGATCGAAGTGAGGTCAGGAGACATCTCATTCTTGATTTCATAAAAACTTTTCACTCTTAGCAGATGAATATGTTGAGCAGTCATAGCCTGTAATCTTCTGTCTGAAGTAATATTACCGTAATTAATTAATTAACGCCTATTACATTAGTTTAAATAAATATTTTTCATAGCAATACAGTCCTTGCCTTATAAATTAGAACAGAATTGTTGAGGTATATTTACTGTGTAACTAAGGTCAAAACCATGTTAGTTATCTGAAAAATCTAGCGGAAAAACTTAAACTACACAAACTTTAGCAAACATAGACCATTCTGTTTCATGTGCTCTGGAAATATAACGTAAAGATATGAAATATAGCCTATTTTGATCTGTTCAAATAACAGCTGGCATATCCCATTTTGATTCATTCATTAATAATAACATATCCCATTTTGATACAAGTACTAATTTTCTCCATGCATTTTACATGTCTAAAATAAACCATTTTGAAACTGCACCTTTCACAGTGTAAAGTCTTCAACCCAAACTTGCCAATGACGTCAATAACTCATTTTCTGAAAAAAAAAAGTCACATAGCCCATTTTGATCTCGGGCGCCTCAATTGCTCTTTTGGTTATTCTAGTACATTCTATTCCAAATTGATTATCATGACTTTCTACACGATTCTATTTATGAATTTTGAGTGTATTGAATTCCAGTTTGGTATTTAAATGAGTACGCGAATTCGGAACTATTTTCGTTTTGCTCGCTTTCTCTCTCTCTCTCTCTTTTGGGCATCAGGTTTATCGTGATAGTACAGAGATTGTTACTGTGTGTAAATTCTAATTAAGATCCAATCTTTAATTAATTATGTGCATGTTGATAAGGTGTGTGACTGTTTCACATTAGGTTATTTCTTTGTAGTGTATTGAGTCAATATATATCTTGAATTTATTACTTGCATTTTTATAGCAACTTAAAATCTAATTGGCCATTTACTGAAAGTTGTGGTAACGGCTGGACATTCATGTTAAAGACTCATGTGTTGTTAGACATGTTGTGAGAATGTTCCAGTGGGCAGATATTTTTATAGGTCAGGAATTTATTATTTGGAATTTGTCAATTAGGTTGAATTATGACTTGCAAGTATATTGGCCCATGTTGTTTAAAGTCTCGACGGTTCTGTAATTTATTGTTATATTTGAGGTTAATTTAGCATATCGTTCCTTTTCATTTAATTTCATATTTGAATGAAATGAAATGCGCACAATGTGCATAGGATTTGTAGGTTAGTCTTTGCAGAAGTTTGTGAGCGAGGTTTTCCTTTCTCGGCAGTTTTCAACGTGATATCGTCCACATGGCTTCTGACACAGTTCACACACACATTCGTCGTTGGGTTCGTGGTATCTCTTGGTGGTACAGATCTTATGGTGAAAACCATGTACTGCGTAACGGGTCAATATGTGTCTCAGTTCGTAGTTTGTGTTTGCCCAGTCTCTGGTTGTCATGGCGTCTGTTATGTAGAACTCGGTCCAGATGGCGTTCTTCTTTCCTCTGAGTACTTCCAGGGCTTTCTCGTATGCTGGGGTGTTCGGCATGCAGAGTTGTGTTCTAATATCTTCGATGAAGAAGCGTTCCTTCATTAGTTCGTATGTTAGTCTCGAGAGAGTTGTTCTTCCTACTCCTAGTACTCTTTTCATGGAGGATGATTTGACTCGTTCAATTTTTCCCATGTCGCTGACTGTTAAGTTTCCCCATATGATATTTAGTCCGTAGGTTGCTATTGGTGCTATAGCTGACCTAAATAAGGTCATTGCCGTTTTTGTTTCTAATTGTTGCAGATTCTTAATATTGTAGATAGCTTTTATTGCAGCGGCTGCTCTTTCTTGAATGTGGATTCTGTATGATTTTAGTATGGTTTTAGTTTTAATTTCATATTTGTATGTTTCTTTCATTGAATTATTTATGTATTTGTTATTCATTATTTGTTATTATAAATTCACACTATTTATTCTGTAAGTCTTCCACTGCGCACATCCCAATCATCCCAGGCACCACTCTACCTGGCGAGTAACGTCCCGGTATTCTCGAATTTTGAGAAGAGAGATGTTTAGAGGGTTAAGTTTGGGATAAAAGAGCCCCCCCCCTTCATTGATTAGAGGTCTGATTGGTATGTTTTCTTTATGTATCTTGGGTAGTGCATTCAGTTCAGGTGCTGATGCTTTGAAACAATCAAATACATAGCACAAGAAAATGGTTACAACCCAAACATAATAGACAACATCATAAGGAAGACAAAACAAAAACTCAACAAACACAAAAACACACAAAACACAACACAAACACAAGAACACAAGAAATACATCACACTAACATACGAAAACAAAAACACACAAAATCGCATCCTCATTCAGAAAACAGAAATACAACATAGCATACAGAACAGAAAACACACTACAAAGACATCTCAACACACAAACAACACAAACAAATAAATACAACCACACAGGCGTATACAAATTCACATGCAATAGTTGCGACAGTTTCTACATTGGAGAGACAGGCAGATCATTCCAAACTCGATGCAAAGAACACATTAAAGCAATAACTGGAGGACACAATACATCTACATATGCCGAACACGTAACTAATGCTAACCACATATACAATAACATAAATACAGACATGGAAATCCTACACACACAACCCAAAAACCAAAAACTCAACACACTAGAACAATATGAAATATACAGACACACTGAAACACATCCTGAACAAATTCTCAACACACAGATCAATTTCAGAACACACACACTATTTGACACCACATTTCAACACTTTTCAACAATCGAACGCACCCACAAAACAGGCAGCGAAGTTCGAGATGACGCCGAGATCTAGTAGGCTCTGAGGATGGTGTGAAGAAACACCGAAACAGCGGTAAGCCGCACATGCTTACACAATTAACACGAGTAAGATCGCCATTTAATCAATTGTTTCTATTCAAGTGTTAAAAGTAGTGTACGAAAGATTCAACATGAAATTTATGAGCTTGTACTTGCTATTTGGGAAAAGGAAATTGTACCAGAAGAATGGAACGAGTCCATTATCGTACCTATCTTTAAGAAGGAGGACAAGACTAACTGCAGTAACTTTCGAGGAATATCACTTTTGATGACGTCTTACAAAATTTTGTCCAATATTCTTTTGCGAAGATTAACTCCATATGTAGATGAAATTATTGGAGATCATCAGTGTGGTTTTAGGTCTAATACATCTACTATTGATCAGATATTTTGTATTCGACAGATAATGGAGAAAAAATGGGAGTATAAGGGTACAGTACATCAGTTATTCATAGATTTCAAAAAGGCATATGACTGGGTTAAGAGAGAAGTTTTATATAATATTCTTATTGAATTTGGTATTCCCAAGAAACTAGTTCGGTTAATTAAAATGTGTCTCAGTGAAACGTACAGCAGAGTCCGTATAGGTCAATTTCTGTCAGATGCCTTTCCAATTCATTGTGGGCTAAAGCAAGGAGATGCACTATCACCTTTAGTATGCCATTAGGAAAGTGCAGGATAACAGAGAGGGTTTGGAATTGAACGGGTTACATCAGCTGCTTGTCTATGCGGATGACGTGAATATATTAGAAGAAAATCCACAAACGATTAGGGAAAACACGAAAATTTTACTTGAAGCAAGTAAAGAGATAGGTTCGGAAGTAAATCCCGAAAAGACAAAATATATGGTTATCTCTCGTGACGAGAATATTGTACGAAATGGAAATATAAAAATTGGAAATTTATCTTTTGAAGAGGTGGAAGAATTCAAATACCTGGGAGGAACAGTAACAAATATAAATAATACTCGGGAGGAAATTAAACACAGAATAAATATGGGAAATGCCTGTTTTTATTCGGTTGAGAAGCTTTTATCATCCAGTCTGTTGTCAAAACATCTGAAAGTTAGAATTTATAAAACAGTTATATTACCGGTTGTTCTTTATGGTTGTGAAACTTGGACTCTTACTTTGAGAGAGGAACATAGGTTAAGGGTGTTTGAGAATAAGGTGCTTATGAAAATATTTGGAGCTAAGAGGGATGAAGTTACAGGAGAATGGAGAAAGTTACACAACAGAGAACTGCACGCATTGTATTCTTCACCTGACATAATTAGGAACATTAAATCCAGACGTTTGAGATGGGTAGGGCATGTAGCACGTATGGGCGAATCCAGAAATGCATATAGAGTGTTAGTTGGGAGGCCGGAGGGAAAAATACCTTTGGGGAGGCCGAGACGTAGATGGGAATATAATATTAAAATGGATTGGAGGGAGGTGGGATATGATGATAGAGACTGGATTAATCTTGCTCAGGATAGGGATCAATGTGAGGGCGGCAATGAACCTCCGGGTTCCTTAAAAGCCAGTGAGTGAGTAAGTAAGTAAGTAGACACATTTTCATTTTCGCGCAAAGAATTACATTTTATGATACATAATTACAGTTTATTTGACTCGCAGGTATTGAATAGGAACGAAGACCATCCTAGGTATAGATTAGGAGAATAGCTACAAACGGACAGAGGCGACATGTCGAAAACCATGCATTTCTTTGAACATATCGAAATAAAGGCAGCACCACAATACTCGCTGTTTCTCCTCTGAATAATGTGGAAGTAAAGATGCGATTATGTGGTTTCCTTCAAATCCTGTGAGATTTCTTGGAGAAAAAAGGGGCAACAAAATTGATTTCAATAATGAAGATGATAATGATGATGTTAAAAGTACCACTGGTAAATACAATGATAGTAATTTACGGTTGTGATGACAATGGTGGTGGCAATGTTGATGTTTGCAGTAGTGACAGCGATGTTAAATTTTAGTGGTGATTACAACGTAGATTAAGATTACCATGGCGATGGTGATGTTTGCGTTATTCGTTGTTATTTGCCATAATCTCCCTGTTTATTGCCCTTGTGTGGTGCGTTAACTACTAGTAGCTATATTAAGTACCATACACTTCCCTCCTTTTCACCAATTCTCTGTTACACTGTATAACAGTGGAATTTGCAGCTGACAAAACATATATTATTCTAATGTATCTTTTATGGCCTAATTTCGTCCGTTTTGCGATATCATCTGAAGTTTTGCAGAAAATCAATTATGAGCTGTTATCGGCGCGTCAAACCATATGCATTGCATTCTATATGTTGCAGATAGCTGTATGTTCTAGGCGTGGTGGACTACGTGTTTTACACATGTTGCAAATAGCTATTCCAGACATAGTATCTGCAGTATTTCATACATGCTTTGTGACACTTAGGAGTGTAGAGTGACAATAACAACATAATTTCAGTAGTAGTCTCGCGTTTGTTATTTGGCTCTCTCTGTCTGTATTTCGTAAAACATTAATTGTAGATTTTGTGCATTTAAACTGTGTGTTTAATTTAATAATTGTGTTCAGATGACAGCAGTATTTTTAAATAGTGGTAAATTGTGTATGTAGCTATAGGTGTGACGGTATTTATTGATTTATAGTTTATAGGGTTACTACTAGGAATGCAGTGAGGTTTCATCAGATTTTACCTATGTCTATGAGAGTGGCACAGACATCTAAGCAGAAGCATTATGAGGGTAATAGAGTGGCCTATAATGTACGTACGCTTTGGCACCAGGTGAAATTAGTGTCAAATATGAACCATTAATTAAGAAAGAAAAACATTTTCTTCCGTCGCTTCTTATTAAATTTAGCTTAATGAGAAACTTTGTAAATGCTTTAAACAGTGAGGGTAGCGGTTTCCAATATTTGAAAGAAATTTTTGCAAGATTAAGTGAAGCTAAATGTAAAGAAGGCATGTTTGCTGGTTTACAAATCCATGAAAAAATGTAAGACGGAGTGTGTGTGCTATTGGACAATGAGAAAACAGCATGGGTGAGATTCAAGACTGTATGCAGTAGTTTTCTAGGAATTGTAAGAAATGTAAATTGCAGAGAAATGATTGGGGATATTGCTAAAGGCGTATACAACTTTTGAGTACAGTATGTTATTGAAAATACACTTTCTAAATTTCAACTTGGGACTTCTTTCCTCCCAACATGGGTGATGAATACGGAGAACGTTTCCACCAGGATATTGCTGTAAGGAAAAAGTGATACTCAGTAAAAGGGATAGGTGCCTACTATGTTGTTCGACTATTCTTGGCAGCTAATTTATTTATTAATTTATTTAAACTTCACTTCCAACAGAAGCAAACTTCCAATTGTTATAGGTGGCTTACATTGATACATATGCAAAATACATAACAGTGAAAAAAACAAAACAAGCAACACGAAAGAAAGAAAGTAAGAAAGAAAGAAAGAAAGAAAGAAAGAAAGAAAGAAAGAAAGAAAGAAAGAAAGAAAGAAAGATAATAGATGCTAGAATATGAAGAGCACAGGAAAAGAACGTGCTTTGTCCACTTTTTTTCAAAAATGAGTTATGCATGCTATGAGATGCAGGATTCCATGTAGTTTAAAGTTATTAATCGACCAATGTGATAATGTGAATAGTCGAAGTGCTACAAGAGATTTTAGATTTGGCGTACAGGGAAAGAACGTGCTAAGTCCTCTCACTACAGGGAAATAATGTGCTCTGTCCTCTGTTTCTGTGATTTAATTTTTAATTTCGTTACGGATTGGCATGCATGTCATAGCAGGAAGAAGGGAATTGGAGTAAAAATAATATTCCATTGTTTTTCATTATTGTTATAATGAGAAAATTCGTTCTTGCTGCATAAACTTTATGTACAAGTATAAATCTTTTTAGTTTGAGAAATTCACATAAATTTTAATATTATTATTAAATAATAGGCTATTATATTATTGAATGTTGAGTACTTCATCTGAGGATGGAACTCAGAGACCTTCGTCTTCTAACAGTGTTAAGAAAAAGAAATGAATGACTGCAGTCATGAAGAAATTAAGGGTTCAATCACATGAAGTAGGAGAAGACTGCAACTGTTAGTTAAAGTGTTTCGAGGAAGTAAGTGCTGAAGAAAGATCAAGTATTATAAGGCAATTTAATGATTTAGAAGACTGGAATCAACAATCATTACATATGACTGGGCTCATTACAATAATTCCAGCTTATCGAAAGCGATCAGTCATTACAGCAATGGAAGGACCAATAAATTGTATCTCCCAGAAGAACTATCAGTGAAAAAGATGTACGAAATGTTCAAGAAAAAATACCAAAATTTAATAATTTCATATGAAACATACAGAATAATGTTCAACACCAAATTCAATATAGCATTTGGATATCCAAGGAGTGATACATGCATGTGATAAGTACACAGCTGAGATGGAAGTGCTGAATGCAAGACTGACTGAAAATAATTTAGATGGCAACATGAAGAAACAATTTTTGGAATAAATTAATAAGATCACCAGTAACAACAAGGTCCATAAACTCAAAGTTGAAATATTTTATACCAGAAAGAGGAATGCTCGTTTAAGAAGTCGGAAGTTTGAAGAAACAGAAGCAATTTTCATGGACTACGAAAAAATGTATGCTTACCGTACATTAGTATCAATGATGTCTATTAGTATTACAGAAGGCAATTATCTGTTTACTCTTTCAATATTCATCAAATTTCAGATGAAACTTCAGTGTTTTGTAGTTGTACTGAAGATAATGGTAGAAAAGGACCCAATGAAGTCGTATCCTTTTTAAATCACTTTGTGACAGGAATAATGGACAACAAAGCGGATATCTTGAAAATTTTTGTGATTCATGTTCAGGCCAGAGCAAGAATTATATTGTTCTGAAGTATCTTAATTATCTTGTGAACAAATTGAAACTTATGAACAGAATGAAACATTCGTTTATGGAATGTAATAAAATATAGGACTAACTAATACAAAAGCAGTAGCAGAACTTTCAATGGGTTGGGTGCGGATCATGGTACAAGCTCGAAGTAAACTTACGCGTTTTGATGTTGTGGTGTTCAATCAAGATATGATGGGAAGTTGGGAGTCATTTCTGCAAAAGAAATATTTAAGGAAATATTCATTTCTTACAAGGCCCATCAGAGGGGTAATCATCACAAAAGAACACCCTCACCTCATTCAACATCGTGATATGTGTAATGGAACTAGGATTTCATCGGTGGTGAGAGCTTCACTGCGATTTCGAGAGCAGCAATCTGAAGAATACCCATGTCCTGCTTACAGAGGCAAAACACAAAATTACAGTTAATATTAGTGCCAAATGTCAATATAATATGCAGAATTATTTCAAAATTAAAGCAAAAACCATTGTAATACACTTATCCATAATTTAAATATCTAAGGAAATATAGTTATTTTTAATATTGTATGAGATTTTTAAACTGATAAACTGAAATCTAATTGAGAATCACTGTTTAAAGACAGAGAATTGTAAGTATTACACATAACAAACAATGGAGAGTTCGTGAAGAAAACAGTTATACAAGGAATTGAAATAACAAAAGGTTACCTATGACGTAATTCTGTTCTTTTTACATTGAACTGAAGGAATTTCAGAAAAATCACAGTTATTCAATATACCGTTAACAGTGTTATAGAGTAAAATTTGGCTATTTATTAATCGTCTAGATTTTAAAATTTTATAATTAAATTTAAAAAAGTAACTGATTATATGAAATTCGCTTTTCATAAGTCGACACATGATGTTTTTTTTTTTTTTTTTAATATAAGTAACGTAAAAATCTTTTCTGTATCCTTCATATTTGCATCTGATGGGACTAAGGCCGTTCCTGATGTGAGCTACAAGTGGAAGTCTTCTACTATTTCTTAAACTGTGAATAAAATTAAGCGTTTTCTATTTTTGCATGATAAAAATAAAAGTTTTCGTTATAAGTCATCCTAACTGAAATTGTTGAATTCTGCATCACAAATAGTTACGATAATATTTAAATGTTATTATTTCTGTTTCATATATTTTTTGTGACAAATATAAAAACAAATTTTCCGAAAAATCAATACGTGACAGGAAATTGAGGACTTCAGGTCTCAGCACAGGCTAATTACTCAAAATTGCCAATTTTCATTAGAGTGCAGAACAAAAAGTTGAAATTTGTTGTCCAGTTTTATTTAATACATCTGGCTTACCCAAAAGAAAAACTGTTTCCCTCATCTGCTAGGCCGATCGAGCTAATAGTTGAAGGGTGGTTGCTATCTAGTATTGCCTAACAAAATGAGTTGCCGGCAGCTTTTCTCCAGCATGTGTTATTTTCTATAAGCCTAAGTAAAGAATCTACAGTTGGATGCTAAGAGGAGAGAAAATTTTGGTATAAATGCCACTAATGATGTGACAAATTAGAAATAGACCTACGCGTTAAAGCATAAAGATACATCATGGCGACACAAGTGAGAAGGACTAAATATTTTCTCACTTCTTACTTCCTTCAAACGGCCACTTCTCCCATCATCAGGAATGCAGTTGTAAACAAGATGATCCACCAGCCTTCGGGACCACTCGCTTGCCGGAAGAAATACCTACATTTTACTAGTTTGCTCCTGCAGCACCTGAAAATCACTTTTTGTGGCCAAGTCTCAAACCATCTATTACGGTACTTCATCGAAGCCTACTATGCTTGCCTCTCTTTTGGTAATGCCGTATTCATGCTGTTCCTCATTATGCCAGTTCTCTCTCTTTTATTGAGTATTCCTACCTTCATCAGATCCCAGTGCTCTTTCCACTTTCATTTTCCTCATCATCCCATTTTCTTCGCCTGAACTAATCTGATCACCTCCTCTCTGTCAGAAATAATCAGAAAATGGCTGAATTTTGCTAAGACATCACTTCCTACGTCTTCTATTGGTAATGTCCAGGCATTGACTGATTTCTCTTTTGGTTTCGTTACGAAATTTCTTCTGTGTCTCTCTGTTGTCTGCCCTGTTGTTGCAACGAGTGTAAGGTGTGTTTCTTCCATCGAGTTATCTCTCTTCTATCTCGTTGGTTTCTTCCGCTTGCGGCCATTTTGTCGATCAACAATTCCCCCGCTTACGTTTACATGTATCACTACTCGCTTGTCAGTGTGCAGTTTTGATATAAATGTAATTTTGAGTATTTCTTTTCTTTCGTGTTACTATAGTTTTTTAGTGCTAAAATGTTATTACTCATAAATTTTGTTAGTGAAGTAAATTGTAGTTTATTAAAATGCCACCATACGATTTGACTAACACTAGAATAGAAAACAATTAAATATGATACTTATGTGATAACAAATTCATGTAGAGAACTGTATAGGCAATTTCTAGAAAAATTCCCTGGCGAGTTATACTGAATGCCAGATAAGAAAAATATTGAAGCAAACAAACATATGATGCGCAATGTATTATGCCACTGTGATACGTTCGGTACACTTTGTTAATATGGAAATTAGTTTCCGTTACTATGAAGACAGGCATTGAATTCTGTAAAGTAGTGTTTTTTTTTATAATCCCTTGTTGACGGTTAGTCCTATTTTGACAGAAGAACGATGTGAAGGTAAATAAACATGTGATAATTGTACGAAAATTGTATTAAGCAGTCGTCTTAATGCTGCTGCCTATGCAGTCCACCACGCTATGGCACAGAATCCGATCTCTACAGTACCATGTGTTTCTGTCCATTATTTATGTTCAACATGTAATTTTTTAGTTGGTTTCTAACGACGCGTATCAAATACTCGATTATTTAGCATCGATGGAATTGATGATAACGATATGGTATTTGGCGAGATGATGCCGCGGATTCGCCATAGATTACCTGACATTCGCCTTACTGTTGGGAAAAACCTCGGAAAAAACCCAACCATTTAATCAAGCGGATATCGAATCCGCGCCCAAGCACAACTCTGGATTGGCAGGCAAACCTTAGCCGACTGAGCTACGCCGGTGGCCTATTCAGTCTACTATTAATAATGTACCTATGTAATGTGCTTAGGCACGTACAGGAGAAATAATTTTGTAGGGTTACGAAAGAGCGAGACAAGTCTCGGTATTACATGATATAGGTTCTATTTGCATGAAATGAAACTGCACGACCTAAAGGAAGACCGCATATTTTAGACAGTTAATATTAATTTTGTGAAATGGATTTGCGATAACTAGGCTGCGGATTTATATGCACTAAAAATCGTGAAAATATGCATGCAAATATGTTAAATATTAAGAAATTATGCATTAAAACCTGAACATATGCAGTCAAAAGTATTTTATTTTACAATAATAAAGTAATGACTCACTAAGTTTCATCTATATAGTGGAGGATGTAAATTTGCATTAACATTAATCTTCATTGCCTATTGGTATTATAATAGATTACAATATATTTCTCCAAAATTTCAGATGTAAATCTCTTTCGGTTATCAGCAAGTATGTTCTTCATAAACAGAGAATGTTCTTTCAACTTCATATGAATTTAGGGGACAATACTTAAAAGCTGCTATTTCTTTAGGTGTGTAATTCTGAACAGTCTGGGGCTCACCTTGTAGAATTCCACTAATCTTTTTCACTGTTTCCAAACCTGGATTTCGTTCCTCAATTTTCTTCATCTTTTCTGTTAGAATTCTCCCCAGTGATCCTGGTAATTTGTTGAAAGATGCTGTGACAGTGTTCAACAAACTCACTGCAGTAGTCAGCTGAAGACCACGTTCCTCAAGTTTGGTCATTGTTTCAGGAATTGTCTTGATGTATGCACCTATGTACGAAAGTTCACTTTGAATCCCTACATCATCTGCTGCCAATACTGCTGAATTAATACAGGCTGCATCTTCTGGATTCAGTAAATGAAGCACCTAAGAACAAACATATAATAAATTAATTATGAAGAAAGTAAGGACCATTGTAGGCCTGCCTCCTAGTATTAAAATCTAGTATTTCAATATATTCAAGAAATTTATTATTGAAATTCAATAAAAATAAATCGCTTTTATCTAGTAAACAAGGAAAATGTAAACTAAATACAGTGTAGTGCATAAAAATCCTTACTATTTAGTTTATTTATAATTTATCTATTTAAATTATAAAAATGTATTTACAGTGAAACTTGGATCTACGCATCAATGAAAAACACAAATATCTGAACTTAAATTAGATAACTGGAAGACCTAAAAATAGGTGGCAAGAGACCGTAACAGACCCACAAGGTCTAATACATGATGGCGAATGATGATGATGATGAAATTAGATAACTAAGAATACCAACCTTCTTAATATCTTCAATATGCGAACAGTAGTAGAGTGTAGCATTGATCCAGATTCCCCATCTAGTTAATACAGGCTCTGGTGGGAGGGGAATTTCTGGTAGTTCTTCTTTGAATAGTGCAGTCCTTGCCGGAGCCTTTACAAACACCTTTTTAATCGAAGAAATCAAATTGTTAGCCTTAGGATGCTGTAAATGAATCTCTTCAGCAGCACGATGTAGGCCGTGGACAATACAAGTAATGTGGATCATTTTGGGGTAGAAAACTTGAAGTGCCCCTGCTACTTTCAGCATATATACTGCACTGTCAGTTAAGAATGCTAAGAATATATTCTCTTCATGTTCTTTGGTTGGCCAGAGTAAACCTAAAAACAAATTAAAATTTACACTCAAGTCATTCTCTGATATCTCTATTTCTTCAGTCATTTTCAGGATAATATACTTACGCAATGCATTTCTCACTGTCCTTGCAATAGTAGCATGATTGGTTTTTTCTAAGACAGTGCACATAATCAGATGAGGAGATCCAGCGTCTATGGAGTCCATTTTCCCCACAACTATATTAGCTACATACCTCCCACAGGAGTCTGTAGTTTCATCCACGGAAACCCAAATAAGTGAATCTGCTATGTGGTGTCTAATTTCTTGGAGGATCTAAAATATAATTTATTCTAAATAGTTATGAAAACAACTATTTTAAAGTACACATCAATTACACAAATGTTTTAAGCAATTGACTTTAATAAAAATTATTAAATAATTGAACTTACTTTTTATACAGCGGATCCAAGTAATTCTTTCTCAATGTGAACTCGCCAGGAATTTGTCTTTTAGTGTATTTCTGCAAAAATCCACGAAGTAATGAATTGTCCAGTTTCCCCCAAGGCAGTGGCGGTTCCTCGGGGGAGGGAAGAGAGGAACGTCCTCCTCACATTTTCTTCTTTTGAAAGTAAATATCAAATAAAATATGTGCCTTGAAATTCTAGGAAGATTCGATCATTTTTAAGTTCACAGCTATAAGAAAAACTCGGTTGATCGAGGTTTAAACGACTCGTGCTCATGTGCTGTAGAAAACTGTGAGAAAGATGCGAGATTGTTTGTGTGGAGGAAAGGCACTCCATTACTCCTCTACTGGAGTTAACACACATAGACAACAGCGCACTAGCGGCCAGAGAAAGAAGCAGAGTTTTAAAGGAAGTAAATGAAAGGAGAGGGAGGATATCCTCCTCTGAATCAGTCATGGGCGGGAATTAGAAACCGACTGGTCGTGCAGCAAGCTCGCTATCGCTGCCATCTAACGATGTTGCATTCAACCGGACTATAACACATCTAGGAGGAGACACAACAAAAACAGTTTTAAGGCAACGCAAAATTATAAATCAAAAATATTATTCATTGCACTATATATAGACTACTATTCATGGTTTGAAACTTTCGTGGATATTTGAAAGTTAAAGTTGAGTTTATGTAAAACAAAGAGGAAATAGTTCTACGTAGTTGGCTCCTGAAATTCACTTCTATTCATTGTTTACTAGACAGAGCAACAGCCAAGTTGTCAGTTTTGTACAAATATATTTGAAACTCAATGTAGGTACTCCAAACTACATAATTTTTAACATAAAAAATTAATCGGCCACCGGCAGCTTTGAACAATAATGATAGTATAACTTTACAAGAACGGACATTCTTCAAAAGCATGTGATACTGAACTTGTAAAATGTACATGTGGCAACACAGACCACGTGGGTGGGTGCAGTGTTCTCGCTTTCCTCAGATTATTTCCCATTCCCATTTCCATTTCCGTAAAAGGGTTCCGATTACGAGTTAGTAGCTAGTATCTTCCAACACGTGTGATACTGTAGTGTGCTCGAAAAATGCTACGAGGTTGTGAATTTTCTTGTAATTGTTAATTTGCACAATTATTCAACAATGAATGGAAGTGAAAACATAATATATTTTGGACAATTTAGGAAACTCAGTTTACAAGAACAGATTATTGCTATACCGAAGGGAAGGCCAACCCCAACACTACCTGGTCTTACATGTATGCATGTAGGCTAATTTGTAGCATGTTTCATTCAAGAAGGTGTCATTTCGTGCTGTTAACTTCTTTCCTCCTCTTAAGAAATATGCAGGAGCCGCCACTGCCGCCGAGCTGTTAGCTGCTACTAGGGCTTCACAGAGGTTCGCATTAAATGTGTAATTTTCATTTTGTTTTGGATTAAATTAAGGAACGGCTGATAATTATTTTTCGTTGCATTTTTTATGTCTGGAAATGCTGATTCACTTGGAACTTTTTTTGGTGCAGTTCACCTATTAATTAAAACATTATTAAACTTCAAAATACGCAACTGTATATCGTCGCTTAAGAATCAATACCGCGTAACTGACAAAATGTAAATTTTACAAGAGAAGGAAAAAACCGAATAAAAACCATAAAAATAATGCAACAGTCTTGAAAAGTGATGTATGGCTATGAAATAGCATAACTAATTTGTAACTAAGTGAAAATGGATGATCATGGCCGTAGACATTTGGCCATGTCAGTTACGCGGTATTGGAACTCTGCCTTTGACTACATTTTGTTAGTTACGCGGTATTGTGAGGCAACTTTAGCAGCTTCAGGATACATGCTGACAAGCGTTTTCTTTGCGTGAAAACTGCCTTCTGGAAATATTATTCGTGCTCTTGTATTATGTCAATGTGTTATCTGAATTGTTGTCCTACCATCTAACTTGAGGTCAAGGTCGGTAGGCTGTAGCTTGAATCAGCACTAGATTACGTTCCAGACAATGATTGCTGCATTCTTAGTCAGTCAACTGCTGAAACTATGGGAAAGGAAAAAGAAGACACAGTTCAATGTTTATTGTTATAATAATAATAATAATAATAATAATAATAATAATAATGACAATCTGATACCAGGTACTTTATTTTCACACTACCGTCGCGCGGGGTGACTTTGTGCCATGAGGGTGACTTTGTGCCATTCGCGCATTTCATAAAAGAACGTAAGGAAGTAGTCTTTGAAACCGTCACAAGGTTTTAAAGACTACTAAACGTAAGGAAGTAGGCTTTAAAACCTTGTCACGGTCTTCAAGAATACTTCCATACGTTTTTCGCGAATAGCACAAAGTCTCCCTCATGGCACAAAGTCACCCCGCGCGACGGTACGTATTTGAATAGATAAGTAGAATTGTTACTAAAACGTTGCTGACAAATATAATTTTATAATAAAATAATGAATAATAACAATAATAATAATAATAATAATAATAATACAATTATTATTATTATTATTATTATTATTATTATTATTGACAATGGACTTGACTCACTTGCGAATAATGAAAAGAAAATCATATAAAATATAATAATGGTGATAATTTTTCAGGCACAATATTCGTTAAACACAATAAAGAAATAATTATAGGCCTATGCTGAAATCACAAAAAGTAATCCTTGAGTAACACTAGTGTGGAATACTATCATAAAAACTATAGCACAATCGGTTCTATATTCAATAATGCGACGGTAATTTAGGCAGGTTACTAATGCTCTTTTTTTTTCTGTGCTTTTGCACGAGAACATGACTTTTTTTTACTGAAGGGACGCCATCAGTACTATTAGCTAACCAATATCGCACAGTTCATTCTTTAATTCCCAATATACACAGAAACATATTTTTGCAAACCTAATTTTTTTTTCTCATCAACTTTTAGGTTGTAGACAAATGTTCTCTTTCTTCTCGATTCAGAACTTGTACTGCCAGGTCTTTTAGTAGGAGTGAAATGCACAAGATTTTATACGTAAACGGTCCTCTGTACCCAAGTCATAATTTTCCAGAATACCTGAAAGATGTGTTTTCTCTCATTATAAATTAAATTACAGCCCCTTACTTTCGAATTTTGGCACATTTTTTAACTACACTCTGGCCCCAAATTCCTTGCATCTCTTTCCGTATCATGTGTCACTTTGCCATCTTTCAATCTCTTGTAGCTAAGATAAGTTTCCTCTAAGTTTTCTATTTTTCATTTTCTTCCACTTACCCTTTTGTGGCTTTGAACTTCTTTTTCGTTTCTGTCAAATTTCCATGAAACGCTTGTAGATTCTTGTCTTTACCTTTTTCTGACGAATGTAAAGATGTAGAATAAGTAGCACTCACGAATTCTTCGGGGTCGTCTACATTGAAGTCGCATCCAAAATTTGGTGTAGATCCTGGCGTATTGTCTTCAGTTTCTGTCCTATCCTATTTCTAGCTGTATTATTTTAATAGTGTTGCTTTAAATCATACCAGACTGCATAATACGATCATAACCTTACCGGTAACACTGGACGGATAATCCCTGACCTGCAGCAGCCCATTTTCAGAAGGACGGTTTTCTTTTGCATTTGAATTATCAGGCAGTACACCTACGAATAAGATAAGATTACTAGTGTTTATAAATGTGATATAAATGGATTAAAAACATGTGTAGTAAATATTATCATCAATTTAGATCTTCCTCCTACCGGAGGAAATGGAAGGAACCAAGCTCAGAACCACTGAATGTAGCGCAAATTATTTTAGCGGCCCATTCATGATTATTTATATTAAGTACTTAAGTTTGCTGTTATGATTCCGTAACTGAAGAAAAATAAACGTTTAAGAACTGTGATATTTCTTATGCCATACCTTCGTTAATGTTCACAGAAGTTTCTCCCGTCTTGAATGCAGAACATAGCACAGATAGGATTTCGTTCTCGCTAAACTGACTGTCGTCTGATTCATTATCCATGTCTTTTCTTGTATCTGTAGGCTATATAATAATAAAATAATAAATGTACTATATTTCAGTGAATGAACTTGCAGTGAGATTCTGCGGGATTTCAGCTCAACTAACATGCAATTGACATTAGTGAAATAATTCTATTATATTTACCTTTTAAATAATTGAAACTGAACACTTCTTTGATCTTCTCAGAATATTACACACTGTTAATACAATTTTACAAGGCAGTAACGAGAAGCAGCTTCCGTACTGAGGGAGCGTAGGGAGTAGACATAACAGCCTATCTGTTGTCAGATAACGCGGTATTTCCTACAGACTTCTCGTGATTCAGATACGAGGTATTGTACCCCCCTCCTTCGCACGCAGGCCATTCACGTAATCAAATTCCCGCGCTTGTCAATGCATGCAGATGACAGTGGAGGTACCATCTGTGCAAAAAAACAGTTTTGACCAAAAATGTCAGTTACGCGGTATTGTTTCTTAAGCGACGATATAATATAATGTGTCTTTGTAAATAAAATAATTAAAAGTGTTTGTGGATAAATATTTTTAAAAAGTGCAAAGGCTTTCTTCGAACAAACTTGACAAAATATACGTTTTCCGTCTGATATTAAAGTCTTCTCTCCATCAATCCAGCTTTTCAGAAGAGTAGCTACTACTTGAACTTTTGTCTTTAGGCCACCGCCGTCTGGATTGCAATATACTGCCTACTCTATGAGGTCCATTTTGCGTATATAGTCTGCTGAAAAATCTCTGCTAGATGGTAGATCATACAACACCATACGCAACATTAGTTATAATGGAAACGTAAATGCACTCTGCTTAATAAACACGATTATTCTCAAGTTTTCCTTTAATTAAACTAGATAATATGTGTAAATGTATACCAGAGATAAAACCTTACCTGGCAAAAATGATGTCCATCCCTTGAAGTCATAACTTCAGAATTTTCCTGGACTAAGACTTTGAATAGCACACGGTCGAAATGCACGCTGTTCCTCTAGTAGTGGTCGTACAAACTTTGTTATAATCTGGTTATCTGTTGATGGTTTGGTATACTGCAATTTAATAATGCGCATTCTGAAAGAGGATTTTTTTTATTTATTATATTCCATAGGTCTCACATTAGCAATGAAGCTTTCAAGATGCGCAACAAGTCAAAATTTTACAAGATTATAATTACAATTTTTACAAATTTTTACAATTTTTACAATTTTGCAATTTTCTATAATTTTTTACAATATTTTGGCGAGATGTATAAGATGAGGTGAGGCCCGAGGATTCGCCAAAAGATTACCTGGTATTTGCCTTATGGGTGGGGAAAACCTCGGAAAAAACCCAACCAGGTAATCAGATCAAAGGGGGTGAAATTAAGCGAGGCCGAGGACTCGCCATAGGAGAATGCGCAGATGTGCGAATTGTTTTTGTTAGTTGAGTAGACTTCGTACAATATGGTACTACGGCTTCAACGAACTCCTGCAAATGTTTTATTAAGGCAACAAAAGTCGATTTTGGATAATTATCTAAGCCCCTACTCTGTCTTGGTGATGGATAATTTCATTTAATGGCGTCGAAGTTTTAAGCATAGATATATTTCTAATACACCAATCACAACTTACTTTCTCCTCAATTACGCGTATTAAATATCCGCAAATCAAAGGTAGAGAGACTGTTTCTGTTTGCCCAAAAGAATCAAAACATGATCAGGAAGAACATGGTCATTTTCGGTACCGGTATCTGCGATATTATTCCCATAATTTGGAAAGATTTCTCCGCAATATACATTATCTCCAGTGACAATGGCTGCTTTGGAAGCTATCACAAGTCTTGACATCAATATTCTTTTGATAGCTTATGCAGCTATACGTGCATTTGTTATATCATACTACCACCTCCCATTCTAACTGTGCTAAAAGACCCTCTACTGGATCACCAGAAAATCTTCTTGTATGAACGTACAAAAATTCATTTTTCAAAAGATATATGATACAATAAAATGTAGAGTTCACAGTGAACAGAAGTGCCTCTGTTGTCTCTTTGGTTAGCCCTTTCATTTTAGCCTGTTTCGATTCAGCCTGAATCCTTCTTATATATCCAGCGAAGTATTCCTGTAGCCACTACAGTCTTACGTCAGCTGCAGAATAAAACTTCATGGAATTCGGGTTGCATTGCCTCATATGCTGTGTTCTGTCACGTCATGCACAGTGAAAAATTTATATATACACTTCATGAAATGCACAAATGGGCCAGCTTCTGAGAAGTCTACGTTGGTATTGATACGGGCATTATTATTCATGAAGTCAACTGTGGAAGTTAAAGGTCTGCGCACACCGACGCGGAACGCAGGAGCGGTAGCGAATGCGAAACCGACGCGAATTATTGTGAGTACAGCGGGATATGAATCCATTCACACCGCAGCGACACAAGCCCGCCTACGTGGCGGGACTGCAGCGTTCTACTCGTAGTTCGCAGCGTTTTCCCGCGTCCCGCATTCATTTTGGCAATGGCGACTGAACAATTAATAGAGTGCGTTAGGAGCGTTATTACAATTTCTGCCGCTAGGTTCGCCTCGCAATGATGAATAGTTCCATTACTAAACACTGTGTATCGTGAAAATTCTTTAATTAAATTTTTCGTTACTCATCGAGTACGAAGATTATAAACATGCCAAGCATATTTCAGTCTTATTTGAGATTTATTGATGACTTGTTAAATAATGATATACAGATTTTCAGTGTGATTTAATTAAATTTACAATTTTGTTTCTCATAAGTCTGGAATTGTTAAATTACTTTCGAATTACATTCTTCATCTGGTTCATTTACTTTGGAAAATTGATTGTTTTCAGTTATGTGTTTTTCCTTCAGATTTCGTTCTCTCTAATTCGTTTTAATTGTGAAAGTGAACTACCGGTGTCTTCTACTTTCAGACATTATTATTATTATTATTATTATTATTATTATTATTATTAAACAGTAATTATTGATGCAATAATAATAATAATAATAATAATAATAATAATAATAATGATTTCCGTAAAATGTTATTCAAGCAAAGAAAAACAAGAATTGATATTGCAAAAAAAAAAAACTATAATATAATGCAATAATTATCAACAAGTAGGTATAATAAAATAAATATGTTACCATTTTAACATACGTAATCAAGACAATAATGGATTGAATACCACTGTATTAGAGGATGCGTGTTAAAGAAAACTTTACAAATTTTTCGCGATCAGTGAAAGCAAAGACTTTATACCGTTGCTTACGAGATTACACAAGCTGGCGCATAGCACGATCGAGAATAGGTCTCTGTGAGTTATGACAATTTCTGCCGCTAGGTTCGCCTCGCTGCCCTAAGAAATGATGAATAGTACCATTACAAAGCATTGTGTATCGTGAAAATAGTTCGATTAATTGTGCATTACTGATTGAGTACGAATATTATAAATATGCCAAGCATATTACAGTGTTATTTGAAGTTTGTTCAGCTAAGTTATATTCGAAAATTGGCAGTTATCCGTCACATTCTAATTACTTTAAATCCAATATCTTCCACTACTTTTAGGGCTTCCATAGTCAATTTTGCCAACTCATCTCCGGTTAAATTGTATGTAAAATATAATGACACTGGTATTCTGTACTTTGTAGACAGACCCTTGAACAGAATGCACAGCAATTTATTGGCCAGCTTATTTTCAATCCCAATAGCATTTTTCTCAGTGTCTGTCATTCCTATTAACATATCCAAATTTCTGTCATACATCAATTTCGGTTTAATACTCATTTCGTCAATAATGAGAGATCCAACTTTTTCATTTTCATTCTCCAAAGACTTTTCCTCTGCAATTAGCCGAGCCTTTATTAAAGAGGTGACACCTGTTTCTCCTTTTGAGTGACCAATATAAGTTTTTAATGTATTTTGATGGGGTAAGTGTAAAATACCCAAGTTTCTTAGTAATCTATAGCCGGTAGATGACCTGTTAGATAGCAATATGCAGATTTTCAGTGTGTTTTCATGAAATTTACACTTTTGTTTTCCGAAAGCCTGAATTTGTTCAGTCAAAAAGCTTGCTTTCAAACTACCTTCTTTAGCAGCTTCTTTTATTTTGGTAAGTTGCTTTCCAATTCCTTGTTCTTCCTTCTCGTTTTGTTTCTGTAAACTCCAGAGCTTGCTTTTTAAATTACATATTGTCTGTCTTAGTTTTCCAATAAGCTGATTTTGTTTCCGAATTGTCCTAGTAATTTTTTTACGTTGTAATGTAATGGCTTTGGGAATTTTTTTACTTTCAATTGAGCACTGTGTGGCTATAGTTTTTTTATGTGCTTCATAGATTTCTTCAATTGAAACATTTGCTTCATTGAAAGCTGATGTACTGTGTTCAACATTGGGTTTATTTTTCTTAGCAGGATGGATGTTATTCACCACTTCTGTTATTCTTCTTTTATTGCGTCTACTTATGTTTGAAACATTTTGTTTATGTTTTGGAAAATCATCAAAGACGGATGGTACCACATTAGGAAGCAAACGTTTTAATGTTGTGGTAATGCTAAAATCAGCTTCTTTGAAATGTCTGCTGCAGACACGCGATTTCTTGTTTGGCGTCCAACGAGTCCTTGGTTTGTCCCCTTCGCGAGAAATGGCTACACACCACTTCTTTCTTAGTCCTTCATCTTGTGGAAAACAATGAAACGAAAAATCTCATTCTTTATTCTTGTTCGATTTGCACAATGGCACACAGCAGTAAACCATTTCAATCACACAAATTACAGGCTAACTTCCTAATTTAATAAATGCCAATTCAAAATATATTTACACGCACTAAAATACTACAGCGTTTACTATTACTATGCTCAATAGATTAATCAGTAGGCCTATAGAAATGTTTTCACCACTGCAAGAAAAAATCGCGCAATAATTATACTTCTCAGTTATTGTGACGTTCGTATTTTTTTTTAAAGAAAGGGAAAAGTTAGGCCTTCTTGCAAATGCTTAATTATGAATTCAAGGAAATTAAAGATAATGCAGGAGAAAATTTTGAACATGGATTGCACCTACCAAATTATGTCTTAAAATAGTAAAAAGAGCAGATTTGTCTGCGTTTATCGAATGGGCATCATTATATTTACGAAAAGGCACTTTTCAGTGCCAATAATTTATTTTGTGTGCACAAGGTTGGAATTTTGAAGTAAGAGGGAAAGGGTGCAATCCATGTTCTGGAGTTTATCCTAATGCAGTACCTTAATTAGTTGCAATGTCTTATTTAATAACAATATTAATAATATTAGGTGAAAAGGGTAGGCTATAGTGCGTATATGTAAGATGTCAAGTTAATTTATTTCCGGAAATGTTTGGTGTATGAACTGGAGTACAGAGCAGACAGTCCCTCAGTTTATATGTAATATGTTTTAATATCAAGAATGACAGCCTTTTATTGTAATATAATTGAGGAGTAGAAGTTTGGAAATTACGTCTATTGTCCATAAAATATTGTACGAAGCATTTAATAAGCAATGGTGAGTCCTTTAAATATCCCAAATGTCAATGTCATTTAAGTGTTCTGCTATGAATATTAAGGGCAAAACAGCGCTCCGAGCGGCGGAATTGGCATTACGAGCGAACCACTTCAGACTCGTTTTTCAAGCGCTATGCGCCAGCTTGTGTAATCTCGTAAACAACGCTTTATACTAACAAGACGGACGCTAGGAGCGCCACATGCAAGATGTCTCCCTATTATACGTGCTGCAAGATGTCCGTCTTGTTAGTAAAAAGTCTTTGGTGAAAGCCACAGAGGGCGCAGTAATGAATGAGAACATATTGTATGAAAAAATAATGCCTCTTCTCTGAACCGGAGTTTCGGTTAACAATGGTTCTGCTGTGACAGCAAGTGTAGTACTATATGAACGAACCTATAATCATCAACTACAACCAGCATCCTATTCGCGACTACATACCGCTTTGGTGTGAAGACAACGACGAATTTCGCAGCGATCGCGGGATTACAAGTTTCGCTGTCGCTCCCGCGTCCCGCGTCACGCGTTGGTGTGCGCAGACCTTTATGCAGGAGAGTAAACTTGTAAAGCCGTTAATACATTAATTTTTTTTCGAAATTAGTAGGTTCAATGCTTGTATAACACCAGGCTTTAAATTTTTTTTTCTTGCAGTTCTCTCTATAGTCTTCTGAACAAAAATGAAGACTACACATATGTGACTAACCGGTTGGAACTCACCTGCTACCTTTATATACACCTTGTCTGGCTATAGACGCCAGCCACTTTTCTCTAAGTTCTTTTGCTGAGGGAATGTCATGATATTTTATTCCTTTTGAATGTCAACTTCCTTGTCTACACTTAAGGAGAACACAACAATTCACCATTTTTAAACATGAACACAGCACCTAATTCCTATCGAAAATTAATATCACGTTTCGCAATAATTTATGACTTTGCACAAAATTTATACACACAAATTAGAGGACAGAAAATCAATATTTTTAACACTACTGACTTAAAAGAGTATTTAGCTTAGTCAGATGTAATAATTAATCATACAATCACTAACAATCGCTTCAACACTTTAACACCTGCAGATTAGAAATGATGCGGTATGGTGCAGTCACAGTCGCGCTCTAGCGGCAAATTCTAGAAACATTGCTATACGGCGTTTCCCATGTTAAATTGCAGTTGGCTGTGGTACGCGGTGGAGAGCAGTCCTAGTCAGTTAGTAGCTGCGTCTTTTTGCGTACAGTGCTCACATTGTGTTTAACTTTCACTAGTGTTCAGATTATTTAAAATTTGTGCTGAAAGCAAGTTCTTAATTTTTGTGTGTTAATTACAATTATTATATTTATTTGAGTTACATTCTCTTCGTTTTTGGGCCGTCTGTAGACGGACCCATTGTGTTGTTTATTCAATATGACTTCTAATGAAAATTCGAGTGATTTCAGTGAAATTATAACTACTGCTCAGGTTCATTCAGACATCTATGATATTGCTATAAATCCACAACTGGAAAAGAATGCCATTTCTTCGCATATTGATGAAGTTCATAACTCTTCTGGAACACGGCGTAAAGTCGGAAAAATGTCCTCACCTAGAGAAGCCGACATACATGAATTTAAATTCAAGTCAGTACATAGTAAAATGAAGGGAGTTCTTCCCCGAACTTCAGCTACTCGTTTGTATAAGAAAATGGGAACTACAGTTCCGGTGAAAACTAACAATGTTTTCCAACCACTATTAGAAGATCCAGAAATTGAAATAGATAATTCTATAAGTCAACAACCTACATCACAAATGGATTTTTCCACCACAGAAGAAAAATCTGCAAATTCCCAAAATGGAAGTCGGCAACATAAGCCACCACCCCCTATTGTGGTAACAAGTAAAATTGATTACTTTAAGTTGCAACAAACTTTGAAGAACTCGCTTCAAATATTAGCAGAAGGGAAGTTTAGTCCTGTCGGTCTGAAACTATATGTTTCAACAAAAGATGATTTTGAGAAATTACAAGATTATTTGATTCTGCAAAAATATAATTTCTATACCTTTCCTTATAACATTTCAAAAGTATTGAAAGTTGTTCTAAAAGGACTTCCAAATGAATCCTCGTCTGAAGAAATCCTAACTGAACTTCGGAGTTTAAATTATCCTATTGAGTCAGTTCGACAATTAAGAAAAAAAAGTCCAAGATGAAAACACAGGCTTAATGACATGGTTGCCTATGCCAATTTGGGTCCTGACAGTAAATCAATTACAAGACAAACCCGACATTCGTCAGTTACGCAGTCTTTGCCATCTTAGAGTGGAAATTGAAGATTACATCTCCCGGCAAGGGGCGATTCAATGTTACAAGTGTCAAGGGTTTGGCCACAAGGCTCATTCATGCCACATCCAACCACGATGTGTTAAATGTGGTGAGAACCATGAATCATATTCTTGTCAAAAACCTACTTCTATTCCTGCAAAATGTGCAAATTGCCAAGGGGATCATCCTGCTAATTTTAGACAGTGTCCAAAATACCAAGCTTACGTAAATGGAGTGAAAACCAGGAATCCTACCCATAAGAAGCAGCCAGATCTTTCTGCCCAGTCTTTTCCTCCACTTCCTGTCACTCAACAGGTTATTAAAGGATTCCGAAAGGTAAATATCGATAATAATACTCGACAGGCACCAGATCAATTTGCTGACAGTTCATCTTTTAGTCAATTTTTTCATGAATTGAGAGAATGGTGGAACTTTTTAAAAACATTCAACATCAGTTATTATTTAAGATGTTTACATCAAACCTTCTTGCAAGTGAAGCAACAAAATGATATTTTTAATAAAATATCAGTGTTCATTGATGGTGTTTCTAGTCTGTTTGGAAATGGAACAAAATAAACCCAGACAAAAGTTACACAAGCCACTAAAAATAGTGACCTGGAATGCCAATGGAGTGACTAGGGATAAAAATGTACTTGACGACTTTTTACATCAGCATGATATAGATGTGTTTTTAATCACAGAAACTCAATTAACACCTAATAAGAGACTCAGCGTTAAAAATTATACAGTGTATCGCTCTGATGGAAGTAATGGCCCTTTTGGTGGAACAGCTATCTTAATTAAAAATTGTATTAGACATTACAGAATACAATCACCCCAGCATACACACATATCTATAACTTTAATTGAAATTCAGTACAATAACGAAACCATTTTAATTGGATCGATGTATTGCTCTCCAAATAAGCCTTTCTTAGTTTCAGAACTTGATGCAATATCTTGTATATCAAATAATTTTATAATTGGCGGTGACTTCAACGCTAAGAACATTGAGTGGAATTCACGCGTAACAACAATCAGAGGTCGCATACTCTCAAAACATGCTGACAAGCACGGCTATCAAATCTTGGCTCCTAACAAACCTACTTTCTACCCTCAAAATGCAAATCATAAACCAGATGTACTTGATGGATTTCTTTTCAGATGTAATACTGTACCCCTGTTAATAGACACTTTACAAGAACTGTCCTCTGATCATAACCCTGTTGTTTTAATCATTGAAAGAGCAACTACTGAGAGGCTATTTCCTCAAGCTTTCTTAAGCAGCATGGATTGGTCGTCCTATCGGGGATATATTTCACAATCAATTTCTGCTAATCCATTGATTACAACAAAAGAAGACATTGATGAAGAAATTAAAATCTTTGAAAATACTTTGAAAGCAGCAAAATATGCTTCACTAGAGAAAGAACCAATACAAAGTTATCTCCATCAAAACTCGAATTTACGTCTACTAAGAATGGCTAAACAGAGAGCTCGTAAGCGCTGGCAAAAAACTAGATCACAAATTGACAAAAACGTATATAACATTATGAAAAATAGAGTGCACAAAATGGCACTAGAAATCAAAGTTTCGAAATTTGAAAAAGATGTTGCTGATGCAGGACAGTCAAATAAAATTTGGACAATCACCAAACGGTTAACCAAACATGATTCCTACTCTAAAAATCAACCTTTACATGGCAAAGATGGCCCAGTTTATAAGTCTTGTGAAAAAGCTGAACTGATAGCCGATTGTTTTGAGAACCAATTTAAACCTGCTAATGAATGTGACAGCTTAGTTGAACATTATCGCCATGTCGAGGAAACTGTCAGCACATTCCTACTATGTCCCGTATCCCAGTACATTTGTTTAACGAGCCCGTCAGAAGTCAAAACCATTATTAAACGCCTTAAACCAAAAAAGGCACCAGGTCCTGATAAAATTAACAACATGGAACTTAAAAACTTACCTAGAAAGGCACTTATGTATATTACCAAGCTTTTCAATCAGTGTATAGCTCATCAATATTTTCCAGATGCTTGGAAACTTGCATATATTACTGCCATTCCCAAACAAAAGAAAAATCCAAAGGTTCCAGCAAATCGCAGACCAATAAGTTTGATTAATGCCCTTGGCAAAGTATTCGAACGAATTCTTATGACCAGACTTCTACAAAGTGCACCAAACCTTATTCCACCCTATCAGGCTGCATATCAACAAGGTCTCTCTACAACACACCAACTGCTGCGTCTTGTTGAACAAACAACTATCGGTTTCAACAACAGAGCTACTACCGTAGCAATATTTCTCGATGTCAAAAGTGCATTTGACTCTGTGTGGCATACTGGTATAATTTATAAATTAATCCAATCAGAGGTTCCTGATGCACTGATTCATATTATTGCTGATTTTCTTCGGAACAGACGTTTCTGTGTTAAGGAAGACGGCTGTTTATCAAGACAAAAGAAAATTCAAGGGGGAGTTCCGCAAGGCTCAGTACTGGGCCCTTACTTATATTGTGCATATACTTCAGATCTTCCAGAAACTGACGTCACCAGGTTAGCCTTATATGCAGATGATACACTAGCATACACTACACATCGTAATGCCGATCTAGCCATTGGTCGACTTCAACGGCATGTCCACCTTATAGAAGAATGGTTCCAACATTGGCGCTTAACTGTAAATACAATGAAGAGTCAAGTCATAGCCTTCAGTAGAACTCGAAGTGTACCACAAACTAAACTCACACTGTATGGTACTGCCCTTGAATTTCAGGATTCTGTTAAGTATCTTGGAATCCATTTGGATAGTCGTCTGTTATGGCATACTAACATTGCAAATATACGAGCAAAAACAATAGCAAGAATGGTACAACTGTATCCCCTTTTAAAAACACGTGCATTGTCAACATCTAAAAAAGTAACAATTTATAAATTGCTGATTAGATCAGTGCTTTTGTATGGGTCTACAGTATGGGGATACGCACCTAAGACAACATTAGATCCCATTCGAGTTGTACAAAATAAAGTATTACGTGTAATTCATAACAGCGGGTGGTACACAAGAAACGAAGAGATACGTCAAGATCTAAAAGTGGAAAGTATCCCAGTTATCATTAGGAGATTCGCTGAAACATTTTATAAACAGGCACATTCCCACCAAAATGTGTATGTATCAAAACTAGGAACTTATAACCCTCAGTACTACACAAGACATCGTACACCTTTGTTCCTCTTCTCATAGTTATCTGTCAAATTTGTTTTCATGCTGTTCATCCTGGTTATGACGGGAGTGCAGCATCATAAATGAACTACCTCTCAGCAATAAGTAAAAGTAATTAGGAACAGTCGGGAGATCACCCAAGATAAAAAAAAATGTTAAATTGTATCGAAGGGCAGGCAGTATTATTACAATCCAGACGGCGGTGCTTTAGGCGTAATGAATATTACGACAAACCACCATGAAACACACGAACCGAATAAATGCATGGAACTTTGGCAGTCAGTTTGAATTTTGCTGTATAAACCAATTCATTCTATTGTTGAAAGGGAATACTGTCAGCCCGCGATAGTTTTAAAGAGGCGAAAAGAACGAGTGCGCGACGTGCTGCTTAACAATGTAGTTTGTGTTAATGAAGTAGACATTGTCGAGTGAGATGGGGAAAGAGAGTATTGTTTTCTCGCAGTTTATATTTTTACAGAATAAAATATTTATTTCTGTATTACGTTAGTATAAATATGCAAATATATGCTCTAAAAGTATAAACATGCCATAAAGTTACAGATATGCTCAAATATGCACAATAAAATTCTGCATACAAATTCCAAACAACGAGAAAGATGTTCATGTTTTGTCTGCATATCGTCAAGTTTAAGGAAAAGAACATGTAAATATGCAAAATCCGCAGCCTAGTGATAACTCATATCTGCATTCTGAACGTATCACGAATCTCGGTTCATGATTTTATCATATTTCACTTCTGTTTAAATTATCATAAACGATCAACATCTCGATAAGGAATTGCGAACTAATTTCTAGCGTGTACATCAGACTAGCCAATAGGAGAACGCGTATGATTTGGTACGATAGTATGGGAGGTGGAAAAACTCCATCCTTTTGTTTATCTTAATATTTTTCATATCTGGAATTCAGTAGGCCTATAGTTAGTTCTACATGGGCATGCAATAAGAGGACTTGTTCTTGAGTTAGGCTTAGAGAAACGGGATATTTGAATGATATGATTTGTAAGTGAAATCGTAGTGTTCTTACAGAAGAAAAACTCGTAAAATTGGAGAAATATTATAACGTTCTCCAAAGAAACTTTTCTCCGTCTTGCACAGGAAAAGAGTGCCTCAGATTTCTCAGCTCATAATAGTTATTACGCTTTTGAAATTGAAATAGCACAACGTGTCTATAGTCCAAGAATTACAACTGAAAGCAATGTAAGTCAAGTGAATTTTTTTGTAATTGAATTTTTCAAAACGTTTTTAATGGTATTGTCCATCCATACTTTTATTAACATTTTTCATACGAAGTCTGACTTCATTTACAAAGTCATGTTCAACAGAACAATAGACACCGGGGCACAGAAAATCCCCGATTAATGTACGAAGTTCTAATGCACGACGAAAGTATATTTTATAAGCAAACACATAAATACTCTAATAGGTTTTGGAAAGTTGTCTTTTATTTAGAGACAATTTGTATATTTTAAGAAGATTCTGCCATTAGATCACACTCTCCGCAAAGTTATTTGGATTTAATAAGGGAGATAATTGATGACAGGATTGTTAGAGGGTAGAGGGTTGTGGTCTGCACATTTTCAAGACCTTACCACGTGCGGCTGTGATCTGTGGAGAACAGAGTACTGCAAGATAGCCCACTGCACAACACTGCCAGTCCGCGCGCGTCAGCAGCCCAGCCCAACCAAGACCAACATTGTCTGACGCGGCAGCTTCCTAGTCCATCAAACTGGGCTTCGAACTCCACCGTAGCCATCGCAACGCTCAGCACTGCACTGATATCAATCCACCAGTTGGTTGCATTCTACCGTTTTCCTTCTTGCGCACATTGGTTGTGCTTTCGCTTGGTGTATGGCCAGTGGATCAGAGACCAACTAAACGTACCTGTCCGACTGAGTGGTTATGTCGCAGAGTCATCGAAACGGAAGAAATTACATAACCGTTACTTATTTAACGGGACTCTTTTCTTAAAATTATTTTAAACAGTTGAATAATATTAAGTAGAATTCTAATTACGTACAGCCAATATTTTCAGGAAAAAGACTAACTGCTCAGTCACTAGCCTTTACAGATGGGCGAGCAGAAACGGGTGGGAGAAACCGAGATGCGACATAGCCATTCTATAGGACAGTACCTTCAATGTTGTATTTCCTCTAGCCTTCACTAATTTACGTCTATTGTAATATCCACGGGAAACTTCTGCGAGGGTTGAGTAGTTAGATCTTCAGCCTGTCACGCAGGCTGTCCGGGTTCGATTTCGGTCAGATCTGAGATTTTTCATTGAAAAATCATACTTGTGGCGGACAAGGTTGCAATTGGGGGTTTTCTCGAAGTTCTCCCGTTTCTCCATACTATCTATATACATTCCGTCAACATTTCTCCATTTTGTCATCATTCCATAATATTCCCCGAATGTCGACTGGCGACGTACGGAGGGGTGGCTTAGAGACGAGTGAGGTACGAAATCTGAGTACGCAGCGAACCTAGTGTAGTCAACCGGTATGGATTTGGGAATGCGTCTAGCTTAAGTGTTAGCGCAATATATTTTGAAAGGTCGCAGTGATAGATTATAGTGACTCACACCCGAAAGTCCATTTCAGTCCAATATTCATTGGGAATGTGACCAAATTTGATTTTGGTCACTAATTGAATTATTTCCAGAAAGTGTAAATAATTAAATAAATATTTTGCGCCGTTTGTTGGGACACTGTTTTCGAGTGGGGGATGGTATGTTTGATACTTTTTCATACATGCTCCAGTATTTTTAACGTCTGTGCGAGAACCAGGAAGCGCTCGCCGTCAACTGTCCCAAATGACCTGAAATCCCACGCACACATGGGCATACATTTCTCAGTTATCAACTCTTGCGATGGTATGGTAACACATTTCCCATAGTCACTTCAAGTTTCGTATTTGCAACGCATGGGTGACGGGAAATATGAGGTACCAGTTAAACCCATTGCAGGAGCATACAAGTTCCTTGTATACCGGACAACATACGAAATTAAAATTATTTTCCACTGCTGTCGAACGCAGATTTAAAAACTGTCCCAATGGTACTTTTTTAAATTTCCATCGGACTCTGTTGTTTTAAACTCTCTAGCAGCGATTTTCTCCTTCACTACTTTTTCTCTAGAGAAACTGTATTTTAGCATGTAGACTTTCACGAACGGTGTCTGTGATGAAGGTTTTCTGGACTGAGATGGCGTAGTCTACCAGTCTGCCAGTAGATCACGGCATCTCAATCCGGAAAACCTTCATCACAGAGACTGTATTTTATTTGCGATGCACCATTATTTGGACACATCTTGAAAACAGAAATCAAAAACTAAAGCAGAAACGTTTGAAACGGTAGCTGGTCGTTGATCGAACCACACATACAAACAGAAGCCCGCTCAAACTCAATTAATAAGTAACTGAAAGAAGAGGAGACTTGGGAGCCTTGATACCAGTCCACCGCATAAAACCGCTTCGCAAGCAGCCGGGCCCGGCCCGCACGTGACGTCACTGGCTTATTCCGTGCGAGACTGTGATGCCCAGTGTTGTCCAGTGCGGAAGCAGTCCATGGGTTGTGCAGGTCTCTGGTGGAGAATCTTAAGAAATGGAGTCTACAGACATAACCTGCATAGTATAGATTTGTTAGCACAGAGCATTATTTCTTAAATGTTTTCTACCGCGAAATCTCATTTAGCCTATAGTGGCAGTGGAAGGGGTGGAGATGTTTACGAATAGCAGAGACACAACATTACCCTCCCTCACATGCTCTACCAGCTCTGCTCCGAGATGAGAAACGCGTTCCTACGTCACAGGTTGGTCAGTTGGAGAGGACTACTATAGTGTCACGTTGGAACCTTTGTAATCCATTTTCTTTGTTTTGCTATTATTATATATTATTATTTGTATAAAACATTTGTTTTGACGATTAATCGTTTCATAACCATTGTAGGGTTAAGTTGGAAGTTAGTATTTATCGAAATAAGATGACGAGCGAATGTACATGAAAGATAGAACAAAGAAATCTGAATTCTGTGTTTATTTTTATAGCACTGTATGTTTTTGTTAAATATAAACAGAAGCAATCTAACTTATATGTTTCCAATAGTTTATATTTATGTTAAAGATAGACGAAAGAAATTTAAGATACAGTCTTTCAAAGTATTACCGTGTACTAATGTTTTTCAATTTTATTAAATATTTTATAAAAATAAGGGTTTAATAAAAATACCTTAGTCAAAGGTTATTTTGTTTTTGTGCACAAAATCAAAAACCGATTAAAAAAGTTTTGATTCCCACTTAATAGAAATCAAGTTGATCTTAAAATAATCTTGATAACCTAAACTAAATAAAAAATAACTGAAGAGTGGAAAAGCTAAAGGAGTTAAGCGCCAAAAACATATTTTCGATATAATCAATAAAAACTGTAATAACCTTTGTAATTTATTGTTAAAATTATTTAAACAAATATTATATAAATTAATTTCTGACTAGGCTACCGAGATATATGTTGCTTATACAAGCTTTCCTCAAATGGTCTTCAGAGAAAAGAATAATATTGTGTAGGTCATCTGGAAAAGAGCTAAGTCTAAACTGTCATTTCATTTCTAAGAAAGCTATGTTTTCTTTCACCAAAGTGGTGGTTTTGAATAGGTGATAAAGTTAAAGACTGTTGTTGTGATATACTCTTTCAAAATGTTTATTTATTACAATGTTGGTACAAAAACTGAATAATAGCTTAATTTGTCTTAAACACAAAACAAAATGTCAACAACATCTTGAGTGTCCTTAATATTCCTTATGATGTAATAAAAGAAGCTTATTATGAAAATACAGAAAAGAAATAAATAGAAGTCACCAAAATAGGCCCGATTTTCACTCCTTACTTGCTAATACCTTCATAGAAATTTTGGTATCCCGGATCCACAAAAAGAATCAGGTTATTAAAATCTTTTTTTCTCTTTTCTGACTGGAAGAACACAATGTAAGCCATCCAGTGCCATTGCAGCAATTCTTTCAATCGAAATATCCACGTTGAAAAGAAAATGAACTGAAAATAATTGAATTCGCTGAAATTTGTTTTAACTTAAATAATTGGTTTGTTTTTTCCGATTCATATCCATGAAGTTTGAGATAATGCAACTGTAAAAAAATGTATATTTAAAATTTCCATTTCTCTCCTCTTACCTTTGAAAATTGTCTTCCTCTCTTTCTTTCTCTTTACAATATACAGAGTGAACCGCAAGTAAAACCATTAATTTCGGGGGTTATTCTTTGAGATATTTTAAAAAAGTTAATACAATTGCTCGTTTTTGCTTCCTTTTCGAGACAAGGTTTGATATGAAACATTTCATAGCGTGTTTTGGGAAAGCCATTGATTGAATTCAAAATACATAGTAAGTTCAGTCAATTTAAGAAAGAAATGTATTATGATAATAAATGATTAAATAATTTTTATTTTCTTCCTTTAAATGTGCAGAAATTTGATCTGAACAAATATAATATTGTAAAATTTCTTTGCAGAACGAAAAGTTACATTTGTTCTTGTGACGTGAGCCGAAAACAATAGGGAAGAGATGGAAGCATAGCTTATTTAGTTCTGCATTGGCGCAGGTATATAGCTTCTTTAAATATGAAAATCACAATTTTTCTTATTTTGGCGCATAGCTTCTTTAGCTTTTCCATTCTTCAACTGGTAATGCCATTGTTTTTCGCCTTCAAACGAAGAAACGTTTATTGAAAATTATATTCTCACAAACACGTTGATAAGCAGCTGGAAAGTTTTAAAACATCCTGTAGGCCAATATGGTTTTATGGAGGGAAGTTGTAGCCTCATTTCGTTCATTTTGGTAATCCAGTGATAAATTACAAATATTATATTTCGTTTTAAATGTTTAATAGACCCTAATAATAATAATAATAATAATAATAATAATAATAATAAATAATAATAATAATAATCAGTTTGGTTGTATGATGATAGTTGTGATGGTAATGTGACGATGATAATTTTGATTGTGACAATGAAAATAAAAAATTATTCAATTAGTGTACTTATTTAATTACATAACCCTTAAATGACCAAAACGTGAATCGTGATACATAGTGAATCTGTTTACAACGCATTTCTGACGTCGACTCAACCTTTCATCACCGCTGGGCTTGCAGTGTCTCTGTACCTGCTCTAGTTTCCTATTGCTGGTATACGTGGAAGATTATAATGTCGCTTTCGAAACTACCTACCTCTAAAAAGCGAAAATTTTATGAAGAGTCTTTTTTGTTTGTTCTGAATATGGCGGAGACTTAAAGTTGCCTATCTAATTTGTTGAAAAGTGTTACTTGTAACATTACGACGCAATATAAAACTTCATTAAAATGTATGCCAAGTATGAGAAATTACAAGGTGTGTTGTTGCAATTAGGCCCATTATTATCATTATTATAATTATTATTATTATTATTATTATTATTATTATTATTATTATTATTATTATTATTATTATTACACTGGTCAACAACAATTTTGATGCCAGTCAGATCTGAGTGACTTTAGGATACTGAATCCGAATATGGCAACGGTTTTGCTAGATTGGCTCTAGTTTTTTTAGATATTGTAAGTCCTACAGAAAAGCAATTAAAAAACAGGAAAATGAACATGGAAAGTGTAATCTACTCACAAACAGTATGAGAACACTACCAAATCATTATAAAATAAACATATGAAATACACAGTGACACTGGATTCAGTTCATAACAGAAACAAACATAGTTCACAATTATTGCGTGAAAAAACTCCGTTTGTATGATTGTCTGTCTGGTATGTGAGTGATCAGGACAGTCGCGTTGGAGATTACAGCAGTAGTCTGCCATTATGTGCCTGTCCCATCTTCCTTGATAACTTTCCTCCATGATTTGGATGTCTTGTTGGAACCTCTCCACTTGTTGCTCACTGAAATCACCAAGATTTACAGGAAATCTATTTAAGTGGCTATGGAGGAAGTTTACCTTTATGCTCATATTAGCCCCCCAAATTATGAAAGTTTGTGAACATGTTGTGGACCAATTGTTCGTAGTTCTCTGCTTTATGGTTGCCCAAGAAGTTCCTTACAACAGAGGCAAAACTACACCAGACAGATGCTTCAGTGTCAGTCATGACTTTACTGAAATCTGAATCCTTGATAAGCTGCGAATTTGAGGACCATCGAAGATTTCTGTTTTAAGTTTTTCACAACTGAGTCCAGGGAAGGATCTTCAAAATACTTAAAGCAATTAGAATTTCTATCCAAGGCCTTAACAAATTGCTTCATGAGGCTTAGCTTTATATGGCTTGGAGGGAGAATGATTTTTTTTCTATCAACCAAAGGCTCATGTATGATGTTCGCTGCACCAACTGTCATGTTCTCTTGAAGACTATGTCACCTATTCCCAATGATCTTGCTTAGCTGTACTATCTCACATGCAGATGAAACATGGGTACTTTGTGTAGCCACTTTACTGCCCAAGCAAGATGTTGACCATCTTCAAATCAACACAAATAAGCCACCCGTGCTGATGATAACTAAGTTTCTGCAGAACCATATTCATGTTGTATTCTTCATGAAGTTATGTGGAGTGGGCAAGTGGAATAAGAATAGAGCATAGCGATTTCCATTGTGTAACAGTAGACATTTCAAGATTTTCACGAATTTTCGATAAACAGTCGCCAGTATTTTGGTCGATACTCTGGCAGACTCATTTCAAGAATTAGTCCCGGAATATCATTGCAGTACACAATTTCATCATCTTCATTGAAGTATGGAAGAAGCCTCTTTACTCTAGTTCGGTAAGCTGTAATATTAGTTTCTGGCTTTAGGCAGTTCATTTATTTGAGCATGGATGCCAAAAGTTCAGAAGCTTGCTTAGACAGACTGAGGTCTCGTATCAAGTCACTGAATTGTTCTTGGGAGAACTGTTGAGGTGTAGAAATACTGGCTTCATCTTCACTGTCATCAGTGTTACTTTCCATGTCCTGCAATTCTTCAGCATCTGACGATTAAAGTTCTAGAAATGTGGTAAATACTGACAGTGGAACATCTTTGCTATGTGGCACAGGTCACCTTGCTGAATCCAAATTAGTATACTCTCACTTCCGTTTCTTGTATTTATTGAAGCCTTTTATACTCACAACACAAAAATAACAGTCGTCATGGTGGTTTCGCGGTTCTCTCCATATCATTCTCACTCCAAAGTTTAAACTTTCCTTTGTTCATAGACCCTCCACAATGGGAAGCCCAAAACTTATCTTGGTCCCTTAGATGAATACCAAAATAAGCCAAATATGTTTGCTTCACAAAGTCAATGATGTTCTTTTTATTTTTCAGCATAGTGTATTCACCATACACACATAACAGAACTCATCAGGGCAGGTCAGGCAACCTCGTCGTGAAGGACATATATTTCACTGCAAAAACATAGCAAATGTTACAATATTATAAAGTTACACGACAATAAACAATCAAACTGATGTTTAAAAAATTGAAAGATTCTCCTACATAAGTCAGCAGAGACAGGTAATGTCAGAATACAAGGTTTATTTGATGAACACTCTGTATCTTAAAAAGTAGAGTCAATTTGTAAAAACCAATGGGAGATTCGGATTTAGCATCACCAAAATACCCCCATATTCCTTGCAAATTCCCTGGAACCTCGAAAAAAATGATTGTTGACCAGTGTTATTATTAATTCACGGGAAATTATTATTATTTATTTTTCGTAAGAGTATAATATCAGTCTTCTATGTGATACTTTTTATAATTTAAACAAGTTAAATGTTAGGCTGCAAGGTCGCCAGAAAATATTGTCGAAATGACGAATGTATGGTACGAATTGAGGTTTTCATAAACAAACTTATTCTCTTAAAATGAGCAAATATACTATTTTCTATCCTTAAATTTTCTTCCTAACATTTCTTCGAATAAATTGAATAATTATGTCGATGTCCTTGTAATTCATATCGGTGTCCTTGTAATTCTAAAAGATCAATCTTGTGAAGACAAATTTCCTGACTTAAGACTTTTGGAGCACGACATTTGTTTGTGTGTTGATCATTTCTCGGTAAATGTAAAAAAAGGGGCTAGATTAGATCTTCAAAGAGAAATTACTGATTTACAATATGTTATCACTAAAATTAGATGTAAGAAATTAACAGGTGCCAAATTTTTCAATAATTTGTGTAAAAACAAATATCAAAATATTCGTTCCTTTGCCTATACCTCTTAAGCCATGTTCGCTACAACGTATGTTTGTGAGCAACTATTTAGTGTAATGAAAATATGTAAAATCCAGATGTATTTGTAGATCCCGACTGACAGACGATTAACTTTTTATAAATTGCGGCTGGCAGTAACTGATAACATTCCTGATTTTCAGTCATTGATTCTAAGAGACTGAAATTTATTAATATAGGCTTAAATTAATATATCTTTTTCCTGTATGATGCACAGTATATAAGATTAAATATTATTGTAATCTGAGAAATATTAATAAAATAGGCTATGCAAAACAGATTTATTAACGTTACTAATTGAGTTGATTTAGATAATAGCTGTGAACAGTTAGAGTGAATCGGAGGGACATGACTATCGGGGGAAGATGCTTATTTATTTGTAGTTTCACATTCTTTCAAGAGAAAACGCTATGCGCATATCTTCATGATCAGTGAGACAATTGAATGTTTGTAGAGTGGAAGCTAACTCATTTTGTCACGTGTTATTGTTGTGAGAAGAAGAAAAGCAAGAAAACAGCTCATTTTTATGCTATAAAATAATTGCAAAGGTATGTTAAAATTTTAATACATCCTTAAATTCGTAATAACTGTCAAATCTTTGTAATGTATATTGCAGTAAAGGTTCTAAAGTTTATATTGTTAACAATCAATGACCTTGTTCCTCCATCTTAGGTTGTGTCACAGCATTAGGCATCTTACCCCGATACCTGGGGAAGATGATCACTTTTCTTCGGGGTAAGATGCCAATTTCTTGCAAGAGTTCTATTTTTTGTTTTAATGCAGAGAATGTGTAAACATTATGTAAGATCCTCTGATAGAAGTCAGTGGATCTTACATGAGCAATGAAGCTTTAAGATGTGGAACAAGTCAACATTTTACAATATTACAATTACAATTTTTACAAATTTTTATAGTTTTACAATTTAGTAATTTTCTACAATTTTTACAATTTTGTGCATTTTTTTTTTGGCGAGATGTAGTGAGATGAGATGAGGTCCGAGGATTCGCCAAAATATTACCCGGCATTTGCCTTTTGGTGGGGGAAACCTCGGAAAAACCCAACCAGGTAATCAAATCAAAGGGGGGTAATCAAATCAAAGGGGTTGATGCCAAGGACTCGCCATAGACCATCCGGCTTCAGTCCCACGGCTGGGGAAAACCTCGGAAGAAACCAAAGACCAAAGGGGGATCCAACCCAAGCCCGAACGCAGCTCCGGATCAACAGCCCAGCGAGTCTGCCGACTGAGCTACATCGATGGCTCTACTAAAAGTATACAATACATAGCCAATCAGATTATTAAATTTACAAACGCAAACGATCATTCATAAGTTGAGCTATATGTATAATACAAAACAAGTTAATTAAATTTAAGGCATAAACAATTCAACCAGTTGTGATATACAGAAATTGATAATACATATCATGCAAACTACTTCAAATTACAAACACAAACAATTTATCAGTAGAGCTATATAGATTAGTATTCAATTTAAAGCATATACAATTCATCGGCCAAAACTATACAAATATATACAATACAAAGTAGCATACTTTCATTAAGCTATACAAATTTGTGCAATTAATATCAAGTAGATTAATTCAATTTATAATCATAAACAATTCATCAGTTGAGCTATAGATATTACCATTCAATTTACAGTAGATCTATATACAATTCATCAGTAGAGCTACACAGACTAGTAATCATTTTAAGAACATATACAATTCATCAGTCAACTTGCGATGGAACATGTTATAACAGAGGGTATGAACTGTTTTAGAGCATCGCAACCTTACGGGATTCCTTACCGTACCCTTAAACGCCTTCTAAATAGAATGATGACAAGAAAATATATTGGATTGAATTCATTGTGTGCAAGAAGTGATTTCACGAGTCTTGCACACGGCAATAAAATATGTGCAATGACTGTGTTCCTAAGTAGTAACAAACGAGTCAGAAAGTGTCCATGAGCTTTAGATTGAGTCAATTTTGTTGTATACATGTATCAAACCAAGTTCAGGTAAAATACATATATCAGTAAATGTGTTAATTGCATTTGCCATCTTACCCGACTGTCGGGGAAAGATGCCTACAGTGCAGGCAAGGAAAAAACCTGTATCTATAAACAAGGTAATTAATGTTTTCTGTTTTGTACCAAAATTATAGTTTCAAAATAGCTTCCAGACTTTGATATGTCAATATGAAATTCAAAACTAAATGAACAGTATCTTAAATTTTCAATCAAAGAAAAAGTCAGGCATCTTCCCCCGATCCACTCTATAGGCACGGGATAATTTGTAACATATTGTGCACAGCTAACATGAATACGTGTATTATATTTACGTAAAATTAAGAAATCCCGCCATTGACAGAGAACATTCCTGCTTGCAGCTTTGTATCTCCTTCCCTCTTTGATCACCCCACTCTGCTGCTTTACGGGTTGCGTTTGAGTGAATCTGAGATCTGTTTCATTTTGGCCATCGATGACAAAACCCAGTGGTTCCCAACCGGTATGTCGCGCAGCCCCATGGAGTGTGTCGCGAAATTTTGGAATTGAAAAATAAATTTTATGCCCTCCAGAAAGTCTCTTTATAATGCATTTTTTTTATTTACAACGAAGTCTTTGATATGGTAGGCCTACATTTTATTTTGAGACAGACTTTACCAATGAAACGTGAACACCTGCTACAATGGTAAGTAATTCGTTTATTCTTCACACTTAGTAATAAACAGAGTTTTAAATCGTCCGAACATTTTGGTCAGTTTCAGTACATACGTGTGAGGGGATAATAGTGCGACTATATTATCAAAAGTGTTTTAATTAAATTTTATCATGAACAAATTTTTAATTAGAAAAAGACAATCTGAATCAAGTTCTGGGTTAGATGACAGCACTGCTAATTCAAATAATGTGAGCGAATATTCCTTGCGTTTCGTTAATATAGTGATGAATACTTGCAATATAGTTTTACGTAGCGTGGAGAGGAATATAGGCCTAAACAAAATCCCGAGTGTCTTATATTCGGAAATGTTTCGCCAAATTAGTCGATGGTGCCGAATAAACTAGAAATACATTTAGAACTGCCATTTTCAACGTCATACTGGGTGAATCAGCATTTTCTACCATAAAAATAGTGAAATATAAACAAAGGAACAGACTGCTGCATCTTGAAGATGATTTACGTGTTGGCCTGTCAACCATAAGGCCACGTATATAGAAACTCTGTGCAATCCACAAAGCGCTGACTTCACATTAATTCAAAAACGATAATAAAAATCTTTTATCGGACATCCAACATAGATAGGCTTGGATTTTTGACACTTGTCTTTATTTTTTATAATGCCAATCAAGTTACTGCTTTTTTTTGTAAGACTGCGTGTTAACATCGACCTATCTACAACATTGGATGTCCGACATTACGTAAACGTTATCAGTGCCTTTTTTTCCTCGCGGAACGCGCTGGAACGACGGCAGTTTTTGTTGCATCCTTCATCATGGACCCGAAATATGTGTGAATATCTGAGATTTTAATATAATTTTTCTTTGAATTCCGCTTAACCTTGATAGTCTTACTAGGACGAAAAGAAGGATAAAAATGACAAAATTCCCGTGCAATGAACAGTATTCATCTCCCCGTCCGCTATAAAATATTCTACACAGAGTTGCATCACTTTTTTCTCCAGAAGAAAGAAGAAATACACGATTGTTATTATTATTATTATTATTATTATTATTATTATTAATAAAAACAAATAAGTGTCGCGATATCGTGGGCGTTCAGTAAAGTGTGTCGTCAGCTAAAAAAGGGTAGGAACCACTGACATAACCTATAAACAGGATTAAGATAACGTGGCAGAAATGGAGAAATAATGAAAGATAATAGCAAAATACTTAGGAAAATCGTTGTCAACTGCCATTTTGTTGGACACAAAACTCACAGCTACTGCAGAGATACGAACTCCTGTCCTATCTGTCAGAATTTTTCAGCCGACTTAGCTACGGCGTAATGATGTAGTTGTAATGGCTGTGAGACAGAATTTTAATCTCTGCTGTGATTAAACACAACTGTCTTAGAGGTTATGTGGGTTAGTTTATAAGAGTACAGTAATATTTACACCTAATGTTAGATTAAAAAAAAATCTTCACACATTGTATACCTTTCAGATGACAATAAATTATAGCATTATGTCCGATGAATAGTAGTTATAATATTACTTTAAATGTGGCGCAGTAAATGAATACAATGGTGGCAATTAGTAGTTACAATTGTATTATTGACGTCAATTGTCATGGACATAACGTCTGAAACATTAAAGAAACATCTGCGCTGTAACCTTGACCTAAGTCACGCTATCTCGCGTACCAGGCATCAATGCTCTATTAAAAAAAAGTAATGCATTTTCTGTGTACAATCTGTATAGGCCTACTTACACATGAACAAAATAGAAAAATACCGCTTACTAGTTAATAAAAATTACTGCAATTAATATTTATAGTCAGAATAAGTGAATTTAATATGCAATCGAATTACGAGGGAAGAGCGTTTAGCCGTTGTACTAAAGTGTATGATTCCACGTTGAAGACAGTAAACTTTGAATATATAAGTCTGTGCTATGTTTATTGTTTATTATTAGTAAAATAACATGTACAAAAATACAGACTTAATCCTTCTTGTAAATTACTTGATGATCCTACAATGTTATATTGGCATAGAGAATTTCTGAGTGCCTATCTTCACCTCCTATAGTGTTTACAAGTCCATTTTACTCGATCAATTTCTGACCTTGTTTACTGATGTTTATCATACACGGACTAAAGCACTCTATAATACATATTCCGAGCAGAACAATCCGCCATATTGAATCCCAAGCGAATGATGAGACAAAGAAACTGAAGCCTAATGTCATAATTACATATATGTTTATTTTATCATCTTATAGGGAATATATCAATGTCAATACAAGTTATGCCGATTACACTGTTTTTGTATTCCTTCATATTGTGTGTTGTCAACACTATTTCCCCTAATGACCACTGAATGGAATTGTTGAAATCGTATTATTTTCTTTCTTGGACTACTTCTTCGTATAATGTTTTCAATTAAATTCACATTATAAAGATAAAGTTATTGTTCCTATTATCAATGTACCATCAAAATTAAATATTAACTCATTTACGAGGGTCATACTGAGTCATGAGCAACCCATTGTTATAAATCTTAATTTTTATTTTTTAGACAAACCAGGTACATCATCTTAATCTACAGATTTTCTGTCACTTTTCAACATAGTCTCCATATCTTTCCACACATCTTTCCCGCCGTTCTGTAAAAATTCCCTTGCCGTAGAAGTCCGTTTCGTCTTCCTGAAGACACTGACGCAATGCTTTCCGGATGTCCTCCAGCCAGTGGCGGCTGGTGGTTTGAAAATATGGTGGTGCACAATGGATATTGAAGAGGAGTTAAACATACTTTTTCTTTAAACTTTAAAGCCGTGTATACCTGAGGGCGTATAAATATAAAGCTAATTTATATGCAATTAATAAGTAAAATGACTAAATACAAGCATACCTATTTATGCAGAAAGTCCATCCGTCTTTCCTTGCTGCTTGCAAACTTCTCAATGACCCTCTGATTGAAGTCTGGAATAGCCATGATGAAGTCGCGTTCAATGGACAACATCGCCAAAGCAGATAGTCTTTCTTGAGACATGGTGTTTCTAAGGAATGTCTTAATCCTCTTCAGGGTAGAAAAACACCTTTCTGCTTCTGATGTTGCCATGGGCATTGTTACTAGCATACTTCACAGTTTGAAGCATTCACTTAGTGTATCACAAAGATTGTTTTGTCTTATGAAATCTAAGAGACCTAAAGCACCGGACATAATCCTGAATTGTTCCATTCCATAGAGCACTGAAAGTTCTGTTCTTAGTTTCTTTGCATCTAGAAATGTGTAGCATTCACTAGAAAATTGAAATAGTTTTTCTGGGAAATTTAAATAATAATCTGAGAATCTCTCTGGCAGAAACAAAGATGTTGCTGTCAGATGTCCTGTCAATTTAAATCGTTCTTTCACTTCACATATAATTATATCACAAACTTCTTTTGCGTCCCTCTGTCTTACGGATTTTTCACTTTCTTCATGTCTCATCCTTTTGTTTTCATGTGCCGAAAGAGTCTGGAATAGCTCATCTACTGATTCTCTAATTTTCACAATTTCACTTTCGAAACATTCAATTTGAACTTTTACCCATGCTGGATCAATTTCACGCTTTTGTAGCTGGTTATATAGAATGTCTACAAAAGGCATTATTTTATGAAAAAAAATGTCAGCCAAAAAACAAAATTCTGATTGCTCAACATTTCAACATATCCAAAGGCTTGCTGAATGGTACTATTGCTGCTGACTTCGTCACTTTCAAGAAGGGTCTTCATACATTCAATGAGCTCTTCTCTGTATTCAAACACAGTGTTCACAGACCTCGATTGAAAATTCCATCTAGTCTGAACTGAACGAGGCAAACGTTTTTTCACGATTTCATCAAGAACTGGATGGAATGCAAGATGCCAGAGATTTAGCATCATGATTACGTGGAGTTAGAAAATTCCAAAACCTTTCAACCGGTTTCCCATTAACTATATATCGGAAAATAATTGACATTTGAAATATGCAAGATATATCAGTTGTCTCATCTGCAATTACAGATACATAATCTGCATTTTTTATCTCCACGGAAATTTCATCCTGACATACTTCTAAAATACACTGCAACAGTTCGTTTTGTATTGTCTTTGATATCCCTTTAAATACTGTAGCTTTTTCAAGGTGCGATTTCAAAGCTCCATCCAGTTCAGCACTAAAGTTAATTAAAGCACGAAATACTCCTGGGTTGGAAGATGTTTCACTTTCATCATGGCCCCTGAGGGCTAATTCTAAATAACCACAAAATCGAATACAATTTATTATAATATTCAAAATGTACCTATTATTCGTTACTTTTTGATTGTGTAGTTCAATTGTTCTTCTGTAACTAGAATCCAATTGAGCAGCAATATTAGTATTTCCAAGAATACTGAGATTCAGAACGTTTGTAATGTGAATGGAAGAATTTTCATGTTTTTTTATCCTGTCATGGAGATGATTTATATCAGTCACGCCCTTCTTAACCCAAGCTTCTTCCCTGCCACCTCCGAATAACAAACACGAGAAACAAAACAGAGCATTTCTTTCACTGCAGCCACATATCCAGTCATTTTTATTATATATATCAGGGTTAAATTTTCTCACGAAGTTGCTACTCTTGCTCTTAATTTCCTGGCATATGTTTAATGAAGGTGTAGGCCTTCCCAATCTTTTTATCTCTAATTTTTCCCCCAATCTTAATGAGGTAAAACTCGTTGAAATCAGGGGATGCTACGTTGTTCATATTTAGTTTAACCTATTGGAATGAAAATACGCTAAAATTACATACCAGTCTACAGTATTGCCATTTAAAAAACCGTCATGCGTTCATAATGTTATACTTACTAATGCCACAACACAAAATAATTTCAACACATTTAAAGAAAATCACACATATTCACTCCACAAGTACGATCATGAAAAACAATTGAGTATAGAATCGTCATCAGAATGCTACAAAGTACCATGTGCAACGTTTTCGTTCATAAAATTCAAATGCAGCTTTCGTAGGCTGTCGGGAGATAGCAGCACCTATTGTCAGAACGACAACTCTTAGAACTTTAAAGCAAAATACAAGCTCCTTTATGTATTGTGCCGTTTATGTGCATGTAGATTGAGAAAGTAATATGCGAAATATGCGACTGTTCATTGTACAAGCCGAATGAATAAATTTTTCATGCTTATTACTTCGGGCAAATGTCTAGTTGAAACAGGTACTTTTCCAGTGAATTTAGTTTCTTCTGCACTGACGTTGGTGTCCATGTCTGGGGGTGCGACAAACCGTTCTCAAGAGGAAAGCAGTAGACCACGCCTCTAACCCCCCTGTCCCCGCACTAGCCGAACATCTCTATAAACTGCCTTACATAGGTTTTCAACATCTCTGCAAACCAAGAGGCTCAGAGGCTCCTGCAGACGTACAAAACAAGACGCCAGCTGCAGATAATCATGAATGAAAATTGTAAAATAAAATTATATTTTAATAGCAACAAAGCTGAGAGGTTAGCAACATTACTGGGGGGTGTACAAACCTGCAACCCCCTTGAGAAGCCGCCACTGCCTCCAGCGTCTCGTAACGTTGGCCTCGCAGCTGCTACTTTACAGAACAGAAAAGATGGTAGTCGGATGGTACCAAGTCGGGATTGTAGGGAGATTGCGGAAGAGTTTCCCACTCAAATGTTCTGATTTTCTCCAAGGTGACACGATCAGTGTGGGGCCACCCGTTATCGTGTTGCAGGATAATCTTGTTTCCAGGGCGTTTCTCGCGCAATGCACGACGGAGCTTCAAAACTGTCTGAATATAGCAGACAGCATTTATGGTCTGTCCAGGTTCAAGAAATTCAACCAAAATGCATCCCAGAACTCATCAACTCCTTCCTTGTTGCGTTCCGTGGAGACTGTTCGAGGGGGGCCAGTACGAGGCTCATCTTGAATGCTCGTGTTCCCATCTTCGAAATGTTTCACCCATCTCCTAACACTGCTGGCGCCCATGCACACATCTCCGTATGCACGCTGAAGTCTGAGGTGAATTTCAGTAGCAGATTTTTCTTCTTTAATGACGGCACGCTGTCGAAACGAACTATCGTTGTCGACCATTTTGAAAACATTGCCTGTGGTCACATGATAGAAGTTAATGACGTCATAATATGCCAATACATAGTGTAAAGTCTGTAGATTATGATCACATAATCGTATTTATTTCATTGTTGAAATTGAAATTATAGCAATGTGTTGCTCGTGACTTTCAGTACAACGCTCCGTAATTTGCTATATTCATGCTAATCTTTGTCAAAATAATAAAAACACGAGGAAAAACTTTTAATTGAATAAGTGAAAAACTATCATTCATATAAAAAATCGAAGAATAGATCTGAATTCAGCCCATAACTATCTGTAAGAATGATATTATGCTTTCTGTCCGGAAAAAAAACACATTTTTCACCGTGTAACTATCATTATTATTTCCTCTATTAAAATATTAATATGTAATTGTGTATTATATGGAAATACAATGAAAACTTAATGTTTCCGTACCTCAAACTTGCATACATAACCTTGTTATTACCCATGATCTCATATTTCAATTGTCATGTCGCCTTGAATGTGGGATTCAACATGGCGGATTGTTCTGCTTGTATAATAAAGTACTCTATATAACACGGACTATGATATCACTGGTTCTTCGAATCGCAAGGCCACCTCCATGGTGTGAATGCACTACGAAACAAATAATAAATGGGAATCCTGGTAGTTGGCAGGGTCCAATTGAGTTATGTGTACACCAAGCACATAAGAAAACAGTGAGAATTTCTGCGTTATTTGAGGGACTCAGTGGAAAAGGGACCAATGCCACAAATCTAATTTTTGTAGGAGAAGCATTTTTAGATCAGTGCTTCTCCTATGTACATTATGCGCATATGTGCAATGAGATCAATGATTACTAAAATATAATACTCATGTAGGCCTATATCTATATCCAAATCGTGGCTGGTATCGAGTGATAAAACAAGAATCGAGTTGATTACGGTACTTATAGAATGCTATCATGTTAGGCTACTTGGTTGTTTTTAAGACAGCGCAAGTGGATTGAATATCGATTATTATTTTATTAATACAAACAAATAATTATAATATTACACTGTCTTTATACTCTTTCTCAGGCACAACAGATTTGTTTCGCCTCACATACAGTCTACCACTGATTCTTAATATCTTCCTTTCATTATCCTTCCACTGATGTGTATTACGAGGACGTTTCTTCGCAGAAACTATTTCATTTGTTTGCTCCAACTGATTCAAATTGCTACATGATTGCTCCACATTGTGAACGATGTAAACATGAGACAGTACATAGTAGCATCTAATTGGGTGCCTGCGTGCGACTCCGCCAATCAGAGTCTCTGTCCTATGAAGCCAAAACACAATGTGGCATGGGCCTTTATTCCACAAAGATTCTCTCTTCAAGTGAAGAAGACGCATTTATAAATGTTTACTACGTCCGGTAGACACTTGCCACAAGACTGAGAGTTCATAAGAAAGGTCCTAGACGGTAAGTTGTGTCGGATTATTGAAGAAACTAAAAATCGATAGGAATGTGCCATAGGTCCTTTTTCCACTGGGCCCCTCATTTTTGTTTCGAGACCAGCTGCAGTTCAGTCTATCAGCTGCCGACCAATCACAAATAGAAATATGTTCAATTTCCGAAGATATGCAGAGAGTACTGCGATGGTGGTGTAGAATATTTACTAGCACTTTGATTTTCTCTGCCAATCATTTTTTTATCATTTATCCGATATCGACTTATCATCCCATGATCTATATATATTGGTTTAAAGTGGTAAAGAATGAAGAATGATCAATAACGGCACAAATGTTTTGAACTTGCTTACAGTACATAAAACGACAAGAATCATATATTGGTTTGGAAGAAGGTCATTACAATTGAAAATTCGTTTTATTTGAAGGAAAAACAGCTTTTATATTCGGTATTTTGCGCCATACAAAAAAAAAAAAAAAAACTAAAAAACCTGTATAGCAATCTGTAAGTAACATTAATCTTCGCTGGCATATTACATAGTGACAGGCTCTGTGAAGCGATATGTAACGAAGTACTAACGGTGACACTATTTGCGCTAGAATATCACAAACTGACATACCCTGTGTAATAGTTTGTAAGAAAGGTCCAATGGTGAATAATTCTAGTTTGACATATCACAAAGTGACAGACTCTGTGAAGCAATCTGTAACAAAGTTATAACAACGATATTATTCTGCACTAGCATATAACAAACCAAACTACATTATATAAGACAGATCAAACGGTGACATAATTCTGCGCTGGCATATCACAGAGTGACAGACACTATGTAGTGTTCTGTAAGGAAATTCAAACAGTGACATTATTCTTCAGTGGCATATCACAGATTGACGGACATTGTGTAGCGATCTGTAAGAAAGTACAAACGGTGACGTTATTCTGTAGTGGCAAATCACAGACTGACAGACACCGTGAACCGATCTGCAACAAAATTCAAACGGTGACATTATTCTGCAGTGGCATATCACATACTGACAGACATTGTGTAGCGATCTGTAAGAAGGTCCAAATGGTGACATTATTCTGCAGTGGCATATCACAGACTGACAGACATTGTGTAGCGATCTGTAATAAAGTCCAAACGGTGATATTCTAATCTGGCATATGACAGACTGACAGACATTGTGTAGCGATCTGTAAGAAGGTCCAAACGGTGACATTATTCTGCAGTGGCATATCACAGACTGACAGATATTGTGTAGCGATCTGTAATAAAGTCCAAACAGTGATATTCTAATCTGGCATATCATAGACTCACCGACATTGTGTAGCGATCTGTAAGAAAGTCCAAAACGGTGACATTAGTCTGCCGTGACATATCACAGACTGACACTGTGTAGCAATCTGTATGAAGGTCCAAACGGTAACATTATTCTGCCGTGACATATCATAAACTGACATTGTGTAGCAATCTGTATGAAGATCCAAATGGTGACATTAGTCTGCCGTGACATATCATAAACTGACATTGTGTAGCAATCTGTATGAAGGTCCAAATGGTGACATTAGTCTGCCGTGACATATCATAAACTGACATTGTGTAGCAATCTGTATGAAGGTCCAAATGGTGACATTAGTCTGCCATGACATATCAAAAACTGACATTGTGTAGCAATCTGTATGAAGGTCCAAATGGTGACATTAGTCTGCCGTGACATATCATAAACTGACATTGTGTAGCAATCTGTATGAAGGTCCAAATGGTGACATTAGTCTGCCGTGACATATCATAAACTGACATTGTGTAGCAATCTGTATGAAGGCCCAAATGGTGACATTAGTCTGCCGTGACATATCATAAACTAACATTGTGTAGCAATCTGTATGAAGGTACAAATGGTGACATTAGTCTGCCGTGACATATCATAAACTGACATTGTGTAGCAATCTGTATGAAGGTCCAAATGGTGACATTAGTCTGCCGTGACATATCATAAACTAACATTGTGTAGCAATCTGTATGAAGGTCCAAATGGTGACATTAGTCTGCCGTGACATATCATAAACTGACACTGTGTAGCAATCTGTATGAAGGTCCAAATGGTGACATTAGTCTGCCGTGACATATCATAAACTGACACTGTGTAGCAATCTGTATGAAGGTCCAAACCGTAACATTATTCTGCCGTAGCATATCGCAGGCTGACAGACATTGTGTAGCGATCTGTAAGAAAGTCCAAACGGTGACATTATTCTGCGATGGCATATGGCAGACTGGTATGTATGTATGTATGTATGTATGTATGTATGTATGTATGTATGTATGTATGTATGTATGTATGTATGTATGTATGTATGTATGTATGTATGTATGTATGTATGTATGTATGTATGTATGTATGTATGTATGTATGCATGTATGTATGTTGTTTTAGTAGGTTATTTTACGACGCTTTATCAACATCTTAGGTTATTTAGCATCTGAATGAGATGAAGGTGATAATGCCGGTGAAATGAGTCCGGGGTTCACTACCGAAAGTTACCCAGCATTTGCTCATATTGGATTGAGGGAAAACCCCGGAAAAAAACATCAACCAGGTAACTTGCCCCGACCGGGAATCGAACCCGGTCCACCTGGTTTCGCGGTCAGACTCGCTAACTGTTATTCCTCAGGGTGTGGACTGTATGTATGTATGTATGTATGTATGTATGTATGTATGCACGTGAGAACGTATATATGTATGTGTGTATATGTATGTATGCATGTACTGTACGTGTGTGTATGCGTGTATGTATGCATGTATATGTGTAGAAGCAAACTTATATGTACTTTACAATACTTAAAGTACTCTTCAAAAGGCAGTTTTATTTCATGGAAGTATAAGAAGATAGAATAGCACAAATAAATTTGGAATGAGTGATAAAGGTCCAGAGTTGCAAGTAATTTTATTAATGACATCGTATTTTAATTGTTAATGACTTTCGTGTCACATGCACACCATATATTATGTAAACACGAAATGTAACAACTATCTCACCTCACCCATTAGTCCATCGGAACGTGTTTCAGATTGTGTTGCGTAACATGACCTAAAAAGTTGTGATTCTACGATAAATTCTCATATAGAGCGTGCAGTTAGGTGTCACGATAAATGTTCATGGTAAATATTTCACAACTGATAGGCCTATAGGAAGAGATTTTCAGGATGGGTAGATAATATGAATTTGCAGGTGAAGATTGGCATTTGCCAAAAACCCAATGCACTTTAGCGATGCATATGGATCCATTGTCCTACCTTAAAATTTTGTCGTGGATGAGCCGATAAGTTTTGCCTGGATCATTCTACGATATCAATTTTTACAACTTTACTTCCTTTCCGAAGGAGGCATTGCTAAGAATCTCCATTACCCTCTGCCAGGTATTTAACTTATTTGTACCTATTTTACTTTTCCTTATTTCAACTCTCTGTTCACTCATTATTTTTAACGTTACCTTCTACATATTCTTGTCCTTCCTTTTCTATGACACATGAACTCTATATTTAAAGCACATTTGTTATTTCGATTACAAAAGTTAATGCGTATGAAATCAATGAGTTTCTAGCTTCATAGTTGATCAACAAGCGAGTTAGTGAAGTCTTTGAGCACCATTTAATCTTTCATTCCTCGATTTTAAATTTCCTCCATATTCCATATTCGTCTCTTCCTCATCCTCTACTTCTGTACTTTATCTTTCTTTTGTTTCTCTTATTTATTCTATTTATCATTCATTTTTTCTCACATTTTGTTATTTTTCTTTTATTATATCGTTTCTCTTCCTCTTCATCCTGTTTCTGTTCCTTTTTATCTTCAATCTCCTATTTATCCTTTTTTTCTGATCATATTTCTCTGTCTCATTTTTTAAATATTCCTCGTTTCTTCTTCAGTTCTCTTTATTTTTCTCATTCTCCTTGTTCTAGAATTCCTCTCCCTGCTTCTGCTATTTTTCTCTCTTGTTCCTTCTACTTCTTTCTTCTTCTTATTCTTATTATTCTTCTTCTTCTTCTTCTTTTCTTCTTCTCCTTCCATTTTCTCATTGTGTTTATATTTTTTTAATTTTAGTTCTCTGTATTCTTCAATTTTTCATCCTCTTCCTTCTTATTTTCCTTTTTACATTATTCCTTTTACATCTCCTGTTCCTTCTTCATCTTCTATATTCCATTCTGCCAGTATTTTCGGAGAAACTGCAGTTAGTGTCCCGCAAGAAATTTTTTAACGTCCAATGATGGGACACTGCGCACGCGCAAGACACAGACAAGTAAAGGAGCTACCACACCATAGATAAAGCTGGTTCTCTAACAGTAACATGTACTTAAACCGTTTTAGCAGGTACATTTCATAATAGCTGAGACTCAACATAACAAATGGCGGCAGTTATATTGCATCGTTTAGGGCCGTTTTCTCCAAAGTTAGTTAAACTTGGGACAAATTAAACCCGTTCAACTTTACTATTCAATTTAAACATGCTTCCATTTTCTCCATAAATAGCTGGCAGCCCACCCGTTTGAAGTAATGTTGGCACCAGAAGCTCATTATGGTGTAAGTTACTGGTACTGCTTAATTTTCAGTGAAGTAAAGTTATAATACTTTTGAAAATATCCAAGTTTAACATGAATAATAAACAATGTTACATGTACTACAGTGAATGAAACTTACTTTATGTTAATTTCATCCCTTTGTTTCACTGATTCACAAACAAATTTTAGTCATGAACGTACTGATGGATAAGGTGCTGGTAATGCAAGTTTAACATGAATAATAAACAATGTTACATGTACTGCAGTGAATGAAACTTATTTTATGTTAATTTAATCTCTTCCTTCACTGGTTCACCAAAAAATCATGGAAGTACTGATGGATAAGATGGTTTGGCCTGACATTATTTTCTGCTACATTTGGGTGTTGATCTAAATGAGGGGGAAAAAAGTCCAAACCCCTCACCTAAACATACATTTGGGTGGTTGTTAGCTGCTTAAGGGAAGTTATGCACAGCGTTAATGGCGTGTTGGCTACACTGAATAACAACAACTAGCCAATCACAGCCAAGATTACTAATGGCGCGTATTATACGTTTTCAACTTTTCAACATGTTAGCTGTTTACAGAGAATTGATGCTATAATCAAATCAACGCGAATAAAGAAGAAATGCATCTACTAGTTTCACAAATAAATAAATCATTTATACCCATGTGAAGTGTTGTGTATCATTTAATCAGCTTTTTTCTTGAATTTATTGGAAAGTATTCTCGATTCTACTTTTCTCTGATAGGCAAGATCGTACAATAACTTGTGTCTTGTGTTAATGTGCATTATCTGGAGGCATATGTGGATCTATTTTTAATATAACAATTAATTTCCTTTAGTTTATTCCGTTCCCTCCGACAATCATGATCTCCATTAATTTCAAGAAGACAACTTCCAGTTTTTTAACGTGTTCGGCAACCCACTAAATTAGGCCTACCTGATGTAGCCAGGATCCTGATAATTCTAAGGGAAATAGCTTTTATTTTTAACGTTGTAGCATGTGATTTAATCTAGTTATGTAATATTCACAGGCCCTAGTTTATAATTGGCTAGAATGGGCAAATACCCAGAGCAAGGGAGCAAGAAAAAGTATTTTAAGGTAGGATGTTGAAATAATTGTTAAATACATACCGGTAGTCAAAAATGAATATTTATAAATAATGTAATAAGAACAGCCTTTTGTTTGGTGAATTGGCAAAATTATTGTTTCACATTTTTGTTTGGTAATAGAAGGGAAAAAAGTTAAAGAAAAAGGTTAGGGTGCCAACATTTGCTCTGTCCAGTTTTCCAGTGACCTAAACCCAGGGCCTAAATATTCATAATAGGCCTCAGCCTCTTGTATTATTTTTATTTCAGTAAATGGTTGGTTGTATTGTATGATTGCTTCATCGTCCATTATGAATTTTGATCAGATTATCATAAGCTGATTAACGTACACTGTAAGGTCCTGTGTTCAGACAATGGAGAATTCAGGAAAAAAGTAAGAATTTTAGAATATGAAACTCACAGAACTTCATATAAAAAATAAGGAGTTTGATCTTGAGATGAAAAGAATTCTTGAACTTGATGTTAGGAATAGGGAATTGGACCTTAAAACAAACAGCTAACTGAAATCACAAGATTTTGAAGTAGTTATGGTGTTCAATTTAAGTTAAAAAATTTAATCTAACATATTAAATCACATTAGGTAACTTATATATTGATAACTTCAGTTTTGTAGTAGTCGTAATATGTTATGATGTCATTTTGATATTTTCATAATGTCATTCGGTTTATATCATTCACTGTATTAATAATACCATTTTCAACATATCACATCAGGTTATCATGCTAATTAAAACAGAAGATATTTAAATTTATGTAGCTTCTTAAATAATTGAATAACAAGTTAATCAGTAGGCAGTTTAACTTAATTCCAATTGAAAAACGAAATTTATTGCATGTTAACACCTATCACATAATTTGTATATGGCTTATTTATAATATAGTAATAATACATAAGAAAAAAACAGTAGGCTAGGCCTAATTATAACATGACATCAAAATGTTCATAAATCAATTTGTTAGTTTCATTTCTAATTATTTTAATAAACATGAACATAATATGAAATTACAGTATATTCCCTCCAGCTAATTTCTTATATGTTATAAAATAAACACACTGCATATTTCAAGTAATTAGTTACTTTCTTTCATTGAAATCCGACATTAATATAATTTTGATACAAATGCAGATATATTTCAACTTCTAACATCACAGCGTAATTAAAATGAAGTGGAATTTTTACATAAATTGTGACTACACTATAATGTGTTAAAATATTTGTGTATCAGTAGTAATATTTCATACAACACAGTTACAGTTAAGTCATGTCATCATTAGATTCTGTATTATGGTGGTTGTGTTGCATCTAATGCTACACCACACAAGATAATATGTCAGGTTAAAAAAAAAATAACAATTTTAGGCTTAATAATTATGGTGTAAGTTACTGGTACTGCTTAATTTTCAGTGAAGTAAAGTTATAATACTTTTGAAAATATCCAAGTTTAACATGAATAATAAACAATGTTACATGTACTACAGTGAATGAAACTTACTTTATGTTAATTTCATCCCTTTGTTTCACTGATTCACAAACAAATTTTAGTCATGAACGTACTGATGGATAAGGTGCTGGTAATGCAAGTTTAACATGAATAATAAACAATGTTACATGTACTGCAGTGAATGAAATTTATTTTATGTTAATTTAATCTCTTCCTTCACTGGTTCACCAAAAAATCATGGAAGTACTGATGGATAAGATGGTTTGGCCTGACATTATTTTCTGCTACATTTGGGTGTTGATCTAAATGAGGGGGAAAAAAGTCCAAACCCCTCACCTAAACATACATTTGGGTGGTTGTTAGCTGCTTAAGGGAAGTTATGCACAGCGTTAATGGCATCCAACTGGTATATTTTTATTCTCATTGCAAGCTATATTGTGTAAAATAGCTGTTGCCACAATTAAACTTTGAATTCTGTCCAATTTTAGTCTGATTCCAGTAGCTAAAACAGGAAATCTTCTTTTCTATACCCCATAGCTCCTCTCTACTGGACTTCTAGTCCTTACGATGGCCTCCTGAAAAAGTTGTTCCTCTGGCGTGTGTGTAATTGTCAGTGGTGTAATGAGATAATTTTGTGCAGCATATCCACTATCTCCAACTAGAATGGCTGCACCAAATTCTCCATCTTCAAATCGCCTCTTAATTATTGAAGAATTAAAAATATGTGAGTCATGAGATCAGTGGTGTATACTGGTTAAAGGGTTTGGGCTACCACTGACCCTATTATTACACAAAATATATTTTAAAATCCCTATAATAAAATTCCTTACATATTTATGTGAATTCCAGACGCCTTGATTGGGACGAAAATACGTTGATGACTTCGTCCTTGAAATTACAGTTGGGCCACTTGCAAACTTTCTGTAGAAATGACTTTTCAATGGATATTAGTGCCAAGCCGGATAAACGTTCTTGTGTATGAGCTGATCTACAGTAGGATTTTACTCTCTTCAACGCAGAAAATGTTCTTTCTACCGATGCTGACATAGCTGGTATTGTCACAATTAATGTTGCCAATTTAAGGACTTCAGGAATAACTTGGTTCAGCTGGTTTTCATATATGGCAGATAATATTTCATGGATAGGTTTGTTCGAAAAATCAAAGACTTCTGCTGAACATATTACACTTAATTCATTTTTCAAACGTACTTGATCAAAGTGACTGTTATGGGACTGAAATAATTTGTTTAGTGCCTCATTCGGGAAGTTTTCTCTATAAGCAGAAAATTTTTGAGAATCTAGAAGATGTGTGAACTGAAGCTTTCCATAATCAGAAAATCTGTCAGTAATTTCCATGTGCATACGATCTAATATGCTGTAGTACAGCTGCCTGTATTTCAATTCATCATCTCCTTTTCTTCGCTTTAATGGTGGTTCCATTGTATTGGCTGAAGAATTTTCATTTTCCATATTACTCCATATGGACGGAAACCCACTACGTCTGAACTCGGTTATAGTATTTTTTTTTTTAACTTTGATACCTCTTGCAAGTAGTATGCTATGTCTAGACTTTTTGTCTGAATAATATTGTAGAGCACATCTGTATGTGCGAACACTCTAGCATAGACTTCAAGAAGAAATATGTGTGAAAAAATTCAAATATCCTTGAGCCTGCACATTTACAGCATCATCCCAGTTTTCTTCAGAGTCATAACAAATGATATTTTAAAGAAAGCAGTCCGTTTTTCTCTGTATTCCTTTACTGTATTTACAAGCCGAGATGTAAAATTCAATCTAGTTTGTGCTACTTTTGGGAGTTTCTTGTTCATAAATTCCTTGAGTTTTCTGATCTTTTAGGAGATGATGAGAAAAATGCAGCTAAACCCGACAGTGTTTTGAAAAAAAATGCGGCATTCTGGAATGGATGAAGTAGTTTGTTGCAAAACTAAATTGAGAACATGGCTGTAACAATAGACAAATAGTGCTTGAGGATATCTTTTTTTGAACTTTTGTTTTTAAGCCATTAATATTTCTCGCCATAACTGAAGCACCATCGTATTTCTGTGCAATTAACTTATTGCCGACATTGTATTCTGCTATAACACCTTCCACATGCTGAAACAAAGCAGCAGCAGTTTTGCCCGAACTGACATTTGTGAATACCATAAACCGTTCTTGAACATTGGCAGTACTGTCGACGTATCTTAAAACAGTGGACAATTGACTCTGATTAGAGCAGTAATTTGTTTCATCAACAACAATGGCCACAAAAGGTTTTATGTTCTTTATCATAACCCCACTTATAGCAAATATTAAGTCATTCTGAATTGCGGGAGAAGTACCACGAAATACTGTTGAACTCTCAAGATGATTGGCCACTAAATGGTCAGATTCACTCAAGGAACTTAAATATTCAATATAATTTGCTATATTGTCTGATTCCACACTCTCGTTATGGCCCCGAAAAGCCAATTCTTGTTTTCCTAGAAAGCAGACTGCGTTAATAAGACGCAGTAAAATCTCCCGATTTTTTTTTCACAAGAGCATTGTGTTGGTTGATGTGTAGAGCTTTTTGCTTATCTAGCTGTAAATCAATTCTTGTCTTCCCAAAGTTTGCAAAGTTCATGCTACTACAAATATGAGCTTTTGATTTGTCGTATTCTAGGACTGCCGTTTGACCACACATTAGTTTCGCGGCTAAATAACAAACATGGCCAGCAAAATAGTTTAGACAGTTTAGAAGTACCACACAACCAATTCCACTTACCATATGATGTTGAAGTGAAATGGCGTGTGTACTCTCGCTGTTTTTCTTTTACGTCCATGGACAAATTTAACTCAGGAGTTGGTCTTTCCATTTTCACAATTTCAACTTTCTCGTTGTTATGTACGACGGTTAAAAGGCACTTTTAATAAACCTTCTATTACACAGTCATTTTCAACACAAACCTCTCCAGAAACTTGTTCTGCCATATTTTTCACAATATCACTTAATTGGGAAATTAAAAACTTAATAATTCACAATTAATATAACTCTTAGACACTCGAACAAATCACAGATTTAAAATAATGCACTGCAAGAACACAATCACATTCAATTGCTAGCGTACTAAGCGTATTGCTGCTTCGCGCCTGCGAAGAAACCGATCACGAGAGCGGCAACTCACCCACCTACACTGCACGATGGTAACGAAAGGGAGCGGGGGGGACGGGCAGTTGTGCGACGGAACAGCGTGCGCGGTACGGTCACAGGCTACCTCACGTAGCAAGCGGTTTCTCCAGCGATGCCTTCTTGACAACTTGTTTCTTTTCGAGAGCAGAGAGCGCATATAAATCTAACAATTACTTTAATTTTAATTACTATGGTAAAACTAATAATACAAAATTATTAAATTATGTTATATTATAAACTTTTTCTTTTGTAATTTCCTTGGGCTACCGCCGGTAGCCCCGGTAGTCCGCAAAATATGCCCCTGCATGAGATGAGCCTGGTCACCTAGCCACAATGTCTCGAATCAACAAAGAAGAATCAGACACAGTTTGCACATTAATTGAAAAAAAATTCCTTGCGATTTCTGAAGATTTCTGCATCTCCTCCACCTGGTGATCGTATTTTCACATGTGTTCAGTCAATTGCACTTATATAGTTAGGAAAACGCCAAATCGTATAAAATCCGTACTTAACCCTTGCCGTTCCTTTAGGTGTTGTTGGCATGTAGACATAACGCTGTGACAAATGTCCTATAGCTGTAGAAACCTTTGCAAGGACTGAGAGAACAGAGACTGGAATTAGAGTATAGAGAGTGGACTGAGAGGACAGAGAATGATCTGAGAGTACAGAGAGTGAACTGAGAGAAGATAGTGGACTGAGAGGGATGACAGTGGACTGAGAGGACAGAGAGGAGCTTGGGAGGATAGATAGAGCACTGTGGGATAGGGAGTAAGCTAAGAGAACAGAGGGAACAGAGACTGAACTGAGTGACAAGAAGGTGGAGAGGCGAGGATGGTGAGTAGACTGAGAGGACAAAGAGTAGACGGAGGGGACAGAGAGTAGACTGAGAGGAAAGGAAGTGGACTGAGAGGACAGAAAGTGGACAGAGATTACAGAGAGTGAATTGAGAGTACAGAGAGTAGACTGAGGGGCAGAGAATGGAATGAAGGGACAGAGTGGACGGAGACGACAGGGAGAGGACTCAGACAACAGTGTGTAGCCTGAGAGGATAGGGAGTGGACTGAGAGGATAGGGAATGGACAAGAGTAGTGGGAATGAGCTAAGAGAACAGAGAGTGAACTGAGAGAAAAGAGAGTGGACACAGAGAATGTCGAGTACATTGAGAGAACAGAGAGTGGACTGAGAGTACAGAGAAGGGGCAGAGATTACAGAGAGTGAATTGAGAGTACATTGTGTGGATTGAAAGGACGGAAAGTGATACAAAGAAAACTGAGAGGATGGAGTGGGCTGAGGAGAAAAAGAGTGAACTGAGAAGACGCAGATTGGACCGAGAGGAGAGAGAGAGATAGAGAGAGAGAGGACTGAGGTAATAGAAAAGGGAAAGGAAACAGAGTGGACCGATATCAAGGAGAGAGTACCGATACTGAAATTACAGTGAGTGAGCACAGAGAGGACTCAGAGGAAAGAATTCTGACTAGCAGTTTCCCCAGTTCACTCTCAGTCTTCTCTCTATCCTCCCAGTCCACTCTCTGTCCTCTCAGTTCACTACTCTCCGTACACTCAATCCACTCTCAGTTTTTCACCCCACTTTGTTCTCTCAGTCCATTCTCTGTCCTCTCAGTTCACTCTCTGTACACTCAATCCACTCTCAGTTTTTCACCCCACTCTGTTCTCTCAGTCCACTCTCTGTCACCTCAGTCTACTCCCTGTCCCTTCCCTGTTCTCTCAGATCACTCTCTGTTCACTCTATGTCCTATCAGTCCACTCTTTATCTTCTCAGTCCATTCTCTGTCCTCTCAGTCCACTCTCTGTCTTCACTCGTCCTCTGAGTCCACACTCTGTGCTCTCAGTACACTCTCTGTTCTCTCAGTCAACTCTATCCTCTCTGTCCACTCTAGTTCACTCTCTGGTCCCTCTCTTTTCTTTTAGTTCCCTCGCTATCCTCACAGTGCTCCATCTATCCTCTCAGTCTACTCTCTTTCCTCTCAGACCACTTTCTGTTCTCCCAGTCCACTGCCTATCATTTCATTCCACTCTCTGTAGGCCTACTCACAGTCCACTTTCTGTACTCTCAGTCCACTCTCTGTACACTCAGTTCACTCTGTCATTTTTGTGCCTTCTCTGCCCTCTGCCTTCCCTCTGTCCACTCTGTCTCGTCTCAAAGTTCAGTTCATGAAGGAAAAAGAAGAGTGAGAATAAAACAATGACTGAGAAGACAGTGACGACTGAAATTTAGCGGAAGGGGTTCAATATGTAAGGTTTTTTTAGATTTAGATTTTCCAGCAAATCCTTCATACCCACATTAATGAATTTTAATTTTAAGGGGCTCGAACTAAGGAGATAACACGCTCACTAGGTTCAAACTACAGTCCGATATTAAACGGAGGGGTTTCATTATGTATACAAGTTTAGATTTTTCCTGCAATTCTTTATTCCTACAGTAAGCAATTCTACATTTTCAGGGCTCGAACTCAGGAACTAATTCGGTCATTGGTTTAAAACTACAGACTGTAATATAGCGGAAGATTTGGATTGTGTATACACGTTTTTAGTTTTACCTGAAATGTTTTATTCCTTTAATAAAAAATTATAAGTTTTCGGGGCTCAAACCCAGGAAATAATGTCGTCACTGGGTCCAAACTACAGACTGTAATTTGGCGGAAGTCGAGCAGTGTGTATACAAGTTTTTAGATTTTTCCTGAATATTTTTATGCCTCAAATAATCAATTATAGCCTACACTTTCGGTATTCGAACTCAGGAAATATTGCCGTCACTTTGTCCAAACAAGAGATTGTAATTTGACGGAAGATGTGCATTGTCTGTACAAGTTTTTAGATTTTTCCTGTCTCTAATAAAGAATTATAAATTTTCGGAGCTCAAACCCAGGATATAATGCCGTCACTGAATCCAAACTACAGACTGTAATTCCGCGGAAGTGGAACATTGCGTATACATGTTTTTTGACTTTTTCTGTAAGTTTTAATACCTATAATGATGAATTATGTATTTTCGGGGCTTGAATTCGGCCTTTTATATATATTGATATAATTTATTAATAGTTCAAAAGTACATAAACTTAATCTTAAAACTGATACATTCACAAATAATGATAATACACATTATTTACACAATTTAATAACAAATTTTCTATCATATAATTATTCAACTTATGTTGGTTTAACTTACACTTACTTCTGGTTTTAATGCAAGTTTTCACCCTATCGCATTTATTTTTTACATATTCAAAACTTGTTTACATGCTAAGATAGAAATTCTCATTTTTTTCTATAATATCGCATTTATTTTTTACATATTCAAAACTTGTTTACATGCTAAGATAGAAATTCTCATTTTTTTCTATAATAAACAAGTGTATATAAATCGTCCTTGCTGCTATATTCATCTAATTATCTTTTACCACAGTCATATTTATATTTAAATTTCAGTTCCTCGTTTACACAATACTTAACTATTTCATGTAATAAATATCGCATAGAGGTTAGCAGATGCAGACAATATGTGAACAAACAGAATAGCTGAATCAGAACATTCTATGTGAATATGTAGGGCAGTGTCTAACCTCGTGCTTACGCTTGTCAGCAAAATCCTCGACGTAACCTTATTACAGCTGTCAGCTTACTTGTTTAAACACATTATTTGTCAAACTAATTACATGATAACATAAATTCCACTTTAATCAATTCAATCGCATGCACTCATTTACATTCATTGCTATTCTAATACATTTATAACTTAGTACCATGCTGTCAAATTAAAGAATAATATTTACCAATTTATAACGTCTTAATCTTTTTATCACTTTTATCATCTATAATAATTTACACCGTTATTACTTAATAAATTCATAAAAGTATTATTTTCAATTTTATTTATTAAAACTTCGACACTAATAAATATTATTTATTTTTTTAAAATATGTCTACCATTCTTACTTAATTAATTATTAATTTTTCTAATAGCAGGAAAGTTTATTCGTTGTTGCTGCCTATCTCTTAGCGAGTAAATTCTTTCATTAACTATATCCTTATTCGAATTAGATTGTTCATATCTATTTCTATTAAAGTTCCTATGTGTCATTTTACCTCTGAGCAAATGATCGTCACCTGCAACGACCTCATCGTGTGATCCAGCAACGCTTCTCCTTACAGTAGACGTTTCACTTCCTCTCAAGCACCACGAACTTCCACCAGACTGTGTCACCAGATCTTCACTTGCGCTGAACTCATTAGTTGCTCCAAAACCGCTCCTTCTTGCTATACATCCACTCGAGCTCCTCGGACTACCCTCCCTGGTAGCCTGTGGTACACTTCCCATAACAGCATCCTCTCTAGCTCCTGTAACTTCTTCCAAACTAGGTTTTCCTTCTCCACTCTTGTTTCGTCTGTCGGGATTTCTGTTAACATCGTTCTCAGTTTTGTCTAAGTCGCTTATTAAACTCCTTCACTCCTGTAAGCCCATCCATTCTCCAATTTGTTCTTTCAGATTGCTGAAGCCTATCAGTAGCATTACTTATCTGCTCGGTTCTCTCTACGCTTCTAGATTTTCTACTTCGTGACCCACTTCTTCTTCTGTTTGCGTTATGTGGAGAGGATGATCTATTTCTATCTGTCGCCATTTTCGTATTTCTATTATTTTTGCAGCTGCTCAATACATCCTCAATCTTTTTATCTTTGAGGAATTCTAGGTCGACTATATTCCCATTTATCTTTATTTTATCATTCACTAAGCTTGCTTTAAAGCCTTTAAAGCGGGCTTCTTTTAATAATGGTACTAATTTCTTTCGTTTCTCTCTTATTTCTTTCGAGAAGTCATTCTCGATGTAAATCTTAGATCCTTTAAGTTGATTCGTGTTAGCCATAATGTGTTCTTTGATGAAATAACTGTTTAATTTCACGACAATAATTGCTTATAGAGTTGGGAGAGGAAAGAATAGACCAATTATTGGTCTATTCTTTCCTCTCCCAACTCTATAAGCATTATTTATTGCGCTTACGTCCCAGTTAAGTCTGAAAAATTTAGTTAATAAGTCTAACACAACGAAACAAGTGTCACTTCCTTTTTCATAATTTTCCTCTTCCACACCATAGAAAACAATGTTATTTCTTCTGCTTTCAATTTCCCATCTTTTCACTATTGCTTTTAACACCACCTGCTCTTGAATGACCCCTTTTAACTTGTTTTCCACTTCATTATACCTATTAACTAGTGTATCTAAGTCATTTGAAACTTTATTTAGTAGAACACTTGCTTTCTGTCTGTCTTCTCTCGTTTCTTTCATATAGTTTATCCATTCTCTTTGAAACACTTCATCACTGTTATCTCTTCCTTCCCTAGAGCCAGGCCCGGGGTTTAACTCCACATTTCCAATAATTAAGAGGATTGATAAAACAGCCGCGGTCAGAAATATATTGAAACTATCTATCACTACAGCATTTTCACATTTTGTATGCCTGTGGTAATGCCCTGCATTATAGCCTCCGATCCGCGCTCTGTAGGAAACTAGATCGTCACCCATAACTTCTTCCACACGCTAACCTACTTATAGACACTGTTTACCACACGACCGCTCTCTACGACTGCACTTTGTGAACTGACGAATTCGGCCTTAATTGGTTCCTATGTTGGCGGTTCCATAGATGAACCGATCCTACCTACTACAAACATAATCTTTGTAATAAGACAGCAGTATTTTACACTCTTTGCGCGTCTTGTACTCTCTGCTCGACTTGCATTAGGTTTTTATCGAGAGGAAGATTATAACAATTTTCGTTACAGTGGAGGCAGATGAGTTAAGGTTGGTAGCGCAAAAAGCGCTAGAAATATGTTGGCACTCCTTCAGATGTTACAGCATAGCGAGACAAATACTGCAGTTGAGCCGTATTTTCCATAGTCTTTTTCATCTCTCATTTCTTCTCATACTCCTAGTTCCACCTCCTGCTTGTTTATCTGCTTCTTCTCCTTCGTATCTTCTCTTTCTCTTTCTTCTCCTATTTCTTCCTGTCCTCCTGCTTCTGTTACTTTAAACTTTAATCTCCTATTTATCCTTTTTTTGGTCATATTTCTCTGTTTCATTATTCTACTATTTCTCCTTCTATTCTTCAGTTCTCTGTATTATTCTCATTTCTCCTTCTTCTAGAATTCCTCTTCCTGCTTCTCCTATTTTTCTTTTGTTTCTTCTGTGTCTTCTTCTTCTTCTTCTTCTTCTTCTTCTCCTTCTTCTTCTTCTTCTTCCTTTTTTCATTGCTTCTATTTCTTAATATTAGTACTATCTTTTATACTTTTCCTTTCCCTCCTTGTACTATTAATCCTGTTCCATTTTGCATATTTCTTCTTTCCTCTTTATTTACAATCTCTATTTTGTTCTATTTTTTTCTTCTCCACTTTATACTTATTCTGATCTCCTTTTATAATAATTAATAACTTTATTATACTTTTTTATTTCTCTTTCTCTTCCTACATTTTCCTTCTGCTCATGTATTAAATGTTTCTTTCTTTTCGCCTTTCTTCTTTAATATTTTATCCTCCTTTCTTTATCTTGTATACATCTTTTCTTTCTTTCTTTCTTTCTTTCTTTCTTTCTCTCTTTTCGTTCTTTCTTTTAAGAATACAGCTGCTTTCGACGTGATAGCACACATTAATGTTGTGCGGTGGTTCGTGTCATGTCATCACTCATCCTTATCCACATTAATACTACGTTACTTCACGAAGCTATACGGGGTTTTATAATAAAATTCAGATACATTCTTTCTTTCTTTCTTTCTTACTCCTATTTTGTTTCCATTCCAAGTTGGCCTAACTTGTCATACATGAAGTCCGTAGTCGTACTGCTCACATGTGCGGCATATGTCACAAGAATATAGCTGCTTACGACGCGATAGCACACATTATCGTCGCGCGACGATTCGTGTTACGACTCATGAGTCACATCACTATCCACATCAACACTATGTCCCTTCACGAAGCTATAAGAGGTTTTCATAATCAAATTCAGTTAAGTGGGGTCGCTGTAGTTGTGCGTGGAACTCGAACTCCTGTACATTTTTATATACAACAAAGACGTCATTACAAGCGAATGTTACACTTTTAATAGAATAGACAGATACTTGTAACTTAGGTCTACTCTAAAGTGAATTATATCACATCGAAATATTGTCATAATTCTAATGTACAGACGTGGACAAATTATTAGACTAAATTAATTATATGTGCAACGAAGCAACATTTATCGGTAGAAATAGTGAACAAAATGTATTTTGCAGAGATATAATGAACAGAAAATTGAGTCTTGAGGTTACTAATGTTTTGTAAACATTCCCTTATTCTTTATTAACACGTTGATTTTGTCAGGGATGCTGGAAACCAAAGTTTGACACTTTCTTTGAATATAAGAATCATTTAGCCAGATATCAGACAGTGCTTAAATGAGTCCATGTTTTGTTGTAAGCTTCTTTTTGTTCACTTTCTTCTTCAGTATAGATCACAGATTTTCAATTTCGTTCATGTCCGGTCTTCTTGCAGGCCATGGGAGAAAACCTTCTGCAGTATATAATTAAAACACCAGTAGTACCAACATAGCCAGAAAAAATATACTTAACCATTGGAAAAATATGCCAGAAAATGTAAACAATCATATTTACAACAATAGAGACTCTGTGAATTGTACTGATAGTTGATATGACGAATTATATTATGTTTCCAAGAAAACGTTTTAATCTAATAATTTGTCCACGTCTGTATTTCTGTCTAATGTGTCGTCTTTCTATGTCGTAGAATTAAATATAAAATCCTGAACCACACGAGCGGGTTTTTTTTTATGAATGAAATCGATGTAGGAGTACCTTCTCCAGTGGGACTGCCGCTTTCGTATTCGCAATAAAATAAATCTTGGTATATAATGGGGGCTTCAAAGGCTGAAATCGAAAACAGATGGACCGCCAGATGGAGAAAAGAAGGACAAGAAATAGGAATTGAAAAAATATATAAAATAAAACAAAATGGAAAAGAAACTATAAACAATATAAATACTGGAAATGAAAGAGACAAAGAAAGAACTAAAGAGAGGGAGAAGGAAATAAATAAATAAACAAAGAAGCAAAGGAAGAAAGAAAAGATTAGATAGGCCTAAGAGGAAGGTAAAGAAGAATAGAAAAGAAAAAGTGGTAGAAACGAAAACAGGAGAAAGGAAAAGATAAGGAGAAAGAGGAAAAAGAAAGAAAACGAACAAAGAAAGAAAAAATGAAAAGGAAAAGTAAAAGAGTACGAAATAAAAAATTAAAACTGAAAATGCGGGAATAAGAAGAAAGTAAACAAAAGGAAACAGAAAGAAAAGAAACGGTGGAAAAGATAATGTTTCTCGACATAATGCATTTGCTAACCAGGAACTTTATTATATCAGAGTAAGTAAAACAAAAAACAACGGTCCAATAACAAACTAAAATATAACTGAGGAAAAAATGTAAGAATTGACTCTTATGTGAAAATATTAAATTCATATGTTCTGTTAGAGCATACAGCTATTTAAGTGAAAGCTCAACATCAGCAAGTTATAGACCTTAATTTGGGTAGATGGACTAAAGCCCGGTTCAGACGGTGTGTGTTTCTGTGACGGATTCCAAGGTGGCTGCGCATATGGGTAGCCTGCGGGGTCACTCGCCGGAAGTAATGCGCTCTGGTGGCTCCGTGGATGGCTGGCTTGCTGGATTTCGAGGGTAGGTTCCTTGCTATTTTTCGTGATGGTTTGCAGGCTGGAAACCAAAGATGATCATATAATATCACCACTGAAACCATGTCGCCATGTTCGTTGTTTTTCAACTAAACCTGTTTTTTCTATATTCTTTAGTTTCTAAGAAACAACAATTTAATATCGGACTTTAGCTCTTTTGCACTTGTGGCTTAATTACTTTATTACAACATTTACTACTGTTAATGTAGGACTTTAGTTGTTTTTCACTCACGGTTTAGTTTTTTTTTTTGACCATGAGTGTTGGCAACAGATGAAGCAGAAGATGATTTTCCAATTTCAACTGTGAAAAGAGCCAGCTCCGTGTGAACAACTACCATCACCGTAGGCAACACGGGAGCCAGCCAGTGACCACACAGGCTACCCATCCGCGCAGCCACCTTGGAATCCATCACAGAAACACGCACCGTCTGAACTAGGCTTAAGATATGATTACCGACAAAGAGATATGAATCTCAGTCATCGTTGAAATTTCTTTATTGGAGCTCTATGTTATTGCCAGTATATGAGTATTTCCTTTGTCTGTGTCTTCGTATTCAGACCAAGAGGAGTAGAAATAGAAGAGAGGGGGTCAATCGTATCTATTCCCTGTTAATCGCTGTTAATTCTATGGCACTGCCACGATGAGCGCTAACATCGCCTCTTACCAACATTCCGTCACTGATTTTTAGACTCCTGGAAATGGAGAATGAACTTGCGTGCTCTTGGTTTAAGTTGTTAGTCCTGGAACAATTTCTTGCCGTATTTCAAGAACTGAAGAAGAAGACATATTGAATTTTCTTGCCTAGGCGAGGGAAGGATGGCCGGACGAATTAAATGCGCATATCCGTACTGCGGAAGTAAGAAGAGTAGTCACCACTCGAAATGTTTCTTCAAAATACCTGGGATAGTGAGAGGTGAGTTTTCATTTACAATATATAGCAATATTATCACTTATAACTAATTTGATATACATGTAAATTTTGCTAGCCACGTGCATCATTTTAAATTATATAGGTTAGGTTATCAGATATTAATTCATACACACATATACAGAATTTGTAACATCTGGTTACATATTAACAGACTTTTATTATTATTTCTATTGATAGAAAATATATATATATATATATATATATATATATATATATATATATATATATATATAGAAGATGCATTTTTTGTTTTTATTTTCGAAGCTTTTTATACAGTGCAGGAGAAACTTTGCTGTTTTGTGCACCACACACGGGAGAAAAAAAGTTATTTCAAACACTGAATATAACCAATAAAATTGCAGCAAACCACGTCGTGTCGTGTGCAGCTTGGTACCGGAGTTTCAATATTCCAATAGAAAAAAATAGAGTAATAGACCCTTTCCTTGAATATTCCCCACGTGGTATTATTACTTGAGACCTTTACATATTTATGACATTTATTATAAAAATAATAGTAATATTTATAATAATAAATTGCAATAATAATAATAATAATAATAATAATAATAATAATAATAATAATACAAGTCTATTTATGATATAATTAAATGTTATATAGGGTATACTGTATATGTGTATGAAATTACCGTAAGCACAGGAACGTGACTTCGTGGCACTTTATAAAATCACTCTAATAGCCTATAAAGTGAAAGGGAACAGCTGCAGTGAGCTATGATGTTGTAGCTTATACTTAAACCATTTTATAACATATTTTATCCACCTATATTTTATTTTATTTTTTGTTTCGCCTACATTGTATTTTTACAAATGTTGTCTTTAAATACGAATTTTTTCCTGGACCAAAATTAGGCCTACAATAGAAATGATGAGATAATTAGTATTTTAACGTGAAGCTGACTGGAGGAGTTTATTTTAATTTTTCTTGGTTCTCAAAGTGATTTTATTAAGTGCCATGAAATGGTTTTCCTGTGCTCATAATTTATATTTATTTTACACTTTATTTCAATTTTTTTCAGATGCAAGGCATGCCTAGAAGCATTGGGCATATAAGATCTGATGGTTAAAGAGCCCAACAAACTGCACAACAGCTTTCGGGAGCCATACCTTGCAAAGTTGAAGCTATCTCCAATGGTCAAGGTAACTTACTTAAGTAACTGCAAGCCTTTTATATTATGCAATTTCAGTGCTTCTATACCTATAAATTCTGTCGTAATTGCAAATTGTGAATGAATAGGCCTACATAAAGAAAAGCCATTCACACAAATAGTGAAGTATCAGGCTAAGTAGATCCCATAATTAAAGCTTTGGGGCGAATAATGGTCTGTATTGCAATCTGCTAACTGGGCAGGAGGAACGAAAATGTTACATCGTCATTCCACTCATAAATAATTTACTATTGGACGGGCAACATACACCGTTATTCCATCAATATGTTTTGTACACTAAGCAAAGTATAGATTGTATGTTACTGAAAGTCATATTACACATCGGAGAAGTTTATGACATTATGAACAGAATAATAATGAAGACAATGACAAACAGTTTTTAAATGTTGACTATAAGAGAGTAACACATTTTAAACAGTTCCTTTCTGACATCAAGAGCAAGCTGTGAGCACATCTTGAAAGAATTTCCGCAAATCTGTTCCTGAAACGAAATAACTTGATGACATTCTAAGATAAAGTATAATGGCATAAATTGTAACATAAACCATTATTCGGCCCAACGCTTCAATTGTAACCTCTATCCTTGGTGGTACAGGACTACTTACTCTTGCTGTCAGTTCATAATTGTAACCTTTTGGTTGTTTTATTTTGTACGGGAAGAAACAGAGGACCCCCGCCAGAGAGGCTGGTGACCCCCCAAGAGAGGAGAGGCAGTGAGAAGAGGCTGGGGAGCCCCCAAGAATGCAAACCACGGCCACACCGATAGTAACACTGAAGAGGAGGAAAATTTTCAGTCTTCGAGTACAACTGCATCATCTGAGAGGAAGAGTCCTCAAGACCACACAGAGAGATCTGAAGATTGACATTGCCCTTGCAACTTTAAGGAAGAAGGTTCCTGGGCCATTATATGAATTGGTAAAAAATTGTGTCTTCTCAAATGCAAGGTATGTACAGAGAGTTCGGTGGTCACCGGAATTGAAAGCAAAGGCTCTTAATATTTATTTACAGAGCCCAAGTGCCTATAGAATGATTAGGAAGTTATTAAATTTCCCTTCTAAGACTACATTGCTTAGAGTTTTGCGAAAGTATACCACTGATGTTGGTTTTAGTGACAAATTATTCGACATACTAGGGAATGCCTGTAGTAAGATGACTCACACTGACAAAGTAGGTTGCCTTATGTGGGATGAAATATCTTTAAAAGCAGTGTTGACAAGCAATAAATGTCTGCAGCAACTAAATGGCTTAATGTCCGTGTTGCACTGTTGAACATATACCAGGAGTAGCAGAATTTGCTAAGAAGTAATTCATTACCTGCTTGTAATAAAGACATAGACCACTCACCATAGACACAAGCATCTGATTTGCAGGTTTACCTGACAAGTGTTTTTCAAATCCTTGAAACCCATCAACAAAATCATCATTATTGTTACAAGCCAAGCTGATTTTAGTGGTATTTCATCGCATATGAGACAGCACAGCTCATCTATGTCACTCATTTTGTCACAAGCATATTTTAGCTTATCCAGTATTTTCTCACAAAACCCAACATCATTTGTATATAAGGCAAACTTTCGTAGAAGAGTGGCTTTACAAGGAATACTCAATAATTTTCTAACAATTCTGTTTCACTTGTACTGTGTAAGTAGATATTAAGGACTTTACATTTGAATTCTGTTAACCAGGGACATTCCTGTACAAATCATGAACCAGAGGATTGTCTGCAGGATTGTATATGTAAAATAATATTAACATTACTTTTCAAATACAACTTTATCTTCGCTGGCACTCTTCTTCATGTCAACGAGAACTGCAGATGTGAGAAGTTTTGCACCTAATGTGCTTGTGAAACTGGATGCAGAAAAGTGATGTGCACATTTACTGATACTGTGGTATTGTGGCCAAATGAGTATGTTTTCTTTGTGTATTTTTGATTTAAGATTTTGCATGTTTAATTTTAGTTGCTATTTATTGCTATTTTGTATTGTTCTTGTATTTTTGTTACATTATGTTTCTTGTTATGATTTGGTATTTCTCAAACAAAAGGAACCTAAATTAACTACAATACGAAGTAACTCAAGGCAATAATAATTTTTTTTTCTTGAAATAACATCATAATATCAAACACAGGACCGATGTTGTTGGCATATTTCAACAAAGCCTGTGAAATGTACTGTAGACTCTATTTACCATAATCGCAATGTTGGAACATAAAGTTATTGTATTCTGCACTAGCATTTAGAATATTTTCATATTAAATGACAAATTATGCCATTGAGGAAATAAATACAGTAGTAGGTGCTACATATACGTTGGAATTCTTAAACCTGTACAACTTAACTGAAATCAACAAATGCTGAGTTTTTGGCAATAAACCCATTAACTTTCTTACTCTACTCTCTAATATTCCCCACAGGCAGCTTAAAATTTCATGTTGAAGTTTACGGACAAACTGGCATAATGTCATTAAATATTAATTTTTATTGTTTTAATTTTATGTTTATCATGTACTGAGTATGATTTTATTTCTTCAGTTTGTTATATTTGTGTTTTTCAGAGAAATGGAACTTAAATTAACTAACTACAACACTAATGTTCGTAATGTTTGAACACAAAGTTACACTAGTGAATACAATATTTTCCAATATTCCCCACATATAGTCCAAAATGTAATGTAGAAGTTCATGAACAAACTGACATAATGTCATTAAGTGTTAATCTTAAAAAAAATATTTGTGCATGATTGCCTTCAATATAACCAGAAGACTTTACACATTATAGCTACTTATTTGGAGACAATAAGAACACAGCATTGTAGACTCCAATTTCTACTAAGGGTGATTTGAAATTATTTTCCTTACAACACAATAATAACTAATGGTAGCATATCTGAAAATATCAGAAAATTAAGCGGTTAGCTGACTTCAAAGAGCAGAGATTACTTCATTAATAAATATGTAGAGTGTTAAGAATGTTTAGGTATGATTTTTTTCTTTGTGTAACATTTACTACTATGTTGTAATATTATATATATATATATATATATATATATATATATATATATATATATATAGTACCTATCGTGAGCTCACGATCTTTTCTCTATTACAGTAAAATATCAAACAGTTAATTTCAATAAAGATCTTTGTGTTTATGTACAAAATGAAATATTGTTAATAAATAAATCTGATACATTCCAACATAACAGATTTGCTTGGTCATGTCTAAATCATTTCCAATTTCACAGTCCATTTCCTACCTCTACTACTCTACTTCATGAGATATCTCGTTCTGAAAACACTTATGGTATTGTAATTTACAAAAAAAGGTTTCTGGCTAAAGATCTTAAAAAAAAAAAAAAAAAAAATAAGGTTTCTGGCTAAAAAAAAAAAAAAAAAAAAAAGGAATTGTAATAGGGGTGGTTACATTTCAAACATTCATGTTAATATGAATGTAACGGGGATGTGCAAAGAAGTATTTTGAAATTCCCGCTATTTCCGGTGCAGGAAGTCGTTTGAAAATACCGCCATTTTTGTGCATGTGGCGCTCCACTGCTGGTAAAAAGAAGCTTCTTGACAGATTACACTTAATCCGCCTCTTGAGCCCCTCTCTTCTATTTCTACTCCTCTTTATTCAGACCTAGCAATAAGCGTACAACGTAGTCTGTGTTGAAATCGCGTTCAGACGTGTGTCACGAACTATGTTGCTCAATCGTAATTGTATAATTTCTATAACCGGTTCACAGCTTGCTTCAAAATTAACAGAGAAAAATGTAACAAGAACAAAGCCAGAATACATAGTATTTTATGTAGAGTTTAAAATTATTGAGGAAAAACTATAGAATTGCCTTAGTCCTAGAGTTATAAAGCTGCGGCATACCAGGGGCGTATTTTGCGCCGGTAGCCCAAGGAAATTACAAAAGAAAAAGTTTATAATATAACATAAAGTAATAATTTTGTGTTATTAGTTTTACCATAGTAATGAAAATTAAAGTAATTGTTAGATTTATATGCGCTCTCTGCTCTCGAAAAGAAACAAGTTGTCAAGGCGGCATCGCTGGAGAAACCGCTTGCTACGTGAGGTAGCCTGTGACCGTACCGCGCACGCTGTTCCGTCGCACAACTGCTCGTCCCCCCCGCTCCCTTTCGTTACCATCGTGCAGTGTAGGCGGGTGAGTTGCCACTCTCGTGATCGGTTTCTTCGCAGGCGCGAAGCAGCAATACGCTTAGTACGCTAGCAATTGAATGTGATTGTGTTCTTGCAGTGCATTATTTTAAATCTGTGATTTGTTCGAGTGTCTAAGAGTTATATTAATTGTGAATTATTAAGTTTTTAATTTCCCAATTAAGTGATATTGTGAAAAATATGGCAGAACAAGTTTCTGGAGAGGTTTGTGTTGAAAATGACTGTGTAATAGAAGGTTTATTAAAAGTGCCTTTTAACCGTCGTACATAACAACGAGAAAGTTGAAATTGTGAAAATGGAAAGACCAACTCCTGAGTTAAATTTGTCCATGGACGTAAAAGAAAAACAGCGAGAGTACACACGCCATTTCACTTCAACATCATATGGTAAGTGGAATTGGTTGTGTGGTACTTCTAAACTGTCTAAACTATTTTGCTGGCCATGTTTGTTATTTAGCCGCGAAACTAATGTGTGGTCAAAAGAGGGGTTTTCTAATATGAACTCCCTTCGAACGGCAGTCCTAGAATACGACAAATCAAAAGCTCATATTTGTAGTAACATGAACTTTGCAAACTTTGGGAAGACAAGAATTGATTTACAGCTAGATAAGCAAAAAGCTCTACACATCAACCAACACAATGCTCTTGTGAAAAAAAAAATCGGGAGATTTTACTGCGTCTTATTAACGCAGTCTGCTTTCTAGGAAAACAAGAATTGGCTTTTCGGGGCCATAACGAGAGTGTGGAATCAGACAATATAGCAAATTATATTGAATATTTAAGTTCCTTGAGTGAATTTGACCATTTAGTGGCCAATCATCTTGAGAGTTCAACAATATTTCGTGGTACTTCTCTCGCAATTCAGAATGACTTAATATTTGCTATAAGTGGGGTTATGATAAAGAACATAAAACCTTTTGTGGCCATTGTTGTTGATGAAACAAGTTACTGCTCTAATCAGAGTCAATTGTCCACTGTTTTAAGATACGTCGACAGTACTGCCAATGTTCAAGAACGGTTTATAGGATTCACAAATGTCAGTTCGGACAAAACTGCTGCTGCTTTGTTTCAGCATGTGGAAGGTGTTATAGCAGAATACAATGTCGGCAATAAGTTAATTGCACAGAAATACGATGGTGCTTCAGTTATGGCGGGAAATATTAATAGCTTAAAAACAAAAGTTCAAGAAAAGTATCCTCAAGCACTATTTGTCCATTGTTACAGCCATGTTCTCAATTTAGTTTTGCAACAAACTACTTCATCCATTCCAGAATGCCGCATTTTTTTCAAAACACTGTCGGGTTTAGCTGCATTTTTCTCATCATCTCCTAAAAGATCAGAAAACTCAAGGAATTTATGAACAAGAAACTCCCAAAAGTAGCACCAACTAGATTGAATTTTACATCTCGGCTTGTAAATACAGTAAAGGAATACAGAGAAAAACGGACTGCTTTCTTTAAAATATCATTTGTAATGACTCTGAAGAAAACTGGGATGATGCTGTAAATGTGCGGGCTCAAGGATATTTGAATTTTTTCACACAGTTTCAGAAGAAAAGGAGATGATGAATTGAAATACAGGCAGCTGTACTACAGCATACTAGATCGTATGCACATGGAAATTACTGACAGATTTTCTGATTATGGAAAGCTTCAGTTCACACATCTTCTAGATTCTCAAAAATTTTCTGCTTCACTAAACAAATTATTTCAGTCCTGTAACAGTCACTTTGATCAAGTACGTTTGAAAAATGAATTAAGTGTAATATATTCAGCAGAAGTCTTTGATTTTTCGAACAAACCTATCCATGAAATATTATCTGCCATATATGAAAACCAGCTGAACCAAGTTATTCCTGAAGTCCTTAACTTGGCAACATTAATTGTGACAATACCAGCTACGTCAGCATCGGTAGAAAGAACATTTTCTGCGTTGAAGAGAATAAAATCCTACTGTAGATCAACTCATACACAAGAACGTTTATCCGGCTTGGCACTAATATCCATTGAAAAGTCAATTCTACAGAAAGTTAACAAGTGGCCCAACTGTAATTTCAAGGACGAAGTTATCAACGTATTTTCGTCCCAATCAAGACGTCTGGAATTCACATAAATATGTAAGGAATTTTATTATAGGGATTTTAAAATATATTTTGTGTAATAATAGGGTCAGTGGTAGCCCAAGCCCTTTAACCAGTATACGCCACTGCGGCACACTACCATAGAATACCAAAAATGTCTGTACAGAACACCACAGTTTTCCTAGTAGCATTCGCAGAATATAATGCAATCTTACAAGCAAACATTCTGATGGGGCAGACAAAAAAGTTATTTTTTTTTTCTTCCATCATGTTAATAATGTCAAAAGAAGTGGTTATACAAATTTTGGCCACTCGACCGCAATTACGAGGCCGTCCATAAAGTGATTTTCCCTGGGGCCGTATACAGAAAAAAAAGTACAAATGCATGGAAAGATTTATTAAAACGGATATAGCAATTGTTGCGTTTTTTGTCAACATATCCACCACTAGAATTAAGACATTTGTCATACCATGGGATCAATTGTTGTATCGCGTCGTAGAAGTCAGTCGCCTGGGATCGGAACCAACATTTGACAGCCGTCTGCACCTCTCTGTTGATCACATGATATGACAAATGTTTCAGTTCTTGTGAGGAATATGTTGAAAAATAGCTCAACAATTTCTGTGTCTGTCCCAATAAATTTTTCCAAAAAAATTGTGTTTTCTTTTTGTTAACGGCCCCTGGCGAACTTACTTGTTCGGCCCTCATAATTGCGGTCGAGTGGTCAAAATTGGTATAAGCACTTCTTTTGACATTATTAACATGGTTAAAAAAACTTTTTTATCTGCCCCCATAAGAATGTTTGCTTGTTAGATACACCAAGGCTCTGCTAGTTACATAAACAAGAGGCGAAGTTACCTATGAACGTAATTATTAGAGTCCGTAGATTTAGCCCCGATCTGGTCCGCCACTTGGTGGAGGGGTAACATTACTTTTGTTCTTTGCTGCGCCATCCATTAGATACGTACAGTCAATCCACAACTTCCGTGGAGTCATCGGGGTAGCTCAGTCGGCTAAGGCGCTTGCCTGCCGATCCGGAGTTGCGTTCGGGCGCGGGTTCTATTCCAGCTTGGGCTGATTATCTGGTTTGAGATTTTTCCGAGGTTTTCCCCAACTTTAAGGCAAATGTCAGGTAATTTATGGCCTCATCTCGCCAAATATCATACCGCTATCACCAATTCCATCGTATAGGCACCGTGCAAGCTCCTCTGGTGGCGACTGTTGTTACTAACTGCGGGACAGCAGCGATAGAGTTGTGCTTGAAGCGTATGAATATACTTAACATCTCAGGTTAAATGATTAGAAATATGGATGATCCTAAAAAGCGGAAAGGTAACGCAAATTGCTGTATTCTTGAGTGTAGTAATGCTTATAGGAACACACCAACCGATATTGGTTTTATTCATTCCCAAAACAGAAAACTGAAGCGCAACGACGCTAATTGTGGATCCAAGCAGTACGCAGACGAAAGTAAATAAGGCTACACTGCTTGTAATCATAGTATTATTATATACTAGGCCTAATATAAAAAATAGAATGTATATAGTATTATGTTTATAAATAACCATTAAGTTAACAACGATAGGAATTTATCATTTATATTTCAAAAAGTACATCATTACTGAGTTCTTTACATATATATTATGTATACTATTAGCAACAATAAATAATAATATATTTATTTTTAAATGTATTCATATCGATATTTAATTCTTAATTTCAAGTGCTGATGGTTCACCTTAGAAACCAACACCCGCAGCAAGAATTTGCGGTATTCATTTTATTGGGAACGAAATCAGAACACCCCCAAAACTAACATACCGTTCCCAGTATTTTTTATAAAAGATTACTAGAAAAAGACTGTCTCATCTCAACTAGCTCCGGAAAGGTACGAAAGAGACGCATAAAGAAGAAGAAAAGATGAAAATTTAAGTTTTATGGAAGGCGAATGCTCAACATGTGTTATTTCGAAAAATGAAGTAGCCATACAGGCAGAAGTGAATGAAAACATTCTTAGTGATTTTGTTTTTTCTTTCACAATTGAATTGTGTGAATTGTCTACTCAAGTGTCTATTCCATTACATGCCGAACTGAAGTCACATAAGAAATGTTATGACAAACGTTCAGAAACAGATGATATGTGTAATGAAATGCAAGGTTTCCGAAATTATTCTACAATAAAATATGAGACAGAACTACCAAACTTAATGGGAGTGTCATTTGTGGTTTCGAATATATTGTTAAAATTGCTGCCAATTGAAACACAATCATACCCGTAGAATCATAATAAGAAATATGTCCAATTCTATAATTTAATCCAAAAATAGCTACCATAGATAGTCGAAACGCCCCAAGCTGTAGACCATACACAGGGCCGCCGAGAAGGGGGGGGCAAAGGGGGCAAGTGCATATGGGCCCGTGATCAGTAAGGTCCCGTCAGATTAAGTGAGTCTGATTACTTTTAATTATCACGAATAATTATTCACAGATACATACCGGTACTATAAAATTTTGTAAGAACATTTGTTACATGAATCTGACATATTAACCAACAACAGTAGAATTAATACAAGTTACCACTTCAGCATGTAAATGTTTAACTTTTATATAATAGAATATCGGTTTCCCAAGCTAACAATAATTGATACGATACTTGAGGCCTCCGGGATTTGCCTGAAATATATTCCTGTCGTACCGAACACGTTCAATTGGCTTGTCCTCTTAATTACCAACCCCTGCCGGCTCACCGCAATATGCTAGTGGACTCTCCCAAATCCAAGCCGGAGGATTACGTTTCCTTTTCAGTAGGGCCTACATAGTATGTTTCGTGACGAAACTTTCGTCTTTTCGTTGTCGTTTTTCTAGTAAATTCTGTTCATTAGTGTTACCAGTGGACAATGGACAAATACAAGTCGGGAGCTGAGAAGCGCAAGGAGAGACAGAAATATTGGAAGATATTAAGAAAGGGAGTAGAACTTTGTTTGACGTTGGTGTGAAATTGAGCGATCTTGGAAAACTAAAAAGTAGTAGATAAATTGTGTCATTGAATGTGTTGTTCGAAAACAAGAGCCTTTCCAAAAACAGTATTACAGTATTTTCGAAACTCAAGAATGGAGAATGTGTTCCCAGACTCTGGCTAGTATGGAGTGAAAGAAATCAGGGAAAATAGTACAGTGACTAATTTGTTTCACTCCACACTAGCCAGTCTCTGGGAACACATTCTTCATTCTTGAGTTTTGAAAATAATACTGGAAAGGCTCTTGTTCCGTCACTTAGAAGGTTATTAGGCAGATTGGGGGTAGTTTTTCGAAAAACATATTCAATGACACTTACAACTTGTCTCCCACTTTTTAATTTTCTAAGTCGCAAGTTGCTTGACATGACTCAGAGTTAGGAACTGGTGTGGGTAAATTTGTTTCACTTGCACATATTAACACATCATTTTTATTATTGCTTGCTTGTTCTGATTCAATACTACTATTATCAGAATTTTTTCTAGACAGTCACAACCATCAGTATTCACTTCTAAGCATGAAGTGTCTTCATTTTTGACAACCTGATGGGCTTGAGATTGGTTTATTTTCTGCACCTTCACTAGCAACGGTCAATTTCACACCAACTTCAAACAAAATGAAGGAAATAAAAATGTATTCAGAGTAACAATGTGTCAAGAAAGACTGAGTAACCTTGGCCTCCTTAGTCTGGAGAGCGAACTTGCTAGGTCTTTAAATTTTGATGATATAATTGATGATTTTGCATCAATGAAGTCGAGGTAAGTTGTTTGTTGATGTTGGCCTACAAGTCAGAAATTACAGCTGTTTAAGAATAATGTTTTCTGAAAACAAAACGAAACAAACGACAACGAAAAGACGAAAGTTTCGTCACGAAACATACTATGTAGGCCCTACTGAAAAATAAGCGTGATGAATATAATATATTGCGCTAATGTGAAGTTTTGCTAAAAGTTTTCGTTGTAACAAAAGTGTATATTTTTAGATTCGTATCTGTGTATGGGGTTATCTTTTATTTATTTTGCAAATAATAATTATTGTCAGAATAACTGGCAACTTGTAATTTTTTTAACTTTTTTTTCAACGGGGCCCGAACACAATATTGCACGGGGGCCCATAAATCCTGTCAGCGGCCCTGACCATACATACTATTTTTGCCATTTGTATTAGTGAATTTCACATCGAAAGCTTTCGAAAAATTCTGTCCAAGAGTAAGATTAGTAAAGAAAGTCGTCTACTCATATTTTCCAATTAAAATGAAAACTGGATTGTCGTATTCTGCTATGAGGGTGATGTTCGGAGTTAATCGTACAATTATAATTATAATGTATTTTTACCGACACTTTAATGTTGTTGACATCCACAATGGTTACTGTAATTTTGAGTTTTGGCCTAGCAGAGAAAGTATTCAGGAAACAATGCCTGCATTATTGAAAAATGTAGTGACAATTAATTGTTCAGAAGTGGAACAGCCACCCAATGTGGATCAGATGGTGGCCTTCAAATCTAAATGCTACCGAGGCAGATCGAGTGACACATTCATAACAACTGATTGCGGATTATTGACTTTATTAGAAGGTGGTGATGAAGTCAGGTTTTCCCGGAATAATAACAAACCTCTCCGATAAAGGGATCATTGTTGTTACTCCATTGTATCTGCATGATGGTAAATTAACAGCCGAAGAAGTCGAAACTACTTACAGTGTTGCCAGTGTTCGAATTCATGTTGAAAGGTGTATTCAGCGAATTAAAATATACAGTATGACATTTTACACAAACTATCAATTGAACTGCTTCCGCATGTTGATCTTGTTGTTTATTCAACTGTGCAAAGAGAAGTCTCAACCTCACAAGTGATACCAACAAGGCACCACTTATGAGGAAACTAGGCCAGAATATCATGGGGTAGAGTGGCCAGTTCTTTTTCCCTTCCATTGCATATATCGCCGACTAGCTACAAATTACACTAGTGAGACTTCATATGCATACAGACAATTGTTCTTCCTCTGACACATATAGTCAAGTGAGATGTACAGCCTGATAACAGATGTACATATCAGCCAGAACCTCAATCAGAGGTAGTATGTTGATGATATTGTTCATTATGTGTTGTGTTTTAGAGAATATTCAGTCGCCCATTATTTAGGAAGTATAATTAAGGCTACTTTTAGAATTACATCACATTAAAATACGTAATTTATAGAGACATTATACACACAAATATTACGCACGTCATGACATCAAATATATCAATGTTTTCGTAATATGACTGTTCACCCTCATTCAATGGTCTGAAATCTGATTTAAATGCCAAACAACTTCACTGATATTTCAGGAACTTTGTAGTTACATTTTTACACTCCTCTAGCAGTACTGAACTTTCTACTGAGTCTATAAAATAAAGGCTGGAGATTGCTGGGTTTGCAGTGAAAGACCTGCCCTTGGGCAGAACACTATGAATCAATGAACCCATTCTTACTAATATTACAACTTTTTATCGGCAGAAAGCCGCATGTAATTTCTATATCACACATGACTAGTGAATGATTGCGAGCCTGTAGTTAATTAGGAATTGAGACACTGCGCGGCATCACCAGTACGATTTCGAGACCCATGCACGGTGCCTATAATAGTACTCGTAATATGATTATTGAAGACAGTATTGATAGGCCACGTTTAGTAGCTAATTCTGAGAGTGGAGAACTGGGGCTATGGGAAGTAACCTCGCGACCTATGCGTGCGATATGCCGACCTGAGATAACATTCAGTATCATCCGTTCAAAAACATTACCGCTCCTTTGGCTGTATAGATCTTTTATTAAATCTCTGCCTCTGTGCAACGTCACAGTTGCGTTTATCGAGGAAAGAGATAGTAAAAAGTTGTAATGCTTTTTAATACTATGCTGAAAAGCATGGGATTTCTGCGAAAAAGATTACAAGATCGAAGATTCATTCGAGAACGACTGAACATTATTGACTGGCGTTGCAGGAATATCACAAAGGTTAAACGCTTTAGAGAAGAGCAAAGACAAATATTTTATCTATAAAAGACTGGAGAATACTGGGTTTGCAGTGTAAGACCTGCCCTTGGGCAGAACACTATGAATAAATGAATGAATGAAGAATGACTCTTTGATAGACATCGATTTCACTTTCCGAAAATTGTGGCAGAAAGGAAAAGATGTTAGAAGGAAAGAAGTTCAAAAGGCCTATAATAGTAGATATAGGTTCCGGAACTGGATTTCTTGATGGTGGTCTTCTTATTTATAAAGGTGACTCAACTACTGTGACTACCACAGAGAAATGGTTGAGGGAGCGAGTAACTCCAAACTTGCCACCTGTCTCTGTAAACAGTGTGTAATGAAGTTTGTTGGAGTAACTTCTATTGGAGTGCGCTGTAAGTGGGTTAATAAAAGACCTAAGTCCTTTAAACAACCAAGGGCTGCCAATACTTAAGTTTATTAATGTAACTTGAAATACAAGGCGTAGTACAAGTGATGAAATGAGGATGATGATGATCACTCTTAGTCACGTGGGCCACTCGTCGCCCTCCTCTGCGCTTCTGCTAACTGCAGAGATATAGGTCTCGCAAGTACGGATTACCGACGGAAGGAATGCGAATCAAACACTGCGATAAGGAAGAGCGGGCGAGAGGAAAGGTCACGAGATAACTTGAATGATATTCAAGAGTACAGTCGGAAGAGAAATGACATCGATAGAATCAGTCTTGCGTTGCGATAGAATACATTACGACTTTAGTTTGTTCCACTGCATGTGAATGGGTGTCTTGTATCGCACGGTATTATTATTTCATTCGTAAACATATGTTGCGCGTTTAATTAGCTTCGAATTTTTCTGTTACTACGTTCTTTATTTTCACAGCGATGTCCTCATTTGTTCATCTTCTTGGACGAGACAGTACTTCCATCGGCTCGTACCTCTTCCCCCTCGGCTTGCCTACATACACACGTCAAAACAGACAGCAACGCCGCCATTGCTTTTCGGTAATCGTTTCTTGCGCGAGTTTATACATTATAATAAGTGAATGAGAATGAGGCCCTCCAATGATCACCACGTCTTTTTATGGCCTGCCCATAGTGACGCTACGGTACCTTTGAAGTCCGCGTGATCGCCTCTACTCGGCTTGGCGTCCCCACGCTATAACCAGTGCACTGACCTGATTCTGGACTTTGAAAGATAAGCCCTTAGTCATTAATCCCAGTACTTACATGACTCAATTAGTAATTATCTGTCAGGCCTGCACGAGTTATGAGGATGGAATACATTTTAGACTTACAATGTTAACAATGTTACTCTTAACATTAATTACAATCATACCAATTATAATCATATCAGTCACAAGCATAACAATTATAATCATATCAATCACAATCATACCAATTATGTCCCTACAATAAGTGACGCTTATCACAAGTGCGAGTCTACTATGGACGAAATAAATCGATTGAGTGGAAATGATGGAAGTGCTTGTGATGATGGTGGTGGTGATGGTGGTGGTGATAGTAGAATGAAAGTGATAGTGCTAGTGATAACTCTGTCTTAGGGGCGAAAAACACACTGTTTTAAGTGAGAGTAATAACATTTTATATTTAAGTTAAATATTTGGGTTGTACTATAAGCAGTAATATGAGCTGTTGTAAGGAAGTCAAAAGCAAAAGGAGGATAGCAATGGCAAAAGAAGCTTCTAATAGAAAAAAAGAGCATCTTCTGCGGAATCCGGAAAAAAATTAAGGAAGAGACTAGTAAAATGCTTTGTGTGGAATGTGGAATTGTATGAGGCGGAAACATGGACATTACGACGAAGTGAAGAGAAGAGATTAAAAGCATTTAAAATATGGATAAGGAGAACAATGAAGCGTGTGAAATGTACAGACTAAATAATAAATGAAGTTGTGTTGTAAAGACTGGGTGAAAAAAGAATAATGCTGAAACTGATCAGGAAGAGGAAAAGGAATTGACTGTGTAACTAAGAAGAAAGTGCCTACTGAAGGATACACTGGAAGGAATAGTGAACGAAAGAAAAATTCGAGGCAGAGACGGTATCAGATGATAAACAGCATTAAGATACATGGATCATATGCGGAGACTAACAGGAAGGCAGAAAATAGGAAAAACTTGAGATTGCTGGGTTTGCATTGCAGAAAACTATGAATATATATATATATATATATATATATATATATATATATATATATATATATATATGTAAAAAAGGGTATTTAATTGCTAATTCACACAATATTCAAGTTGAGTAATCTATGTATATATTTGTATTTTACATTGCATATAGCGTAGTCTTGTTCGTAGGTCTGAATTGTGGGAACTGTACGATACATAAACCATCAACAAGAAGGAAAAATCAAGTGCAAATATTGCGTATTGATTTACTATAATGCAATAGACACTGAACACTTATAAGTTATTACTTCAAAAATGTCAGTTTGTAAATCAACTGGACTATAAATTCAAAATTATAATAAAGTTAATTTAAACATTAAATCAAATTACATAGCTGAGATTGAGAATAAAATATAACCCACTCTAAGAATGAAAATTGCATAATGAAACACATTTGTGACAACTCAAAATATAATTTCTAACAGTTTAAAAATCCTTAACATTACCTGTCGATCCTGAGTTGCGTTTGGGTGTGGGTTCGATTCCCGCCTGGCCTGATTATCTGGTTGGGTTTTTTCTGAGTTGTTCCTCTACCGCAAGGCGAATGTCAGGTAATCTATTGCGAATCCTCTGCCTCATCTCGCCAAATACCATCTCACTATCACCAATCCCATCGACGCTAAATAGTTGAATAGTTGATATAGCGTCGTTAAATAACCAATTAAAAATCGTATATAATAACTAGAGTCCGAAGGTTTAGCTCCAATCTGGCCCGCCACGTGGTGGAGGGGGTAGCATTACGTCTGTTTACTGCTGCGCCATGCATCAACTACGTACAGTCAAACCACAATACTCATGCAGTAGGACCTTCCATGCAACTCGGTTACTCTCTTAAGGTGCATCTACACGGTTCAACTTTTCTTTCAACTTTACGCATTCAGGCAATGAATGCAAGATTGATATTTAATATTAATGAAGATGACGTTCAAAACGGCGCACCAAGTAGACACAAAATCTTCATGCATCTCAAATGAATGTGTGTTTTAAACTTGATTCTTTCAATATTCTTCCCAGATTGTATACTTCTGGAAGGAATGGTGAACGGGAGAAGAGTTCGGGGCAGAAGAAGATATCAGATGATAGACGACATTAAGATATATGGATCATATGAGGAGACAAAGAGGGAGGCAGAAAATAGAAAGACTGGAGAATTCTGGATGTGCAGGGAAAGACCTGCCCTTGGGCAGAACACTATGAATGAATGAATGAATTGCATACGTACGCGCATGGAAAATTAAACCGTGTAGATGCGGCTATAGGATTTGCCCGTGCGTAATAATATGATTAACCATAACTTTTCAGGCATTTCTGAAACTGCCATTATTTTAGAATCACCGCTGTTGTCAATGACTGAAGCTCTAAAACAAGTGGACAAAATCTCATATATTCATAATGGAGTACCTAACGAATCAATGTCACAAATCTAAAAGTTAAATTATATTATTCTTGAGTACCTATGTAACAAATGGAGTGAATTGTATAATATTATAATGTAAATATGTACGATAACGGTAATTGAAGATATACTTACTTACTTACTGGCTTTTAAGGAACCCGGAGGTTCATTGCCGCCCTCACATAAGCCCGCCATTGGTCCCTATCCTGGGCAAGATTAATCCAGTCTATACCGTCATATCCCACCTCTCTCAAATCCATTTTAATATTATCCTCCCATCTACGTCTCGGCCTCCCCAAAGGTCTTTTTTCCTCCGGCCTCCCAACTAACACTCTACATGCATTTCTGGATTCGCCCATACGTGCTACATGCCCTGCCCATCTCAAACGTCTGGATTTAATGTTTCTAATTATGTCAGGTGAAGAATACAATGCGTGCAGCTCTGCGTTGTGTAACTTTCTCCATTCTCCTGTAACTTCATCCCTCTTAGTCCCAAATATTTTCCTAAGAACCTTATTCTCAAACACCCTTAATCTCTGTATATAGAGAAGATATAGACAGTTTAATGTACATATTACTGTTCGTTTACATAATTTGAATCGAAACCGGGTTGTTATGATTTGTAGTCACGAATGCTGACCGCTAGGCCACGAAGTTATATGTTCTAAGATAGACCTGCTTAATACTCGTATATCGTATATAATGTAGCCACTGGCGTAGCTCAGTCTCTTTAAAGACAGCAACAACATTCTATTAGTGTTGCTAGGTTAAATAAATTATTATTATTATTATTATTATTATTATTATTATTATTATTTTTATAGTCTGATCAATTTTGTATTCATTTAAAACGTTAATTCATTTTTTAATTTGGTCTTTAATCGAGATGATGAAGAATCGGTAGAACGGAGAAAAATTCTCTCTGGCATCGGGACTTGAACCCAGGTTTCCAGCTTTACGTGCTGGCGCTTTATCTACTGAGCCACACCGGATTCAAACTCCGATGCCGGATTGAATCCCTCTCATTTTAAGTTCTACCTACTGTGGTTCCCTTTGTTGGTCTACCCTCGTGTACCATGTCACAGTATGTGTGACAGTAGACACAATGTCCAACCACAAGTACAGAGGTGCACTCATTACGAGTGACTATGTGGCCGGGGTCCGAAGGATCATGACGCCGTCTTGAATCACAAAGGTACATCATACTAATATTTTAATTGAGAGGTAGGAGATTTATTTTTGTTTGCACACACACATACACACACGTAAACGAACATGCCAATTTTATTTTTCATTTACTCCTTCATATTATATTAATTAACTGTTACATAAATTTACTTTGAAGTTACTGATTTACAAATTTATTTTTCACAATTAATCTATTTAATTACTTTCTATTTATATATTTGTGTATTAACATTTATGTGTTTATTTATGTATTTAATATATTTTTAGAGACTGATAATTTGTTTACTTAATTATCTACGGTCTTACTAATAAAAACTCTGTATATAGACGTTTAATTGTCTTATACTTATACAATGAGTAGCTCGTTTATAAGTCGTGTGTAAATTCCTTACTAATAATCACTACGTACGTCGCGTATAACAGTACAACTGTTACACAGCTACGTCATAGTTTCGTCATTACTTCGTTACGAAAGATAATAGAATATCTGAGGTTCTCTATTGCATCCGGTAGAGCGCTCTAGTGTGGCGTGTTAAGTATCAATAGTACAACTGGCTCTAATCGATTACCATACTATATTTTGGTCAAAGAGTACAAGCTACAGTAATATTATTCTAATTATTCTGTGCTCTTTGGTTTGTTCCTCTTTGGTTACTAGGCAACCATCATCATAAAATGACAGTCGATACGAACAGCTGTTAGAGGGGCGGCCATTTTTTCTCTATATATAACGCTTAAACAAGGGGTTTCGTGTATATAACTACTCCCATTGTATAGTTACATGCTGTTTATACGTCCATCGCTCCTGCATGGTTTATTAGTAAAGTTTTCTGTCTCAACTCTGCATAAGTCTAGCATAAAAACTATACACTGTTTATTAGTAAGACTGCTATTATATTTCCTGTGAACAATTATTTGTGTTTAAAACTCTACCGTGTCATGAGAGAAAGATAAACTTTTCATTTTTTAAAGTACGTTACTCAGAACTTCATCATTACGTACATGAGTATAAATCTAACCGATATGGTATTTAAGCTTATATTATTGACATTTTTGTTTCGTGTGAAAGAGCAAGCCATTAAGAAACCTGACAACGTAACATTATTCCATTTATGTGCTAGTATTGACCTGTGAATAGAAGCCGGTTCAGTCTAGTTCAATTTAGTATGCAGGAAATCACAGCAACGTTTACTGTACGTGCGTGAGGGTCCTGTGTAGGCGACTACTGTGCATTCATAATGATATTACGAACGCGCTAATTTGTCAAGTAAGTATGACTTCATTATCATTGCTTAATTGTTCCGTAACACAGCTCTTAAAATGAAACTGTTATGTTAACGTTTAAGTCTAATTAAAATTTATGACTAAAATATAAACATAGTCACAAATTTGAATTTCGAACTTAATAATGAGGTCCTGGATAATTTTTGTTTGGCGTTTTACAGTGCGTTAGCTTATCTACAAATCTTCATTGTGGAAATATCGCAATATCGTTGATGTATAATGAATAAATAATTGTTGTTTAGCGGCATTTGTTTTGGCAGTGCATCAGTCACTAATTTGTATCGTATGAAAATTAAGAAAATTCATAAAAAATAAATCGTTAATACATAAAAGGTTGTTCTCAGACTATAACGTACATTATTACGAAACAGAAAAAAAAATCAACAATTATTTTTATACCTCTTCACATAGTTTTTTTGTTGTTTTCCTAAAATTCACATCAATTGATTGATTCCCTTTCAAGAAGAAAAAAAAAAAGATTCAATTTTAATCATTTTCAAATTTTTGTAACATTCCTTCTATGTCCTTCTTATACAATTTTTTTACTAGTTTGGGACAAGAAACATTTCATTTTTAACTCTTGTTGCATTTTCAGTATAATTCATTGTTAAAAAGTTATAACAAATTGCATATGTAGTACTCAAACTATTCTGCAACTTTAGGCATAAATACGAAAATGCTTTATTACCACTATAAGCAAAGCACGGGACACTTACATATATTTCAAATCAGTGAAAATATAATTGGCTCAATTTCATTATCATTATCATCATAATTATCAGTAGCGCAACAATCCTGTTTCGACCATAGCCTTTCTTTGAAATTGCTGCTAGTCTTCTCTATTTTGTGCTAATGTTCGCAAGTTTATACCTTCCAAGAGTTTACTGTTAAGGTTTACCAGGTGTACCGTATTGTAAGGAACATCCCGTATTTGAGACTGTAAAAGCTTGTCCCTTATTGACTCCATACGGGACGTCAAAAATCCCGAATTTAGGGACTAGTAAAAGAATGGCCATTTTACATAATTGTTTTATTATTACATGTTTTTACTGTATGAATACCACATCACAAAATTATGTTAATTCATCGCATTACAGATGTGACGAAAAATGTCAAGTGGGAAGTAATGGGCATGGCGTTGTTTCTGTATGTTTTTACTTTGTCATTTATGAAAAATAAGTGGAGTGAAGAAAGGAATAGATGTTTCACAGACTTCACTAAAGCTTAAGTTCAAGTCAATTTAAATTTTAATAATTTCTAATTCATTTCTTGAAGCAATTAAGAAATATTTAACTTTGCTAGATAATGCTAAAAAAGAAACAAAATATTAATAATCTCAATATACTTTGTACTATGTAGTAATACGTTAGGCATAATTTCAGTTTATGAAAATGTATGTTTTTCACTAGAAAACAGTAATTTTATTGGACAATTTAAGTAGCAAAAAATCATTTCAATGGTGTCCTAATCTAAATCTGAAGTAATAGTCCATCGCTAAGAAGTAATGGTTAGGATGCCTGACCGTGGAACACCGTGAAACAACTCGGGTTAAAATCCTGGTTAGGACAAGTTACTTAGTTGAGGGTTTTTCCGGAGTTTCTCTAAACTCATTGAGAGCAAATGTTGGGTGACTTTCGGCGCTGGACCCTAGACCCTTTCCCCTGGCATTATCACTTTCATCTCACTCAGACGCTAGATAACAATAGCAGTTGATAAAGTCTCGTAAAATAAACAAATTCAAAAACCCAAGTAATAAAATTACTATAAAATAAGCTCGTAAATATCACTGCTCAACATATATTTTCTTGCCAAGCAGATTAAAACCATCTTAGGATAAGTTTGTAGCACAGATTCCAAATATGGCATTGATTTTACTAGGTTGATTCTAATTTCTTTAATTAATGAACATCTAATTGAAAACATAAAAATACGTAACTACCAGGGTTAAGCTACCATAAATTACATGAAAATTAATGAAAATTAGAAAAATTAAACTAGACAGGCCTACTTGAAAGAAAATTCAATATTTGAAATACTTAATGTCATTGCATACAATATATTTACGGAGCTAAACACAATTATTTCATTGAGAAACGCTATTTGCATGATTTTCTTTTATGTGGATCAGGACAATCACTTTGAAGGTTCCAGCAGTAGTCTGGCATCATGTGTGTCCCATCTATCTTGATATCTTTCATCCAACTTACTTACTTACTTACAAATGTCTTTTAAGGAACCCGCCGGTTCATTGCCGCCCCCACATAAGCCCGTCATCGGTCCCTATCCTGTGCAAGATTAATCCAGTCTCTATCATCATATCCCAACTCCCTCAAATCCATTTTAATATTATCCTCCCATCTACGTCTCGGCCTCCCCAAAGGTCTTTTTCCCTCCGGTCTCCCAACTAACACTCTATATGCATTTCTGGATTCGCCCATATGTGCTACATCCCCTGCCCATCTCAAACGTCTGGATTTAATGTTCCTAATTATGTCAGGTGAAGAATACAATGCGTGCAGTTCTGCATTGTGTAACTTTCTCCATTCTCCTGTAACTTCATCCGTTTTAGCCCCAAATATTTTTATAAGAACCTTATTCTCAAACACCCTTAATCTCTATTCCTCTCTCAAAGTGAGATATCTTTCATCCATCACTTTTAAATCTTGATGGAAACTCTCCCCTCGTTCCTCACTGTAATCGCCAAGATTTTCTGGGAATTTATACAAATGATTATTGAGATAGGTAGTCTATCTTTATGCTTATAGTAGGACTCAAATTTTTAAATACTAAGAGCATGTTTGGTATAATTTCTTCATAATTTTGTTCTTTGTAGTTACCCAAGAAGTTCTTGATAACCATGACAAAACTGCGTCTAGCAGAAGCTTCAATATCGGTCATGAAATTTGAATCGTTGTTCAGTTTGCGAAATTGGGGCCATCAAAGATTCCTGCTTTTAGTTTTCCAGTGCTCAATCCAGGGAATAATCTACTAATGTACTCGTATTTGAAGGAATTACCATCTTTATTACCATCTTTATTATGTGCAACAGGGGGAGAATAATATTTTTTTTGTCATCTAATGCTCATAAATGATGTTTGCTGCACCTACTGCCGTGTTTTTCTTTGTATACCACGTCACTATTTTCAGTGATTCTGCTTTGCTCTACTATCCCACAAGCAAATCAAACATGAGTACTTTTGTATCCACTTTGCTGTCCAAGTAAGAAGTTCACCATCTTTAAATTAACACATATGGACCACTGATGCTCATGACAGCAAAGTTTTTGTAAGACCATTTTGATATTGTCATATATTTTTTTGAGTGACCAATGGAAATTATGTATTTCAATTACCATTATGCAGTAAAATATATTTCAAACTTGGGGTGGAACTGTCTTTAAAGCGTCGCCCGTCTTCTGCTAGATATTCTGGTACTCCCATCTCGAGTAGAAATCCAGGGATATTACAACAGTACATGAAGTCTCTATCTTGACTGAATACGGTAGGAGTCTTGCCTCTTTTGACCTATAAACCGTTATTTTAGCTTCCGGTTTCAGACAGTTATTTTCTTTTAGCCTGGATGCTAAAAGTTAAGTTGCTTTCTTCGACAGACTTAGGTCACGGATCAAGTCATTGAGCTCTTCTTGGAAGAACTCCTGGGTTGCTGAAACACTTTCTTCATATTCACTTCCACACCTGTATTACACTCCAAGCACCGCACATTCTAAATATCGGACGAAGGAATATCAGGCAGTGTACTGAACACTGGTTTGGGAACTGCACTGTGTGGCACAGGCTGCTTAGCTGATTCCAAGTCAGGATACTCCCATTTATTTTTCTTGTAACAATTGAAATCTTTCACATTCACAGCACAAAAATAACAATCATCATGACGTAGACACTCTACAGTAGTTTTGTATACCACATGGGGAGCCCAAGACTTATATTGGTCCCCAAGTGCGATACCAAAATATGCAAGATATGCTTGCTTTACAAATTCTGTAATATTTCTTCTCTGTTTTTGCTGAGAGTATTCACCACAATAATGTAGCAAAATTCAGCAGGGTCATTTAGGCAGCTTCTTCTTGAAGAATGCACATTTCTGTGAAAAAATGAAGTAATGAAAGTGAATTATAAATAATAATAAGACAAATTAAAGTGTGAAAACAGTATTACATTTGAAGGTTTTTTTAAAAAGAACCATAGTCCAAAAATTAAAATTTGAGATATTAAGCATGTGGTGAGCGTATTGTAGCGGCCATTTATTGAATAATTTGTTAGTGAAAAAAAAACACTGTCCTATGATATAGGAGTGGAAATTTTGAGTGGTTTTCATAAAAGAATCATAGCCCAAAGATTCTTCTTTTGTGAAAACAGTCATTGTCCAGGACGATGGTAGCATTTACAAATATCCCATTCATATGATCCTGGAACATTTATTCATACAATTTTAAACTGTAGTAGATTGGCAGTAATGCTTCTTATGTACGCGGCAAAAGCTACCTCAGAGAAAAATACTTTAGCACGCGAATTGTCGTATTAATTATGGAGTCATCTTTAGGTGCAGAAATAACTCCATGGAAGAAACGTAAACAACGAAAGGAGAAGAAACAGGATATAATAAATAAAAAGAAGATTAATCGAGAGGCACACTTCAGCCACAACAGAGTATTTTTTCTTAAAACCATTCATAATGAATTACATACTTGAAGTGTCAACAACACTCATGCGAGATAGTTTTTTTGTTTCTCCTGAAAATGTATGTTTTTGGACAATGGTTGTTTATAAAAAAACCCTTCATTCAATGAACAAAACCGAAAACAATGATGGAAATAAGGATGGATAAAATACTGCGTTATTAATAATTTTTTTTTTTGGTAAAATCATAAATTCAGAATCCTGTACCACAAGAACTAGAGCCAATTCAACAAAACTAGTCATTTTTGGATTCAGCATACCCGAAATACTCTAAATTTATTGAAACATCCACGGCGGGTGAAAATTTATTTTTATTTATTTTGTTGGGCTATGTTATTAATCCAGTGTGAGTGTTTTTGGATGTGTACAAAACTATGGTAAAAATATGACGTAGTGTGCATAGATAGGGTTTTCTCAAATTACGTGAATTTTTCTTGCCATAAACATCACACCTCGAGACTCGACTTCATCCTGTCCCATATCGACATAAGCGGTCTGCATTCCAATTAAACAACCGATCGAGGGTCATGATAGTTCGTGCAGTCGGTCACTGAATACCATACGCAGCAGACTGGCTACCGCGTGTACTTACTCCGCATGAAAGCAAAACAACCGCAGCATCACGGTCGACCGGTCGTCTCCGTTATTTGAAGCGTATCTTAGTTTCAAGACTGTCTTCGATCGATATGTTCACAGTATGCACTATGAAAATGTTAAACTCTGTGATGCACTATCACCAGATTAGTGAACCTACTAGGTATGCAGGCTATCAGATGTTAGTCTTTATCCTCTACTTGAACGGAACACTTATAATACTTTGTAACAGCGTTTTATTCGTAACGTCACAGGACAAAAGTAACTACATGAAAGAAACCAAGAATGAAATTCTAGATAAGATTGCACAAACATTATTAATTTTAAAGCCAAGTGGTAATTTTTCCATTGATTTTTTGTTTTTGGAATAATTTCAGCCCGAATTTTGTTTGTTCTATCCTGGATATTTCGTAATATGGTCGTTGCATATGGAATAATACGAGTGGAATCTGCATTCATCTTACCATACACAGCTCCAACGTCAATCATTGCCTGCGATTAAGCTTATCGTATTATACACTTTTGTAAAAATTTTAAGTAAAATTAACATGTAGATTTGGTTTGTCTTTACTAAATACTGTGACTGAGATATATTATATCTGCTTCTGAAGAAGTTTGGGACGCACCACAAAATCTTTTCTTTTTATGCAATCACATATTTAATAAGCTACATTAAACATTTTCATGACTGATGTGATTTTGACAAGACAGATGTTTAATAACATTACTGATAATATAAAATATTTCATTTAACGAATTGTGTTATTTAAATATTATGTTTACTTATTTAAATGCTCAAATACTTCCTGCTTTTCGTGTTACCTGAAATAAAACAAATGGTAACCTTCTTACATAGGTTGTTTTGAGTATCAGGCATTAAAAGGTGATTTAATTGTAGTGCAACAACCTCGAGCGCTCACGATCGACCGAGTAAAAGCTTCAACCTATCGCTTGTTATAAGTATTCGACTCCACGCGCTCAAGCGAATCATTACCGACTGCCTTCTTCACAACCGAAGGTTGACTGGTGAGCTTCGGTCGATTGTTTTCATGAAAACAGAGGTCTAATTGTCATTCTAAAAACCCAGTAACCCTATTTAGTATCCTTAATCACCCCATCTTCCCATCTGAGTTTGGGTTGTCTTTTTGACCTTTTATTTTCAGCTATAAAGATAAGGTATTCTTTTGATGTGTGATTGGTCATTGGATTTTTCAAAATGGCTAGTCCATTTTAGTTTTTGTTTTTTTGTACAATTTATTATGTCCATAGGTCATACTAATCGCTACTGTACTGTATTCCTCGCTTCCAATTTATATTTACTGGTCCAAATATGACTCTCAATATTCTTATTTCAAAGGGGCTGATTAGTTTTTCATTAGTTTTCATTAGATAGTGTCCATGTTTCTGATCTACATATAAGAATGGGCTTAATTAATGTTCTGTATAATTTAACTTTACTTTTAATATTTTTAACAAAATACGATTTTAGTTGTTTTTTGCGTTTACAATAACATCTTTCAATTCATTCATAGTTTCCTGTCCAAGGGTTGTTCTTTCACTATTAACCCAGCATTCTCCATCAATCTTCCCTCTTTTCCTCCTTCCCTTTAGTCATATTGAAACATATGCTAGTTTGTAATACTGTCTTGTGCGTCGCGTAGCCACAAAGCAAATGACAAAAATTACAACATGAATTGATTCATTCGTCATTGGTCAAATTCCCTTGTGGGAGTGTTATACAATTATGGGAAGTGACCCACAAGCTAAGACAGAGCGTCTTAGCTTGTGAGTCTGTAGTAGCTTTCTAACATTGGGCTCACTCTCAACGATTCCAAATGTGATTTACGAAAGGCGAAAACAGTTTATATAAGGTAATTTTATATTTTTGTTAGATTATTGGCACACATACCCGTAAAATCCTGGGAAAAAACTTTCACAAAGATACATCAACAGAAAGGGATAGTATCCTTTATATTATATTATAGTAAAGAAATGAATAAAGTATACATGAACTACTTTCTTGGATATTCCCGTTTTTCCTGCCATCATTCCACTATTAAATTTATTCATGGACATAGGCGGAGATACGAGGAGACGTGGGGATCAAAATGATATACGCTACTGTCTCTGTCTAGCATTAGGTATGGAGAAAGCATAATTCTGAGTAGTTATAATAGGTTTATTTGGAAATAAATATACAAATCAATGTTTACATAAACGTTATGTTTCTAAATTGAGGCACCCGTTATAGGCCTATACGGTTTTGGGCTATCTTTTTATAGAATGGAAAAAAAAAGGGTTGGGACAAGCCTGGAACATCTTTTACAGAAGTTCACTCTCTTCACTTCATGTGACAGTGAGTTCTCGAGATAGCTGTTACTTTTTTAGAAGTATAGAACAAAGCGGAAGTAAACGTAACCTATTGATAATAATGCTGATACTACGGATAATAGTAGTAGTAGTATTTATTTAACCTGGTGGAGATAAGGCCGTCAGGCCTTCTTTGCCCCTCTACCAGGAGATTCCAACTATGATATGAAGAATAAAATTACAATTAGTATTAAATTTACAATTACAATTACAATAACAATCAAAGTACGAAAAGATTCCCTGACTAATTAAAGATAGATAATTTATCATAGAAAAACAAAGAATATTTTATATTTACTGAATTACAAATTAAACCTCGAATAACAAAATTGTATAGTGATGAAATTACTGGATATTGAAATATTTTGTGATAGATTAAGGAAACTATTTACAAGAAATCAATTACTGACCAAGTGCCTAGTAAGTTTGCGTAAGTAGTGTAAGTAGTGTAAGTGTTGGTGCATCTGCTATTATTACGAGTGTTGACATTTAACCTACAACTAAGAGCATACAAGTGATAGTTAATTGCGAAGTGGACAAATATGAATGGTCCTACAGAATCAGTGTTGACACAGTTCTCTAGTTCACACAAGAATCTTGTTATCAAAGATCGGCAGTAGGCCTATTTATTCGATATTTGATATTTTGCCGTACTTAGGTAAGTAAGGTATAGGTTTCAGAGGGCATAATAAATGTTACTTTTTTCAACGTGTTATGTATATGTAAGTCTTTTTTATGCGTGTGAGCGCATTCGTATCCTCAATGATAAGAATACATGGTTGTGAATTAGCTTATTTTATAATGCTATTCTTCATGGGTATCAATTGCTTCATAATCGGTGCAGAAAGAAACGAAGAAAATATTGTATAGGCTAATATCGTCTTCACGCAAGAACAAACTCACGGGATCCTAGGCTGAGCATTACATGAGGCAAGTGGCCACAGACATCCCTGGAGTTAGAGATGGTGCACGAGTATCTTGTATGGCAAAAGTGAGACTATTATTTTTTATTTTGTTTGCGTGGAACTGCATGTAAAATTAAGTATTGCTTTCTTCAAGATCTTTTAATTTTTCTTTTGAATGAAGTTGCAGGAAATGTACTTGAGGAATCCTGATGTATTCACTTCAAAGAAGGCTACGCAGAAGAAAGTAGTCATGGACGATGTTTATAGGGTAAGAGGAAGTGAATATGGAATTACAAACAGACACCACATCCGTACAATTAGTGGAAGTTTCGATAAAAATCCGTTAGGTAAGTGACTTTATATAGTTACTACTACATTTTGTTTCTTTTCCTTGCATTCTTGAGTTCATTTCAAAATTAGCTCTTCTTCGTTTTGTGAGCCAACTCCTGCTTCCTCTCTCAGTACGTTTGTAAATGAATGCATTATTTTCGAAGAGTATTCATTCATTCATTCATTCATTCATTCATTCATTCATTCATTCATTCATTCATTCATTCATTCATTCATTCGTTCGTTCATTCATTCATGATTCACTACATCCATTTATTTATTTATTCATTCATTCATTCTTTATTTATTTATTCATTGTACATAATTTTTATTTCAGAATCAATCATAAGCCTAAAATACAAAATATCCATCATCATCATCATCATCATCATCATCATCATCATCATCATCATCCTTGTCATATTGTATACATGTATAAGTTTTGTTGTTATTATTACTATTATTATTATTACTATTATTATTATTATTACTATTATTATTATTATTATTATTATTATTATCAATAATCAGTACTATTACTATTATCGCTGCAAGTGTGAACATTGATAGATTCATAAATACTATCACATTGACAACTTCTCTTTCAAAGATTATCTCAAAATAAAAAGTTATAAAATGTTTTATATACTTTTATTGGAGCTGAATTAAAAAAAAACATTATTTGTCATATTGAAGTGTATATAATAAACTGAAAACTAATTTATATGTGCAAAATTTATATTTCATACATTACACTGAAATATATGCAACAGTAATATTAACATGCCACAAGCGTCGTTGTTTAAAGCATCGTGTTATGGAGGGAGCGCTGGTTCGAATCTACTAGGAAGAAGGAATTTTCTCATGAAGTTTCTATCAGTGTATGGGACCGGTGCCCAGCATCATGATCGAATTGAAGAGCTATGATAGGTAGCGTAATCCGGTTCCTGGAATCAGCTATAAAGTGCTAACCACACGATAACCTCATACTGATTGGGGGATTGTTCATTTCTGCTGAGGCATGTGGACATGAGACCAGCAGTTGTCTGGTTGGCCTTAGCCTCACTTCCAATCGTCCATGATTATATTTATTATTAATATTAATTAACAATTACGCCCTATTAGACAGACTGATTCATCAAAGACTTTTAGTTCCTCTACAGTGTCCTGAAACTTGACATTTTCAACGTTTCGAAACTACATACAAATTTCATCATCAGAGCAGACAGGTAAGACTAGAGGGGTCTCCTAATATGCTGGGTTACTACTCCGGTCGACTCAGTCGCCTGGGCTTACCTATCTGTCCTGTGATGGATTTTGTATGTTGTTCCGAAACATTGGAAATGAGAAGTTCCAGGACACGGTGGAATACCGCCTTTCATCGTGTAAGCCTAAATACGCCTATAATTTGGCAGGGGTTGGCAGAAAACAATTTGTGCCGAATCCATAGTGAACGCAACCCGGATAACATTCAGTTCATTAACCGCAAAATTGAAGGAGGGGGTGAAGTTCTGTTTCTCGTCTGCAGTGACGGATTAGTATTACAGTGAACGTCCGAGACAGTAGAACGTTAATTTCCAGCTCTACTACACTAGTGAGCAAAATTAAAATGACAAACATATAAGGTACAGAAAAAACAGATATAATTCATTCGAAGTAAATCAGTATAGGCAATATAACATTGCACACTATATATACAATCAGAAGTTTACTGTAGTTTGTTGAATTGGTATTTCAATTTATCCTTGCGCAAACATAAATAATACAAAACAGAAGTAGAAAAATTAATCGTCTTGATCTGAACATTCGCTATAGGCCTACGTTCAAAATGTCAGTAATGTCTCTAAAAGCTGTACGCAGCTGTGGCGAAAGATTATAATCTGAAATAGAGGGTCTTACTTTCAATTTAGCAGAGTTGATATGATGCATGATATGTATCATAATGCCATTTAATGTTGGCTCGAAGAAAGCCGCTTAACACCTTATTACAAATTAGGCATTTTACACTGTCATCATCTTTTTTACAACAGAAAAACTCTTCCTCCCTTTTCATCAGAAATTTCCGTTTTTGGAAGTGGAAGGTTTAGACATAGCCATTGCTCCACCATTGCTGCCGTTTGCTTGTACCAAATACTCTCTAACATTAATACTGGAAAGCTTTTCTGTTTAGCATTGCAAGCGGCGGCGAAAAGTAACAGTGCTGCCATCTAGCGGCTTGAAACGTTCGCACACTCCGTGCGTCGTGCTGGGTTACGTGAAGAAAAGAGGAGAGGTGCGCATTTGATTTCAATAAGAAGCTGCAAAGCAATAAATAGTATACTTTACAGTCACTTTGTTCTTAACATTTTTAATTAATAACAAATTACAAAGTTATTAGAATAGAAATTAATTGATAAATTCTCATATTTTCAAATTTGATGAAATTTAGTTGTGCATGACTTTAGCAGCTTTCATACATCGCTTGTTTTGTTTTTTAGCTGTATGGTTGTCCATTTTATTTTTGATGTAACAATTTATTAACACATTGAAATATTTATCAATGAAGACATTGGCACAGTCACTGCAAATAGATATATTAACAGGGAGCACTACCATTTTAACTAGTTCTTTTTTTACACCAATTCTAGTTTTACAAATAACATGATCAATTTCTTTGAAAACATCAGAACACAATTGGCTGAGCATTAGAGAAACATCATTAGGGAAAACAATTTTTGAATCTTTAGAGTATTTTTTATTTGCGATGTGCGTTGTTACGTCATCGTTGGGGTTTTCTTTACAAGATAAATTTCTTCGACAAATTTCGTGATTTATTCTGCTACACACCCAACCTGCAACATAAGCCCTTGCATTTTCTTGCAACACGGTTTCTTCATTTGTATGCTGTACATTTTTGTCATCAACAGTTACATCCAAATCGGAGACATCTGTAATACCGTCTTCCCATTTTTTCTTTCTTTTTAAGCGCACTTGCGACATAATGAATTCATCATTAGAAACAATTTTGATTAAATCAGTATTTGAACTGGTTGTCTTCAGAGCTCTCACTTCCGCCCGAAGAGATGAAATATTTTTTTTTTTGTGTTTAGATACCAACTTTTGAGCTGCAATCAATTTCTTAGAAAGTCTCTTTATCTGGAGATCTTGAGCCATCTTTGACCTTTTAGGATTTCTTGCATCTTAAAAAATAAACAGGGACTTAATTTAGTGAAATATTAATAATGTCTTGGAAGTCTAGGACTAGGTAAATAATATTTTGCGAATAACTAACTGAATCAGTTTTTATGAGAAAACATGAGTTCACACACTTTCTTCACAAAATCAATAATTCGTATTTTTATGTTACGTATCACAATATGTGTCTATTTAGTTTGAAAAAGTCATGACGTTCAGTATTTTATATGGAGAAACTATAAAGAAATTATGTTTGGTATGATGGAAGTAAAGTAGTTTTATGCAGTTTAATAACTGATTCACTTAGCACAGAGAACATGTTCGTTTCTGTCTGGAATCGGAGAACCTGTCGCCTCCTCGATGGAAGGTCTAATGCGTTTGTTTGGGGACTTTCGCGGTTCTTTCATCATACTTTGACCCATATTTTCGGAAGAAGGAGCTGTTAAATTCAGTGAAGGAATAGCTGTTCTCTTCAGTCTGTTATTAAAAAAATATATAAAAAATTAACAGGTCTATGACTCATTTGAAACTTCGGTACTTTTCCAATTACACCTTATTTTTACTTACCCCTGACTTTTCAAATTAGGGTTATTGAAGTCCGATAATCTAAAGTGATCTGAACATATTCTGTGATTTTTGTGCAGATACTCTGTTCCTCTAGTTTTAAACGTTTCGTCTAGGTCCTGTCTTTTACATTTATTTACCCATATGGCACACCATCTATAAGACAAAAACAAATAATAATAATAATAATAATAATAATAATAATAATAATAATAATAATAATAATAATAATAATATGATGATGATGATGATGGTGAGGACACGAGACCTGTCATGTGAATCGTGCGAGTGGGGAAAGAGTGAGCTAACAGAAAGAGAGTTTGTTTCATGATTAAAATTATACGAATCTACTGACACGAAAGTTCATCTCAGATTAATTATCTTCCTTCTCCATACCCATTGGTGATAGCCACAACACATGATAAGGTCACAGAACAAGTTATCTACTGTCTCCTCTACTGTAATAATAATAATAATAATAATAATAATAATAATAATAATAATAATAATAATAATAATAATAATAATAATCATCATCATCATCATCATTCTGTGGCAGAAAAGTAATAGACTACTCGTATTTACATGACTACTCACTCACCTATCTGTATCTTTCGGAAATCTGAAGAATGATCTAGCATCTTTTTGCCAAGCGTAGTTTTTACAGAAGAACACAGAACAAACAATTCCACTTTTCCCTGACATTTTGTGGAACAACCATGAGAATAATCCTTACGACTTACACCACGTGTTGAAGTATAAAACTCTTGTTAGATGCAGTTTACCGCGCTACGTGTCACGTTATCCCCACTGCCAACATTCCCTGCCGCTAGATAGCACTGATGAGTCATTCGCCTCTCTTATCGTGAACTTTCCAGTATTAATGTGAGAGAGTATTTGCTTGTACACACGTAAACTGAGTAATGGTACCAAGGGAGGGAGGTATGCTTTGCGGACAGTATACCTACATCGGTTGAAAGTCAGAAATCCTTCTTTGCCGAGCAATGTAATGTTATGTTTTATTTAACGACGCTCGCAACTGCCGAGATTATATCAGCGTCACCGGTGTGCCGGAATTTTGTCCCGCAGGAGTTCTTTTACATGCCAGTAAATTTACTGACATGAGCCTGTCGCATTTAAGCACATTTAAATGCCATCGACCTGGCCCGGGATCGAACCCGCAACCTTGAGCATAGAAGACCAGCCAACCGGGCCGACACCAGCAATGTAATATGGAGAGAAAACACACAGTAATGTCAGAATAATTTGAACAGCTACTTTTGAAAAGAGAGAAATTATTATGCTCTCTAACCATCTATTCTAGATGTCGTGGTACGAACATGATACCTAAAAACTTACAATTTTATACCCATTTTCTTTTTGTTCCGATAAGCTTGTTAATTTATCAATGTTTTCTTAAAGTCCGTCATAAGCTTATCTTATAATAGTATGAAATTTTTTATTTCATTCTACTTGATGAACGTTATCGGTTTTGTAAACCACCTTCAGATCACATTACCTCTACTGAACTGTTATACTGATGTGCAATAGGTTACATTAACCATATTGTGTTAAAATATAAAATATAAAATACAAGATATCATAAAACGTTAATGGATGTACATGTTTTAAAATGTTAACATATTAAATTAAAATAGTCTAAAGTGAAGGTTGTTTTGCAGCGTATACAGTCCTTTCAAATATAAACGGTTATTTTCTTATGACTATTTTACATGATAACTATCATGAAAACTGCATTTACAAATTAATTATTGCATTATGAATAGTTGTAATCCGATGGAATGAGTATGCAGCATCATGTTTTGATTTTACACAGCGCCCAGGAGCCCGTGTGGTCTTGTGGTCTGAAACTACGCGAAAATTGTGTTATATTAATGTTATGAAAACGATTTAAATTTTTTTATTACTTTGTCTAATTATGTCAAAAAGATGGGGGAGGGCTATTTAATTGAAATTCTTTGCTTACGGTATAGCGGAGGTGTGTCCTGTTTTGAAGTCGGATGAGCCACAAGTGCGGTAGGGCGTTACGTTTACAGAATGATTAAGTAATACCAGCTTGAAAGTTGGAGGGGGAAGGTGTATCGGTATATCGGAAGTTACGTCTGCTAGGAGATTTTAAATTGTAGAGTGGGCTATGTAAGTTCGGTAATTGCTCGTTTAACAATACTACACCTTCATTGATTGCTTGTGCGATATGGTATTCTTCGGCAATATGAATTCTTGGATTGTTGTTCATTGGTTGAATGATCTGTAATGTGCTGTTTATATCATTTGGTTCGTGCCCTTGTTCTATTAGGTGTGTTGCAAATTTTGACTTTTGTCTATTGTATTTAAAATCAGAAATATGTTCTTTGAATCTAGTTCTGTAATTTCTACGGGGTTGGCCGATGTATTTATTAGGACAATCTTTGCAGTGCAGCATATATATACCGCTATCTTTGAAGCGATCTTTATTTTGAAGTTTATTTGGTATAATGTTGTTTAATTTATTATTAGTAGAAAAGGCGATATTTATATCAGTATCTCTCTGAAACAAAACTATTTCACATTTAATAATAAAATATATATCAACAATCCCAAGGAGTGGCCATGGGGGAGCCCCTATCAGGCTTCTTAGCCGAAATTTTCCTGCAACACTTAGAAAAAGAACACATACAAGACCTTATCAAAAAACATAAGATCTCCACGTATCTGTGATACGTGGACGATATACTTCTTATTTATGAGGACAATCATTGTAATGCAGACAACATTACCCGCTCATTTAATGAATTGCATCCTGCCATAAAATTCACTTCCGAGCCAGCCATTAATGGATCTATAAACTTTCTGGACCTACAAATTTTCATACAAAATTCTTATTTCAATTTTAATATATACAGAAAACAAACTTCCATCAATTACTCGATTCATAATTCCTCTAACCACCCAGAAACGCACAATATTAGCAAATATCGTTTTCTTATCGATAGATTTTTGACAATTCATTTAAATAAACACAATTATGATAAAGAATATAACTACATAATTTCTCTTGCTCAAGAAAATGGCTTTCGTAAACACATAATAGACAATCTCCTTAAAAAACGTAAAAATAAATTGTGTAAAACTTCATACACCTCTTTTGCTACTGAAGCTTGAAAAACTAAAAAATCGTGGACAAGTATGACTTATTTCGGACCAATTTCTAACAAACTAGGTAACGTTTCCAAAAAAAAAAAAAAAAAAAAAAACATGATGTAAATATCGCCTTTTCTACTAATAATAAATTAAACAACATTGTACCAAATAAACTTAAAAATAAAGATTGCCTCAAAGATAGCGGTATATATATGCTGCATTGCAATGATTGTCCTAATAAATACATCGGCCAAACCCGTAGAAATTACAGAACTAGATTCAAAGAACATATTTCTGATTTTAAATACAATAGACAAAGGTCGAAATTTGCAATACACTTTTAGGTTTTTGGGAGCAGACTGGATGACAAAAGCTTCTCAACAGAATAATAACAGGCATTTCCCATATTTATTCTGTGTTTAATTTCCTCTCGAGTATCATTTATATTTGTTACTGTTGCTCCCAGATATTTGAACTTCTCCACCTCTTCAAAAGGTAAATTTTCAATTTTTATATTTCCATTTCGTACAATATTCTCGTCACGAGACATAATCATATACTTTGTCTTTTCAGGATTTACTTCCAAACCTATCTCTTTACTTGCTTCCAGTAAAATTCCCGTGTTTTCCCTAATCGTTTGTGGATTTTCTCCTACTGTACCTACTTTAATTCGCATTGGTTTTATTATTTGTAGGCACCTTTGGAAAATTAAATTCTAAGTATTCACTTCTATACTATGTGTTGTAGAACGAGCGATAATAACATAAATAGAAGTTACAATGAGAAAAATCAATTACTTTATTACGTACCAGTATATATTCATATATGAGGCCTCGCTCTCCTCATTAAATAATCAAGACTACCTATGTATGTAGTCAACATGTAGATACCCTATTGGAGAAAAATTTATTCCGGCACCGAGAAACGAACCCAGGACCTCTCAGCTTTGCGAGCTGAGCACTCTTTCCATCTGAGCTATGTTGAGACCCAATTCACGATGCCGAACGAACTCATGACTTATAGGATGTCTAAAATGGAGGTAGTAGGCCATTGATGATACGAAGGAGGAGAATTCGGCCGGTATCGTGAATCGGGTCTCGGCATAGCTCAGATGGAAAGAGCGCTCAGCGCGCAAAGCTGAGAGATCCAGGGTTCGTTTCCCGATGCCGAAACGAATTTTTCTCCAATAATATGTATAAATAACAAATAACTGTTTCCTTAAACGCTGAAGTTGCAATTGTGCGATTAAGTTTAGCACCAACTGTTCACAGTTGAATTTAAACTTTGAATATCGCCGAAACTACTTTATGTGGATTAGTCATGTCAAGTTTGAAACCCTTCAAGAATTCTATATATATATATATATATATATATATGTATAGAGTCATTATAAAATACCGTAATTAACATAGTTTAAATTAACATAATTTCTAAAAAAAATTCAACACTCAAGATGAACTAAGGGTCTGTTGAATGTGTGAAGTTACTTCATGCTAAAACAGTAATTGTTTTCGTTGTTACGATGTAACAATGAAGCTTGAAAAATAAAGAGGTTTGTCCGCCATTTGACTTTTTATTACACATATTTTGCAGGTTTGAAAAAATGTTTTAAGTTTTCAAAAAGAATTGGTTTGATGCAAATTTATTATTACGCATGCAGTAGAAACTTTAATGCTGAATTAAGCCAATTTCAGACAAAAATGCGTCTAAGAGACGGCCTTTATATCATACTTTCTTTCCGTGCATTAAGAAGTTTGAAGGAACTGGTTAAGTTCATAATACAATGAAATCAGGAAGACTAAGAATTAATATATTATATTATTATATCCAGATTGCAGAGGTTCTCCATAAAAGCAAAAAATTTGCTGGAGAAAATCCGTTATCAATCAGCAGTGCTAACGTGTTAAACGCTTGCCAATGTCTCACAGCACTGTTTGGAAAATTTTATGCTAACATTTGAAAATGTATCATTGTAAACTGCAACTTTTTTAATTGATTTCATCACATGTATGAGCTCAGATTTAAACTGAACCGGAATGAGGAATGGCTATCTTGAATATTGGATACAAGCAATGTCAAAATCAAGCGCATTTTATGACCTTGAAATCACTCGCGTACGCCAGGCGCTAGGATACGGCCAGGAGATTGACAAGGTGAATCATGTAGGAACCTGCTGATTGCAGAGGGATAAGAAATCAGTGGTGTACAAACAATAGGCGGCCGTCATGCGTGTAGACGAAATGTGATATGAACAACAGCATTTTTAAATACGTAAATATCCAGGGTTCTTTTCTGCATTGGTTTTGTAAAAATATAAGTAATAGTTGAATATGTTGCGATTGAAATTAGTAACATAAATAAAAAAATTTATCTCAAGACGTGTATGATGCCACCTTATAACATAACAGGCACTTTAAAGTAACACTGTGTTCAACATTCACTTACAGATTTGTATTACCTAAAATCTAAATTATGTTTTTCCACCGATTTCGAAATACAGTAATAGTTATTTTGTAAACATGAAGTTTTAATTTATACCATGAACAAAAGCTACAAGCTGCGAGATGTCAGATACGTCTGTGCTTTCGTTAAGCAATAATGAGAAACAAAATAATAGATTCTTTACCTAAGTATTTACTTTTTTTTCAGTATACCCTGATAATTCTTGTATCCTCTTGGCTACAATGTTTCTAGATGAAAATATATTTCTTCGTACTTCCTTATATCATTGGGAGATATTTTGACTACAGCATCTAGAATATAACTCCTAATAAAATGTCCATCAGAGAAAAAAAATAATACATTTTTGCATTTTTTTACGGACATATAATAGGTAACTGATAAGTTCATACAGATTTAATCAGATATTGCAGTCTACAAAATAAGGAAAGTGCGTAATAAACTGTTATGAAATTATATTTAAAAATTATAAATTAAAATAAAATTCGTAATTAATTTCATACATCAGAAGAAAATTCTTTGTTAAGTTACAGTTTGTAGTCATCTTCAATATTTGTTATAATTTTCTTCGTGATATCTTTCGTAATGTCTTTCCACGTTACATTTCTTGGAGTGTGTGTGTGTGTGTTTTTTTTTTTTTTGCATATTATATGCACTGTGTCCCCATCAGTTTTTTACTCAAAATTAAGTATGGGTTAAATTTACTATAGGGCCTATGTTCTCTTGTTCTCTTGCGTGTAACCTATGTACGCGTTGCACTCACCTGGCCTACGGCTTCCACTAACCCCTATTAATAGACTAGCCCGTTCTTTCAGTATGTTCTTGTCTAATCTTCCGACGAGAGCTGCGGGCATACTGAGCTCTAAAGCATCAATTGACATGGCTAATGTAGACAGATGAGACCCACTTTACTCATATTGTTGAGTTAATGCTCACAAATGTGGACTATGAACAACAGACAATCCAAATGAACAGACTAAGTCTCATTCTTAGCACCTTCCATAGCCCCTTAGTTCATCTTGATGCCTCAACTTGTTTGGAAGTTATACTAATTTCAACTGCTAGTTGATTTATAACAACCTTTTTACTTAATCCATTATTTTACGACACTTTTTATCAACTGCTATGGCTATCTAGCGTCCGGGTAAGATGAAAGTGATAATACCGGCGAAATGAGACCAGGGTCCACCGCCAGAAAATACCCAGCATTTGCTCTTAATTTGACGGAAAACTGAAAAAAACCACTTCAACCAGGTAACTTGTCCCAATCAGGATTTGGATCCGAGCCCTCTCGTTTCACGGTCAGCATGCTGTTACTCCACAACGGTGGACTATAACAACTCTATAATACAGAGTCTTTCATAAGTAACGAGTCTATCGAAAAATTAACTATTTTGGATAATTTTTTGAAGTGATGTTCACCCTCATGAGAAAGAACTCTTCTCGGTGCCGTACAATCGATTTGGAAACAAACACCCTTCCCCTCGCTGCCAGAGGAATCTACTTATCCATGTGTAATGTGCATTTGATGCCAACTTAAAATGATCTGGAGCATGGCCTTCTATACGTCAAGGATAATGGCACACGGCCATGCCTATCTATACACATTGTTGTGATAAATTGGAATGATAAAATGTCATGCAGCCGCTTAACGTTATTGCAGAAGAGAAAAATTGCTGCCTGGTTTGAACTTGGAAAGAGTCTCGCTCAAATTAAGCTTTTATTCCGTAGACGAAGTATTTCCAGGCAGGTAGATCGGTCGCACAGGCCCAATCCGTTGGCCTCCGCGACACCTGATTTGACTCCCCTCGACTTCTTTTTCTAGAAATTCATCAAGAATCGTGTCTATGCCACTAAGCCCGCACCATTCCTGAATTAATGGAACGAATTGAACACACGATACTAATGGTTATGTCTGATATGCTCACCAGAGTTCATGAAGAGTTGATTCGACGCTTACATTTATGCATTTAGCAGGACGGAAGACATTTTGAAAATTGCACACTATAATTTGTCAAGAATTGAAACTGTTTTTACATTTATGTGTTTTAATAAAGGTTTAAAACACTAAGCACTCTTTCGTTTAATAGTTCTGGCGGCGAGGAAAGGGGCTGTTTGTTTCCAAATCGACTGTACGACACCGGGAAAGGTTATTTCTGGTGAGGATGAACACCATTTCAAAAAAAAATATCCAAAATATTTAATTTTTCGAAAGAATCAATATTTATGAATGATCCTGTATATTAAGTTCATTGTTGCACAATGAGCAATGAGTAGGCCCATTACAGTATCATAGATTTTGCTGCTATTTGCATGCATACTTTAGTCATTGTTTTTTTACAGTATACATGACTGGACTGTAATAAAAACGGATAAATTCTCTGAAATAACAAAGTTTTGCAAGAAATATGTCGTTTAGGAAATAGATACATACGAAATGTCCATTTGTAACCCAGGTAATTAAGAAGACGATATTTTGTTAATTATGCAAGAACAGCGCTAATCATTTATTTATGAAAGGAAGAGAATTCCCGTAAATCGTCAGCTTGCCATTATCTTGTTCATCTAATAGAAACGATCAATTAGGAAGCCAAAGTTCTAACACATAGGCCTACCCTTTCCATTACCTGATAAAATATGAACCGTGTACTAATGATCGACATAATAAATGGATTCTTCGTTAAAATCATACTTTCTATTCGGTGTAGGCCTATCTGTATCACGCGTAACTTAAAATTCCACAAACGGTAAAAGCCGAAATTGACTTTCCTTGTTACTGTTGGTAAGGGGTTTTTAGTAATGGCAAAAGCGCACGAAAGCCCATAATCTGGCAGGCCGCGACCCTGCCCTCTTTACACAGGCTGTCGTCTCTCTGCCCACGCCGGCACGCAACTGTCGTCATCAGCATTGCCAACCCAAGTGATAACTATCTACTAGACATACGGTAATTGACTTGCTAATGCAAGATGTAGAGGACTCTACACGTGCTACATTTTTATGTCGTTCCTTTTTATATTTTATGCTAAAGGACAGTATTGAAGACTGTTGTACAAGATATGGAGTGTCAAATTTAGAAAATATAAATTTTCAGAAAATGGTACATTACTGTGAATTATAAATTTAGATGCAAAATTTTGATCAAGAAGGTGAAAAAAATATGTCTTAGTTTAGTTGAAAAAGGCGTGAATTTCAAATGTAAATATTAATTACAAACACTACAGCGGAAGAACAACTGTTTGTGTGCAGCTGATGTCTAATAAGTGGAATATGTAGCTAGTCAGCGATATATGCAATGGAGGCGGAAAGGAACTGGCCAGCTTATCCCATTATCTCCTAGCCTAGTTGCCTCATGAGTGATGCATTGATGGTATCATTTGTGGGGTCCAGACCTGTCTTCGTTCAGTTGACTAAATAACAAGTGCAGTATTAGGACACAAAATTCACTCGTGTATTAAAAAGTCTGCCTTAAAAAGTTCCAGAGCACAATGTTATTAAATTCACTTGCTCAGAAAATTGTTAAAATAGATAACATTGAACATGTCAATTTTTTTTCAGTGAGGCTGCAAATCCGGTCACTGAGTAAATACTTGTTTGTAGAAATTAAACGTTTCACGTCAAAAGACACAAGTGGTGCATACTGTGTTTGTAGTCGGCAGTAAATCCTTGTTTGTTGCAACATCCTCAACATCAAGGTTTGAGGCTAAGCTCTGCCTGCTCCAGCTCCCCCTCTCTAATACCCTCTAATGCTTCCTTCACGTCCACACCTGTGGAGTAACGGTCAGCGCGTCTGGCTGTGAAACCAGGTGGCCCGGGTTCGAATCCCGGTCGGGGCAAGTTACCTGGTTGAGGTTTTTTCCGGGGTTTTCCCTCAACCCAATACGAGCAAATGCTGGGTAACTTTCGGTGCTGGACCCCGGACTCATTTCACCGGCATTATCACCTTCATATCATTCAGACGCTAAATAACCTAGATGTTGATACAGCGTCGTAAAATAACCAATGGCTTCCTTCACATACATCAGAACAACACACTGTCCATCTTTCTGAGGTCATCGCTGAATCGATTTTGTAATGGCAGTTGTCAGGAAAGAGTAACCATGCACAGTAAAACGTTCATCTTGCAATTCCTGTTTACCTGCTAATTCTTTGCCCTTTCTCACAGCTGAAAAACAATTTGGTAAAGCATCTAGGAAACCGCATATAGCCTTAAAATGATTACAAATATAAACACTGCAGCCTTTAAGCAAGTACCCCATCTAGTGAGAATTGGAGAATGTGGAAGATCCTATAATTTTAACATACTTCTGTATCTTAACAGGAGCCTTTTTCAACGTTTTCTTAATGCAAGACACAAATTTATTTGTATATGAATATTTATCTTTTAGTGCCTCACAAACCGGATGTAATGCATGTGCAATGCAGGAACTCCTCTAAGTGATAATTCCACTTGCGGTAGAAGGTCAGTCACATGGACTCGTATCTGGAAAGTATGGAGGAAGATCCAGAACTTCCCAGTTCCATCTGCGAAGTAAATTAACCACAGGGGCAGCTATATGAGAGCGAACAACATCCTCAGGGCTGGACAATATTTGAAATACATTTGTATTTTGTAATTTGTAAGGAGTTTCGAAAGTATTTTGTATTTAAATATATAAAATTGATGTATTTTGCATTTCAAATACTCAAAATACTTTCTTCTTCTTCTTGTCCTTCAAGTTTTGGATTTGAAAATGAACTTTTATCTTATTTGCCTGCCCATTTCAGATGTGCTAGCCATACACTTAGTTTTCTTGCCACAACTGATTACCTTAATGCCATAAAGAAATCTCCAACAGCATCAAGGATCCATCACCCAACACTTGCTAAAAGTTCAGCATTATGGAATGCGTCTAGGAGACTCAAATCCTCAGAAATTATATCAGACGTCTTGAAATATTCATTAAAGTTTTCTTTCCCAACACGATGAAATTCTCTTTATGGCTCAATCTCTCAAATACTGCAATTCAAACATGATATAAACAGTATATGCGAAAAACTGGGACTGCCAACCTTCAAAGATGTTGAGTTTCAGTACCTTGAAGAATATTGTACAGTTCTGAAATCTATTGCCATAGCCCTTGATTTAATGCAAAATGAGAAGACGTGCTATCATGCCCAACTTTTGTCCACATTAATTTCCCTCAAAACAGGTTACATATTCTGTTACCTAGTAATCTACGCCATCTATTCCAAGTAACTCCAATCCTAATAAGTTCGCTTTCATCAAGATTTAAAGCGATGTTTGATCTGTTCCCAGAAGCTAATTGAGCTATTTTGGCAGCTTGCTTCCACCCATCATTTAAGATGAGATGGATACCTGACACTGTCTCACCAAATGATAAGACGAGAATACAGAAAATGTGTGTGAAATCAGCTGAGCAGTTCTCTGCTATACCTTGGTCAGTTCAGACGATGAAGATGGTGAAAACAATTTTTATGTTTTCAACTCAAGTACAACAGACTTTGAAAAGCAAAAAGAAAAGAACTTGTCTACTGCGGAGTATGAGCTCATACAATTCTTCAATGATAAAGTGACAACCCTGTGCACTCTAGAGAATTACCCAACAGTTAAACAAGCTTTTATAATGATTAATACGAGTTTGTGATTCTCTGCGCCTGTAGAAAGACTGTTCTGCTTTGCAGGATTTATTCATTTATCAGCAAGGGGATCCTTATTTGATGAACATTTTGAGAAACTGTTTTTTTAAAGAGAGCAGTAACTATTCAGATGTAGCATAATTTCATTGCTGACTGGGAAAAGGAAGAATGTTCAGTTACAGTATTTATATAAAACTTCAGTACTATTTTCAAGCCAAAGAGGTACTTACGTGTAAGACTGTGTTCAACAGTCTGTATTGTAATTACTATAGGCTACAGTGCATTTCAAAAGTCACTCATATATTCTGCTACAGCTACAGCCCTGGAGAATAGTTCTTGGTAACAGATCCAACAGATAGGTTTCTCAGTTCTCTTTACCTTACCTTCCCTGATGATTGAGTCGACATGTAACTCCGAAACATTGGATGTTTGTACAAGGGGATCTAATCCTGGAGAATAGCTCTTGGTAACGGATCCAAAAGATAGGTTTTCCGATCCCATTTCCCTGATGATGGAGCCGATATGTAGCTCGAAACTTTGTATTTCTGTACAAGGGGTCTAATCCTGGAGAATAGTTCTTGGTAACGGATACAACAGATAGGTTTAACTGTTTCCCTTTCCCTACTTTCCTGATGATGGAGCCGACATGTAGCTCCTAAACCAGGGCTGGGCACATTACGTGATTCTGAGAAATGAGCGCTGTGTGCTTTAAAGAGCTGGTCTCGCGAGCGGTGTGACGTATGCATACTGTACGTCAGCGTTTCTCAAAGTGTGTTACCCGGAACCCCGAGGTTCCGTAAGCAAGTCTTAGGGGTTCCGCCAATTCCTGATGTGTAATTATTTACTTTTTAATCTCTAAAATATAATATTATAAAACATGAAAAAAAAAGAACAGAACTATTATTGTTTATTCAGCCATTCTATTGACAATTATCAGGACAACAATGGGTACCGTTTGTTGAAATAATAGTAGGTGCGCTTGAAGTAACTTAAGTGTCTGGAACTAACATATTTTCCAACATATGTAAATTGTAGGCTCCTACGGAATTCATTGAAAATTCTGTGAAGGGTATTTCGCAGAATTGTTTTTACGTTCCTTCAAGAAAAAACAGGAAACTTCTTCTGGAGAGGAAAAACCATTATTTTGAAGTTCAAGGTGAGTTATGTGTTAATTTTGTCTCAAAGTTTATTTAATAATATAAAAAAATGATCAAATGTTTTAAAGAAAAATTGTGCGAGTTTTGTCATCCCTTCTTCAAAATTGTGTAAATAGAGAGCAAGACCGATCATTGTGAACTACGTCATCCTATTTTTAATACAGAGTGATACCGATCCTAACTCTACTTTTTTAAATACAGGGTGACACTGAATCATGGATCGGTGGCTTAAAACAGGATCACTAAAACAATCAACATCCAAGTGTGCCACTACAACTTCACCTATCCCTAAACAAGTACTGTATGTGGGTCTGATGAAGGCGAAATAGAAACACCAGGTTTAGAAAATAGCTGCTCATCGTCTGAAAATGTGAAGGAGCCAACATTCAAAACACAACATGAACTTGTAATTAAAAAACGTAAATATGATGAGAGCTACTTAGCATTGGGATCCATGGATGCTGAAAATTGTCCTAAGTGTGTAATATGTGGCATAATTTTACTTAATATTTCGATGACACCTTCAAAATTACGTCGCCATTTTGAAACAAACCATGCTCAGTTTCATGACGAAAATATTGATTTCTTTGATAGGAAACGTCATGAGTTACAAAATTCACAAACGTTTTTAGCTCAGACATCTTATGTTACAAATGAAGAAGTAACAGAGGCATCTTTCATTGTAAACTACAGAGTGGCTCAGGCAGGTGAAAATAAAAATTAATAAAACTCTTCGCGATTGACATGGTTAAGTGCATGATCAAGGAGGCTGAACAGTTACCTTCCGTGACGCTTTCAAATGACAGAGTGGCTCGTCGCATTCAAAACATGACACCTTATGTCAAGAAAGAATACAGTAAAACCGTCGGATCAGATCATGTGAATTTGCACTACAGATAGAAGAGTCAAGTGATGTAGCAGATCTGGCAGTTGTAGTAGTGTTTGTCCGTTACCATTATGAAGATACTATTGAAGAAGATATGCTATTATATAAACTGCTGCCAGCTAATGCAACAAGATCTTAAATTTTTTAGACATGTTAGTGAGTAATTACTTGGCAGAAAATCATATATCCTGGGACAATATTGTGTACATATCTGCACGGATGGTGCAAAGGCAATGGTTACGAAAACCACTGGTGCAGTGTCGCACATAAAGTCAGTTGCAAAAAATTGCAATAGCAGCCATTGTATTTTGCACAGTCAAGCTTTGGCCACATCAAAAATGCCACTTTCCCTCATAAATGTTCTTAATGAAGCAGTAAAAATCGTTAGTTTTATCAAATCCAGATCACTAAATTCAAGACTCTTCAAAATCATTTGTGAGGATTGGTAAGCCTTCATAAATCTCGTCGCCCTGAGTAGCGGATTCGATCCCGGCCCAGGTCGATGGCATTTAAGTGTGCTTAAATGCGACAGGCCCATGTCAATAAATTTAGTGGCATGTAAAAGAACTCCTGCGGGACAAAATTCCGGCACACCGACGACGCTGATATAACCTCGGCAATTGCAAGCTACATTAAATCTACTTCTCCATACAGAAGTGAGATGGCTTTCTCGCGGAAAAGCTTTAAGTAGACTCTTCGAACTTAGGGCTGAGGTGATAACTTTCTTAATTGATCACCATTTCGAGTTGGACGATCGTTTGAGTGACAAACATGAATCTTGAGACTTGCCTATTTAGCTCACATTTTTGTCAAAATAACGAAGTAAATGTGTCATTGTAGGGGGAAAATGCTAATATGTTCACTGCAGCAGATAAAATCATGGCTTTCAAGAGAAAATTGTAGTTCTGGATGAGAAGTCTAGCCGGCCGTGAATTTGAGAGCTTCCCTGCTTTGAAAGATTTCCTTGAAGAGAACGAAGAAACTCTCCTAGAACTTGATGAAATCATTGAAGAATTTGTAAAGCATTTGGAGGATATGCGCCATACTGTAGATCAGTATTTTCCAGAAAAGGAAAGTGAAAACAATTCTCAAAACTTGTGGATCAAAATTCCATTTCACACCAAAAAAAAAAAAAAAAAAAAAAAAAAAAAACTTCTTCCCTCGCTTCTGAAGAATACAAAGCGTTACTGGAATTGACGTCTGATTCATCCTTGCAACCTCAGTTTAAGAATCTCCTTATGATGGATTGTTAGCACAGCCTGAGAAGAGAGTATTCAGTGTTATAAAAGAAAGCTATTACAATTCTACTTCATTTTGTAAGTACTTACCTATACGAAACTGGGTTTTCTGTGTATACGTGTATAAAAACTAAATACCGAAACAGACTGCTTACGGAACCAGACACGAGACTTCAGCTTTGCAACAGTAAACTCGATATTAAAGAAATATGCAGGCGTAAACAACAAAAACACTCGTACCACTGATCTATTTCAAATAGATGTTTTCTGAAAAAAAAAAGAAGATTAAGTACCTGAAATTTAGTGTGAATTACAAACAGTGTTAACAATGCAGGTGGACTTAATTTCATTCATGCTTGTTATATATTTACTGATCTCTATAACAGTAGCAAATTTATTTCAGAAAAAATTATAATTTTTAAATATCAGTATGTATAATGTGTGAGTTCAAAAATATGTTTAATGTTAGTGGTAAAAATAAGCCAGGATTACTAATCTTTGTAATAAAAACAAATACAGTTCAACAACATTATTTATAATTTTTAAATATGTATAACATGTGACATCAATAAAAATATGTAATGTTAGTGGTAAAAATACATTTGGTAATTTAGTATTTGTCTGTAATATATATATATATAATATATATATATATATATATATATATATATATATATATATATATATATATATATATATATATATATACACACATCACTAATATTCCGCTGGGTTCCACAGTTTCATTTTGGATTTAAAAGGGTTCCGTGAGTAGAAAAGTTTGAGAAACGCTGCTGTACGTCATTCAGTGTTGGTGCAGTGGTGACTCTGCAGTATGATGGCGAACTTTGAAGACGGAGCTTCCGCTCATACACTAAAGCGTCCCGCTACTCACAATGCTTTTAATGTATCATGAGAGGAGGTGTTCTTTTTGGTAGAGAGTAGTGGATTAGCAAAGTGTTTAATTTGTCATAAAACACTCCAACTGATTAAGAAGTTCAATATCCAACGACATTATTCTTTACAACATGCTACTGAATATGACAAATATGTTGGTAATGAACGCCATAAATTAATACAACTTAATGAAAATGTTTCTCAGGTACATTATATTAAAGTATCTATTTGATATTTGCATTGCATTATAAGTTATTATACACTTAGTAATATATAATTTTAAATTATACAAGTATTATGATATATAATATATAATATTATATATCATGAACTGTAATATACTATACTATGATATATTATAATATTTGTATAATTTAAAATTATATATTACTAAATGTACTATAATAACTTATAATCCAATATAAATGTCGAATAGATACTCTAATATAATGTACCTGAGAAACATTTTCTTTAAGTTGTATTAATTTATGGTCATATCATATCTTATATCGTATCGTATCATATCATATCATATCATATCATATCATATCATATCATATCATATCATATCATATCATATCATATCATATCATATCATATCATATCATATCATATCATATCATATCGTATCATATATCGCATCGCATCACATTATATTGTATTATATTATATTATATTATATATTAACAGGATGACAATAACGCACTTAGTGAATCGGCCATGAGAATTAGCTACAAAATTTGCCACGAAATTGCAAAGGAATTGAAAACATTCAACGAAGGTGAATTCATCAAGCGATGTTTAATTATATTGGCAGATGAACTCTGTCCACAGCAAGTAGGGGAAGTGGAAGCCATATGCCTGTCTCGTAGAACCGTGGTGAGGAGGTTGCAGTATGTGCGTATGGGCTATGTAAATAAACGTAATGATTTGTGTGTGTGCATAGAGCGAAGTTTATTTCATTAAATTAATAAGAGTGCTATAAATTCTGTAATGTACAATGGATTGATGTAATATCCTTATAAACTATTATCTACTGACAGACTGAATGACTAGAACAACCGTGGCTCTTGTTATATTAATGCAGGGAAGGTAGCTGTAATGCGAGTCCGCCACTGCGTGAGCGTTCTGCTCTGGCTTGGAATTGAAGTGCCTTGCGGAGCAAGAGCAGCTCTAGCCGACTAGACTGAGCCGCTCTCATGCTCGGCCCTGTCCTAAACATTGAATGTCTGTATAAGGGATCCAGTTCTGGAAAATAGCTTTTGGTAACGGATCCAACAGATAGGTTTCCTCGTTTCCCTTTCCTTACCTTCCCTGATGATGGAGCCGTCATGTAGCTCCGCAACATTTGATATCTGTACAAGGGGTCCAGTTCTGGAGAATAGCTCTTGGTAACGGATCCAACAAATAGGTTTTCCCATTCTCCTTTCCCTACCTTCGCTGATGAGAGAGCTGACATTTAGCTCCGAAATGTTACGTCTAGGACACAGTGAAAATACCCGAAAACCTCGCACCGCAATTGACTTGCACATTTTAGATAGAAAATGAACCAACATTTACCATTTTTATTTTTACTGATGAAATGATTAGTACTTCCAAGACGTACTGATTGGCAAAGGAAGGAACTTAGTCCAACCTTTCCCTGTATCTCTAACATAAGTTGATATTTATAATACGGCACTGGTGCATTGGTATTTATTCATGAAATTTTTTTTTTTTTTGCTCTCCTGAAAAGTAGCAAATTTTGACTTAGTTCCTTTCTAGAAAGTAAGATTCAATTATAATTCACCCTATATTAGGTTTTCTTTCTGTCATTTAAACGTTATAACATCGATTAACACATTTAGACCTATTGTACCAGGATATAAAAAGATACACTTTCGTTTTCTGCATGACATAAAAAAATGCATCAGATATCTGACATCATTTTATACATTGTATGCATTGTACATATTTAGTTAATTTTACACAAATACGTAACGTAAAGGTAATCTTCTAAAATTAGTTTATAATGTAGGCCTACGAAAATTAATATTTTACAATTAGAAGGTACTAATAACTTATCCTGAAATTCACAATACATTAATAATAATAATAATAATAATAATAATAATAATAATAATAATAATAATAATGGTTTATTTAACTTCTTAATTACTTACTTGTGATGCACTATGTCATGATGAGTTGAGATGTGAATCCGCGAAAAAGAAATGTTTATTAATGCCAAACTGAATTCGTATATCAATTTTGTTTGAAGCAGAAACGTAATGTAATTTTAAATTATTGGAAATTGGTCACGAAATCGAAGTAGGTCCCAATGATCAATGATAAATAAAATTTAACCTATTTTTTCTCTTCTTCCCACCTCAAGTTCACAATGCTGTTCAACTTCTCAAAAAAATTAGTAAATAAAAAGCTATAATCATTTCGGCCGTGCAAAAATTATAATACCGTCATGAAGAGTAATAATCTCATTGTAATGAAATAGAAAAACTTACAACTTTTGAATTTTTGTAAATAAAATAAATCTTCAACAATACAATCATGTTTGAACAGAATTTAGCTAGTTTAATTTCAAGAATTGGTAATAAAACTAAAAATGGAAAATATTTGTACTGTAAATAAAACATAACCTGTATATTTTAATCTCCCTTGATAATATTCACAATGCAGTTACTACTGGGTGTTCAGTTCAAAGTGTGTCATGGCTCGCTGTATGCCGTCACGTGGCTAGTCGATGAGCCTAGAGAATTCAATCTTCCTACACTTCCACAGAGGTGTATTACTTATCTGCCAGAGAAGTTGCCTAGCAAGTACGGCGTTCATTCAGAAGAGTACTTACCGATACGGACGGTAACGCCGGTAGTGGCAGGAATGTGAACTGTTTCGAAACATGTACTGAGATGAGTTTTTTCTTACTGTCGGGATATGGGGATAGGGTTAATTCGATTACTTAAGTATTTGTTGACATTAACTTCGACGGTCAACATGGACACGGAGCATTTGATTTGTATTGTGGAATGTTGCCGTACGCAACCGATGATAAAAAATACCCTGCGTAAGACTTGGCCGCGCAAAACACAGTTCGAAAGAGGTTATGGTAGCACACAGACCGTACAGACCGCCATCTGTTGCTACGACGTTCAAGTTATACCGTACACGTTCTAATTTCAAATTGAACGCCTTGATTAATAGGCAACTTCTCTGACACAAAAGCTGAAACTCGCTTCAAATCGCTGACTCATCAACAGTGACGTCATGACACACTTTGAAATGAACACCCAGTATATGTAGGCTATTCTAATACAGACATTATGTGAATAATTTAATTGTTTAATAGAATCCTATACTCAGTAGCATCAATTTCAACATAATTTGTGCAACTTTCAAAAAAGCCCTTCGTATCTTTACTATTCATGTTTTACTTTAGTTTCCAATATTTCTTTCAGTGCGGCGAAAGGATTCCCACTTCTGCTTCCAAACAGTGGCGCCAACTTACATGGGCTTGTGGGGTCCAAGCCCACCCAATAATTTGTCTTGTTATCATTATACTTAGCTACAGTTGGTCTCAAAAGTATTCATCTATTCGACCTATTGATAAAAAAGTTAACAAAGAAAGCACCAAATACCAACTTTAAAACTCGCAAAAATTATCAATTAAACTTTAATAATGCTTAACATAATGCAGCCAGAATAAGCTTTGTATCATTTCATAACTATTACAGTAAATAAAAATCATTTAAAAATACTCCAGGATATAGTGCCACAAAAGCATTCGTCCACCTTGGTTACTATACAGTGTATTAGTTCATAATGTGCTAGTCTGTGATTCAGTCAGTTTCAATGCAGTGTCTGTGAGTAAACAAAGTCTAAATGGTGAAGACAAAGGAAAGGATCTTTATTGAACGCTAACGAATTATTCAGGTACATGAAGAAAAGAAGTCTCAAAGAGAAATTGCCAATAAAACAGGAATACCGCGAAAAACAATAGCCAGTATCATTAAGAGATATAAGACATCATCATCATCTGTAATCAATACACCAAGAACAGAACGACCAAGGAATCTGACACGGCGTGAAGAGAGAAGCATTGTGAGACTGTGCAGAAAAATCCTAATGTTTCTGGCCATATACTTCGATCGGAGGTAATATCTTCAACTGCTAAGAACATCAGCACCGAAACAGCTAGACTGTGTTACATAAAGTTGGTTTTAACGGACGTATAAGCCCGAAAAAGCCATGGGTAAATAAAGTGAACCGTAAGAAGAGATTAGAGTTTGCAAAGGAGTATGTTAGCAAGCCACCTGAGTTTTGGAAACGAGTATTATTTACTGATGAGTGTAATTTTTCCCTTATTTGATTCCTCTGACAAGCGACAAGTATGGAGAAAGAAGAACGAGAAGCTCCAATCTAAGAATCTACAGCCTTCAATAAAACATGGGCGAGGATACATAATGATATGGGAGTGTATGTCGGAGACTGAGGTAGGTGAATACCATGAAATAGCTACAACTATAGACAAGATGGAGTATTTGAACATCCTAAAACAGCATATGACGCCATTTGTGTAAAAATTAGGCATCGATGGCGACTTTTTTTTTTCAGCACACTGCTTGGGTTGTTAAGGAATGGCTGCTACGGAGTATACAGTAGGCCTACACCTCATGAACTACATATAACTCCCCAGTCTTTGGATTTAAATGGGATAGAACATTTATGGGCGGAACTTAAGTAAAAAATTAGCAAAAGGCAGGTTACAAGTACAGACACAATACTTCGCTGAAGAATGTAACACAATAGGACCAAAAGTGACATAAAACCTTGTGCAATCCATGCCAAGAAGACTTGAAGCAGTCATCGCTTCTAAAGGACAGTCCACAGAGTGATTTAATGGCGGCCGAACAGCGGTTCAATTTTGTACGCGAAACTAGCGCCGTTGGTGTCTCTAGTTATATATTACAAACTCTTTGGATGAAACATCTTTTTCTCACATAAATTAAGCAGCTCGTAAGTGAAACCAGACTCTATTATGAACTCACACTGTACTCTACTATATTGTGCACTATGAAAATAAAACCGCTTATTTGAAGAAATTCAGATTTTTAAGTTCACGTCTTATTCTTACATTATGCCATATGATGATAAATGGATTGGATGTGGATGGGGTGTAACATATTCACTTCAGATATTTTTATAAACAGTAGTTATGGACGATCCCGTCCATTTACTTTATTATGTAGGCCCTATCTGTCAGTCACTGATATAAACAAGTCCACACCTGTGGGGTTTTCCCTCAACCCAATATGAGCAAATGCTGGATAACTTTCGGTGCTGGACCCCGGACTCATTTCACCGTCATTATCACCTTCATCTCATTCAGACGCTAAATAACCTTAGATGTTGATACAGCGTCGTAAAATAACCTAATAAAATAAAAAAAAATAAAAGAGATAAACAATACGTGAAAATCTTAAAAAAACTACTTAACAAATATTTCTTGTGCCTGCTGAAAAATCTGTTAACAATAGGCACATATATTAAGTACACACATTTTACTTGTTTCATCTCGAAAGTTAAATTCTTGGAAGACTGCTAAAAAACTTATAAGAGAAGCCGCTGTCTGAGTATTATTCATCTTTACTATTCATTACAGTTACATTTTTAACTTTCTGATTGTTGCCTTTGAAATGAATAGCCTACATGTATGTGTACATGTGCAGAGTGGGCCAAACAAAAGGGAGATTTTTAAATAGTGAAATGAAACATTAAATATTATATTCAATTAACTTTTATTATATGAAAATATACAACATAATAGTCTATGACATTCGCATGTAACCACTACTTCTTGAAAGTGACATCCTTCAAATGCCCTCCACCAGCTTGAATACATTAGATTAGATTAGATTTATTTATTTAACCTGGTAGAGATAAGGCCGTCAGGCCTTCTCTGCCCCTCTACCAGGGGATTACAACTATAACATGAACAATAAGATTACAATTAATATTAAATTTACAATTACAATTACAATAAAAATTAAAGTACGACAAGAATACCTGATTAATGAAAGCTAGACATTTTATCATAGAAGTTAAGAACAAAGAATATTTTTGTATTTACTAAATTACAAATTAAACCTACAATAACAAAATTCTATAGTGATGAAATTACCGGATATTGAGATATTTTGTGGTAGATTAAAAGAACTATTTACAAGAAACCATGTCTGAACGAGTCTCATTACTGACCAAGTGCCTAGTAAGTTTGCGTTTGAATTGAATTTTATTTCGACAGTCCCTGATGCTAGCAGGTAACGAATTCCAGAGTCTTGGCAGGGCTATTGTGAAAGAGGATGAGTATGAGGAGGTGCGATGGGATGGTATTGTTAGTATTGTTTCATGGCGAGAGCGTGTGTTCAGATTGTGGTGGGAAGAAAGGTAAGTGAAGCGAGACGACAGGTACGAAGGAATAGAAGAGTTCAAGATTTCGAAGAGAAAGAGAAGTGAATGTAAATTTCTTTTCTTATCTAGTTTAAGCCAACCTATTGCTTCCAGGGATGGGGTAATATGATCATATTTACGAACATTGCTTACGAAACGTACACACAAATTATGAGCACGTTGAAGTTTCATTTTGTTGTCGCTGGAAAGGTCAGTCAGTAAAATGTCAGCATAGTCAAAATGGGGAAATACAAGGGTCTGCACAAGGGACTTTTTTAAGCAAGAGGGAAGATGAACATTTATCCTTTTTAGCACATGAATAATAGAATATACTTTTCTGCAGGTTTCTGTGATTTGCATGTCCCAGTTGAGATTATTATCCATGTGAATGCCAAGATTTTTTACCGAAGAACTGAAAGGGATATGCACTGTACTTACTTTAACGGGGGAAATGTCGAGGTGCTTTACAGCGTCGGTTTGCCGTTTGTGTCCTAATATGATTGCTTGTGTCTTTCCAGGATTGATATTAAGATGGAATTTCTTTGTCCATGTCACAATCGAGTCAATGTCTTTGTTCAATTTATCTATAGCGTCATTTATTCGATCTAAGCGGGAAGAGATGTAGCATTGAAGGTCGTCAGCATACAAGTGATAGTTACAATGCCTTACATGAGATGTAATATCACTGACATATATCGTGAACAACAATGGTCCGAGTACCGAACCCTGTGGTATACCTGATGTTATGTTAAACCAGGAAGAGCTTCGATTCCCGGATACAACACATTGTTGTCTTTCCCGTAAGTAGGATTCGAACCAACTCACAGCAGTCTCTGACAAATGCAGATTTCTCAATTTATGGGTGAGCAGGTCGAAATTTACAGAGTTGAAAGCTTTGCTAAGGTCAAGAAGTGTTAGTATTGTTACTTTATTAGAGTCGATTGCTTCACGAATGTCTTCTGTCACTTTAAGTAGAGCAGTGCTTGTGTTGTGTCCAGCTCTGAAACCTGACTGATACTTGTCGAATAGTTTGTGTTCGTTCATGTAGTTAGTAATTTGTCTGTGTACGATTCTTTCCAGTGCTTTTGATATGGCTGGCAGGATACTGATTGGTCTATAGTCGTTCGGGTCGGTGGGAACTTTGACTTTTGGAAGAGGAAGAACGAAAGCTTGCTTCCATATTTTAGGGAAAGTTGAAGTGATTAAGGAACTATTGAATATGTGTGCAATTGTAGGTATTACTATGTCTTGTATTTTCTGTATGAGTAATATGCTAATGTTGTCTGGCCCTTGAGCTTTCGTCTTGATGCGTCGGATGGCTTTCATTACGTCAATAGGAGTGACGTCAGTAAAATAGGATTTGTCTCGAGTTGGGGGAGCTGAGTCAGGCAAAACTGTGTCTTGTTTCGTTGTGTTGTTTAAGGTCGGGTCCTTTACAAAGTGTTCGTTCAATCGGTCAAGTGGGATGGGTATGTCTGCTTGTTCACTAGCCCTTCCAAGTCCAATGACCTTCAGATTTTTCCATAACTCGGAAGGGGTTGTGTTGGGCTCTATAAGTTTGTAGGAGTATTTGAGTTTAGCGTTTCTTATTAGTTGAGTCGTTCTGTTTCTTAGGTGTTTATATAAGTTAAAATATTCGTCGTTTTTATTGCGGGTGTATTTCCTATAGGCTAAGTCGCGTTCGGACATCAGGCTACGTATTTCAGTCGTCATCCAAGGGGCTGGGGTCTTTCTGGTACGTTTGGTCTTTAATGGTGCGTGTTTGTCATAAAGTTGAAGTATTAACGTATTGAATAAGTCTACTTTCTCGTCTACAGTTCGTAATGTCCAGATCATGTGCCATGGAAGTTGCGCAGCGTCTTCTTTCAGTGCAATATCATCTATTCTTTTGATATCCCTGTAAGTATTTACTCTAGGAGTCGATTTAGGACACTGCAGATTAAACGATAGATAAATGATATCATGCCCTGATAGTCCTGCTGCAGGCAACTGTCCATGCGTCAGTATTTTGTCGGCATTGTTAGTAATTATCAAGTCCAGTAATGTGTCTGTACCTTCCGTATGATGTGTGGGAGCTAGGGGTAGGATTACCATATCAAGGCACTGAAAGAATGATTTAAGTCTTTTAGTCGTACTAGAATGTAAGTCAAGTAAGTTTGAATTGAAGTCACCCATGATTATAACGTTCTCATATTGCGGCGTTACGTTTAGTAAGGCGGTTTCGAAATCAACTACGTCATATATATGTGGGGGTTTATATACGACACACACTAGACATTTTGTAAATAAGGTGCAAATTTCAATGAACATGAACTCGGGTTTGGCAGAGTACTGGCTTGGAGAGTGATGAATAATTTTAGGTCGCAAATCGGATCTAATATAACCAGCCACCCCTCCGCCTCTCTTGCCCTCTCTGTCATTACGGCAAAGCGTATAGCCAGGAAGGTTTACGAGAGTGGAAGGAAGATTAGGATGTAACCAAGATTCGGAGATAAGAATAACGTGAATGTCTAAAGGTGAGAAGATAGAAGAAAATTCGTCAAAATGACACAACAGACTTTGAGCATTCACGTGAACAACATTAAGTGACAAAGGAGAGAAAGAAAGCGCAGCCTTGAGTATGTCTGCGGTACAGGGCAGTGGGCAGGTAGGATTGCTATTGTTCGTGTTAATAGAGGGGACCGGTCTCTGTACACTGACCTCAGGGACTGTCGGGTGAACATGCTGCTTTTTGTTCTCAATTGTACCAACTTATATGCAATTCAAGTTTTTAAATTATTTTCTAGCAATAATAACTTAAAATTACAGTACTAAATGATAAAGAATGTGAAGAAGAAAAATAATTAATTAATAAATAACGTTATTATATGGTAAAAGTTAAAGTGACTTACAGTACTAAATGATAAAAATAAGAATGAAAAAGAATTAATTATTACGTAAAGTTACTGATAGAGTAAAATTTAATATAGATTGAATATTGCAGTATATTAAAATTAGTTGCCTTACTAGTTTTACGCAGCCGACTCGTTCAGATCATGTCTTCTGGGCATTTAATTCTGTGTTTGTGCTCGCCTACTTTGACAATAATGTCTCCGTCTTGTGTCCACACGTTTTTCAAGCTGTATTTAGTTATGCATTCTTTTAACAGATTATGCCTGGCTTTAGTTAGATCTTCACGGACGGTAACAAGACTACCCTTTAACAGTTTTTTGTTTCTGAATACCTCAGCTCTCTTTCTATAGCTGACGAATTTGACAATGATAGGCCGAGGCCTATCACTGTTTCTTCGCCCCACTCGGTGACTTCTGTCGATATCACTTTCAGTTAATTGTACTCCTATTTTAGAAGCCACGTCAATGGCGATAGTGTCCGTGTTCTCAGACTCACTTTCACTCACACCGAAAATCCGTAAACACTGTCGCCTCTGATATTGCTCCAGATCGTCCACCTTCATCTGGAGCTGCCTAATGTGCCTGTCCTTCTCCTCTAGAGCTGTTTTCAGGCTTTCTATCACAGCACTGTTTTCAGCAATAGTTTGTTTCAAGTCCTCCACAATGGCGGTCCTGATGGCCTGCCTCAGTACCTGCAGCATGCCGGGATCTTTCAACGCTTCCACCATGACGCGTCGGACAGCTTCTTCGGAGAACTCGCTGGGAGATGACTTCTTATTATTGCTATTTCCACCCATTTTGTCGTAGAAATCGAATGCGAAATAACACAAAATTATATACCACGACACTTTTAAACACTTTCAAATAGTAATGGACTCTAAAACCGCTGCTAATAATCACCTAAGTCGGAGCGTAATAACACGTGTCTAGCAGCTATCCGCCATGACAGATAGTACATTATTGTAATCGCTCTTTGAAGTTTCTCATTACACTTTGCAACATTTCGACTGTGATGTTTGAAATTTCTTCACGAATTGCTGTCTTCAGTTGTTCAATGTTTTGGTTTGTTTGCGTATACCGAAAGTTATGTTTATTTACGAAGCTGTTTAAGTGGAAGTAGGCTTCATCAGACATCTGTAAATTGGAAAGAGCATTTTCATCATTTCCAATCTGACCCAAAATTTTTCACAAAAAATGACATGATTATTTAAGTTCTGGTGATTTAATTTATGCACAATTTGCAATTTGTATGAGTGGAATTTTAAATCTATACACATTATTCGTCATAAACTAGAGCGACTCATGTTAAGTGCCAGAGCAAGTCTCCGGCCTGAAGCGTCGGACTGCTCGCTAAAGTAACTCTAACAATTTCACAATGTTCAGGAGTACAAACAGTTCTTTCTTTACCTGGAGGTTTCTGCTTTAGTGCTGAGCCTTTTTCTTCTAAATTGCGAGCCCAGGTTTTAATCGAATGCGAAGAGGGCACAGGATCATGACGACGGAGTTGAAAGTGGCGGCGAAACTTCCTACGAGCAGCTTCTGAGTATTGATCATTTAGATCAGGGATCAGCAAAAACGTCACCGTGATCACTAGCAATAGTGACTTCTCAGGGGCAGCGCAGAAAACTGTCTTTGCTTCACCCCCTCCCTTCCATCCAACTCCCCTACAATTCCATTTCGCAAGCATCTACCAGTGGCGGGTTACCTGATTACATTTAGATTGCTTCTTTCTCAAAACCTGAAACGTCTGTTCGGAAACGTGTGTTTAAGAAAGAATGGGAGGAACAGTATTTGTTTGACAATGTAGACGCTTCTTGTCTTCTAAAGTTCTAATAGACACTTATAAATAAAACATCTAGCGCCATTACGACACGTCATAAGATTATCACGAAATCATAGGTAAGCAAGAACATATCCAATGTAATAAAAAATTGTAAACGGAAATGTATACAGCAGAAAATAAGTATACATATAATTTTCCTTTCGTATGGCTGGACAGGGCGAAGCAATTAAAACATAAAAAAAACTAAATTCAAATTAAAGTTCCAGTACTAAAATATGATGAAACAAGATATGAGAGAAAGGGAGCTCCATGCAAGTTATGTTATTGTTTTGGAAATCGCAAAATCATTGAAGTGCTATAATGAAGGAGAGTTCATTAAAACATGTCTGAATAAAGTTGCTGACATTATTTGTCCCGAATAATCTGATAATTTTAACAGTATGAAATTATCCGCATAAGGAATATTGAAACACTAGCCGAACGAAAAATAAAATGAAAGATGCATAAACAGTGGTCTAATATCACGCTTTAGGTGGAAAATGTTATGTTTTATTTAACGACGCTCGCAACTGCCGAGGTTATATCAGCGTCGCCGGTGTGCAGAATTTTGTCCCGCAGAAGTTCTTTTACATGCCAGTAAATCTACTGACATGAGCCTGTCACATTTAAGCACACTTAAATGTCATCGACCTTGTTCGGCATCGAACCCGCAACCTCGGGCATAGAAGGCCAGCGCTATACCAACTGCGCCAACCAGGCCGATCTTTAGGTGGAAACATAGATATTGATACAATAGAATTTGTAATGTTCACCCTCGGAGTTACGAAGGATAAGAATATTTACTCGATATCATTGCAATCGAAGGAAATACAACAGTAGAGGAGTTATTCCAAGCATGAAGAAAATAGAGTATATAGAAGAAATGAATCTGAACATAAAGCAACTTGTGTCTGTAGTAACATACGGGACTTGAAATACGACTTTAAAAAGTCTATTAGGTAGACTAAAGTTTTATTAAGAGAGCTGGAAGTAAGTGAGGACATAAAACGCAGCCATTGTATAACACACCAGACTGGCTTAGGTTTATTTAAAATGTTGTAATAGAAAAATATCTACAGTCTTATAATAGATCGCCTGCCGCTACCCTACACAGCCGCTATGTTTGGCTCTACATTCAGTATATTTCCGAACAATTGTTTTTTGAACAAAAACTTGTAAAATCTAACAAAGATCGTGACTAGCAGACGAAAATTTACGAGTTGTATTAAGAGAGGCAATTTGTGAAGTATTATAGATTTATTAATTTGTCTTACAGAATAATATCTGTAATATTTACAATTAATATTTGAGGAGAAAAATTCGCTCCGGCGCCGGGGATCCAAACCGGGTCCTTGGTTTTACGTACCAAGCGCTCTGATCACTGAGCTACTGTAAATTCAATCCACAGCACCGGACCGAAACCCTCCTCCTTCAGTATTTCCCTTTGCGGCCTGACTCGAAGTTAGGCATATATTATGTTGATGTATATGTCCAATGTCAACTGCCATTATACTAGGAGCGCACTCAGTTGAGTGACTTGTTTGGCCTGGATTCCGCAGTTAAGTGCACAGTAATCTGTGCAGACATATGCAATGCAGCTATGAGAATATTATAGATTTATTAATTTGTCCTACAGAATAGTATCTGTAATATTGACAATTAATATTTGAGGAGAAAAATTCGCTCCGGCGCCGGGGATCGAACGTGGGTCCTTGGTTCTACGTACCAAGCGCTCTGACCACTGAGCTACGCCGAATTCAATCCACAGCACCGGACCGCACCCTCCTCCTTCAGTGTTTCCCTTTGTGGCCTGACTCTAAGTTAGGCATATTATGTTGACGTATATGTCCAATGTCAACTGCCGTTATATTAGGAGCGCACTCAGTTGAGTAACTTGTTTGGCCGGGATTTTTCTCCTCAAATATTAATTGTCAATATTACAGATATTATTCTGTAGGACAGATTAGTAAATCTATAATATTCTCATAGCTGCAGTGCATAGCCTATGTCTGTACAGATTACTGTGCACTTAACAGCGGAATCCCGGCCAAACAAGTCACTCAACTGAGTGCGCTCCTAATATAATGGCAGTTGACATTGGACATGTACGTCAACATATATGCCTAACCTGGAGTCAGGCCACAAAGGGAAACACTGAAGGAGGAGGGTCGGTCCGGTGCTGTGGATTGAATTCGGCGTAGCTCAGTGGTCAGAGCGCTTGGTACGTAGAACCAAGGACCTGGGTTCGATCCCCTGCACCGGAGCGAAATTTTCTCCTCATATATTAATTTGTGACGTATTTTCATAGGTTGTTGTAGCACAGTAAAAATAAAAGTGAAATAAAATATAATCTGTCCTATAAATCAAATTGTGTACTCTACAACAGATGATTGGGTTGAGAGTACGCCACTGGGATCCGAACGGAGTGCTCTATACTCCTCGATTCATATTATATCTTATGTGTTGCGGCTAGCGTCCAGTGATGTCATTGTGAGTACAAATTTGCTGATGGTTGAGTTAGATAACAAGATTTTACAGCACTTCATCGTCAATGCTCCATGTTTAATAAATTGCAACAGTCAGGCTAAATAATGATAATTAATCTAAGTCTATTAAAATAATCCATGTACTACCAACAACAAAATTAAAATCTCCCGTTTCTTTGGCCCACCTTGTAAGTATGTATGTATGTATGTATGTATGTATGTATGTATGTATGTATGTATGTATGTATGTATGTATGTATGTATGTATGTATGTATGTGTGTGTGTATGTATGTATGTATGTATGTATGTATGCCTATGTACTAAGGTTGGATAAAAAGTAATGGCAACAGTTCGATATTTCTGACATGGCTTTATTCACAGGGGTACAACATTTACGTACCTTCTACTGGTGTTCAGTTCAAAATGTGTCATGGCTCGCTGTATGCCGTCATGTGGCTAGCCGATGAGCCTAGAGAATTCAATCTTCCTACACTTCCGCAGAGGTGTATAACCTAAGAGGCAGAGAAGCTGCCTAGCAAGTACGGCGTTCATTCTGAAGAGTACGTACCGATACGTACGGTAACACCGGCAGTGGCAGGAATGTGAACTGTTTGCAAATACGTACTGTCGGGATATGGGGAGAGGGTTAAGACGATTACTTACGTATTTGTTGACATTAACTTCGACGGTGAACATGGACACGGAGCATTTGATTTGTGTTGTGGAATGTTACCTTACGCAACCGATGATAACAAATACCCTGCGTACGGCTTGCCGGCGCAAAACACAGTTCGAAAGAGGTTATGGTAGCACACAGACCGTACAGACCGCCATCTGTTGCTACGACGTTCAAGTTATACCGTACACGTTCTCAAGTTCAGATTGAAGAACGCCTTAAATAATAGGCAACTTCTCTAACATATAAGCTGAAACTCGCTTCAAATCGGTGACCCAACAACAGTGACGTCATGACACACTTTGAAATGAACACCCAGTATATAGTCGCCCCCCTTATTTATTACCTTTTGCCAAATGTTTGGAAGGCGTCTTACACCATCAGCGCGTCCATCTTTGTTGATGTTCCGTATTGACCGCCCTAAAGCACAGATAAATTCATCTCTGGTATTGTACCGGGTCCCTCGCAGTGGTTCTTTCACTTTGGTGAAAATATCGTAATCGCATGGATCATATCGGGTGAGTACGGTGGATGTTCCAGTAGTCCGCGTGTTCCGCCTGCCTTGGAGGTACAGCGTGGTGCAGTATTACCCCATCAGTATCATACGCCAAATGAACATCACTTTCACAGCACTTTGTGTAGGGCGCACTTTCTTCGGACGAGAAGAACCTGCATGCTTCCATTCATTTGATTGACGTTTCAAGTTTGGTTGGTTCGTATGAGCGAGCCCAGGTTTCGTCCATAGCGACGATTCGTCCAAGAAAGTCGTCATCTTTCCTTTGGTACCGGTCCAACAAGGCCTGTGCGACTGAATGGCGGTGCCATTGTTAAACCTCGGTAACCCAGAATGTCTTGCAGAATGTGGAGCACAGTTTTGTGTCATACTCCGACTTCCGCTGCTAACTCACGCGCAGGCCATCGGCGATCAGCATCCAACAGGGAAGCAAGGAGTTGAACTGTGTTGTCCTCCACGCGGGATCGTCCTGTACGGAGGTTGTCCTGAACGGTATCCCTGCCTTCCCGGAACGCTTTAACCCATCATGCCACTGTGCGATATGGCAACGTTGCATCGGCATATGCTTCATGCAGTCCTTGAAAACATTCTTGTGCACTACGACCTCGTGTCACTTCAATTTTGATCCAGGAACGTTGCTCTAGTTTTGTAAACGTGGTCTTAGGGCGCTCGCACTATCCCTATGAAAGTCATCGTTCTACACACTGCAGTAGATTGACAGAGTACTGTCGCCGCTGGCTGCACTAACTCATCTAACAGTCCTTGTTCATGTCCACACAGCTGGGAACTCTCGAACGCACCATCGTCACGTGACAGCAGTGTTGCCATTACTTTTTATCCAACCTAAGTATGTATGTATGTATGTATGTATGTATGTATGTATGTATGTATGTATGTATGTATACAGGGTGTCCCATTTATCTTGACCACTCTAAATAAGTTTTCACGGAAGCACCAAATGAAAACTGTTTCATACAAAAGGTGTACAACTGAAAGAGGGAAATAATACTGATGGGGACGCAAATTTGTAGCGTCATTTATTAATGAGATACGAGTACTAACATGTTTTTTTTTTAATTCCACTATGTATTTACTGTTAAGTATTTCAATTAAGCTCGTCAAGATCTTTTCAAAAATGTATCACAGTGGGCCATTCTGATAAACAGAGCGTTAATAAATGAAACGTTATTGGTGCCTTGACGACATGGTTCCTGTGTATAATATGAAGTAATTAGACTTTGAGATGGTGTAAATAATACGTAGTGGCCTACACTGCATATGATACTCAGGGTCGCGTAACCCATTACACGTAGATTTGGTTTTATTCCACTGAACACTGACAACTGAGTATGTGTTTATTGTAAACCAAAACTACGTGGAGTGGGTTACGCGCGCGACCCTAGGTATATGTAATGTAGGCCTATTACATATTGTTTACACTAACTTGAAGTCAAACCATTTCCTTTGGACGTACCATGCACAGGAATCATGCCGTCAAGGTATCAAATAACGTTCCGTTTATTAACGTTTTTTTTATTAGAATGACCAACTGTGATACATTTTTGGATAGGTCTTGAAGAGCTTAACTGAATTACTGAGTAATAAATACATAGTGTCATTTGGTGCTTCCGTAAAAAGTTATTTAGGGTGGTCAAGATGAATGGGTCACTCTGTATAAATATGCATACACATATATGGGACTTCCCTGTTCATGTCTGCATTATTTTTCTAAGTTCTTATTATTATATTTATTGTTACGTACTGTATTATATTTTACGTCAAAGTACGATGGTATGTGAACCAAGATATAATCTTAGTCTCGCAGATGTTGGCAATGCTGGCGTTACTTTACTAGCACGTAGGCAATTAGTAGACGTTACGTGTAGCGTGTAATTCCACAAAAGTCCAATTTTTATTGTTTCACTGTAATTAGAGCATGTTAGTACTCCTCTAATACGAACCAATGTCGCTTTATGATACGTATTTGCCTTTTGCCTCACTTTCTTAATTATGTTGACTTGTATACATAACAGACTTATCGGGTAATTATAATCTTTTGCCATATTTGCACATCAGAACGTGTATTTTTAAGCAATTCGGAGAATTCTGTTGACACAGAACTGTCCAATGGAAGTTACTACAGGAAATAAGGTAGAATCGTTATCCTGGCAATCCACGGAGGTAAGTATTCATAATACTCGCAGTTCTGTTTAGAAATCGCCCATATTTGAATGATAAGATATCAAACCATTAGTAGAAAATGTAGACAGAGGAACAAATTTTATTTAACAAACTTAAAACTTAATAAATTACAGAGACATATTAGATAATATAATAATGGTGAAAATAAAATTGTATTATATAAGAAACTGATATCGTCGTCGTATAGTCAAAACTCATATCTTAAGTATCATAGGTTTTCAGGAAAGACAGAAAACTTCTCAAAATCGTTAATATTTGCTTGTAATAGGTTTTTTTTATCTTTTCAGGAATGTTTGAAGGAATGGGAATGAGAACTAATTAGTGATAAGTGATAATTCACTAAATTCAAAGGGAAGAAAGAATGAGAAAAAGTTACGAGGTCTGGCTCTTAGAATATGAAAATATTTTCGAGATACGAAGATTAACAATGAATAAAATATTGTTTTATTAATTAGTTTGTATTGCTTTTATTGACAAGAACTAAAAAATACAAAACAAACAGTGATTTAAGAAAACTGTTCCATTAATAATTGAGCCGTTCAGAGCAGAAGTGGTTAAGTCAAAAATAAGTAATGAGTGTTAAAGTAAACATTCTGTAAAATACAGCGCAAAGTAGCAATTAATATTCAATTTATTTAAACTATTAGTAGTCAGTGGATAGCACGAAGGACATATTAACGCTTAGTTGCCTGACGGTACTTAGAAGTACCGTGATTTATTTTTCATACTGGAAGACCTGAAAGAATAATAAACCGCCAGAAATTACGTGCAACCTGATAAATAAAATCAATCAAGGATACTGACAGTACTGTACATAGAAATACGACTTAAAAAAAATAAATAAATAAAATAAAAAATAAAATAAAAAATAAAAAAATAAAAAACTTCTGAAAAAATTACTGTATGTTTTGAATTCATATTATAACAACATTCACTAAAGAAAACGGATTTATTTTAATTTTTTCTTATGTCCGGCAACAAAGGGTTAACTGCTACTTCGCGCTGTATTTTATAGAATTTTTACTTTAAAACTCATTACCCAATTTTGACTTACACCACTTTTGCTCAGAACGGCTCAATTATTATGTAATGTTTTTATTCTAGCACCAAAAACGTTATCTTTCAAAATACAAAAAGAAGTAAATTTGACTCTTTTTAAAGATTCAATACTTTTGGCAATTTTTGTGAATAACTGGTTTCAATGATCGAACTGACTATATTTTTTGTCCCCTTTGATTGTAAGAGATGCATTATAAAATTTTTGAAGGGAACCAACTACCGGCTTCATTCTCTTTGATAAAGCGGACCAGTCATTATCAAAATGTAACTTACAATTGCTGATCTGATTACAGATTACAGATCTTTTTTCTTCATTGATAACTTATTTCCTATTTGGGAATGAAGAGCTTTGGTAAACGATACCAGTTATGACTATATTTTACCCTACTTGAAACAGGCCATTCCCCCAGTGAGAGTTTTGTAGAAACGAACCTTTTTTTTTAATTAGGGACTAAGACATTATTGACTTCAGGTGGTAAAATAAATAAAACTCTCGAAAATACTTCTTTTTGGTTGTTTGAGCAGTTGGAGCTTTGTTAACTAAAGCAACAACAAAAGTTCTCCGTTGTTTCTAATTCATTTCCGACCACAATCTCCTAAACAATTCCTGTTTCTGAGCGTCAGTTATTTCATTGCACTGTCTTTATCTTTAGAATTTTTACATTTTTTTTTCAGTTACATAATTATGTCCCCACTTTTCTACAGTTCTCTGTTATTTTTTTATCTTTTGATCCATTTTTTCTCTCTTTTCAGTTTCGTACACTTTTTTGCACGATCGTGGTTTTTTGCTGAATTGACAGTTATTGTTGTTAGGCCTTGAAAGTTACAATTTCCACACAGAAACTTGTTGCTAGGGAAACCATTTCTCATAACATAAAAATATACTGAAATAGACCCATTACAGTGCAGTTATTGTTACTTAGTTACCATTACAGTGCAGTTTTGCAAAGGCTTTGGAATAATATTGCTCTAAATTTTCAATGCAAATTATATTGTATTTGCAATTAAAAAAATATGATCGTGCAAAAAAATTTGTACAATACACGTTTGTGAAGTTCATTACAAAATCTCGCTCTGCTCGTTTTTCGAACTTTTCCTCGATTTTGTAAAACGCACTTCCCAAAAACCTCGTGAAGCGTTCCTTTAATCAAAATTATGTGTCAAAGTTTAAATTTCAACACCTGGCATGTCAAAATATTTTATGAAATATTAACTATTCTCTTGTCTTTTTCTGCACTTCCAATTGACAATAATACGTTTTTCAATAAATTGGAATAAAACAATAATATACTTAGAAAATATATTTATATAATCATCGTAATGGTTTTAAAACACTGTAACCTCATATATTCATGCACAATTATGCACTTTATATATGAACATTCTAAGAAATTATCCATGATAACTACTACGAAAGCCGTTTACACAAGCGACGCTGAGAAGGCCTACGAGTTTTAACATTTCTCCCGCAATAAATTTCAGATACGAGTATATAACACTTTTTCTTCTAGTGTTAAACGAGGTTTAGCATTTGATGCGGAATCAGATGCTAAACTTATTACCCTCGAAACTCAAAATCAAAAGAAAAAAAAAAGTTTTGACTTTATGACGACGATATAGCTATATTTAATGTCATACGAATTGTGAGGATTTAAATTCCGCTATCATGGTTGAAGAAATTGTTCGTTACTTAAGTCATGTTTATCTTTATAACGTTTATCATTATTAGTATTAGTGTATTATTATTATTATTATTATTATTATTATTATTATTAACATTATTATTGTTACTACTACTACTACTACTACTAGTTCCACAACGGTGACGATGATGATAATAATAATAATAATAATAATAATAATAATAATAATAGTAATAATAATACTAATAAGTAGTAGTAGTGTATTCTGGTGTCTTCACCAAGAGCCTACTAGGCATGTATGTATGTATGTAGTCTATATATGTATGAATGTATGTATGTATGTATGTATGTATGTATGTATGTATGTATGTACTTATACATGTATGTATGGTCTTATTTTGTTTAGAAATAATGTAAAGAATTATAAATATTAATTAAAAATTAACAATAATATATTTCTAAACATTTGACAATACACTACATGATGGAAACAAACATAATAATGAGTGTGTAAGAAAACTACGAAACAAATTAATAACATGTACTGCAATCATGCAAAAAACTATTTATAAAACTAATGGAATAATAATTATTACACATAAATTAATTTTCAAATACGAACCAAATAAATATCGATGCCGAATACATTATTTTAGAAGGTAGGCGAAATGAGCTCAAACATTATATTCAGAAAATTTTAAAATTCTCTATGAACGTGTCTTTCACATTGTACACCATGATTTGATGAATATGAGGAAATTATAATGCTAAATACAGTGCGTTCGTAGCTCGGCCGGACCGTTCCGCGGCGGCCTTGGACTGGGTAAAGATTGGCGCGCCTGCCGCCAGAGTAGCACTGTAGCTACCGCTGAGGCGCCAGTCAGTTGACTTGGATCTGTCGTGACGGAAAGACGTCTGTGCGCGTGTTGTGAGTAAAATTGTGTTGTCCCGTAGTGATAAAGTGTCTATTAATAATGGTTGAGTACACTTTGGAACAACGTATTTTTCTCTATGATGCGTATGTGAAATACCCTTCTGCAAGAAGGTGTCGAAGAGAATTTGAACATCGGTTTCCAGGTGTTTGAATTCCTAGCAGGTCAACTATTCATGATCTTGTCAATAAAGTCAGATGTACAGGATCTTTTTTGAACAAGAAACGTGTTCAGCAACGCCGTGTTATGACAGAATAAAATCTTAATAAATAGGGGCCCGGTTAGAGCACTCACCCCGCAAATCACTGCGACGTTTAGCACAAGAGGTTAACATTTCTAAGACGTCAGCTTTTGTGGCAACGAAACTTCTGAAATTTAAGCCGTACAGGGTAACTGCAGTTCATGCTTTACAACTACAAGATCCTTAAGTAGGGCTAATTATTGCAATTGGTTTTTGCAGTCCATTCATAATAGCGACGTGGATCCACTTTTAACGTTCTTCACTGAAGAAGAGTGGTTTCATCTTCACGGTCACGTTTCTACTCAGAACAATAGATACTGGGCTACCGAAAATCCCCAAATTATTCATGAAGTTCCTCACCACGCTGCAAAGGTTGGGGTTTGGGGTGCAGTGAGTACGAGTAGAATTATCGATCCCATATTTTTCGACACAACAGTTGATTCACACGTTCATGTAACTTCAATTTTAAATATTTTTTTCCGCAACTAACAAGAAATGAACGATTGAGTGGCTGGTTTCAGCAGGATTCAGCTACAGCGCACACCGCTGTGAATTCTATGCATGAATTGCGAAATGTGTTTGGTGACAGAATAATTAGTCGAGGATTGTGGCCACCTAGTTCCCCTGACCTATCTCCATGCGATTTTTATTTATGGCGAACGTTAAAGAATAAAGTATACGCATCAAATCCGCACACGTTACAATAATTGAAGGACAACATCACGAAAGAAATACAGGCAATCAGTCAACATGAATTTTTGCAAGTGAGCCAGAATTGTTTTCGGAGATATAGGGAATGTGTTCGAGTTGAAAGTCATCACTTGTTGTGATGCAGGTAAGCCTAATGTTAGTAGAGTAGTTAGTGTTCCGTACCCATGACTTGCCGGTCGTTTACGTGTAACTCTGGCGGCAGGCGCGCCAATCTTCACCCAGTCCAAGGCCGCCGCGGAACGGTCCTGCCGAGCTACGAACGCACTGTAGATCCCTAAACGTCCGTACAACTATTCAGAGTAACATTTTCAAGTCGCTTTGCCCCCGCTATGACAGTGGTCTTCTAACTTTTTGGAAGAAAGATGCATCTATACTAATGTTTGTGGAAATTGGAACACCAAGAAGAATGTATGTGACTGAAATGAAATTGATGCCACAGATTAGGTACACGACAATACACAAATGATTAGAATTTACATAACTGTAACTGATCTGTGACCGTGAGATTTCAGTATGGTGTGAAGCCGCCATGCTCTGCAATCAGAGTCTCTAAGCGTCGTGGCCTGGATATGTTCTTGGGGAATCTCCCTTCACGCAGTTTGTATGCGAGTCCACAAAGCGTCAAGAGTGGGTGCTGAAGGACCATGACGAACAAGTTGCCGACCAACCACATCTCAGACATGTTCAATGGACGACATGTCTGGCGAACATGCAGGCCAGGGAAGCAGTGATACCCATCGTTCTTTGAAGAAGGCTTGCACAATCCTCACCACATGTGGCCGGCCATTGTCTTGCTGGAATGTGGCCTGTGGAGTTGCCTGAAGGAGGGGCAGTATTTCGGGTTCTAAATCCTAAATAATATAGTGCTTGCTGTTCAGATTGCCCTGAATACGTAGGAGGCGAGATTGCATATTGTATCCAATGGCGCCCCAAACCATCACACTAGGCGTTTGTCCGCTATGGCGCTCAACAATGCAGGCTCTCAGATTGCGCTCACCACGGTAGCGTCTAACACGTATGCGGCCATCATTGTAGGGCAAGTTGAAGCGGGACTTGTTCGAAAACACTACATTTTGCCACTCAGCACGCCAGTGACGGCGTTCACGTGCCCATTGCAGTCTAAGCCTAGCCGTCCACTGGCACCGTGAACGGCCGAATATTTGTTAGGTCGTATACGGCCGAATACCGGACAACCGGCAGAAGAGCCGATCGATCGTCCACTGGAGCCGACACTTCGGCCGTCAATTACCAGTTGTATGTCCTCGTGGTGCTACATGCTTATACTTAATACATACATACATACATACATACATACATACATACATACATACATACATACATACATACATACATACATACATACATACATACAGCCACCGGCGTGGCTCAGTCGGTTAAGGCGCTTGCCTGTCGGTCTGAAGTTGCGCTCGAGCGCGGGTTCGATCCTCGCTTGGGCTGATTACCTGGTTGGGATTTTTCCGAGATTTTCCCCAACCGTAAGTTGAATGCCAGGTAAGCTATGGCGAATCCTCGGCTTATCTCGCCAAATATCATCTCGCTATCACCAATCTCATCGACGCTAAATAACCTCGTAGTTGATACAGCGTCGTTAAATAAGCAACTAAAAAAGTACATACAAATGGCTTTTAAGGAACCCACAGGTTCATTGTCGCTATCACATAAGCCCGCCATTGGTCCCTATCCTGTGCAAGATTAATCCAGTCTCTATCACCATATCCCACCTCCCTCAAATCCTTTAATACTCGTATTATTCTCCTATTTACGTCTCGGCCTCCCTGAAGGTCTTTTTCCCTCCGGCCTCCCAGCTAACACTCTATATGCATTTCTGGATTCGCCCATACGTTCTACATGCCCTGCCCATCTCAAACGTCTGGATTTAATGTTCCTAATTATGTCAGGTAAGGAATACAGCGTGCAGTTCTGCGTTGTGTAACTATCTCTATGGGTAAGTTTCATCATCTACACCTACACAATAAACTTCTAGAAGATAGTGCTAAGTTTTTCGATTACTATCGGACGAATGTTGATACAATTCAATATATTTTAATGTAATTCGTCCATCAATCTCAAAATGGTCAAATTTCAAAGAAGTTGTACCACCTGAGAAACGTTTGTCAGTGATATTAAAGTAAGTAGTACATGAATAATAATTTGTTAAGCCTTAAAAGTTTTAGTTCACTTGTTTAATGAAAGAAAAAAAATACAAGATCTAATTAATTTTTCGGCGTTCATGGCGAAATTTATGGAAACAGTGATCACGTGTTGCTCTGTTCGGCCGAATGCGACCGGAAAATCCCATCTGAATTGGAGCCAATCGTAATTCGGCCGTCTTCGGCCGCAAACGGCCGAATAGGGCGAGTGTAATGGACGCGCGCCAATGCATTCTCTTGTTGTGGGATCATTCGGCCGTGTACGACCGTAAACGGCCGAGTTGTTATTCGGCCGAATTCGGTTCCAGTGGACGGCCAGCCTAAGGCGTTGGTGGTTTCTGGACAATGGAAGCCGACGCAACGGCATGCAAGCTACTATTCCAGTCCTCAAAAGACGGCGACGAACCGTTGACGCAGACAGGTCCACACCCGTTGCAATACTCCAACGTCGACTCAACAATGTGATGAACCTATACGGTCCGCCACGGCTATGCGGGCAAGATGGCGGTCATCCCGTGTTGTGGTCACATTACGTGGTCCAATCGTCTCTGCGTAAGATCCTCTTCTATCCACTGATTCCACACACGCATCACTGTGGTAGCAGCATGCCCTGTACGAGCCGAAACGTCACAGGTATGACAAATCTGCTTCCCGGAGACCAACCATTCTGCCCCGTTCGAATTCACTCACGTGCTGATATTATGCCCTACCACGTCGAAGAGGCATACCTGCACTAGCTTTCACGTTTCCACTTTGGAAGATCTGCACTGACTGAGCAAAGCATAACACTGACCTTGCTGGTGACACAAGAGACGTCACTGTTGGGCCTATTTGTACGCCATCTCTCTAGAAATGTAATCAATTATTGGTGGTACACTGTTCTATACACCTCCCGAGTTTGGAGTCGTTCGGGGCATTCTTTCTGGGTGTTGCACTTTTCACAAACAGTAGTGTATTGTTGCGATCCAGAAACAAAAGAACAATCAAAAGAGTAGCGACATTCTGGTTTTTCCTGCCCAAAGAAATTCCACGTTCAAAAATCAGCATGTCCTCGCATCACTTTAAAGGCGAAATAATAATCACGGGCTATTTAAAACAAAGTACAACTGTAACGAAAGAGTATTATTCTTCGTCATTAACCAAGCTTCGGGAAGAATTTTTGGAGATATTTCGTAATAGAATTTCTTGCAAAACAATGCACCCTCTCGTAAGTCATTGTGTTGCAGAAAATTGATGAACTTGGCTTTGATTTGATTGACTACCTCCATAGTCACCAGATTTACCTCCCTCAGACTATCACCTACTTCCGAAACTAAAAAGGAAAAAACAACATTGAAATGAAAAAAAAAGTTTTCATGGAGTGAAGCAAATAATAAGTGTTTTGAGAGAGTGGTTTGTAGAACAAGACGAACATTACTTTTAAAAGGTTTATAACTGCCTTACGTTTGTTGTATTGGTGGCTTGTGATTTGAAGATCTGCAATTTTATCGCTGTGATAGGTTTGTCGCTGGTTCTGACTGTGACTACAGTTCCAAAATCGAGAATTCGCTATCTCCGACCGATATGTGACTTATAGCGATGTGACTGATGTACGTATATGTGACAACTCCAGAGTCCAAACAACTGCAAGTCAGAACTTGAAGCACAAGATAACTGAAATCTAATAATTTATCGTCCCATTCAAAAGATTAACTTCGGCAACTCTTTGAAGTTAAGTTTACACAATGCCGGATGTACTCGCTACTGCTAGAGCCTTTTCACACTAGGACATCGGTGACGGTCACCAGTGACGGTCACTGATAGAGATACATTCGTTTGAATTGGAGCGTTCATACAGGGACACTGCAGTGTTTGACCCTGTCACAGTGACCCAGCAGTGTCTCGCCCTCTACACATGTGACGGATAAGGTCACTGCATCCAGACCAGTCACTACCTGACATACATTTCTTTGAATTGGAGTTTCCACACTGGGACACCGATCACAAGACACAGCTTGCAAATTTCCCACAGAACACTCACTCAGTACTCGAGCACAGTGAAACTAGTCATAATCCAGCCATGAGTTCAGATTTTATTAACACAGAAGATTTTATAAGTGAAGTAGAAAGTCGACCTGCTATTTGGGATATCAAAACCGATGACTAGAGCAATAAAGTGATGAAAACGAATGCTTGGCAAGAAATTATAGCTAAGTTTGTCTGATTTTAATGAGAAAAGTATGAATGAAAGAAGCAAAATTTGTACCTATGTTGCATATTTTCTTTCCCACTGTAAAAAGTTATAAATTACATTTCATGTGATGCTAAGTAACGATATATGGCAATATGGTTTGTAATTTGTTACCATATTAATTTACAATGGAACGTTATATTTAACAATACATAACATTTAGCATTGAAGTACAACTATACACATCACAACTATAATGATAGAAAAAATAAACTTAAATGAAATGTTAAAAAATAGTAAGAATAAATGTATTCGAGATTTATATAACGGCATAGAGGAATTTAAGAATGGATATCAGGCAAAAGTAAACGTGATCCAGGATGAGAATGGTGACTTGCTTGCAGACACTCATTCAATCCTGAACAGATGGAAAAACTGTTTTGGGTAACTACTAAATATACATAGGCCAAATAGAAATGATCGGGACGAAATTCAATACAAACTGCTGAGCCATTTATACCGAACCCATACTTTCTGAAGTCGGAATTGCGATAGAAAATCTGAAATAGTACAAATCTCCAGGTATCGGTCAAATTCCAGCAGTATTCATACAATAGGGTGGACGCGCATTATCTAGCGAAATTTATAAACTTGTACCTGCTATTTGGGAAAAGGAAATTGTACCAGAACAAAGGAAGGAGTCCAAATCATACCTATCTTTAAGAAGGGGGACAAGACTAACTGTAGTAACTTCCGAGGAATGTCACTTTTATTGACGTCGTACAAAATTTTGTCCAATATTCTTTTGAGAAGATTAACTCCATATGTAGATGAAATTATTGGGGATCATCAGTGCGGTTTTAGGCGTAATAGATCGACTATTGATAAGATTTTTTTTATTCGACAGATATTGGAGAAAAAATGGGAGTATAAGGGTACAGTACATCAGTTATTCATAGATTTCAAAAAGGCATATGACTCGGTTAAGAGAGAAATTTTTATAATATACTTATTGAATGTGGTATTCCCAAGAAACTAGTACAATTAATTAAAATGCGTATCGGTGAAACTTACAGCAGAGTCCGTATAGGCCAGTTTCTATCTGATGCTTTTCCAGTTCACTGCGGGGTAAAGCAAGGAGATGCACTATCATCTTTACTTTTTAACTTTGCTCTAGAATATGCCATTAGGAAAGTTCAGGATAACACAGCGAGTTTGGAATTGAACGGGTTACATCTGCTTTTTGTCTATGCGGATGACGTAAATATGTTTGGAGAAAATCCACAAACGATTAGGAAAAACACGGAAATTTTGCTTGAAGCAAATAAAGCGATACGTTTGGAAGTAAATCCCTAAAAGACAAAGTATTTGATTATGTCTCGTGACCAGAATAGGCTATTGTACGAAATGGAAATATAAATATTGTAGATTTATCCTTCGAAGAGGTGGAGAAATTCAGATATCTTGGAGCAACAGTAACAAATATAAATGACACCCGAGAGGAAATTAAACGCAGAATAAATATGGGAAATGCGTGTTATTATTCGGTTGAGAAGCTTTGTCATCTAGTCTGCTGTCAAAAAGTCTGAAAGTTAGAATTTATAAAACAGTTATACTACCGGTTTTTCTGCATGGTTGTGAAACTTGGACTCTCACTTTGAGAGAAGAACATAGGTTAAGGTTGTTTGAGAATAAGGTGCTCAAGAAAATAGTTGGCGCTAAGAGGGATGAAGTTACAGGAGAATGGAGAAAGTTATACAACGCAGAACTGCACGCTTTGTATTCTTCACCTGACATAATTAGGAACATTATATCCATATGTTTGAGATGGGCAGGGCATGTGGCACTTATAGGCGAATCCAGAAATGCATATAGAGTTTTAGTTGGGAGGCCGGAGGGAAAAAGATCTTTGGGGAGGCCGAGACGTAGATGGGAGGATAATATTAAAATGGATTTGAGGATGGTGGGATATGATGATAGAGACTGGATTAATCTTGCACAGGATAGGGACCAATGGCGAGCTTATGTGAATGGTAATGAACCTCCGGGTTCCTTGAAAGCCATTTGTAAGTATCTAAGTAAGTAAGTATTAATTGACATGTAGAAACCACAAATGTTCACATAACATTTCTAGTAATCTGTGTTATACTTTCCAACAGTTCATGAAGAGCAACGATGAACTTATCAGTGACATTTTAATAATATTTTAAAATATATAATATACTACTACCAGTTAAACTTTGTCAAATATGCTCAAAAGGAAAGAAAATAAAACAAGAGTAGCTTAAAGTAAGAGAAAGTTTTTCATCTGATGAGATAGCTTTCCTTAGTATTGTGTCCATTCCTGTGATTTCTAGCAGTAAATATCTGTGTAATGAACGTTTTTTCTTCATCCTCCTTCTGTTCTATAGCAGTAGGCCTAACGACAAAAGATCCTAACTCGAATCCATTTTACTAACTAATCACAAATTGTTTTATCAGAAGCTACTACTAATCAGTTGGCAATACTAGCTGTGTTCGACACCAGTGACCCACGAGTGTTCATTGTAATCACCGGTGACCGTCACCCGTGACCCTCACCGGTGTCCCAGGGTGAAAAGGGCCTAAGAGATGACGAGGAGAGCGGAGTATGAGAAGTGGACGCTGTTATCGCTGCGAATCCCCTCTGCACGTGGTATAATACTACCTACTGAACTGTATTAATCATTCACAAACCCTGTGCTCTTGCTCTTGCTCTTGCTCTTGTACAGTCGTGTTATGAATCCATGTGTTGCGGTTACTAATATTGTTTCATTTTCATGTTTATAAAGATTGTATTTTATTCATAAAAATAACTAAGTTAATGGTAATATTTGTAGGCATATAGTTAATTTCGTATAGTTATAAAGTATTTTATAATAAAACCACAGAGGAGGAAAAAGGAAAAACAATACACAATGAGGCCCGGGAAGCCATTAGAAGGGTATACTTGCTTGTGATGAGGAAGCACGACAAGGGAAACTTAGCCACAAGTGAAACAAGCAAATTTACGAATATCTGATTACACTGGTATTTCAGTCAGTTCAATAATAATAAGAATTTGTAGAGAAGGTGCTGATGCTGGTGAGACTTCCCTTTCTACTAGGTCTACAGGGAAACACAGAAAACTCCAAGAGGAAAGAAATGTTCATTTGGACGATTTTGATAATAGGGTAATTCGAGATACCATTAGTGAATTTTATTTAGTGAGAAAACAAGTGTCCGCATGTTCAAACCTGTTGCCTTCATTGACAGAAAAAAATAAACTTTCCATGAGAAGTACATTCTTTGGGAAGAGTTTTGAAAAATATGGGTTATAAATGAAAAAACTGTCAGAATGTGAGGAAAATATTAATTGAACGCCTACATATTATTGATTGGCGTTGTATGTATCTGAAGGCAATATGGCGATTCATGGAGCAACATCGCCGTATAATATATATTGATGAAATCCGAATAGATAACAATTTGACTGTCCATGAATGTTGGCTGAGTGACAGTCAATCAGGAGTATTGACTAAGTCAAGTTCAACTAATCACCTCATAGTCGTTCATGTTGGTTCAGAAAGTGGTTTCGTGGAAAATTCATTACTAATTTTCGAGGCTAGTAGGGCTACAGGAAATTACCACGGCCAGATCAAAAAATTTTGAACGCTGGGTTAACACTCAGCTCCTGCCTAATCTGCCAGAAAAAATGTTATTCTTATGGATAATTCTTCACACCAATCTATTCAAGAAAATAAATCACCAACAAGGAATTCTGCAAGGGCAGAAATGATTTCGTGGCTGGAGAATAACAACGTGCCTTTCGCTGTAGAAATGAGGAAAACCGAAATTTTTATGTTAATAGAAAGACACAACTGTCCAGAAAAGACATTTCGTATTGATCAAATTTTGAAATTTCATGACCATGATGTTCTCAAATTGCCTCTACATATGTGCGACCTTAGTCCGATTGAGATTGCATGGGCAAAAGTAAAACGCCTACTACGTGAAAAAAAGTTGCTGGAGAAATGTCAATGGTATTACTGAGGGACATAACAACGAATGCATTTTCATTAGTTAATGGGCGTGGTTGGTTAAGGTACTGCAATCATGTGCGGAAACTGGAGACTCAATACTGGGAAAAGGATGGGTTGTCAGAAAACACTATAAATAAGTTCATCATTGCATTAGGGGGTGCCGAAAGTGATACTGTGACTCGAGTGACTCACAATAATTAGATGAAGAAAGTGACAACACCGAGCTTGCCCGTCCACTGTCGGACAGCGAATAAGGAAGCTCAACTTTCATCATATCATACTCATCCTCTTTCACAATAGCCCTGTCAAGACTCTGGAATTCGCTACCTGCTAGAATCAGGGACTGTCGAAATAAAATTGAATTCAAACGCAAACTTACTAGGCACTTGGTCAGTAATTGATTTCTTGTAAATAATTTCCTTAATCTATCACAAAATATTTCAATATCCAGTAATTTCATCACTATACAATTTTGTTATTGTAGGTTTAATTTGTAATTCAGTAAATATAAAATATTCTTTGTTTTTCTATGATAAATTATCTAGCTTTAATTAGTGAGGTAATCTTTTCGTACTTTGATTTTTATTGTAATTGTAGTTGTAAATTTAATACTAATTGTAATTTTATTCTTCGTATTATAGTTGGAATCTCCTGGTAGAGGGGCATAGAAGGCCTGACGGCCTTATCTCTACCAGGTTAAATAAGTAAATACTAATAAATACTACTAATACTATCAAGCGAGTTAAATAATATTTTTTTTGTATACTAGAATTATAAACAGCCTTTATTATTCTGAAAATCGTTACAATATAATATTAGTTTAATAAGACTTCGCTCTTTTGTTTTCACAGATTAAGTATTCATTGTTTGCATCTATTAAAAATCGACATTAATTTATTAATATTTATTTTATTTTATTTTATTAATATCCTTTTATAATTCTGTTGTACAAAAACGTATGAAACTCGTACAATGTAAATCGTTTACAATGTTATGCAATTATTATATTAGTTACTTATGTAATAAAGTATAACATTGTAAACTTATTGATTATATACTATTATTACATTAATGTACACAATTTTTTACAGATTAAATTATTCTTAAATTGTCGAATTCCTGAATAAAATAACGGAAGAAAATTAAATTTAAGTACTTATATACTTTGAGAATAACCTATAACCTAATTTATTGTTAACGGTTAACGGTAAAAAAAAATTCTTTCGCATTAAAATGTTAAATTAGAAACGCGACTAATATTTTCAGGACACGTAGTACTAAGATGCATGCGATAGAAATGTTATGACTCTAGTGTTACGTCACGCATTCCTTCCACTCTGCATCCACGAATGATTCACCGATCTCAAATTGAAAACGCACGTTCAATTAAGACGCATGTAAATTTTGTGTCTGCATGGTATATAAAATCATTCAATAGACCTACTTAGATCTAGTTGATTACCAAAATTGTGCCTGAACATTTCATATACATTCATATTTTGTGATAATCTTTAATAAAGCTATTCGTACTTGCCGCCATGTTCAGCTTAAAAAGTCCAACATCATCAAACCACGGCTATCGTAAAATTATATGCCTTACACCAGCACCCGTGACGTCACAACAGATGTGCTATGCCTCGCACTCGGGTTGGTTAATCTCTATACCGAAACAATTGTTTCTTTTAAATAATATGACAAAAATGAAGCAACATAACTCCAGGTGCCAAAACTTTAAATAAACATTTTCAAAACTAAATTTAGTACAATATAAGATGTACAAAAATGACTTTTTAGAGAATCCGGAGACTCATTTCCGCCCTCACATAAGCCCGCCATCGGTCCCTATCCTAAGCAAGATTAATCCAGTCCATAGCATCATATCCCACCTCCCGCATATCCATTTTAATATTATCCTCCTATCTACGTCATGGCTTCCGCAAAGGTCTTTTTCCCCTCAGATCTCCCAATTAACAATGAATACGCATTTCCGGATTCACCCATATGTGCTACATGTCCAGCCAATATGTACTTCAAATATAATGAAAACTCAAATGAATTAGACCTACAGACCTGGCTTTTTGGCGGCTGTGAGAGAATCATAGTGCCATATGTGTCATTATTTTATGTTCGTTTGGGTACACAGTGATATTATTAATTATTTTTTGGACAATTATTTCCCAAAATGGATGGTGCCAAAATGTTTCCCATTATATGACAGATATTCGCTCTATACCATTATAGCCTGGTACATTTGTCATATAAATCAATGCCCATTTCTTCGACATCCGTTTCGAAAAGGTTTATAAAATACAGACCGGGTTCAAAATCTGTACGATTACAGCACGAATCCACTTTTCTCGTCTTACTTTGTTACAAGGAAAAGCAAAATTAAATGCTGAAACGGGTCTTTCCTTACTTGAACGATATAATTAGATACACAACCTGAAACACTACACATTCACCCATTTTGTAAATTACAGCCTGTATCACTAACAAAAATAAATACCAATAACTCAATGTATAATGTTAAAAGTTCAAATCGTTCACATGACCTAAAAGTGCTTGTTGCCTTTGTAACAGCAAGCCATCACATCTCAAACAATAATGCGACGTCAGTACAAACGTTGCAACATAAAAACATACTGTTTTATTAATGGTTTACATTACTTACTTACTGGCTTTTAAGGAACACGGAGGTTCATTGCCGCCCTCATATAAGCCCGCCATTGGTCCCTATCCTGAGCAAGATTAATCCAGTTTCTACCATCATATCCCACCTCCCTCAAATCCATTTTAATATTATCCTCCCATCTACGTCTCGGCCTCCCCAAAGGTCTTTTTCCCTCCGCCCTCCCAACTAACACTCTATTAGCATTTCTGGGTTCGCCCATACGTGCTGCATGTCCTGCCCATCTCAAACGTCTGGATTTTATGGTCCTAATTATGTCAGGTGAAGTATACAATACGTGCAGCTCTGTGTTGTGTAACTTTCTCCATTCTCCTGTAACTTCATCCCTCTTAGCCCCAAATATTTTCCTAAGAACCTTATTCTCAAACACCCTTAATCTCTGTTCCTCTCTCAAAGTGAGAGTCCAAGTTTCACAACCATAAAGAACGACCGGTGATATAACTCTTTTATAAATTCTAACTTTCAGAATTTTTGACAGCAGACTGGATGATAAAAGCTTCTCAACCGAATAATAACACGCATTTCCCATATTTATTCTGCGTTTAATTTCCTCCCGAGTATTATTTATATTTGTTATTGTTACTCCCTGGTATTTTAATTTTTCCACCTCTTCAGAGGATAAATTTCCAATTTTTATATTTCCATTTCGTACAATATTCTCGTCACGAGACATAATCATATACTTTGTCTTTTCGGGATTTACTTCCAAACATATCTCTTTACTTGCTTCAAGTAAAATTCCCGTATCTTCCCTAATCGTTTGTGGATTTTCTCCTAACATATTCACGTCATCCGCATAGACAACCAACTGATGTAACCTGTTCAATTCCAAACCCTCTCTGTTATCCTGGACTTTCTTAATGGCATACTCTAGGGCAAAGTTAAAAAGTAAAGATGATAGTGCATCTCCTTGCTTTAGCCCACAGTGAATTGGAAACGCATCTGACAGAAACTCTGCTGTACGTTTCACTGAGACACATTTTAATTAATCGAACTAGTTTCTTGGGAATACCAAATTCAATAAGAATATCATATAAAACTTCTCTCTTAACCGAGTCATATGCCTTTTTGAAATCTATGAATAACTGATGCACTGTACCCTTATACTCCCATTTTTTTCTCCATTATCTGTCGAATAAAAAATATCTGATCAATAGTTGATCTATTACGCCTAAAACCACACTGGTGATCCCCAATAATTTCATCTACATACGGAGTTAATCTTCTCAAAAGAATACTTGACAAAATTCTGTACGAAGTCAACAGAAGTGATATTCCTCGAAAGTTGCGACAGTTAATCTTGTTCCCCTTCTTAAAGATAGGTACGATTATGGACTCCTTCCATTGTTCTGGTATAATTTCCTTTTCTCAAATAGCAAGTACAAACTTATAAATTTCGTTAGATAATGCCCTTCCACCCTCTTGTATTAATTTTGCTGGAATTTGATCGATACCTGGAGACATAATTTTCCAGATTTCCTATCGCAATTTCGACTTCAGAAAGTGTGGGTTCGGGTATAAATGGCTCAGCAGTTTGTATTGAATTTCGTCCCGATCATTTCTATTTGGCCTGTGTATATTTAGTAGTTGCCCAAAATAGTTTTTCCATCTGTTCAAGATTGAATGAGAGTCTGCAAGCAAGTCACCATTCTCATCCTTGATCACGTTTACCCTTGCCTGATATCCATTCTTAAATTCCTTTATGCCCTTATATAAATCTCTAATGTTTTTATTTTTACTACCTAATTCAGTTTTTCCTTCAAGTAGTCTCTCTTTTTATTCCAAAGTGTACGATTTGCTTCCCGTCTTTTATTGAAATAATTATCTCTATTCGCCTGAAGTGGATCCTGTAAGAATTTCATTTTTTCCTGTTTCCTTCTTTCTACTACCATGAAACAATCTTCATCAAACCACGGTTTCTTTTTCTTAGTTTCATAATAATCTATGCTCTGTTCAGCTGCAATTTTGATATTATCTCGGATATTTTCCCACGCGCTATTAACGACTGACTCTTCCTCAACTTCGTCGGAACTTGCTAATACGGCAAACCTATTTGAAATTCGACCTGATAATGTTGCTTAGTTTCCTCGTGAATGGTTTACATTAATTAATTTTATTTTAAAACATTGAGAAACCGCTTAACCTCTTCAGTCCCGAATTTATATATATATATTTTTTAAATTGAAAAAAAAAAAATCAGTCACATAATCATTCTAGGGTCCAAAAGTTCCAAATCACGTCTACACAGAAAATCAAATTTTGGAACAATTTCCACTCTTGGTGCCCAAAATTTTAAATTCTAATTTATAATTCTGGTATAGAAATTTTACAAAAGTGATACTCTTCATTTCTATCAAATTGAATTTTTCAAAATTTTCAAAAGTATCCAAGACACTGCAAAAAAATGAAAAGAAAATTATGTATAGTATACGCTACAACAGGACTGAAGAGGTTAATGCTTGCTTTTAAATCACAATCACATCATCATAATACAAAGCTGAACTTAGATTGAACTGTCAACGAAATCAGGCCGGAACATCACGACAAGAGCGGGAAAAGTTGGCAAAAATTATTTTAGTGGATTTTAGGTAAGATAATGGGCAGAAATACATACCGGTATGTATAGCAAAATAATAATGATAACAATAGTAATAATCATAATAACATTTATTATCTGTCAATAGTCAAGTTTCTGATAAACGTATTGGCAAAATATTACAGTTATAAAAATCTTAAATTATAATCATAACTTAGTGGATTTAAATTATACAAAATAATTAGGAATAACGATTATAATGAACTAAATAAATAGGTATAGATTTAAACATACAAAAATAGGGAATAACAAAGATTACAATGGAGTTCTCAGTCGCAATCTGAAATTTGCTTGACTCATTTTCGGAACTATAGTTAATGTTTGGTAACAGTACCATATCTAACACTTCTTTATCAGAATATGACTTTCTAGTAATGTGCAATTCTTCCATGCTTGAACTATACGGTTCAAATGCAATCAATAGTCTATTAAGCACATCTTGAATGGTCTTCTCTCGAGACATTTTTCTTGTGAAAAGTTCTCTGTATCTTTTGAACATTTTATTACTGGCCTGTTGTGCTTCTTCGTTGAAACTGCAATCTGATGGTTCTACAGAATCTCGTCGGTGAACACCTTCTATTTTCCCAAATTAAAATTTTCTCGTTCGTCCCAGATTTATCTACAGTGAGTCGCAAAGTCACTAGAGATGAAATGAATATATTTGCATCAGTTTCTTCGAGGTTCGTCGCAATATCTGCTTGTACTATGATTGATTAGATACATCAAATCCCCATTTACTAACCAAATACAATTTTCCCACTCTTTCTAATTCTTGATTCATTAAAACATCTTTTTGAGTTTGTACAATTCATGAATCTATATGAACCAACAGGGCTTGTAGTTTTACTTCGGCAGAAGTTTCAGTGACAATAATTGCTTCTTTTTCGCGATAACACTCTTTTACGGCAGACTGAATTCTTTTGTAAGAAGGAAATCGAAACAAATCTTTTTTTCTAATTTTGTTGTACTGTTCTGTTGCAACATTAGCCTTAATAAATACAGATAATGCTTCGGTTGCTAGAATTTTTCGGGTCCTTTGACTATTTATCTGCTTGTATACAGTTTTGTATTTTAAAGCACGTCATCGTAACATCTTTAACGACTTTGGAAGCTTTCAAATTACCAACAGAATGAAGACTCATTTGGGCAGCATACGAAAGCTCCCCAGAAGAATGTTGAAGCCGCATATTTCTAGTTTTCTGACGTTTGATCAATATCTTCGAAATTTTTTTGTGGTCGGCCAATTTTTTTTCTTTCCGTAGTCGAGTAGTTCGGGAATCTAATCGAAGTTTCCAGACAATTTCTATTAATTTGAAGAAATATGGCCTCTTTTCCGCTGGACTCCTGCCATTTCTTTTTGAAATCAGAGACAAAATAAAATAGCTTCTTATTTAAATCCGAATTCAGATTTTCCGGGCATTTAATGTGTTTCTGCACAAATTCTCTCAAGGATCACAATTTATCTTCTATTTTTTCTTGCCAAAATGATGTATTTAGCTAAGAATGTAAGAATAACTGTCCTACACACCCTCTAAAGAAAGTGTTATGCAGTAGAATTCCGCAAATATCCGCAAAATGTTATTAATGTTTTTAAAACATGACTAATTTGTGTACCAGAAGAAGTTAAAATTATAACTCGGACATGCCCGGAACATAATTGAAATCTTAACAATATATCTATGAACTGCATTTTTATGCTAATATAACACGTAGTGTTTCTATTTGTAATTTCAAAGTTTTTTCTTCAATATATTACTTTAGAAATAGTAAAACAGCAAACTATATACCTCCAGGTGAAGTCTCATGTCAATTACTATTCATTAGATGAACACACAACAAAATGATATCAACTGAATACATAGCGCTCTTTCCGCTTATTAGTTACTCAATGAGTCGTCAGTGTAACGTGCAAGTTCTGACCTCCACTGTGAGGAGTAGCTTACTCCTTACATCATTTGCTTATCGACATATGTTGCACAATGGTCTTTAGCACAATGATTATTTAAAATAATTCCGCGATTTGATTTTTGGACTTTTTGCCAGCTTTTCCTGTAATCGGTCCCACTCTGGACGGCCGTGATCTAACGAAACAACTTTCAGTTTATTCATGGTTGCCTAGAACAATCAGCTACTCGCTACATGTTACTATTGAACGAAATAGCACCAAGATACCCCCAGGCGATGGGTAGGTTTCAAGTGTCACATGCGCTATCATTTTCAGTGTAAGAAGACATACATAATTGAATGTCTTTCGTGCACTATTGCAAGCATAGCTTGAATGCTTAAAAATTAAAGAAAAGCTGAGGCATGTAAATGCATCTATATAATACTTATGTCACCGGTACATCAAATAGCGGAAGAGCGATGAACTTAAACATCTGTCTGCTCGTGATGAGAAACATTCACAATCGGCAAGAATCATTCGAACACGAAAATCACAGTGATAAAATCGCTATTATCTGTCCGGAGTTATTACAGTTCGGAGCTGCGATGGCAAAATACTGTCACCTCTAGTTTGTTGTGCTAGATGTGTAGAACAAATAACAATTTCTTTTGAGGTACAGTAACTCTTTCCATGTTAGGCTGAGAATTTGCAAGCATTAAGCTGTTAACTAAATTTGCACGCTGACGATATTGCATAGCTTACGTTGGAGAGAGAGAAAAAAAACAACAACTAGGATTTAAAATCCTACAAATATGTTTAAACAATTGATTTTACACTGCGCATATTCGACATTTAGACTAATTACACGTTCATTATGTTCGCTTACAATATTTAAATCAATGCAATCAATAAATATTTTGTTCTCAAGTTCGCAGCATATATTTCATTCAGTGGATATACTCAAATATTAGACAATGACATGTATTATGTTAACTTTTTTCTTAAACCAATTGTAACACAAAAAATTAGACATTTTCTTTCACAGAAATAATGATTGTGAACAGTTATATTGAGTTATTGCCAGTTATTTGTCAACTTCACGCGTGATGATATATGTTATATAAGAAAAGTATTGAGAAGAAAATCATCTCAGTCGATTTTTAATTTCTTCCATTTTGTATCTCTCATTTCAAATAAAGATCCATTCTGTTTACATAAAATATAATTGTTGTTGTTTAGTCAACTGTCCGAAGACACGTCTGAACCCCACAAGTGATACGAACATGGCACCACTTATGAGGCAACTAGACCAGGAGATAATGGGATAAGGTGGCAAATTCCTTTCCCCCTTCATTGCATATATCGCCGACTAGCTACATATTCCATTAATCAGACTTCAGATGTATAAAAACAATTTATTGTTCTTCTTCTGACACATATCGTCAAGTGAGATAAACTGCCTGATAATAAATGTACTGTTGTCACGCCAGGAGAAGGCGGCTGAAGTACTTAGACGGGGCGGAGGGGAAACAGTCGCGCATGCGCACCGCGCTGTTCGCTGCAATATTCCTGTTTCACAAACATCTACTACATGTGTCTATGAGTCTTTGCGACTTTGTGAAAATAATAGTGGGGTTTTTATTGTAGTGTTTTATTAGTTTCAACAAGACAATTGTTTTCAGTATACCGCAAATCTTTGTATTGCTATAGTTATCCTTTGCTTTTCGTCTTAATAGTGTTGGTAATAATATAGTTAATAGAATTTATGCTATTGTATACTGTTATTTAGGTTTATAGCAGTTTTTTGTTTATTGTAAATATGTCGACAAAGAGGAAACAAGGATTGACAATCTATAGCGAAGAAATGAATATTATTAGAAGTGCAAAATCATTCTGTGATGATGAAAAAGAACAACAGTGCCTTTGCATTCCTCTTACGAAACCTACAGCAAGGGTAGAAAAGTACTCTAATCTATCCACAAGAACAATACAGCGTGTAAGGAATGAAATGAAAGACTGCACAGAAGAAAGTGCGTTGTCGACACCCGAGGTAGAAAAAAAAACGGAAACGTCCAGACTACCGAAACGCAAATGCAGACGACTTTGACCGAAGATTGACAAAAAAGATATAATTGAGAATTTTTTTATTTGAAAAAGAAAGAGGGCCACCGGGGTAGCTCAGGAGGTAGCGCGTTTGCCTGCTGATCTGCAGTTGCGCTCGGGAGTGAGTTCGATTCCCGCTTGCGCTGACTACCTGGTTGGGTTTTTTCCGAGGTTTTCCCAAGCGGAAGACGAATGTCAGGTAATCTATGGCGATTACTTGGTTCCATTTCGCCAAATACCATCTCACGATCATCAATTCAATCGACACTGAAGAAGCTAGTAGTTATTACAATGTCGTTAAATAACAAGTAAAATGAAATAGTACCAAGCTGCAACAAACTTCTACCCTTTTACAAGAGAAAATTGATTTGAAATGAAAGACAACATTAAGACGAATACTGAAGAAAAAGGATTTCATGTGGAAGAAGTGTGCAGAAAAAAAATTGAGGAAAACACTGTAAATTAGAATACGTGAAGATATCTACAGCAAATAGGAAAGCTTAGGAAAGTGGAAAACCCGATTTTGTATCTGGACGAGATACGGATAGATTAGGCCTACCAATTTAACGTTTCCTAAGTGCTGGCACGATAAAAATGTTACGGGAGTTTTGACTACCACAAATGTGTCCAGAACACTCATTGTAGTCCATCAGGATGGGGGCGGTGGGGCTAATGGCTTTGTTGAGAGATTCGAATTAATATACACGGCTGGAACATAAACAGACGATTATCATGGACAGATCATACTCCAGCAATTTTGAAAAATGTGATAATGATAGTCATAGCGACAACACCGAAGATGCGGAATCTTTTATGTCTGACACCGTTCCCTTGTAGCCAAGTAAGTGGACTGAAGTTTTCAGGTCAGAGTGTAGCGTAAAGTTCCCCCGTCCCGCCTATCTACTTTCCGCGCCAACTCGTAGCGCGAAGACAGTACATAGGCTATCAACCAGAATCTCAATCAGAGGTAAAATGTGATTATAACTTATTTTACTCTCACCACTCTTTGTCTGACTCTGTCGCTCGTCTGTTTATACCTTGACGTTAAAAAGGACAGCAGCCTTCACACCATTACTGTAACTAACTAAAGGTAGGCTATAGAAATGCTTATCGGGCGGGATATGGAACTTCTCTAAGCAATTCATAAAAAAGAATGATGAAATGAGTTGCGTGCAGATTGTGCCGTTCTGCAAAACCGACTCCAGCAACCGACACATCACTCATTTCTCTCTAGCCATTCATTCCATATAGGCCTACGACACTTCTGATCTGCCATCTACACGAGTTGTCACGTCCGGACGCGTCTCCGACAGTAAACTAAGTACCTAGGAGGATTCCGTTGCCTACCGGTATTATTCAGAAATATGAGTCTTTTAGAATCCACCATCACTGACATCTTCCAATTTTTGGATAAGTCGCGAGAAACGTCCACCATGGCGGCCGATCGATTCAGCATCAACGCAATTAGTGACCTATTTTTCGAGGCGGATATGATGAATAGAGGAAATTGTGGAGTATGTTGGTGGAATACCTAGAGATAGACAAGAGAAATTTGAGAAAAATTCTTACAACCTTACTCTGGGTCTACACTTTCCGTTTTTGTGGGACCGTTTTTGCGGACGATAACAATACATTGGTTTAAATGGGACGGTGTACACATTGCCGCTGAAACGGAGCTTACAGGATGCTACTAGAGCTTCCTGCAGTTTTGCAGGATACCGCACGGCGGGATATACGACTACAATACAAGTATTCAAGTGTTGGTGTTCACACAGTGCAGTTTGCAGGATGCCGCAACAAGAGTCTAGGGAGAGTAAGTAATTCTGCTCCTTGCAATGCCGAATGAGGGCAGAAAGAGACAAATACCATGGTGGATGAATATTCTTCCACCATAGACGAATACTAAATCTGCTATGCTGAATGACAGCCGACAGCCGTAGGAGAGGAAGCAGGCAATACTGCTTCTCGGAATGCCGTGCGGTGTGGAGATTACGTGTTTTAAATTAAGTTAAACTTATCTTTAAATAGGCCTACCTGTATTTCAGCCACATGATTTACCAGTATTGTGTTTGTCCGAAGATGAGAGGGGAAATTCTGCACGTGCTCACTGATGTAATGATATAGTTTTTATGTTAAAATATATCTTGAGGTAGGCCTAACTGAATTTTCGGTCATTGTCTGTATCATAATTAAATATAAATAAATCTAATTATAATTAAAATGTCATTATTAAAAAGAGCTCTGTTCTCTATACGTATGTAAAGAAAACAAAAAAATATATTTGGACTACGGAAAATCTCCCCTTTCACCATCGACTTAATTAAATTCCTGGACTTAGTTTATAGAGTAACATACCTGATTTCTGCGCGATGACTGATGATTTCAACTTCCTGCTCTCCATGAATCACTGTTTATAAAGTTCACCGAGTATAAACTATGTACACCTCTAAATTAAATTTCACTAAATGTCAGTCATTGTATCGCACTGTTTAAGAATAGAAATCTAATATTGACACGACACTCATTACATTTTTTCTTATCACAGTACAGTTATTATTTACACAAACCAACAACAGTAAATTAAAAAGAAATTTCGCTTTATAGGTACTTATCTATAGTAGGCCTATCACTTTTCTTGCAATAAAGTTAAGCTAATTTTCTTTGCTTCTACAGGGTTAGCACTATATATATATATATATATATATATATATATATATATATATATATATATATGTATATTATTTTTTTACAGAAAACAATCTTCTCTGAGGAACTATACTTCTTTTCTTTGTATGGTTTATATTGGAATTGCAGATTCACATTCACTTTTGGAACGTACAGCAGCAAGTGTTGGCTGCAAGGATGCAAAACTTCAAGTTCACTTTATCATTACTGAATCAATAAGGTTAATTAATTCTGATTTCACTTTCTCTTTCTGATTTGTGAATGACTGGAAAGAATGGGAATCTCCTTTCTTCATAATTTCGGATACAATTTCTTCTTTCTTAATATAATTTTCAGCATCCAAATTAAAAAATAAATCATCATATTTTTCATTAGAGTGAACATTATTAGGTCTACTTTCTTCAGTACTTAAGCTGGCTCTCAGTAAACAAACACTATGGATGTGCTTACACATGTTCCATTTAATAGATGAATCCATACAGGTTCATATGTACTGGTGAATGCAGGTGTTACATTCAATACACAACAACTTGCAGCTGCAGCTAAGAGCAGATTCTTGTACAAAATATACATCATTTACATCGGAAGATGAAGGTATCGTCCGTCCGTTTTCTTCTCTAATAACCAGGTCTTTGTTAAGCTCAGTTCCCGATTTGTGTCTGTTTCTTAGGTCTGTCAGCTTGCTCGTGATTTTACCTTTAGTGAGAATAACTAGTCTATCGAAGAGTTTCTCTCTTACAAACGTTATCAGAGCATAAATTGCCTTAACTAATCGTTTTATATTTTTTCCGTGTAAATAAACATATTTTAGCGTCCTGCGCATTCTCTCTATATGCATATTAGTATTGATTCCGCTATGAAGTCTAAGCAGTATGCTCAGCTTTTGACGTTCTTCAGGTAATTTTCTCGAATGTATGTACCAAACTGAGTTGTATCAGGATCTTCAAGTAGTTTTTTTAGTACACTTGGACCATCATGTCAAAAGTAGTAACATCACGTTCTTGCATTAGCTCCTCATAATTTTGTACACATCTACCTGTTTTTCTTTTCCTGAAATTTTAGGAATATTTCTCCGCCAGGCCCTGTCTACATGCCATGAACAATACGACCTCATTGTTGGTGGATCCATAATTATATTCCATGCATTGAAGAAAGACTCGGCCGTGTCAGACATGAAAACTTTGGGGCATATTCCACCCCCCCCTCTTATCTAATATGGTCAAAAATACAGATAGGACATACTGATCACTCCGATTTGATATAAGAAAAGAATAAGGGAACCTCTGCCTCATATCATCGGGTATAAGAAGAGTAATTAACTCGAATCCATAACTATTCACGCCATGTGTCTCATTTATGCATATTACATCATTGCCGTATTTCTTCAGAATTTCCCGCTGAGCGCTGCTCATAATAATTAATATGAAAGCATCGTTTTTCAGATCAGGATGTTTTTCGTTTATTGTTCCTTGTGGCTTGTAAAATAGCATGCAAGAGTTGTCACTGGCATTTATTTCATTCATCCATGCCTCCACACTTGTTCCATCATCCGCATGACATACTCAAAAAGAACATAGATTATAAGAATGTTCTATATTATAGAGGTCCTTTTTAGTGACAAGGTGAATACGATCCAATTTTGGTTGTGACACTGAATCGCGAACTTTGTCCAGTATCGTTTGAAAGGAAATTTTATTAGCAATATCTGTAGCCAATGCTTGTCTCTCTGATTCTGTTAAAGAGAGGTGAGCTATATCATTTTGATGACCTAAATGATGCAGCTTCCATCTTCATTTTCTGTTACTGCTATGCTTGCAGGAGAGACACCATTGATCTCATTGCTACCCTGAGTTTTTATATGCCTAACACCTTTGCTACGAGAGTTAAAATGTTCCGATCGGTGACAGACATAATAATGTTTAGTACAATTATTAGCAACACGACGTGAGCCCTGCTGTTACATATACCTTTTACTGTTGCTTTTTTAACTTCTTCTTTCCGTTGCATGAAGTGCTGTACTAAGGAGAACTCCCTGTTTTCGCTCTTGACTGGAACATCGTGTACTAATTCGAAGTGTTCATACAAACTCTCCTTAACAGCTGTTGTGAATTCACAAAGTCCACATTTCAACTTGCTTTCATGAACATTTTCAGGTGTACCGGTACCATGAACTTCTTTCATGGAATTTCAAATGTTTATTGTAATTAAATTTTCTTTGGCATGCAGAACACTCATAAGCATACGACTTCTGGTTTATCTTTAGAACATGAGGATGTGCTTTTGATACATGTCTTCTAAGATTTCTATTATAGTCAAAGCCTCTATTACACTCCGAACAATTGAACTAGGCTATTTAGGCATGTTTATTCTGTTATTAATACATCAAAACGCACAATAATACGAAACAGCTAACCCTTTATCATTCATGACCATTCCAAAATTAATTAAAACCAGCACTATTATTCCCTAAAAGACACTTATCCTACTATATGCAAGAAGAACTCAGTCTAAGCAACATAAGCGTGAAACGTGATAATGGGCCGTAAGAATAAAGTTGAGCATATCCTGTTACTCTACTATTTTGAAGGATGTGCTTCAGATTTTAATAATAAAATGCAGAGCAAAACCTTCTCCTCCTGATGACGCAATAGGAAAAGAGCACTTGCTTCACAGGAAGAAGCATTTGCTTGGAGCGCAACCTCTTGCTTCAACATTAGAAAAAAATGTATGAAAAAAGTGAAGCATATCCTTCTAAAAAGTAAAGTCTGGTCAGCAGCAGACTCATCTCTGTGATGGTTGAATTACCAGTCGCATTACGACGTGAAAAGTATTACAAATTATGGTGGTGTGCTGTTAGGGAGCAGTATAAGAGTTTATATACACTTCATGAAGAAAATGTCCAATGGATTAACCCATTTTCTGGAAGAAACACAGGGGAGAAGAGGAGGGGCATTCTCGGAAATAGCCCCCTCTTTAGGCCAAGTGCTAGCTGCTGTTTTCAATTCAGGAGGTCCGAATTCGATCCCCGTCGAGATCATGATGGAAATTGTGGTGGAAAAATCAGACTTTGCAAAGGATTTTCTCGGGATACTTCCGTTCCCATCTATAATTTCATTTCTTCTATTATCTGCAATAGTAAAAATAGGTTAGTGTAAAGTCTTGGGAGTTTCCGATGCTGATATAGGTAGGGCTTGGGACCTGGAGCCCTGTGGTTTATCAGGCTACTCGTCGTGAAACGAGACCTGGCTGCATCTGGAGCTGAGGCAGGTTGGCCAACTTATCAGCGTCGCATTCACGAATGCCACTGAAGCCACCGTCGGACTTGGACAATTATCGGATATAGGCCTATAGAGCTCACAGTGAACCAAACCGTGCCTAAGTGTGCGGACTCGTATCGGATCCAGCCCTCTTAAAGCCAGTCAGACATCCTCGGAAATGAAAATGATGATTTGATTTTATTTTATTTGTTTATTTTTTGCAGTTTATGGTCGATCCCGAGATTTTAATTAGGTATTGCAGAAGAGATGGATATACATGGCACCACTATGAGTAAAACAGTTATTAGTGTAAAAGTAAAAGTAAAAAGTAAATCTATGGTGCTACAGCCCATGAAGGGCCAAGACCGACCAGCCGGCTGCTGGCCTCACGTCCCAAAGCCGAAGCAGAGGTGGACGATCATCCAACCAGAATGGAGATATCGTGTGGTTAGCACGATGATCCCTCCAGCCGTTACAGCTGGTTTGCGAAACCGGATTTTCGCTACCTATCTTAGCTCACCAAGTGTATCACGATGCTGGGTGGGCACCGGTCCCATACACTGGCCGAAATTTCATGAGAAAATTTCTTCCCCCATGAGGACTCGAACCTGTGCGCATTCCGTAACGCGAGTCCTAGGCAGGATTCCTTAGACCACGACGCCACGGCGCGGGACCTGTTATTAGTGTATCTAAAAAAATAAGCGAACATATGGCTCAAGTTGTCAACATCATTGCAAGATACGTACAACTGTTGTAATAACTGAATGGTTATAGAAATTTAATTTTCCGAATGCTATTAGTGTATTAGACTGGAATCTTGTGTATTCCTAAACCTACACAGCATGCTGGTATGATCATGAAATGATCAGCATGTTGCAGGCTACATGCAATGCAAAAGAACGCTTTACGAGTGTTACAGCTAGTTGATCAGGGTCCGTTCATGACTGTAGAATAAGGAAAAATTCATCAGTTCATGATGTGTTAAGTGGATTTAAAAATACTGTCCATGGCTCATGGTATCATATTGAAATCGGATATTTTAAAATAAGGAGACAGTTATTTTATAATAGAACTTTCATTTGGCCAACTAAGAAGTAGGTTTTCTATTCTACAATACGCCTGTACAATTGCTGCCTCAAACGTCCCAACAATCATTGTTTGTTTGTGTTGCACAATGTAGGCTAGCGAAGTACCTACATGATCATAATTATGACTTTACAGAAAATAAACAGAATTTAAATGAAGATGAAAATACTTTAGAGCCAGAGGAACCTGCCACTGGAAGGACTTCAAATCTATTCACGTCACTGCATTGACATAATTTTTCTACTCGTATTTTATTGATGTACACATATTAACGCAGAAACTTTAACTATCATTATTTCTCACACTCATAGGCCTAGTAGGCGCAATTATATTTAAAAATGCTATTATGACCACTGCAAAGACGCATGTTAGGAGGAATTTATCAGTATACCGAATTTTCTTCGAAATATTTTATCATTTTCTGAAATGCTGTCTCTTTTTCCTTTCCTTTGCACTTCTGGAACTTGTGTCTATTTTTCTAATATTCCGGGATGTGTAGCTTACAAATATCATTGTACTTTCAAGGGGCGCACAGCTACCGCCGTCTGAACCAGAAGATCCAGTTTTAACCACGCGGAATCTTTATCTAGTTGTGATTGAAATGAGTGTGGTTTATTAGCATCAGAAGGAAGTTGCTGACTCATTGGGATGCCTAACGCGGCTGCTTATCGCTTTCCTTTATGAAACCGAACACCCGCACTCAGTTGACAAAGAGCGCCGACAAATACACAGTATTGCAACATGAAACGTCACAACAACTTTTATGAGCACATGCTCCTGTCTTAGAAGCAGAAGGTTGAAGGATAAGGTAGAGGTTATTCTTACAATTCGAAGCATATGCTCATACATCAACCTCTTGCTTCGAAGCATAACCTTATACTTCAACCTCTTGCTTTGAAGGAAATCCTTCAGTTTTATTCATATGGCCCGTTATGTAACATTTCATAACATTATAATACACAAACTTGTAGTCTGGAATCTCATCTATCACACGAATGTTATTTTTATAAGCAATGATACACAGTTTGAACACCACAGAATTAACAGTCGCGAATTTGATGAACAATGATACCGGTACTCAGTCTGAACACCACAGAATTACAACAGGCTCGAAAACAAGACAATAAGAATAACACCTCATGTAGGCGCGAAAACATGACCTGCCAAACTCAAAGGACATTGAGAAAATTCCATTTCATTCCAAATTAAAAGTTACAGTATAGGAGGCAAGATCTGTCCTGTGACGTTATCATGTCCCTTGGCTACATCGCCATTGTGTATGGAGTGGGAAGATATTTTTCAGTTTGAGATGAACTTCTGTGTCGGTAGATTCGTATAATATTAACCATCATGAAACAACTACGGTGAAGATTAATTGTTGGTCCTACAAAATTTATCTATTATGGTAACAATGGTTATTAGAGCAGAAAACTTCGTTCCAGCACCGGGGATCGAAACCGGGCCACAAAGGGAAAAACGCTAGAGGAGGGGGATTCGATCCGGTGCTGTGGATTGAACTTCGGCGTAGCTCAATGGTTAGAGCGCTTGGTACGTAGAACCAAGGATCCGGGCTCGATCCCCGGCGCCGGAGAGAATTTTTCTCCCCTAATAACCATTATCATGAAACAAAAGTTTCGTTCCAACAAGTGGTTCATGGATCAGTTCATGTACGTACGGTTCCTGTACCATTTTATGCGCATACGCTAGTTGAGCATCTGCTATGGGATTGAAATTGGACTGGACGCCGTTGGAACGCTTTCACGGATCGTTATGTACTAAATTCAGAGATGCTATAACTGTGATCATCTTTGCTAAGAACGGGATGCTTCATTATTATGGTTTCGCAGCTAATTCTAATTCTAATTGTAGAGAATAGAATTTCGATAATTTTCTATAAAAAAATTACAAAATATATGGAAGGCAAGAATTTTGCTAATCCAATGTCGTGTACGGTGGAACTCTCATCTAAAAATAATTATTTTTTAATTATTAATTTATGTACCTCATTTATTACACTTTTAATCAAAGTTGCATGTTGAAATTGTAATTAACTATGTCAATACCCAAATAATTTTCATTCTCTTTCTTTTTGGAGAAAATTTAAACTACATCTCTTGTTTTATTATTCGAGTGCACTGTCACTTCCCATCTTAATCTCATTGACATTAACAGTCGATCATGCCTTTCTTCAGTACCCAGGATACGTTGGTGTGTATGCGCATGCGCGAGAGATTCACTCCTCAGTACATGCCTCAATCCGCTGACTACTTCTGACCGTTCCGGACCCTACGGACGGTTTCTGGCTGTTGTTGGAACGAACCTAAACTCTCTCTCTGATAGCTCATTCTTGCCCACGTCACACAGCTCACATGCCGGGTCTCGCCTCCTCATCTATACACGATAGCGCATCCATGCAAGTAGTCCTGGGACCGGTTAAGGATTTGTCTCACTCTGAACATTACTGTTCCTCTGACTGAACATTGAAAAAAAAAGGCCAGAAAGGGACAGTCTTAATCCATTTGTTGCATAAAGCCGGTCCAATTTCTTACTTAGTTACGGATTCTTTCTGTTATAGCTAAGTGTTTCCTATAATTTGTATGTATTTTTTTTTCTTTAATTTCTTTTGTGATATCCTTAACGTACATTTGGATGTTCTCGAGAATATAATTTTTCTTAACAATTATTTATTTATCCCAGTGTTTTATTTTCCTAATTTTACAGTCATGTAAGAGTGCCTTATTGTGAAAATGATTGTTTGGAAATTAAATGTTTCAAGATCGCAACTTTGCATAATCTGTGTATGGATACAGATGAAAATCTATTAGAATCTCATTCTCCGAAATCATCGAAAAATGAGTCCGTACCGACGGCGTAAAGTAGTCTGAACAGGGTAAGTATAATATAGAAGTATATGGTACATATAAGCACGCTGTAAATTGTTGCATACCTGTTCTTGATATGTGTTGCAGAGATTAGTCGCAATAACCGCAACCCTCTGCTAGTGCAGCAGTACACAGACAGTCCCGGCAGGCATTCTCAACCCAAACACGGCGGAATGTGCCACTCCTGCAACTGCAAGACCTGCAACGATCTGTTTCATGAATTCTGCGAAAAGACAACTCTTCATGGACTCAAGTTTGTTGGCGACAGGAAGCTGCATTTGCTCGAAAGGTGCGTCGCTGTGTAATCTAGAATATAATTAGCAGAGGCAGTAGGTTCCAGCAAATATACATTTAAACTGCAGGCAAGATAAAGTAAAATTGCCAAATTGTCTTTATAAAATCAAAATTGAATGTCGCGATATTTCTCATTATACGTTTTACGCAATTAGCAACAATTCAGTTCCTCTATCATTTTCTTGAACTACAGTATATATTACCTAAAAGACGTTGATAGTTCATATGAGGAGCAAATTTTAAAAGCGACTGTGTCCAAAAAACAAAATTTGAATATAACTTTGTTTTCTCATTAGTAGGATTATCTGCAAATTTCAGTATACTCATACCTATCAGAAAAATGTCTATTCCCTATATAACACAATTAAAAAATTCAGGTGTTTTTAAAAAAGAACTATGTCCACGAATTGAATATATTCAGACATGACTTTGTCACTTCCAGCGAATCACAGCCCAGCCACCAAGGAAACTAACGCTCCAGAATGTATTGCATTGTATAAGCTACAGAGCTGACTCGTGTTATAGTGAGCTGGTATGTTGGCAATATTCCAGTAATTGGCAATAAAACGTAATTGAAGATCTCCCCGGAAAAAGAATGTAACATCAAGTTATTAAAATGTGAGACTTTGGTGCGAAAAGTAATTTTGAAGTCATCATTTATAATAGTATGATTGAATTCAGTATATGACTATATCTCGTGACGAGAATATTGTACGAAATGGAAATATAAAAATTGGAAATTTATCTTTTGAAGAGGTGGTAAAATTCAAATACCTGGGAGCAACAGTAACAAATATAAATGATACTCGGGAGGAAATTAAACACAGAATAAATATGGGAAATGCCTGTTATTATTCGGTTGAGAAGCTTTTATCATCCAGTCTGCTGTCAAAAAATCTGAAAATTAGAATTTATAAAACAGTTATATTACCGGCTGTTCTTTATGGTTGTGAAACTTGGACTCTCACTTTGAGAGAGGAACATAAGTTAAGGGTTTTGAGAATAAGGTGCTTAGGAAAATATTTGGGGCTAAGAGGGATGAAGTTACAGGAGAATGGAGAAAGTTAAACAACACAGAACTGCACGCATTGTATTCTTCACCTGACATAATTAGGAACATTAAATCCGGACGTTTGAGATGGGCAGGGCATGTAGCACGTGTGGGCGAATCCAAAAATGAATATAGAGTATTAGTTGGGAGGCCGGAGGGAAAAAGACCTTTGGGGAGGCCGAGACGTAGATGGGAAGATAATATTAAAATGTATTTGAGGGAGGTGGGATATGATGATAGAGACTGGATTAATCTTGCTCAGGATAGGGACCAATGGTGGGTTTATGTGAGGGCGGCAATGAACCTCCGTGTTCCTTAAAAAGCCAGTAAGTAAGTAAGTAAGTAAGTAAGTAAGTAAGTAAGTAAGTAAGTAAGTAAGTAAGTAAGTAAGTAAGTAAATGATTGAATTCAATACTTGAATAAACTTGTATCCTTGTTTAGTCAAATTATTCTGCTAGTAAATATAGACCTAATGAAATATGCCCTTAAAATTGTTTTCTTTTCTCCTGAAACATGAATTATAGTTTTTTTGGTTACATCCTTATTTCGAGAAGGTCTTCAATTGTCTTTTAATGAGATAGTACTGTGAGTGTAGGAGATGCTAATCAAGAGCCCAGAAAGAAAGGTGAGCGTTTGAATAGAAGAGAAGCTAATGAAATAAGGAAGTATGGTGTACCTGTTGAACATAGACGTTGAGAAGACAGAAGATTTGAAGAAAATTCTAGTCAAACTCTTTGGTGAGAATTGGCACAACGAGGCAGATCTCCAGTGGTATAAAAATCTCTTGATCAATGTACCTGTTCAATGTACCTGTTTCTAATATCCCAGATGAAGAGAAACTCCAATGTGTGACTGTTTAGAAGACGATAGTGGTTTTCATGTTTAAAAAAAGGCTTATGAAAGCACATTTAGCCAATACAGTTGGATGTTTTCTTGAGATGAAATTTTGTTCGTTCCTTTTTTTAAGTCTTCTTTAACTTAGATCAAGTTGGTTTCAAAGCTACTTCATAAAGTCACTGCAATAAATTTGTATCTCCAATCAAACATTGTGACCAACAATACCAATTATGTCCATCTGTTCAGTTAAATACAACTGTATCCAAACTTTTATATTAAGTTTCTACAATGACAATTTTATTTGAATTGAATACTTAGTTTTACTACTTTCTGAATAGACTGATATTCATAATTAAATAGTCAGTACACAATTTTAACATTGGTAAGGTAATAAAATGCTTTGTTTGTTCATATTCTAAAGTTCTATTTGAAGGACAAAGTCTCTTTTGGATATTTGCTTCTCATATAAATTAAATTATATACTCTGAACTCAAATGATAATAAAACAATTTTGTTTTCTGAACTGCTTACGCAAGGCGTTTTTATAAGTCCAACAAGTAATATGTTTGATTTAATTTATAATTTCTACGTTTTAAGCAGATTTATCATATGAGCAGGTGATTTGCAAAACTGTTCTTATCAGTCGTAGATGATTTTCCACTAAACATGAAAATCTTGTAACACGAGAAATTTAAGTGTTTTATGAAAGGCATCTTCTTCTGGTGTAAAATTGCAATGAAATAAATTGTTTCTAGATGTTTCATAAATATTCTCCTAAAAGTTGTACAGTTATTTCAAACAGTTTTGTAGGAAATCGGAGCAAAAGGACAACTTTGACAATGAACTCATCGGATTAGGATAGTTTTGAAAAAGAAAATTCAGTTTCAAATTATATTTATTTGTATGGTGTTCTATGGATGAAGGTAAATGCGAACAAGACGAAGACCATGGTCATAGAAAGAAAAGTAAAAAAGTTAAACTTGCGAATTCAAAATGAGACAGTAGGGCAAGTGAACAGCTTCACATACTGGAAGTGTACTACTGTATAAGCAGTAAAATGAGCTGCTGCCAGGAAGTCAAAAGGAGGATAGCAATGGAAAATGAGTTTCTAATAGAAAAAGGAGCTTCTTCTGCGGACCTCTGAAAAAGAACTAAGAAAGAGACTAGTGAAGTGCTTATGTGGAGTGTGACATTGTATGGGTGTAGAAACATGGGCATTATGATGAAGTGAAGAACACTTGAAATGTGGGTATGGAGAAGAATGGAGCGCGCGAAATGGACAGACAGAATAACAAACGAAGCTGTGTTGGAAAGAGTGGGTGAAGAAAGAATTATGCTAAAACTGATCAGGTGGAGGAAAAGGAATTGGCTAGGTCACTGGCTGAGAATAAAGTGCCTACTGAAGGATGCACTGGAAGGAATGGTGAACGGGAGAAAAGTTCGAGGCAGAAGAAGATATCAAATAATAGAAGACATTAAGATATATGGATCATATGTGGAGACTAAGAGGAATGCAGACAATAGGAAAGACTGGAGAATGCGGGATTTGCATTACAGGAACTGCCCTTGGGCAGAACACTATGAATTAATTAATTAATGTAATATCTTAATTAACTCTTTAACTGCATTTCTCTTTGTCTCATATATTTTAGAGAATCTATGTCCATGCCTGTTTCCTTTAGAATGAAGTCCAGAGCCTAAATGTTTTCAGCATAAGTTTCGGACAAAATATCTAGATATCCTCAAAATAAGACAACGTTTTAGCACATAGCGTACACTACTTGTATTGGCTCTTGTTTAGTTTTGGCGTAGGTAGTACTTGTTACCTGATGTGTTACGAGAAGTGTTCGGTACTTTTGCTCGAGATGTTCTCTATGAAACGCCCTGAAAAAATGTACTTTTTTAAATTGGTCATTTTACGACGTTTTATGAACTGCTGTGGTTATCTAGAGTGTGAATGAGATGAAGTTGATAATGCCAGCGATATGATCCAGGTCCAGGATTGAAAGTTACCGAGCATTTGCTCTTAATGCGTTGAGAGAAAACCCCGGTAAAACCTAAACCAGTTAACTTGCCCCAACCAGGATTTGAACCCAGCCCGCTCGTTACACGGTCAGGCATACTAACCGTTACTCCACAGCGGTAGACCAAAAAGTGTACTTTAAAATACCACACTCTCGATCTACTTTGTTTGAATTAGCATAAAATTAGTGATAGAAGCGCAGAATATCCTGCATCCTAAGAATTCCACACTTGAATGTTTTCGTTTTGTGTCCGCAATGAGTCATTCTAGACAGTGATTTTGAATAATGATTCACTTCTGTACTCTTTGATAATGATAACAATTCATTCACAGTTGGGAAGGAAAAGGTCAGATTTGTACAGTGTTGATGAACAACGTAGGCCCTACAACAAGGAGTCTTTGGTTACAAAATCATTTGTATGAAAGAGAGAATTTCTGCTGTGCAGTGGCGGCTCGTGCATATATTATTTGGTGGGACACCTCAATAATTTATTTTGAACTCGGTTATTCATGTAAGTAGGTCTAGTTCATATTCATGCAAAATTATTATTGGTGTTAATTATTATTATTATTATTATTATTATTATTATTATTAATAGTATAATTAGGTTTAATTTATGGGTATATTTAATTAGACCTATATACTTAATTACAAATTTATACATGCATAAACTGTGTCACGATCAACAAATTATTTATGTTAAATAAATCTAGACTAGCTACGATGCTATTTTAAACAGTAAGTAGAGCCTCACCTTAAATGTGTTTCTCCTTCATTGTGTTCCTCCTTCCTTGATCTTGTAAGTTATGAGACACTTGTCCACATAACTAATACCGGTAATATGTTCACAGTCCACATTATTTACACTATTTAGGCCTACATTAAATTACACTAACAACTTATTTGTACAAGAAATTCATTCGTCTGGTTTTCAGTTGCTCAAATCGATCAATAGTTTTCTTGTTGAAATATAGCAAATATTCTTTTTCTGCTGTTAACTTTGAATACTGTAGCATTATTTATATGGTCGCTCAACAATGTATCTAGTTCCCAAATTAAATTCACTAAGCCTAGAAAAATACCGCGATTTTTTGTGATTCTTGTATTTCGTCATGTCCACGTAGTACGAGTTCAAACATACCACAAAATTTTATCCAGTCAATCATTTTACAAAGAATGTGCCTGTTTTTATCTAGACCTACTTCTTGATTGTGACGTCTTACAGATTGCTAATACGCAGTGTCAAGTTGAGTACCGGGTATGGTGACGTGGGCTATAAGTGCCAAGTCAGTAACATTATTTACGTGCGATTTTAAAGATTCGTGCTTAGAAATCCATTCAGATAAATGTTTCATGTCGGTTAACCTACTTTTATCCAACTACTTTCGCCTCCGAACAAGATGCATGTATAATAACATAATTCATTTCTTTACTGGACATCCACATAACCAGAAACATTTTTGGTGTACCATTCCTTATTGAAATGTCGATTAGTGAGTTTACCCAATCGTTTACTCACTAGCTGAGTTATATTTAAGTCGACCTATCGGCTCCTACCTTTTTATTTACAATTTTTCTTCTTATCGCCTTGGGAAAAATGGTACGTACATCAACTAATTTATACTGTTTATTGTTCACAATTATAGCCTACTGTAATTACGCATATACACACAAATGTTTCGTTCGCACTAAAAGCACTAAAACACGTACATGGATAAAATATATATAGCTAATATACAGAATGTCCGAAATGAAACCTACCGATAAAGATACTAAATAATTTATTCCTTAATTATGATACACAAAAACAAATTATGGAAAAATATTAATCAACTCAACAAGTTTATGTCACCATCAGTAAATCTGAACATGTCCCCTTCTAGTAGCACGACACACATCTAACCTGTATTCAGTCTTTCTCCAGGCATTGTGTAACATCTGCGGAGTTACAGATCTTACTGTGTTGATAATCCTTTGACGTAACACTTGAAGGTTATCCACTCTGGTATTGTAGACACGGTCTTTCACGAATCCCCAAAGAAAAAAGTCCAATGGTGTAAGATCACGAGATCGTGGGGGCCATGCAATAGGACCACCACGACCAATCCATCGTCCCGGGAAATGATTGTGTAAAGTTTCAACGACTGGTCCCCAATAATGAGAGGGAGCTCCGTCTTGCTGGAAGGTGAACCTCTCTGGAATCTGCGGTAGCGCAAATTTTTCAAGCATGTCGAGATATACCGCACCATTCACTTAGTTCTCTATGAATAAAAAAGGTCCGATCAGTTCTGAACTGGTTAATCCACACCAAGCATTTAACTTCCGTGGACTTCGTGTGAATGCTTCACGAATGGCTTCGGCGTTTTCATCCGACGTCCTCTTCCTACCGCCGCCACCATGTCGCTGAAAGTCTCCATTTTCTAGCAAATGTTTGTACCACTGAACAATGGTGTGCCTATCACGAGCTGCACGGCAGTATTTTTCAAGAAATATCCGCTGAACTGTAACCGGAAACTTAAACTCTGCTAACCAATAACAGCACTGCACTTTTTCTTGCGGTGTGCGAATGAAGCCATTTTGGAAAACAATCTGTATATACACAACAGGAATAACAGGTTCGTTAATTTCACGACATAAAAACTTGTTGAGTTTCTCTACATTTTAGTGCAAGCTGGCCATATACTATGTAACTTTTATGGATGTCTAGTTAGTTCATTTCTTTATCGGCAGGTTTCATGTCGGACACAGTGTATTTATCCATGACACGTGTGATCCATTCGTTACTTTAGTTAAACACGCAATGGAACTGGAAAGTTGACATGACTGTCAGACAACAAATCTGAATGTCGTTAAAGTAGCGCTACATAGGGTGGGTGGAGTGAGTACCACTACATGGAGTGGGATCCGACGGAATGAGCGTCGTCTTAAATCACTAAGTGATTATTTACGCATATCATATTATTGTGATGTACCGAAGTACGTATGATATTTTCGCTCCACCCATCCTTCATCATAATTATGGTAATGCAGAATTCCTGCACGGAAATATCATACGTACTTAGGTACATCACAATAATATGACATGCGTATATAATCACTTAGTGATTTAAGACGGCGCTCATTCCGTCGGATCCCGGCCACTTAGTCACTCGTAATGAGTGCATCTCTGCACATTAGTATGTTGGACATTGTGCCACTGTCACACATCTGTGACAGAGTGCATGAGGATTGACCACTAAAGGGAAACTAAGAGGTGGAACTTAAACTGAGAAAATTCAATCCGGCATCGGAACTGGAACCCGGTGTGGCTTAGTGGATAAAGCGTCAGCACATAGAGCTGAAAACCCGGGTTCGAGTCCAGGTTCCGGAGACAATTTTTCTCCGCTCCACCCATCCTTCATAAAAACTCATGCTAATTTCACTATTGGATTACACGATTTCCGCTTTTAGATTGGTAGTACTTGAGTAATGACAGTACGTTTAATAGACTCCATTTCAAGTTCGAAGTAGATCTAACCAATTTCCATAACCCTAATATTATTTGTGGTTTATAATGAGATACTAAGCATATTCCTTCTCTTTTTTATTCAGCGACACTAAGTCTGATTTCAGTTGTGAAAATTTATACATATAAAATGGTTGGCTTACACCTAGTGACTGTTAATCATTTCCAAAAGAATTAGCCTTTCCTACATGTGTATTGTTATGAATGATTACACCTCATTCCTTTAACTATTAACGTACGTATTCCGTTATAATGAGGTCAAGTATAGCCAGTGACGTAAAGAAGTGTCAGTATAACTACAATATAATACGAGTAAGTCGCTGTCATCTCCAAAGAAATAAATTTTGATTAGCAATTTATTGCCTAACTTACAACAAACAACGTAACAAATAGGAATTATAACAAAACATATAATAATCAATTAGCATTACAAATTTATCAAAAATATTAAATGATTCTGCGGTTATTCAACGACGCTGTATCAAGTGCAAAGATAGCACCGAGAGAATTGGAGATAGCGAGGTGTTATTTGGCGAGAGGAGTTCACAGATTCGCTTAGGAATACCTGACATCGCCTTACAGTCGAGAAAACCTCGGAAAACTCCAACTAGAAAATCAACCTACGCGGAACTCAAACCCATATCCGAAAGTAGCCTAGAATCAGGAGACTAACCTCTTAAACCTAAGTTACGCCTGTGACACCCATTTCTTATTCATAGGTATTATACAAGTCTCTACTTCCTTCATAATGTTAAAAAGCAGTTGGATTTTAACGTTTTCAAACTCTACCCAATTCTATATTTTAATGACATTTGTTAATTTTAAATTAGGCTTATTCTTGACTTGTTTTTTAAATTATTTATTTTAAATTAACAACAGTAATATATATTCAGAAAGTGTAATGTAAAAATCGTGGTATTGTTCAAATAGTTTCTTATTAATTTGTTTATAAGCGTGAAATCATTTACAGCACATTTGAGTTTTATTAATTGAATCATTTGTTTCAGAAACAGCACTTCTCCCTCCAGTAACATTTTTCAGGAAATTGAAAAAACGTTCTGTAAGGCATATTTTATTGTTCACACTTGTGGTATTTTTTTCATTTGATCATTTACTAAATACAAACATCCTGACATCTTGCTTATTTGAATGAGTTCAATACCCACATCTACAGAATTTGTTTAACTTGGAGGAGATGTGCTGTTTCTGAAACAAACAGTAGGAATAACAGGAACAACAAGTAGATTCTCAATGTTAATAATCTTAAATTAATATAGAAATGCTAATATAAGTTAGAGAACATGTTTTAAACCCATTCATTCAAACTTCACAGCATAACCTGCCTAATAATCACAACTTAAAATGCAGAAAATATTACTTGCAAAGAAAAAGAAGTTCACTAAGTTTCTGTCAAACAGGACATTTTTAATTATGTCAATAATAAATTCATGATTGCATCAAAGCATACACACAACATTACTCTTCCTTAGTATGTTTTCTTGCTTCACCATGATTAGTCATCAGTTGATGTCGTTGGCCAAGTATATAGTTCATTATAAAAATCATGATATTCTGTTGGAATGTATGGTTCCAATTTCTTAATGTCCGATAATTTCTTTTCTTTTAAAGCCACATAGCCATGTGGATAAGCAGAAGCACTGGGCAGCATAGGAAGCACACTTCTAGAAAGGAACAACTTGAAAGTGTGAACAGTCAGTCCATCAATAAAGTTCCTTCCTGAGATATGATCCACTTCATATTGGAACTCCATAAAGTCATTCACATGAAACGTTACTTTCTGATCTCTTTTCACTCCTCTTCCCATGGACTCAATGGACAGAACAGACTTCTTGAAATAGGTCTTCCACCAATGGTTAAAGTCCAAAATGTCTGCAGTTTGTACCATTTGAACAGAGAATATGTTGTTCTTATTTGATGCAACTATTAACTCTATGTATTCTTTTATTGAATAGATTCTGTCTGATGTGCGAATCTTCCTCTTTATAACACCAAAATCTCGATCACAGGGCATGAAGGAATGCCCACGAATCGGAAAATAATGGTACATATTTTTTTAATCTGCCAATAGTAACAAGAGTTTTGAGAAATCGAACAGCTGTGTTATTCCTATTCTGACCTGGGCAGCTATCAGAGAAGATGTGTAGGTACTTTGTTGTGTTTGGTAACTCGTTGCTTATGTAATCTAAGATAAATGAACAGACTTCATCTGGACCTTTTTTAGCCAGTCCCTCGTGATATATGTACAATTTTGCTGTGTTATCCCTCAAGTTATGTATATTAAATACATTAACATTAAGTTGCCTGAGATAGAATGCTTCCTGCACAGGTATCTCTGGCAGATGCAAATTCTGCATATAATCTGTACATATTGAAGCAGTTTCATTGTCTTCTTTGCAGAGATTAGAACAATATTCCATTTTTTGGTGAACTTTTTGGCTCTTCTTTTATGGACAATAAACTCTGCTCCTGCTACACGTTTGGCGTTATCATTCAGCGATGGACTTTTCATCCTTACCGATAGTTGTTCGCATGTACAACAGGTATCAATTTGTGGCCTCCCAAATGATAGACTGAATCGCTCCTTAAAAATTTTGCGGTATAACCAGTAGGATACCTGCTGGTCAGGATACTTCTCCATAAAGGAGGCATGCATTAATGTGATATTTAACATCTCGCTCAAATATTCTATTTCTCTTGATGAGCAGTGAGATTTTTTGGTTGGATATGAGCGTATGTGATCTTCCACTAATATACACACTTCCCCAGAAGTTGCATTTCCAGAAGTGTTTTTTCCCCTCAAATCCTTTGGAGATCTTCCAAGCAGTAACAAAGATGTTAGACGACGAATGCGACCCTTTGTCACACCATGCATGTTTAGAAATGCTTTGGCACACACTTGTTGTAGTCCAGAACTACATGTCACATAATACTTGAAATTACGCGAACGTGGCTTCTTTGGTTCATCTCCCTGCGGACGTCTCCTTTTAACTTGCACTACTTCCACTAATGCTTGTAAATACGAATCCTGTTCGTCTTTAGTTTCTTTGGCATAAAGGTTTGTTAATATTTCTTCTCGATCCCCCTCCAATAATCTTCCAAAGCACTTCAATTTACACCTGAAGGAAAGAGAGATTATGTTATGTGACGAAAAGTATAACAGGAGTAAATATGGATTTAACATATTATGTATCATGTTACATTGCAAAGTATGATTTTCATGACAACAGCAACGCTATTGAACAGGTAAACATTAATACTGTGGCATACTCACTTGCAATCATTTCCAATTTTCTTCTTTGCGACCACCTTAGAAGCATAGTTGATATTTTCTAACCCCATGTTCTTTTCACATGTTCTCGTTTGTATTCAACACTTTTAAATCTTCTCTTTTGTTTTTTCACTACGGACAAAACAGCTCCCTCATCACTACTAGACGCCATGTTGGAATAGTACTATTGAAGGAAACTAGCAGCGCTCTTTGTGGAGAACAGAAACAGCACCTCTCCAGGATAAGTGTTGTTACTGCACAAAACGGAAACTTTCGACTAAGTTTGCAAGCAGCAGTTATGTGATGGAAGTGTTGTTTCTGCACAAAACTGTAGCATTTCAGTCGGTAATTGCGATTGTGCTAACAACTCATATACCGTCAAACAGTGGAGAAGTGTTGTTTCTGAAACAAACGATTCAATTGCACTCGTGTACTTCAGATTTTTTACTTGGTTATTTAACGACGCTGTATCAACTACTAGGTAATTTAGCGTCGAAGAAATTGGTAATAGCGAGATGGTATTTGGCGAGAAGAGGCCGAAAATTCGCCATAGATTACCTGACACTCGCCTTGCGGTTGGTGCAAACCTCGGAAAAACCCAACCAGATAATCAGCCTAAGCGGGAATCGAATCCACTCCCGAGCGCAATTCCGGATTGGCAGGCAAACGCGCTACCGCCTGAGCCACGCCGGTGGCTCTTCAGGTTTGAATTCACCTTTAAAATTAGATAATAAAAATCCGTGGTGCGACAGGACTAACAAGGGACACCTTTGACTTCGAATGATCGGAACCGCACGAAAACATGCTTAGAATAACAATTGATCATAAACAAAACAGTGGTGTGTGTCATTTCCATGCAAAACTCCGCACTTGTCTGCTAGCGCCATGTGGCATATTGTAGCTGTACTAACCAGTCCTCCAGTTGCGTGAATGGTATCGCTGCAGTACGCATTTGTGTCTTGGAGTGTTCGCAAGCGGGTTACTGTGTAAACTGTGTACAGTGCAGTGATATCATGAGAGAATTAATTCTACGAAAGTGGTCCAAATATTAGGGGCAAAGTTACTACGTGCTCAATATGGAAATGACATCGGGGCCGAGGATATGGAGTTCGCGGATATATTATATAACATAATAATTCAGAAATATAATGGGGATGACACAGAAATACATGACATTACGCTGGATAGATATATTAATTTTGAAGGAGAGGAGGAATCTGAACATGAAGGTGGCTGTTCAAGCAGTACACGACGTTCAACTCCAGAGCAACAGGAACAGTCAAGTCAGAGTGAATACGAACTCTCTCCACCCAAAAAGTCGAGATCCAGTGTATTAGAAGATACTGATGACAGCGTACTGGAGAATATTTATGATGACTATTACAATAGTCCTATAGCAAACTAATGAAGCGCTATAAGCGCATTAAAAGTAAATCAAATTGCTAATGTGTCTAACAAACGGCGAGCAGAAGCTAGTTTCAAAGGAAACAGACTGTCGCAATTACAAACTATAAAAGAGCATGTAATATCGCAATTTGATAGTGGAAGGAGGTATGGATCTACAGTTCACTATTGGCATCTGCAGATGTGGGCATTGGAAGCGGCTAAAATGGTTGACTTGGACAATTTCAAAGCTTCCATTTCCTTTATCGACCATCTCAAGCGTGAAAATGACATTTCATCCAGGCATATTACTACATTTGTCACACGTAAGAACATAGAAGACGATAATAGTATACATCAGAAGGCACAACAGTTGTGGAGGAAGTGAACATGTTTATAAGAGAGGAGGGTGTGGAGAAAGGAACAGTTTGGAACAGTGACCAGAGTCAATTCCAGTATGAAATGTCTTCAGCATCAACACTGTCCCACATAGGAGAGAAAACTACAGCTAGTGTGTTGCAGTCTGTACATAGCTCTACCCATAGCTACACAATTGATGTGGCTTTATCAATGACAGGCAGACTAGCAAACAAGTTGTACATATGTTTTAAAGAGACGCAAGACACTTTCGGGCCAAATATATCAAAGAAACTTGAAACAACCTGTCCACGAAACATTCATGTGGAGGCAAGCAAAAGTGGAAAATTGACTAAAGAACACATGAAATGTTTTCTAACATCAGTCCTTGGCGAACATGTAATAAGTGAAAAGAACATATTGTTGTGTGATTCCTGGTCAGGTCATACAGATCATACCCTTCTAGATGCAAGTTTTCCAAACAAAGATGTTATGCTGAAGATATTGCCACCGAAAACAACAAAATATTGCCAACCCCTTGATGTTTACTTCTTTCGGCAATATAAGCTCTATATCAGGATTACCGATTTTGTACTACTACAATGTGCCAAACCATAAGTGAAGATACATGATCGTTATTTCATCATGAAACTTCACTCTGTGATTTACAACAAATACTCTCCAATGAGTATTTGTTTACAATCAATTTGCTGCACTTACGTATAAGCCTATGTAGCAATATGCTTGGCGAAAGCCAGGTTATGACATTGACATAGCAACATCATCACTTGAAAATGTCATTAGTGTGGCTATTGATATTGGTCTGCGTGAATGCGAAAGTGATTTGGAATGTGATAACGTGGCTTTTGTGAGGTGTGCACATTGTTCTCTTCCACTTTGTTTTAGCCACTTTATTGAAATCACGCATCTGCACTTTGAGGACTAATATAAGCACTATCAGGTGTGTGGTACTGCTGTATATGTGTGTTTTGCTATTATAAGTACTTTAAGCAGAGAGTTTTTGGCACTGTTGATTGAAAATGTAATCATACACTGACGTCATTGAATTATGTATAATTTCCCTCCTATGGTATTGATATCGTGTTACTTTGTTTCACTCTATTAAAATGTCACTTGAGGTAGAATGCAACGTTTTGCATGGAAATGACACACACCACTGTTTTGTTTATGATCGATTGTTATTCTAAGCATGTTTTCGTGCGGTTTCGATCGTTCGAGGTCAAAGGTGTCCCTTGTAAGATCGACCAGTAGACTGCTGGCCTCACGTCCATATGCCTCAGCAAAGTTGAACGATTACCCAACCAGTAACAGTCTTACTAATAAACCATGTATAGTTTTTATACTAGACTTATGCATAGTTGAGACAGAAAACTTTACTAATAAACCATGCAGAAGCGATGGACGTATAAACAGCCTGTAACTATATAATGGCAATTGCTTTGCAGTAGTTATATACACGAAACCCCTTGTTTAAGCGTTGTATATAGAGAAAAAATGGCCGCCCCTCTAACAGCTGTTCGTATCGACTGTCATTTTATGATGATGGTTGCCTAGTAACCAAAGAAGAACAAACCAAAGAGCACAGAATAATTAGAATTATATTACCACAGTCTAATACTTACAGTCGCGCAACTTCAACACTCTTTTTGCCAACATTCACGACACTAGCGCTCAAGCGGCAGGCAAGGCACTGGTCATAGGGTTGATACAGCCAGCACGTGCTTTAAAGGTATGAGAGATGTTATAATAACGTTTTAATCATGCGTCGGAATAAAGGCAATGTGTGCAATGACGAAAATTGCAGTAACAACAAGTTTAAATCTCCGAATTTGTCGTTCTTCAGATTCCCTCAAGACCAAGAGAAAATCATAACTCAGGCATAACCTATAATCCACGCTGTAGGTAGCCTACGTATTGTGTTCTATAAAACATTTATTAGTTATCAGTTACCTATTTGTATGTCAGGAAGGAGAGTTTAAATAAAAACAAAGTAAATACCTGTTACAGTATATAATTGTTTTGCAGAGATCATGTGTAAATGTGTAACCATTCCATTTTGGATAATGTATCTAGAGTTTTTAATGCAAGTAATTCCATAATTTTTGTATTCGTGTTTTTTTCCTTTATATTTTTCAAAAGTTGAATGTTATATTGCATTCAAGTAGGGATTATGGTGTTAATTTTTTCAAGAATTCATGGCGTATTATAATCCTTTTGCAAAATATTCACTTCTTGAATAAATCCAGACTGTGTCGATAAATTTCTGTGTTGGTGCAGATTCATGTGGCAGACGTATTAAGTTCTCAAGAAATAAAAGAGACTTTTTAAATTTAATATAAAAAGCAATCTTTTCTGTAATAATTTGCATGACTGTTATTGGTGTTGATTTTACATTACCAGTGATTATTTGAGCCGTTCAGTGCAGAAGTGGTGTAAGTCAAAATTAGGTAATGAGGTTTAAAGTAAAAATTCTGTAAAATGTAACGCAAAGTAGCAATTAATATATCCTTCGTGCTATTCACTGACTACTAATAGTTTAAATAAATTCAATATTAACTGCTACTTTGCGCTGTATTTTACAGAATGTTTACTTTAACCCTCATTACCCAGTTTTGACTTACACCACTTCTGCTCTGAAAATAAAATTAGGCCTACATTTTCTGAGTTAATTGAAGTTACAATTTTTTCAACAAAGTTATGTATTCATTTGTTCTCACCTACGTCATAATAACAGTAAGTGCATGTAAATTACGTATTATATAGGTAGGGTAAGTTAAAATAAAGCTTATGTGTGAAAACTGGAAATGTAGTGTAAAATGCGGTAAACTTTCCATAAAAATTTAAACCATAATATCAGCACTATTAGCAACTCAAAATAATAATAATAATAATAAAAAGAAAAATAATGAACTTCATAAATCAATGTCTGTCAAATTAAGGTTTAAATCTTCCCCTTTTTTATTTTTAAGTTTACCTCAGCGGCCGAGTTTACCCCAATTTTCAGTATGGAAAATAGTTAATTTCTCAGGAAATAGGGAGAGGAGTTCACCACGCGATGTACCCTACGAGATATGCCCTACAATTTTGACTCTTCTCACAGGAAATATAGAGTTCCAATGGTTTATAAATATGTAGGAATGAATTGAATTAACCGTCCACGTACGAACAATTATATTATTTCAAACCATGATACGTGATCAGGGCCATGATTCAGTTGTAAGGAGCAGAAGGAATTACGTTTATTCTCAGCTTCTGAAACTTGTAGATTAACTGCGTGTGAAATTCTTCCAGGGTTGTAAAGTAGAATTAGTAAGAACCATACACACTTATTGTATAGCATAAAAATATAAAATAAATTACGCAAAACCCGTTTTCTGATGTGTTATCATATGTCGTGTGCACACTTTTAACTTGCCTACCTCTAGAGGGCTACTGTCGCCCCAGCTGTCAAATGTTGGCATATGTTATAGTATGAGTTGCGTGACTGTATCTATTATACTGTGATATTACTATAGCTTGTACTCTTTGACCAAAATATAGTGTGGTAATCAATTAGAGCCAGTTGTACTATCGATACTTAACACGCCACACTAGAGCGTTCTACCGGATGCAATAGAGAACCTCAGGTATTCTATCACGGCCGACTTGATGTCTCTTCGCTTTTTTGTATACGGCCTTGACAATAGTAATGTTTTCTTGAAATTGGATAATTTCTGAATTCCACCACGAGGCGCTGTCTGCCAAGCTCTGATGTCCACAGAAGAAATACTCAATATGAATTAAAATAAATGATTAAAGAGTAATAATAACACTTATAAATAATAAATAAGAAAATAATAAGTATATATATTTTGATGTACCGAAGTACATATGATATTTCCATGCAGATATTCTGCGTCATCATATGATGAAAGAGTGATGGAACGGAGAAAAATTCTCTCCGGCGCCGGGATTTGAACCCGGGTTTTCAGCTCTACGTGCTGATGCTTTATCCACTAAGCCACGCCGGATACAACCCCGACGCCGGTTAGAATCGTCTCAGATTAAGCTCCATCTCTTGGGTTCCCTCTAGTGGCCGCCCTCTGCACTACGTCATAGATGTCTATGAACGCAGGACCGAAGTCCATACATGTGTTGAGGTGCACTCGAATGAGTGACTGGTTGGCCGGGATCCGACGGTATAGGCGCCGTCTTAAATCACAAAGTGATTTATTACGCATATCATATATATTTTGATGTACCGAAGTACATACTCTCCGTTACATCACTCTTTCATCATATGATGACGCAGAATATCTGCATGGAAATATCATATGTACTTCGGTACATCAAAATATATATGATATGCGTAATAAATCACTTTGTGATTTAAGACGGCGCCTATACCGTCGGATCCCGGCCAACCAGTCACTCATTCGAGTGCACCTCAACACATGTATGGACTTCGGTCCTGCGTTCATAGACATCTATGACGTAGTGCAGAGGGCGGCCACTAGAGGGAACCCAAGAGATGGAGCTTAATCTGAGACGATTCTAACCGGCGTCGGGGTTGTATCCGGCGTGGCTTAGTGGATAAAGCATCAGCACGTAGAGCTGAAAACCCGGGTTCAAATCCCGGCGCCGGAGAGAATTTTTCTCCGTTCCATCACTCTTTCATCATATGATGACGCAGAATATCTGCATGGAAATATCATATGTACTTCGGTACATCAAAATATATATGATATGCGTAATAAATCACTTTGTGATTTAAGACGGCGCCTATACCGTCGGATCCCGGCCAACCAGTCACTCATTCAAGTGCACCTCAACACATGTATGGACTTCGGTCCTGCGTTCATAGACATCTATGACGTAGTGCAGAGGGCGGCCACTAGAGGGAACCCAAGAGATGGAGCTTAATCTGAGACGATTCTAACCGGCGTCGGGGTTGTATCCGGCGTGGCTTAGTGGATAAAGCATCAGCACGTAGAGCTGAAAACCCGGGTTTAAATCCCGGCGCCGGACAGAATTTTTCTCCGTTCCATCACTCTTTCAAAATAATAAGTGTTATGTTTAGTTCTGTTAATTATGGTAAAAGCGTGAGTTTAAAAGCAGGGAAGATAACACATAGGAACTTGTTCAGTTTAAATAACATGATGACAGAGGCGTAATTTTGTAGTGCATTCGCTGAGTAGCACCCCTAGCCTAAACCTCGATGTTTCTAAATAATCACTTAGGATAAATATTTACCATAACTTGTACTAAGTTTTATAATTTCACTCACTGCACTGATACATTCCACTTGATATTACAGATTCAAGAATCATAGTTTCAAGATTTTGCGACTCAGTGGATTATAAGCCACATTCTTCGAAGGAACAAGCTATTCAGTTAAAGCTGCTGCAATGTTATCTGAAGTGGCCTAACAGATTTCACAGTAATGATATTAGCAAGTCGTTTTTGGCCGTCTTCGTCACAAATTGGGCATTGCAAGAGAGGGCATCTACACAGAAACGGCTCAATTTCTGAACACAAATTTTCTAATATATTCTTGTTTGATATGAATGGTACTGCCCGTTCAAGAAAACGATGAATGACTGATAACACTGAAACAAATAGTAAATCAAATGACTAATTGTCATTGAATATGCCTATAGCTTACCTGATTGGTTTAGTAGCTATTGCAGGATGTTTAAAACTGACTCAAGAATACTATATGGTGCAGCAGCGGTATCTGCAATATCTACTTCTTGAATAGGTCGTCCATCTGTGATGTCAGATACATGGTTCTCTACATTGCTAAGGTTTGACACGCACAAAATACCCGTTTTCAATATCTTTTGTAAACTGAAGTTCACTATCCTTGCTTCCAACATGTCATTTGACCCGGACATACGGCGCAATGTACTAAAGAGTGACTCAACAGGATCACTTGAAAATGCTCTAGTAAGAACATAATGATACCCATTTTCTAAAAGATACTTAATGCAGAGAACAGTTGATTTTGTTGTCAACGTGATAGCTTCATATGTCTCGTTAGTTAGGAAATCTTTTTGACGTGTGCTACTTGCACACTTCGTTGTATGGAGATAAGAAAGGAAATAATTTTCTAGCCAGTCTAGACGATAATCATCCAAAAGTAAGAACTGTTGCTTATCATGATTTCTACTTTCCACATGATAATGTGTATTGCTAATATCATGCATTGCGAACCACTTGTTGATATTTTCCATAAAAGTCAATGTCGCATTAGAATCTTTGAATTTGTGGGCTTCAGGGTGTAAGCTTGCATTTTCTTTCAATGTTCTAATAGCAGCAATTACACATGGAGAAAATATTTCTTTTGCCCTTCGAACGTTCATTTTTTTTCAAATGCAGTAGGCTCAACGTGTTTTTTCGTGAGATATCTGACAGGTTTCACTGTATCATCATTTTGGAGTTTGTGTAACAATTTTACATATTTCCCTGAGATTGTTCCAGTACCATCAGACATTTCACGTTCCAGGAATTGGGTTCTGATGTTTTTCAATATTTGACACTGGTCAAAACTTAGAAATAACTTTCTGTTTCCATCACAAGGGTGTGTGGTCGCGGGTTTCAATGAACCACCTGAAAGATGCTTCATCATTGTAGTATTGCTTTTATGGTTGTCAGAAACAATTCTAATAACTATAAAACCACATTTCTCGACTTCACTAAACACTTGCAATGTTAGTATAAGTAACTCTTGCCCTGATAATTGTTTTGTGAAGAAAAATGCACATAGTATACGGTAGCTGGTTGAGAGCCCCCTTAAAACAAAACACAAGACTCGATTAGCTACTACTTCTTTCTTGGAAATATCAAGTATTTCATCCTCATTTCTTTGTTCTTCTGTCGTTTCCTTATAGCCAAAAAAGTATCAAGCTTGCGATCGTATATTATCTTGGGGTTGATTGCAGCCTCGTCTACAATAAGTGATGAAAACCGCTCACCTACAGGTTTTTTGCCTCTAAGACCAACCTTTCTTTAATCAAAGGAGTGACACCAGACGAGCAATCAGTAGGGCCAGAATATCTCGTGAGTGTTCTCTTAGAAGACAGTTAAAAAAAAAAAAACCTCTTGATCGTATATGGGAATAACCTTTAGGAGATATGTATTGCAGTATTATGCATTCTCTGATTGTCTCACTATTCCACCTTGGTATTTTCTTTCGATGAATAAGCAGGTGATCTAGGATAAATTTTGCATGAATACTGCCTTCATCTGCTTCTTTCTTTACATTTTCCAGTTCCTTATGTAACGGATCTCTTTCGATTAGTTGGAGTTTTCGGTTGTTTTCGTTATCTCATCTTGCTTCTCTTGTAACACCCGATTAAGTCGTGTAATTTTCACACGCAATCTGTTAATATTTCTTTTGAGCTCGTCAATGTTGACAGCGTCTGTTTGTGTGGCTTTATGGTCATTTTCAACTGGCAAGACGGAAATGTCACTATCTGATGTTGAGCCACTCGGGACATCTTGTTCAAATAGTGAGAAACCAATATTACTAAAAGATTTGCGTTTCTTTGGTGGAGGGAGATCAGTTTCAGTAATCGTTCGTCTTGGTCTTTTGATATTTGTCACTTTATACCTAGGATAATGATGGAATATTGTGGGCACAGCATTTGGTTTTAATCGTCTAAATTTTCTAATATTAGAATAATCTTCTTCCTTGAAATATAAACTACAAACGACTGAAGATGGGGAGTTGCTGTTTGGAACGAAGTCTTGGCGTGAAATCACTTTAAGCCATTTTTCGCATCTTTCTCTATCACTCGGAAATTCGTGGAATGATATTGTTCCTCCACTCTTTTTTCTATTCGAAGTACACAATGGTACACAACAATTCGTCATTTTGAATCACATCACAATAAACTCACTTACCAGTAGAAAGAAGCACAATATTTAAGTATAATCACACAAGAAACCATACACACATTCCTCAGCGAACCTTGGCAGCTAATGCCATCTGGCGGAAATTTCACATTTTCTCGATTACAGCTTTAACACAGGAATCAACATGAATTGTCAAGGCCGGTAAGGAAGAAGCAAAGCGAGCATCAAGTCGGCCGTGATTCTATTATCTTTCGTAACGAAGTAATGACGAAACTATGACGTAGCTGTGTAACAGTTGTACTGTTATACGCGACGTATGTAGTGATTATTAGTAAGGAATTTACACACGACGTATAAATGAGCTACTCATTGTATAAGTATAAGACAGTTAAACGTCTGTATAAAGAGTTTTTATTAGTAAGCCCGTATATGTATAACTTGTGGTCAGTACAATATTTTCCATCCAGCCGTTATAGCTAGCTTATGAAACCTGATTTAACCAGTGGTTTAGTCGGGCCAGGGCGAGCCAGGGCGTCGCCCTGGTACTTTCTTTAAACCAAAAAGATATTAAAAACTGTATATTTGTGAGAATTATAACGGCCAGTTTAAAGTAAAAAATAGCAGCTTGTCGCTTGTAATTATCATCTGGAAAATACAATGACCTGCGTCTATGTGAGAATTTCTCACTTATAGCTTGAAAGAATTTACAACCCTATTGTTCACGCGCTTTCAAGAAAAGCAAGTAAGGGTGGGTGTGGTACCGTTAAGCCATCAATGCCAATAGGCGAGGCAGCGACGGCCAGTGGTTTTGAAGGATCAATACAGGAATTATTTCGTATTTCTAAACAGTGTTGCCAGGTCTCCGGAAATTTCCGGAGATCTTCGGAATTTTTTCACTTCCCGTAAAAATAGGAAATAATGTTGTAATCTCCGGATTTTTTAATGTAGGAAATTATTTACTTTTTAAAAAAAATCAATCTCTGGCATACATTAAAACTGATAGATGAACATTATATAGTTAAAGTTTTGTTAATATTTTATAACTTGACTATTAAAGTTTCCCTAAATATAAAATATGTAACACGTAAAAATGAATATATCTGGTCTGGAAAAACATCAGTGAGGAGAAGAAGGTGGTAACTACTAATCAAATTGGTGATTAAAAAAATTAAAGTAGAAATCTTTTTATTATAGGTTCATGTATTGTAATAGAAGGTTATAATAACATTTTATGTGATTTTCGAAAGTGCCTCCGGAAATTGTGGATAAATCTCCGATTTTTTTCATTACAACCTCCGGAAATATTTTTTAAAGGTCTGACAACCCTGTTTCTAAAGGTTACAGTAGCGTTAGGCGTGTCATAAAGTGTACTCTGAAATTGTGTCGGTGTCAGTGAAAACATTTTTACAGGAAAGGTCAAGTGAAGTATGGTATTTAATTACCAATACGAAATGAAGAGAACTAGTGAAAACAAATTAACTAATTACTTCTCAAAACTTAAAAAGTGTGAAAATCCTAGTACGACTTCGGAAGGTGATGCAACATCTTTGCCGCCGAATAAGAAAAATGAGTGTGAGTGTGTTCCTTTATTTGTCATGTTAAAAAAAATCGGAAATGATAGATGATACATGCAATGTTGCGAGTGGATATGTAGTTCTAGTAGAACATGAACATGAAGATGCAGGTAAAGCAATTAATATTGATTCTACAAACAGTGTAGATTATCCGACTGTATTGTCAAATCAACAGTAGCTTGTACGCATGAATAAGCATAAGGGTACGGCCACACGAGCTACATTTGTCGCAGGTTTTCTGCTACAAATGAAGCTGCCGTAATTGTCGCAAAATGGGTGGCCACACGGGCGCTACAATTACTGCTAGTTTCTGCGTTAAATGTCGCTACGTGTGGCCACATGACATGCCACACGTAGCGACATTTGTAGCAACTTTCTGCGACAAATGTAGCTGGAATTATAGACCGCATTGAGTTAAATGGAAGCGGCCACACGGAGCAGTAAGTGTAGCAAGTTTGGCGCCGTCTGACATGAGGTCTATTCGTGACCAATAATTTTCCAGCCTAAACGAATTAACATTGTTGTTAGTTACTGGGAATTTCTTATTATGAAATCCATATTTTTTAAATTTTAAATTTATATTAATATTTATTTCCGCTTTACTAATTCCCAGAGGAGACTCAGTGAGTCAAAGAATATACATGTCAAAAGACTTTTATCTACTAACTGACAATAAATAAAGAATAAATATGATGCAAAAGAAAACAAAAAAATTGTAATAAAAGTACAAAAAACCGTGTAAAATGAATGTTCATGCTTTAATTTTTTAGGAATGAGATAGAAAGCGAAAATCATATGTCATGTAAAGGACACACAGATTAAGACTTTAAAAAGAGTGAAATAACAAATCAAAGTTACTCATTTTACAGTAGAGAATTACAATACTTTAGCACAATGTAAATTTACAAATGCGTATGGATACACGCGTAAGCTAATTTTAAATACTATTTTCTTAATCTTATTTCTGCTTTTTTGTTACTTCACCAGAAGTTACAGATTAGACATGCTCTTCCCTTTCCAATACATGAATTTCTGAAGCATCTACAAGTAAAAAGGAGTTTTAAACATGACCCAAAACACAACTCAAAGAGGCAATCTGTTTGTAACATATTTGAGAGATGTCTTGTAAAAGAATTGTGTCTTTTTTTTTACCAAATGAAGTCGCTGTGAAGGGTTTACTGGTACGCTATTGTATAGATTTTATTATCGAAGGAAACCATTGGTCGAAAATGAAAGAAAAAAAATGTGTTCTTTCAAAGAACGGTATTTTGAAAAGAGTCTAAGTAAACACATCTATCATAAAAGTTCTCTTTTTCTTGGTTTTGCAGAATTCTTATTGGACGTTGCGGCAATTTAAACTTGATCCTTATATGCCAAAATACAACTCAAAGTGGAAATGTCTTTATAACACAATAATATTTATAAACAATACTGATTTGTGAGGTCTGTCCTGCAAAAGAATTGTACGTTTTTTTTTACCAAACAAATTGCTGTGAACGGCTTGCTAAAACGCTTTTGTATACATTTTATTATTGAAGAATTCCTTAGGTCGAAATTGAAAGAAGAAAAATGTATGTACTTTTTAAAGAAAGATATTTTGAAGAGAGTTAAAAAATAGGGAACTTAGCCTGGACTATATATAACCGAAGCAATATTTATTGGCACCGTATTGTTAGTAACAAAATATGTTATATATATTGGCATCGTATTGTTATAAATCTGTCATGATAATAATTTCCCATCTAAAAGTCAATCTCCCTCTCTACTTCACTCCCTCATAAACACAAGTTAATTCTGTTGTTATGATTACATATACATACTGAGAATTTCAATCATTAAAAAAACGGATTTTCCTTTAAATTTGAGAATGCCTTTCTCCCATTGTAGTTAATTGGAAGCGGCCACACGGAGCAGTAAGTGTAGCAAGTTTGGCGCCGTCTGACATGTTAGGTCTATTCGTGACCAATAATTTTCCAGCCTAAACGAATTAACATTGTTGTTAGTTACTGGGAATTTCTTATTATGAAATCCATATTTTTTAAACTTTAAATTTATATTAATATTTATTTCCGCTTTACTAATTCCTAGAGGAGACTCAGTGAGTCAAAGAATATACATGTCAAAAGACTTTTATCTACTAACTGACAATAGATAAAGTATAAATATCATGCAAAAGAAAACAAAAAAATTGTAATAAAAGTACAAACAACCGTGTGAAATGAATGGTTATGCTTTAATTTTTTAGGAATGAGATAGAAAGCGAAAATCAAATGTCATGTAAAGGACACACAGATTAAGACTTTAAAAAGAGTGAAATAACAAATCAAAGTTATTCATTTTACAGTAGAGAATTACAATAATTTAGCGCAATGTAAATTTACAAATGCATATGGATACACGCGTAAGCTAATTTTAAATACTATTTTCTTAATCTTACTCCTGTTTTTTTGTTACTTCACCAGAAGGAAAGTAAATATCGCCACTAACTTCCTTTCTGGTAATTGAATTTGCAGCCAGGCATACAACACCTTGGCATTTTATTCATGCTTAATGAATTTAAAAATAAAACAAGTGACGTTGATGAGTGCAGTGAAATTTGTCTCTCGAATTAGCTATAAGATATCGCAATTTGTACCACCCCGCTTATCTTTTTCAACGTTAAAATTTTCTTTTGTTGGTAAAAAAAAACTTTGAGACATGAAACTGTAACATACCCTAAGATTCACCTTTCAGTTTCCCCCTCCCCCGAAATTTAATAATCTGAAAAACGTGATCTATCATGTTTAAGAGGACGTAAACTCTGTTTTCTATAGGATAAGATGTAGGCCTACAATGGGAGAAAGGCATTCTCAAATTTGAAGGAAACCCCGTTTTTTTAAGGGTTGAAATTCTCAGTATGCATATGTAATCATAACAACAGAATTAACTTGTGTTTATGAGGGAGTGAATTAGAGAGGGAGATTGACTTTTAGATGGGAAATTATTATCATGACAGATTTATAACAATACGATGCCAATATATATAACAAATTTTGTTACTAACAATACGGTGCCAATAAATATTGCTTCGCTTATGTATAGTCCAGGCTAAATTCCCTACTTTTTAACTCTCTTCAAAATATTTTTCTTTAAAAAGTACATACATTTTTCTTCTTTCAATTTCGACCTAAGGAATTCTTCAATAATAAAATGTATACAAACGCGTTCTAGCAAACCGTTCACAGCAATTTGTTTGGTAAAAAAACGAACAATTCTTTTGCAGGGCAGACCTCACAAATCAGTATTGTTTATAAATATTATTGTGTTATAAAGACATTTCCACTTTGAGTTGTATTTTGGCATATAAGGATCAAGTTTAAATTGCCGCAACGTCCAATAAGAATTCTGCAAAACCAAGAAAAAGAGAACTTTTATGATAGATGTGTTTACTTAGACTCTTTTCAAAATACCGCTCTTTGAGCGTACACATTTTTTTTCCTTCATTTTCGACCAAAGGTTTCCTTCGATAATAAAATCTATACAATAGCGTACCAGTATACCCTTCACAGCGACTTCATTTGGTAAAAAAAAAGACACAATTCTTTTACAAGACATCTCTCAAATATGTTACAAACAGATTGCCTCTTTGAGTTGTGTTTTGGGTCATGTTTAAAACTCCTTTTTACTTGGAGATGATTCATGTATTGGAAAGGGAAGAGCATGTCTAATCTGTCGTATAATCCCAATGACCCTTCTACAGAACCACGAGAAATTAGGTCTTCATACAGCCTTTCAGCAAACCCTTCACCCACACCGTACTTCCGATTGTTACTGACGAACAATATTACCTGTTGTAAAATCGACACAGGAGTAAAAGTTAACTTTATGGCACTGCTATAAATTTTCTTCTCATGCGCATTACAATTGTGTGTGACCGTAATAATGTACACACACACACACAAAGCGACTTTGGCTTCATACTCCATCTCGGAAGAAAGCTTCCACTACAGTAGGGCTGAGTGCTTCAAAACGCAAAAGAACTAGCTACAAATGTCGCTACGTGTGGCATGTCATGTGGCCACACGTAGCGACATTTAACGCAGAAACTAGCGGTAATTGTAGCGCCCGTGTGGCCACCCATTTTGCGACAATTACGGCAGCTTCATTTGTATATCAGAAAACCTGTGACAAATGTAGCTCGTGTGGCCGTACCCTAAGGCTTCGGCCACAGTGCAAGCGGCAAGCGGCGCGGTACCGCTTTCGAAAAATTGAGGAGTGGGGAGGAAAGAGCGTTGGTGTGGCCATATAGCTAGAGTCGGTGAGCGGCGCGGCGCGGCGTGGAGATGAGTTCATGGCAGTGTTTGCTTTTAGGCAATTCTTATCTAGAAAGAACAGCTTAAAATTGAAAAAGTAGGGAATTTTGTGTTCATCCATTTAATAAGATATGTGAAACTCTGAGAATTTTATCGTTTGTATGGAGAATTAGGGACATTTTCAGATAGATATTTGAAGTATACTCGCATGCCTTTTACAACTTTCAACTATTTTCCAAATAAAAACAAGAAGCGACTACAGAAGCAAGCCATCAAATTTCGGAGATCTATCACTATTGCACAACGGCTAATCATTACATTAAGATAAAATTATTTTAAGTTAAAGGCACAGGATCATGAATTCTTCGAGCAATGATGCAGGTAGGCTATACTGCATATAAATTAAATTAAATTAAATTAAATAAGAATAGTCCTATAAATCCTTAAATTTTTGTGTTGATGGAATTGAGTCGCATTCATTACAAATAATTGCATGGGCTGCATCTTACATGGCAAAAAAACACATGTTTATACTTACGAAAATTTAACATTAGAAATAAACACATTTTTCAATATTTTTCATTTTATTCATATTGGTTTATTGCATTTAAAACTTCTTACAATACTGTGCTGTGCAGTTTTAATTTTTGCACTGCACTTAGAATTACTTTTCGTATGCAGCAGAAGATACATTAAAAATTGTGCTCCGGACCACTGAAATTCTCTCTTGCCGTTACGTTATTAACAGGATATCGAACTACTCAAGCTTCAGCATCTTCTCTTCATCAATTCGTCTGATTTGCGTTCTTGAGCCCTTGGCTTTGGTGCTGAGGCATTCGAAAACATATTCGTCTGAAGCGATACGTTATCATCGCTGACAATTGTCTTTACTTTCCCCCAAATCAGGGCTGTTTGGAGTCGATGGGATCTTCTGAAAGAAAGATTTCCTTACTAGAAAGGACGACGTCCTTCATAAACATCGTCAGGTCGAAAAACGCCCATAACGATGTAGCGATTCGAGAGCTTCGGAACTGCTTCGTATCTTTGGGAGCTTCTGGAGTACCTTTTCAAATTTCTCTTTTAAATTCTACAACTTATTTTTGCTACGCCTTGTGAAATAGAATGCAGTAGTGAATATTTAATGAATTAGTGATTAAAATATTAATATATTCTAATATTAGTCTATTACTACGTTAAAATGAAGAAGAATTTAAGGTAAATTTCTAACATTACTCTTTCTTGTAGGTTTATAACCGCAGGGACATCATTGCGATCACTGGCACTTTCCTTCAGGGTACGAAAATCTACAGCAATTGTAATGGTAAGAGAAACATGTGAGGTAATCTAGAATGCACCGATTAAAGAATTTATACCACAACCAAATAAAGAAAAATAAAAAAAAGTGGTCAGTGATTACTATGAACGTGTGGTTCTCTAATTGCTTCGTAACAAACGACGAAAAGCATGGTCAGATAAAGGATCCTGATAAATTCGTTTCCAGCTATTTTAATTTACGTAATATTACTACAGAATATTGCTGGCGCAGACAAAAAATTTTAACCATTGATTTGGTGGGAAGAGGAAAACAGAGTGATGGAGGCATTTTCACAACTTTACACTTCTCATTTTGTTGGAGACCAACAGGTTCAATGTGCCTGAACTATCGAACTCACATGTAAAGGTATCACTTGTACTTTTTGGAGATGAAGCCTACCCTCTAAAACTTTATCTTATGAGGCAATATCTAATGAGAGAACTAACGCATAGAAGGGAAAATTTTAAGTAACGTTTATCGAATGTTCTAAAAATAATATATGGAATGTGCTTTCGGAATATTGCGTGCTAAGTGGCGATTCATGAATAGAAATATTGACCCAAATATGAAACGAGCCAGCACATATAATCTTCCATTTGAGAAAAAGATTGTAACAATGATTTGCATTATCATGAAATAACTTTACAAATTGACAGAAACTGATCATGTGCAAACTCATTAGAACTCAGATCGCAGGAATAATAGTTGCAGTGAATTTGCTAGACAAATAAGAATAACTTCACTGATTATTTCAATCAGTCGCAGATGTTAATATAACATTATAGTTTGTGCTTAATAGATTGTGCTTTTTCATAACAAAAGTGTCAATATTCTTGTATGAGATTGTAAATAATTACTTTTTACCTTATAGTTTTAATCGTATTTCTTTGCATTAACGATGGTTAATCGTAACAATAGAATCATTTAAATATATAATTGTACCTTTATTTCGGAGTTAGAATATGTTTATATTGTACAAAATACTGAGTGTTTATCCCGACAATATTCTACGAAGTATGATGGTGACAATGATAACAATAACAATAATAATAACTATTATTATTATGCATATTACAAAAATATTCTTCGCGTTTAGTAAAATTTCTTTCTACATATTCCTCGTCATGGAGAGGTTTTCGAAGTTCTTCTCTCTGTCATTCCACAGGAATATTCGGGTTTTCACTTCTTAAATGATAACTTCTTTCTCATTTCTTGGCAATTCATAACTTGCAATTGTGAGCGGCACCGCTAAAATCTCAAACAAGAGTGAGCGGCCAGCGGCGTGTAGCGTTGTCCTTGAACCAACTTCCCATCCAAAATGCCGTTTCGCTCACACTATGGTCAGCTGCATTTGCTAACATGCGTTTGTGACTCATCCACGCCGCCACACAACGCGCCGCGCCGCTTGGCGCTTGCACTGTGGCCGAAGCCTAAGTGGCTCATAGCGAAGAATGGTTATTTAGGTTGTAGTGTTTGCACATCAGTAGGACACATAGGACTTCACAAAACTCAAGGATTGTCTCTTAGTAATGAATGGGTAATTGATCAATTGTATTTAATGGCACAGAAAAAAACAGCAATTGAAATCTGTAAAAAAAAATGTTTACCATCAGGCATCTATAGCACACAGCAAATGCGAGTCAATTTTAACTGAGTCTAGGAAATCACAGTTAGAAAGCTTAACATTGCAGCAAAAAGAGCATCATATTAATGCGACATAAAAAATGTTAACACTGCTTATTACTTATTTTAAAAAAATCGACCATTCTCTGACCATTAACATTTAATTCAATTGCAAAAGGAAAAGGGACTCGATGTTGGAGTAACTCTTCATTCCCGTTACAGTGCGATTGAAATAATCAAACACATTGCATCAGAATTTAAAAAGAAACTGATATCAGAACTTACAGGCGCTGCCCATAAAATTTCAGTATTAATAGATGAATCAACAACATTGGCAAGCAATCTGCTTTAATAGTGTATATTAAAACTTTCATACATGGTATAGACGAAGTTATATTTCTTGAATTAATTAATCTTTCAAATCAAAATGCTGAAACAATTACAAGTGAACTTCTTAAATGTCTTTCCTCATATGGTTTCACTGAAAGTTACCTTCAAAGAAATCTGATTTCCTTTGTATGTGATGGTGCAAGTGTTCTTGTTGGTAGATCCTCTGGTGTTGGGAAATTGCTTCACAGTAAATTGCAATAACCCAGTATAATTATTTGGCACTGCCTTAATCACCGTTTGGAGTCAGCTGTTCATGACTCTGTATCAGATATGAATGCCATTAATCACTTTAAAAGTTACATTGACATAATATTTGTCTTGTTTAGTCAATCGCCAAAAAATATGGCAGAGTTGCAAACAGTAGCCTCAGGGCTGACTGTTGAATTAACTAAAATTGGAAGAGTCCTTGGTTATCGTTGGGTTGCTAACAGTTTTTGATCTGTGTTTGCAGTGTGGAATACATATTTAACATTAATGACCTATTTCAGAGAAATAGCTTCTAATCCTAGACGGACAGCTAATGAAAGAATAGAATTTACAGGACTATATAAACGTATGGAATCTATTGAGTTCCTGAAGGACCTAACATTAATACATGATGTTTTGGAAGAACTTAAAAACTTGTCCCTACAACTTCAAGAGCGAACTTGCACAATAAGTCGTGCGGACGAATTAATTAAAATAACAATTCGGTACATAGAGTAGCTGAAGCAAAAACTAGGAGAAAAAGAAACAGAAGCCGAGAAAGCATCAAAGAGCATGCATTATCTAGAAATTTCATTTACGAACAATAAAAGAATAGTAAGTACTGATTGACTTCAGTTCCTTTCGAGTATTATTAATAATCTTCAAAGCGTTGCTTTACCACTGTTGCTTCATATCAAAAAAGTAAAAGTGGCAATCATGAGACTGAAAGTTATGAACAGATGTTGACAGAAATTGACATTTTAAATCCAGATACATGGCCTGAAGATGAAAAAGGAAATATACGATATGACGAAGAAAATATAAGAAGAATATGCACAAGATTCCGCTTTGACGATGTGCGATCCATTTTAAATGGATTTCGAGAATATTTCGACGTAGGAGGAAGGAAGATTCCTGTTTCATTAATCCCTTTGTCGAATGGGTAACCACTGAATCTAAAAGAGAATTTAGTGCTATGAACGTTATAATTACGAAGTTACGTACAAAACTTTTAATAAAAAATGTTTCTTCTGCAATGTTCATCAAACTTAATGGACCACCACTTTCTACATGGAATGCTCTACCTTACGTCAAGTTCTGGTGAGTGCACCACCGCTCAGTTGAAGATCAACAATCGCGACATGTATCAGAGAACGAAGACAGCGAGAGCAGTGAAATTTGGAAGCTATTTTAACAAGGTAAATAATAAAATATTAATAATATTAATGTATTGTTTGTCGTTTAAATTTTAGACAATGGAGAATTAACATGTAGGCTGTAGCACCTAAATGACCATGTATGCAGGCTGCAGGGGAAAAATACAGTGAAAAAGTTAAATAATATCATTTTAATACTTAATAATAATAATAATAATAATAATAATAATAATAATAATAATAATAATAATAATATAAAATACGAATAAAATGTCATATGTCGTGTTGTGGATTTTTTTGTTCAGGTATAGCCCTGACACTTTTTCTAGGTCTACACCACTGGATTTAACTGCTTACTGTAGTTCCCCAAATTCATAATACTGGCTGAGCTCCCACCGGTTGCGAACATGATGCCTTTGACCATACAGCTATGACGCAGGACTGAAGTCACTTTACTGTATCACTCTACGTTCAAAATTTTCTGCTTAAAGTGCAAGTAATATAATATGTATCTTAAACTCATAACAGTATTACTTTGTAATGAGCTGATACTCTTGGTAAATGTAGGCATAAATTGGCGGATAGTACTTCTATATGGAGCCAGAGAGTAACTCACTAACTCAGAGAGCAAAATAAATGTTGAGATGGAAAGGAAAATACTTCGTATCAGATTACAAGACAGTGCTGATAGACAATAATTAGGAGAAGAACAGAGATAAAAGATGCTGCAAGCACAACCAGCTGTCTCAAGTAGACCTAAGCAGAACATGTGATGAGGATGAATCCCAACATTTAAACAAAAATATCTAAAAATAAGCATATTAATTACTAATTTCATCATAATTAAAAACAAATAATAATTTCATAAAAAATTTCAGTAAATATTTACCAAGCCACAGACTGGGAACCAAGAATCGGTCGCAATAAACGTGGGTACAAAAAGAAGAAGATCAAAGGACGACTTAAAGACAAATTTTGGCAGTCCTTCTCTACAACTGTGAAGAACTAAAAAGAATGGTGACGATCCGAAAGAAGCGTCCAAGGATTTACTTGAAACTTTTCTGGAGTCGCAACCCTGAATCGCATAACCCACTACCACCTTGTTTCGATAAGAGACCCTTACCTTTCCGAGATTTCATGGGCTACCTCTAATAATAATAATAAATAATTTGAGTAGTGTTGACAAACAAATAGACTACTTTCACTCAATCATAGAACAAACAAATAACATTCAGAGAGAAAAACAACTAAAGTCCAATGTCAGCTTCAAATGTATGCATATCAAGCAAGGAGGCAGTTTAATATTTTTAAGTAAATGTGATATGCATTACGTATGTATCATACAGAGAGAGAGAGAGAGAGAGAAAGATAAGCATATCGTTCTATGAGTTAGCCAGCTGTTGAAGTTGGCCAGGTTGTGAACAACATAGCGTCGCATTGCGAACAAAAAACCTCGTAACTCCACCCTGGCTCAAAAATGCGTTTTCTTCATAATCAGGCTTTTGCAATACCACTACATCTCTTGGCGAAGACTCGAACGTCTAAGTCACTCCTACAAGCATCTACCATGTAATATCAAAAACTCGTAGTACCTGGGCAAGAAAATTGAACCTTCAAAAACTCGTAACTCCAGGAGGTGTTCATCAGTTTACTATCTTTATTCAACAATTAGCATTAATTTCTGACGCAGGGTTTTGCCCGGTACGACCACATTTTAGTAGATGGTTACAACGAACAAGGATGTTGAGTATGTGAATGTTAAGCGTCGCAGAGATAGTCTACTACAGCACAAACAACCCATAGATCTTACATATTGCATTTTCATTTATTAATTAATGGTAAAAGAATAGAAGTTTGTGAAACCATGTTCATTAATACACTTTGCCTTGGAGAATGTAATGTAAGGAAGGCTACGAGAAACACCCATTATCTGATGTTTCTCCTCGTGGTTCTCATAACCAGGCAGGGCGCAACAGTCCAAAACAGTTTCTACAAAACTTAACGTAACTGAAGTCATATTAATGTAGATCCACATCACAGAAACTATATCTTGAGGCAAATTGGCGATCAAAAAGTGCTCTCTTTAAGTTTAAGAAATACTGTGCCCTAAATGAGTTACAAGAAGCATCAATGAATTGTTTAATGGAATTTGAGGAAGAAAATCTTAGCCTTTTTTCTTCAAAAAAGAAAATCGATGCGATCTCTGTTGTGCATACAAGACTGGAAACAATACACAGAAAGAATATTCACAACATATTTTCGAAAAGATCAGGCACGTAAGGAGAAAGAGTCTGACAAGAATGGATCTACAAAAGTATATACTATGGATCTTCAAGCCGTTTTGCTGTTTCCTTTCCTGAAGACATCAGGCTTGTATTACAAGACGAAGTTGAAAGTTACTTGCACTCAAAGGATGGATACTTTTTCTGTGGAACGAGTCGCAGATGAATTTGCAAGCATTGTAGTACATTCATAGACACGAATATAGATCCAACTGAGAAAGAAATTATTTCGTATAGTGACGGGTGTACTTATCAAAATATAAATTCCGTTTTAGCGAATGCTCTTGTCACACTTGCCATGCGCAAAAAACATTACAGTGGTCCAAACATTTCTTGAAAAGGGTCACACTCAGATGGAGTATAACTCTATGCACCAACAATAGAAAGAAAACTTAAGAATAGGCAGATTTTCACCCCTGCTATTTAATTTGAGGTGTGTGCCACTGTTCGGATGAACCCTAAACCCTATGAGACAGTGTCTCTTGATTACATATTCCTCAGGGCTTGTAATCGCCCTATTCGCCCTGGGAATAAAGCTGGTGATCCCGCAGTGACTCACCTCAGACATCGTCGCTATAATCCTAGTGGAGTAATTCACTACAAACATCTTTATGAGGATGAATGGCAACCGCTTCCAAAGAGGATGAACAACCAGAACAAAGCAGATACCTCAGTGCCAAAACTATACAATGAAACAATCAAAGTTAACACAGAGAAATTTGTACATTTACAACAACTTAGTGTGTAATACCACGTGATTTCCATCCATTTTACAATAATTTGCCACATATTTGTTCAGATAAATCATGTGGGCATCTTAAAGACAAATGGAAGAAGTTACCTTGGTTTTGGCTATACTATAATTGATTGAAGTATAAAAGTTTAACAATTCAAATTAATTATTAAATGCTTTAATTTCCAGTTTTTTTTTCGTTTCATAGTCTACAAATTTTTGTCTAAATGGATGTTAAAATTTTAAAATACGGTTTATTTAACGACGGTTGTAACTGCAGGGGTTATATCAGCATCGCCGGTGTGCCGGAATTTTGTCCCGCAGGAGTTCTTTTACATGCCAGTAAATCTACTGACATAAGCCTGTCGCATTTAAACACACTTAAATGCCATCGACCGGGGCCGGTATCGAAACCGCAACCTCTATTATAGAAGGCCAGCACTATACCAACTACGGTACCGAGGCCGACCTAAATGGATGTTTTTCATTTCTTATATTATTATATGATTTTCAATAAATATAGTGTGTAATAAACGTAAGAACTGTGTTTAGAATTATTAGTAGTATAATAATTATCCCACCAATTTTCCTTTCAAAACCTCGTCAGTCCATTTTTGGTTGGGAAGTGAAGAAACAAAAACACGTAACTCCATTTACGGTTCAAAATGAAACAGTAATATAAAATCATATACCTCATCATCAAGAGGACTGATTTTATTGTTTCGTTGTGGAAGCCTAAAAACCTGGTTATCTAGATAGTTTTTTTGCTTCTCCTGTAAAATTTTTATATTTGGAGTTACGAGGTTTTGTTCGCCATGCGACGATAGATAGTTTTTATTTAATAATAATAATTATCGTTAAAGTTGAAGTTCGCCGTTGTGGCTGAGCGAGTAACGCGTTTGCTTCCCAACCAAGCAGTCCGAGTTCGATTCCCGGCGTAGGTAATAATTTTAGTTGTGTTGATATAAACACATAGGTGACTTTCACTAAATCATAGTACAATGTGTATCTGAAAAAAATATAGATTTTAGTATTTTCAGCAGACTATCGCCTAAGTTTAATGGATTAGGACATGTATATTCGCAAATTTTCTTCCGTGATTATTGCTTCTAGTGTTCACTCCATATTATGATTAATCGTTAATTAGATTAAAATTTTTAACTTAAAATCAGTTAAGTACACGTGATATTTGGTTCAGATCTCCAGTAGATTCAAAACATAGGGCCACTAATGTGATATAGGTATAAATCAAATTTCCCAGATATATATATATATATATATATATATATATATATATATATATATATATATATATGCATATCTTTTCTTTCAGCAGAACTTGTCTACTTTCCCATTAATTGCGCCTAAATGTCATACAAATGCAGCTCTTAAACATGGTGCTAGTTTCGGCCCAAGACTTTATAAAAATTACAAACCATTTTCCAAATTTGAAATATTTTAAAATTGAAGCTTTTAAAGAAGAAATTTATAAAATTATTAATGATATTTAATATTGACAAATGTGTGTATTTTTTATAATTTATTGCTGTCGACTATATTAATGTTTTTATTGCATATCACTGGCTTCTGTCTGATTGTCAATTTATATTAATTGTTTTTTTTCTCCCTTCTTTTCTGTCTTTTTTTTTGCTCTTGTGTGTTATTTATTGGTTTGAATTAAGTTACTGTATTTAGTAAACTGTCCTTGTAAATTTTATGTTATATTATTGGCTAAGACCACACCGTACACGAGCCTGGATCTTACGGTAGTGCTAGAAATATTTTTGTTATATAATTTTAATGAAAGGATAAAATAAAAATTATGAAAGCGTTCCATATCTGACGTCAATGGGATGGGTAAGATTGAAACTGGTTGAAAAGGGAATGAAAGATTCAAGTTCTTTTAAGATGAGTGTGGGTGAAAATATATTGGACCAAGTCTACGGATATCTTCATGGATGGAATAGTGGTTAATCATCAAATCCGTGAGCACATCATAATATCAGAACGACTTAGTTAATCTATTTCATTTTATGGGTTATAGTAAACGGAAACGAAAGTACCACAAAGACCTGCCTTAATCACCGTACCTGTTCATAAAACACTATTTGGACTTTCCGGTATTTTATTCGGTCTCCGATATGAAAATCTGGCGCTTTAGTCGTTCGGCTAAATATAAGCATCTATCAATAACAATATGTCCCAGAAACTAAAAATAATATGCAACATTTAGATTATCTATCAATATGCTAAACTAATAAATTATTGAACGTTATTAAGAGAGACCTCCAATCTGACTGCCACTTTTGACAAGATCTCTTTTGTTTTTAGGTTATTCTGGACATTAGCCTTCATTTTGGCTACATTAACTGCATCTTACTTCATCATCGTTGTGTACAATAAATGGGATGAGACGCCTGTGATTGTATCCATCGGTGCAAGAGCTACTCAAATGTCCGATATTCCATTCCCGGCTGTCACCATCTGCACTATGAACGAAGCCAGAAAAACTGAAGCCAACAAAATTAAAGAATCCACGTGAGTTTTAATACATAGATGTAACTCTTTATTAGTGACGTTCAATTAAACGAAGGATCCCTCAGTGGATGATTTTGTTGTCAAGCAACCAGGGAACAATTTCTGATATATTATTCTATGGATTTTACGGTAGAAAACAGCAATGAAACTGTTTTGTCAATAATTGTGTTTTCTCTGTCGTTTTCATTTCACCATTTGTCCAATGTTGTGAACTTCATACTTCTCAAGAAAATTGGATCCGATTTCCGGAAGATCCTGTAAGATTTACTGTGTATGAAGTGGTTATCAAACATGTTTCCTTAAGTAATTAGAGTATTTGTTATTTTTATTCCACACTGAGCCATTAACGTCACATAACTTGTTCCTTGTCAGAGATGTCGAGTTCGATCCCTTAGCAGATCCAGTGACAGTTTGTTGTGGTGGTTAAAGTGGCTGCGGGGCTAGTTTCTTCCAAGAAATTAGATTTTTAGCCCAAATTTTCATGCCACCATTCATCCATTATCGCTAAATTATCATTCGACTCCTCCGAAAAGGAATGAGAATTTCATCTCCTCAGGTGTCTTAAGAATTTTGGTACAAAATGCGACTCCGAATAATTATATTTTTCATAATCATTAATTTTACAATTTAACTTATAATGATGTGAACTCGGCATAATTTCTTCATTATTTTCCAGGAATAAGGGTGAAGACATATTCAAGAAAATGTTGCAGGATGCTTGTAATAACACCGAAAAAGAAATGCCAATAAAAGAGTGGGATAACAAATCAGCAGAAAGCGGAGATATGATCTTGAAATTCATGGTGACAGTGAGTATTAATATTGAATTATCTTCATTGTATTTCATCTGTCTGTAGCGTCACAACCCAAATTGAGCCTTAGCCTCTTTAGCATCTGCCACCACTCTCTGGGTCTTCTCACTGGCATTTTCTCTTCGAATTTGCTACTTTCTTAAGAATGTGTTGATGTTATCCCGTATTGCAACGATCATAATCTAGTGCCCCGTAACGCCATTACAACAAGCTCTCTCGTCCTATCTACAGCTGATTTGACCAAACGGGTAGAGGCACGAGACATCGTGTCAACTAAACCGTCATCTAGCGTCGATGAAATAGGTGATAGCGAAATGATTCCGAAGATTTGCCGAGGTATTAACTGATATTCGCCTTGCAGTTGCAAAAAAAAACTTCGGATAAACTCAACTACGGAAGGGAATCAGTTCAAGCACGGACTTTTCGTCAATTATAAAAAATAAGAGAAATCATCGTTGAGTAAAAAGTAGTTAATTAAATTACATCTGCACTACTTCAGCAATTAACTCTAATGAAATTTCAGTTAAAAAATAAAAAAAGAGAACAGTGTACTTATCTGAACCAAATACTTTTCAAATTTTTCATGAACTAAAAATTACTTTAGCATTTTGAAAATACAACAAATTTTGGTGTTTTAATTGGACATAGCACAGAATACTAAACGTGTTCTTCATTAACTATATTGCTTATCTTTCATCTTATTGAGGCGCTACAATATGTTCCAACCTTTCTTTGGAGCAATACTAAACAGGAAAGGTATAATACAAACGAGAAAAACCTAGTCCTGTGGAATGGAAATAAACGTCTGTCCACGTCAGGAATAGATCAATGGACCGCTTGGTTGGGAAATGCAGCGAAGACCAATAATTATATTTGATATGTAATATGATCAGTAGGGCTAAGAATTGTAAGCCGTTATATTGTGCTTCATGCGCCTCTGACTTTAGTTACCAGTAAGTAATTGCGTTGGGACGGGGGGATTTCAGTGTGTTTCATTTAGCAGTGAACTTCAGTTGATCGGTTACATTACGACCGAATACTGCTATTCGTAATAGACAACATTCAACGTCCTGTAAAGAAGAATAATAGCAAGATGTCGAGGACGAAATTTGTGACTTAATTTCAAATGAGGAAATTTGTAATAATGATACAGATTTTGAAACAAATAATGCTTGTGTAAAATATTTCAAATATTCCCCCATTGTTTCTGCAGAAGTGGAATGAAGTTTCTCTAGATATAAGGCAGTGTTTTCTAGCAACAGGCAATCATTCTCCTTTGAAAATTTGAAAATGTGGTTTGTTATTCACTGCAATAATACATGAAATGAAAAATTATGTAAAACAAAAACGTAATACACCAACATATTAATATAGTGAAATAATAAGCTTGATACTTGTCAATGTTATATTAGGTGTGGTTTCTAAAGACAGAAAATAAAATATCTTTAAATAGTGCAATTTTTCTTTAACAAAGAAAATGATGTCTTTAAATATTTTTCTTTAGCAGAAAGTTGTGTTTCGAAGTCAAAGGAGTGGCTTTCAACCACACAAATGCTGAGAACTATCTTACAGTGATGAAAAGCATGAGTTCAAGCGAACGAAAGACACTGCGTTAACTCACCCCAACTCTGAGACGTACTCAAAGTTAGAGGCGCACGAAGCGCACTGGTAGTATAACGTCATATATTTCTCAGTCCTAATGATCAGATTAATATAGCATAAATGTCTGTAAAAATTGTAGGGGAAATTATATTATGTGATTAAAAAAAAAGAGAAAATGTTTAATTTTATATTTTGGCAGATACAATTGTTATTGATAACTTTATAACTGTATGCAATTAATACAGTTTCGATGGAGTAACTGACGTCGTTACAAAGTAAATCACAAACTGTTACATTTGTCTTCCACGGAGAACTATACAAACATGTAATTGTAAAATGGTGGTTATACGTCTATATAATATGAAGCAACAAAATTTACTCTGGTCAGCATGCTTACTGGCTATAATATAGGAGTTTTATGTCCTCTGCTCTTTAAACATTTATTAATATATGGAACCACTGTCTGATTAGTGTATATGTTTAAGTTTAGCTAGATAAATAGCTTCTATGATTATGTTCATTTTAATTAATTGAAACAATTGCATACAAGTTATTCACTGACATGGCGACCTTTAAATTATCAGATAACATTTCTTAAAATTCTGTATAAATATAGCACACTCTCTCTATTATAAAGATAGAGGTAAAGTCATCCCTATCACATGCTATGGAGACCCATAGGATGGGGGAAGATTAAGGTTTCCATCTGTATAGGGGTCGTCAGCACAGAGCACGCTGGGGCTAGCATCTATTACCCGCGGAAAACGCAGTGCACCATTGTGTATTGCGTAGCTGCTAGCGGGTATGCCCTCTATCTCTCCCTGCTGCATGACGGTGCACACGGGACGGCACCGCGTAGCCTACCCGTTGCACATTTCAGCGAGTGCTCACGACCATTGGTATCGTTGCTTACGAGATTATACAAGCTGGCGCATAGAGCTTGAAAAACGAGTCAGAAGTGGTTCCCTCGTAATGCCAATTCCGCCGCTCGGAGCGCTGTTCTGCCCTATATATTCATAGCAGAACACTTAAAAGACATTGACATTTGGGACATTTAAAGGACTCATCATTGCTTATTAAATGCTTCGTACAATATTTTATGGACAATAGACGTAATTTGCAAACTTCTACTCCTCAATTATATTACAATAAAAGGCTGTCATTCTTGATATTAAAACATATTACATATAAACTGAGGGACTGTCTGCTCTGTACTTCAGTTCATACACCAAACATTTCCGGAAATAAATTAACTTGACATCTTACATATACGCACTATAGCCTACCCTTTTCACCTAATATTATTAATATTGTTATTAAATAAGATATTGCAACTAATTAAGGTACTGCATTATCTTTAATTTCCTTGAATTCATAATTACGCATTTGCAAGAAGGCCTAACTTTTCCCTCTCTTTTTTAAAAAAATACGGACGTCACAATAACTGAGAAGTATAATTATTGCGCGATTTTTTCTTGCAGTGGTGAAAACATTTCTATAGGCCTACTGATTAATCTATTGAGCATAGTAATAGTAAACGCTGTAGTATTTTAGTGCGTGTACGCCTACTTAGCTCTTGTAAAACGAAATTTTCACTTTCACTTTCAACGGAACACTCACTTATATTCAGTTCTTGTATCTTGCAGTAAATTATCCATTTGTGATCATCTTTCCAATATAACCTCCCATTGAAACGACCACTTAAAATCATGAGCTAGAATTTATTATTTTAAAAACATTTCCACGTACATACTGTTATAATTGTTATGAACCACAATACAAAAGACAACACTGTGAAATTGGATTAATTTACCAAGATCAACATCAATACCGGTAGTATAAAATCACATGTAGGCCTAGGCTATATTATTTCATTACTTCATGGTATTAATTAGAAGAATTAATTTTGAAGAATTTACAAATATGCTGAAATAATTTATGACACCTCTTATAGAAATGTAAAAATATGTATGTACATTTTGAAACAATGGGTATAGCACCACTTGAAAATGTTGAGCATTTTAACAGTAACTTGTAAATTGTTCCATCACGTTGTCTATAGTGTTCATTTATTGTAGCACTTTTAGAACGAACGTGGTTCACATACATAAGAAGAAATGACGATGGAATGAGTCGAACACATACAGTTTTCTTTAATTTTTAGCAAATGATGAAGTTGAATATATACTGTTACTTCATATCCTAACATAAGTAGAGTTGCCACCATAGATGTAACACCTGAAATGAATATAAAATAAATTAATGTATTGGTAATGATACAAGAATAAAAAGAAATTAGGCTAGACATAACCTCACAAAATTACAAACACATGCTAAAACAAAAAAAAAAAAAAAAAAACTTTACGTATCCGTATATAATAAAACTAGATATTCCAGATATAATTTGTTTCACACGATAACCACCTCAGCCTATTTCGGCAGCAGCCATTATTAGTTACAGTTTGAGGTGCATTACCTAATCTCATACTAACCTTGTTAAGTTCTCTAACCTAATTCACTGATAATTACGTAACAATACACAGGTCTAAAATACAGACAAATACACATTTAATTACCTAATAAGTACAGCATGAAGATAATTCATTACTTTTGTCGGTATTTTCTAAAAGAGAAAGGGAAAACAGTAACAACATTATCTTCAATGTTTACATCACGTCGTTCACATTTTCATTAGGCCTATATCAGTAATGCTTGGTAAGTGAAACAATGCATGAAATTATTTTACATTTCGGGTCACATCATTCGAGAGTCGGAAAATGCAATTCACCACTTTTAACATAGCATTGCTTGTTATATGAGAGAACTTTGACATTTACCTTAACCTATAAAGATACGACCTGTTGGTACAGAGTTCTTCACATAGCAAAACACAGACAATTTTCGAATATAACTTAGCAGAACAAACTTCAAATAACACTGTAATATGCTTGGCGTATTTATAATATTCGTACTCAATCAGTAATGCACAATTAATCGAACTATTTTCACGATGCACAATGCTTTGTAATGGTACTATTCATCATTTCATAGGGCAGAGAGGCGAACCTAGCGGCAGAAATTGTCATGACTCACAGAGACCTACTCTCGATCGTGCTATGCGCCAGCTTGTATAATCCCGTAAGCAACGATTGGTATAGACAATCAGCACGACAGTAGGGATGTCAGTCCTACGTGGCCGCCGCCTTCATCCCCAAGGAAATATTGAAGCACGAATTTTGCGTCAAAATAGAAAATTTTGGACAGTATGTTTGTTAATTGTTTAAACATGCTTGTTCAAATATGACTTTCATACACGAATGCTTGTTAAGTTTTTAATTATACTTGTTTAAATATGACAATTATGCACGAATGCTTGTTAATTATTTAATCATGCTTGTTTAAATATGACACTTATACACGAATGTTTCTTAATTATACATCCTGATTACACAACTTTTAACACTATATCACTTTGGAATATGTATTAGGGGAGACCCGGGCAAAATGAATAACCCGGGCAAAGAGAATAATGCCTATTTCTTAGAAACGTCAACAGGTAGCGCTTTCTGCTTTGTTGGGGAAGAATCCCTACCAGATTTTGCTGCTGGAACTAACTTGTCGTCATTCTAGCTAGTAAGAGAAGAAGTCAGCGTGTGTTTGAAGAAAATTGACTGTCTTCTTAAAATATTTCAAGGTAAGAGAAGCATATGTACAACATACAATACTGCAGATACACTTTGTTTTGTGATAGTAATATATAGGCCATAGAATTAGTTCTAAAATGCCGTACTTACGAAGAATATTATTGACGTTTATGTTTGTATAACCTTAAATGAAAAGAGAAATGGCGTCTGCGGGCAAAGTGAATAGGGCAAAATGGATAACTTATCCGCTTTGCCCTGCCACCTTTATTTGAATATATAAGTGTCAGCTGTATTTTTGTATGTATTTGTCTATTGAAATAGAGCGTGTTAGATCATTTTACATAGTGGAGGCATTAAGTCACACTAATTAAATTGTAAATCAGCAACACTGATCTTAATTTTTAATTAAAAAGGTCGTAATGTGTTTTCAGATGGTTTAATTTTTCAAGAGGAAGACGGAGCAAGCCAAGTGGTCGAAAGAAGCCATGAAGAAAGCACTTAAAATAAAATCTTCCAATCACTGGTTCTGCTATCTGACCATACAACCATAATGTGTTGTTGATGAAGATTTTGCTCCAGATGAACTTACAGATCGCCCACTTGAGAAAGAAATCAGCGAAACGACAGCTGGCTCAGATTTAACAAATTCTGGAGTGCCAGCTTCTTCAGCGGCTGAAGAAACAGTTAATGCTCACTCAGAATTAATCACCTCTGTGATGTCGGCATCTTCAGAGATTGACGAAATATTCAATACATCAAATACACTGAGATTTTCACTTCCGGTTACACCAAAACCCTCAGCATCGTCAGCAAGAGAACCCAGGTCAGTTCTTTTGATTTAGACCAGTGCCAAAAGTGGATGCTCGAAAGATACGAGTTAAACGAAGAAAATTCAGCGCTCTGAAGTTCTTATATCTATACAGATTAAAAATTTTGAAAGAGAAGTAACTTATGGGCAGGAAGAAAAGCAGAAGAAATCCAAGTCTTCAGTGCCAGTGAAACGTCAACTTGTTCAAATTTCTATTTTGTACTAATCTAACGTGCTGTAAAGGACTGTAATAACATTTCTTATAGTCTCATATGCCTCATTAACATCGTGTTTATGTGTTGATTTAATTTTATTATCAGTGAATAGAAATTAAATAGAAAGGTGAAAATGTTATAGGGATATTCATTTTGCCCGGGTTAATTATTCGCTTTGCCCGTGTACCCGAGCAAAGCGAATAATTAACTATATTTTCTTCCTCAAATCATATCACTCTCCGCAGGTACGAGAAGTGAATTGCTGTTTTGTAGATATGTGGACAACATGTGTCACAACCAAAGTCATGAAGTTTTTATTTCGGGAACACCAAAATATAGCTTGTGGCATTGTTTATTCTTAACTTATTCGCTTTGCCCGGGTTTCCCCTATATGACTTTCTCGTGTTAAATTCTGTCGTACCTGGTTTACATGTTTCGACTTATTATTGGTCTTCTTCAGAAGTGGTCGTTGCTGGTCTTGGCGCCTCTCGTTTTGTTTCCTGTGGGGGCGTGTTTGTGTAGTGTAATGTGGAGTCAAAGAGTGTGTGTGCTCTGAAATTGTGTTGTTTTTGTGTGTCTGTATTTTTCATATTGTTCTAGTGTGTTTAGTTTCTGGCTTTTTGATTGGATGTGTAGAATTTCCATGTTTGTGTTGATATCTCTGTAGGTATGGTTAGCATTTGTGATGTGTTCTGCTTATGTGGAAATGTTTTGTAACTTTGTCATGGCAGTGATGTGTTCTTTGTAACGTGTTTGAAATAATCTACCTGTCTGTCCTATGTAGAAGTTGTTGCAGGTGTTACATTTGAGTTTATACACGTCTGTGTCGTTGTATTTGTTTGTATTGTTTCTGTGTTGAGATGTTTTTGTAGAGTATTATTTGTTCTGTGTGCGACTTTGTAATTTAATTTCTTGAATGAGGTTGCAATCTTGTGTGTGTTTTTGTTTTCGTATGTTAGTGTGATGTATTTTTTTGTGTTCTTGTGTTTGTGTTGTATTCTCATGTTTTTTTGTGATTATGTTTTGTCTTACATATTATGTTGTCTGTTATATTGGGGTTGCATCCGTTTTTTGTGCTATGTATTTGATTGTGTTTAGCTCTTCTTTGTAATCCTGTTGGTTCATTGGTATGTTGAGTAGTCTGTGTACCATTGTTCGGAATGTAGCTTGTTTGTGTTGTATTGGGTGGTTGGATATGTTGTGTATGTGTGTTGCTATTGTTGTGGGTTTTCTGTATACTTTGAATGTGTGTCTGTTGTATGTATTTATTTACACTGCAAGTGGAAAAGCACTCGGTGGAAATGGTATACACAAATAAACAATACACAATAAAATTACAATACACAATAAAATTACAATACACAATACAATTATAAAATACACAATACAATAAGAATACACAATAAAATTTAACACAATAATTACATATGTATAGGCCCTGTTGTCGACTTTTGTTATTGTGATGTCTAGAAAATTTATGAATGTGTTATTTTCAATTTCTAATGTGTAGTGTAACTTTGGGTCTATTTTGTTTATGTGTTGATGCAGGTTTTGGATCTGTCTTTGTTTCCTTTTATAGTATTAGTATGTCATCTACGTATCTGTGCCGATATGTGATGTTGTCTGCGTGTTTGTTGTGTCTTTGTTTAGTATGTATGTCTGTTCTATGTGGTGTAAGAATATTTCTGCTAGTATGCTGGAAATGGGTGATCCCATGGGTAGGCCTTCTGTTTGAGTGTAATATTTGTTATTGTATGTGAAGTAGTTTTGTTTTTTGATGATGTCTGTGGTGTGGATGATTTCTTTAATGTGTTCTTGTAGTGTGTTGTTGTTTTTGAGCATTTGTTCTAGTATCTGTAGTGTATCTTTTATAGGTATGTTTGTGTATAGGTTAGTTATGTCGAAACTTGCTAATACTGTGTGGGATATGTTTGTCTTTTATTTTATTCACTAGGTCTATGTTGTTTTTATACCTCATTCAAGAAATTAAATTACAAATTCGCATACAGAACAAATAATACTCTACAAAAACATCTCAACACACAAACAACACAAACAAATACAACCACACAGGCGTATACAAACTCAAATGTAACACCTGCAACAACTTCTACATAGGATAGACAGGCAGATTATTTCAAACACGTTACAAAGAACACATCACAGCCATAAAAAAATTACAAAACACTTCCACATATGCAGAACACATCACAAATGCTAACCATAGCTACAGAGACATCAACACAGACATGGAAATTCTACACATCCAATCAAAAAGACAGAAACTAAACACACTAGAACAATATGAAATATACAGACACAAAAACACACCCTAATGACATTCTCAACACAACTCAATTTCAGAACACACACTTTGACTCCACATTATACTACACAAACACGCCCCCACAGGAAACAAACCGAGAGGCGCCAAGACCAGCAACGACCAGTTCTGAAGAAGACCAATAATAGGCGGAAACATGTAAACCAGGTACGATAGAATTTAACACGAGAAAGTCATAATATAATACATATTCAGAAGTTTCTTAATTGTTTAAGCATGTTTGTTTAAATACGACATTTATACAAGAATGCTTGTTAATTGCTTAATTATGCTTGTTTAAATAGGACATTTATACACGAATGTTTCTTAATTGTTTCAGATTGCTTGTTTAAATACATTTATACACGAATGTTTGTTAATTGTTTAATCCTGCTTGTTTAAATACCACCTTATACACGAATGTTTGTTAATTGTTTAATCATGCTTGTTTAAATATGAAAATTATACACAAATGATTGGTAATTGCTTAATCATGCTTGTTTGAATATACACTTATACACGAATGTTTGTTAATTATTTAATCATGATTGTTTTGATACGACATTTATATGATATGATATATGATATGATATATTTATTCCACCAGCTTACATCGGTCGTGATGGCCCTTCACATTTCTGTATACAGTGCCATCACTCCGTTGGATACATAACATCCTGCTTAAGCTTTTTCTAAATCTCCGCCTATTACATATAAATGACCCTGATCACGTTTCTATCACGTCCCTCACCTCTATTTCCCTCCATTCTTCTTATATTTACCCTTCCCTTCCTAGTTATCTATCTTATTCTTACTAATCTTATTTAACTAAACAATCACTTCTCTCAATCTCTTATTAATTGTTCCGAACATTGTTTATATTTGTTGAACTCTTCCATAGTTGTTAACTTATTTATCACTTGAATCACTGACATTCACTAACCACTTATTCCCATTAATCTAATCTGTATATTTTCAGACGAAGTAGTTTCTACAGTTTCATTATCTTTCCATTCCCACTTTCGTTACTTATTATATTTGTATCACTACTTACTTATTATCACTCTCTGGTTATTACTTGTATCTTATCCTTTTTCACTATTATTCCCTTGCCTTACCGTCTTTTCTGTCACTATCACTCTTTTCACTTTGTCACTTTCTTACGTTTTGTCACTCATGCATACTATTTTCACGTTATCACTTTCCTATGTCTTGTCACTCATGCACCAACCTCGTAAGTTATAAGTTTTCTGTCTCTTACTTCTTCCCACTGACAAACCTCTATTCGGTGTCGCTAAAGTACTTCATCCCTTCCAGTTCTTGTAGAATCTTGTCTTCTTATCTTGGTATCTTCTTCATCTCTCGATCCCTTCTGTAATTGCTGACCCATATTTGTTCTTCCAGCTGGATTCACTGAACTCTTTTTGCTGTTCTCAGCTCCTATATGCCGTCCTTCTGTTCTCCCCTGTCTACCTGATGTCGTCATCATAATTTTAGTGCAGGTCTCTTGTTTCTTCTTTAATTGCTTGTTGCCATCCTCGTCCGCTGCTGTTGCTGAGCTATGTATTCCTCTGGTCGCTGGCCTCTCTTCCTGGTTCATGTTACTCGCTGACTGGTTCATTCCATCGCTTGCTATTCTTTCCACCTTCTAATTTTTCAAATAGTTCTCCCGTAGTATGTTTTACTATAATGTTCCTTATTTCCTCTTTCATTGTCCCTATCTCTTTATGGTTCAAATTTTCCAAACAGAATTCCACATCAAACATCTGCCCATTTATCTTTAATTTGTCTCGGTATAATCTAGCGAAATGACCATTTTTTCTTGCAGCCTTCATAAAAGGAATCAATATTCAAAATCATGTTACAGTCTAATATTTGAGTTTTTTAAGTACTTTCTTTTGCTCAAAATGTTTTCTTTTGCCATTATACTTGAGAATTTAACTAGTATAGGTCTATTTCCATTTTTCCCGATTCTGTATGCTTCTCTTATTTGTCCATCACTCACATCAATTCTTAACCAATCCCAGCACACTTTCATTACAGTCTCGTATGTTTGCAATGCCTGTTCCTTCTTCCTTTCCTCGATTCCAAAAAATATTAAGTTCTTTCTTCTCTGATCTTCTTCTAGATATTTCACCTTACTTTTCATTAGATCGTTTTCCTTCTGTAGCGTTTCCAACTTCTTGTAGATCTCTTCAATGTTTGCTTCAAGGTTTACTACTGCTTGACTATTTTCTTCAATATTCGCCATTTTTACACTCTTACGCGATATCGGTGTCAATGCCTCTACTACAATATTTCTCCACTCTACTCCTAGCGCATGCAACGTGTTCTGGAATCACACGATGTGGATTTCGAGGAAAGGCTCACATTAAGCATTTCATACACAGCTGCAAAAGGAAAGCAATATTCCAATATGATGGCACACCACCTCATTGGGAAAAAACAACTTAACTGGTGCCCGATTTCTTTGTTAGGGATTTTGCGAGGAATGATGTCCGCACAGTGACTCAGGGATATGAGTGATCTCAAAGGAAAACTCTCATCTTCCTAGAATGTACTTGCAGATTACTGAAAAATAAATAGCCATAGTTCTCATGTTTCAGTGCTTTAATTGTATGACTTTCGAGACTAATCCATCTGTATTATTATTATTATTATTATTATTATTATTATTACTATTTCAGGAGCCACAATTATGTCATTTTGAAAACTCTGAGTGTGCAAAGTTTTATATCACTGACGTGTTAATGCAATGTTTGTTTCATCCTCAGGTGAGGCAGTCGTGTTCAGATATGGTGATTTTGTGCATATACGCAGGAGAGACATACAATTGTTCAGATATCTTCAACCCTTCACTCACAGATGAAGGAATCTGTTGTTCATTTAACAAAGTAAAGCGAGAATTCATATTCAGAAACCCGTAAGTATTCTGATAATACATTGACATAAGAACATCGTTAAACTCAGTACTGTCCGTCCAAGTGATTATGTCACATTTCGGTTGTTATCAGTGTGAATATAGCCTACTTAGTGATTTCGGAATAAAAAGATTTTGAATGAAAATTCAAGGGTGCGGTCAAAAAAGTTCAAGAGTCAAGTTTTTTAAGAAAATGAGTTATTGATGATTTCATGCTTTCCCTGTCTCCTGTAAAATTTGGTTTTCATGACTCATGCTTTTTTCGACCGCGCCCTTGAATTGAGCTTCGGATTATTATTATAGATTTCCATGTATTATATATACAGAGTGGAAGTGAAATAACCCTTGAGAATTTCAGAGCGAATTGACCATATCGATATCATATCGGTGGACAATTTGTAGTTTTCGAAAAGAAATATATATATATATATATATATATTTTTTTTTTTCAAAAACTTTAACGTCGTCGTTGTGGATAATTACTCAGCATAGATCTTCACTTCTGTAAATGCTCATAGAGAATTTAATAAAGAATATTTTTTCCTTATCGTATTTCGATAGAATGGACGGTTTTCGTGTAAATTAAATAAAAAGTATTGCAAATTTTTTGCCTGAATAACAAAATTAGACGGCAACATTGGTCACCTGTTCTCGACTCCTTTCGATATGTGTAGGGCAGGGATGCAAAATTATGCTACAATTGTGGACAAATCACAAGCCGAAACACGTGACTCATCCCTTCCTTTCACCCTCACACATCACTGGATATGGTAGGGGAGAGAAAATAATATGTATTCCGTGTGCTTGCGGACGTCACAGATACGTAGCTCAAGGTCGTAGGATTGTGGACGGAAAACAAACTATTTCCCCATGCTTCCACCCCTCTCTTCTCCAGTTCTGTAACCCTGGTATAGGGGATAATTGATAGTCAAGATCGCCTCGTCCCAATATTACATGAATATCCCATGGAAGTGGATGTTTGAGTCTTCCGATCTTAAGTGAAGCTTGTATTGCCATTCAACTTAGTATATCGTAATGCCGAGATTTTCTAATTCAGAATGTGTGGACATGATTCCAATTTACGAAGAGATGAAATGTAACTCGCGTGCCGTTCAACGATTGTATGCAGAAAGGTTTCTGGTAGGATATTAAATGTTGTAAGTAGTAAACTCAGTGATTTTGAAGTGCTAGTTGAAAATAGGAAACACACATGTCAAAATATTGTAAATAGTAAAGTCAGTGTTTGTGAAAATGCTAGTTAAAATATTGTAAATAGTAATCTCAGTGTTTGTCAAAGTGCTGGTGCTAGCAACACGTTGACATTGCACAAAAGGACCAAAGAACAAAATGCTGAGACTAGCAAAGTTTAACAGGGTTGGAATGGTATGAAATGGAACTTAAAGGAGGGGGCACTATGGCCCAGAACAGTGTCCCGTTACGACCTATTTAACAAAGTTAATAACCGTGCCACGACAGTAACGACAACTCGCTTGGATTGGCTCACAATGCGAGTACCCATGAGTCACCCCTGTAAAGGGGGTCATACCCGCAGCACAGGAGGCCTTTGCCTAACATGGGACAACATGGCTATATCATTCATTCATTACCCAGTGCAAAGATATTCATCGCTGTCTACTAGCTGGTCAGTGAATATTCCTAAGTCTCAGATGTAAGACACTGCGCATGATCGGAGACCAGAGCACTGATACACAAGATGACGAATATTGAGTTAATTAAATTCAGGCTATTTGCTTTGTTACTAGCATCGTTCCGAAATTCACGTCAAAAACTACAAAAAATATGGTAATATGACGTAAATAATAGATAAAAATATACATAAATCGTGTAGTTAAATCAACATTGGACCTTCGTGACTAAATCGACACTCCGCACAGAAAGGAAATCTTTCGTGTCGTTTCAATAGCTCAGACGCTAAGACTTCTGCGTGTTGTGCAGAAAAATGCGAGTTCGATTCTTAATCTACACAACGATTGTTTTTGTCTAAATTACGTTGAAATAGAGTTTCACAAAGTCCTGAGATTAAGTGTTAATGATCGCAAACAATACAAAATTACAAATCATAATATTATAAACGTTAATTTAATGAATGCATTTAAACCATATATATATATATATATATATATATGGTTTAAATGCATTCATATATATATGTATATATATATATATATATATATATATATATATATATATGACAATTAGAATGAAATAAAAAAATATTCCTAAGCCACACAGACAAACTTTTCCAAAGATTTAGAGTCCTTAGGCCTATTCCATTTGTTTAGTAATTATTACAATATTTTATTAGTAGCTTTCCCATATGTGTAAGGATTGCACTCGCAGAAAACAATTTTTGTTAAAAGTGTGGCTTTGGACTATTTCATTCTCACCCCTTCAGTTGATTTTAACTATTTTATCTACGTGTTTATAATAGTGTTTAATTTAATGTGCATTCAATTTTATTCATGTTATGATTGAATAAAAGGGTTGAACAAGTGAACGGACGCCACTGCCATCACCTGAATCCTTCCCCCTAACTTCTGCTGCACAGTTAATGTCTTAAGAGATAGAACTGAGCTAGCGTGCAAACTGTGCCTGTACCATAGTGCACTGAGATGACAACTCCTGTCTATCAACATATTCCACCTCCCTCAAAATCCATTTTAATATTATCCTCCCATCTACGTCTCGGCCTCTCCAAAAGTATTTTTCACTCCGGCCTCCTCACTAACACTCTATATGCATTTCTGGATTCGCCCATACGTGCTACATGCCCTGCCCATTTCAAACGTCTGGATTTAATGTTCCTAATTATGTCAGGTGAGGACTACAATGCGTGCAGTTCTGCGTTGTGAAACTTTCTCCATTCTCCTGTAACTTCATCCCTCCTAGCCCCAAATATCTTCCTAAGCACCTTATTCTCGAATACCCTTAATCTCTGTTCCTCTCTCAAAGTGAGTGTCCGATTTTCACAACCATACAGAACAACCGGTAATATAACTGTTTTATAAATTCTAACTTTCAGATTTTTTGACAGCAGAGTAGATGACGGAAGCTTCTCAACCGAATAATAACAGGCATTTCCCATATTTATTCTGCGTTTAATTTCCTCCCGAGTGTCATTCATATTTATTACTGTTGCTCCAAGATATTTGAATTTTTCCACCTCTTTGAAGGATAAATCTCCAACTTTTATATTTCCATTTCGTACAATGTTCTGGTCGACTACCTCTGTGGTGTAGGGGTCAGCATGCTGGTCCCTTACGCAGAGGGCATGGGTTTGATTCCCGGTGGGGTTGAATTTCCTGGTTGAGGCTTTTCAGGGTTTTTCCTAAAACCGTAAGGCAAATGCCAGGAAATTCGGGCCACAGCATCCCTGAAAATCACCGGCCTCATTCATCACCGAAATCATATTCATAACAAATCAGTAACATATATACAGTCGTCATATAGTTCACAACAATAGAACCAGTCTCATAAATAGTACACAGGTCTTCGGATTTCAACCAAAGATTAACTCGCGATATGACCAAAGATGTTAAAGCGAGTATAAATAACAGCGAGGAAAAAAATGTTCTGATCACGAGACATAATCATATACTTTGTCCTTTCGGGATTTACTCCCAAACCTATCGCTTTAGTTGCTTCAAGTAAAATTCTCGTGTTTTCCCTAATCGTTTGTGGATTTTCTCCTAACATATTCACGTCATCCGCATAGACAAGAAGTTGATGTAACCCGTTCAATTCCAAACCCCCTCTGTTATCCTGAACTTTCCAATGGCATATTCTAGAGCGAAGTTAAAAAGCAAAGGTGATAGTGCATCTTCTTGCTTTAGCCCGCAGTGAAATGGAAAATCATCAGAAAAAAACTGGCCTATACGGACTCTGTTGTAGGTTTCACTGAGACACATTTTAAATAATCGAACTAGTTTCTTGGGAATATCAAATTCAATAAGAATATTATATAAAACTTCTCTCTTAACTGAGTCATATGTCTTTTTTAAATCCATGAATAACTGATGTACTGTACCCTTATACTCCCATTTTTTCTACATTATCTGTCGAATGCAAGAAATATAATGAATAGTATATCTATTACCCCTAAAACCGCACTGATGATCCCCAATAATTTTATATACGTACGGAGTTAATCTTCTCAAAAGAATATTGGACAAAATTTTGTACGACGTCAACAAAAGTGATATTCCTCGAAAGTTACTATAGTTGCTCTTGTCCCCCTTCTTAAAAATAGGTACAATTATTATGGACTCCTTCCATTGTTCTGGTACAATTTCCTTTTCCCAAATAGCCTTATAAATTCCGCTAGATAATACGTTTCCACTCTCTTGTATTAATTCTGCTGGAATTTGATCGATACCTGGAGACTTGTACTTTTTCAGATTTTCTATCGCAATTTCGACTTCAGAAAGTGTGGGTTCGGGTATAAATGGCTCAGCAGTTTGTATTTGAATTTCGTCCCAATCATTTCTATTTGGCCTATGTAGATTTAGTAGTTGCTCAAAATAGTTTTTCCATCTGTTCAGGATTGAATGGGAGTCTGCAAGCAAGTCACCATTCTCATCCTTGATCACGTTTACCCTTCCCTGATATCCATTCTTAAATTCCTTTATACCCTTACATAAATCTCGAATGTTCTTATTCTTACTATTTTGTTCTACCTCATTTAATTTTTCCTTCAAGTAATCTCTCTTTTTATTCCTTAGTGTACGACTTGCTTCACGTCTTTCATTGAAATAATTATCTCTATTCTCAACTGGATCCTGTAAGAATTCCAATTTTGCATGTTTCTTTCTTTCTACTACAATGCAACAATCTTCATCAAACCACGATTTCCTTTTCTTAGTTTCATAATAACCTATGCTCTGCTCAGCTGCAGTTTTGATACTATCTCTGATATTTTCCCACACGCCATTAACATCTAATTCTTCCTCATCTTAGTCGGAACTTCCTAAAGCGGCAAACCTATTTGAAATTTCGACTTGATAATGTTGCTTAGTTTCCTCGTCGTTTAATTTCAAAATATTGAATCTACTAATATTAACTTCTTGCTGTACTCACTTAGCTACTGATAGTCTTTCTCTTAATTCTCCAATTAGCAAATAATGGTCAGAATTACACTCTGTCCCCCTGAAAGTTCGAATGTCTACTATACTAGTATGTCTCCGTTTATCTATCAAGACATGATCTATTTGGCTGTGTGTCAATCCAACTGGGGAAGTCTAAGCATATTTATGTATATCCTTATGCTGGAATGTTGTACTTTTGACAATTGAATTTTTTGATTTCGCAAAGTTGACTAACCTAACTGCATTGTCATTACTAGTTACGTGTCGGTTCTCTTTTCCAATAGTTGGTTTAAAAATATCCTCCCGTCCTACTTTAGCGTTGAAATCCCGCAATAAAATTTTCATGTGGTATCTAGATAACTGATCAAAAGTGTATTCCAATTCCTCATAGAAGCTATCTATATATGGTTGTCTTTCTCCTCTGTAGGGGAGTGAGGATTTATAACTATGATATCGCACCATCTACCCTTAAATACTAAGTATGATAACCTGTCACTGATAAATTCGACCTATTTTACAGCTGATTTTATTCTTTTATGAACAAAGAATCCGTTCCTAATTGGTGATTATCGTTTCCTTCCCCATAATACAACAAGTAATCTCCTATTTGTGATGTGTCATTACCATCTAACCTAATCTCTTGTACTCCCACGAAGTCTATTCTATATGTAGCTAGTTCTTTTGCTCGTGTTCTATAAAGACTAGTTACATTCCAAGCACGAAATCTCATAACCTTATTCCTTTGCTGTGATCGTGCCAGAGAATCAGTCCCATTCCGAGGCTTATTGTATGGATTCGTAACAAGCTGTTTTTTTATGGTGATGGGTTGTTAGCCCTTCGTCCAACCCCCAAGCTGGAGGACCATCACTTATCGGATGTCCACGAACTGCTTATTCAATATATTCGCAGGTACCCTCCATATCTGGAGGCCGTCTCCTCTATTCGCAACCTGAGGACGAGCCATGCCGTGGTAACAGAGACCCACAAGACATGGAATAATAATAATAATAATAATAATAATAATAATAATAATAATAATAATAATAATAATGATAATAATAGTAAGGATAATAGTAATGATAATACCCAATAATAATAATAATAATAATAATAATAATAATAATAATAATAATAATAATAATAATAACCCACACAACAAATACCGATACGTGTTGCAGTATCATGCGCACCTTGAAACAAATGATGTCGAACTTGTTTACTCCTCCTTTTAATGTGTTTTCAGACGCGACCTGTCTGACCTCAACGTCACATTCCCTATGAATAGTGTGGACTGGAACCCCGAAATGGGGTATCCACCAGGTACTCCTACAGGAACCTTACCCTTCAGGCCGAGGGGCGCGGGTTCTCATTTGGGACTCACTGTAGTCTTAAATGCAGAGACTGAACAGTTCTACTGCTCCACTTCCGCGAGTGTTGGATTTAAGGTAAGATAACCTAGCCATGTATCGTATATCTTAACAATTATTATGCCTAAATAATGCACGAATATGAGACCATCATCTCTTTATTACCTTATTGTATCTCACGAAGAAGTCCAACTTCTTTGTCATTTGTTTAATTATTATTTTCCTTTGTCACCATCATTTTTCCTCCTTTCCCTCAGTGAAGGCTGATTGGCTGAGGCAAGTGAGATCCGCCCTCAGTCACTTGGCTTACTCAAACTCAAATGTTGTATTTTTATATTCATTAATTCATAATGTTCTGCCAAAAGGGCAAGTCTTTCACTGCTAACGCAGCATTCTCCAATTCCTCCTATTTTCTGATTTTCTCTTTGTCTGCATATGATCCATCTTAATATCGTCTATCATCCGATATCTCCCTCTGCCTCGAACTCTTCTTCCGTTCACCATTCCTTCCAGTGCATCCTTTAGTAGTCAGTTTCTTCTCAGCCGTGACCCATCCAATTCCTTTTTCTCTTCATCAGTTTCAGCATCATTTTTTCTTCACATATGAAATTAGATGTTTGAATGAAGCATTTAGCGTTGAAGCAGTAGGGGAGAGTTGGGTAGTATCGGACATCGGGTAATATCGGACAGTGAGTTTCTTTCATCTACCACACGATGTTAGTACCTGATTGACATGGTTACGTTTCTGTGATGTCGCATACAGAAACGTAACCATGTCATTCAGGTACTACCATATGGTGGTAGATGAAAGAAACGCACTGTCCGATATTACCCGATGTCCGATACTACCCAACTCTCCCCTACTTGAAAATTTTGCGATGTGTGTATATCTGTTTTTCAGTAAAATTTGTTCCTAAGGCCCGAAATGTTCTGGCCGGAACTGGCTTCTGCATTTCGTATGATTTCGCGGGATTTGAGGTTGCACTCGGAAAGCTGCAACTGAGGCACGTTTCCTTGTGGCCTTGTGGCCTGGTCGGTATTAACCCACTCATCAGTTTTCACTTTTCCCATTCATAGACCAGTCTCTTGTTAATGACTGTCTCAAGAGTAGGAGGGGGTGAAAATAGCAGTGGTGACTAGTCTCCCTAAATAAGACATAGGATATAAATAACATAAGAATTCTCGCTTCTCCCATTAAGTCTCAGTTTATGACTTATGCGAGGATGCTGTAGACCTATTGTAGTGCGTGCTACAGTAGTGAGTGTGGTCCAGTGTTGTTATATGTTTCGGGAAGACAGAAACCGAAATAGATGCGAGCAATAATAATTAATTGTTAGAGCATCCTTTTTCGAGAAGAAATAATATTGAAAAAGTGAAGTATTAATTATGATAGACCTACGTCATCATCAACAATTTTTCAGAACGATAGCAAAGACAAACAAAACCAAAACTTTTTTCTTGGTGCCTTGGTTTTTAGACGTATTCTTGGGATTATTTTGTCCGATGATTCAGAAAATGGCATTGGCTAGACTATGTCAGCTATAGTTTCTTAGACATTGTTCAATTTATATAATAAAACTTACATAACATAATACTCATATAATTCTGTTTTGTTACATTATTATCTATAATAACTTCTGGATGGTTATCATGAAATAAAAAAAAATTGATGACTGTTATTGATGTATTTTTAATATCATAGGCATCAATCGAAATAATCGTAACAAGTAGTAATACTCTGATCTATCTTCAGCTACAACAGCTATCAGAGGATGAATCTTATGTGTGATAAAGCACAAGGTAAAGAAAGTGATTTTCAAACAATTTCAGATAGTGAACTCTTTGACCAGAACGAGCTGAGTGATCTGATAAAGGACGTAAATCTTTCCAAGAAGTGTTCTGAATTGCTCGCCTCCAGACTAAAGAAATATACAATGCACTTTAGCCTGGAGCGAAAATTACATTTTATCGAAGTAGAGAAAAGGATCTGTTGCCATTTTTTTTTTTACTGAAGACAAACAATGTAGTATTCTACAATGACATCGGAGCCTTCTGAAAAAATGGCGCCTTTTCATCGACAGTTTTTTATTTTATTAATTTTTATTTTTTTACCTGATTATTTAACGACCCTGTATCAACTACGAGGTTATTTAGCGTCGATGGAGTTTGTGATAGCGAGATGATATTTCGCGAGATGAGGCCGAGGATTCCCCATTGATTATCTGACATTTGCCTTACGGTTGGGAAAACCTCGGAAAAAACCCAACCAAATAATCAGTCCAATCGGGAATCGAACCTGCGCCCGAGCGCAACTCCGAATCGTTAGGAAAGCACCTTAACCGACTGAGCTACGCCGGTGGCGTCATCGACAGTTCATAACGTAGTTTGAAATGTGTTCTTTTAAACAGTAGTAACAAATATGCCTCCATTCCAATTGGTCACTCCACCAGGATGAAAGTATAGTACAACACCATCTCTTTAGTCTTGGAAAAGATAAATTACCAAGAACATAAATGGAAGATCTGTGTAGATTGAAGATGGTTAATTTTGCTTTTGACAAACAAAGTGACTAGGCCTATATAGATTATCCTTGCTTCCTATGCCTTTGATGATAATAGGCTCGAACATGAGCGTTCGATAATAAACGACTAGCATAATGTTGGTCGAAGAACACAATGCAATAAAATGTGCCTTTGGTAGTGCGAGATAGAATCATCCTGCCACCATTACATATAAAGTTAGGTCTGGTGAAACACTTTGCAAGGCGTTGAATAAAGATGCCTTTGCTTTCAATAAATAGCGCAAAAATTGCCTAGATTTACCCCGGAAAAACTGAAGGCAGGGATTTTCGATGGTCCACATATCATGCTGCTCAAAAATGGCCCACATTTCATACAATCAATTAATGAAATCGAATTTTGTATCTGGTTTTCATTTGTTCTTGTGAAAAACTTCCTTGGAACAAGAAGGCAGACAAGTATTCACAATAATTAGTAGAGGATATGCTATTTCATTTCAGCAGACTTGGATGTACATTTTCTGCACAGTCACTTGGATCGCTTTCCAGAGAATCTTGATCACTTAAGCGAAGAAGAAGAAGAAGAAGAAGAAGAAGAAGAAGAAGAAGGAGAAGGAGAAGGAGAAGGAGAAGGAGAAGGAGAAGGAGAAGGAGATGATGAAAGATTTCACCTACACATAAAAGCAATGGAAGGCAGATACCAAGGAAGATGTGATGCAATCATGGTGGCATATTATTGTTGGAACTTTAAGCGGGATTCTTCTGGCAGATCCCACTCTCAGAAGTCTTACAAAAGGAGCTTCTTCTATGTGGAATGACTGAAATATTTGTATCATAAACTCGTAATTTTCGTTTAGTGTATTATATATTCCTTATAATTTTTAAAATGTTTCTATCATGCTACAAGGAGATTAATTAAAACAGTACCATAAAATATCATGAATTTAGACGACCTAGTACAGTGAATAGTGGTAAATAGCATTTTATGCTGTATTTTTTATATTAGAGCTGATAGGGAAAAGCCGGTTGCCATTTTTGGAATCAGCGAATCTAATATACTCAGGAACAGGTCTAACATTGGAGACACCAAATTTTGTGTTGGTCAGTGTAATCTTAAAACGCGAGCTTCCAGTGCATACTGGTATGGGCAACATAAGTTATGGTTACTTGATAATGTAGTGAGAAATAAATTCTTGTGTTCGCCGTGCTTGTTACTATCGAAAGAAAGAACAGTTTGATGTGTTGAGGGCTTCAGCGACATTAAAAATATTTTCAGGGCAATTTCAATACATGCTTCTTCAGCTGAGCATAATAACCTATGCGTTGGTTCATCACACTGAAACTGTTACTGAAACAAACTCACAATAAAGCAACTCATTTTGTGAGTGACATTTTTATTATTTTTCATCAATAATAATAATAATAATAATAATAATAATAATAATAATAATAATAATAATAATAATAATAATACTTATGACTTTTAGAGAACTCGAAGGTTCATTGCCGCCCTTACATAAGCACACCATCGGTTCCTATCCTGAGCAAGATTAATCCATTCTCTACAATCTTATCTCATCTCCCTCAAATCCATTTTTATATTATCCTCCCATCTGTGTCTCGGCCTCTCCAAAAGTCTTTTTCCCTCTGGTCTCCCAACTAACACTCTATATGCATTTCCGGATTCACCCATACATGCTACATGCCCTGTCCATCTCAAACGTCAGGATTTAATATTCCTAATTATGTCAGGTAAGGAATGCAATGCGTGCAGTTCTACGTTGTGCAACTTTTTCCATTCTTCTGTAATTTCATTCCTCTTAGCTTCAAATATTTTTCTGAGTACCTTATCCTCGAACATCCTTAACCTCTGTTTCTCTCTCAAAGTGAGACTCCAAGTTTCACAACCATACAGAACAACCGGTAATATAACTGTTTTATAAATTCTGACTTTCAGGGTTTTGGGAGCAGACTAGATGACAAAAGCTTCTCAACGAATAATAACACGCATTTCCCACATTTATTCTGTGTTTAATTTTCTTCGAGTGTCATTTATATTTGTTACTGTTGCTCCAAGATATTTGAATTTTTCCACCTCTTCCAAGAATAAATTTCCAGTTTTTATGTTTCCATTTCGTACTAGCTATGTTCTGGTCACGAGACATAATCATATACTTTGTCTTTTCGGGATATACTTCCAAAAGTGTCTGTTTACTTGCTTCAAGTAAAATTTTCATGATTTCCCAAGTCTTTGGATTTTCTTCTAACATGTTCACGTCATCCGCATAGGCAAGCAGCTGAGTAACCCGTACAATTCCAAACTCTCTCTCTGTTATCCTGGACTTTCCTAATGGCATATTCTAGAGCAAAGTTAAAAAGTAAAGGTAATAGTTCGTCTCCTTGCTTTAGCCCGCAGTGAGTTGGAAAAGCATCCGACAGAAAGTGGCTTATATGGACTCTGCTGTACGTTTCACTGGGACACATTTTAATTAATCGTCACTGTGGCGGTGCGTCCTATGCCTTAAATGTTTCAGAGAACCCCCAAGAAAGACAAGGAAAAGCAATTTAATTGTTTAAATAAATTATTTATAGTTTATACACTATCATTCTTTGTTTCTTGCTCATCTTTAATAAGTTCACTTACGATTCTGATATATTTTTATCGTATGAAAACCTATGAACGGCAGAGATCGAATACCTATATGCTTGTAAGCTTCTGAAGTTCAATTATCTTCTGAACCTCGCCGAGCCAGCTTGTGGACTTGCGTGCGGGGTGAGACGCAAGTGTATTTGTTGCAGGGCAAATGTGTGGATGCGCTGGATCTTGACCAGCGCTGCTGTACAATAACGTAGGCCTATTTGTGAGACAGCTGACACGCTCTGGCGGAAACGTAAGACTTCGTGATCCATACCAGAAGTTAGATTCAATCTGTAGCTGAAATCATGCTTTTATCACGTGTACGTGTTTGTTATTGATTGTTGTATTTATCAGTGGTTTCTCACAATCCTTTAAGTGTCCAATAAGTCTTTCTTGGTGTTTTAGTCTTAATAAATTCATCTGTGTGACCATTATTCGTTTCCAAAGAAAATGAATAGTGTTCAATATCTTTTACAAATAAATTTTTCAGTTTTATTCTTGAAAGATAAGTCTAAAATAAAGAGGTTTGGAAGGCCGTTAGCTCAACTCGATTTAAAGCAAGCCCAAACAAGCCGAGGTAAGACATTTTGCAGGGCTTTTAATGTAAAAATATATGACAGAAGTAGCTGGATTTGCGGTTGTGAATTGACAAATAAATTATTTTGTTTCCCGTGATGCTATTTGTAAGGGTAAAGATACGAGCTGGATATACACTGGTGTGTCAGATTTAAGCCATTTGACGCAGAAAATTAAGAGGCATGAGGGATCTATTGCTCATAAGAATGCTTGCCTAGCTTTATTAGTCCTTGGAAGAACAGAAATTTTATTAAGCAACAGCTTAGCTCAGCTTTCAGGCAGAACATTGAACGACAGAATGAAAACGTAAGGAAAAATCGCAATGTTCTTTCAAAGATAATTGATCTTCATCAGGTTCATTTTAAAGTAACTATCTACTTTAAAGCATTGTAGTGTTTTTTTTTTTTTTTAATTTTTCAGAAATGAAATATTGTTTAAATTGTTGGAAAACTATGTAATATAAAAGTAATAAACCCTTGTCATTTTAAGCACGAACCGCCACTGTTACTCGAACTAGTTTCTTGGGAAAACGAAATTCAATTGGCATATTATATAAAACTTCTGTTTTAATCGAATCACATGCCTTTTTGAAATCTATGAATAACTGATGTACTGTACCCTTATACTCCCACTTTTTTCCCCCAATATCTGTCGAAAACAATAAATCTTATCAATAGTCTATCTATTACGCCTAAAACCACACTGATGATTCCCAATAATTTCATCTACATATGGAGTTCATCTTCTCAAAAGAATAATATTGGACAACATAGCCACCGACGTGGCTCAGTCGGTTAAGGCGCTTGCCTGTCGGTCTGAAGTTGCGTTCGGGCGCGGGTTCAATCCCCGTTTGGGCTGATTACCTGGTTGGGTTTTTTCCGAGGTTTTTCCCAACCGTAATGTGAATGCAAGGTAATATATGGCGAATCCTCGGCCTCATCTCGCCAAATATCATCTCGCTATCACCAATCTCATCGACGCTAAATAACCTAGTAGTTGATACAGCGTCGTTAAATAACCAACTAAAATAAAAAAAAAAATTGGACAACATTTTGTACGACATCAACAAAAGTGATATTTCTCGAAAGTTACAACAGCTAGTTTTTCCCCTCTTTTTAAAGATAGGTACAATTATTATTATTATTATTATTATTATTATTATTATTATTATTATTATTATTATTATTATTATTATTATTATTATTATTATGGATTTCTTCCATTGTTCTGGTATAAATTTCCTTTTCCCAAATAGCAAGTACAAGCTTATAAATTTCGCTAGATATTGCACTTTCACCCTCTTGTATCAATTCTGCTGGAATTTGATCGATATCTGGAGACTTGCACTTTTTCAGATTTTCTGTCGCAATTTCGACTTCAAGAAATGTGGTTTCTGATATAAATGACCCAGCAGTTTGTACACTAATTTCATCCCGATCATTTCAATTTAACCTATGTACATTCAGTAGTTGCCCAAAATAGTTTTTCCATCTGTTCAGGATTGAATGAGATTCTACAAGCAAGTCACCATTCTCATCCTTGCCTGATATCCGTTCTTAAATTCCTTTATGCTCTTATATAAAACTCTAATGTTTTTATTCCTACTATTTGTTTCTATCTCATTCAATGTTTCCCTCAAGTAATCTAACTTTTTATTTCTAAGTGTACGACTTGCTTCCGTCTCTATACACCTCAACTGGATCCTATATGAATTTCAATTTTGTCTTTTTCATTCTGTCTACTACCATGTAACAGTCTTCATCAAATCACGGTTTCTTTTTCTTAGTTTCATAATAACCTATGTTCTGCTCAGCTACAATTTTGATATTATCTCTGATATTTTCCCACATGCTATTAAGAACCTATTTGAAATTTCGACCTGATAATGCTGCTTAGTTGCTTCATGTTTTAATTTTGGAATGTTGAATCTCCTGATATTAATTTGTTGCTCTACTAGCTTGGCTACTGATTGCCTTTCTATCAATTCTCCAATTACAAAATAATGATCAGAATTACTGCCTGCAACAATAATAATAATAATAATAATAATAATAATAATAATAATAATAATAATAATAATAGTAATAATAATATAGTAATAATATTGATATTAATGTTAATATAGTAATGATATTGATATAATTATTAATATAGTAATGATAATGACAATCATAATTAATATCATCAATAATAAACATTTTTTATGGGAAGTAGCCTACTTAAACTAGTTACATCGACTCTGACAGAGGATTTCGGTCCTCTCCTCTTTTTACCCCTTCTCTTGTACGTTCCTTCTTCCATATATTCCATAATTTCCCTTTCTTACTTTCTCTCATATTCTCTCTTTATATCTTCATTTAGCCGCTCTTATTTTACCCTTTCTTCATTCATTTTCTCATATCCTCTTCATTCTCAATATCTTTCTTTTTTACTCCTGTTACCATTATCCCTGATCTGCTTATCTTCCAATTTTCTTTTTTATTACTTTTTTTTGTCTCTCACTCTCACGCTCTTTCTTTGATCTTGCCTGTCTTTGTTTTATTCTCTTTTTTCTCTTTTAATCCTTCCCATCTTCCTTTCATCATTTTGTCGTACGCCGGTCTCCGTGGTCGTTCTTCTCCGACGTGTTGTCGAGGTGGGGAGGGGAAACGGGAGTGACGGGACAAGATGGCCGAAGCGTAAAGGGGAATGAGGTATCGATGTTAGACCCCACGTTAAGCGCCAATTGTCGTACGCCGGTCTCCGTGGTCGTTTCTCCCCGACGTGTAGTTGAGTTGGGGCGGGGAAACGCAAGTGACGGGACAGGCGCCACGTTGGGTGCCAATTGTCGTACGCCGGTCTCCGTGGTCGTTCCTCTCCGACGTGTAGTCGAGGTGGGGAGGGGAAACGAGAGTGACGGGACAAGATGGCTGTTGCTTGTGGAAGGGTGATGATACGAAATTATGGTGAAGTTTAAGGAAAGACTGTTTTTAAAATAACATTTGTTTATTACAGAAATAACAAGAGAAGTATAACTGTGGTTCCATCCTAGCTCTGTGGAGTCGTTATGGAAATTGATAATTTAGAAATTCGGCCTGAGGCTTCGATGCGGGGAGTGTTATGATGGGTGATAGTAAAGTAAGATTTATGTGAGAGGAAGGTAGGGGTAACGGCAGTGCCTGACGAAAATCGGCTTGCTCTGATGTACGTTATTGGGACAGGATAACGAGAGAGATGGAATCGGGTAGACGGTTAGTTCTCTTGATCGGGGGATCAACACAACTTACTATGCGACTTTCCGACGTTTGAAAACAAACTCCTTGGAATCGAAGGATCAACACAGCGTACTATGCGACTTTCCGACTCCAGGAGAGGGGGAAATGATGACCTCTAGTGTCGGAGGATCAATAAAGCGTACTCGCGACTTACAGACACTAAAGGAGGGGTTGAGGAGAGGGTTTGATTTCACAAGCCGAGGAACGAACTGTCGAGGGCAGGGGTGATACGAAGACGGTGGTCTGTAGTGGGGTAAGAGAAAAGGAATAATTATAGAGTAGGTGAGAGATATGCAGCGAGTGTAGGAAGAGCACAGGAGACAGGGGGCGCAGGTGGGCTCCCTGTTCCCGAGGTGGTGACCGTGTATACACACGTCCGAACGAAAAAGTATTATCTGCGCCGAAGCGAGAAGGTGAGCACTGGACAGGGACAGTGTGCTAGCTGTGTCCCCATCTAAGGCCAGTGGCTCTGGCTGTTGGGAGCTGCCTGTCTTATACAGGGAGATTCACGAGGAAAGGTAAAAAATTTAGGATACGATATCTTAGGCCATTTTGAGTGAAAAATGTCATATGAACATAGGTCCATTTTCGAACGATGGCGGAGCTAGATGCATTTTTTTGGTAAAACGTCTCGCCCCAATGTGAATCAGACGTTACCGTATGCTGCTGATGTGAGACGTGAGACAAGATCACCGATCGCAATGAATGACGTAACATTGGAATCTGCAGTGTGAGCGATGTAGATAAGAGAAGTTCATCTCACAAACCGGGTGGTGGGGCGTTACAAATGTCCTGCCCTTTTCTGATGTAATGACACAGAACCAGCACATAACACAAATACACTATCACTTATCAGTTCACAGCAGTTCAGTCAGATACCTACAGTACGGTAGTTACACAGGTACAGTTATCGGAAGTGTTAACTTGTGTTTTTCAAGATGCCTTATAATTTTCGACTACAGAATACGCCGATATTGTATATGTTTATGGTTTGTCCGATGAAAGTTCCTTGCGTGCCGTCGCTGAATATGAACGACGCTTTCCGAACAGAAGGGTACCAGATCGAAGAGTATTTATGGGGTTGGATGAAAGATTTGGTATAGCAAAGGAAGGGGAAAACGAGAGAGGCTCTAATCGACCGTATTTTGGATTCTGCACGCCACGAGCGACGAGCGCGATTCACGCCCAAGCGCAACAGTGCGTTGAAGCAGGAGGAGGTACCTTTGAAAATGTGCGAAAACATCGACCCCGATATCTAGAATATTAGGTATGTATGCATACGTGAATATAAACTTTAAATTTGTCTGTTATCGGTCTCTAAATGCGAGTTAGTACACTGGAATCTCAGAAGTTTTTGTGAAATCGAAGAGCTATATCTCCGTAACCGTTCGAAAACGGACCCATATTCATATGAACTTTTTGACTCAGAATGACTTCAGAATTCACATCCTAAATTTTTTACCTTTCCTCATGAATCATACTGTATATTCCTCTCGGAGGACGCGTGGTGACGTCACCCACCAGGAACTAAGCGTTCCTGATGGCACTCACCCCGCCTCTTGGTTTTTTCCTCGCCACGTGGAAAACAGACAGCCTGGCCGAGTAGTCTGTTCTCTTTTTACGTGCGTAAAGAGAGAGAGCGAGAGAGAGAGAGAGAGAAAACAGCGACTGGTGCCAGGCGCGGGTAGATTTGAACTGTTTGCTCAGAAGGTGAACTTAAATAGGACTTACGGGCGTAAAAAGATGATATACACAACAATTTATTAATTTCTCCCATATTTATTTATTTCTTTCCCTCCTTTTCCTTTCTTTTCTTCTTTCTTTCTTTCTTTCTTTTACTGGATCTATTTCTATGTCTTTGTTCATTCCATTTCGTACTTTATCACATTTTTCTTCCTTTACTCTTATTCTTTCCTTTTCATTTCTCGTTTTTATCGTCACATTTTTCTTTCTCTCCTATTAGATTTCTTTCCTTCCTTCTACTTATGTTACATCCTTTTCTTTCTTTCCATCCCTATCTTCGCTATTACTCTCTACCCTCTTTCTTTTCTTTTCTTCCACTCTCGTTGTATTATAATCTCACATACTCTCCAGTCTCTCCGCTTTATAAAAATATCCATATGGGATTTAATTTTGAACAAAGATGTGGTTTTACTGATTTTTATCTTGTTGATTTCTTGATAGTTGCTCCTTCACAACCCAGTGGAGACTCCCAAGATCGCAGATTATGGATCGCTAATAGCAACAGGAAGAGAGTATCGTGTAAAGATCAAGCCTACCATCACTAATTCGACCAACTCGCTGCATAAAGTGAGAGAGGTTGATCGGCAGTGTGCCTACTCCTCGGATAGATACCTCAGGTTCTACAGAACTTACACGCAGAGGAACTGCATCCTCGAGTGCGAGTCCAACTACACTCTGAGCGTCTGCAAGTGCGTTCCACTCTACTTGCCCAGTACGTAAGCGATCCTACAGTTCCAATTTATTGTACCTGTCCCAGAATTAGAACAAATTGCATTCAGCATTAACGCTTCTTTAAACAATAACTCAATTCATCAATCATTGCATAACTTACTCATCACCAGGCTTAGGATCCGGGACACTTTAGCAATGAATGTACGCATAACTTCACTATAGAGTTCCTTGAACGTAGTAAACAGACATACTGTGAATGTAAACAACGACATCAATGTGCTGCGTTATATTTTACTGTTAATAGTGCAATCTAGTGACGGTGGAAAATGAAGTAGGATACATACTTCATAAGTTTTCATGTCTCTCGGTGACGTTGGAGATGTTAGCGTTACAATGAACAACCATGTAGGCCTACATACTGTTCACCATGAATTGAAAATGCACTGTGATAGCCTGAGTTCGTTTCGTAGGGAGACATGGAAGAACAGCCTACTGTACCTCTAATTACGAACTGGATTGTACACTGACACACAGGTAAACAAAACTCACCGCGCCACCTCACTCCATCTGTACTCCGTTGCACTGTAACTTCACTTCATTCTTAAGTTGTCTCGGATTCTAACCCTGCTTGTCACTTATTGACTTATATACGAACCCACTCTCACTCATTGAATCACAGTCATAAATACAAAGTCATTTACACGAACACACGCTGTTTCATATAAATATTCATACACATGCATTCACTCATATACTCATTCATTTCCGCACAAAAATTTACTCGTATACTCACGTAAGCTCATTCATACACATCCACTCTTGTGCTCATTCAGGCTCATTCATCACATACTTGTTAAATCCAATTCTTGTACTCTTTCAGTGACGGTTATCCACCACGCATTCATACACACCCACTCTGGCTCATATTTATACACCACACACGTATGCATAACACACTCTTGTACTGATTCATTCACAATCATACTCACGCACACCAAGTCTTGTACTCATTCACAACAACTCTTGTACTAGTTCATTCACGTACATACGTACAATTTTATTATTCTCACTCGCTTTTATTTACGTACACGTGTATGCATGTATTCACTCACAAGCACAATCTTACGCACTTTTGGTGTATTTCTAAAACGGAAAAAAAAAAAAAAAAAAAAAAAATCCCTGGCTCTGGAATTTTGAAGTATAAGCTATTGGGTCATTATGTTTGAGAAAAACAGGTTGGTAACATATAGAATACAAAATTGGAGGGATTCCTTGTAGCAAAACAAAGAGGTTGTTAGATCTGTGTAGTAGACTTCACTATTAAATTGTATGCTTAAATATTAATAAAATATGTCTTTTTATATCTTCTTATGAATTCAAAATTTGACAGTATGTAAAGCAGACAAGTGCCCTAGCGCCGCCGACCTCGAAAAATAATAACCTGATGCCGCCAGGACACATCAAGCCGGAAATACATCCTTGTTACGCACAATTACACACCCATTCACAATTTTACGCATCAACACTCGGACATTAAGCAACCTATACAGTGTGTAAGGGGTATAAGTGTCATCCTAGATCATATATACCCAGATTGCTCGGCGTTATAGGCTTTGACGGTAATAACTTTTGCCAGGTTTACTATGCTGCCATCTAGTTATTACATAAGGAGTTACGTCACAACTCCCATTTGAATTGCATTAGCGACTGTACTGCCATCTCGTGTTCGTTTACGGCGGACGGGTGGCGATCCTGGCGGCTGTTCTCTTCAAAGTGCAACCGATTTTAATGTAGGAATGAGCAATCTATATGTGATCTGGGGTGTCATTATTTTAACTGATGATTATTCATGTCATAAGGAACAAAGAAAGTCCTAATATTTTTTTATAATTGCAATATTTGACTAATTATTAAAGTATATAATATTAGGCGTTTGGCAACGTTGTTAGATGGAGGAGGAGAGGGTTTACAGGTACATAGTACGAAGCGGGGACAGACATACGTTAAAAAACAGATGCTCTGTTCCAATGCAGGGACGGACCTTTAAATAAAACGCGCAGCAAATACAAACTTTCAATCTCATTAATAAAACACTATGGCAAATTTCCATTTCATTTAACAATTTTGCTCCATTATTTATTGTATGTCTAAAAATAAACAATAATGCTTTACTGCACAAACTCACATGAACTTTTTTCTACAACAAAATTTTAATCCCTCCAGCTTCCGTAAAGCAGTATCATTTTTAAAGAAACTTAAAGTTTGCAATTTGTCATATTTTAGAACATGACACTTGACGAAAAATCATTTCTTACAGATAAACCATTCGCAAGTGATTGTGTAAGTTCAGTTTGTTTTCATATCAATACGAACTCGTTAAATTACATTTGAAAATTGTAAATACCGATTTATATTAGATTTTCCACGAGTCCACAGTCGTTGAGGTCCACGATTTTCGAAACGGGGTAAGAGAATCCCACTTTCTAATAATCACTGAGAAACTGCTACAAAAGTTCGCCGACTAGATAACCTTCTTTGCGGAAAACGTTGGCGGTACTTCCTTCTTGCCGCACTTCAATTACGACGAATTTGTCTATAAATTATTAACATATGATATTCCTGAATTGTGAATGACATTGTAAGTTGTTTATCGAATACCTGTACTAAACTACCATCCGCTCAGCAGGAGACCTATGGACATGGAGTTTGAACTCAGCTCATCTGTATATCTGTGCAGAATACATCAGCTGCATGAATCCTGTTGAACGTTGCCACGTCTCTCACGCCAGAATATTAAATTTAAGCATACATTATTATTTAATTTCACGAAAATGTAATAGAACAGACAAATATTTATTTAAACTAATATTAACTCTTTGCTAGATGTACCTACTGATGTAATTCTTTTCGTAATTTTACTAACGATATAAGCAGTATAATGCAAATAAAATAAGGAAAGAAATAATTTTTTTCTCGGAAAACTATAAAGTTTTGACCATATGTTGTATGGACATTTTTTGATCTTGTAGACCGTCCCCGACGACTGTGAAAAGAACGGCACCCTATATACTCATTAAAAATTTAGTGATATACTAATTCATTCACGTACGCATACATATTTACAATAATTTCCTCACATTGTTACGCACACTCATACCGCGTCTGTGGCTAAGTGCTAATGCGCTGGTCTTCCACCCATGCGGCCCGGATTCGATCTCCGGTCAGATTGTAATGGAATTTATGGTGGACAAAGCAGGCGTTACAGAGGGGTTTTCTCAGGATATTCCCGTTTCCGTCTATCATTCGACCAACACTCTCCACTTCTCCTCTTTTCCACCTATCATCTGCAATATCTAGTAAAAATAGGCTGGGTTGGAGTCCGAGGGTAGTACGGGTTTCCGATGCTAATGAAGGTAAAGCTTGGGACTCCGCGCCCATGGGGCTTGTCAGGCTACTCGTGCGCGGACGGGATCTGGCTCTATCAGGTATGAGGCAGGATGGCACATCTATCAGCGTCGACTGATCAGGAAGAGCTTGGGACTCCGAGTCCCTGGGGCTTATCAGGCTACTCTTCGCGAAACGGGACCTAGCTCCATCAGGAATGAGGCAGAATGGCCCGCCTGTGAGCGTCGGATTCACATATGCCACCCGGGCACCTGTAAAACTTAGACAATCATCGTGTACATACGGCGAACAATGTGCCAAATGTGACTAAGTGTACGAACCCGTCCCGGGTCCAATTCCCGCCAAGTCAGCCAGTCAGCCACGAACACTAACCCATACACTCACACCCATCCACCATAATTCACATTCATTCACTCATATTGATGCATAGTCACTTACACTCATGCATTCAAATACTCACTCATAATTACAAAATCATTCACTCAAAAGCTTACGCTCATTCGCATATATACATACTATCGCCCACAGTCATTAACACACACACACACACACTAATACACATATGATCACAAACTCATACACTCATAACTTCTTACACGTTTACTAATTCCCTCAATCCAATACACATAGTGAATGTTATGAATGTAGATAATGTGAGTAGTAGACCTTTTAACCCACAATAAAAAGTGTTTTAAAATATATTAATTTGTTTTGTTAACACGTGATCTTACGTGTCATGGCTGTGTTTGTTGCAGAAGAAGCAAGCACTCCAATCTGCGGTAAACAGGAAGAAAGTTGCGCAAAAGAAGCTAGAAGTGAGTGCATAACATTATTCTATCTGCTTTCTTTCATTTTAGACTTCAGACGCACATTTAGATTGAGAGATTAAGGGTGTGTCTAAGTGCCTTACTTTTCAAATATGTTTTAAAATAAACGGTTGATTAACTTAAATGAAAGGAAATTTAACGAGCTTATGTCGAAACCTTCCCTCAAGCTGAAAACAACTTCACATTATTACTCGACCGAGGCCAGTGGAGTTCTGCAGCCCGGAGTGCCACTTGTACTGCTCCTGCGTTCGTAATACGTCATCGCGTTAGTTCACATTAAGCCCGTGGCCCCACTCGCCTCGGTCGAGTAATACATTATAACCCCCGCTTACACCTCTATTGTACAGTGCACTATATTTTTCAGTGCCTAGTGTCCCTGCAAGAAGGTTACAGTCAGTCTCGTGTGTGTATTCTACTTGTAAAATGTGTGTTAGAGTTCAGTGTGTACAATATTATGTGAAAGACTTCCATGCATGCGTCAGTATTGAAATTGAATTCATAGTGGCTAATTATGTATAGGAGTAACGTGTGTTTATGCATTTAATTAAAAAAGTCGAGATACTCCACACATTTAGTGCGCGAAGTTATATTATTGTATCTACTGTTACATGTATTTTGTGCAACATTTCGACGGAGATTGACTAGATAAGCGTTTGTGGTTTTTCTTGAAATTGCCGATGTCTCCTGCTGGACCATAAAAAATCTTGTCAGTCTAGCTAATAAAAATACAAGCCTAACGAAACATGTCCCTGAAATTATTTTCTTTTTTCTGAAATGTGTATTATAGACTTGTTGATTACACACTTGTTCGAGGGAGATTCTCAATTATTCTACGTTTAATTTGTACCTCGGCAAATAATACTTTATTTGCTTTTTTTTTTTTTTTTTTAATTTTACAATAAATTGTTCAGTCTTTATTGTTCAGGTAATGTTTTTGTAATTTGATTTTATTGTAACTGTAAATTTAATACTAATTGTAATTTTAATTTGACTTACTGTATCTTCTTGATATTACAGTTGTAATTCCTTGATAGAAGGGAAGAAAAAGCTTGATGTCCTTATCTTACCAGATTAAATAATAAATAAAAAAATACAGAAAGAAAGGAAGAAAGAACGAAATACATAAATAAATAAAAATATAAAGAAAGAAAGAAAGAAAGAAAGAAAGAAAGAAAGAAAGAAGGAAAGAAAGAAAGAAGTAAAGAAATAAAAAATAAATAAGGAAATAAAAAGGAAAGAAAGAGAGAAAGGAAGAAATAAATAATAATAAATAAAGAAAGAAACAAAGAAAATAATAAGATAAATAAGTACATATACAAATAAATAAAAAGTAACCGGTAACCAGGCGCGGATACAAGGGGAGGTCTGGGGGGCTATAGACTCCCCTATCATTTCAAACACTTTTTTTTATTTAAAATGTACAAAGCATTATTTTTTCATTCATATACCTTATATGATTTCTTCACTCTCTAAAATTCATATTATTTTGCTATTTTACTTTGGCATACAAACTCTCTTTACAGTTCGCAGTGAATAGATCAGGTAAGTGGTCGCATTCCTTAGGGTCGTTACCATGGGGTTTAACAATAGCTCGGACTTCGGAACGGAAATCTAACGGTAACCACCCCTACCACACTGTAGCTAGGTTGCTACCAATATCTTTGTTATTGTACTTTACAATAGCCACTACATTCGACTTCTGGATTGAGACGAGAAGTGATCAGTCCGCACAGGTGAATTATTTAGTGTAACAGTTATAAGAAATTATAAAATGTCGGAACGTAAGTTTCAAACAAATATCTTACAATTCGTCAAGAAGCCGTGTGGAGAAGTGAAAGAAAAGTGCAGTACGGATGACAATGATACAACTGATGAAGAAAAGTGTATGCCTGTTAATACCGTAACAGTGGAATCGGTTATGTGCGGTGAAAGTGATGACGCTAGTTCGACGACTCATAATGTATTAGATATTGGTTGCTTAGTGGAAAAAGAAATATGCAGTGACGAGATAAAATACAAAGCTCTAACAAATCCATGGGTTCCAGACGAAAAATATCCATTTCCGAGGACACTGGAATCGGGACAGTCTAGACAATTTCAGCATGCGTGGCTTAAAAGATTTCCACGGCTGTCTTACAGTAAGAAGGATGAAGGTGCGTTCTGTCACGTGTGCGTTTTATTCGGACCTAAAGAGGGAGGGCGAAGCAAAGTTACGTTACATAATTTAGTTACGAAACCTCTAAGAAAATTCAAAAAGGCCTCTGAAATATTCAGGAGACATTCAGAGAACAGTTATAACAAAACTGCTCTCTTAAAATGTGACAACTTTAAACGAGTGTTTGAAGGTAAGGTAGAGAACGTTCTGGCTCAATTGAATAATGAAGTGTTACAAAGAGTGCGCGAAAACAGGATGAAACTTGTCCCAATAGTAAAAACAATTATTTTGTGCGGCCGACAAAATATTCCATTAAGAGGACACAGGGATGATGGTGCGATTGACTTGGAAAGCGAAAATAAAAAAGAAAGGTAATTCCAAGGAGCTTCTTAAATATCGCGTTGATGCCGGTGATCAGATTCTGCATATTCATCTTAAAAATGCCACCAAAAACTCTTCTCTAACAAGTAAAACAATGCAAAATGATCTCATAAACTGTTGTGGCACCATTATTGAAAAGAAAATTGTTGAAGAGGTTAACCAAAGTAAAACATCCCAGACGACTTCAGCTTCGTTAAACTACAAGTAACATTTAATCGACTTTCCATTCCAGTCACCATTTCCTTTAGAATTAAAACTAACTGAAGACTTAGAACCTAAGAGTGACAATATTGTTGTGGTTTATTTATTTGTTTTTAATTCCATTGTTCTGTGTTATGATTATACTACTGTATTCATATGTTAATTGAGGGGTTGGTGCAAGAATGGCACTTCTCTCAAATGCAACTTTTGAGAAAATTGATGTTGGAAATTCAAACCGTAATAATGTTATCTATGCATGCCTTTATATTTTGGGTACCGGTACTCCTGACCTCTATGATTACAGTATTGAACTACAACTTTGTGATCATATGCATAACAGATCAGAGATCACAATAAAGCGTTTTACACAAAAAGGGCACATCCTCTAAAATGCCCTTCTTGCACCCAGCCCCTCAATTATTATTACCCCCCCCCCCATTATTAAATTCTAGATCCGCGCCTGCCGGTAACTAAATAAGTACCGGTAACTGAGTAATAAATAAATAAATAAATAAATAAATAAATAAATAAATAAATAAATGAATGAATGAATGAATGAATGAATGAATGAATGAATGAATGAATGAATGAATGAATACCTATCCATTTTACAAACCGCCAGCAATGTTACTTCTTAGTTAAGCTAAGCTTGAATGCGCGACACTGTCTGTTTACATTTGCAAACAGGTTTCCAAGCGCTCACCCACCAAGTGGTCGGGCGCTCAAAGTGCAAAATGCCCACCGTGAGCACGTCTGCATTAGAGTGATCTTCCACCTTTCTGAAAGCGTACTATGGCTCCTCAGACCGACGTCATATGTCCACCAGTCATAATACTATGAGTGCTTTGCCCAGCGGCGTGGCGTCCATATAAGCATTTCACATTAATATATATATATATATATATATATACTTACTTACTTACTGGTTTTTAAGGAACCCGGAGGTTCATTGCCGCCATCACGTAAGCCCGCCATTGGTCCCTATCCTGAGCAAGATTAATCCAATCTCTACCATCATATCCTATCTCCCTCAAATCCATTTTAATATTATCTTCCCATTTACGTCTCGGCCTCCCCAAAGATCTTTTTCCCTCCGGCCTCCCAACTAACACTCTATATGCATTTCTGGGTTCGCCCATACGTGCTACATGTCCTGCCCATCTCAAACGTCTGGATTTTATGGTCCTAATTATGTCAGGTGAAGTATACAATACGTGCAGCTCTGTGTTGTGTAACTTTCCATTCTCCTGTAACTTCATCCCTCTTAGCCCCAAATATTTTCCTAAGAACCTTATTCTCAAACACCCTTAATCTCTGTTCCTCTCTCAAAGTGAGAGTCCAAGTTTCACAACCATACAGAACAATCGGTAATATAACTGTTTTATAAATTCTAACTTTCAGATTTTTTGACAGCAGAGTAGATGACGGAAGCTTCTCAACCGAATAATAACAGGCATTTCCCATATTTATTCTGCGTTTAATTTCCTCCTAGAGTTAAAAAGTAAAGGTGATAGTGCATCTCCCTGCTTTAGCCCGCAGTGAATTGGAAAAGCATCAGATAGAAACTTGCCTATACGGACTCTGCTGTAAGTTTCACTAAGACACATTTTAATTAATCGAACTAGTTTCATGGGAATACCAAATTCAATAAGAATATTATATAAAACTTTTCTCTTAACCGAGTCATACGCCTTTTTGAAATCTATGAATAACTGATGTACTGTACCCTTATACTCCCATTTTTTCTCCAATATCTGTCGAATTAAAAATAATCTGATCAATAGTCGATCTATTACGCCTAAAACCATATTGATGATCCCCAATAATTTCATCTACATATGCAGTTAATCTTCTCAAAAGGATATTCGACAAAATTTTGTACCGACGTCAACAAAAGTGATATTCCTCGAAAGTTACTACAGTTAGTCTTGTCCCCCTTCTTAAAAATAGGTACGATTATGGACTCCTTCCATTGTTCTGGTACAATTTCCTTTTCAAAATTGCAAGTACAAGTTTATAAATTTCGCTAGATAATGCCCTTCCACCCTCTTGTATTAATTCTGCTGGAATTTGATCAATACCTGGAGACTTGTACTTTTTCAGATTTCCTATCGCAATTTCGACTTCAGAAAGTGTGGGTTCCGGTATAAATGGCTCAGCAGTTTGTATTTGAATTTCGTCCCGATCATTTCTATTTGGCCTATGTATATTTAGTAGTTGCCCAAAACAGTCGCAGAGACATTCTGAAGACAATTAATAAAATTTTAGGTTGTGATATTGTGTCCTATGTTTTCTTATTCATTTCTTTCTTCGTTACACGTACCAAACATTAGTTTGTAACCTTATACTGTATAAAATTGTATTCAAGTGCTTGACGTAAGGAAAATGAAAATCCGTTAATAAGTCAGACAGTTGCTTCACTTACCCTTCGGGTGTCCACCTCCCTCCATAGGTGCTATGCACGTTGCAGTTTACACAGTGGCTCGGCGCACGATCACAGTTTCGCCACGGCTGCAATATTGACTTGACTGAAAACTCTACGTCAGCATACGAATGGGGCATAGTTAACGCAGAAAATGCCAAAGAAACCAATTCTGCATATCGATTAACCTCCTGCCAAAATTCATTTGTGGAAGACTTATTTATCCACTTTTGGAAACTTATATTTCGCCACTGATTTTATATTTTATCAATACTAGATTCAAATCCTGAAGCTGACGTTAAATCTGTGACAGGTTGTTTAAGGGTTTTCAAAGCTTCAGTAACACTTAGTAACGACTTATTGCGGAGGATTTCTATATTTTCTGGCAGTCTATTTTCATTTTCTTTAACTAGCTTTTTGGTAAAATTAACACACATCCCCAACATTTTTCTTAATCTCTTCTGACAAATTGGAGATTTTTATTTCATTTTCAGTCCACATCTGTGGAGTAACGGTTAGCGCGTCTGGCCGCGAAACCAGGTGGCCCGGATTGGATTCCCGGTCGGGACAAGTTACCAGGTTGAGGTTTTTCCGGGGGTTTCCCTCAACCCAACATGAGCAAATGCTGGGTAACGTTCGGTGCTGGACCTCGGACTCATTTCACCGGCATTATCACCTTCGTCTCATTCAGACGCTAAATAACCTAAGATGTTGATAAAGCGTCGTAAAATAACCTACTAAAAATATATTTCATTTTCCACAGAGTAGCCAGGGTATGGAGAAGATTCTATATAATTATCAATACTACATTTTACGGAATCAACTTTTGCAGTCAAATTTAAAATCTTACCACTTAAAGAAAGCACTAAATTTGCAATTCTCCAAAAAAATTTGTGGGATCTGCATTTTCTCATTGAAAGAGTTTATTAACACTCTGCACCTCATTCAAAATTGATTGTAAATAAGAAAAGTAAATCTTAGTACTGGAATCACTGTACATGTTGTAGGCCTATAGTATTTCTGCAGTATAGCAGTGACCATTGTGTCGTGCAATATCAAAATGTAATTTTAATTCAGAATACAGATCCAAAATTCTATTTACTGCAGGTTCAATGGAAATCCATCTTGTGTTACATATTTCTGGAATTTTCAAGGGATCAACTTGGTCACAGTTTATTATGTTACAGATTTCTTTGTAAGCCAAGCGGCACAATGTAAAAAGTGAGCAACACTTATATGTTTCACTTATGAAAAACTCAATGTTCCTAGGCAAAGTTTCCTCTGTAGCATGGGAGACAGCCAATTGTAACGAATGGCAGACACAACATACGAGTATAACAGAGTTATTCTCAAATTCTTTTTTTCATTTCATGTACACCCCATTATTGATACCGCACATCACACTGCATTGTCTGTTCCTAAGCCTTGGACTTTTTGGGGATCTAGTTTTAATGTAAATAGCAGTTCTTTTAGCCCCTGCACAATAGCATTAACACCACAGTTTTCTAGTTCAATTAAGCCAAGAAAAGTTGACACTATGCTGTTCATGTTTTGCTAAAATAGCGAACAGCCACAGCTAACAACTTTGTTATTGGAATGTCCGTTGATTCATCAATAATAAGGCTGAAATGTCTATCACTTTTCTTGAACAAAATGAGGACTGAGTACAATAATTATCAATTCCTTGCACTTGGTTCTGTACAAACGTACATATGTCAGAAGTTTTGCAGTCTCTTAACGCAAAAACTTCTCTACATCACTGTGATAAATGATCGATTGTCAACAGAGATGGATGAACGGCTGTGAATAATGCCAATTTCACCTGAGCTTTCTTTCTGTTCGTAACTGAAGTGATGGGTTCAAATTCAATTTTTGTTCGCCGTTTGCTACTAAAGTATTTGGCTGCGGCTACATGTTTATTGGCTGTTACATGTTTTTTTTTAAGTCATACATCTTAGCTCTCATTTATGATTTACAGAATTTACAAAAAGTTTTTCTATTGTCTGTAGAAATAGGTTGTATTCAGTCTTTTAATTCCCCCATTCATGTCTATAGTTTTGAGTATATTTACTGTAGATTTCGGCATGTTTAGTGAGATATATTTTATTACTTACGTGATATTTAATTAAAACACATTCACTAACCTCAATCACATCGCATCACCTGAGCAACTACTATTTTAAGATTGAATGCATTGCAGTCTGCAGAAACAAATCACAACACAAAAGCAGCTTTAAATGGTGTGAAATACATCATGAGTTCAAGAAATCATCACGTGCTCAGTGGAAGGGGAGAGGATAAAATTCATCATTTAACCGGGGAAAGTATCGAATACCGATGATGCAATGCGTGATTGCAATGTTGTGTAACGGTAGTGACCATTGAAAAGTCCGAAGTCGAGATGTAGATTCACGTACAGTATGCACGTATAAGTAAAAAATTATAATGTATCTAAAAATTTTCAAAATGACCGGAAACGGATAAATGGAGCACTGAAAGTAGCTAAAATGCCACAAGTGGTGGTCTCGCGCTCCGACAGTGTTTACTAGTATTGTTTCAAATATTTCGGCAATGGCTTCACTTGTGAAAACGTCATTATAAACCGGCAATGACTGCAATTGTGTAATTGAAGATTTACTGTTGGTGAAATCGTTTAGTGCTAGGAATTACACAGACAAATTGAACATAATTACAAAGGGAAGACCAACTCCATTAATCCCGCTCTTGTTTCTTTGACAAAGCAATCCAAACGTTATTTAACGAAAGAAAATTATGACGCGATTCTCTGGCTTTGCGGTTGTGTGAAACTTTCAAAATTATTTTGCTGGCCATGTCTCCTTTTCTCTACAGAGAACATCATTTGGACAAAAACAGGACTAACTGACTGAAATAACCTTCACAACCTTCGGAAACGACATGAATTTGTCTAAGACCCACGTGGTTTTCCCATATTGCTTTAAAGCAATTTGGCAAAACAACAATGGAAATAGATTTGTATGAACAATTTCAAAGAAACAAAGACAAACATAATGAACTTGTAAGACACATTAGATATGTGGTGACTGGTGAGTCACCTTACTGACGTGACATGTTTTGTGGGAGAAAATGAGCTTTTGTCCCATGGTCATAACGAAACTGGCGAATCTGTGAATCAAGGGAATTTTGTTGAGCTGATGAAATTGTTGAAAAGAACTTATAAGGAATTTGACGCCTATCTTCAAAGTGCAACAGTTTTCACGGGTCTATCCAATGACATTTAGAACAACATAATACAGTGTGTTTCAGAAGTTATGAATTTAGAAATAAAAAAGTAAATACTGGATGCTAAATTTGTGACATTATAATAGACGAATCTCTTGATATTACAAGTAAATGTCAAGTTTCAACATTATTACGCTATGTTAACAAACAAGCTGAAGTTCAGGAGAGATTTCTAGGATATAATGACTTTAGGAGTGACCGAATAGCAACTGCTTTAGCTGATCATGTTTTCCAGATCTTAAAAGAGTAAAATTGTGAAGAAAAATTAATAGCTCAGACCTACGATGGAGCTACAATGCCAGGGGAACATCATGGTTTACAAGCACAAGTAAAAAGCAAGGTACTCTCACGCATTGTTTGTACATTGTTATGCCCATAGAATGAAATTGATCTTGAAAAACAGTGTTGATCACATGAAACAGTGAAAAATATTCTTCATGACATTATCAATACTCTGCTTTTACTTCTTCAAATCAAGCAAACGAACTTATGCTCTGGATCAAGAAACATAAAATCGATTTTCATCTGTAGCACCTACAAGATGGAACTACAATAGCAGATTGGTCTGTACAGTTGTGGAACATCAGGAGGAACTCACAAGACTTTTCAAGTACATAATTGAACATAAAGATCAATGGGACGTCGAAAGCTACAATGGAGCGAAAGGTTTCCTCTCCACTCTTCAGGACTTTGATTTAAATTTCATGCTAAAATTATTTGGTTCTTTTCTTCCTCAAGATGATTTGATTTTCGAAATTTTGCAAAGAAAGATATCAGATGTAGGCTACTGCTTGAAAAGAATCAATGATTTTTTTAGTTGGTTATTTTAACGACTCTGTATCAACTATGAGGTTATTTAGAGTTGATGAGATTGGTGATAGCGAGATGGTATTTGGCGAGATGAGGCCAAAGATTGGCCATAGATTATCTGGCATTCATCTTATAGTTTTGGAAAACCTCGGAAAAAACCCAACCAGGTAATCAGCCCAAGCAGAGATCGAACCAGAGACCTACACAACGGCCAGCCCGCGGGCTGCTTCAGCACTGCACCGCACTGGGCTACACTTGTCGCACGGAACTAGCCCGTGATGTCACTCTGCATTGCCGCACGGATCGGGGTGGACTGCTTGTGGAGCGGTTTAGTGCGGTGGACTTGTTTATATCAAAGCATGGAGCCCAAGTTTCCGCTTTTATCAGTTAATTATGAATTGACTTTGCGCGGGTTTGTGCTTGTGTGTGCGGTTCGATCAACAACCAGCTACTGTTTCAAACGTTTTCGTTTTGATTTCTGTTTTTCAATATGAGTCCAAATAATGGTGCATCGCAAAGAAAATACAGTCTCTGTGAGGCTGCTATCACACTATAAAAGTTCTTTGACAAAGAATATTATGATAAAATATTTTATCAAAGTTCTTTGATGAAAGATAGGATTTGGGGTATATTACACTACATAAAATCTTTTAAAATCTTTTATTAACCTAAAATTAGAAACAAATCTCTCCTAACACTTGTTCCACAACAATGAACACGTTTTCCGTGGATTTCTTTATACTGATATTTACGTCTCAAGTTTATGATTTGTTTATACTAATATTTACGCGTTAAGTTTATAACACCATGAATAAAGAACAGTATTATGCTTGTTTGGCTACAATTAGTTCCACTATTACAATATGCATGTTACTGAAAAAGAAACGCCTTTGGGTTAAACTCCTGATCACAATACAAATATATGGTCAGGGATTAAGCCATGCCTTGCAAGACGTGATACGAGAGGTATACATCAGAACTTATTGAAAAAGCTACAATGAGAGGACAAATATTATAAAATATTACTTACTTACAAATGGTTTTTAAAGAATGCGCAAGTTCATTGCAGCACTCACATAAGCCGTCATTGGTCCCTAGCCTGTGCAAGATTAATCCAGTTTCTGTGATCATATCCCACCTTCCTCAAATCCATTTTAATATTATCCTCCCATCTTCGTCTCGGTCTCCCCAAAGGTCTTTTTCCTTCCGGCCTCCCAACTAACACTCTATATGCATTTCTGGATTCGCCCATATAATATTAATATTATATTATAAAAATTATTTATTTACATTTCATTTCCTTCATACTCCGATATCAGAATTTTTGTGGTACCAGCAGTCGAGTTACATTTGCGTTCCGCTATATTTGTTTCAAGGTATAGAAATCTTTTATCAAAGATAACAAACTGCACTTCCGTTTTATAAAAGATGTTTTATCAAAGGAACTTTTATAAAAGAAAACCCATTACACTGTCATATATTGTATAATATATATTTTATAAAAAGATCTTTGCCAAAGAACTTTGATAGTGTAAATAGCAGCCCGGAAAACCATCATCACAGACACCGGCCGTGAAAGCATACATTCTAAAATACAATCGCTCTAAAGAAAAAGTAGTGAAGGAAAAACTCGCTGCTTGAGAGTTTGAAACAGCAGACTCGGATGGATATTTAAAAAGTACCATAGGGACAGTTTTTAAATCTGTGTTCGACAACAGTGGAAAATAATTTAATTTTGTAATGTGTCCGGTATGCTCATGCCACACGCCAAGCGAAAACACAACCAATGCGCGCAAGCAGGAAAGCAGTAGAATGCAATCAACTGGTGGGATGACATCAGTGCAGTGCTGAGTAGTGCGGTGGGCTACGGCGGGCTGCGAAGCCCAGTGCGATGGGCTAGGAAGTAGCCGCGTCAAACAATGTTGGTCTTAGCTGTGCTGGGCTGCTTACGCACTGGCAGTGTTGAGCGGTGGATCAGCCTGCAGGACTCTGGCTCGAACCCGCGTTCTAGCGCAACTTCAGACCGGCAAGCAAGCGCCTTAACCGACTTAGCCTCGCCGGTGGCTATCAATGACTTTAAAAGTTGCATGGGTAAAATGAGAAGTGATTGTGAATATGACACTTTTTGGTCAGAATTGACGAAACAAGATTGCTCTAAAGAATATTGTAGCAAAAGGCAAAGAGTTTAAACTGTAACAGAGGAAAGAAAAAGAGACGCATATAGAAGACTTTACTTTGAGGTGATTGACACCATCAAAAGTAAACTGAGTCAAATATTTTCAGACATACATAATCTTAATTTCCTTGCACTGTTGAGCTCATCAAGGTTTCAAGAGTTTTCTGCAAAATTTCCTGAGCAGGAATTTGAATGTCTTAAGACATCTTAGGACCAATATTTTAAAATTTCAAGGCTGAGGAGCGATATATTCGAACTCCCAATTTTCTCTGGATAGTATCCAAGAAATGCTCAAGTACTTGCATATAGGAGATCTTAGTGACGTCCGACCGAAAGTGTAAAAACTAGTTAGCCTTGCGGTTGCAATTCCAGCTACAAGTGCCTCTAGTGAATGATCGTTTTCAATTTTAAAGAGAATACATTGAATAGCCGCCCAGAACAAGGTGGTAACTAGCAAATACGAAACTCTTAAAAATGGGGAAAAATACATTGTACTGTACATACTTTTATATTTTACAGCAAGGTTTACAATCGGGTATGTGTGCTGATTTTAATACGAGTGCTAATATTACACATATCACATCATTAGCAACCATTATTCACGAAAAAGACAACATGAGAAATGAGGGTTACAATCTTGTTCTGGGCGGCTATTCAATTCTCAGGCTGAAAATAGCCTATCTGCCTTGTCACTGTTGTCCATTGAAAAGGAATTTCTTTCATCCTTGAAAAATAATGTAATATAATATGAATGTTTATTTTGTTATTCAATCAAATGATTTACCAATATTTAAAAAAAAAACATCAATAAAATTTATAAATATAAATATTCATTGAAGTTAAGGTTAAAATAATGTTAACGTTTTCGCCTATTTTGCATCTTCAGGCACTTATCAAACAATATCATGTGATACATTAATCACAGTAAAAGGAATAACTGTTGGATATATAGGCCTACATTAATCAACCTTAAAACTAACATATTAAAACTAACATATTAAGATACTGAAACAGTCGTCATGATATCCACAGCACTTCAAATACTATTTTATTCTAAATTGATTCCTGCATACACAACTCAACCCCGAAAACATAAGATCTGTGCAACTCGTATTTTTACATATAACTTCAGTAGTTTGAATTTAAATAACGAACAGCATCATGAACGAACCAACTTCCTAAGTTATGTCAAATCGCAGAAAATATAAAAATAAACTTGTAAATGACGAAAGATTATTACACGTCCATTTATGGAGTCATTCAACTGGCAAATGAGAAAATAGTTGTCATGAAACGATTGATATTTTTTATTATGTATTACCGATACGTTGCAGAGAAGTTACACAAAAATAACTCTGAAAGCTCCATGCGGTCCACGTATTGAAGACTTCTTGCCTACTTATTTTGTTAATATAATATCTCTTTTTTAAATAACACGTTTAAATTAATATTATATTTTCTTAAAAATATGTTACTTTTTTCTGTGCACATTGTCAAAAATTTTAAAGTTCATTGATGTGTTGTGTAGGCTACTCTTCTTATGACACACAAGTTAAGTTTTACCTTAATTTACGTCGGATGATTTGTAGAACGATTGACTACTGTGTTATGACCATACTCAAACTTCAGGATTTTCTCACATCACCATTAGTCTATAATATAATGGAAAAGAAGGTTGACTTTATTGAATGGGCTGGTTCTGCTCAGAATATATAATTATACGAAAACTACTTGGTACTTGATTTAGATTCAAGATTAAATTAATTTCACACAAAAGTAACATCATTTATTTTCGGAACAAGAGGTTAGATATTACTTACATACATAGAAGAGATGCTGAATAAACTGACGCCATCTTGTTACTGTGATTCTTCTCACAACTGTCGCGATCCTCGCCTTGATTCTGTCTCGATTCTGATTCGACTCTGACTTAATGTTCTGATACCGATTTTCCCGGCTGTGACGTCACCTTTGCTACCGGGCAGGTGACATGAGCTTTAGGATCTTTTTTTTTATATGCACTTCAAGACGTCTTCTTAATCAATCAACTATTAGAACTGAATATATTCTGTGCAATACAGGAATAAGTCGATTTGTTGAGATACCGCGTAAGAAGAGTCCGAACTATGCTTATTTTAATTCAATTAGAATGCATGATTAATTTCACTAGGCCAATGTGATTAGTCCAGCTGTGATTATATTATGACGCAAGGATATTTTTTATCGAAGGCGGTGATAAAAGGTCCACGCGTGTCAGACATCGATCGTGTCAGCTATTTGCATCAGCATCCGTACATATCTACACAGTGGAGAATCGCTTCGTGTGCAAATTCTTCACTAGCTAGAGACTATCTGTATTTTCTGGTTGAACATAGATGCAATACATTCACCTTGTTTTAAATCTCTTCTTGGATTTATGTAAAGATTAATTTTTGGACCTACAGAATTATCTCTTATGGGTATGGTTAATCAATGGTGTTCTTGGATTGTTTCGAAATCAATGCCAAAATCAAGGGACATAACAAATGCAACTAATGGAATGAGATAAAACGATAATTACTAATTATATTGGCTTTCATTTCAGAAATGCTCGAGATGAGAATGGTGGACGAAAGCAGCTTAAATCTACAAAATGGTTGGACAAAACCGGTGTGTAAATGTCTTCCAGGCTGCAATGAATTAAGTTATTCCCTATCTATGACCTACGGAAACATCGACTCCAGTTATGCGAAGACTAAGGGATACCTGGAAGTGAACTTGCCTTACAATGACTCACAATTGAGGTATTTTCATATGTCTATACTGTCTACCTGTCTATGTATAACACCTACACACAACAGTAAAAGTCGCAAAATGCAACTTATGACTCGATAAGTTAAATATAATAACATTCATCGTGAAAATATTGTATATAGGGAAGAGTCGGGTAGTATCGGACATCGGGTAGTATTGTACAGTGCGTTTCTTCCATCTACCACTATATGGTAGTACCTGAATGACATGGTTACGTTTCTCTATGCGACATCACAAAAACGTAACCATGTTAATCAGGTACTATCATCGTGTAGTAGATGAAAGAAACTCACTGTCCGATACTACCCGACTCTCCCCTAATCTAACAATATTAACAATGATATCGTAAAAATTTTACCTATTATTTGAAAAATATAACTATGCCTACCGCTGAAACGTCACAAATAACCAAACATAAAGATGCTGACTCGACAAAAACGATATTACCTACCATAAGAAAAATCCATGTAACCCGATAATTAATATAAAACATAACAATACTCATAGCATAAATGTAGGTTATATAAATCGAAAATAGAATAATATGTCTACTCCTAAATAAATGTGTATAAATCCAAGTGTCAGCATTCAAAAAGAAATTAATACAACCCAAAAAATAGAACTGTACACATTAAAATCTGACGAATAAAATATTACTCGTCGAAAAATGTCATACATACAAATAATACGACAAAATACAGCTTCTAAAGTCCATCTATTAGTTGTTTTAATCCTTTGATCTCATCTTCTCTTCCATGTACAGTTTTCTTAAGAGGAATCTGTACTTCCATATCTTACTGTGACTTTTACACTTTTACTACGTCATACTACTTTTGACCAACGAACGGTACGAAAGGGCGTTTTTCAACCAATCATGGCTGCTTATCGCATTTTATCGCGTCCCTAGCATTTTTTTAATTTTATCGCTTCCCTAGCATTTGTTTATTTTTATCACTACCCTAGCATTTGTTTCTTTGTTTGCCAACATTTCAAACTGCAAATTCTTTACGGTACTATAACACATGCTTTGTGATCGCCATTTGTTTACAGCATAGACAGTCAACTGAAAATGGCGGCTCCATTCAAACGTTTTGGTGAAGCTAACATTAGTGAAATAGATCAAATGATAGACAGCACGACACCAAACAACACAAAGAGAAACAGAAACAGTATTTGGAACCAGTTTAATCAATTTTGTATTCAGCGGGGACATAAACTGCTAGGTGACACTCCAGTTGAACAGATCGCTACCATTATGAAAGAAAGGGAGATGGACAAGAGTATAAAGAATACTCTGTAAAAACCATATGGAACGTTACAGCAAAAAGTCTGCAAGAAAATTACTATGAACAATATAAACGTAAGTTCAACCCATTTTCTGACATAGAATTTAAGTGTGCCAGAGATGTCAGAAATACCAAAAGAAAACAGCTTCAGAACCTACCAGAAAAAAGAAAGAAAAGTGCTGTAGCACTAAAAAGTGATGTATATAATTCTATTGTAGAAACTTGTGACGAAAATACTCCACTGGGTTTGGAAATGGAATTTTTTCAAATTGCGTCACTGGAATTAGCTTGGCATGGAGGAGAAGCGGTAAAGTGTCTTACACATCATTTCCAGGAAGAACTGAAAAACGATGGCACTCCATCAGGAAGAATCGCTTACAACTCTATATTTTCACAATTTTGTCAAGGTGGTGACCACAAGTTAGCAGACACGAAGTGGCTTATTCCCAATAAGGAAAACACAGACAGATGTCCTGTAAGACTTTATAAATTATTAACAGAGAAACATAAGTCCAGTGCAATATTAAAAACTGATCGTTTTTTCCTTACTCCCAACCCTACATATAGCATTTCTGGGATTTGGTATAAAAACTGTCCTGTTGGGCAAAACGAAATTTCAAAATGGACTAAGTAATCTGCACAAAAAGCTGGTCTGGACGTCAAAAAACAGAAAATTACAAACCACACCAGTCCATGGACAGCACTTTCAAATATGACTCGCATTGGAATTCAACAACAAGAATTAATAAAGATCACTGGTCATAGCAATGCATCTTCCCTGAAACCATATTTACAAATAAATGAAGAGCACCATTCGGAAATCCTGAATACGTTAAGGAATACACCATGTACATCAACGAGTTCCACTTCTTTCACGCACACGTCCAATATAACATCAACTGAACCACCAACCACTAAAACATTCAAATTTCAAAATTGTACTTTCAATAACTCTTCCTTTTAAAATTATTCATGTTTATTCTTTATTTCATCATCCTTAATTAAAACTTTTGGAACAGATACATTTTAGGACCCACCCCGAGTATTCCATAGTATCGATTATATATTGTATATTTTCGATTATATCAAGTATGCCATCTTAACAATACTAAATACATAGTGCTATAAAAATGTATAATTTAATAAAACCAACAATAATGATATTAAGCTCATATTAGTCACTTTTGTTATACAATATATTAAATTTTATTCAAAATAAAGTAAAAGAAACAAACCAAAACTAAACTTAAAAAACACAGTAACATTAAACTTTGAAACAATAGAACAATAAAATTAAATTAATATTAGTCATCTTTATAATATATTATAAAATACTAATTCTACTCAATTTATACTGCATTCTTGGTCCAGGGAAAATACTAGTCTTTCACAAAAACACATTTTTACTAGTATTTTCCCTGGACCAAAGAATTAAAAACAAAATTGGTGTAAAATTAGCATTTTATCATGGACCTCACTGGAGATGTTCCGTTTCATCTTCTCCGTTATCCGAGTGATTTCACAAAGTGCTACAATACGGCGTTCCTGTGTCTATCATTTAATACCTTGTAATTTCCAATGACATCTCCACAGGAGTTCATCTCGTTTACTTTTAAATTTCTTCAGTCTCATCCCAGGATTACATGTTTCGCAAAACATTTCACTCCTAAGTAAACCACATTTACATAAAAAAAAAAACCATAAACATAGTCTACATGTCTTTATTCATGGATAAAGCAACTAAAAAGTCTACAACTTAGGCTATTTATAATTCCATAATTTCCATTTCGAGGCCTACATTTTAAATCAAGAGGGAGAATTCGATCCACTTCTTTTTTATATTTAACTATAGCATTCGAAATTGCCACCATGATTATGAACAAACTAATTTACAACAATATTGATTGGTTGACAATATAATGAAAACAATATATATCGATCATTTAATTGATCGAAACGCTACTTCCGTTGATCTTTTTTTTGTGGCTTTGCATATTTTTATATTTAGGGTGGGTCCTATAATGCATCTGTTCGAAACTTTTCTTATTTCATCATTCCTAATTATAACTTTTCAAACACTTGTTTATTATATTTAGGTTATGTTATAGCTTCTGCTGTGTGATATTATGGATTGTCACGTATCAGAGATTGTTTAATGCTAAGATTTATTGAAAATCATCTGTCAAGTGAGGTTGATTACTGGGATCCGGATAATTGAAGTGGAATGCAACTGTTTTAATAAAAATGAAACTGAATCAACAAAGCATTCTTGACTAGTAACCCCACAGAGTTCAATGTTCAATGAAGATTCCATAGTTGGCACAACTGATAACAAGAAAACAGCTAATCATAACACACTATTGCCATCTAGCGGAATACAATGGTACAATAATACATTTGAAGACAGTTCAGTATTTTCGTAAGTCAATATTTTATTGTATTAGAGTACTTCGTTACTTCTAATCTTTATATACTTTCTTCTAATCGTGTAATAGTCAATTAAGTCCCACTCGAGTTTTGATTTTCTCTAGATAAATCAAAACCTCTAGTGAGATTACTGTTGATAAAAGATACTATTGTAGAAAAATAGGACATATGTAACATACTTTTATATATACAACCGATTAAATAAATTTAAAATTCCATTGAGCGGTTGATAAGAAAAAAATTTTTCTTCGATAACATTTTTTGCAATATTTTTGCTGAAGATAGGACTAAAAGCTGACAATTAGAAGAAATAAAATCATATTATCATTTTATACATATTAAACTACCGAAAAACGATAAAAACCAAAATTTATCTGCCCCGTCTTCATCCAACTGCTCGTATTTCTTCTGATATTCCTCACTGTCCATTTCTAAGTCTATGCAATGGCTATTCATTTTTTCAACTGTTTGTAGCAAATCTCTTGTCATGGAACATTCTCTTTCAGCCTCTGACAATAGCTCTGTCTCCTGTGCCTCTGTCTTCTTCTTCTTCTTCTTCTTCTGCTTTCCCATCATTCTTTCCGCCTTTTTTGCTTTCTTTACCATGTTTCTTTATTATTTCATAACCTATCCTCAACTATGACGTACTTGTGACATAAATTCACCTGCAAGGTTGAGACAATTGACGCAATAACATTCTGTCTGCAAAAGACTGTAGAAGCAGAAATACGAAAAAACAAGGAAGTGGTTGAGCCATGAACATGAGTGCAAAACAATTGTATGATCAGTTGACTTCTGAAATCAAACTGACTGGGACACTGAATTTACTGACGGAATTTCGTACGCAGTGAGATGATATAATGAAAAAAGGTCGAAGTACAAGATACAGAGATGATAGAACACGAAGAAAGGCACACAAAAGTATATAATTATAAAGTTGAGAAGAAATTCATAATCGAGAAAGACAGAATGTAGATTGTAGAAAGACATTGAAGGACGCCTTGATTAGTTGTCTGTGGATTTTCAAAATGTCACACACATTTGTATTGCTTCGACAATAAGGCGAACATTACTTTCATCCAATTCTTGTACTAAAGAAAATTAAATTATTTTCAGATTCTTAGCCTAATAATTTGTTAATCTCTGTGCAATAGTACGAGGCGTGTTCTTAAAGTAAGTTCCATTTTAAATTATAGCCGTCGCATTGCTGCAATCGTTA